>NC_072446.2:75346785-76702857 GCF_028878055.3 Symphalangus syndactylus
TTTTCCACTATTACCCACTTAGCGCTACGAATGTCCAGTTGCATTTTCTACAGACAGAGTGTTTCAAAACTGCTCAATCAAAAGTATGGTTTAACTCTGTTAGCTGAATGCTCAGATCAGAAAGAAGTTTCACAGAATGCTTCTGTGTAGTTTATATTTGAATATATTCCTTTTTCCACTACTACGCTCTTAGCGCTCCAATTGTCCAGTTGCATTGTCTACAGAAAGAGTGTTCAGGTCTGCTCAATCAAAAGTATGGTTTAACTCTGTTAGCTGAATGCACAGATCAGAAAGAAGTTTCACAGAATGATTCTGTGTAGTTTATATTTGGGGACATTCCTTTTTCCACTATTACCCTGTTAGCGCTCCGAATCTCCACTTGCATTTTCTACAGAAAGAGTGTTTCAGAACGGCTCAATCAAAACTAAGGTTCAACTCTTTTAGTTGAACGAACAGAACAGAAAATGTTTCACACAATTCTTCTGTGTAGTTTTTATTTGTAGACATTCTTTTTCCCAATATAGGCCTCTTAGCGCTCTGAATGTCCAATTGCAGTTTCTACAGAAAGAGTGTTTCAGAACGGCTCAATCAAAAGTAAGGTTCAACTCTGTTAGTTGAATGCACAGAACAGAAAGAAGTTTCATACAAGGCTTCTGTGTAGTTTATATTTGAACATATTCTTTTTTCCACTATTACCCACTTAGCGCTACGAATGTCCAGTTGCATTTCCTACAGACAGAGTGTTTCAAAACTGCTCAATCAAAAGTATGGTTTAACTCTGTTAGCTGAATGCTCAGATCAGAAAGAAGTTTCACAGAATGCTTCTGTGTAGTTTATATTTGAATATATTCCTTTTTCCACTACTACGCTCTTAGCGCTCCAAATGTCCAGTTGCATTTTCTACAGAAAGAGTGTTCAGATCTGCTCAATCAAAAGTATGGTTTAACTCTGTTAGCTGAATGCACAGATCAGAAAGATGTTTCACCGAATGATTCCGTGTAGTTTATATTTGAAGACATTCCTTTTTCCACTATTACCCTCTTAGCGCTCCGAATCTCCACTTGCATTTTCTACAAAAAGAGTGTTTCATAACTGCTCAATCAAAAATATGTTTTATCTCTGTTAACTGAATTTACAGATCAGAAATAAATTTCACAGAATGCATCTGTGTAGTTTTTATTTGAAGATATTCTTTTTCCCAATGTAGGCCTCTTAGCGCTTAGCATGTCCAATGGGAGTTTCTACAGAAAGAGTGTTTCAGAACGGCTCAATCAAAAGTAAGGTTCAACTCTGTTAGTTGAATGCACAGAACAGAAAGAATTTTCACAGAATGCTACTGTGTAGTTTATATTTGAATATATTCCTTTTTCCACTATTACCCTATTAGCGCTCCGAATGTCCACTTGCATTTTCTACAGAAAGAGTGTTCAGAACTGCGCAATCAAAAGTATGGTTTAACTCTGTTAGCTTAATGAACATATCAGAAATAAGTTTCAAACAATGCTTCTGTGTACTTTTTATTTGAAGATATTATTTTTCCCAATATAGGCCTCTTAGCGCTCAGAATGTCCAATTGCAGTTTCTACAGAAAGAGTGTTTCAGAAAGGCTCAATCAAAAGTAAGGTTCAACTCTGTTAGTTGAATGCACAGAACAGAAAGAAGTTTCATACAATGCTTCTGTGTAGTTAATATTTGAAAATATTCTTTTTTCCACTATTACCCACTTAGCGCTACGAATGTCCAGTTGCATTTTCTACAGACAGAGTGTTTCAAACCTGCTCAATCAAAAGTATGGTTTAACTCTGTTAGCTGAATGCTCAGATCAGAAAGAAGTTTCACAGAATGCTTCTGTGTAGTTTTTATTTGGATATATTTCTTTTATCACTACTACGCTCTTAGCGCTCCAATTGTCCAGTTGCATTTTCTACAGAAAGAGTGTTCAGATCTGCTCAATCAAAAGTATGGTTTAACTCTGTTAGCTGAATGCACAGATCAGAAAGAAGTTTCACAGAATGATTCTGTGTAGTTTATATTTGGAGACATTCCTTTTTCCACTATTACCCTCTTAGCGCTCCGAATCTCCACTTGCATTTTCTACACAAAGAGTGTTTCAGAACGGCTCAATCAAAACTAAGGTTCAACTCTTTTAGTTGAACGAACAGAACAGAAAGAAGTTTCACACAATTCTTCTGTGTAGTTTTAATTTGTAGACATTCTTTTTCCCAATATAGGCCTCTTAGTGCTCAGAATGTCCAATTGCAGTTTCTACAGAAAGAGTGTTTCAGAACGGCTCAATCAAAAGTAAGGTTCAACTCTGTTAGTTGAATGCACAGAACAGAAAGAAGTTTCATACAAGGCTTCTGTGTAGTTTATATTTGAACATATTCTTTTTTCCACTATTACCCACTTAGCGCTACGAATGTCCAGTTGCATTTTCTACAGACAGAGTGTTTCAAAACTGCTCAATCAAAAGTATGGTTTAACTCTCTTATCTGAATGCTCAGATCAGAAAGAAGATTCACAGAATGCTTCTGTGTAGTTTATATTTGAATATATTCCTTTTTCCACTACTACGCTCTTAGCGCTCCAAATGTCCAGTTGCATTTTCTACAGAAAGAGTGTTCAGATCTGCTCAATCAAAAGTATGGTTTAACTCTCTTAGTTGAATGCACAGATCAGAAAGAAGTTTCACCGAATGATTCTGTGTAGTTTATATTTGAAGACATTCCTTTTTCCACTATTACCCTCTTAGCGCTCCGAATCTCCACTTGCATTTTCTACAAAAAGATTGTTTCATAACTGCTCAATCAAAAATATGTTTTTTCTCTGTTAACTGAATTTACAGATCAGAAATAAGTTTCACAGAATGCATCTGTGTAGTTTTTATTTGAAGATATTCTTTTTCCCAATGTAGGCCTCCTAGCCCTTAGCGTGTCCAATTGCAGTTTCTATAGAAAGAGTGTTTCAGAACGGCTCAATCAAAAGTAAGGTTCCACTCTGTTAGTTGAATGCACAGAACAGAAAGAATTTTCACAGAATGCTACTGTGCAGTTTATATTTGAATATATTCCTTTTTCCACTATTACCCTCTTAACGCTCCGAATGTCCACTTGCATTTTCTACAGAAAGAGTGTTCAGAACTGCGCAATCAAAAGTATGGTTTATCTCTGTTAGCTTAATGAACATATCAGAAATAAGTTTCACACAATGCTTCTGTGTAGTTTTTATTTGAAGATATTATTTTTCCCAATATAGGCCTCTTAGCGCTCAGAATGTCCAATTGCAGTTTCTACAGAAAGAGTGTTTCAGAAAGCCTCAATCAAAAGTAAGGTTCAACTCTGTGAGTTGAATGCACAGAACAGAAAGAAGTTTCATACAATGCTTCTGTGTAGTTTATATTTGAACATATTCTTTTTTTCCACTATTACCCACTTAGCGCTACGAATGTACAGTTGCATTTTCTACAGACAGAGTGTTTCAAAACTGCTCAATCAAAAGTATGGTTTAACTCTGTTAGCTGAATGCTCAGATCAGAAGAAGTTTCACAGAATGCTTCTGTGTAGTTTATATTTGAATATATTGTTTTTCCACTACTACGCTCTTAGCGCTCCAAATGTCCAGTTGCATTTTCTACAGAAAGAGTGGTCAGATCTGCTCAATCAAAAGTATGGTTTAACTCTGTTAGCTGAATGCGCAGATCAGAAAGAAGTTTCACAGAATGATTCTGTGTAGTTTATATTTGGAGACATTCCTTTTTCCACTATTACCTTCTTAGCGCTCCGAATCTCCACTTGCATTTTCTACAGAAAGAGTGTTTCAGAACGGCTCAATCAAAACTAAGGTTCAACTCTTTCTGTTGAACGAACAGAACAGAAAGATGTTCCACACAATTCTTCTGTGTAGTTTTTATTTGTAGACATTCTTTTTCCCAATATAGGCCTCTTAGCGCTCAGAATGTCCAATTGCAGTTTCTACAGAAAGAGTGTTTCAGAGCGGCTCAATCAAAAGTAAGGTTCAACTCTGTTAGTTGAATGCACAGAACAGAAAGAAGTTTCATACAATGCTTCTGTGTAGTTTATATTTGAACATATTCTTTTTCCCACTATTACCAACTTAGCGCTACGAATGTCCAGTTGCATTTTCTACAGACAGAGTGTTTCAAAACTGCTCAATCAAAAGTATGGTTTAACTCTGTTAGCTGAATGCTCAGATCAGAAAGAAGTTTCACAGAATGCTTCTGTGTAGTTTATATTTGAATATATTCCTTTTTCCACTACTACGCTCTTAGCGCTCCAATTGTCCAGTTGCATTTTCTACAGAAAGAGTGTTCAGGTCTGCTCAATCAAAAGTATGGTTTAACTCTGTTAGCTGAATGCACAGATCAGAAAGAAGTTTCACAGAATGATTCTGTGTAGTTTATATTTGGAGACATTCCTTTTTCCACTATTACCCTGTTAGCGCTCCGAAACTCCACTTGCATTTTCTACAGAAAGAGTGTTTCAGAACGGCTCAATCAAAACTAAGGTTCAACTCTTTTAGTTGAACGAACAGAACAGAAAAAGTTTCACACAATTCTTCTGCGTAGTTTTTATTTGTAGACATTCTTTTTCCCAATATAGGCCTCTTAGCGCTCAGAATGTCCAATTGCAGTTTCTACAGAAAGAGTGTTTCAGAACGGTTCAATCAAAAGTAAGGTTCAAATCTGTTATTTGAATGCACAGAACAGAAAGAAGTTTCATACAAGGCTTCTGTGTAGTTTATATTTGAACATATTCTTTTTTCCACTATTACCCACTTAGCGCTACGAATGTCCAGTTGCATTTTCTACAGACAGAGTGTTTCAAAACTGCTCAATCAAAAGTATGGTTTAACTCTGTTAGCTGAATGCTCAGATCAGAAAGAAGTTTCACAGAATGCTTCTGTGTAGTTTATATTTGAATATATTCCTTTTTCCACTACTACGCTCTTAGCGCTCCAAATGTCCAGTTGCATTTTCTACAGAAAGAGTGTTCAGATCTGCTCAATCAAAAGTATGGTTTAACTCTGTTAGCTGAATGCACAGATCAGAGAGATGTTTCACCGAATGATTCCGTGTAGTTTATATTTGAAGACATTCCTTTTTCCACTATTACCCTCTTAGCGCTCCGAATCTCCACTTGCATTTTCTACAAAAAGACTGTTTCATAACTGCTCAATCAAAAATATGTTATATCTCTGTTAACTGAATTTACAGATCAGAAATAAATTTCACAGAATGCATCTGTGTAGTTTTTATTTGAAGATATTCTTTTTCCCAATGTAGGCCTCTTAGCGCTTAGCATGTCCAATGGGAGTTTCTACAGAAAGAGTGTTTCAGAACGGCTCAATAAAAAGTAAGGTTCAACTTTGTTAGTTGAATGCACAGAACAGAAAGAATTTTCACAGAATGCAACTGTGTAGTTTATATTTGAATATATTCCTTTTTCCACTATTACCCTATTAGCGCTCCGAATGTCCACTTGCATTTTCTACAGAAAGAGTGTTCAGAACTGTGCAATCAAAAGTATGGTTTAACTCTGTTAGCTTAATGAACATATCAGAAATAAGTTTCACACAATGCTTCTGTGTACTTTTTATTTGAAGATATTATTTTTCCCAATATAGGCCTCTTAGCGCTCAGAATGTCCAATTGCAGTTTCTACAGAAAGAGTGTTTCAGAAAGCCTCAATCAAAAGTAAGGTTCAACTCTGTGAGTTGAATGCACAGAACAGAAAGAAGTTTCATACAATGCTTCTGTGTAGTTTATATTTGAACATATTCTTTTTTTCCACTATTACCCACTTAGCGCTACGAATGTCCAGTTGCATTTTCTACAGACAGAGTGTTTCAAAACTGCTCAATCAAAAGTATGGTTTAACTCTGTTAACTGAATGCTCAGATCAGAAGAAGTTTCACAGAATTCTTCTGTGTAGTTTATATTTGAATATATTGTTTTTCCACTACTACGCTCTTAGCGCTCCAATTGTTCAGTTGCATTTTCTACAGAAAGAGTGTTCAGGTCTGCTCAATCAAAAGTATGGTTTAACTCTGTTAGCTGAATGCACAGATCAGAAAGAAGTTTCACAGAATGATTCTGTGTAGTTTATATTTGGAGACATTCCTTTTTCCACTATTACCCTGTTAGCGCTCCGAAACTCCACTTGCATTTTCTACAGAAAGAGTGTTTCAGAACGGCTCAATCAAAACTAAGGTTCAACTCTTTTAGTTGAACGAACAGAACAGAAAATGTTTCACACAATTCTTCGGCGTAGTTTTTATTTGTAGACATTCTTTTTCCCAATATAGGCCTCTTAGCGCTCAGAATGTCCAATTGCAGTTTCTACAGAAAGAGTGATTCAGAACGGCTCAATCAAAAGTAAGGTTCAACTCTGTTAGTTGAATGCACAGAACAGAGAGAAGTTTCATACAAGGCTTCTGTGTAGTTTATATTTGAACATATTCTTTTTTCCACTATTACCCACTTAGCGCTACGAATGTCCAGTTGCATTTTCTACAGACAGAGTGTTTCAAAACTGCTCAATCAAAAGTATGGTTTAACTCTGTTAGCTGAATGCTCAGATCAGAAAGAAGTTTCACAGAATGCTTCTGTGTAGTTTATATTTGAATATATTCCTTTTTCCACTACTACGCTCTTAGCGCTCCAAATGTCCAGTTGCATTTTCTACAGAAAGAGTGTTCAGATCTGCTCAATCAAAAGTATGGTTTAACTCTGTTAGCTGAATGCACAGATCAGAGAGATGTTTCACCGAATGATTCCGTGTAGTTTATAATTGAAGACATTCCTTTTTCCACTATTACCCTCTTAGCGCTCCGAATCTCCACTTGCATTTTCTACAAAAAGACTGTTTCATAACTGCTCAATCAAAAATATGTTATATCTCTGTTAACTGAATTTACAGATCAGAAATAAATTTCACAGAATGCATCTGTGTAGTTTTTATTTGAAGATATTCTTTTTCCCAATGTAGGCCTCTTAGCGCTTAGCATGTCCAATGGGAGTTTCTACAGAAAGAGTGTTTCAGAACGGCTCAATCAAAAGTAAGGTTCAACTTTGTTAGTTGAATGCACAGAACAGAAAGAATTTTCACAGAATGCTACTGTTTAGTTTATATTTGAATATATTCCTTTTTCCACTATTACCCTATTAGCGCTCCGAATGTCCACTTGCATTTTCTACAGAAAGAGTGTTCAGAACTGCGCAATCAAAAGTATGGTTTAACTCTGTTAGCTTAATGAACATATCAGAAATAAGTTTCACACAATGCTTCTGTGTACTTTTTATTTGAAGATATTATTTTTCCCAATATAGGCCTCTTAGCGCTCAGAATGTCCAATTGCAGTTTCTACAGAAAGAGTGTTTCAGAAAGGCTCAATCAAAAGTAAGGTTCAACTCTGTTAGTTGAATGCACAGAACAGAAAGAAGTTTCATACAATGCTTCTGTGTAGTTTATATTTGAACATATTCTTTTTTCCACTATTACCCACTTAGCGCTACGAATGTCCAGTTGCATTTTCTACCGACAGAGTGTTTCAAAACTGCTCAATCAAAAGTATGGTTTAACTCTGTTAGCTGAATGCTCAGATCAGAAAGAAGTTTCACAGAATGCTTCTGTGTAGTTTATATTTGAATATATTCCTTTTTCCACTACTACGCTCTTAGCGCTCGAATTGTCCAGTTGCATTTTCTACAGAAAGAGTGTTCAGATCTGCTCAATCAAAAGTATGGTTTAACTCTGTTAGCTGAATGCACAGATAAGAAAAAAGTTTCACAGAATGATTCTGTGTAGTTTATATTTGGAGACATTCCTTTTTCCACTATTACCCTCTTAGCGCTCCGAATCTCCACTTGCATTTTCTACAGAAAGAGTGTTTCAGAACGGCTCAATCAAAACTAAGGTTCAACTCTTTTAGTTGAACGAACAGAACAGAAAGAAGTTTCACACAATTCTTCTGTGTAGTTTTTATTTGTAGACATTCTTTTTCCCAATATAGGCCTCTTAGCGCTCAGAATGTCCAATTGCAGTTTCTACAGAAAGAGTGTTTCAGAACGGCTCAATCAAAAGTAAGTTTCAACTCTGTTAGTTGAATGCACAGAACAGAAAGAAGTTTCATACAAGGCTTCTGTGTAGTTTTTATTTGAACATATTCTTTTTTCCACTATTATCCACTTAGCGCTACGAATGTCCAGTTGCATTTTCTACAGACAGAGTGTTTCAAAACTGCTCAATCAAAAGTATGGTTTAACTCTGTTAGCTGAATGCTCAGATCAGAAGAAGTTTCACAGAATGCTTCTGTGTAGTTTATATTTGAATATATTGTTTTTCCACTACTACGCTCTTAGCGCTCCAAATGTCCAGTTGCATTTTCTACAGAAAGAGTGTTCAGATCTGCTCAATCAAAAGTATGGTTTAACTCTGTTAGCTGAATGCGCAGATCAGAAAGAAGTTTCACAGAATGATTCTGTGTAGTTTATATTTGGAGACATTCCTTTTTCCACTATTACCCTCTTAGCGCTCCGAATCTCCACTTGCATTTTCTACAGAAAGAGTGTTTCAGAACGCCTCAATCAAAACTAAGGTTCAACTCTTTCAGTTGAACGAACAGAACAGAAAGATGTTCCACACAATTCTTCTGTGTTGTTTTTATTTGTAGACATTCTTTTTCCCAATATAGGCCTCTTAGCGCTCAGAATGTCCAATTGCAGTTTCTACAGAAAGAGTGTTTCAGAGCGGCTCAATCAAAAGTAAGGTTCAACTCTGTTAGTTGAATGCACAGAACAGAAAGAAGTTTCATACAATGCTTCTGTGTAGTTTATATTTGAACATATTCTTTTTCCCACTATTACCCACTTAGCGCTACGAATGTCCAGTTGCATTTTCTACAGACAGAGTGTTTCAAAACTGCTCAATCAAAAGTATGGTTTAACTCTGTGAGCTGAATGCTCAGATCAGAAAGAAGTTTCACAGAATGCTTCTGTGTAGTTTATATTTGAATATATACCTTTTTCCACTACTACGCTCTTAGCGCTCCAAATGTCCAGTTGCATTTTCTACAGAAAGAGTGTTCAGATCTGCTCAATCAAAAGTATGGTTTAACTCTGTTAGCTGAATGCACAGATCAGAAAGAAGTTTCACCGAATGATTCTGTGTAGTTTATATTTGAAGACATTCCTTTTTCCACTATTACCCTCTTAGCGCTCCGAATCTCCACTTGCATTTTCTACAAAGGAGTGTTTCATAACTGCTCAATCAAAAATATGTTTTATCTCTGTTAACTGAATTTACAGATCAGAAATAAGTTTCACAGAATGCATCTGTGTAGTTTTTATTTGAAGATATTCTTTTTCCCAATGTAGGCCTCTTAGCGCTTAGCATGTCCAATTGCAGTTTCTACAGAAAGAGTGTTTCAGAACGGCTCAATCAAAAGTAAGGTTCAACTCTGTTAGTTGAATGCACAGAACAGAAAGAATTTTCACAGAATGCTACTGTGTAGTTTATATTTGAATATATTCCTTTTTCCACTATTACCCTCTTAGCGCTCCGAATGTCCACTTGCATTTTCTACAGAAAGAGTGTTCAGAACTGCGCAATCAAAAGTATGGTTTAACTCTGTTAGCTTAATGAACATATCAGAAATAAGTTTCACACAATGCTTCTGTGTAGTTTTTATTTGAAGATATTATTTTTCCCAATAGAGGCCTCTTAGCGCTCAGAATGTCCAATTGCAGTTTCTACAGAAAGAGTGTTTCAGAAAGGCTCAATCAAAAGTAAGGTTCAACTCTGTTAGTTGAATGCACAGAACAGAAAGGAGTTTCATACAATGCTTCTGTGTAGTTTATATTTGAACATATTCTTTTTTCCACTATTACCCACTTAGCGCTACGAATGTCCAGTTGCATTTTCTACAGACAGAGTGTTTCAAAACTGCTCAATTAAAAGAATGGTTTAACTCTGTTAGCTGAATGCTCAGATCAGAAAGAAGTTTCACAGAATGCTTCTGTGTAGTTTATATTTGAATATATTCCTTTTTCCACTAGTACTCTCTTAGCGCTCCAAATGTCCAGTTGCATTTTCTACAGAAAGAGTGTTCAGATCGGCTCAATCAATAGTATGTTTTAACTCTGTTAGCTGAATGCACAGAACAGAAAGAAGTTTCACAGAATGCTACTGTGTAGTTTATATTTGGAGACATTCCTTTTTCCACTATTACACTCTTAGCGCTCCGAATGTCCACTTGCATTTTCTACAGAAAGAGTGTTTCAGAACGGCTCAATCAAAACTAAGGTTCAACTCATTTAGTTGAACAAACAGAACAGAAAGAAGTTTCACACAATGCTTCTGTGTAGTTTTTATTTGTAGACATTCTTTTTCCCAATATAGGCCTCCTAGCGCTCAGAATGTCCAATTGCAGTTTCTACAGAAAGAGTGTTTCAGAAAGGCTCAATCAAAAGTAAGGTTCAACTCTGTTAGTTGAATGCACAGAACAGAAAAAAGTTTCATACAATGCTTCTGTGTAGTTTATATTTGAACATATTCTTTTTTCCACTATTACCCACTTAGCGCTACGAATGTCCAGTTGCATTTTCTACAGACAGACTGTTTCAAAACTGCTCAATCAAAAGTATGGTTTAACTCTGTTAGCTGAATGCTCAGATCAGAAAGAAGTTTCACAAAATGCTTCTGTGTAGTTTATATTTGAATATATTCCTTTTTCCACTACTACGCTCTTAGCGCTCCAAATGTCCAGTTGCATTTTCTACAGAAAGTGTGTTCAAATCTGCTCAATCAAAAGTATGGTTTAACTCTGTTAGCTGAATGCACAGATCAGAAAGAAGTTTCACCGAATGATTCTGTGTAGTTTATATTTGAAGACATTCCTTTTTCCACTATTACCCTCTTAGCGCTCCGAATCTCCACTTGCATTTTCTACAAAAAGAGTGTTTCATAACTGCTCAATCAAAAATATGCTTTATCTCTGTTAACTGAATTTACAGATCAGAAATAAGTTTCACAGAATGCATCTGTGTAGTTTTTATTTGAAGATATTCTTTTTCCCAAAGTAGGCCTCTTAGCGCTTAGCATGTCCAATTGCAGTTTCTACAGAAAGAGTGTTTCAGAACGGCTCAATCAAATTAAGGTTCAACTCTGTTAGTTGAATGCACAGAACAGAAAGAATTTTCACAGAATGCTACTGTGTAGTTTATATTTGAATATATTCCTTTTTCCACTATTACCCTCTTAGCGCTCCGAATGTCCACTTGAATTTTCTACAGAAAGAGTGTTCAGAACTGCGCAATCAAAAGTATGGTTTAACTCTGTTAGCTTAATGAACATATCAGAAATAAGTTTCACACAATGCTTCTGTGTAGTTTTTATTTGAAGATATTATTTTTCCCAATAGAGGCCTCTTAGCGCTCAGAATGTCCAATTGCAGTTTCTACAGAAAGAGTGTTTCAGAAAGGCTCAATCAAAGGTAAGGTTCAACTCTGTTAGTTGAATGCACAGAACAGAAAGAAGTTTCATACAATGCTTCTGTGTAGTTTATATTTGAACGTATTCTTTTTTCCACTATTACCCACTTAGCGCTACGAATGTCCAGTTGCATTTTCTACAGACAGAGTGTTTCAAAACTGCTCAATCAAAAGTATGGTTTAACTCTGTTAGCTGAATGCTCAGATTAGAAAGAAGTTTCACAGAATGCTTCTGTGTAGTTTATATTTGAATATATTCCTTTTTCCACTAGTACTCTCTTAGCGCTCCAAATGTCCAGTTGCATTTTCTACAGAAAGAGTGTTCAGATCTGCTCAATCAAAAGTATGTTTTAACTCTGTTAGCTGAATGCACAGATCAGAAAGTAGTTTCACAGAATGATTCTGTGTAGTTTATATTTGGAGACATTCCTTTTTCCACTATTACCCTCTTAGCGCTCCGAATCTCCACTTGCATTTTCTACAGAAAGAGTGTTTCAGAACGGCTCAATCAAAACTAAGGTTCAACTCTTTTAGTTGAACAAACAGAACAGAAAGAAGTTTCACACAATTCTTCTGTGTAGTTTTTATTTGTAGACATTCTTTTTCCCAATATAGGCCTCCTAGCGCTCAGAATGTCCAATTGCAGTTTCTACAGAAAGAGTGTTTCAGAACGGCTCAATCAAAAGTAAGGTTCAACTCTGTTAGTTGAATGCACAGAAGAGAAAAAAGTTTCATACAATGCTTCTGTGTAGTTTATATTTGAACATATTCTTTTTTCCACTATTACCCACTTAGCGCTACGAATGTCCAGTTGCATATTCTACAGACAGACTGTTACAAAACTGCTCAATCAAAAGTATGGTTTAACTCTGTTAGCTGAATGCTCAGATCAGAAAGAAGTTTCACACAATGCTTCTGTGTAGTTTATATTTGAATATATTCCTTTTTCCACTACTACTCTCTTAGCGCTCCAAATGTCCAGTTGCATTTTCTACAGAAAGAGTGTTCAGATCTGCTCAATCAAAAGTATGGTTTAACTCTGTTAGCTGAATGCACAGATCAGAAAGAAGTTTCACAGAATGATTCTGTGTAGTTTATATTTGGAGACATTCCTTTTTCCACTATTACCCTCTTAGCGCTCCGAATCTCCACTTGCATTTTCTACAGAAAGAGTGTTTCAGAACGGCTCAATCAAAACTAAGGTTCAACTCTTTTAGTTGAACAAACAGAACAGAAAGAAGTTTCACACAATTCTTCTGTGTAGTTTTTATTTGTAGACATTCTTTTTCCCAATATAGGCCTCCTATCGCTCAGAATGTCCAATTGCAGTTTCTACAGAAAGAGTATTTCAGAACGGCTCAATCAAAAGTAAGGTTCAACTCTGTTAGTTGAATGCACAGAACAGAAAGAAGTTTCATACAATGCTTCTGTGAAGTTTATATTTGAACATATTCTTTTTTCCACTATTACCCACTTAGCGCTACGAATGTCCAGTTGCATTTTCTACAGACAGACTGTTTCAAAACTTCTCAATCAAAAGTATGGTTTAACTCTGTTAGCTGAATGCTCAGATCAGAAAGAAGTTTCACAGAATGCTTCTGTGTAGTTTATATTTGAATATATTCCTTTTTCCACTACTACGCTCTTAGCGCTCCAAATGTCCAGTTGCATTTTCTACAGAAAGAATATTCAGATCTGCTCAATCAAAAGTATGGTTTAACTCTGTTAGCTGAATGCACAGATCAGAAAGAAGTTTCACCGAATGATTCTGTGTTGTTTATATTTGAAGACATTCCTTTTTCCTCTATTACCCTCTTAGCGCTCCGAATCTCCACTTGCATTTTCTACAAAAAGAGTGTTTCATAACTGCTCAATCAAAAATACGTTTTATCTCTGTTAACTGAATTTACAGATCAGAAAGAAGTTTCACATAATGCATCTGTGTAGTTTTTATTTGAAGATATTCTTTTTCCCAATGTAGGCCTCTTTGCGCTTAGCATGTCCAATTGCAGTTTCTACAGAAAGAGTGTTTCAGAACGGCTCAATCAAAAGTAAGGTTCAACTCTGTTAGTTGAATGCACAGAACAGAAAGAATTTTCACAGAATGCTACTGTGTAGTTTATATTTGAATATATTCCTTTTTCCACTATTACCCTCTTAGCGCTCCGAATGTCCACTTGCATTTTCTACAGAAAGAGTGTTCAGAACTGCGCAATCAAAAGTATGGTTTAAATCTGTTAGCTTAATGAACATATCCGAAATAAGTTTCACACAATGCTTCTGTGTAGTTTTTATTTGAAGATATTATTTTTCCCAAAAGAGGCCTCTTAGCGCTCAGAATGTCCAATTGCAGTTTCTACAGAAAGAGTGTTTCAGAAAGGCTCAATCAAAAGTAAGGTTCAACTCTGTTAGTTGAATGCACAGAACAGAAAGAAGTTTCATACAATGCTTCTGTGTAGTTTATATTTGAACATATTCTTTTTTCCACTATTACCCACTTAGCGCTACGAATGTCCAGTTGCATTTTCTACAGACAGAGTGTTTCAAAACTGCTCAATTAAAAGAATGGTTTAACTCTGTTAGCTGAATGCTCAGATCAGAAAGAAGTTTCACAGAATGCTTCTGTGTAGTTTATATTTGAATATATTCCTTTTTCCACTAGTACTCTCTTAGCGCTCCAAATGTCCAGTTGCATTTTCTACAGAAAGAGTGTTCAGATCTGCTCAATCAAAAGTATAGTTTAACTCTGTTAGCTGAATGCACAGATCAGAAAGAAGTTTCACAGAATGATTCCGTGTAGTTTATATTTGGAGACATTACTTTTTCCACTATTACCCTCTTAGCGCTCCGAATCTCCACTTGCATTTACTACAGAAAGAGTGTTTCAGAACGGCTCAATCAAAACTAAGGTTCAACTCTTTTAGTTGAACAAACAGAACAGAAAGAAGTTTCACACAATTCTTCTGTGTAGTTTTTATTTGTAGACATTCTTTTTCCCAATATAGGCCTCCTAGCGCTCAGAATGTCCAATTGCAGTTTCTACAGAAAGAGTGTTTCAGAAAGGCTCAATCAAAAGTAAGGTTCAACTCTGTTAGTTGAATGCACAGAACAGAAAGAAGTTTCATACAATGCTTCTGTGTAGTTTATATTTGAACATATTCTTTTTTCCACTATTACCCACTTAGCGCTACGAATGTCCAGTTGCATTTTATACAGACAGAGTGTTTCAAAACTGCTCAATCAAAAGTATGGTTTAAATCTGTTAGCTGAATGCTCAGATCAGAAAGAAGTTTCACAGAATGCTTCTGTGTTGTTTATATTTAAATATATTCCTTTTTCCACTACTACGCTCTTTGCGCTCCAAATGTCCAGTTGCATTTTCTACAGAAAGAGTGTTCTGATCTGCTCAATCAAAAGTATGGTTTAACTCTTTTAGCTGAATGCACAGATCAGAAAGAAGTTTCACCGAATGATTCTGTGTAGTTTATATTTGAAGACATTCCTTTTTCCACTATTACCCTCTTAGCGCTCCGAATCTCCACTTGCATTTTCTACAAAAAGAATCTTTCATAACTGCTCAATCAAAAATATGTTTTATCTCTGTTAACTGAATTTACAGATCAGAAATAAGTTTCACAGAATGCATCTGTGTAGTTTTTATTTGAAGATATTCTTTTTCCCAATGTAGGCCTCTTAGCGCTTAGCATGTCCAATTGCAGTTTCTACAGAAAGAGTGTTTCAGAACGGCTCAATCAAAAGTAAGGTTCAACTCTGTTAGTTGAATGCACAGAACAGAAAGAATTTTCACAGAATGCTACTGTGTAGTTTATATTTGAATATATTCCTTTTTCCACTATTACCCTCTTAGCGCTCCGAATGTCCACTTGCATTTTCTACAGAAAGAGTGTTCAGAACTGCGCAATCAAAAGTATGGTTTAACTCTGTTAGCTTAATGAACATATCAGAAATAAGTTTCACACAATGCTTCTGTGTAGTTTTTATTTGAAGATATTATTTTTCCCAATATAGGCCTCTTAGCGCTCAGAATGTCCAATTGCAGTTTCTACAGAAAGAGTGTTTCAGAAAGGCTCAATCAAAAGTAAGGTTCAACTCTGTTAGTTGAATGCACAGAACAGAAAGAAGTTTCATACAATGTTTCTGTGTAGTTTATATTTGAACATATTCTTTTTTCCACTATAACCCACATAGCGCTACGAATGTCCAGTTGCATTTTCTACAGACAGAGTGTTTCAAAACTGCTCAATCAAAAGTATGGTTTAACTCTGTTAGCTGAATGCTCAGATCAGAAAGAATTTTCACAGAATGCTTCTGTGTAGTTTATATTTGAATATATTCCTTTTTCCACTACTACTCTCTTAGCGCTCCAAATGTCCAGTTGCATTTTCTACAGAAAGAGTGTTCAGATCTGCTCAATCAAAAGTATGGTTTAACTCTGTTAGCTGAATGCACAGATCAGAAACAAGTTTCACACAATAATTCTGTGTAGTTTATATTTGGAGACATTCCTTTTTCCACTATTACCATCTTAGCGCTCCGAATCTCCACTTGCATTTTCTACAGAAAGAGTGTTTCAGAACGGCTCAATCAAAACTAAGGTTCAACTCTTTTAGTTGAACAAACAGAACAGAAAGTAGTTTCACACAATTCTTCTGTGTAGTTTTTATTTGTAGACATTCTTTTTCCCAATATAGGCCTCCTAGCGCTCAGAATGTCCAATTGCAGTTTCTACAGAAAGAGTGTTTCAGAAAGGCTCAATCAAAAGTAAGGTTCAACTCTGTTAGTTGAATGCACAGAACAGAAAGAAGTTTCATACAATGCTTCTGTGTAGTTTATATTTGAACATATTCTTTTTTCCACTATTACCCACTTAGCGCTACGAATGTCCAGTTGCATTTTCTACAGACAGAGTGTTTCAAAACTGCTCAATCAAAAGTATGGTTTAACTCTGTTAGCTGAATGCTCAGATCAGAAAGAAGTTTCACAGAATGCTTCTGTGTAGTTTATATTTGAATATATTCCTTTTTCCACTAGTACTCTCTTAGCGCTCCAAATGTCCAGTTGCATTTTCTACAGAAAGAGTGTTCAGATCTGCTCAATCAAAAGTATGGTTTAACTCTGTTAGCTGAATGCACAGATCAGAAAGAAGTTTCACAGAATGATTCTGTGTAGTTTATATTTGGAGACATTCCTTTTTCCACTAATACCCTCTTAGCGCTCCGAATCTCCACTTGCATTTTCTACAGAAAGAGTGTTTCAGAACGGCTCAATCAAAACTAAGGTTCAACTCTTTTAGTTGAACAAACAGAACAGAAAGAAGTTTCACACAATTCTTCTGTGTAGTTTTTATTTGTAGACATTCTTTTTCCCAATATAGGCCTCCTATCGCTCAGAATGTCCAATTGCAGTTTCTACAGAAAGAGTGTTTCAGAACGGCTCAATCAAAAGTAAGGTTCAACTCTGTTAGTTGAATGCACAGAACAGAGAGAAGTTTCATACAATACTTCTGTGTAGTTTATATTTGAACATATTCTTTTTTCCACTATTTCCCACTTGGCGCTACGAATGTCCATTTGCATTTTCTACAGACAGAGTGTTTCAAAACTGCTCAATCAAAAGTATGGTTTAACTCTGTTAGCTGAATGCTCAGATCAGAAAGAAGTTTCACAGAATGCTTCTGTGTAGTTTATATTTGAATATATTCCTTTTTCCACTAATACTCTCTTAGCGCTCCAAATGTCCAGATGCATTTTCTACAGAAAGAGTGTTCAGATCTGCTCAATCAAATGTATGGTTTAACTCTTTTAGCTGAATGCACAGATCAGAAAGAAGTTTCACAGAATGATTCTGTGTAGTTTATATTTGGAGACATTCCTTTTTCCACTATTAACCTCTTAGCGCTCCGAATCTCCACTTGCATTTTCTACAGAAAGAGTGTTTCAGAACGTCTCAATCAAAACTAAGGTTCAAAAATTTTAGTTGAACAAACAGAACAGAAAGAAGTTTCACACAATTCTTTTGTGTAGTTTTTATTTGTAGACATTCTTTTTCCCAATATAGGCCTCTTAGCGCTCAGAATGTCCAATTGCAGTTTCTACAGAAAGAGTGTTTCAGAACGGCTCAATCAAAAGTAAGGTTCAACTCTGTTAGTTGAATGCACAGAACAGAAAGAAGTTTCATACAATGCTTCTGTGTAGTTTATATTTGAACATATTCTTTTTTCCACTATTACCCACTTAGCGCTATGAATGTCCAGTTGCATTTTCTACAGACAGAGAGTTTCAAAACTGCTCAATCAAAAGTATGGTTTAACTCTGTTAGCTGAATGCTCAGATCAGAAAGAAGTTTCACAGAATGCTTCTGTGTAGTTTATATTTGAATATATTCCTTTGTCCACTACTACGCTCTTAGCGCTCCAAATGTCCAGTTGCATTTTCTACAGAAAGAATGTTCAGATCTGCTCAATCAAAAGTATGGTTTAACTCTGTTAGCTGAATGCACAGATCACAAAGAAGTTTCACCGAATGATTCTGTGTAGTTTATATTTGGAGACATTCCTTTTTCCACTGTTACCCTCTTAGCGCTCCGAATCTCCACTTGCATTTTCTACAGAAAGAGTGTTTCAGAACGGCTCAATCAAAACTAAGGTTCAACTCTTTTAGTTGAACAAACAGAACAGAAAGAAGTTTCACACAATTCTTCTGTGTAGTTTTTATTTGTAGACATTCTTTTTCCCAATATAGGCCTCCTAGCGCTCAGTATGTCCAATTGCAGTTTCTACAGAAAGAGTGTTTCAGAACGGCTCAATCAAAAGCAAGGTTCAACTCTGTTAGTTGAATGCACAGAACAGAAAAAAGTTTCATACAATGCTTCTGTGTAGTTTATATTTGAACATATTCTTTTTTCCACTATTACCCACTTAGCGCTATGAATGTCCAGTTGCATTTTCTACAGACAGACGGTTTCAAAACTACTCAATCAAAAGTATGGTTTAACTCTGTTAGCTGAATGCACAGATCAGAAAGAAGTTTCACCGAATGATTCTGTGTAGTTTATATTTGAAGACATTCCTTTTTCCACTATTACCCTCTTAGCGCTCCGAATCTCCACTTGCATTTTCTACAAAAAGAGTGTATCATAACTGCTCAATCAAAAATATGCTTTATCTCTGTTAACTGAATTTACAGATCAGAAATAAGTTTCACAGAATGCATCTGTGTAGTTTTTATTTGAAGATATTCTTTTTCCCAATGTAGGCCTCTTAGCGCTTAGCATGTCCAATTGCAGTTTCTACAGAAAGAGTGTTTCAGAACGGCTCAATCAAAAGTAAGGTTCAACTCTGTTAGTTGAATGCACAGAACAGAAAGAATTTTCACAGAATGCTACTGTGTAGTTTATATTTGAATATATTCCTTTTTCCACTATTACCCTCTTAGCGCTCCGAATGTCCACTTGCATTTTCTACAGAAAGAGTGTTCAGAACTGCGCAATCAAAAGTATGGTTTAACTCTGTTAGCTTAATGAACATATCAGAAATAAGTTTCACACAATGCTTCTGTGTAGTTTTTATTTGTAGACATTCTTTTTCCCAATATAGTCCTCCTAGCGCTCAGAATGTCCAATTGCAGTTTCTACAGAAAGAGTGTTTCAGAAAGGCTCAATCAAAAGTAAGGTTCAACTCTGTTAGTTGAATGCACAGAACAGAAAGAAGTTTCATACAATGCTTCTGTGTAGTTTATATTTGAACGTATTCTTTTTTCCACTATTACCCACTTAGCGCTACGAATGTCCAGTTGCATTTTCTACAGACAGAGTGTTTCAAAACTGCTCAATCAAAAGTATGGTTTAACTCTGTTGGCTGAATGCTCAGATCAGAAAGAAGTTTCACAGAATGCTTCTGTGTAGTTTATATTTGAATATATTCCTTTTTCCACTACTACGCTCTTAGCGCTCCAAATGTCCAGTTGCATTTTCTACAGAAAGAGTGTTCAGATCTGCTCAATCAAAAGTATGGTTTAACCCTGTTAGCTGAATGCACAGATCAGAAAGAAGTTTCACCGAATGATTCTGTGTAGTTTATATTTGAAGACATTCCTTTTTCCACTATTACTCTCTTAGCGCTCCGAATCTCCACTTGCATTTTCTACAAAAAGAGTGTTTCATAACTGCTCAATCAAAAATATGCTATATCTCTGTTAACTGAATTTACAGATCAGAAATAAGTTTCACAGAATGCATCTGTGTAGTTTTTATTTGAAGATATTCTTTTTCACAATGTAGGCCTCTTAGCGCTTAGCATGTCCAATTGCAGTTTCTACAGAAAGAGTGTTTCAGAACGGCTCAATCAAAAGTAAGGTTCAACTCTGTTAGTTGAATGCACAGAACAGAAAGAATTTTCACAGAATGCTACTGTGTAGTTTATATTTGAATATATTCCTTTTTCCACTATTACCCTCTTAGCGCTCCGATTGTCCACTTGCATTTTCTACAGAAAGATTGTTCAGAACTGCGCAATCAAAAGTATGGTTTAACTCTGTTAACTTAATGAACATATCAGAAATAAGTTTCACACAATGCTTCTGTGTAGTTTTTATTTGAAGATATTATTTTTCCCAATAGAGGCCTCTTAGCGCTCAGAATGTCCAATTTCAGTTTCTACAGAAAGAGTGTTTCAGAAAGGCTCAATCAAAAGTAAGGTTCAACTCTGTTAGTTGAATGCACAGAACAGAAAGAAGTTTCATACAATGCTTCTGTGTAGTTTATATTTGAACATATTCTTTTTTCCACTATTACCCACTTAGCGCTACGAATGTCCAGTTGCATTTTCTACAGACAGAGTGTTTCAAAACTGCTCAATCAAAAGTATGGTTTAACTCTGTTAGCTGAATGCTCAGATTAGAAAGAAGTTTCACAGAATGCTTCTGTGTAGTTTATATTTGAATATATTCCTTTTTCCACTAGTACTCTCTTAGCGCTCCAAATGTCCAGTTGCATTTTCTACAGAAAGAGTGTTCAGATCTACTCAATCAAAAGTATGGTTTAACTCTGTTAGCTGAATGCACAGATCAGAAAGAAGTTTCACCGAATGATTCTGTGTAGTTTATATTTGAAGACATTCCTTTTTCCACTATTACCCTCTTAGCGCTCCGAATCTCCACTTGCATTTTCTACAAAAAGAGTGTATCATAACTGCTCAATCAAAAATATGCTTTATCTCTGTTAACTGAATTTTCAGATCAGAAATAAGTTTCACAGAATGCATCTGTGTAGTTTTTATTTGAAGATATTCTTTTTCCCAATGTAGGCCTCTTAGCGCTTAGCATGTCCAATTGCAGTTTCTACAGAAAGAGTGTTTCAGAACGGCTCAATCAAAAGTAAGGTTCAACTCTGTTAGTTGAATGCACAGAACAGAAAGAATTTTCACAGAATGCTACTGTGTAGTTTATATTTGAATATATTCCTTTTTCCACTATTACCCTCTTAGCGCTCCGAATGTCCACTTGCATTTTCTACAGAAAGAGTGTTCAGAACTGCGCAATCAAAAGTATGGTTTAACTCTGTTAGCTTAATGAACATATCAGAAATAAGTTTCACACAATGCTTCTGTGTAGTTTTTATTTGTAGACATTCTTTTTCCCAATATAGTCCTCCTAGCGCTCAGAATGTCCAATTGCAGTTTCTACAGAAAGAGTGTTTCAGAAAGGCTCAATCAAAAGTAAGGTTCAACTCTGTTAGTTGAATGCACAGAACAGAAAGAAGTTTCATACAATGCTTCTGTGTAGTTTATATTTGAACGTATTCTTTTTTCCACTATTACCCACTTAGCGCTACGAATGTCCAGTTGCATTTTCTACAGACAGAGTGTTTCAAAACTGCTCAATCAAAAGTATGGTTTAACTCTGTTGGCTGAATGCTCAGATCAGAAAGAAGTTTCACAGAATGCTTCTGTGTAGTTTATATTTGAATATATTCCTTTTTCCACTACTACGCTCTTAGCGCTCCAAATGTCCAGTTGCATTTTCTACAGAAAGAGTGTTCAGATCTGCTCAATCAAAAGTATGGTTTAACCCTGTTAGCTGAATGCACAGATCAGAAAGAAGTTTCACCGAATGATTCTGTGTAGTTTATATTTGAAGACATTCCTTTTTCCACTATTACTCTCTTAGCGCTCCGAATCTCCACTTGCATTTTCTACAAAAAGAGTGTTTCATAACTGCTCAATCAAAAATATGCTATATCTCTGTTAACTGAATTTACAGATCAGAAATAAGTTTCACAGAATGCATCTGTGTAGTTTTTATTTGAAGATATTCTTTTTCACAATGTAGGCCTCTTAGCGCTTAGCATGTCCAATTGCAGTTTCTACAGAAAGAGTGTTTCAGAACGGCTCAATCAAAAGTAAGGTTCAACTCTGTTAGTTGAATGCACAGAACAGAAAGAATTTTCACAGAATGCTACTGTGTAGTTTATATTTGAATATATTCCTTTTTCCACTATTACCCTCTTAGCGCTCCGATTGTCCACTTGCATTTTCTACAGAAAGATTGTTCAGAACTGCGCAATCAAAAGTATGGTTTAACTCTGTTAACTTAATGAACATATCAGAAATAAGTTTCACACAATGCTTCTGTGTAGTTTTTATTTGAAGATATTATTTTTCCCAATAGAGGCCTCTTAGCGCTCAGAATGTCCAATTTCAGTTTCTACAGAAAGAGTGTTTCAGAAAGGCTCAATCAAAAGTAAGGTTCAACTCTGTTAGTTGAATGCACAGAACAGAAAGAAGTTTCATACAATGCTTCTGTGTAGTTTATATTTGAACATATTCTTTTTTCCACTATTACCCACTTAGCGCTACGAATGTCCAGTTGCATTTTCTACAGACAGAGTGTTTCAAAACTGCTCAATCAAAAGTATGGTTTAACTCTGTTAGCTGAATGCTCAGATTAGAAAGAAGTTTCACAGAATGCTTCTGTGTAGTTTATATTTGAATATATTCCTTTTTCCACTAGTACTCTCTTAGCGCTCCAAATGTCCAGTTGCATTTTCTACAGAAAGAGTGTTCAGATCTGCTCAATCAAAAGTATGGTTTAACTCTGTTAGCTGAATGCACAGATCAGAAAGAAGTTTCACAGAATGATTCTGTGTAGTTTATATTTGGAGACATTCCTTTTTCCACTATTACCCTCTTAGCGCTCCGAAACTCCACTTGCATTTTCTACAGAAAGAGTGTTTCAGAACGGCTCAATCAAAACTAAGGTTCAACTCTTTTAGTTGAACAAACAGAACAGAAAGAAGTTTCACACAATTCTTCTGTGTAGTTTTTATTTGTAGACATTCTTTTTCCCAATATAGGCCTCCTAGCGCTCAGAATGTCCAATTGCAGTTTCTACAGAAAGAGTGTTTCAGAACGGCTCAATCAAAAGCAAGGTTCCACTCTGTTAGTTGAATGCACAGAACAGAAAGAAGTTTCATACAATGCTTCTGTGTAGTTTATATTTGAACATATTCTTTTTTCCACTATTACCCACTTAGCGCTACGAATGTCCAGTTGCATTTTCTACAGACAGACTGTTTCAAAACTGCTCAATCAAAAGTATGGTTTAACTCTGTTAGCTGAATGCTCAGATCAGAAAGAAGTTTCACACAATGTTTCTGTGTAGTTTATATTTGAATATATTCCTTTTTCCACTACTACGCTCTTAGCGCTCCAAATGTCCAGTTGCATTTTCTACAGAAAGTGTGTTCAGATCTGCTCAATCAAAAGTATGGTTTAACTCTGTTAGCTGAATGCACAGATCAGAAAGAAGTTTCACCGAATGATTCTGTGTAGTTTATATTTGAAGACATTCCTTTTTCCACTATTACCCTCTTAGCGCTCCGAATCTCCACTTGCATTTTCTACAAAAAGAGTGTTTCATAACTGCTCAATCAAAAATATGCTTTATCTCTGTTAACTGAATTTACAGATCAGAAATAAGTTTCACAGAATGCATCTGTGTAGTTTTTATTTGAAGATATTCTTTTTCCCAATGTAGGCCTCTTAGCGCTTAGCATGTCCAATTGCAGTTTCTACAGAAATAGTGTTTCAGAACGGCTCAATCAAAAGTAAGGTTCAACTCTGTTAGTTGAATGCACAGAACAGAAAGAATTTTCACAGAATGCTACTGTGTAGTTTATATTTGAATATATTCCTTTTTCCACTATTACCCTCTTAGCGCTCCGAATGTCCACTTGCATTTTCTACAGAAAGACTGTTCAGAACTGCGCAATCAAAAGTATGGTTTAACTCTGTTAGCTTAATGAACATATCAGAAATAAGTTTCACACAATGCTTCTGTGTAGTTTTTATTTGAAGATATTATTTTTCCCAATAGAGGCCTCTTAGCGCTCAGAATGTCCAATTGCAGTTTCTACAGAAAGAGTGTTTCAGAAAGGCTCAATCAAAAGTAAGGTTCAACTCTGTTAGTTGAATGCACAGAACAGAAAGAAGTTTCATACAATGCTTCTGTGTAGTTTATATTTGAACATATTCTTTTTTCCACTATTACCCACTTAGCGCTACGAATGTCCAGTTGCATTTCCTACAGACAGAGTGTTTCAAAACTGCTCAATCAAAAGTATGGTTTAACTCTGTTAGCTGAATGCTCAGATTAGAAAGAAGTTTCACAGAATGCTTCAGTGCAGTTTATATTTGAATATATTCCTTTTTCCACTAGTACTCTCTTAGCGCTCCAAATGTCCAGTTGCATTTTCCACAGAAAGAGTGTTCAGATCGGCTCAATCAAAAGTATGGTTTAACTCTGTTAGCTGAATGCACAGATCAGAAAGAAGTTTCACCGAATGATTCTGTGTTGTTTATATTTGAAGACATTCCTTTTTCCACTATTACCCTCTTAGCGCTCCGAATCTCCACTTGCATTTTCTACAAAAAGAGTGTTTCATAACTGCTCAATCAAAAATATGTTTTATCTCTGTTAACTGAATTTACAGATCAGAAATAAGTTTCACAGAATGCATCTGTGTAGTTTTTATTTGAAGATATTCTTTTTCCCAATGTAGGCCTCTTTGCGCTTAGCATGTCCAATTGCAGTTTCTACAGAAAGAGTGTTTCAGAACGGCTCAATCAAAAGTAAGGTACAACTCTGTTAGTTGAATGCACAGAACAGAAAGAATTTTCACAGAATGCTACTGTGTAGTTTATATTTGAATATATTCCTTTTTCCACTATTACCCTCTTAGCGCTCCGAATGTCCACTTGCATTTTCTACAGAAAGAGTGTTCAGAACTGCGCAATCAAAAGTATGGTTTAAATCTGTTAGCTTAATGAACATATCAGAAATAAGTTTCACACAATGCTTCTGTGTAGTTTGTATTTGAAGATATTATTTTTCCCAATAGAGGCCTCTTAGCGCTCAGAATGTCCAATTGCAGTTTCTACAGAAAGAGTGTTTCAGAAAGGCTCAATCAAAAGTAAGGTTCAACTCTGTTAGTTGAATGCACAGAACCGAAAGAAGTTTCATACAATGCTTCTGTGTAGTTTATATTTGAACATATTCTTTTTTCCACTATTACCCACTTAGCGCTACGAATGTCCAGTTGCATTTGCTACAGACAGAGTGTTTCAAAACTGCTCAATTAAAAGAATGGTTTAACTCTGTTAGCTGAATGCTCAGATCAGAAAGAAGTTTCACAGAATGCTTCTGTGTAGTTTATATTTGAATATATTCCTTTTTCCACTAGTACTCTCTTAGCGCTCCAAATGTCCAGTTGCATTTTCTACAGAAAGAGTGTTCAGATCTGCTCAATCAAAAGTATAGTTTAACTCTGTTAGCTGAATGCACAGATCAGAAAGAAGTTTCACAGAATAATTCCGTGTAGTTTATATTTGGGACATTCCTTTTTCCACTATTACCCTCTTAGCGCTCCGAATCTCCACTTGCATTTTCTACAGAAAGAGTGTTTCAGAACGGCTCAATCAAAACTAAGGTTCAACTCTTTTAGTTGAACAAACAGAACAGAAAGAAGTTTCACACAATTCTTCTGTGTAGTTTTTATTTGTAGACATTCATTTTCCCAATATAGGCCTCCTAGCGCTCAGAATGTCCAATTGCAGTTTCTACAGAAAGAGTGTTTCAGAAAGGCTCAATCAAAAGTAAGGTTCAACTCTGTTAGTTGAATGCGCAGAACAGAAAGAAGTTTCATACAATGCTTCTGTGTAGTTTATATTTGAACATATTCTTTTTTCCACTATTACCCACTTAGCGCTACGAATGTCCAGTTGCATTTTCTACAGACAGAGTGTTTCAAAACTGCTCAATCAAAAGTATGGTTTAACTCTGTTAGCTGAATGCTCAGATCAGAAAGAAGTTTCACAGAATGCTTCTGTGTTGTTTATATTTAAATATATTCCTTTTTCCACTACTACGCTCTTAGCGCTCCAAATGTCCAGTTGCATTTTCTACAGAAAGAGTGTTCAGATCTGCTCAATCAAAAGTATGGTTTAACCCTGTTAGCTGAATGCACAGATCAGAAAGAAGTTTCACCGAATGATTCTGTGTAGTTTATATTTGAAGACATTCCTTTTTCCACTATTACCCTCTTAGCGCTCCGAATCTCCACTTGCATTTTCTACAAAAAGAGTGTTTCATAACTGCTCAATCAAAAATATGCTATATCTCTGTTAACTGAATTTACAGATCAGAAATAAGTTTCACAGAATGCATCTGTGTAGTTTTTATTTGAAGATATTCTTTTTCCCAATGTAGGCCTCTTAGCGCTTAGCATGTCCAATTGCAGTTTCTACAGAAAGAGTGTTTCAGAACGGCTCAATCAAAAGTAAGGTTCAACTCTGTTAGTTGAATGCACAGAACAGAAAGAATTTTCACAGAATGCTACTGTGTAGTTTATATTTGAATATATTCCTTTTTCCACTATTACCCTCTTAGCGCTCCGAATGTCCACTTGCATTTTCTACAGAAAGATTGTTCAGAACTGCGCAATCAAAAGTATGGTTTAACTCTGTTAGCTTAATGAACATATCAGAAATAAGTTTCACACAATGCTTCTGTGTAGTTTTTATTTGAAGATATTATTTTTCCCAATAGAGGCCTCTTAGCGCTCAGAATGTCCAATTTCAGTTTCTACAGAAAGAGTGTTTCAGAAAGGCTCAAAAAAAGTAAGGTTCACTCTGTTAGTTGAATGCACAGAACAGAAAGAAGTTTCATACAATGCTTCTGTGTAGTTTATATTTGAACACATTCTTTTTTCCACTATTACCCACTTAGCGCTACGAATGTCCAGTTGCATTTTCTACAGACAGAGTGTTTCAAAACTGCTCAATCAAAAGTATGGTTTAACTCTGTTAGCTGAATGCTCAGATTAGAAAGAAGTTTCACAGAATGCTTCTGTGTAGTTTATATTTGAATATATTCCTTTTTCCACTAGTACTCTCTTAGCGCTCCAAATGTCCAGTTGCATTTTCTACAGAAAGAGTGTTCAGATCTGCTCAATCAAAAGTATGGTTTAACTCTGTTAGCTGAATGCACAGATCAGAAAGAAGTTTCACAGAATGATTCTGTGTAGTTTATATTTGGAGACATTCCTTTTTCCACTATTACCCTCTTAGCGCTCCGAAACTCCACTTGCATTTTCTACAGAAAGAGTGTTTCAGAACGGCTCAATCAAAACTAAGGTTCAACTCTTTTAGTTGAACAAACAGAACAGAAAGAAGTTTCACACAATTCTTCTGTGTAGTTTTTATTTGTAGACATTCTTTTTCCCAATATAGGCCTCCTAGCGCTCAGAATGTCCAATTGCAGTTTCTACAGAAAGAGTGTTTCAGAACGGCTCAATCAAAAGCAAGGTTCCACTCTGTTAGTTGAATGCACAGAACAGAAAGAAGTTTCATACAATGCTTCTGTGTAGTTTATATTTGAACATATTCTTTTTTCCACTATTACCCACTTAGCGCTACGAATGTCCAGTTGCATTTTCTACAGACAGACTGTTTCAAAACTGCTCAATCAAAAGTATGGTTTAACTCTGTTAGCTGAATGCTCAGATCAGAAAGAAGTTTCACACAATGTTTCTGTGTAGTTTATATTTGAATATATTCCTTTTTCCACTACTACGCTCTTAGCGCTCCAAATGTCCAGTTGCATTTTCTACAGAAAGTGTGTTCAGATCTGCTCAATCAAAAGTATGGTTTAACTCTGTTAGCTGAATGCACAGATCAGAAAGAAGTTTCACCGAATGATTCTGTGTAGTTTATATTTGAAGACATTCCTTTTTCCACTATTACCCTCTTAGCGCTCCGAATCTCCACTTGCATTTTCTACAAAAAGAGTGTTTCATAACTGCTCAATCAAAAATATGCTTTATCTCTGTTAACTGAATTTACAGATCAGAAATAAGTTTCACAGAATGCATCTGTGTAGTTTTTATTTGAAGATATTCTTTTTCCCAATGTAGGCCTCTTAGCGCTTAGCATGTCCAATTGCAGTTTCTACAGAAATAGTGTTTCAGAACGGCTCAATCAAAAGTAAGGTTCAACTCTGTTAGTTGAATGCACAGAACAGAAAGAATTTTCACAGAATGCTACTGTGTAGTTTATATTTGAATATATTCCTTTTTCCACTATTACCCTCTTAGCGCTCCGAATGTCCACTTGCATTTTCTACAGAAAGACTGTTCAGAACTGCGCAATCAAAAGTATGGTTTAACTCTGTTAGCTTAATGAACATATCAGAAATAAGTTTCACACAATGCTTCTGTGTAGTTTTTATTTGAAGATATTATTTTTCCCAATAGAGGCCTCTTAGCGCTCAGAATGTCCAATTGCAGTTTCTACAGAAAGAGTGTTTCAGAAAGGCTCAATCAAAAGTAAGGTTCAACTCTGTTAGTTGAATGCACAGAACAGAAAGAAGTTTCATACAATGCTTCTGTGTAGTTTATATTTGAACATATTCTTTTTTCCACTATTACCCACTTAGCGCTACGAATGTCCAGTTGCATTTCCTACAGACAGAGTGTTTCAAAACTGCTCAATCAAAAGTATGGTTTAACTCTGTTAGCTGAATGCTCAGATTAGAAAGAAGTTTCACAGAATGCTTCAGTGCAGTTTATATTTGAATATATTCCTTTTTCCACTAGTACTCTCTTAGCGCTCCAAATGTCCAGTTGCATTTTCCACAGAAAGAGTGTTCAGATCGGCTCAATCAAAAGTATGGTTTAACTCTGTTAGCTGAATGCACAGATCAGAAATAAGTTTCACCGAATGATTCTGTGTTGTTTATATTTGAAGACATTCCTTTTTCCACTATTACCCTCTTAGCGCTCCGAATCTCCACTTGCATTTTCTACAAAAAGAGTGTTTCATAACTGCTCAATCAAAAATATGTTTTATCTCTGTTAACTGAATTTACAGATCAGAAATAAGTTTCACAGAATGCATCTGTGTAGTTTTTATTTGAAGATATTCTTTTTCCCAAAGTAGGCCTCTTTGCGCTTAGCATGTCCAATTGCAGTTTCTACAGAAAGAGTGTTTCAGAACGGCTCAATCAAAAGTAAGGTACAACTCTGTTAGTTGAATGCACAGAACAGAAAGAATTTTCACAGAATGCTACTGTGTAGTTTATATTTGAATATATTCCTTTTTCCACTATTACCCTCTTAGCGCTCCGAATGTCCACTTGCATTTTCTACAGAAAGAGTGTTCAGAACTGCGCAATCAAAAGTATGGTTTAAATCTGTTAGCTTAATGAACATATCAGAAATAAGTTTCACACAATGCTTCTGTGTAGTTTGTATTTGAAGATATTATTTTTCCCAATAGAGGCCTCTTAGCGCTCAGAATGTCCAATTGCAGTTTCTACAGAAAGAGTGTTTCAGAAAGGCTCAATCAAAAGTAAGGTTCAACTCTGTTAGTTGAATGCACAGAACCGAAAGAAGTTTCATACAATGCTTCTGTGTAGTTTATATTTGAACATATTCTTTTTTCCACTATTACCCACTTAGCGCTACGAATGTCCAGTTGCATTTGCTACAGACAGAGTGTTTCAAAACTGCTCAATTAAAAGAATGGTTTAACTCTGTTAGCTGAATGCTCAGATCAGAAAGAAGTTTCACAGAATGCTTCTGTGTAGTTTATATTTGAATATATTCCTTTTTCCACTAGTACTCTCTTAGCGCTCCAAATGTCCAGTTGCATTTTCTACAGAAAGAGTGTTCAGATCTGCTCAATCAAAACTATAGTTTAACTCTGTTAGCTGAATGCACAGATCAGAAAGAAGTTTCACAGAATAATTCCGTGTAGTTTATATTTGGGACATTCCTTTTTCCACTATTACCCTCTTAGCGCTCCGAATCTCCACTTGCATTTTCTACAGAAAGAGTGTTTCAGAACGGCTCAATCAAAACTAAGGTTCAACTCTTTTAGTTGAACAAACAGAACAGAAAGAAGTTTCACACAATTCTTCTGTGTAGTTTTTATTTGTAGACATTCATTTTCCCAATATAGGCCTCCTAGCGCTCAGAATGTCCAATTGCAGTTTCTACAGAAAGAGTGTTTCAGAAAGGCTCAATCAAAAGTAAGGTTCAACTCTGTTAGTTGAATGCGCAGAACAGAAAGAAGTTTCATACAATGCTTCTGTGTAGTTTATATTTGAACATATTCTTTTTTCCACTATTACCCACTTAGCGCTACGAATGTCCAGTTGCATTTTCTACAGACAGAGTGTTTCAAAACTGCTCAATCAAAAGTATGGTTTAACTCTGTTAGCTGAATGCTCAGATCAGAAAGAAGTTTCACAGAATGCTTCTGTGTTGTTTATATTTAAATATATTCCTTTTTCCACTACTACGCTCTTAGCGCTCCAAATGTCCAGTTGCATTTTCTACAGAAAGAGTGTTCAGATCTGCTCAATCAAAAGTATGGTTTAACCCTGTTAGCTGAATGCACAGATCAGAAAGAAGTTTCACCGAATGATTCTGTGTAGTTTATATTTGAAGACATTCCTTTTTCCACTATTATCCTCTTAGCGCTCCGAATCTCCACTTGCATTTTCTACAAAAAGAGTGTTTCATAACTGCTCAATCAAAAATATGCTATATCTCTGTTAACTGAATTTACAGATCAGAAATAAGTTTCACAGAATGCATCTGTGTAGTTTTTATTTGAAGATATTCTTTTTCCCAATGTAGGCCTCTTAGCGCTTAGCATGTCCAATTGCAGTTTCTACAGAAAGAGTGTTTCAGAACGGCTCAATCAAAAGTAAGGTTCAACTCTGTTAGTTGAATGCACAGAACAGAAAGAATTTTCACAGAATGCTACTGTGTAGTTTATATTTGAATATATTCCTTTTTCCACTATTACCCTCTTAGCGCTCCGAATGTCCACTTGCATTTTCTACAGAAAGATTGTTCAGAACTGCGCAATCAAAAGTATGGTTTAACTCTGTTAGCTTAATGAACATATCAGAAATAAGTTTCACACAATGCTTCTGTGTAGTTTTTATTTGAAGATATTATTTTTCCCAATAGAGGCCTCTTAGCGCTCAGAATGTCCAATTTCAGTTTCTACAGAAAGAGTGTTTCAGAAAGGCTCAAAAAAAGTAAGGTTCACTCTGTTAGTTGAATGCACAGAACAGAAAGAAGTTTCATACAATGCTTCTGTGTAGTTTATATTTGAACACATTCTTTTTTCCACTATTACCCACTTAGCGCTACGAATGTCCAGTTGCATTTTCTACAGACAGAGTGTTTCAAAACTGCTCAATCAAAAGTATGGTTTAACTCTGTTAGCTGAATGCTCAGATTAGAAAGAAGTTTCACAGAATGCTTCTGTGTAGTTTATATTTGAATATATTCCTTTTTCCACTAATACTCTCTTAGCGCTCCAAATGTCCAGTTGCATTTTCTACAGAAAGAGTGTTCAGATCTGCTCAATCAAAAGTATGGTTTAACTCTGTTAGCTGAATGCACAGATCAGAAAGAAGTTTCACAGAATGATTCTGTGTAGTTTATATTTGGAGACATTCCTTTTTCCACTATTACCCTCTTAGCGCTCCGAAACTCCACTTGCATTTTCTACAGAAAGAGTGTTTCAGAACGGCTCAATCAAAACTAAGGTTCAACTCTTTTAGTTGAACAAACAGAACAGAAAGAAGTTTCACACAATTCTTCTGTGTAGTTTTTATTTGTAGACATTCTTTTTCCCAATATAGGCCTCCTAGCGCTCAGAATGTCCAATTGCAGTTTCTACAGAAAGAGTGTTTCAGAACGGCTCAATCAAAAGCAAGGTTCAACTCTGTTAGTTGAATGCACAGAACAGAAAAAAGTTTCATACAATGCTTCTGTGTAGTTTATATTTGAACATATTCTTTTTTCCACTATTACCCACTTAGCGCTACGAATGTCCAGTTGCATTTTCTACAGACAGACTGTTTCAAAACTGCTCAATCAAAAGTATGGTTTAACTCTGTTAGCTGAATGCTAAGATCAGAAAGAAGTTTCACACAATGCTTCTGTGTAGTTTATATTTGAATATATTCCTTTTTCCACTACTACGCTCTTAGCGCTCCAAATGTCCAGTTGCATTTTCTACAGAAAGAGTGTTCAGATCTGCTCAATCAAAAGTATGGTTTAACTCTGTTAGCTGAATGCACAGATCAGAAAGAAGTTTCACCGAATGATTCTGTGTAGTTTATATTTGAAGACATTCCTTTTTCCACTATTACCCTCTTAGCGCTCCGAATCTCCACTTGCATTTTCTACAAAAAGAGTGTTTCATAACTGCTCAATCAAAAATATGCTATATCTCTGTTAACTGAATTTACAGATCAGAAATAAGTTACACAGAATGCATCTGTGTAGTTTTTATTTGAAGATATTATTTTTCCCAATAGAGGCCTCTTAGCGCTCAGAATGTCCAATTGCAGTTTCTACAGAAAGAGTGTTTCAGAAAGGCTCAATCAAAAGTAAGGTTCAACTCTGTTAGTTGAATGCACAGAACAGAAAGAAGTTTCATACAATGCTTCTGTGTAGTTTATATTTGAACATATTCTTTTTTCCACTATTACCCACTTAGCGCTACGAATGTCCAGTTGCATTTCCTACAGACAGAGTGTTTCAAAACTGCTCAATCAAAAGTATGGTTTAACTCTGTTAGCTGAATGCTCAGATTAGAAAGAAGTTTCACAGAATGCTTCAGTGCAGTTTATATTTGAATATATTCCTTTTTCCACTAGTACTCTCTTAGCGCTCCAAATGTCCAGTTGCATTTTCCACAGAAAGAGTGTTCAGATCGGCTCAATCAAAAGTATGGTTTAACTCTGTTAGCTGAATGCACAGATCAGAAAGAAGTTTCACCGAATGATTCTGTGTTGTTTATATTTGAAGACATTCCTTTTTCCACTATTACCCTCTTAGCGCTCCGAATCTCCACTTGCATTTTCTACAAAAAGAGTGTTTCATAACTGCTCAATCAAAAATATGTTTTATCTCTGTTAACTGAATTTACAGATCAGAAATAAGTTTCACAGAATGCATCTGTGTAGTTTTTATTTGAAGATATTCTTTTTCCCAATGTAGGCCTCTTTGCGCTTAGCATGTCCAATTGCAGTTTCTACAGAAAGAGTGTTTCAGAACGGCTCAATCAAAAGTAAGGTACAACTCTGTTAGTTGAATGCACAGAACAGAAAGAATTTTCACAGAATGCTACTGTGTAGTTTATATTTGAATATATTCCTTTTTCCACTATTACCCTCTTAGCGCTCCGAATGTCCACTTGCATTTTCTACAGAAAGAGTGTTCAGAACTGCGCAATCAAAAGTATGGTTTAAATCTGTTAGCTTAATGTACATATCAGAAATAAGTTTCACACAATGCTTCTGTGTAGTTTGTATTTGAAGATATTATTTTTCCCAATAGAGGCCTCTTAGCGCTCAGAATGTCCAATTGCAGTTTCTACAGAAAGAGTGTTTCAGAAAGGCTCAATCAAAAGTAAGGTTCAACTCTGTTAGTTGAATGCACAGAACCGAAAGAAGTTTCATACAATGCTTCTGTGTAGTTTATATTTGAACATATTCTTTTTTCCACTATTACCCACTTAGCGCTACGAATGTCCAGTTGCATTTGCTACAGACAGAGTGTTTCAAAACTGCTCAATTAAAAGAATGGTTTAACTCTGTTAGCTGAATGCTCAGATCAGAAAGAAGTTTCACAGAATGCTTCTGTGTAGTTTATATTTGAATATATTCCTTTTTCCACTAGTACTCTCTTAGCGCTCCAAATGTCCAGTTGCATTTTCTACAGAAAGAGTGTTCAGATCTGCTCAATCAAAAGTATAGTTTAACTCTGTTAGCTGAATGCACAGATCAGAAAGAAGTTTCACAGAATAATTCCGTGTAGTTTATATTTGGGACATTCCTTTTTCCACTATTACCCTCTTAGCGCTCCGAATCTCCACTTGCATTTTCTACAGAAAGAGTGTTTCAGAACGGCTCAATCAAAACTAAGGTTCAACTCTTTTAGTTGAACAAACAGAACAGAAAGAAGTTTCACACAATTCTTCTGTGTAGTTTTTATTTGTAGACATTCATTTTCCCAATATAGGCCTCCTAGCGCTCAGAATGTCCAATTGCAGTTTCTACAGAAAGAGTGTTTCAGAAAGGCTCAATCAAAAGTAAGGTTCAACTCTGTTAGTTGAATGCGCAGAACAGAAAGAAGTTTCATACAATGCTTCTGTGTAGTTTATATTTGAACATATTCTTTTTTCCACTATTACCCACTTAGCGCTACGAATGTCCAGTTGCATTTTCTACAGACAGAGTGTTTCAAAACTGCTCAATCAAAAGTATGGTTTAACTCTGTTAGCTGAATGCTCAGATCAGAAAGAAGTTTCACAGAATGCTTCTGTGTTGTTTATATTTAAATATATTCCTTTTTCCACTACTACGCTCTTAGCGCTCCAAATGTCCAGTTGCATTTTCTACAGAAAGAGTGTTCAGATCTGCTCAATCAAAAGTATGGTTTAACCCTGTTAGCTGAATGCACAGATCAGAAAGAAGTTTCACCGAATGATTCTGTGTAGTTTATATTTGAAGACATTCCTTTTTCCACTATTATCCTCTTAGCGCTCCGAATCTCCACTTGCATTTTCTACAAAAAGAGTGTTTCATAACTGCTCAATCAAAAATATGCTATATCTCTGTTAACTGAATTTACAGATCAGAAATAAGTTTCACAGAATGCATCTGTGTAGTTTTTATTTGAAGATATTCTTTTTCCCAATGTAGGCCTCTTAGCGCTTAGCATGTCCAATTGCAGTTTCTACAGAAAGAGTGTTTCAGAACGGCTCAATCAAAAGTAAGGTTCAACTCTGTTAGTTGAATGCACAGAACAGAAAGAATTTTCACAGAATGCTACTGTGTAGTTTATATTTGAATATATTCCTTTTTCCACTATTACCCTCTTAGCGCTCCGAATGTCCACTTGCATTTTCTACAGAAAGATTGTTCAAAACTGCGCAATCAAAAGTATGGTTTAATTCTGTTAGCTTAATGAACATATCAGAAATAAGTTTCACACAATGCTTCTGTGTAGTTTTTATTTGAAGATATTATTTTTCCCAATAGAGGCCTCTTAGCGCTCAGAATGTCCAATTTCAGTTTCTACAGAAAGAGTGTTTCAGAAAGGCTCAAAAAAAGTAAGGTTCACTCTGTTAGTTGAATGCACAGAACAGAAAGAAGTTTCATACAATGCTTCTGTGTAGTTTATATTTGAACACATTCTTTTTTCCACTATTACCCACTTAGCGCTACGAATGTCCAGTTGCATTTTCTACAGACAGAGTGTTTCAAAACTGCTCAATCAAAAGTATGGTTTAACTCTGTTAGCTGAATGCTCAGATTAGAAAGAAGTTTCACAGAATGCTTCTGTGTAGTTTATATTTGAATATATTCCTTTTTCCACTAGTACTCTCTTAGCGCTCCAAATGTCCAGTTGCATTTTCTACAGAAAGAGTGTTCAGATCTGCTCAATCAAAAGTATGGTTTAACTCTGTTAGCTGAATGCACAGATCAGAAAGAAGTTTCACAGAATGATTCTGTGTAGTTTATATTTGGAGACATTCCTTTTTCCACTATTACCCTCTTAGCGCTCCGAAACTCCACTTGCATTTTCTACAGAAAGAGTGTTTCAGAACGGCTCAATCAAAACTAAGGTTCAACTCTTTTAGTTGAACAAACAGAACAGAAAGAAGTTTCACACAATTCTTCTGTGTAGTTTTTATTTGTAGACATTCTTTTTCCCAATATAGGCCTCCTAGCGCTCAGAATGTCCAATTGCAGTTTCTACAGAAAGAGTGTTTCAGAACGGCTCAATCAAAAGCAAGGTTCAACTCTGTTAGTTGAATGCACAGAACAGAAAAAAGTTTCATACAATGCTTCTGTGTAGTTTATATTTGAACATATTCTTTTTTCCACTATTACCCACTTAGCGCTACGAATGTCCAGTTGCATTTTCTACAGACAGACTGTTTCAAAACTGCTCAATCAAAAGTATGGTTTAACTCTGTTAGCTGAATGCTAAGATCAGAAAGAAGTTTCACACAATGCTTCTGTGTAGTTTATATTTGAATATATTCCTTTTTCCACTACTACGCTCTTAGCGCTCCAAATGTCCAGTTGCATTTTCTACAGAAAGAGTGTTCAGATCTGCTCAATCAAAAGTATGGTTTAACTCTGTTAGCTGAATGCACAGATCAGAAAGAAGTTTCACCGAATGATTCTGTGTAGTTTATATTTGAAGACATTCCTTTTTCCACTATTACCCTCTTAGCGCTCCGAATCTCCACTTGCATTTTCTACAAAAAGAGTGTTTCATAACTGCTCAATCAAAAATATGCTATATCTCTGTTAACTGAATTTACAGATCAGAAATAAGTTACACAGAAAGCATCTGTGTAGTTTTTATTTGAAGATATTCTTTTTCCCAATGTAGGCCTCTTAGCGCTTAGCATGTCCAATTGCAGTTTCTACAGAAAGAGTGTTTCAGAACGGCTCAATCAAAAGTAAGGTTCAACTCTGTTAGTTGAATGCACAGAACAGAAAGAATTTTCACAGAATGCTACTGTGTAGTTTATATTTGAATATATTCCTTTTTCCACTATTACCCTCTTAGCGCTCCGAATGTCCACTTGCATTTTCTACAGAAAGAGTGTTCAGAACTGCGCAATCAAAAGTATGGTTTAACTCTGTTAGCTTAATGAAGATATCAGAAATAAGTTTCACACAATGCTTCTGTGTAGTTTTTATTTGAAGATATTATTTTTCCCAATATAGGCCTCTTAGCGCTCAGAATGTCCAATTGCAGTTTCTACAGAAAGAGTGTTTCAGAAAGGCTCAATCAAAAGTAAGGTTCAACTCTGTTAGTTGAATGCACAGAACAGAAAGAAGTTTCATACAATGCTTCTGTGTAGTTTATATTTGAACATATTCTTTTTTCCACTATTACCCACTTAGCGCTACGAATGTCCAGTTGCATTTTCTACAGACAGAGTGTTTCAAAACTGCTCAATCAAAAGTATGGTTTAACTCTGTTAGCTGAATGCTCAGATTAGAAAGAAGTTTCACAGAATGCTTCTGTGTAGTTTATATTTGAATATATTACTTTTTCCACTAGTACTCTCTTAGCGCTCCAAATGTCCAGTTGCATTTTCTACAGAAAGAGAGTTCAGATCTGCTCAATCAAAATTATGGTTTAACTCTGTTAGCTGAATGCACAGATCAGAAAGAAGTTTCACAGAATGATTCTGTGTAGTTTATATTTGGAGACATTCCTTTTTCCACTATTACCCTCTTAGCGCTCCGAAACTCCACTTGCATTTTCTACAGAAAGAGTGTTTCAGAACGGCTCAATCAAAACTAAGGTTCAACTCTTTTAGTTGAACAAACAGAACAGAAAGTAGTTTCACACAATTCTTCTGTGTAGTTTTTATTTGTAGACATTCTTTTTCCCAATATAGGCCTCCTAGCGCTCAGAATGTCCAATTGCAGTTTGTACAGAAAGAGTGTTTCAGAACGGCTCAATCAAAAGCAAGGTTCCACTCTGTTAGTTGAATGCACAGAACAGAAAAAAGTTTCATTCAATGCTTCTGTGTAGTTTATATTTGAACATATTCTTTTTTCCACTATTACCCACTTAGCGCTACGAATGTCCAGTTGCATTTTCTACAGACAGACTGTTTCAAAACTGCTCAATCAAAAGTATGGTTTAACTCTGTTAGCTGAATGCTCAGATCAGAAAGAAGTTTCACACAATGCTTCTGTGTAGTTTATATTTGAATATATTCCTTTTTCCACTACTACGCTCTTAGCGCTCCAAATGTCCAGTTGCATTTTCTACAGAAAGTGTGTTCAGATCTGCTCAATCAAAAGTATGGTTTAACTCTGTTAGCTGAATGCACAGATCAGAAAGAAGTTTCACCGAATGATTCTGTGTAGTTTATATTTGAAGACATTCCTTTTTCCACTATTACCCTCTTAGCGCTCCGAATCTCCACTTGCATTTTCTACAAAAAGAGTGTTTCATAACTGCTCAATCAAAAATATGCTTTATCTCTGTTAACTGAATTTACAGATCAGAAATAAGTTTCACAGAATGCATCTGTGTAGTTTTTATTTGAAGATATTCTTTTTCCCAATGTAGGCCTCTTAGCGCTTAGCATGTCCAATTGCAGTTTCTACAGAAAGAGTGTTTCAGAACGGCTCAATCAAAAGTAAGGTTCAACTCTGTTAGTTGAATGCACAGAACAGAAAGAATTTTCACAGAATGCTACTGTGTAGTTTATATTTGAATATATTCCTTTTTCCACTATTACCCTCTTAGCGCTCCGAATGTCCACTTGCATTTTCTACAGAAAGAGTGTTCAGAACTGCGCAATCAAAAGTATGGTTTAACTCTGTTAGCTTAATGAACATATCAGAAATAAGTTTCACACAATGCTTCTGTGTAGTTTTTATTTGAAGATATTATTTTTCCCAATAGAGGCCTCTTAGCGCTCAGAATGTCCAATTGCAGTTTCTACAGAAAGAGTGTTTCAGAAAGGCTCAATCAAAAGTAAGGTTCAACTCTGTTAGTTGAATGCACAGAACAGAAAGAAGTTTCATACAATGCTTCTGTGTAGTTTATATTTGAACATATTCTTTTTTCCACTATTACCCACTTAGCGCTACGAATGTCCAGTTGCATTTCCTACAGACAGAGTGTTTCAAAACTGCTCAATCAAAAGTATGGTTTAACTCTGTTAGCTGAATGCTCAGATTAGAAAGAAGTTTCACAGAATGCTTCAGTGCAGTTTATATTTGAATATATTCCTTTTTCCACTAGTACTCTCTTAGCGCTCCAAATGTCCAGTTGCATTTTCCACAGAAAGAGTGTTCAGATCGGCTCAATCAAAAGTATGGTTTAACTCTGTTAGCTGAATGCACAGATCAGAAAGAAGTTTCACCGAATGATTCTGTGTTGTTTATATTTGAAGACATTCCTTTTTCCACTATTACCCTCTTAGCGCTCCGAATCTCCACTTGCATTTTCTACAAAAAGAGTGTTTCATAACTGCTCAATCAAAAATATGTTTTATCTCTGTTAACTGAATTTACAGATCAGAAATAAGTTTCACAGAATGCATCTGTGTAGTTTTTATTTGAAGATATTCTTTTTCCCAATGTAGGCCTCTTTGCGCTTAGCATGTCCAATTGCAGTTTCTACAGAAAGATTGTTTCAGAACGGCTCAATCAAAAGTAAGGTTCAACTCTGTTAGTTGAATGCACAGAACAGAAAGAATTTTCACAGAATGCTACTGTGTAGTTTATATTTGAATATATTCCTTTTTCCACTATTACCCTCTTAGCGTTCCGAATGTCCACTTGCATTTTCTACAGAAAGAGTGTTCAGAACTGCGCAATCAAAAGTATGGTTTAAATCTGTTAGCTTAATGAACATATCAGAAATAAGTTTCACACAATGCTTCTGTGTAGTTTTTATTTGAAGATATTATTTTTCCCAATAGAGGCCTCTTAGCGCTCAGAATGTCCAATTGCAGTTTCTACAGAAAGAGTGTTTCAGAAAGGCTCAATCAAAAGTAAGGTTCAACTCTGTTAGTTGAATGCACAGAACCGAAAGAAGTTTCATACAATGCTTCTGTGTAGTTTATATTTGAACATATTCTTTTTTCCACTATTACCCACTTAGCGCTACGAATGTCCAGTTGCATTTTCTACAGACAGAGTGTTTCAAAACTGCTCAATTAAAGGAATGGTTTAACTCTGTTAGCTGAATGCTCAGATCAGAAAGAAGTTTCACAGAATGCTTCTGTGTAGTTTATATTTGAATATATTCCTTTTTCCACTAGTACTCTCTTAGCGCTCCAAATGTCCAGTTGCATTTTCTACAGAAAGAGTGTTCAGATCTGCTCAATCAAAAGTATAGTTTAACTCTGTTAGCTGAATGCACAGATCAGAAAGAAGTTTCACAGAATAATTCCGTGTAGTTTATATTTGGAGACATTCCTTTTTCCACTATTACCCTCTTAGCGCTCCGAATCTCCACTTGCATTTTCTACAGAAAGAGTGTTTCAGAACGGCTCAATCAAAACTAAGGTTCAACTCTTTTAGTTGAACAAACAGAACAGAAAGAAGTTTCACACAATTCTTCTGTGTAGTTTTTATTTGTAGACATTCATTTTCCCAATATAGGCCTCCTAGCGCTCAGAATGTCCAATTGCAGTTTCTACAGAAAGAGTGTTTCAGAAAGGCTCAATCAAAAGTAAGGTTCAACTCTGTTAGTTGAATGCACAGAACAGAAAGAAGTTTCATACAATGCTTCTGTGTAGTTTATATTTGAACATATTCTTTTTTCCACTATTACCCACTTAGCGCTACGAATGTCCAGTTGCATTTTCTACAGACAGAGTGTTTCAAAACTGCTCAATCAAAAGTATGGTTTAAATCTGTTAGCTGAATGCTCAGATCAGAAAGAAGTTTCACAGAATGCTTCTGTGTTGTTTATATTTAAATATATTCCTTTTTCCACTACTACGCTCTTAGCGCTCCAAATGTCCAGTTGCATTTTCTACAGAAAGAGTGTTCTGATCTGCTCAATCAAAAGTATGGTTTAACTCTGTTAGCTGAATGCACAGATCAGAAAGAAGTTTCACCGAATGATTCTGTGTAGTTTATATTTGAAGACATTCCTTTTTCCACTATTACCCTCTTAGCGCTCCGAATCTCCACTTGCATTTTCTACAAAAAGAATCTTTCATAACTGCTCAATCAAAAATATGTTTTATCTCTGTTAACTGAATTTACAGATCAGAAATAAGTTTCACAGAATGCATCTGTGTAGTTTTTATTTGAAGATATTCTTTTTCCCAATGTAGGCCTCTTACCGCTTAGCATGTCCAATTGCAGTTTCTACAGAAAGAGTGTTTCAGAACGGCTCAATCAAAAGTAAGGTTCAACTCTGTTAGTTGAATGCACAGAACAGAAAGAATTTTCACAGAATGCTACTGTGTAGTTTATATTTGAATATATTCCTTTTTCCACTATTACCCTCTTAGCGCTCCGAATGTCCACTTGCATTTTCTACAGAAAGAGTGTTCAGAACTGCGCAATCAAAAGTATGGTTTAACTCTGTTAGCTTAATGAACATATCAGAAATAAGTTTCACACAATGCTTCTGTGTAGTTTTTATTTGAAGATATTATTTTTCCCAATATAGGCCTCTTAGCGCTCAGAATGTCCAATTGCAGTTTCTACAGAAAGAGTGTTTCAGAAAGGCTCAATCAAAAGTAAGGTTCAACTCTGTTAGTTGAATGCACAGAACAGAAAGAAGTTTCATACAATGCTTCTGTGTAGTTTATATTTGAACGTATTCTTTTTTCCACTATTACCCACTTAGCGCTACGAATGTCCAGTTGCATTTTCTACAGACAGAGTGTTTCAAAACTGCTCAATCAAAAGTATGGTTTAACTCTGTTAGCTGAATGCTCAGATCAGAAAGAATTTTCACAGAATGCTTCTGTGTAGTTTATATTTGAATATATTCCTTTTTCCACTACTACTCTCTTAGCGCTCCAAATGTCCAGTTGCATTTTCTACAGAAAGAGTGTTCAGATCTGCTCAATCAAAAGTATGGTTTAACTCTTTTAGCTGAATGCACAGATCAGAAAGAAGTTTCACACAATAATTCTGTGTAGTTTATATTTGGAGACATTCCTTTTTCCACTATTACCATCTTAGCGCTCCGAATCTCCACTTGCATTTTCTACAGAAAGAGTGATTCAGAACGGCTCAATCAAAACTAAGGTTCAACTCTTTTAGTTGAACAAACAGAACAGAAAGTAGTTTCACACAATTCTTCTGTGTAGTTTTTATTTGTAGACATTCTTTTTCCCAATATAGGCCTCCTAGCGCTCAGAATGTCCAATTGCAGTTTCTACAGAAAGAGTGTTTCAGAAAGGCTCAATCAAAAGTAAGGTTCAACTCTGTTAGTTGAATGCACAGAACAGAAAGAAGTTTCATACAATGCTTCTGTGTAGTTTATATTTGAACATATTCTTTTTTCCACTATTACCCACTTAGCGCTACGAATGTCCAGTTGCATTTTCTACAGACAGAGTGTTTCAAAACTGCTCAATCAAAAGTATGGTTTAACTCTGTTAGCTGAATGCTCAGATCAGAAAGAAGTTTCACAGAATGCTTCTGTGTAGTTTATATTTGAATATATTCCTTTTTCCACTAGTACTCTCTTAGCGCTCCAAATGTCCAGTTGCATTTTCTACAGAAAGAGTGTTCAGATCTCCTCAATCAAAAGTATGGTTTAACTCTGTTAGCTGAATGCACAGATCAGAAAGAAGTTTCACAGAATGATTCTGTGTAGTTTATATTTGGAGACATTCCTTTTTCCACTATTACCCTCTTAGCGCTCCGAATCTCCACTTGCATTTTCTTCAGAAATAGTGTTTCAGAACGGCTCAATCAAAACTAAGGTTCAACTCTTTTAGTTGAACAAACAGAACAGAAAGAAGTTTCACACAATTCTTCTGTGTAGTTTTTATTTGTAGACATTCTTTTTCCCAATATAGGCCTCCTATCGCTCAGAATGTCCAATTGCAGTTTCTAAGAAAGAGTATTTCAGAACGGCTCAATCAAAAGTAAGGTTCAACTCTGTTAGTTGAATGCACAGAACAGAAAGAAGTTTCATACAATGCTTCTGTGTAGTTTATATTTGAACATATTCTTTTTTCCACTATTACCCACTTAGCGCTACGAATGTCCAGTTGCATTTTCTACAGACAGACTGTTTCAAAACTGCTCAATCAAAAGTATGGTTTAACTCTGTTAGCTGAATGCTCAGATCAGAAAGAAGTTTCACAGAATGCTTCTGTGTAGTTTATATTTGAATATATTCCTTTTTCCACTACTACGCTCTTAGCGCTCCAAATGTCCAGTTGCATTTTCTACAGAAAGAATGTTCAGATCTGCTCAATCAAAAGTATGGTTTAACTCTGTTAGCTGAATGCACAGATCAGAAAGAAGTTTCACCGAATGATTCTGTGTAGTTTATATTTAAAGACATTCCTTTTTCCACTATTTCCCTCTTAGCGCTCCGAATCTCCACTTGCATTTTCTACAAAAAGAATCTTTCATAACTGCTCAATCAAAAATATGTTTTATCTCTGTTAACTGAATTTACAGATCAGAAATAAGTTTCACAGAATGCATCTGTGTAGTTTTTATTTGAAGATATTCTTTTTCCCAATGTAGGCCTCTTAGCGCTTAGCATGTCCAATTGCAGTTTCTACAGAAAGAGTGTTTCAGAACGGCTCAATCAAAAGTAAGGTTCAACTCTGTTAGTTGAATGCACAGAACAGAAAGAATTTTCACAGAATGCTACTGTGTAGTTTATATTTGAATATATTCCTTTTTCCACTATTACCCTCTTAGCGCTCCGAATGTCCACTAGCATTTTCTACAGAAAGAGTGTTCAGAACTGCGCAATCAAAAGTATGGTTTAACTCTGTTAGCTTAATGAACATATCAGAAATAAGTTTCACACAATGCTTCTGTGTAGTTTTTATTTGAAGATATTATTTTTCCCAATATAGGCCTCTTAGCGCTCAGAATGTCCAATTGCAGTTTCTACAGAAAGAGTGTTTCAGAAAGGCTCAATCAAAAGTAAGGTTCAACTCTGTTAGTTGAATGCACAGAACAGAAAGAAGTTTCATACAATGCTTCTGTGTAGTTTATATTTGAACGTATTCTTTTTTCCACTATTACCCACTTAGCGCTACGAATGTCCAGTTGCATTTTCTACAGACAGAGGGTTTCAAAACTGCTCAATCAAAAGTATGGTTTAACTCTGTTAGCTGAATGCTCAGATCAGAAAGAATTTTCACAGAATGCTTCTGTGTAGTTTATATTTGAATATATTCCTTTTTCCACTACTACTCTCTTAGCGCTCCAAATGTCCAGTTGCATTTTCTACAGAAAGAGTGTTCAGATCTGCTCAATCAAAAGTATGGTTTAACTCTGTTAGCTGAATGCACAGATCAGAAAGAAGTTTCACACAATAATTCTGTGTAGTTTATATTTGGAGACATTCCTTTTTCCACTATTACCATCTTAGCGCTCCGAATCTCCACTTGCATTTTCTACAGAAAGAGTGTTTCAGAACGGCTCAATCAAAACTAAGGTTCAACTCTTTTAGTTGAACAAACAGAACAGAAAGCAGTTTCACACAATTCTTCTGTGTAGTTTTTATTTGTAGACATTCTTTTTCCCAATATAGGCCTCCTAGCGCTCAGAATGTCCAATTGCAGTTTCTACAGAAAGAGTGTTTCAGAAAGGCTCAATCAAAAGTAAGGTTCAACTCTGTTAGTTGAATGCACAGAACAGAAAGAAGTTTCATACAATGATTCTGTGTAGTTTATATTTGAACATATTCTTTTTTCCACTATTACCCACTTAGCGCTACGAATGTCCAGTTGCATTTTCTACAGACAGAGTGTTTCAAAACTGCTCAATTAAAAGTATGGTTTAACTCTGTTAGCTGAATGCTCAGATCAGAAAGAAGTTTCACAGAATGCTTCTGTGTAGTTTATATTTGAATATATTCCTTTTTCCACTAGTACTCTCTTAGCGCTCCAAATGTCCAGTTGCATTTTCTACAGAAAGAGTGTTCAGATCTGCTCAATCAAAAGTATAGTTTAACTCTGTTAGCTGAATGCACAGATCAGAAAGAAGTTTCACAGAATAATTCCGTGTAGTTTATATTTGGGACATTCCTTTTTCCACTATTACCCTCTTAGCGCTCCGAATCTCCACTTGCATTTTCTACAGAAAGAGTGTTTCAGAACGGCTCAATCAAAACTAAGGTTCAACTCTTTTAGTTGAACAAACAGAACAGAAAGAAGTTTCACACAATTCTTCTGTGTAGTTTTTATTTGTAGACATTCATTTTCCCAATATAGGCCTCCTAGCGCTCAGAATGTCCAATTGCAGTTTCTACAGAAAGAGTGTTTCAGAAAGGCTCAATCAAAAGTAAGGTTCAACTCTGTTAGTTGAATGCGCAGAACAGAAAGAAGTTTCATACAATGCTTCTGTGTAGTTTATATTTGAACATATTCTTTTTTCCACTATTACCCACTTAGCGCTACGAATGTCCAGTTGCATTTTCTACAGACAGAGTGTTTCAAAACTGCTCAATCAAAAGTATGGTTTAACTCTGTTAGCTGAATGCTCAGATCAGAAAGAAGTTTCACAGAATGCTTCTGTGTTGTTTATATTTAAATATATTCCTTTTTCCACTACTACGCTCTTAGCGCTCCAAATGTCCAGTTGCATTTTCTACAGAAAGAGTGTTCAGATCTGCTCAATCAAAAGTATGGTTTAACCCTGTTAGCTGAATGCACAGATCAGAAAGAAGTTTCACCGAATGATTCTGTGTAGTTTATATTTGAAGACATTCCTTTTTCCACTATTATCCTCTTAGCGCTCCGAATCTCCACTTGCATTTTCTACAAAAAGAGTGTTTCATAACTGCTCAATCAAAAATATGCTATATCTCTGTTAACTGAATTTACAGATCAGAAATAAGTTTCACAGAATGCATCTGTGTAGTTTTTATTTGAAGATATTCTTTTTCCCAATGTAGGCCTCTTAGCGCTTAGCATGTCCAATTGCAGTTTCTACAGAAAGAGTGTTTCAGAACGGCTCAATCAAAAGTAAGGTTCAACTCTGTTAGTTGAATGCACAGAACAGAAAGAATTTTCACAGAATGCTACTGTGTAGTTTATATTTGAATATATTCCTTTTTCCACTATTACCCTCTTAGCGCTCCGAATGTCCACTTGCATTTTCTACAGAAAGATTGTTCAAAACTGCGCAATCAAAAGTATGGTTTAATTCTGTTAGCTTAATGAACATATCAGAAATAAGTTTCACACAATGCTTCTGTGTAGTTTTTATTTGAAGATATTATTTTTCCCAATAGAGGCCTCTTAGCGCTCAGAATGTCCAATTTCAGTTTCTACAGAAAGAGTGTTTCAGAAAGGCTCAAAAAAAGTAAGGTTCACTCTGTTAGTTGAATGCACAGAACAGAAAGAAGTTTCATACAATGCTTCTGTGTAGTTTATATTTGAACACATTCTTTTTTCCACTATTACCCACTTAGCGCTACGAATGTCCAGTTGCATTTTCTACAGACAGAGTGTTTCAAAACTGCTCAATCAAAAGTATGGTTTAACTCTGTTAGCTGAATGCTCAGATTAGAAAGAAGTTTCACAGAATGCTTCTGTGTAGTTTATATTTGAATATATTCCTTTTTCCACTAGTACTCTCTTAGCGCTCCAAATGTCCAGTTGCATTTTCTACAGAAAGAGTGTTCAGATCTGCTCAATCAAAAGTATGGTTTAACTCTGTTAGCTGAATGCACAGATCAGAAAGAAGTTTCACAGAATGATTCTGTGTAGTTTATATTTGGAGACATTCCTTTTTCCACTATTACCCTCTTAGCGCTCCGAAACTCCACTTGCATTTTCTACAGAAAGAGTGTTTCAGAACGGCTCAATCAAAACTAAGGTTCAACTCTTTTAGTTGAACAAACAGAACAGAAAGAAGTTTCACACAATTCTTCTGTGTAGTTTTTATTTGTAGACATTCTTTTTCCCAATATAGGCCTCCTAGCGCTCAGAATGTCCAATTGCAGTTTCTACAGAAAGAGTGTTTCAGAACGGCTCAATCAAAAGCAAGGTTCAACTCTGTTAGTTGAATGCACAGAACAGAAAAAAGTTTCATACAATGCTTCTGTGTAGTTTATATTTGAACATATTCTTTTTTCCACTATTACCCACTTAGCGCTACGAATGTCCAGTTGCATTTTCTACAGACAGACTGTTTCAAAACTGCTCAATCAAAAGTATGGTTTAACTCTGTTAGCTGAATGCTAAGATCAGAAAGAAGTTTCACACAATGCTTCTGTGTAGTTTATATTTGAATATATTCCTTTTTCCACTACTACGCTCTTAGCGCTCCAAATGTCCAGTTGCATTTTCTACAGAAAGAGTGTTCAGATCTGCTCAATCAAAAGTATGGTTTAACTCTGTTAGCTGAATGCACAGATCAGAAAGAAGTTTCACCGAATGATTCTGTGTAGTTTATATTTGAAGACATTCCTTTTTCCACTATTACCCTCTTAGCGCTCCGAATCTCCACTTGCATTTTCTACAAAAAGAGTGTTTCATAACTGCTCAATCAAAAATATGCTATATCTCTGTTAACTGAATTTACAGATCAGAAATAAGTTACACAGAAAGCATCTGTGTAGTTTTTATTTGAAGATATTCTTTTTCCCAATGTAGGCCTCTTAGCGCTTAGCATGTCCAATTGCAGTTTCTACAGAAAGAGTGTTTCAGAACGGCTCAATCAAAAGTAAGGTTCAACTCTGTTAGTTGAATGCACAGAACAGAAAGAATTTTCACAGAATGCTACTGTGTAGTTTATATTTGAATATATTCCTTTTTCCACTATTACCCTCTTAGCGCTCCGAATGTCCACTTGCATTTTCTACAGAAAGAGTGTTCAGAACTGCGCAATCAAAAGTATGGTTTAACTCTGTTAGCTTAATGAAGATATCAGAAATAAGTTTCACACAATGCTTCTGTGTAGTTTTTATTTGAAGATATTATTTTTCCCAATATAGGCCTCTTAGCGCTCAGAATGTCCAATTGCAGTTTCTACAGAAAGAGTGTTTCAGAAAGGCTCAATCAAAAGTAAGGTTCAACTCTGTTAGTTGAATGCACAGAACAGAAAGAAGTTTCATACAATGCTTCTGTGTAGTTTATATTTGAACATATTCTTTTTTCCACTATTACCCACTTAGCGCTACGAATGTCCAGTTGCATTTTCTACAGACAGAGTGTTTCAAAACTGCTCAATCAAAAGTATGGTTTAACTCTGTTAGCTGAATGCTCAGATTAGAAAGAAGTTTCACAGAATGCTTCTGTGTAGTTTATATTTGAATATATTACTTTTTCCACTAGTACTCTCTTAGCGCTCCAAATGTCCAGTTGCATTTTCTACAGAAAGAGAGTTCAGATCTGCTCAATCAAAATTATGGTTTAACTCTGTTAGCTGAATGCACAGATCAGAAAGAAGTTTCACAGAATGATTCTGTGTAGTTTATATTTGGAGACATTCCTTTTTCCACTATTACCCTCTTAGCGCTCCGAAACTCCACTTGCATTTTCTACAGAAAGAGTGTTTCAGAACGGCTCAATCAAAACTAAGGTTCAACTCTTTTAGTTGAACAAACAGAACAGAAAGTAGTTTCACACAATTCTTCTGTGTAGTTTTTATTTGTAGACATTCTTTTTCCCAATATAGGCCTCCTAGCGCTCAGAATGTCCAATTGCAGTTTGTACAGAAAGAGTGTTTCAGAACGGCTCAATCAAAAGCAAGGTTCCACTCTGTTAGTTGAATGCACAGAACAGAAAAAAGTTTCATTCAATGCTTCTGTGTAGTTTATATTTGAACATATTCTTTTTTCCACTATTACCCACTTAGCGCTACGAATGTCCAGTTGCATTTTCTACAGACAGACTGTTTCAAAACTGCTCAATCAAAAGTATGGTTTAACTCTGTTAGCTGAATGCTCAGATCAGAAAGAAGTTTCACACAATGCTTCTGTGTAGTTTATATTTGAATATATTCCTTTTTCCACTACTACGCTCTTAGCGCTCCAAATGTCCAGTTGCATTTTCTACAGAAAGTGTGTTCAGATCTGCTCAATCAAAAGTATGGTTTAACTCTGTTAGCTGAATGCACAGATCAGAAAGAAGTTTCACCGAATGATTCTGTGTAGTTTATATTTGAAGACATTCCTTTTTCCACTATTACCCTCTTAGCGCTCCGAATCTCCACTTGCATTTTCTACAAAAAGAGTGTTTCATAACTGCTCAATCAAAAATATGCTTTATCTCTGTTAACTGAATTTACAGATCAGAAATAAGTTTCACAGAATGCATCTGTGTAGTTTTTATTTGAAGATATTCTTTTTCCCAATGTAGGCCTCTTAGCGCTTAGCATGTCCAATTGCAGTTTCTACAGAAAGAGTGTTTCAGAACGGCTCAATCAAAAGTAAGGTTCAACTCTGTTAGTTGAATGCACAGAACAGAAAGAATTTTCACAGAATGCTACTGTGTAGTTTATATTTGAATATATTCCTTTTTCCACTATTACCCTCTTAGCGCTCCGAATGTCCACTTGCATTTTCTACAGAAAGAGTGTTCAGAACTGCGCAATCAAAAGTATGGTTTAACTCTGTTAGCTTAATGAACATATCAGAAATAAGTTTCACACAATGCTTCTGTGTAGTTTTTATTTGAAGATATTATTTTTCCCAATAGAGGCCTCTTAGCGCTCAGAATGTCCAATTGCAGTTTCTACAGAAAGAGTGTTTCAGAAAGGCTCAATCAAAAGTAAGGTTCAACTCTGTTAGTTGAATGCACAGAACAGAAAGAAGTTTCATACAATGCTTCTGTGTAGTTTATATTTGAACATATTCTTTTTTCCACTATTACCCACTTAGCGCTACGAATGTCCAGTTGCATTTCCTACAGACAGAGTGTTTCAAAACTGCTCAATCAAAAGTATGGTTTAACTCTGTTAGCTGAATGCTCAGATTAGAAAGAAGTTTCACAGAATGCTTCAGTGCAGTTTATATTTGAATATATTCCTTTTTCCACTAGTACTCTCTTAGCGCTCCAAATGTCCAGTTGCATTTTCCACAGAAAGAGTGTTCAGATCGGCTCAATCAAAAGTATGGTTTAACTCTGTTAGCTGAATGCACAGATCAGAAAGAAGTTTCACCGAATGATTCTGTGTTGTTTATATTTGAAGACATTCCTTTTTCCACTATTACCCTCTTAGCGCTCCGAATCTCCACTTGCATTTTCTACAAAAAGAGTGTTTCATAACTGCTCAATCAAAAATATGTTTTATCTCTGTTAACTGAATTTACAGATCAGAAATAAGTTTCACAGAATGCATCTGTGTAGTTTTTATTTGAAGATATTCTTTTTCCCAATGTAGGCCTCTTTGCGCTTAGCATGTCCAATTGCAGTTTCTACAGAAAGATTGTTTCAGAACGGCTCAATCAAAAGTAAGGTTCAACTCTGTTAGTTGAATGCACAGAACAGAAAGAATTTTCACAGAATGCTACTGTGTAGTTTATATTTGAATATATTCCTTTTTCCACTATTACCCTCTTAGCGTTCCGAATGTCCACTTGCATTTTCTACAGAAAGAGTGTTCAGAACTGCGCAATCAAAAGTATGGTTTAAATCTGTTAGCTTAATGAACATATCAGAAATAAGTTTCACACAATGCTTCTGTGTAGTTTTTATTTGAAGATATTATTTTTCCCAATAGAGGCCTCTTAGCGCTCAGAATGTCCAATTGCAGTTTCTACAGAAAGAGTGTTTCAGAAAGGCTCAATCAAAAGTAAGGTTCAACTCTGTTAGTTGAATGCACAGAACCGAAAGAAGTTTCATACAATGCTTCTGTGTAGTTTATATTTGAACATATTCTTTTTTCCACTATTACCCACTTAGCGCTACGAATGTCCAGTTGCATTTTCTACAGACAGAGTGTTTCAAAACTGCTCAATTAAAGGAATGGTTTAACTCTGTTAGCTGAATGCTCAGATCAGAAAGAAGTTTCACAGAATGCTTCTGTGTAGTTTATATTTGAATATATTCCTTTTTCCACTAGTACTCTCTTAGCGCTCCAAATGTCCAGTTGCATTTTCTACAGAAAGAGTGTTCAGATCTGCTCAATCAAAAGTATAGTTTAACTCTGTTAGCTGAATGCACAGATCAGAAAGAAGTTTCACAGAATAATTCCGTGTAGTTTATATTTGGAGACATTCCTTTTTCCACTATTACCCTCTTAGCGCTCCGAATCTCCACTTGCATTTTCTACAGAAAGAGTGTTTCAGAACGGCTCAATCAAAACTAAGGTTCAACTCTTTTAGTTGAACAAACAGAACAGAAAGAAGTTTCACACAATTCTTCTGTGTAGTTTTTATTTGTAGACATTCATTTTCCCAATATAGGCCTCCTAGCGCTCAGAATGTCCAATTGCAGTTTCTACAGAAAGAGTGTTTCAGAAAGGCTCAATCAAAAGTAAGGTTCAACTCTGTTAGTTGAATGCACAGAACAGAAAGAAGTTTCATACAATGCTTCTGTGTAGTTTATATTTGAACATATTCTTTTTTCCACTATTACCCACTTAGCGCTACGAATGTCCAGTTGCATTTTCTACAGACAGAGTGTTTCAAAACTGCTCAATCAAAAGTATGGTTTAAATCTGTTAGCTGAATGCTCAGATCAGAAAGAAGTTTCACAGAATGCTTCTGTGTTGTTTATATTTAAATATATTCCTTTTTCCACTACTACGCTCTTAGCGCTCCAAATGTCCAGTTGCATTTTCTACAGAAAGAGTGTTCTGATCTGCTCAATCAAAAGTATGGTTTAACTCTGTTAGCTGAATGCACAGATCAGAAAGAAGTTTCACCGAATGATTCTGTGTAGTTTATATTTGAAGACATTCCTTTTTCCACTATTACCCTCTTAGCGCTCCGAATCTCCACTTGCATTTTCTACAAAAAGAATCTTTCATAACTGCTCAATCAAAAATATGTTTTATCTCTGTTAACTGAATTTACAGATCAGAAATAAGTTTCACAGAATGCATCTGTGTAGTTTTTATTTGAAGATATTCTTTTTCCCAATGTAGGCCTCTTACCGCTTAGCATGTCCAATTGCAGTTTCTACAGAAAGAGTGTTTCAGAACGGCTCAATCAAAAGTAAGGTTCAACTCTGTTAGTTGAATGCACAGAACAGAAAGAATTTTCACAGAATGCTACTGTGTAGTTTATATTTGAATATATTCCTTTTTCCACTATTACCCTCTTAGCGCTCCGAATGTCCACTTGCATTTTCTACAGAAAGAGTGTTCAGAACTGCGCAATCAAAAGTATGGTTTAACTCTGTTAGCTTAATGAACATATCAGAAATAAGTTTCACACAATGCTTCTGTGTAGTTTTTATTTGAAGATATTATTTTTCCCAATATAGGCCTCTTAGCGCTCAGAATGTCCAATTGCAGTTTCTACAGAAAGAGTGTTTCAGAAAGGCTCAATCAAAAGTAAGGTTCAACTCTGTTAGTTGAATGCACAGAACAGAAAGAAGTTTCATACAATGCTTCTGTGTAGTTTATATTTGAACGTATTCTTTTTTCCACTATTACCCACTTAGCGCTACGAATGTCCAGTTGCATTTTCTACAGACAGAGTGTTTCAAAACTGCTCAATCAAAAGTATGGTTTAACTCTGTTAGCTGAATGCTCAGATCAGAAAGAATTTTCACAGAATGCTTCTGTGTAGTTTATATTTGAATATATTCCTTTTTCCACTACTACTCTCTTAGCGCTCCAAATGTCCAGTTGCATTTTCTACAGAAAGAGTGTTCAGATCTGCTCAATCAAAAGTATGGTTTAACTCTTTTAGCTGAATGCACAGATCAGAAAGAAGTTTCACACAATAATTCTGTGTAGTTTATATTTGGAGACATTCCTTTTTCCACTATTACCATCTTAGCGCTCCGAATCTCCACTTGCATTTTCTACAGAAAGAGTGATTCAGAACGGCTCAATCAAAACTAAGGTTCAACTCTTTTAGTTGAACAAACAGAACAGAAAGTAGTTTCACACAATTCTTCTGTGTAGTTTTTATTTGTAGACATTCTTTTTCCCAATATAGGCCTCCTAGCGCTCAGAATGTCCAATTGCAGTTTCTACAGAAAGAGTGTTTCAGAAAGGCTCAATCAAAAGTAAGGTTCAACTCTGTTAGTTGAATGCACAGAACAGAAAGAAGTTTCATACAATGCTTCTGTGTAGTTTATATTTGAACATATTCTTTTTTCCACTATTACCCACTTAGCGCTACGAATGTCCAGTTGCATTTTCTACAGACAGAGTGTTTCAAAACTGCTCAATCAAAAGTATGGTTTAACTCTGTTAGCTGAATGCTCAGATCAGAAAGAAGTTTCACAGAATGCTTCTGTGTAGTTTATATTTGAATATATTCCTTTTTCCACTAGTACTCTCTTAGCGCTCCAAATGTCCAGTTGCATTTTCTACAGAAAGAGTGTTCAGATCTCCTCAATCAAAAGTATGGTTTAACTCTGTTAGCTGAATGCACAGATCAGAAAGAAGTTTCACAGAATGATTCTGTGTAGTTTATATTTGGAGACATTCCTTTTTCCACTATTACCCTCTTAGCGCTCCGAATCTCCACTTGCATTTTCTTCAGAAATAGTGTTTCAGAACGGCTCAATCAAAACTAAGGTTCAACTCTTTTAGTTGAACAAACAGAACAGAAAGAAGTTTCACACAATTCTTCTGTGTAGTTTTTATTTGTAGACATTCTTTTTCCCAATATAGGCCTCCTATCGCTCAGAATGTCCAATTGCAGTTTCTAAGAAAGAGTATTTCAGAACGGCTCAATCAAAAGTAAGGTTCAACTCTGTTAGTTGAATGCACAGAACAGAAAGAAGTTTCATACAATGCTTCTGTGTAGTTTATATTTGAACATATTCTTTTTTCCACTATTACCCACTTAGCGCTACGAATGTCCAGTTGCATTTTCTACAGACAGACTGTTTCAAAACTGCTCAATCAAAAGTATGGTTTAACTCTGTTAGCTGAATGCTCAGATCAGAAAGAAGTTTCACAGAATGCTTCTGTGTAGTTTATATTTGAATATATTCCTTTTTCCACTACTACGCTCTTAGCGCTCCAAATGTCCAGTTGCATTTTCTACAGAAAGAATGTTCAGATCTGCTCAATCAAAAGTATGGTTTAACTCTGTTAGCTGAATGCACAGATCAGAAAGAAGTTTCACCGAATGATTCTGTGTAGTTTATATTTAAAGACATTCCTTTTTCCACTATTTCCCTCTTAGCGCTCCGAATCTCCACTTGCATTTTCTACAAAAAGAATCTTTCATAACTGCTCAATCAAAAATATGTTTTATCTCTGTTAACTGAATTTACAGATCAGAAATAAGTTTCACAGAATGCATCTGTGTAGTTTTTATTTGAAGATATTCTTTTTCCCAATGTAGGCCTCTTAGCGCTTAGCATGTCCAATTGCAGTTTCTACAGAAAGAGTGTTTCAGAACGGCTCAATCAAAAGTAAGGTTCAACTCTGTTAGTTGAATGCACAGAACAGAAAGAATTTTCACAGAATGCTACTGTGTAGTTTATATTTGAATATATTCCTTTTTCCACTATTACCCTCTTAGCGCTCCGAATGTCCACTAGCATTTTCTACAGAAAGAGTGTTCAGAACTGCGCAATCAAAAGTATGGTTTAACTCTGTTAGCTTAATGAACATATCAGAAATAAGTTTCACACAATGCTTCTGTGTAGTTTTTATTTGAAGATATTATTTTTCCCAATATAGGCCTCTTAGCGCTCAGAATGTCCAATTGCAGTTTCTACAGAAAGAGTGTTTCAGAAAGGCTCAATCAAAAGTAAGGTTCAACTCTGTTAGTTGAATGCACAGAACAGAAAGAAGTTTCATACAATGCTTCTGTGTAGTTTATATTTGAACGTATTCTTTTTTCCACTATTACCCACTTAGCGCTACGAATGTCCAGTTGCATTTTCTACAGACAGAGGGTTTCAAAACTGCTCAATCAAAAGTATGGTTTAACTCTGTTAGCTGAATGCTCAGATCAGAAAGAATTTTCACAGAATGCTTCTGTGTAGTTTATATTTGAATATATTCCTTTTTCCACTACTACTCTCTTAGCGCTCCAAATGTCCAGTTGCATTTTCTACAGAAAGAGTGTTCAGATCTGCTCAATCAAAAGTATGGTTTAACTCTGTTAGCTGAATGCACAGATCAGAAAGAAGTTTCACACAATAATTCTGTGTAGTTTATATTTGGAGACATTCCTTTTTCCACTATTACCATCTTAGCGCTCCGAATCTCCACTTGCATTTTCTACAGAAAGAGTGTTTCAGAACGGCTCAATCAAAACTAAGGTTCAACTCTTTTAGTTGAACAAACAGAACAGAAAGCAGTTTCACACAATTCTTCTGTGTAGTTTTTATTTGTAGACATTCTTTTTCCCAATATAGGCCTCCTAGCGCTCAGAATGTCCAATTGCAGTTTCTACAGAAAGAGTGTTTCAGAAAGGCTCAATCAAAAGTAAGGTTCAACTCTGTTAGTTGAATGCACAGAACAGAAAGAAGTTTCATACAATGCTTCTGTGTAGTTTATATTTGAACATATTCTTTTTTCCACTATTACCCACTTAGCGCTACGAATGTCCAGTTGCATTTTCTACAGACAGAGTGTTTCAAAACTGCTCAATCAAAAGTATGGTTTAACTCTGTTAGCTGAATGCTCAGATCAGAAAGAAGTTTCACAGAATGCTTCTGTGTAGTTTATATTTGAATATATTCCTTTTTCCACTAGTACTCTCTTAGCGCTCCAAATGTCCAGTTGCATTTTCTACAGAAAGAGTGTTCAGATCTGCTCAATCAAAAGTATGGTTTAACTCTGTTAGCTGAATGCACAGATCAGAAAGAAGTTTCACAGAATGATTCTGTGTAGTTTATATTTGGAGACATTCCTTTTTCCACTATTACCCTCTTAGCGCTCCGAATCTCCACTTGCATTTTCCACAGAAAGAGTGTTTCAGAACGGCTCAATCAAAACTAAGGTTCAACTCTTTTAGTTGAACAAACAGAACAGAAAGAAGTTTCACACAATTCTTCTGTGTAGTTTTTATTTGTAGACATTCTTTTTCCCAATATAGGCCTCCTATCGCTCAGAATGTCCAATTGCAGTTTCTACAGAAAGAGTATTTCAGAACGGCTCTATCAAAAGTAAGGTTCAACTCTGTTAGTTGAATGCACAGAACAGAAAGAAGTTTAGTACAATGCTTCTGTGTAGTTTATATTTGAACATATTCTTTTTTCCACTATTACCCACTTAGCGCTACGAATGTCCAGTTGCATTTTCTACAGACAGACTGTTTCAAAACTGCTCAATCAAAAGTATGGTTTAACTCTGTTAGCTTAATGCTCAGATCAGAAAGAAGTTTCACAGAATGCTTCTGTGTAGTTTATATTTGAATATATTCCTTTTTCCACTACTACGCTCTTAGCGCTCCAAATGTCCAGTTGCATTTTCTACAGAAAGAATGTTCAGATCTGCTCAATCAAAAGTATGGTTTAACTCTGTTAGCTGAATGCACAGATCAGAAAGAAGTTTCACCGAATGATTCTGTGTTGTTTATATTTGAAGACATTACTTTTTCCACTATTACCCTCTTAGCGCTCCGAATCTCCACTTGCATTTTCTACAAAAAGAGTGTTTCATAACTGCTCAATCAAAAATATGTTTTATCTCTGTTAACTGAATTTACAGATCAGAAATAAGTTTCACAGAATGCATCTGTGTAGTTTTTATTTGAAGATATTCTTTTTCCCAATGTAGGCCTCTTTGCGCTTAGCATGTCCAATTGCAGTTCCTACAGAAAGAGTGTTTCAGAACGGCTCAATCAAAAGTAAGGTTCAACTCTGTTAGTTGAATGCACAGAACAGAAAGAATTTTCACAGAATGCTACTGTGTAGTTTATATTTGAATATATTCCTTTTTCCACTATTACCCTCTTAGCGCTCCGAATGTCCACTTGCATTTTCTACAGAAAGAGTGTTCAGAACTGCGCAATCAAAAGTATGGTTTAAATCTGTTAGCTTAATGAACATATCAGAAATAAGTTTCACACAATGCTTCTGTGTAGTTTTTATTTGAAGATATTATTTTTCCCAATAGAGGCCTCTTAGCGCTCAGAATGTCCAATTGCAGTTTCTACAGAAAGAGTGTTTCAGAAAGGCTCAATCAAAAGTAAGGTTCAACTCTGTTAGTTGAATGCACAGAACAGAAAGAAGTTTCATACAATGCTTCTGTGTAGTTTATATTTGAACATATTCTTTTTTCCACTATTACCCACTTAGCGCTACGAATGTCCAGTTGCATTTTCTACAGACAGAGTGTTTCAAAACTGCTCAATTAAAAGAATGGTTTAACTCTGTTAGCTGAATGCTCAGATCAGAAAGAAGTTTCACAGAATGCTTCTGTGTAGTTTATATTTGAATATATTCCTTTTTCCACTAGTACTCTATTAGCGCTCCAAATGTCCAGTTGCATTTTCTACAGAAAGAGTGTTCAGATCTGCTCAATCAAAAGTATAGTTTAACTCTGTTAGCTGAATGCACAGATCAGAAAGAAATTTCACAGAATGATTCCGTGTAGTTTATATTTGGAGACATTCCTTTTTCCACTATTACCCTCTTAGCGCTCCGAATCTCCACTTGCATTTTCTACAGAAAGAGTGTTTCAGAACGGCTCAATCAAAACTAAGGTTCAACTCTTTTAGTTGAACAAACAGAACAGAAAGAAGTTTCACACAATTCTTCTGTGTAGTTTTTATTTGTAGACATTCATTTTCCCAATATAGGCCTCCTAGCGCTCAGAATGTCCAATTGCAGTTTCTACAGAAAGAGTGTTTCAGAAAGGCTCAATCAAAAGTAAGGTTCAACTCTGTTAGTTGAATGCACAGAACAGAAAGAAGTTTCATACAATGCTTCTGTGTAGTTTATATTTGAACATATTCTTTTTTCCACTATTACCCACTTAGCGCTACGAATGTCCAGTTGCATTTTCTACAGACAGAGTGTTTCAAAACTGCTCAATCAAAAGTATGGTTTAAATCTGTTAGCTGAATGCTCAGATCAGAAAGAAGTTTCACAGAATGCTTCTGTGTTGTTTATATTTAAATATATTCCTTTTTCCACTACTACGCTCTTAGCGCTCCAAATGTCCAGTTGCATTTTCTACAGAAAGAGTGTTCTGATCTGCTCAATCAAAAGTATGGTTTAACTCTGTTAGCTGAATGCACAGATCAGAAAGAAGTTTCACCGAATGATTCTGTGTAGTTTATATTTGAAGACATTCCTTTTTCCACTATTACCCTCTTAGCGCTCCGAATCTCCACTTGCATTTTCTACAAAAAGAATCTTTCATAACTGCTCAATCAAAAATATGTTTTATCTCTGTTAACTGAATTTACAGATCAGAAATAAGTTTCACAGAATGCATCTGTGTAGTTTTTATTTGAAGATATTCTTTTTCCCAATGTAGGCCTCTTTGCGCTTAGCATGTCCAATTGCAGTTTCTACAGAAAGAGTGTTTCAGAACGGCTCAATCAAAAGTAAGGTACAACTCTGTTAGTTGAATGCACAGAACAGAAAGAATTTTCACAGAATGCTACTGTGTAGTTTATATTTGAATATATTCCTTTTTCCACTATTACCCTCTTAGCGCTCCGAATGTCCACTTGCATTTTCTACAGAAAGAGTGTTCAGAACTGCGCAATCAAAAGTATGGTTTAAATCTGTTAGCTTAATGAACATATCAGAAATAAGTTTCACACAATGCTTCTGTGTAGTTTTTATTTGAAGATATTATTTTTCCCAATAGATGCCTCTTAGCGCTCAGAATGTCCAATTGCAGTTTCTACAGAAAGAGTGTTTCAGAAAGGCTCAATCAAAAGTAAGGTTCAACTCTGTTAGTTGAATGCACAGAACCGAAAGAAGTTTCATACAATGCTTCTGTGTAGTTTATATTTGAACATATTCTTTTTTCCACTATTACCCACTTAGCGCTACGAATGTCCAGTTGCATTTTCTACAGACAGAGGGTTTCAAAACTGCTCAATCAAAAGTATGGTTTAACTCTGTTAGCTGAATGCTCAGATCAGAAAGAATTTTCACAGAATGCTTCTGTGTAGTTTATATTTGAATATATTCCTTTTTCCACTACTACTCTCTTAGCGCTCCAAATGTCCAGTTGCATTTTCTACAGAAAGAGTGTTCAGATCTGCTCAATCAAAAGTATGGTTTAACTCTGTTAGCTGAATGCACAGATCAGAAAGAAGTTTCACACAATAATTCTGTGTAGTTTATATTTGGAGACATTCCTTTTTCCACTATTACCATCTTAGCGCTCCGAATCTCCACTTGCATTTTCTACAGAAAGAGTGTTTCAGAACGGCTCAATCAAAACTAAGGTTCAACTCTTTTAGTTGAACAAACAGAACAGAAAGCAGTTTCACACAATTCTTCTGTGTAGTTTTTATTTGTAGACATTCTTTTTCCCAATATAGGCCTCCTAGCGCTCAGAATGTCCAATTGCAGTTTCTACAGAAAGAGTGTTTCAGAAAGGCTCAATCAAAAGTAAGGTTCAACTCTGTTAGTTGAATGCACAGAACAGAAAGAAGTTTCATACAATGCTTCTGTGTAGTTTATATTTGAACATATTCTTTTTTCCACTATTACCCACTTAGCGCTACGAATGTCCAGTTGCATTTTCTACAGACAGAGTGTTTCAAAACTGCTCAATCAAAAGTATGGTTTAACTCTGTTAGCTGAATGCTCAGATCAGAAAGAAGTTTCACAGAATGCTTCTGTGTAGTTTATATTTGAATATATTCCTTTTTCCACTAGTACTCTCTTAGCGCTCCAAATGTCCAGTTGCATTTTCTACAGAAAGAGTGTTCAGATCTGCTCAATCAAAAGTATGGTTTAACTCTGTTAGCTGAATGCACAGATCAGAAAGAAGTTTCACAGAATGATTCTGTGTAGTTTATATTTGGAGACATTCCTTTTTCCACTATTACCCTCTTAGCGCTCCGAATCTCCACTTGCATGTTCCACAGAAAGAGTGTTTCAGAACGGCTCAATCAAAACTAAGGTTCAACTCTTTTAGTTGAACAAACAGAACAGAAAGAAGTTTCACACAATTCTTCTGTGTAGTTTTTATTTGTAGACATTCTTTTTCCCAATATAGGCCTCCTATCGCTCAGAATGTCCAATTGCAGTTTCTACAGAAAGAGTATTTCAGAACGGCTCTATCAAAAGTAAGGTTCAACTCTGTTAGTTGAATGCACAGAACAGAAAGAAGTTTAGTACAATGCTTCTGTGTAGTTTATATTTGAACATATTCTTTTTTCCACTATTACCCACTTAGCGCTACGAATGTCCAGTTGCATTTTCTACAGACAGACTGTTTCAAAACTGCTCAATCAAAAGTATGGTTTAACTCTGTTAGCTTAATGCTCAGATCAGAAAGAAGTTTCACAGAATGCTTCTGTGTAGTTTATATTTGAATATATTTCTTTTTCCACTACTACGCTCTTAGCGCTCCAAATGTCCAGTTGCATTTTCTACAGAAAGAATGTTCAGATCTGCTCAATCAAAAGTATGGTTTAACTCTGTTAGCTGAATGCACAGATCAGAAAGAAGTTTCACCGAATGATTCTGTGTTGTTTATATTTGAAGACATTACTTTTTCCACTATTACCCTCTTAGCGCTCCGAATCTCCACTTGCATTTTCTACAAAAAGAGTGTTTCATAACTGCTCAATCAAAAATATGTTTTATCTCTGTTAACTGAATTTACAGATCAGAAATAAGTTTCACAGAATGCATCTGTGTAGTTTTTATTTGAAGATATTCTTTTTCCCAATGTAGGCCTCTTTGCGCTTAGCATGTCCAATTGCAGTTCCTACAGAAAGAGTGTTTCAGAACGGCTCAATCAAAAGTAAGGTTCAACTCTGTTAGTTGAATGCACAGAACAGAAAGAATTTTCACAGAATGCTACTGTGTAGTTTATATTTGAATATATTCCTTTTTCCACTATTACCCTCTTAGCGCTCCGAATGTCCACTTGCATTTTCTACAGAAAGAGTGTTCAGAACTGCGCAATCAAAAGTATGGTTTAAAACTGTTAGCTTAATGAACATATCAGAAATAAGTTTCACACAATGCTTCTGTGTAGTTTTTATTTGAAGATATTATTTTTCCCAATAGAGGCCTCTTAGCGCTCAGAATGTCCAATTGCAGTTTCTACAGAAAGAGTGTTTCAGAAAGGCTCAATCAAAAGTAAGGTTCAACCCTGTTAGTTGAATGCACAGAACAGAAAGAAGTTTCATACAATGCTTCTGTGTAGTTTATATTTGAACATATTCTTTTTTCCACTATTACCCACTTAGCGCTACGAATGTCCAGTTGCATTTTCTACAGACAGAGTGTTTCAAAACTGCTCAATTAAAAGAATGGTTTAACTCTGTTAGCTGAATGCTCAGATCAGAAAGAAGTTTCACAGAATGCTTCTGTGTAGTTTATATTTGAATATATTCCTTTTTCCACTAGTACTCTATTAGCGCTCCAAATGTCCAGTTGCATTTTCTACAGAAAGAGTGTTCAGATCTGCTCAATAAAAAGTATAGTTTAACTCTGTTAGCTGAATGCACAGATCAGAAAGAAGTTTCACAGAATGATTCCGTGTAGTTTATATTTGGAGACATTCCTTTTTCCACTATTACCCTCTTAGCGCTCCGAATCTCCACTTGCATTTTCTACAGAAAGAGTGTTTCAGAACGGCTCAATCAAAACTAAGGTTCAACTCTTTTAGTTGAACAAACAGAACAGAAAGAAGTTTCACACAATTCTTCTGTGTAGTTTTTATTTGTAGACATTCATTTTCCCAATATAGGCCTCCTAGCGCTCAGAATGTCCAATTGCAGTTTCTACAGAAAGAGTGTTTCAGAAAGGCTCAATCAAAAGTAAGGTTCAACTCTGTTAGTTGAATGCACAGAACAGAAAGAAGTTTCATACAATGCTTCTGTGTAGTTTATATTTGAACATATTCTTTTTTCCACTATTACCCACTTAGCGCTACGAATGTCCAGTTGCATTTTCTACAGACAGAGTGTTTCAAAACTGCTCAATCAAAAGTATGGTTTAAATCTGTTAGCTGAATGCTCAGATCAGAAAGAAGTTTCACAGAATGCTTCTGTGTTGTTTATATTTAAATATATTCCTTTTTCCACTACTACGCTCTTAGCGCTCCAAATGTCCAGTTGCATTTTCTACAGAAAGAGTGTTCTGATCTGCTCAATCAAAAGTATGGTTTAACTCTGTTAGCTGAATGCACAGATCAGAAAGAAGTTTCACCGAATGATTCTGTGTAGTTTATATTTGAAGACATTCCTTTTTCCACTATTACCCTCTTAGCGCTCCGAATCTCCACTTGCATTTTCTACAAAAAGAATCTTTCATAACTGCTCAATCAAAAATATGTTTTATCTCTGTTAACTGAATTTACAGATCAGAAATAAGTTTCACAGAATGCATCTGTGTAGTTTTTATTTGAAGATATTCTTTTTCCCAATGTAGGCCTCTTTGCGCTTAGCATGTCCAATTGCAGTTTCTACAGAAAGAGTGTTTCAGAACGGCTCAATCAAAAGTAAGGTACAACTCTGTTAGTTGAATGCACAGAACAGAAAGAATTTTCACAGAATGCTACTGTGTAGTTTATATTTGAATATATTCCTTTTTCCACTATTACCCTCTTAGCGCTCCGAATGTCCACTTGCATTTTCTACAGAAAGAGTGTTCAGAACTGCGCAATCAAAAGTATGGTTTAAATCTGTTAGCTTAATGAACATATCAGAAATAAGTTTCACACAATGCTTCTGTGTAGTTTTTATTTGAAGATATTATTTTTCCCAATAGAGGCCTCTTAGCGCTCAGAATGTCCAATTGCAGTTTCTACAGAAAGAGTGTTTCAGAAAGGCTCAATCAAAAGTAAGGTTCAACTCTGTTAGTTGAATGCACAGAACCGAAAGAAGTTTCATACAATGCTTCTGTGTAGTTTATATTTGAACATATTCTTTTTTCCACTATTACCCACTTAGCGCTACGAATGTCCAGTTGCATTTTCTACAGACAGAGTGTTTCAAAACTGCTCAATTAAAAGAATGGTTTAACTCTGTTAGCTGAATGCTCAGATCAGAAAGAAGTTTCACAGAATGCTTCTGTGTAGTTTATATTTGAATATATTCCTTTTTCCACTAGTACTCTCTTAGCGCTCCAAATGTCCAGTTGCATTTTCTACAGAAAGAGTGTTCAGATCTGCTCAATCAAAAGTATAGTTTAACTCTGTTAGCTGAATGCACAGATCAGAAAGAAGTTTCACAGAATAATTCCGTGTAGTTTATATTTGGGACATTCCTTTTTCCACTATTACCCTCTTAGCGCTCCGAATCTCCACTTGCATTTTCTACAGAAAGAGTGTTTCAGAACGGCTCAATCAAAACTAAGGTTCAACTCTTTTAGTTGAACAAACAGAACAGAAAGAAGTTTCACACAATTCTTCTGTGTAGTTTTTATTTGTAGACATTCATTTTCCCAATATAGGCCTCCTAGCGCTCAGAATGTCCAATTGCAGTTTCTACAGAAAGAGTGTTTCAGAAAGGCTCAATCAAAAGTAAGGTTCAACTCTGTTAGTTGAATGCGCAGAACAGAAAGAAGTTTCATACAATGCTTCTGTGTAGTTTATATTTGAACATATTCTTTTTTCCACTATTACCCACTTAGCGCTACGAATGTCCAGTTGCATTTTCTACAGACAGAGTGTTTCAAAACTGCTCAATCAAAAGTATGGTTTAACTCTGTTAGCTGAATGCTCAGATCAGAAAGAAGTTTCACAGAATGCTTCTGTGTTGTTTATATTTAAATATATTCCTTTTTCCACTACTACGCTCTTAGCGCTCCAAATGTCCAGTTGAATTTTCTACAGAAAGAGTGTTCAGATCTGCTCAATCAAAAGTATGGTTTAACCCTGTTAGCTGAATGCACAGATCAGAAAGAAGTTTCACCGAATGATTCTGTGTAGTTTATATTTGAAGACATTCCTTTTTCCACTATTACCCTCTTAGCGCTCCGAATCTCCACTTGCATTTTCTACAAAAAGAGTGTTTCATAACTGCTCAATCAAAAATATGCTATATCTCTGTTAACTGAATTTACAGATCAGAAATAAGTTTCACAGAATGCATCTGTGTAGTTTTTATTTGAAGATATTCTTTTTCCCAATGTAGGCCTCTTAGCGCTTAGCATGTCCAATTGCAGTTTCTACAGAAAGAGTGTTTCAGAACGGCTCAATCAAAAGTAAGGTTCAACTCTGTTAGTTGAATGCACAGAACAGAAAGAATTTTCACAGAATGCTACTGTGTAGTTTATATTTGAATATATTCCTTTTTCCACTATTACCCTCTTAGCGCTCCGAATGTACACTTGCATTTTCTACAGAAAGATTGTTCAGAACTGCGCAATCAAAAGTATGGTTTAACTCTGTTAGCTTAATGAACATATCAGAAATAAGTTTCACACAATGCTTCTGTGTAGTTTTTATTTGAATATATTATTTTTCCCAATAGAGGCCTCTTAGCGCTCAGAATGTCCAATTTCAGTTTCTACAGAAAGAGTGTTTCAGAAAGGCTCAATAAAAAGTAAGGTTCAACTCTGTTAGTTGAATGCACAGAACAGAAAGAAGTTTCATACAATGCTTCTGTGTAGTTTATATTTGAACACATTCTTTTTTCCACTATTACCCACTTAGCGCTACGAATGTCCAGTTGCATTTTCTACAGACAGAGTGTTTCAAAACTGCTCAATCAAAAGTATGGTTTAAATCTGTTAGCTGAATGCTCAGATTAGAAAGAAGTTTCACAGAATGCTTCTGTGTAGTTTATATTTGAATATATTCCTTTTTCCACTAGTACTCTCTTAGCGCTCCAAATGTCCAGTTGCATTTTCTACAGAAAGAGTGTTCAGATCTGCTCAATCAAAAGTATGGTTTAACTCTGTTAGCTGAATGCACAGATCAGAAAGAAGTTTCACAGAATGATTCTGTGTAGTTTATATTTGGAGACATTCCTTTTCCACTATTACCCTCTTAGCGCTCCGAAACTCCACTTGCATTTTCTACAGAAAGAGTGTTTCAGAACGGCTCAATCAAAACTAAGGTTCAACTCTTTTAGTTGAACAAACAGAACAGAAAGAAGTTTCACACAATTCTTCTGTGTAGTTTTTATTTGTAGACATTCTTTTTCCCAATATAGGCCTCCTAGCGCTCAGAATGTCCAATTGCAGTTTCTACAGAAAGAGTGTTTCAGAACGGCTCAATCAAAAGCAAGGTTCAACTCTGTTAGTTGAATGCACAGAACAGAAAAAAGTTTCATACAATGCTTCTGTGTAGTTTATATTTGAACATATTCTTTTTTCCACTATTACCCACTTAGCGCTACGAATGTCCAGTTGCATTTTCTACAGACAGACGGTTTCAAAACTGCTCAATCAAAAGTATGGTTTAACTCTGTTAGCTGAATGCTCAGATCAGAAAGAAGTTTCACACAATGCTTCTGTGTAGTTTATATTTGAATATATTCCTTTTTCCACTACTACGCTCTTAGCGCTCCAAATGTCCAGTTGCATTTTCTACAGAAAGAGTGTTCAGATCTGCTCAATCAAAAGTATGGTTTAACTCTGTTAGCTGAATGCACAGATCAGAAAGAAGTTTCACCGAATGATTCTGTGTAGTTTATATTTGAAGACATTCCTTTTTCCACTATTACCCTCTTAGCGCTCCGAATCTCCACTTGCATTTTCTACAAAAAGAGTGTTTCATAACTGCTCAATCAAAAATATGCTATATCTCTGTTAACTGAATTTACAGATCAGAAATAAGTTTCACAGAATGCATCTGTGTAGTTTTTATTTGAAGATATTCTTTTTCCCAATGTAGGCCTCTTAGCGCTTAGCATGTCCAATTGCAGTTTCTACAGAAAGAGTGTTTCAGAACGGCTCAATCAAAAGTAAGGTTCAAATCTGTTAGTTGAATGCACAGAACAGAAAGAATTTTCACAGAATGCTACTGTGTAGTTTATATTTGAATATATTCCTTTTTCCACTATTACCCTCTTAGCGCTCCGAATGTCCACTTGCATTTTCTACAGAAAGAGTGTTCAGAACTGCGCAATCAAAAGTATGGTTTAACTCTGTTAGCTTAATGAAGATATCAGAAATAAGTTTCACACAATGCTTCTGTGTAGTTTTTATTTGAAGATATTATTTTTCCCAATAGAGGCCTCTTAGCGCTCAGAATGTCCAATTGCAGTTTCTACAGAAAGAGTGTTTCAGAAAGGCTCAATCAAAAGTAAGGTTCAACTCTGTTAGTTGAATGCACAGAACAGAAAGAAGTTTCATACAATGCTTCTGTGTAGTTTATATTTGAACATATTCTTTTTTCCACTATTACCCAGTTAGCGCTACGAATGTCCAGTTGCATTTTCTACAGACAGAGTGTTTCAAAACTGCTCAATCAAAAGTATGGTTTAACTCTGTTAGCTGAATGCTCAGATTAGAAAGAAGTTTCACAGAATGCTTCTGTGTAGTTTATATTTGAATATATTACTTTTTCCACTAGTACTCTCTTAGCGCTCCAAATGTCCAGTTGCATTTTCTACAGAAAGAGTGTTCAGATCTGCTCAATCAAAATTATGGTTTAACTCTGTTAGCTGAATGCACAGATCAGAAAGAAGTTTCACAGAATGATTCTGTGTAGTTTATATTTGGAGACATTCCTTTTTCCACTATTACCCTCTTAGCGCTCCGAAACTCCACTTGCATTTTCTACAGAAAGAGTGTTTCAGAACGGCTCAATCAAAACTAAGGTTCAACTCTTTTAGTTGAACAAAGAGAACAGAAAGTAGTTTCACACAATTCTTCTGTGTAGTTTTTATTTGTAGACATTCTTTTTCCCAATATAGGCCTCCTAGCGCTCAGAATGTCCAATTGCAGTTTCTACAGAAAGAGTGTTTCAGAACGGCTCAATCAAAAGCAAGGTTCCACTCTGTTAGTTGAATGCACAGAACAGAAAAAAGTTTCATACAATGCTTCTGTGTAGTTTATATTTGAACATATTCTTTTTTCCACTATTACCCACTTAGCGCTACGAATGTCCAGTTGCATTTTCTACAGACAGACTGTTTCAAAACTGCTCAATCAAAAGTATGGTTTAACTCTGTTAGCTGAATGCTCAGATCAGAAAGAAGTTTCACAGAATGCTTCTGTGTAGTTTATATTTGAATATATTCCTTTTTCCACTACTACGCTCTTAGCGCTCCAAATGTCCAGTTGCATTTTCTACAGAAAGTGTGTTCAGATCTGCTCAATCAAAAGTATGGTTTAACTCTGTTAGCTGAATGCACAGATCAGAAAGAAGTTTCACCGAATGATTCTGTGTAGTTTATATTTGAAGACATTCCTTTTTCCACTATTACCCTCTTAGCGCTCCGAATCTCCACTTGCATTTTCTACAAAAAGAGTGTTTCATAACTGCACAATCAAAAATATGATTTATCTCTGTTAACTGAATTTACAGATCAGAAATAAGTTTCACAGAATGCATCTGTGTAGTTTTTATTTGAAGATATTCTTTTTCCCAATGTAGGCCTCTTAGCGCTTAGCATGTCCAATTGCAGTTCCTACAGAAAGAGTGTTTCAGAACGGCTCAATCAAAAGTAAGGTTCAACTCTGTTAGTTGAATGCACAGAACAGAAAGAATTTTCACAGAATGCTACTGTGTAGTTTATATTTGAATATATTCCTTTTTCCACTATTACCCTCTTAGCGCTCCGAATGTCCACTTGCATTTTCTACAGAAAGAGTGTTCAGAACTGCGCAATCAAAAGTATGGTTTAACTCTGTTAGCTTAATGAACATATCAGAAATAAGTTTCACACAATGCTTCTGTGTAGTTTTTATTTGAAGATATTATTTTTCCCAATAGAGGCCTCTTAGCGCTCAGAATGTCCAATTGCAGTTTCTACAGAAAGAGTGTTTCAGAAAGGCTCAATCAAAAGTAAGGTTCAACTCTGTTAGTTGAATGCACAGAACAGAAAGAAGTTTCATACAATGCTTCTGTGTAGTTTATATTTGAACATATTCTTTTTTCCACTATTACCCACTTAGCGCTACGAATGTCCAGTTGCATTTCCTACAGACAGAGTGTTTCAAAACTGCTCAATCAAAAGTATGGTTTAACTCTGTTAGCTGAATGCTCAGATTAGAAAGAAGTTTCACAGAATGCTTCAGTGCAGTTTATATTTGAATATATTCCTTTTTCCACTAGTACTCTCTTAGCGCTCCAAATGTCCAGTTGCATTTTCCACAGAAAGAGTGTTCAGATCGGCTCAATCAAAAGTATGGTTTAACTCTGTTAGCTGAATGCACAGATCAGAAAGAAGTTTCACCGAATGATTCTGTGTTGTTTATATTTGAAGACATTCCTTTTTCCACTATTACCCTCTTAGCGCTCCGAATCTCCACTTGCATTTTCTACAAAAAGAGTCTTTCATAACTGCTCAATCAAAAATATGTTTTATCTCTGTTAACTGAATTTACAGATCAGAAATAAGTTTCACAGAATGCATCTGTGTAGTTTTTATTTGAAGATATTCTTTTTCCCAATGTAGGCCTCTTTGCGCTTAGCATGTCCAATTGCAGTTTCTACAGAAAGAGTGTTTCAGAACGGCTCAATCAAAAGTAAGGTTCAACTCTGTTAGTTGAATGCACAGAACAGAAAGAATTTTCACAGAATGCTACTGTGTAGTTTATATTTGAATATATTCCTTTTTCCACTATTACCCTCTTAGCGCTCCGAATGTCCACTTGCATTTTCTACAGAAAGAGTGTTCAGAACTGCGCAATCAAAAGTATGGTTTAAATCTGTTAGCTTAATGAACATATCAGAAATAAGTTTCACACAATGCTTCTGTGTAGTTTTTATTTGAAGATATTATTTTTCCCAATAGAGGCCTCTTAGCGCTCAGAATGTCCAATTGCAGTTTCTACAGAAAGAGTGTTTCAGAAAGGCTCAATCAAAAGTAAGGTTCAACTCTGTTAGTTGAATGCACAGAACCGAAAGAAGTTTCATACAATGCTTCTGTGTAGTTTATATTTGAACATATTCTTTTTTCCACTATTACCCACTTAGCGCTACGAATGTCCAGTTGCATTTTCTACAGACAGAGTGTTTCAAAACTGCTCAATTAAAAGAATGGTATAACTCTGTTAGCTGAATGCTCAGATCAGAAAGAAGTTTCACAGAATGCTTCTGTGTAGTTTATATTTGAATATATTCCTTTTTCCACTAGTACTCTCTTAGCGCTCCAAATGTCCAGTTGCATTTTCTACAGAAAGAGTGTTCAGATCTGCTCAATCAAAAGTATAGTTTAACTCTGTTAGCTGAATGCACAGATCAGAAAGAAGTTTCACAGAATAATTCCGTGTAGTTTATATTTGGAGACATTCCTTTTTCCACTATTACCCTCTTAGCGCTCCGAATCTCCACTTGCATTTTCTACAGAAAGAGTGTTTCGGAACGGCTCAATCAAAACTAAGGTTCAACTCTTTTAGTTGAACAAACAGAACAGAAAGAAGTTTCACACAATTCTTCTGTGTAGTTTTTATTTGTAGACATTCATTTTCCCAATATAGGCCTCCTAGCGCTCAGAATGTCCAATTGCAGTTTCTACAGAAAGAGTGTTTCAGAAAGGCTCAATCAAAAGTAAGGTTCAACTCTGTTAGTTGAATGCACAGAACAGAAAGAAGTTTCATACAATGCTTCTGTGTAGTTTATATTTGAACATATTCTTTTTTCCACTATTACCCACTTAGCGCTACGAATGTCCAGTTGCATTTTCTACAGACAGAGTGTTTCAAAACTGCTCAATCAAAAGTATGGTTTAAATCTGTTAGCTGAATGCTCAGATCAGAAAGAAGTTTCACAGAATGCTTCTGTGTTGTTTATATTTAAATATATTCCTTTTTCCACTACTACGCTCTTAGCGCTCCAAATGTCCAGTTGCATTTTCTACAGAAAGAGTGTTCTGATCTGCTCAATCAAAAGTATGGTTTAACTCTGTTAGCTGAATGCACAGATCAGAAAGAAGTTTCACCGAATGATTCTGTGTAGTTTATATTTGAAGACATTCCTTTTTCCACTATTACCCACTTAGCGCTCCGAATCTCCACTTGCATTTTCTACAAAAAGAATCTTTCATAACTGCTCAATCAAAAATATGTTTTATCTCTGTTAACTGAAGTTACAGATCAGAAATAAGTTTCACAGAATGCATCTGTGTAGTTTTTATTTGAAGATATTCTTTTTCCCAATGTAGGCCTCTTACCGCTTAGCATGTCCAATTGCAGTTTCTACAGAAAGAGTGTTTCAGAACGGCTCAATCAAAAGTAAGGTTCAACTCTGTTAGTTGAATGCACAGAACAGAAAGAATTTTCACAGAATGCTACTGTGTAGTTTATATTTGAATATATTCCTTTTTCCACTATTACCCTCTTAGCGCTCCGAATGTCCACTTGCATTTTCTACAGAAAGAGTGTTCAGAACTGCGCAATCAAAAGTATGGTTTAACTCTGTTAGCTTAATGAACATATCAGAAATAAGTTTCACACAATGCTTCTGTGTAGTTTTTATTTGAAGATATTATTTTTCCCAATATAGGCCTCTTAGCGCTCAGAATGTCCAATTGCAGTTTCTACAGAAAGAGTGTTTCAGAAAGGCTCAATCAAAAGTAAGGTTCAACTCTGTTAGTTGAATGCACAGAACAGAAAGAAGTTTCATACAATGCTTCTGTGTAGTTTATATTTGAACGTATTCTTTTTTCCACTATTACCCACTTAGCGCTACGAATGTCCAGTTGCATTTTCTACAGACAGAGTGTTTCAAAACTGCTCAATCAAAAGTATGGTTTAACTCTGTTAGCTGAATGCTCAGATCAGAAAGAATTTTCACAGAATGCTTCTGTGTAGTTTATATTTGAATATATTCCTTTTTCCACTACTACTCTCTTAGCGCTCCAAATGTCCAGTTGCATTTTCTACAGAAAGAGTGTTCAGATCTGCTCAATCAAAAGTATGGTTTAACTCTTTTAGCTGAATGCACAGATCAGAAAGAAGTTTCACACAATAATTCTGTGTAGTTTATATTTGGAGACATTCCTTTTTCCACTATTACCATCTTAGCGCTCCGAATCTCCACTTGCATTTTCTACAGAAAGAGTGTTTCAGAACGGCTCAATCAAAACTAAGGTTCAACTCTTTTAGTTGAACAAACAGAACAGAAAAAAGTTTCACACAATTCTTCTGTGTAGTTTTTATTTGTAGACATTCTTTTTCCCAATATAGGCCTCCTAGCGCTCAGAATGTCCAATTGCAGTTTCTACAGAAAGAGTGTTTCAGAAAGGCTCAATCAAAAGTAAGGTTCAACTCTGTTAGTTGAATGCACAGAACAGAAAGAAGTTTCATACAATGCTTCTGTGTAGTTTATATTTGAACATATTCTTTTTTCCACTATTACCCACTTAGCGCTACGAATGTCCAGTTGCATTTTCTACAGACAGAGTGTTTCAAAACTGCTCAATCAAAAGTATGGTTTAACTCTGTTAGCTGAATGCTCAGATCAGAAAGAAGTTTCACAGAATGCTTCTGTGTAGTTTATATTTGAATATATTCCTTTTTCCACTAGTACTCTCTTAGCGCTCCAAATGTCCAGTTGCATATTCTACAGAAAGAGTGTTCAGATCTGCTCAATCAAAAGTATGGTTTAACTCTGTTAGCTGAATGCACAGATCAGAAAGAAGTTTCACAGAATGATTCTGTGTAGTTTATATTTGGAGACATTCCTTTTTCCACTATTACCCTCTTAGCGCTCCGAATCTCCACTTGCATTTTCCACAGAAAGAGTGTTTCAGAACGGCTCAATCAAAACTAAGGTTCAACTCTTTTAGTTGAACAAACAGAACAGAAAGAAGTTTCACACAATTCTTCTGTGTAGTTTTTATTTGTAGACATTCTTTTTCCCAATATAGGCCTCCTATCGCTCAGAATGTCCAATTGCAGTTTCTACAGAAAGAGTATTTCAGAACGGCTCTATCAAAAGTAAGGTTCAACTCTGTTAGTTGAATGCACAGAACAGAAAGAAGTTTAGTACAATGCTTCTGTGTAGTTTATATTTGAACATATTCTTTTTTCCACTATTACCCACTTAGCGCTACGAATGTCCAGTTGCATTTTCTACAGACAGACTGTTTCAAAACTGCTCAATCAAAAGTATGGTTTAACTCTGTTAGCTTAATGCTCAGATCAGAAAGAAGTTTCACAGAATGCTTCTGTGTAGTTTATATTTGAATATATTCCTTTTTCCACTACTACGCTCTTAGCGCTCCAAATGTCCAGTTGCATTTTCTACAGAAAGAATGTTCAGATCTGCTCAATCAAAAGTATGGTTTAACTCTGTTAGCTGAATGCACAGATCAGAAAGAAGTTTCACCGAATGATTCTGTGTTGTTTATATTTGAAGACATTACTTTTTCCACTATTACCCTCTTAGCGCTCCGAATCTCCACTTGCATTTTCTACAAAAAGAGTGTTTCATAACTGCTCAATCAAAAATATGTTTTATCTCTGTTAACTGAATTTACAGATCAGAAATAAGTTTCACAGAATGCATCTGTGTAGTTTTTATTTGAAGATATTCTTTTTCCCAATGTAGGCCTCTTTGCGCTTAGCATGTCCAATTGCAGTTTCTACAGAAAGAGTGTTTCAGAACGGCTCAATCAAAAGTAAGGTTCAACTCTGTTAGTTGAATGCACAGAACAGAAAGTATTTTCACAGAATGCTACTGTGTAGTTTATATTTGAATATATTCCTTTTTCCACTATTACCCTCTTAGTGCTCCGAATGTCCACTTGCATTATCTACAGAAAGAGTGTTCAGAACTGCGCAATCAAAAGTATGGTTTAAATCTGTTAGCTTAATGAACATATCAGAAATAAGTTTCACACAATGCTTCTGTGTAGTTTTTATTTGAAGATATTATTTTTCCCAATAGAGGCCTCTTAGCGCTCAGAATGTCCAATTGCAGTTTCTACAGAAAGAGTGTTTCAGAAAGGCTCAATCAAAAGTAAGGTTCAACTCTGTTAGTTGAATGCACAGAACAGAAAGAAGTTTCATACAATGCTTCTGTGTAGTTTATATTTGAACATATTCTTTTTTCCACTATTACCCACTTAGCGCTACGAATGTCCAGTTGCATTTTCTACAGACAGAGTGTTTCAAAACTGCTCAATTAAAAGAATGGTTTAACTCTGTTAGCTGAATGCTCAGATCAGAAAGAAGTTTCACAGAATGCTTCTGTGTAGTTTATATTTGAATATATTCCTTTTTCCACTAGTACTCTATTAGCGCTCCAAATGTCCAGTTGCATTTTCTACAGAAAGAGTGTTCAGATCTGCTCAATCAAAAGTATAGTTTAACTCTGTTAGCTGAATGCACAGATCAGAAAGAAGTTTCACAGAATGATTCCGTGTAGTTTATATTTGTAGACATTCCTTTTTCCACTATTACCCTCTTAGCGCTCCGAATCTCCACTTGCATTTTCTACAGAAAGAGTGTTTCAGAACGGCTCAATCAAAACTAAGGTTCAACTCTTTTAGTTGAACAAACAGAACAGAAAGAAGTTTCACACAATTCTTCTGTGTAGTTTTTATTTGTAGACATTCATTTTCCCAATATAGGCCTCCTAGCGCTCAGAATGTCCAATTGCAGTTTCTACAGAAAGAGTGTTTCAGAAAGGCTCAATCAAAAGTAAGGTTCAACTCTGTTAGTTGAATGCACAGAACAGAAAGAAGTTTCATACAATGCTTCTGTGTAGTTTATATATGAACATATTCTTTTTTCCACTATTACCCACTTAGCGCTACGAATGTCCAGTTGCATTTTCTACAGACAGAGTGTTTCAAAACTGCTCAATCAAAAGTATGGTTTAAATCTGTTAGCTGAATGCTCAGATCAGAAAGAAGTTTCACAGAATGCTTCTGCGTTGTTTATATTTAAATATATTCCTTTTTCCACTACTACGCTCTTAGCGCTCCAAATGTCCAGATGCATTTTCTACAGAAAGAGTGTTCTGATCTGCTCAATCAAAAGTATGGTTTAACTCTGTTAGCTGAATGCACAGATCAGAAAGAAGTTTCACCGAATGATTCTGTGTAGTTTATATTTGAAGACATTCCTTTTTCCACTATTACCCTCTTAGTGCTCCGAATCTCCACTTGCATTTTCTACAAAAAGAATCTTTCATAACTGCTCAATCAAAAATATGTTTTATCTCTGTTAACTGAATTTACAGATCAGAAATAAGTTTCACAGAATGCATCTGTGTAGTTTTTATTTGAAGATATTCTTTTTCCCAATGTAGGCCTCTTAGCGCTTAGCATGTCCAATTGCAGTTTCTACAGAAAGAGTGTTTCAGAACGGCTCAATCAAAAGTAAGGTTCAACTCTGTTAGTTGAATGCACAGAACAGAAAGAATTTTCACAGAATGCTACTGTGTAGTTTATATTTGAATATATTCCTTTTTCCGCTATTACCCTCTTAGCGCTCCGAATGTCCACTTGCATTTTCTACAGAAAGAGTGTTCAGAACTGCGCAATCAAAAGTATGGTTTAACTCTGTTAGCTTAATGAACATATCAGAAATAAGTTTCAAACAATGCTTCTGTGTAGTTTTTATTTGAAGATATTATTTTTCCCAATATAGGCCTCTTAGCGCTCAGAATGTCCAATTGCAGTTTCTACAGAAAGAGTGTTTCAGAAAGGCTCAATCAAAAGTAAGGTTCAACTCTGTTAGTTGAATGCACAGAACAGAAAGAAGTTTCATAAAATGCTTCTGTGTAGTTTATATTTGAACGTATTCTTTTTTCCACTATTACCCACTTAGCGCTACGAATGTCCAGTTGCATTTTCTACAGACAGAGTGTTTCAAAACTGCTCAATCAAAAGTATGGTTTAACTCTGTTAGCTGAATGCTCAGATCAGAAAGAATTTTCACAGAATGCTTCTGTGTAGTTTATATTTGAATATATTCCTTTTTCCACTACTACTCTCTTAGCGCTCCAAATGTCCAGTTGCATTTTCTACAGAAAGAGTGTTCAGATCTGCTCAATCAAAAGTATGGTTTAACTCTGTTAGCTGAATGCACAGATCAGAAAGAAGTTTCACACAATAATTCTGTGTAGTTTATATTTGGAGACATTCCTTTTTCCACTATTACCATCTTAGCGCTCCGAATCTCCACTTGCATTTTCTACAGAAAGAGTGTTTCAGAACGGCTCAATCAAAACTAAGGTTCAACTCTTTTAGTTGAACAAACAGAACAGAAAGTAGTTTCACACAATTCTTCTGTGTAGTTTTTATTTGTAGACATTCTTTTTCCCAATATAGGCCTCCTAGCGCTCAGAATGTCCAATTGCAGTTTCTACAGAAAGAGTGTTTCAGAAAGGCTCAATCAAAAGTAAGGTTCAACTCTGTTAGTTGAATGCACAGAACAGAAAGTAGTTTCATACAATGCTTCTGTGTAGTTTATATTTGAACATATTCTTTTTTCCACTATTACCCACTTAGCGCTACGAATGTCCAGTTGCATTTTCTACAGACAGAGTGTTTCAAAACTGCTCAATCAAAAGTATGGTTTAACTCTGTTAGCTGAATGCTCAGATCAGAAAGAAGTTTCACAGAATGCTTCTGTGTAGTTTATATTTGAATATATTCCTTTTTCCACTAGTACTCTCTTAGCGCTCCAAATGTCCAGTTGCATTTTCTACAGAAAGAGTGTTCAGATCTGCTCAATCAAAAGTATGGTTTAACTCTGTTAGCTGAATTCACAGATCAGAAAGAAGTTTCACAGAATGATTCTGTGTAGTTTATATTTGGAGACATTCCTTTTTCCACTATTACCCTCTTAGCGCTCCGAATCTCCACTTGCATTTTCTACAGAAAGAGTGTTTCAGAACGGCTCAATCAAAACTAAGGTTCAACTCTTTTAGTTGAACAAACAGAACAGAAAGATGTTTCACACAATTCTTCTGTGTAGTTTTTATTTGTAGACATTCTTTTTCCCAATATAGGCCTCCTATCGTTCAGAATGTCCAATTGCAGTTTCTACAGAAAGAGTATTTCAGAACGGCTCAATCAAAAGTAAGGTTCAACTCTGTTAGTTGAATGCACAGAACAGAAAGAATTTTCACAGAATGCTACTGTGTAGTTTATATTTGAATATATTCCTTTTTCCACTATTACCCTCTTAGCGCTCTGAATGTCCACTTGCATTTTCTACAGAAAGAGTGTTCAGAACTGCGCAATCAAAAGTATGGTTTAACTCTGTTAGCTTAATGAACATATCAGAAATAAGTTTCACACAATGCTTCTGTGTAGTTTTTATTTGAAGATATTATTTTTCCCAATAGAGGCCTCTTAGCGCTCAGAATGTCCAATTGCAGTTTCTACAGAAAGAGTGTTTCAGAAAGGCTCAATCAAAAGTAAGGTTCAACTCTGTTAGTTGAATGCACAGAACAGAAAGAAGTTTCATACAATGCTTCTGTGTAGTTTATATTTGAACATATTCTTTTTTCCACTATTACCCACTTAGCGCTACGAATGTCCAGTTGCATTTTCTACAGACAGACTGTTTCAAAACTGCTCAATCAAAAGTATGGTTTAACTCTGTTAGCTGAATGCTCAGATCAGAAAGAAGTTTCACAGAATGCTTCTGTGTAGTTTATATTTGAATATATTCATTTTTCCACTACTACGCTCTTAGCGCTCCAAATGTTCAGTTGCATTTTCTACAGAAAGAGTGTTCAGATCTGCTCAATCAAAATTATGGTTTAACTCTGTTAGCTGAATGCACAGATCAGAAAGAAGTTTCACCGAATGATTCCGTGTAGTTTATATTTGAAGACATTCCTTTTTCCACTATTACCCTCTTAGCGCTCCGAATCTCCACTTGCATTTTCTACAAAAAGAGTGTTTCATAACTGCTCAATCAAAAATATGTTTTATCTCTGTTAACTGAATTTAGAGATCAGAAATAAGTTTCACAGAATGCATCTGTGTAGTTTTTATTTGAAGATATTCTTTTTCCCAATGTAGGCCTCTTAGCGCTTAGCATGTCCAATTGCAGTTTCTACAGAAAGAGTGTTTCAGAACGGCTCAATCAAAAGTAAGGTTCAACTCTGTTAGTTGAATGCACAGAACAGAAAGAATTTTCACAGAATGCTACTGTGTAGTTTATATTTGAATATATTCCTGTTTCCACTATTACCCTCTTAGAGCTCCGAATGTCCACTTGCATTTTCTACAGAAAGAGTGTTCAGAACTGCGCAATCAAAAGTATGGTTTAACTCTGTTAGCTTAATGAACATATCAGAAATAAGTTTCACACAATGCTTCTGTGTAGTTTTTATTTGAAGATATTATTTTTCCCAATATAGGCCTCTTAGCGCTCAGAATGTCCAATTGCAGTTTCTACAGAAAGAGTGTTTCAGAAAGGCTCAATCAAAAGTAAGGTTCAACTCTATTAGTTGAATGCACAGAACAGAAAGAAATTTCATACAATGCTTCTGTGTAGTTTATATTTGAACATATTCTTTTTTCCACTATTACCCACTTAGCCCTACGAATGTCCAGTTGCATTTTCTACAGACAGAGTGTTTCAAAACTGCTCAATCAAAAGTATGGTTTAACTCTGTTAGCTGAATGCTCAGATCAGAAAGAAGTTTCACAGAATGCTTCTGTGTAGTTTATATTTGAATATATTCCTTTTTCCACTACTACTCTCTTAGCGCTCCCAATGTCCAGTTGCATTTTCTACAGAAAGAGTGTTCAGATCTGCTCAATCAAAAGTATGGTTTAACTCTGTTAGCTGAATGCACAGATCAGAAAGAAGTTTCACAGAATGATTCTGTGTAGTTTATATTTGAAGACATTCCTTTTTCCACTATTACCCTCTTAGCGCTCCGAATCTCCACTTGCATTTTCTACAGTAACAGTGTTTCAGAACGGCTCAATCAAAACTAAGGTTCAACTCTTTTAGTTGAACAAACAGAACAGAAAGAAGTTTCACACAATTCTCCTGTGTAGTTTTTATTTGTAGACATTCTTTTTCCCAATATAGGCCTCTTAGCGCTCAGAATGTCCAATTGCAGTTTCTACAAAGAGTGTTTCAGAACGGCTCAATCAAATGTAAGGTTCAACTCTGTTAGTTGAATGCACAGAACAGAAAGAAGTTTCATACAATGCTTCTGTGTAGTTTATATTTGAACATATTCTTTTTTCCACTATTACCCAATTAGCGCTACGAATGTCCAGTTGCATTTTCTACAGACAGAGTGTTTCAAAACTGCTCAATCAAAAGTATGGTTTAACTCTGTTAGCTGAATGCTCAGATCAGAAAGAAGTTTCACAGAATGCTTCTGTGTAGTTTATATTTGAATATATTCCTTTTTCCACTACTACGCTCTTAGCGCTCCAAATGTCCAGTTGCATTTTCTACAGAAAGAATGTTCAGATCTGCTCAATCAAAAGTATGGTTTAACTCTGTTAGCTGAATGCACAGATCAGAAAGAAGTTTCACCGAATGATTCCGTGTAGTTTATATTTGAAGACATTCCTTTTTCCACTATTACCCTCTTAGCGCTCCGAATCTCCACTTGCATTTTCTACAATAAGAGTGTTTCATAACTGCTCAATCTAAAATATGTTTTATCTCTGTTAACTGAATTTACAGATCAGAAATAAGTTTCACAGAATGCATCTGTGTAGTTTTTATTTGAAGATATTCTTTTTCCCAATGTAGGCCTCTTAGCGCTTAGCATGTCCAATGGCAGTTTCTACAGAAAGAGTGTTTCAGAACGGCTCAATCAAAAGTAAGGTTCAACTCTGTTAGTTGAATGCACAGAACAGAAAGAATTTTCACAGAATGCTACTGTGTAGTTTATATTTGAATATATTCCTTTTTCCACTATTACCCTCTTAGCGCTCCGAATGTCCACTTGCATTTTCTACAGAAAGAGTGTTCAGAACTGCGCAATCAAAAGTATGGTTTAACTCTGTTAGCTTAATGAACATATCAGAAATAAGTTTCACACAATGCTTCTGTGTAGTTTTTATTTGAAGATATTATTTTTCCCAATAGAGGCCTCTTAGCGCTCAGAATATCCAATTGCAGTTTCTACAGAAAGAGTGTTTCAGAAAGGCTCAATCAAAAGTAAGGTTCAACTCTATTAGTTGAATGCACAGAACAGAAAGAAATTTCATACAATGCTTCTGTGTAGTTTATATTTGAACATATTCTTTTTTCCACTATTACCCACTTGGCACTACGAATGTCCAGTTGCATTTTCTACAGACAGAGTGTTTCAAAACTGCTCAATCAAAAGTATGGTTTAACTCTGTTAGCTGAATGCTCAGATCAGAAAGAAGTTTCACAGAATGCTTCTGTGTAGTTTATGTTTGAATATATTCCTTTTTCCACTACTACTCTCTTAGCGCTCCAAATGTCCAGTTGCATTTTCTACTGAAAGAGTGTTCAGATCTGCTCAATCAAAAGTATGGTTTAACTCTGTTAGCTGAATACACAGATCAGAAAGAAGTTTCACAGAATGATTCTGTGTAGTTTATATTTGGAGACATTCCTTTTTCCACTATTACCCTCTTAGCGCTCCGAATGTCCACTTGCATTTTCTACAGAAAGAGTGTTTCAGAACGGCTCAATCAAAACTAAGGTTCAACTCTTTTAGTTGAACAAACAGAACAGAAAGAAGTTTCACACAATTCTTCTGTGTAGTTTTTTTTGTAGACATTCTTTTTCCCAATATAGGCCTCTTAGGGCTCAGAATGTCCAATTGCAGTTTCTACAGAAAGAGTGTTTCAGAACGGCTCAATCAAAAGTAAGGTTCAACTCTGTTAGTTGAATGCACAGAACAGAAAGAAGTTTCATACAATGCTTCTGTGTAGTTTATATTTGAACATATTCTTTTTTCCACTATTACCCACTTAGCGCTACGAATGTCCAGTTGCATTTTCTACAGACAGAGTGTTTCAAACCTGCTCAATCAAAAGTATGGTTTAACTCTGTTAGCTGAATGCTCAGATCAGAAAGAAGTTTCACAGAATGCTTCTGTGTAGTTTATATTTGAATATATTCCTTTTTCCACTACTACTCTCTTAGCGCTCCAAAAGTCCAGTTGCATTTTCTACAGAAAGAGTGTTCAGATCTACTCAATCAAAAGTATGGTTTAACTCTGTTAGCTGAATGCACAGATCAGAAAGAAGTTTCACAGAATGATTCTGTGTAGTTTATATTTGAAGACATTCCTTTTTCCACTATTACCCTCTTAGCGCTCCGAATCTCCACTTGCATTTTCTACAGAAAGAGTGTTTCAGAACGGCTCAATCAAAACTAAGTTTCAACTCTTTTAGTTGAACAAACAGAACAGAAAGAAGTTTCACACAATTCTTCTGTGTAGTTTTTATTTGTAGACATTCTTTTTCCCAATATAGGCCTCTTAGCGCTCAGAATGTCCAATTGCAGTTTCTACAGAAAGAGTGTTTCAGAACGGCTCAATCAAAAGTAAGGTTCAACTCTGTTAGTTGAATGCACAGAACAGAAAGAAGTTTCATACAAGGATTCTGTGTAGTTTATATTTGAACATATTCTTTTTTCCACTATTACCCACTTAGCGCTACGAATGTCCAGTTGCATTTTCTACAGACAGAGTGTTTCAAAACTGCTCAATCAAAAGTATGGTTTAACTCTGTTAGCTGAATGCTCAGATCCGAAAGAAGTTTCACAGAATGCTTCTGTGTAGTTTATATTTGAATATATTCCTTTTTCCACTACTACGCTCTTAGCGCTCCAAATGTCCAGTTGCATTTTCTACAGAAAGAGTGTTCAGATCTGCTCAATCAAAAGTATGGTTTAACTCTGTTAGCTGAATGCACAGATCAGAAAGAAGTTTCACCGAATGATTCCGTGTAGTTTATATTTGAAGACATTCCTTTTTCCGCTATTACCCTCTTAGCGCTCCGAATCTCCACTTGCATTTTCTACAAAAAGTGTGTTTCATAACTGCTCAATCAAAAATATGTTTTATCTCTGTTAACTGAATTTACAGATCAGAAATAAGTTTCACAGAATGCATCTGTGTAGTTTTTATTTGAAGATATTCTTTTTCCCAATGTAGGCCTCTTAGCGCTTAGCATGTCCAATTGGAGTTTCTACAGAAAGGGTGTTTCAGAACGGCTCAATCAAAAGTAAGGTTCAACTCTGTTAGTTGAATTCACAGAACAGAAAGAATTTTCACAGAATGCTACTGTGTAGTTTATATTTGAATATATTCCTTTTTCCACTATTACCCTCTTAGCGCTCCGAATGTCCACTTGCATTTTCTACAGAAAGAGTGTTCAGAACTGCGCAATCAAAAGTATGGTTTAACTCTGTTAGCTTAATGAACATATCAGAAATAAGTTTCACACAATGCTTCTGTGTAGTTTTTATTTGAAGATATTATTTTTCCCAATAGAGGCCTCTTAGCGCTCAGAATATCCAATTGCAGTTTCTACAGAAAGAGTGTTTCAGAAAGGCTCAATCAAAAGTAAGGTTCAACTCTATTAGTTGAATGCACAGAACAGAAAGAAATTTCATACAATGCTTCTGTGTAGTTTATATTTGAACATATTCTTTTTTCCACTATTACCCACTTGGCGCTACGAATGTCCAGTTGCATTTTCTACAGACAGAGTGTTTCAAAACTGCTCAATCAAAAGTATGGTTTAACTCTGTTAGCTGAATGCTCAGATCAGAAAGAAGTTTCACAGAATGCTTCTGTGTAGTTTATGTTTGAATATATTCCTTTTTCCACTACTACTCTCTTAGCGCTCCAAATGTCCAGTTGCATTTTCTACTGAAAGAGTGTTCAGATCTGCTCAATCAAAAGTATGGTTTAACTCTGTTAGCTGAATACACAGATCAGAAAGAAGTTTCACAGAATGATTCTGTGTAGTTTATATTTGGAGACATTCCTTTTTCCACTATTACCCTCTTAGCGCTCCGAATGTCCACTTGCATTTTCTACAGAAAGAGTGTTTCAGAACGGCTCAATCAAAACTAAGGTTCAACTCTTTTAGTTGAACAAACAGAACAGAAAGAAGTTTCACACAATTCTTCTGTGTAGTTTTTTTTGTAGACATTCTTTTTCCCAATATAGGCCTCTTAGGGCTCAGAATGTCCAATTGCAGTTTCTACAGAAAGAGTGTTTCAGAACGGCTCAATCAAAAGTAAGGTTCAACTCTGTTAGTTGAATGCACAGAACAGAAAGAAGTTTCATACAATGCTTCTGTGTAGTTTATATTTGAACATATTCTTTTTTCCACTATTACCCACTTAGCGCTACGAATGTCCAGTTGCATTTTCTACAGACAGAGTGTTTCAAACCTGCTCAATCAAAAGTATGGTTTAACTCTGTTAGCTGAATGCTCAGATCAGAAAGAAGTTTCACAGAATGCTACTGTGTAGTTTATATTTGAATATATTCCTTTTTCCACTATTACCCTCTTAGCGCTCCGAATGTCCACTTGCATTTTCTACAGAAAGAGTGTTCAGAACTGCGCAATCAAAAGTATGGTTTAACTCTGTTAGCTTAATGAACATATCAGAAATAAGTTTCACAAAATGCTTCTGTGTACTTTTTATTTGAAGATATTATTTTTCCCAATATAGGCCTCTTAGCACTCAGAATGTCCAATTGCAGTTTCTACAGAAAGAGTGTTTCAGAAAGGCTCAATCAAAAGTAAGGTTCAACTCTGTTAGTTGAATGCACAGAACAGAAAGGAGTTTCATACAATGCTTCTGTGTAGTTTATATTTGAACATATTCTTTTTTCCACTATTACCCACTTAGCGCTACGAATGTCCAGTTGCATTTTCTACAGACAGAGTGTTTCAAAACTGCTCAATCAAAAGTATGGTTTAACTCTGTTAGCTGAATGCTCAGATCAGAAAGAAGTTTCACAGAATGCTTCTGTGTAGTTTATATTTGAATATATTCCTTTTTCCACTACTACGCTCTTAGCGCTCCAATTGTCCAGTTGCATTGTCTACAGAAAGAGTGTTCAGGTCTGCTCAATCAAAAGTATGGTTTAACTCTGTTAGCTGAATGCACAGATCAGAAAGTAGTTTCACAGAATGATTCTGTGTAGTTTATATTTGGGGACATTCCTTTTTCCACTATTACCCTGTTAGCGCTCCGAATCTCCACTTGCATTTTCTACAGAAAGAGTGTTTCAGAACGGCTCAGTCAAAACTAAGGTTCAACTCTTTTAGTTGAACGAACAGAACAGAAAATGTTTCACACAATTCTTCTGTGTAGTTTTTATTTGTAGACATTCTTTTTCCCAATATAGGCCTCTTAGCGCTCTGAATGTCCAATTGCAGTTTCTACAGAAAGAGTGTTTCAGAACGGCTCAATCAAAAGTAAGGTTCAACTCTGTTAGTTGAATGCACAGAACAGAAAGAAGTTTCATACAAGGCTTCTGTGTAGTTTATATTTGAACATATTCTTTTTTCCACTATTACCCACTTAGCGCTACGAATGTCCAGTTGCATTTCCTACAGACAGAGTGTTTCAAAACTGCTCAATCAAAAGTATGGTTTAACTCTGTTAGCTGAATGCTCAGATCAGAAAGAAGTGTCACAGAATGCTTCTGTGTAGTTTATATTTGAATATATTCCTTTTTCCACTACTACGCTCTTAGCGCTCCAAATGTCCAGTTGCATTTTCTACAGAAAGAGTGTTCAGATCTGCTCAATCAAAAGTATGGTTTAACTCTGTTAGCTGAATGCACAGATCAGAAAGATGTTTCACCGAATGATTCCGTGTAGTTTATATTTGAAGACATTCCTTTTTCCACTATTACCCTCTTAGCGCTCCGAATCTCCACTTGCATTTTCTACAAAAAGAGTGTTTCATAACTGCTCAATCAAAAATATGTTTTATCTCTGTTAACTGAATTTACAGATCAGAAATAAATTTCACAGAATGCATCTGTGTAGTTTTTATTTGAAGATATTCTTTTTCCCAATGTAGGCCTCTTAGCGCTTAGCATGTCCAATGGGAGTTTCTACAGAAAGAGTGTTTCAGAACGGCTCAATCAAAAGTAAGGTTCAACTCTGTTAGTTGAATGCACAGAACAGAAAGAATTTTCACAGAATGCTACTGTGTAGTTTATATTTGAATATATTCCTTTTTCCACTATTACCCTATTAGCGCTCCGAATGTCCACTTGCATTTTCTACAGAAAGAGTGTTCAGAACTGCGCAATCAAAAGTATGGTTTAACTCTGTTAGCTTAATGAACATATCAGAAATAAGTTTCAAACAATGCTTCTGTGTACTTTTTATTTGAAGATATTATTTTTCCCAATATAGGCCTCTTAGCGCTCAGAATGTCCAATTGCAGTTTCTACAGAAAGAGTGTTTCAGAAAGGCTCAATCAAAAGTAAGGTTCAACTCTGTTAGTTGAATGCACAGAACAGAAAGAAGTTTCATACAATGCTTCTGTGTAGTTTATATTTGAAAATATTCTTTTTTCCACTATTACCCACTTAGCGCTAAGAATGTCCAGTTGCATTTTCTACAGACAGAGTGTTTCAAAACTGCTCAATCAAAAGTATGGTTTAACTCTGTTAGCTGAATGCTCAGATCAGAAAGAAGTTTCACAGAATGCTTCTGTGTAGTTTTTATTTGAATATATTTCTTTTATCACTACTACGCTCTTAGCGCTCCAATTGTCCAGTTGCATTTTCTACAGAAAGAGTGTTCAGATCTGCTCAATCAAAAGTATGGTTTAACTCTGTTAGCTGAATGCACAGATCAGAAAGAAGTTTAACAGAATGATTCTGTGTAGTTTATATTTGGAGACATTCCTTTTTCCACTATTACCCTCTTAGCGCTCCGAATCTCCACTTGCATTTTCTACACAAAGAGTGTTTCAGAACGGCTCAATCAAAACTAAGGTTCAACTCTTTTAGTTGAACGAACAGAACAGAAAGAAGTTTCACACAATTCTTCTGTGTAGTTTTAATTTGTAGACATTCTTTTTCCCAATATAGGCCTCTTAGCGCTCAGAATGTCCAATTGCAGTTTCTACAGAAAGAGTGTTTCAGAACGGCTCAATCAAAAGTAAGGTTCAACTCTGTTAGTTGAATGCACAGAACAGAAAGAAGTTTCATACAAGGCTTCTGTGTAGTTTATATTTGAACATATTCTTTTTTCCACTATTACCCACTTAGCGCTACGAATGTCCAGTTGCATTTTCTACAGACAGAGTGTTTCAAAACTGCTCAATCAAAAGTATGGTTTAACTCTGTTTTCTGAATGCTCAGATCAGAAAGAAGATTCACAGAATGCTTCTGTGTAGTTTATATTTGAATATATTCCTTTTTCCACTACTACGCTCTTAGCGCTCCAAATGTCCAGTTGCATTTTCTACAGAAAGAGTGTTCAGATCTGCTCAATCAAAAGTATGGTTTAACTCTCTTAGTTGAATGCACAGATCAGAAAGAAGTTTCACCGAATGATTCTGTGTAGTTTATATTTGAAGACATTCCTTTTTCCACTATTACCCTCTTAGCGCTCCGAATCTCCACTTGCATTTTCTACAAAAAGATTGTTTCATAACTGCTCAATCAAAAATATGTTTTATCTCTGTTAACTGAATTTACAGATCAGAAATAAGTTTCACAGAATGCATCTGTGTAGTTTTTATTTGAAGATATTCTTTTTCCCAATGTAGGCCTCCTAGCCCTTAGCATGTCCAATTGCAGTTTCTATAGAAAGAGTGTTTCAGAACGGCTCAATCAAAAGTAAGGTTCCACTCTGTTAGTTGAATGCACAGAACAGAAAGAATTTTCACAGAATGCTACTGTGCAGTTTATATTTGAATATATTCCTTTTTCCACTATTACCCTCTTAACGCTCCGAATGTCCACTTGCATTTTCTACAGAAAGAGTGTTCAGAACTGCGCAATCAAAAGTATGGTTTATCTCTGTTAGCTTAATGAACATATCAGAAATAAGTTTCACACAATGCTTCTGTGTAGTTTTTATTTGAAGATATTATTTTTCCCAATATAGGCCTCTTAGCGCTCAGAATGTCCAATTGCAGTTTCTACAGAAAGAGTGTTTCAGAAAGCCTCAATCAAAAGTAAGGTTCAACTCTGTGAGTTGAATGCACAGAACAGAAAGAAGTTTCATACAATGCTTCTGTGTAGTTTATATTTGAACATATTCTTTTTTTCCACTATTACCCACTTAGCGCTACGAATGTACAGTTGCATTTTCTACAGACAGAGTGTTTCAAAACTGCTCAATCAAAAGTATGGTTTAACTCTGTTAGCTGAATGCTCAGATCAGAAGAAGTTTCACAGAATGCTTCTGTGTAGTTTATATTTGAATATATTGTTTTTCCACTACTACGCTCTTAGCGCTCCAAATGTCCAGTTGCATTTTCTACAGAAAGAGTGGTCAGATCTGCTCAATCAAAAGTATGGTTTAACTCTGTTAGCTGAATGCGCAGATCAGAAAGAAGTTTCACAGAATGATTCTGTGTAGTTTATATTTGGAGACATTCCTTTTTCCACTATTACCTTCTTAGCGCTCCGAATCTCCACTTGCATTTTCTACAGAAAGAGTGTTTCAGAACGGCTCAATCAAAACTAAGGTTCAACTCTTTCTGTTGAACGAACAGAACAGAAAGATGTTCCACACAATTCTTCTGTGTAGTTTTTATTTGTAGACATTCTTTTTCCCAATATAGGCCTCTTAGCGCTCAGAATGTCCAATTGCAGTTTCTACAGAAAGAGTGTTTCAGAGCGGCTCAATCAAAAGTAAGGTTCAACTCTGTTAGTTGAATGCACAGAACAGAAAGAAGTTTCATACAATGCTTCTGTGTAGTTTATATTTGAACATATTCTTTTTCCCACTATTACCAACTTAGCGCTACGAATGTCCAGTTGCATTTTCTACAGACAGAGTGTTTCAAAACTGCTCAATCAAAAGTATGGTTTAACTCTGTTAGCTGAATGCTCAGATCAGAAAGAAGTTTCACAGAATGCTTCTGTGTAGTTTATATTTGAATATATTCCTTTTTCCACTACTACGCTCTTAGCGCTCCAATTGTCCAGTTGCATTTTCTACAGAAAGAGTGTTCAGGTCTGCTCAATCAAAAGTATGGTTTAACTCTGTTAGCTGAATGCACAGATCAGAAAGAAGTTTCACAGAATGATTCTGTGTAGTTTATATTTGGAGACATTCCTTTTTCCACTATTACCCTGTTAGCGCTCCGAAACTCCACTTGCATTTTCTACAGAAAGAGTGTTTCAGAACGGCTCAATCAAAACTAAGGTTCAACTCTTTTAGTTGAACGAACAGAACAGAAAAAGTTTCACACAATTCTTCTGCGTAGTTTTTATTTGTAGACATTCTTTTTCCCAATATAGGCCTCTTAGCGCTCAGAATGTCCAATTGCAGTTTCTACAGAAAGAGTGTTTCAGAACGGTTCAATCAAAAGTAAGGTTCAAATCTGTTAGTTGAATGCACAGAACAGAAAGAAGTTTCATACAATGCTTCTGTGTAGTTTATATTTGAACATATTCTTTTTTCCACTATTACCCACTTAGCGCTACGAATGTCCAGTTGCATTTTCTACAGACAGAGTGTTTCAAAACTGCTCAATCAAAAGTATGGTTTAACTCTGTTTTCTGAATGCTCAGATCAGAAAGAAGATTCACAGAATGCTTCTGTGTAGTTTATATTTGAATATATTCCTTTTTCCACTACTACGCTCTTAGCGCTCCAAATGTCCAGTTGCATTTTCTACAGAAAGAGTGTTCAGATCTGCTCAATCAAAAGTATGGTTTAACTCTCTTAGTTGAATGCACAGATCAGAAAGAAGTTTCACCGAATGATTCTGTGTAGTTTATATTTGAAGACATTCCTTTTTCCACTATTACCCTCTTAGCGCTCCGAATCTCCACTTGCATTTTCTACAAAAAGATTGTTTCATAACTGCTCAATCAAAAATATGTTTTATCTCTGTTAACTGAATTTACAGATCAGAAATAAGTTTCACAGAATGCATCTGTGTAGTTTTTATTTGAAGATATTCTTTTTCCCAATGTAGGCCTCCTAGCCCTTAGCATGTCCAATTGCAGTTTCTATAGAAAGAGTGTTTCAGAACGGCTCAATCAAAAGTAAGGTTCCACTCTGTTAGTTGAATGCACAGAACAGAAAGAATTTTCACAGAATGCTACTGTGCAGTTTATATTTGAATATATTCCTTTTTCCACTATTACCCTCTTAACGCTCCGAATGTCCACTTGCATTTTCTACAGAAAGAGTGTTCAGAACTGCGCAATCAAAAGTATGGTTTATCTCTGTTAGCTTAATGAACATATCAGAAATAAGTTTCACACAATGCTTCTGTGTAGTTTTTATTTGAAGATATTATTTTTCCCAATATAGGCCTCTTAGCGCTCAGAATGTCCAATTGCAGTTTCTACAGAAAGAGTGTTTCAGAAAGCCTCAATCAAAAGTAAGGTTCAACTCTGTGAGTTGAATGCACAGAACAGAAAGAAGTTTCATACAATGCTTCTGTGTAGTTTATATTTGAACATATTCTTTTTTTCCACTATTACCCACTTAGCGCTACGAATGTACAGTTGCATTTTCTACAGACAGAGTGTTTCAAAACTGCTCAATCAAAAGTATGGTTTAACTCTGTTAGCTGAATGCTCAGATCAGAAGAAGTTTCACAGAATGCTTCTGTGTAGTTTATATTTGAATATATTGTTTTTCCACTACTACGCTCTTAGCGCTCCAAATGTCCAGTTGCATTTTCTACAGAAAGAGTGGTCAGATCTGCTCAATCAAAAGTATGGTTTAACTCTGTTAGCTGAATGCGCAGATCAGAAAGAAGTTTCACAGAATGATTCTGTGTAGTTTATATTTGGAGACATTCCTTTTTCCACTATTACCTTCTTAGCGCTCCGAATCTCCACTTGCATTTTCTACAGAAAGAGTGTTTCAGAACGGCTCAATCAAAACTAAGGTTCAACTCTTTCTGTTGAACGAACAGAACAGAAAGATGTTCCACACAATTCTTCTGTGTAGTTTTTATTTGTAGACATTCTTTTTCCCAATATAGGCCTCTTAGCGCTCAGAATGTCCAATTGCAGTTTCTACAGAAAGAGTGTTTCAGAGCGGCTCAATCAAAAGTAAGGTTCAACTCTGTTAGTTGAATGCACAGAACAGAAAGAAGTTTCATACAATGCTTCTGTGTAGTTTATATTTGAACATATTCTTTTTCCCACTATTACCAACTTAGCGCTACGAATGTCCAGTTGCATTTTCTACAGACAGAGTGTTTCAAAACTGCTCAATCAAAAGTATGGTTTAACTCTGTTAGCTGAATGCTCAGATCAGAAAGAAGTTTCACAGAATGCTTCTGTGTAGTTTATATTTGAATATATTCCTTTTTCCACTACTACGCTCTTAGCGCTCCAATTGTCCAGTTGCATTTTCTACAGAAAGAGTGTTCAGGTCTGCTCAATCAAAAGTATGGTTTAACTCTGTTAGCTGAATGCACAGATCAGAAAGAAGTTTCACAGAATGATTCTGTGTAGTTTATATTTGGAGACATTCCTTTTTCCACTATTACCCTGTTAGCGCTCCGAAACTCCACTTGCATTTTCTACAGAAAGAGTGTTTCAGAACGGCTCAATCAAAACTAAGGTTCAACTCTTTTAGTTGAACGAACAGAACAGAAAAAGTTTCACACAATTCTTCTGCGTAGTTTTTATTTGTAGACATTCTTTTTCCCAATATAGGCCTCTTAGCGCTCAGAATGTCCAATTGCAGTTTCTACAGAAAGAGTGTTTCAGAACGGTTCAATCAAAAGTAAGGTTCAAATCTGTTATTTGAATGCACAGAACAGAAAGAAGTTTCATACAAGGCTTCTGTGTAGTTTATATTTGAACATATTCTTTTTTCCACTATTACCCACTTAGCGCTACGAATGTCCAGTTGCATTTTCTACAGACAGAGTGTTTCAAAACTGCTCAATCAAAAGTATGGTTTAACTCTGTTAGCTGAATGCTCAGATCAGAAAGAAGTTTCACAGAATGCTTCTGTGTAGTTTATATTTGAATATATTCCTTTTTCCACTACTACGCTCTTAGCGCTCCAAATGTCCAGTTGCATTTTCTACAGAAAGAGTGTTCAGATCTGCTCAATCTAAAGTATGGTTTAACTCTGTTAGCTGAATGCACAGATCAGAGAGATGTTTCACCGAATGATTCCGTGTAGTTTATATTTGAAGACATTCCTTTTTCCACTATTACCCTCTTAGCGCTCCGAATCTCCACTTGCATTTTCTACAAAAAGACTGTTTCATAACTGCTCAATCAAAAATATGTTATATCTCTGTTAACTGAATTTACAGATCAGAAATAAATTTCACAGAATGCATCTGTGTAGTTTTTATTTGAAGATATTCTTTTTCCCAATGTAGGCCTCTTAGCGCTTAGCATGTCCAATGGGAGTTTCTACAGAAAGAGTGTTTCAGAACGGCTCAATAAAAAGTAAGGTTCAACTTTGTTAGTTGAATGCACAGAACAGAAAGTATTTTCACAGAATGCTACTGTGTAGTTTATATTTGAATATATTCCTTTTTCCACTATTACCCTATTAGCGCTCCGAATGTCCACTTGCATTTTCTACAGAAAGAGTGTTCAGAACTGCGCAATCAAAAGTATGGTTTAACTCTGTTAGCTTAATGAACATATCAGAAATAAGTTTCACACAATGCTTCTGTGTACTTTTTATTTGAAGATATTATTTTTCCCAATATAGGCCTCTTAGCGCTCAGAATGTCCAATTGCAGTTTCTACAGAAAGAGTGTTTCAGAAAGCCTCAATCAAAAGTAAGGTTCAACTCTGTGAGTTGAATGCACAGAACAGAAAGAAGTTTCATACAATGCTTCTGTGTAGTTTATATTTGAACATATTCTTTTTTTCCACTATTACCCACTTAGCGCTACGAATGTCCAGTTGCATTTTCTACAGACAGAGTGTTTCAAAACTGCTCAATCAAAAGTATGGTTTAACTCTGTTAGCTGAATGCTCAGATCAGAAGAAGTTTCACAGAATTCTTCTGTGTAGTTTATATTTGAATATATTGTTTTTCCACTACTACGCTCTTAGCGCTCCAATTGTTCAGTTGCATTTTCTACAGAAAGAGTGTTCAGGTCTGCTCAATCAAAAGTATGGTTTAACTCTGTTAGCTGAATGCACAGATCAGAAAGAAGTTTCACAGAATGATTCTGTGTAGTTTATATTTGGAGACATTCCTTTTTCCACTATTACCCTGTTAGCGCTCCGAAACTCCACTTGCATTTTCTACAGAAAGAGTGTTTCAGAACGGCTCAATCAAAACTAAGGTTCAACTCTTTTAGTTGAACGAACAGAACAGAAAATATTTCACACAATTCTTCGGCGTAGTTTTTATTTGTAGACATTCTTTTTCCCAATATAGGCCTCTTAGCGCTCAGAATGTCCAATTGCAGTTTCTACAGAAAGAGTGATTCAGAACGGCTCAATCAAAAGTAAGGTTCAACTCTGTTAGTTGAATGCACAGAACAGAGAGAAGTTTCATACAAGGCTTCTGTGTAGTTTATATTTGAACATATTCTTTTTTCCACTATTACCCACTTAGCGCTACGAATGTCCAGTTGCATTTTCTACAGACAGAGTGTTTCAAAACTGCTCAATCAAAAGTATGGTTTAACTCTGTTAGCTGAATGCTCAGATCAGAAAGAAGTTTCACAGAATGCTTCTGTGTAGTTTATATTTGAATATATTCCTTTTTCCACTACTACGCTCTTAGCGCTCCAAATGTCCAGTTGCATTTTCTACAGAAAGAGTGTTCAGATCTGCTCAATCAAAAGTATGGTTTAACTCTGTTAGCTGAATGCACAGATCAGAGAGATGTTTCACCGAATGATTCCGTGTAGTTTATAATTGAAGACATTCCTTTTTCCACTATTACCCTCTTAGCGCTCCGAATCTCCACTTGCATTTTCTACAAAAAGACTGTTTCATAACTGCTCAATCAAAAATATGTTATATCTCTGTTAACTGAATTTACAGATCAGAAATAAATTTCACAGAATGCATCTGTGTAGTTTTTATTTGAAGATATTCTTTTTCCCAATGTAGGCCTCTTAGCGCTTAGCATGTCCAATGGGAGTTTCTACAGAAAGAGTGTTTCAGAACGGCTCAATCAAAAGTAAGGTTCAACTTTGTTAGTTGAATGCACAGAACAGAAAGAATTTTCACAGAATGCTACTGTTTAGTTTATATTTGAATATATTCCTTTTTCCACTATTACCCTATTAGCGCTCCGAATGTCCACTTGCATTTTCTACAGAAAGAGTGTTCAGAACTGCGCAATCAAAAGTATGGTTTAACTCTGTTAGCTTAATGAACATATCAGAAATAAGTTTCACACAATGCTTCTGTGTACTTTTTATTTGAAGATATTATTTTTCCCAATATAGGCCTCTTAGCGCTCAGAATGTCCAATTGCAGTTTCTACAGAAAGAGTGTTTCAGAAAGGCTCAATCAAAAGTAAGGTTCAACTCTGTTAGTTGAATGCACAGAACAGAAAGAAGTTTCATACAATGCTTCTGTGTAGTTTATATTTGAACATATTCTTTTTTCCACTATTACCCACTTAGCGCTACGAATGTCCAGTTGCATTTTCTACCGACAGAGTGTTTCAAAACTGCTCAATCAAAAGTATGGTTTAACTCTGTTAGCTGAATGCTCAGATCAGAAAGAAGTTTCACAGAATGCTTCTGTGTAGTTTATATTTGAATATATTCCTTTTTCCACTACTACGCTCTTAGCGCTCGAATTGTCCAGTTGCATTTTCTACAGAAAGAGTGTTCAGATCTGCTCAATCAAAAGTATGGTTTAACTCTGTTAGCTGAATGCACAGATCAGAAAAAAGTTTCACAGAATGATTCTGTGTAGTTTATATTTGGAGACATTCCTTTTTCCACTATTACCCTCTTAGCGCTCCGAATCTCCACTTGCATTTTCTACAGAAAGAGTGTTTCAGAACGGCTCAATCAAAACTAAGGTTCAACTCTTTTAGTTGAACGAACAGAACAGAAAGAAGTTTCACACAATTCTTCTGTGTAGTTTTTATTTGTAGACATTCTTTTTCCCAATATAGGCCTCTTAGCGCTCAGAATGTCCAATTGCAGTTTCTACAGAAAGAGTGTTTCAGAACGGCTCAATCAAAAGTAAGTTTCAACTCTGTTAGTTGAATGCACAGAACAGAAAGAAGTTTCATACAAGGCTTCTGTGTAGTTTTTATTTGAACATATTCTTTTTTCCACTATTATCCACTTAGCGCTACGAATGTCCAGTTGCATTTTCTACAGACAGAGTGTTTCAAAACTGCTCAATCAAAAGTATGGTTTAACTCTGTTAGCTGAATGCTCAGATCAGAAGAAGTTTCACAGAATGCTTCTGTGTAGTTTATATTTGAATATATTGTTTTTCCACTACTACGCTCTTAGCGCTCCAAATGTCCAGTTGCATTTTCTACAGAAAGAGTGTTCAGATCTGCTCAATCAAAAGTATGGTTTAACTCTGTTAGCTGAATGCGCAGATCAGAAAGAAGTTTCACAGAATGATTCTGTGTAGTTTATATTTGGAGACATTCCTTTTTCCACTATTACCCTCTTAGCGCTCCGAATCTCCACTTGCATTTTCTACAGAAAGAGTGTTTCAGAACGCCTCAATCAAAACTAAGGTTCAACTCTTTCAGTTGAACGAACAGAACAGAAAGATGTTCCACACAATTCTTCTGTGTTGTTTTTATTTGTAGACATTCTTTTTCCCAATATAGGCCTCTTAGCGCTCAGAATGTCCAATTGCAGTTTCTACAGAAAGAGTGTTTCAGAGCGGCTCAATCAAAAGTAAGGTTCAACTCTGTTAGTTGAATGCACAGAACAGAAAGAAGTTTCATACAATGCTTCTGTGTAGTTTATATTTGAACATATTCTTTTTCCCACTATTACCCACTTAGCGCTACGAATGTCCAGTTGCATTTTCTACAGACAGAGTGTTTCAAAACTGCTCAATCAAAAGTATGGTTTAACTCTGTGAGCTGAATGCTCAGATCAGAAAGAAGTTTCACAGAATGCTTCTGTGTAGTTTATATTTGAATATATACCTTTTTCCACTACTACGCTCTTAGCGCTCCAAATGTCCAGTTGCATTTTCTACAGAAAGAGTGTTCAGATCTGCTCAATCAAAAGTATGGTTTAACTCTGTTAGCTGAATGCACAGATCAGAAAGAAGTTTCACCGAATGATTCTGTGTAGTTTATATTTGAAGACATTCCTTTTTCCACTATTACCCTCTTAGCGCTCCGAATCTCCACTTGCATTTTCTACAAAGGAGTGTTTCATAACTGCTCAATCAAAAATATGTTTTATCTCTGTTAACTGAATTTACAGATCAGAAATAAGTTTCACAGAATGCATCTGTGTAGTTTTTATTTGAAGATATTCTTTTTCCCAATGTAGGCCTCTTAGCGCTTAGCATGTCCAATTGCAGTTTCTACAGAAAGAGTGTTTCAGAACGGCTCAATCAAAAGTAAGGTTCAACTCTGTTAGTTGAATGCACAGAACAGAAAGAATTTTCACAGAATGCTACTGTGTAGTTTATATTTGAATATATTCCTTTTTCCACTATTACCCTCTTAGCGCTCCGAATGTCCACTTGCATTTTCTACAGAAAGAGTGTTCAGAACTGCGCAATCAAAAGTATGGTTTAACTCTGTTAGCTTAATGAACATATCAGAAATAAGTTTCACACAATGCTTCTGTGTACTTTTTATTTGAAGATATTATTTTTCCCAATATAGGCCTCTTAGCGCTCAGAATGTCCAATTGCAGTTTCTACAGAAAGAGTGTTTCAGAAAGGCTCAATCAAAAGTAAGGTTCAACTCTGTTAGTTGAATGCACAGAACAGAAAGAAGTTTCATACAATGCTTCTGTGTAGTTTATATTTGAACATATTCTTTTTTCCACTATTACCCACTTAGCGCTACGAATGTCCAGTTGCATTTTCTACCGACAGAGTGTTTCAAAACTGCTCAATCAAAAGTATGGTTTAACTCTGTTAGCTGAATGCTCAGATCAGAAAGAAGTTTCACAGAATGCTTCTGTGTAGTTTATATTTGAATATATTCCTTTTTCCACTACTACGCTCTTAGCGCTCGAATTGTCCAGTTGCATTTTCTACAGAAAGAGTGTTCAGATCTGCTCAATCAAAAGTATGGTTTAACTCTGTTAGCTGAATGCACAGATCAGAAAAAAGTTTCACAGAATGATTCTGTGTAGTTTATATTTGGAGACATTCCTTTTTCCACTATTACCCTCTTAGCGCTCCGAATCTCCACTTGCATTTTCTACAGAAAGAGTGTTTCAGAACGGCTCAATCAAAACTAAGGTTCAACTCTTTTAGTTGAACGAACAGAACAGAAAGAAGTTTCACACAATTCTTCTGTGTAGTTTTTATTTGTAGACATTCTTTTTCCCAATATAGGCCTCTTAGCGCTCAGAATGTCCAATTGCAGTTTCTACAGAAAGAGTGTTTCAGAACGGCTCAATCAAAAGTAAGTTTCAACTCTGTTAGTTGAATGCACAGAACAGAAAGAAGTTTCATACAAGGCTTCTGTGTAGTTTTTATTTGAACATATTCTTTTTTCCACTATTATCCACTTAGCGCTACGAATGTCCAGTTGCATTTTCTACAGACAGAGTGTTTCAAAACTGCTCAATCAAAAGTATGGTTTAACTCTGTTAGCTGAATGCTCAGATCAGAAGAAGTTTCACAGAATGCTTCTGTGTAGTTTATATTTGAATATATTGTTTTTCCACTACTACGCTCTTAGCGCTCCAAATGTCCAGTTGCATTTTCTACAGAAAGAGTGTTCAGATCTGCTCAATCAAAAGTATGGTTTAACTCTGTTAGCTGAATGCGCAGATCAGAAAGAAGTTTCACAGAATGATTCTGTGTAGTTTATATTTGGAGACATTCCTTTTTCCACTATTACCCTCTTAGCGCTCCGAATCTCCACTTGCATTTTCTACAGAAAGAGTGTTTCAGAACGCCTCAATCAAAACTAAGGTTCAACTCTTTCAGTTGAACGAACAGAACAGAAAGATGTTCCACACAATTCTTCTGTGTTGTTTTTATTTGTAGACATTCTTTTTCCCAATATAGGCCTCTTAGCGCTCAGAATGTCCAATTGCAGTTTCTACAGAAAGAGTGTTTCAGAGCGGCTCAATCAAAAGTAAGGTTCAACTCTGTTAGTTGAATGCACAGAACAGAAAGAAGTTTCATACAATGCTTCTGTGTAGTTTATATTTGAACATATTCTTTTTCCCACTATTACCCACTTAGCGCTACGAATGTCCAGTTGCATTTTCTACAGACAGAGTGTTTCAAAACTGCTCAATCAAAAGTATGGTTTAACTCTGTGAGCTGAATGCTCAGATCAGAAAGAAGTTTCACAGAATGCTTCTGTGTAGTTTATATTTGAATATATACCTTTTTCCACTACTACGCTCTTAGCGCTCCAAATGTCCAGTTGCATTTTCTACAGAAAGAGTGTTCAGATCTGCTCAATCAAAAGTATGGTTTAACTCTGTTAGCTGAATGCACAGATCAGAAAGAAGTTTCACCGAATGATTCTGTGTAGTTTATATTTGAAGACATTCCTTTTTCCACTATTACCCTCTTAGCGCTCCGAATCTCCACTTGCATTTTCTACAAAGGAGTGTTTCATAACTGCTCAATCAAAAATATGTTTTATCTCTGTTAACTGAATTTACAGATCAGAAATAAGTTTCACAGAATGCATCTGTGTAGTTTTTATTTGAAGATATTCTTTTTCCCAATGTAGGCCTCTTAGCGCTTAGCATGTCCAATTGCAGTTTCTACAGAAAGAGTGTTTCAGAACGGCTCAATCAAAAGTAAGGTTCAACTCTGTTAGTTGAATGCACAGAACAGAAAGAATTTTCACAGAATGCTACTGTGTAGTTTATATTTGAATATATTCCTTTTTCCACTATTACCCTCTTAGCGCTCCGAATGTCCACTTGCATTTTCTACAGAAAGAGTGTTCAGAACTGCGCAATCAAAAGTATGGTTTAACTCTGTTAGCTTAATGAACATATCAGAAATAAGTTTCACACAATGCTTCTGTGTAGTTTTTATTTGAAGATATTATTTTTCCCAATAGAGGCCTCTTAGCGCTCAGAATGTCCAATTGCAGTTTCTACAGAAAGAGTGTTTCAGAAAGGCTCAATCAAAAGTAAGGTTCAACTCTGTTAGTTGAATGCACAGAACAGAAAGGAGTTTCATACAATGCTTCTGTGTAGTTTATATTTGAACATATTCTTTTTTCCACTATTACCCACTTAGCGCTACGAATGTCCAGTTGCATTTTCTACAGACAGAGTGTTTCAAAACTGCTCAATTAAAAGAATGGTTTAACTCTGTTAGCTGAATGCTCAGATCAGAAAGAAGTTTCACAGAATGCTTCTGTGTAGTTTATATTTGAATATATTCCTTTTTCCACTAGTACTCTCTTAGCGCTCCAAATGTCCAGTTGCATTTTCTACAGAAAGAGTGTTCAGATCGGCTCAATCAATAGTATGTTTTAACTCTGTTAGCTGAATGCACAGAACAGAAAGAAGTTTCACAGAATGCTACTGTGTAGTTTATATTTGGAGACATTCCTTTTTCCACTATTACACTCTTAGCGCTCCGAATGTCCACTTGCATTTTCTACAGAAAGAGTGTTTCAGAACGGCTCAATCAAAACTAAGGTTCAACTCATTTAGTTGAACAAACAGAACAGAAAGAAGTTTCACACAATGCTTCTGTGTAGTTTTTATTTGTAGACATTCTTTTTCCCAATATAGGCCTCCTAGCGCTCAGAATGTCCAATTGCAGTTTCTACAGAAAGAGTGTTTCAGAAAGGCTCAATCAAAAGTAAGGTTCAACTCTGTTAGTTGAATGCACAGAACAGAAAAAAGTTTCATACAATGCTTCTGTGTAGTTTATATTTGAACATATTCTTTTTTCCACTATTACCCACTTAGCGCTACGAATGTCCAGTTGCATTTTCTACAGACAGACTGTTTCAAAACTGCTCAATCAAAAGTATGGTTTAACTCTGTTAGCTGAATGCTCAGATCAGAAAGAAGTTTCACAAAATGCTTCTGTGTAGTTTATATTTGAATATATTCCTTTTTCCACTACTACGCTCTTAGCGCTCCAAATGTCCAGTTGCATTTTCTACAGAAAGTGTGTTCAAATCTGCTCAATCAAAAGTATGGTTTAACTCTGTTAGCTGAATGCACAGATCAGAAAGAAGTTTCACCGAATGATTCTGTGTAGTTTATATTTGAAGACATTCCTTTTTCCACTATTACCCTCTTAGCGCTCCGAATCTCCACTTGCATTTTCTACAAAAAGAGTGTTTCATAACTGCTCAATCAAAAATATGCTTTATCTCTGTTAACTGAATTTACAGATCAGAAATAAGTTTCACAGAATGCATCTGTGTAGTTTTTATTTGAAGATATTCTTTTTCCCAAAGTAGGCCTCTTAGCGCTTAGCATGTCCAATTGCAGTTTCTACAGAAAGAGTGTTTCAGAACGGCTCAATCAAATTAAGGTTCAACTCTGTTAGTTGAATGCACAGAACAGAAAGAATTTTCACAGAATGCTACTGTGTAGTTTATATTTGAATATATTCCTTTTTCCACTATTACCCTCTTAGCGCTCCGAATGTCCACTTGAATTTTCTACAGAAAGAGTGTTCAGAACTGCGCAATCAAAAGTATGGTTTAACTCTGTTAGCTTAATGAACATATCAGAAATAAGTTTCACACAATGCTTCTGTGTAGTTTTTATTTGAAGATATTATTTTTCCCAATAGAGGCCTCTTAGCGCTCAGAATGTCCAATTGCAGTTTCTACAGAAAGAGTGTTTCAGAAAGGCTCAATCAAAGGTAAGGTTCAACTCTGTTAGTTGAATGCACAGAACAGAAAGAAGTTTCATACAATGCTTCTGTGTAGTTTATATTTGAACGTATTCTTTTTTCCACTATTACCCACTTAGCGCTACGAATGTCCAGTTGCATTTTCTACAGACAGAGTGTTTCAAAACTGCTCAATCAAAAGTATGGTTTAACTCTGTTAGCTGAATGCTCAGATTAGAAAGAAGTTTCACAGAATGCTTCTGTGTAGTTTATATTTGAATATATTCCTTTTTCCACTAGTACTCTCTTAGCGCTCCAAATGTCCAGTTGCATTTTCTACAGAAAGAGTGTTCAGATCTGCTCAATCAAAAGTATGTTTTAACTCTGTTAGCTGAATGCACAGATCAGAAAGTAGTTTCACAGAATGATTCTGTGTAGTTTATATTTGGAGACATTCCTTTTTCCACTATTACCCTCTTAGCGCTCCGAATCTCCACTTGCATTTTCTACAGAAAGAGTGTTTCAGAACGGCTCAATCAAAACTAAGGTTCAACTCTTTTAGTTGAACAAACAGAACAGAAAGAAGTTTCACACAATTCTTCTGTGTAGTTTTTATTTGTAGACATTCTTTTTCCCAATATAGGCCTCCTAGCGCTCAGAATGTCCAATTGCAGTTTCTACAGAAAGAGTGTTTCAGAACGGCTCAATCAAAAGTAAGGTTCAACTCTGTTATTTGAATGCACAGAAGAGAAAAAAGTTTCATACAATGCTTCTGTGTAGTTTATATTTGAACATATTCTTTTTTCCACTATTACCCACTTAGCGCTACGAATGTCCAGTTGCATATTCTACAGACAGACTGTTACAAAACTGCTCAATCAAAAGTATGGTTTAACTCTGTTAGCTGAATGCTCAGATCAGAAAGAAGTTTCACACAATGCTTCTGTGTAGTTTATATTTGAATATATTCCTTTTTCCACTACTACTCTCTTAGCGCTCCAAATGTCCAGTTGCATTTTCTACAGAAAGAGTGTTCAGATCTGCTCAATCAAAAGTATGGTTTAACTCTGTTAGCTGAATGCACAGATCAGAAAGAAGTTTCACAGAATGATTCTGTGTAGTTTATATTTGGAGACATTCCTTTTTCCACTATTACCCTCTTAGCGCTCCGAATCTCCACTTGCATTTTCTACAGAAAGAGTGTTTCAGAACGGCTCAATCAAAACTAAGGTTCAACTCTTTTAGTTGAACAAACAGAACAGAAAGAAGTTTCACACAATTCTTCTGTGTAGTTTTTATTTGTAGACATTCTTTTTCCCAATATAGGCCTCCTATCGCTCAGAATGTCCAATTGCAGTTTCTACAGAAAGAGTATTTCAGAACGGCTCAATCAAAAGTAAGGTTCAACTCTGTTAGTTGAATGCACAGAACAGAAAGAAGTTTCATACAATGCTTCTGTGAAGTTTATATTTGAACATATTCTTTTTTCCACTATTACCCACTTAGCGCTACGAATGTCCAGTTGCATTTTCTACAGACAGACTGTTTCAAAACTGCTCAATCAAAAGTATGGTTTAACTCTGTTAGCTGAATGCTCAGATCAGAAAGAAGTTTCACAGAATGCTTCTGTGTAGTTTATATTTGAATATATTCCTTTTTCCACTACTACGCTCTTAGCGCTCCAAATGTCCAGTTGCATTTTCTACAGAAAGAATATTCAGATCTGCTCAATCAAAAGTATGGTTTAACTCTGTTAGCTGAATGCACAGATCAGAAAGAAGTTTCACCGAATGATTCTGTGTTGTTTATATTTGAAGACATTCCTTTTTCCTCTATTACCCTCTTAGCGCTCCGAATCTCCACTTGCATTTTCTACAAAAAGAGTGTTTCATAACTGCTCAATCAAAAATATGTTTTATCTCTGTTAACTGAATTTACAGATCAGAAATAAGTTTCACAGAATGCATCTGTGTAGTTTTTATTTGAAGATATTCTTTTTCCCAATGTAGGCCTCTTTGCGCTTAGCATGTCCAATTGCAGTTTCTACAGAAAGAGTGTTTCAGAACGGCTCAATCAAAAGTAAGGTTCAACTCTGTTAGTTGAATGCACAGAACAGAAAGAATTTTCACAGAATGCTACTGTGTAGTTTATATTTGAATATATTCCTTTTTCCACTATTACCCTCTTAGCGCTCCGAATGTCCACTTGCATTTTCTACAGAAAGAGTGTTCAGAACTGCGCAATCAAAAGTATGGTTTAACTCTGTTAGCTTAATGAACATATCAGAAATAAGTTTCACACAATGCTTCTGTGTAGTTTTTATTTGAAGATATTATTTTTCCCAATAGAGGCCTCTTAGCGCTCAGAATGTCCAATTGCAGTTTCTACAGAAAGAGTGTTTCAGAAAGGCTCAATCAAAGGTAAGGTTCAACTCTGTTAGTTGAATGCACAGAACAGAAAGAAGTTTCATACAATGCTTCTGTGTAGTTTATATTTGAACGTATTCTTTTTTCCACTATTACCCACTTAGCGCTACGAATGTCCAGTTGCATTTTCTACAGACAGAGTGTTTCAAAACTGCTCAATCAAAAGTATGGTTTAACGCTGTTAGCTGAATGCTCAGATTAGAAAGAAGTTTCACAGAATGCTTCTGTGTAGTTTATATTTGAATATATTCCTTTTTCCACTAGTACTCTCTTAGCGCTCCAAATGTCCAGTTGCATTTTCTACAGAAAGAGTGTTCAGATCTGCTCAATCAAAAGTATGTTTTAACTCTGTTAGCTGAATGCACAGATCAGAAAGTAGTTTCACAGAATGATTCTGTGTAGTTTATATTTGGAGACATTCCTTTTTCCACTATTACCCTCTTAGCGCTCCGAATCTCCACTTGCATTTTCTACAGAAAGAGTGTTTCAGAACGGCTCAATCAAAACTAAGGTTCAACTCTTTTAGTTGAACAAACAGAACAGAAAGAAGTTTCACACAATTCTTCTGTGTAGTTTTTATTTGTAGACATTCTTTTTCCCAATATAGGCCTCCTAGCGCTCAGAATGTCCAATTGCAGTTTCTACAGAAAGAGTGTTTCAGAACGGCTCAATCAAAAGTAAGGTTCAACTCTGTTATTTGAATGCACAGAAGAGAAAAAAGTTTCATACAATGCTTCTGTGTAGTTTATATTTGAACATATTCTTTTTTCCACTATTACCCACTTAGCGCTACGAATGTCCAGTTGCATATTCTACAGACAGACTGTTACAAAACTGCTCAATCAAAAGTATGGTTTAACTCTGTTAGCTGAATGCTCAGATCAGAAAGAAGTTTCACACAATGCTTCTGTGTAGTTTATATTTGAATATATTCCTTTTTCCACTACTACTCTCTTAGCGCTCCAAATGTCCAGTTGCATTTTCTACAGAAAGAGTGTTCAGATCTGCTCAATCAAAAGTATGGTTTAACTCTGTTAGCTGAATGCACAGATCAGAAAGAAGTTTCACAGAATGATTCTGTGTAGTTTATATTTGGAGACATTCCTTTTTCCACTATTACCCTCTTAGCGCTCCGAATCTCCACTTGCATTTTCTACAGAAAGAGTGTTTCAGAACGGCTCAATCAAAACTAAGGTTCAACTCTTTTAGTTGAACAAACAGAACAGAAAGAAGTTTCACACAATTCTTCTGTGTAGTTTTTATTTGTAGACATTCTTTTTCCCAATATAGGCCTCCTATCGCTCAGAATGTCCAATTGCAGTTTCTACAGAAAGAGTATTTCAGAACGGCTCAATCAAAAGTAAGGTTCAACTCTGTTAGTTGAATGCACAGAACAGAAAGAAGTTTCATACAATGCTTCTGTGAAGTTTATATTTGAACATATTCTTTTTTCCACTATTACCCACTTAGCGCTACGAATGTCCAGTTGCATTTTCTACAGACAGACTGTTTCAAAACTGCTCAATCAAAAGTATGGTTTAACTCTGTTAGCTGAATGCTCAGATCAGAAAGAAGTTTCACAGAATGCTTCTGTGTAGTTTATATTTGAATATATTCCTTTTTCCACTACTACGCTCTTAGCGCTCCAAATGTCCAGTTGCATTTTCTACAGAAAGAATATTCAGATCTGCTCAATCAAAAGTATGGTTTAACTCTGTTAGCTGAATGCACAGATCAGAAAGAAGTTTCACCGAATGATTCTGTGTTGTTTATATTTGAAGACATTCCTTTTTCCTCTATTACCCTCTTAGCGCTCCGAATCTCCACTTGCATTTTCTACAAAAAGAGTGTTTCATAACTGCTCAATCAAAAATATGTTTTATCTCTGTTAACTGAATTTACAGATCAGAAATAAGTTTCACAGAATGCATCTGTGTAGTTTTTATTTGAAGATATTCTTTTTCCCAATGTAGGCCTCTTTGCGCTTAGCATGTCCAATTGCAGTTTCTACAGAAAGAGTGTTTCAGAACGGCTCAATCAAAAGTAAGGTTCAACTCTGTTAGTTGAATGCACAGAACAGAAAGAATTTTCACAGAATGCTACTGTGTAGTTTATATTTGAATATATTCCTTTTTCCACTATTACCCTCTTAGCGCTCCGAATGTCCACTTGCATTTTCTACAGAAAGAGTGTTCAGAACTGCGCAATCAAAAGTATGGTTTAAATCTGTTAGCTTAATGAACATATCACAAATAAGTTTCACACAATGCTTCTGTGTAGTTTTTATTTGAAGATATTATTTTTCCCAAAAGAGGCCTCTTAGCGCTCAGAATGTCCAATTGCAGTTTCTACAGAAAGAGTGTTTCAGAAAGGCTCAATCAAAAGTAAGGTTCAACTCTGTTAGTTGAATGCACAGAACAGAAAGAAGTTTCATACAATGCTTCTGTGTAGTTTATATTTGAACATATTCTTTTTTCCACTATTACCCACTTAGCGCTACGAATGTCCAGTTGCATTTTCTACAGACAGAGTGTTTCAAAACTGCTCAATTAAAAGAATGGTTTAACTCTGTTAGCTGAATGCTCAGATCAGAAAGAAGTTTCACAGAATGCTTCTGTGTAGTTTATATTTGAATATATTCCTTTTTCCACTAGTACTCTCTTAGCGCTCCAAATGTCCAGTTGCATTTTCTACAGAAAGAGTGTTCAGATCTGCTCAATCAAAAGTATAGTTTAACTCTGTTAGCTGAATGCACAGATCAGAAAGAAGTTTCACAGAATGATTCCGTGTAGTTTATATTTGGAGACATTACTTTTTCCACTATTACCCTCTTAGCGCTCCGAATCTCCACTTGCATTTACTACAGAAAGAGTGTTTCAGAACGGCTCAATCAAAACTAAGGTTCAACTCTTTTAGTTGAACAAACAGAACAGAAAGAAGTTTCACACAATTCTTCTGTGTAGTTTTTATTTGTAGACATTCTTTTTCCCAATATAGGCCTCCTAGCGCTCAGAATGTCCAATTGCAGTTTCTACAGAAAGAGTGTTTCAGAAAGGCTCAATCAAAAGTAAGGTTCAACTCTGTTAGTTGAATGCACAGAACAGAAAGAAGTTTCATACAATGCTTCTGTGTAGTTTATATTTGAACATATTCTTTTTTCCACTATTACCCACTTAGCGCTACGAATGTCCAGTTGCATTTTCTACAGACAGAGTGTTTCAAAACTGCTCAATCAAAAGTATGGTTTAAATCTGTTAGCTGAATGCTCAGATCAGAAAGAAGTTTCACAGAATGCTTCTGTGTTGTTTATATTTAAATATATTCCTTTTTCCACTACTACGCTCTTTGCGCTCCAAATGTCCAGTTGCATTTTCTACAGAAAGAGTGTTCTGATCTGCTCAATCAAAAGTATGGTTTAACTCTTTTAGCTGAATGCACAGATCAGAAAGAAGTTTCACCGAATGATTCTGTGTAGTTTATATTTGAAGACATTCCTTTTTCCACTATTACCCTCTTAGCGCTCCGAATCTCCACTTGCATTTTCTACAAAAAGAATCTTTCATAACTGCTCAATCAAAAATATGTTTTATCTCTGTTAACTGAATTTACAGATCAGAAATAAGTTTCACAGAATGCATCTGTGTAGTTTTTATTTGAAGATATTCTTTTTCCCAATGTAGGCCTCTTAGCGCTTAGCATGTCCAATTGCAGTTTCTACAGAAAGAGTGTTTCAGAACGGCTCAATCAAAAGTAAGGTTCAACTCTGTTAGTTGAATGCACAGAACAGAAAGAATTTTCACAGAATGCTACTGTGTAGTTTATATTTGAATATATTCCTTTTTCCACTATTACCCTCTTAGCGCTCCGAATGTCCACTTGCATTTTCTACAGAAAGAGTGTTCAGAACTGCGCAATCAAAAGTATGGTTTAACTCTGTTAGCTTAATGAACATATCAGAAATAAGTTTCACACAATGCTTCTGTGTAGTTTTTATTTGAAGATATTATTTTTCCCAATATAGGCCTCTTAGCGCTCAGAATGTCCAATTGCAGTTTCTACAGAAAGAGTGTTTCAGAAAGGCTCAATCAAAAGTAAGGTTCAACTCTGTTAGTTGAATGCACAGAACAGAAAGAAGTTTCATACAATGTTTCTGTGTAGTTTATATTTGAACATATTCTTTTTTCCACTATAACCCACATAGCGCTACGAATGTCCAGTTGCATTTTCTACAGACAGAGTGTTTCAAAACTGCTCAATCAAAAGTATGGTTTAACTCTGTTAGCTGAATGCTCAGATCAGAAAGAATTTTCACAGAATGCTTCTGTGTAGTTTATATTTGAATATATTCCTTTTTCCACTACTACTCTCTTAGCGCTCCAAATGTCCAGTTGCATTTTCTACAGAAAGAGTGTTCAGATCTGCTCAATCAAAAGTATGGTTTAACTCTGTTAGCTGAATGCACAGATCAGAAACAAGTTTCACACAATAATTCTGTGTAGTTTATATTTGGAGACATTCCTTTTTCCACTATTACCATCTTAGCGCTCCGAATCTCCACTTGCATTTTCTACAGAAAGAGTGTTTCAGAACGGCTCAATCAAAACTAAGGTTCAACTCTTTTAGTTGAACAAACAGAACAGAAAGTAGTTTCACACAATTCTTCTGTGTAGTTTTTATTTGTAGACATTCTTTTTCCCAATATAGGCCTCCTAGCGCTCAGAATGTCCAATTGCAGTTTCTACAGAAAGAGTGTTTCAGAAAGGCTCAATCAAAAGTAAGGTTCAACTCTGTTAGTTGAATGCACAGAACAGAAAGAAGTTTCATACAATGCTTCTGTGTAGTTTATATTTGAACATATTCTTTTTTCCACTATTACCCACTTAGCGCTACGAATGTCCAGTTGCATTTTCTACAGACAGAGTGTTTCAAAACTGCTCAATCAAAAGTATGGTTTAACTCTGTTAGCTGAATGCTCAGATCAGAAAGAAGTTTCACAGAATGCTTCTGTGTAGTTTATATTTGAATATATTCCTTTTTCCACTAGTACTCTCTTAGCGCTCCAAATGTCCAGTTGCATTTTCTACAGAAAGAGTGTTCAGATCTGCTCAATCAAAAGTATGGTTTAACTCTGTTAGCTGAATGCACAGATCAGAAAGAAGTTTCACAGAATGATTCTGTGTAGTTTATATTTGGAGACATTCCTTTTTCCACTATTACCCTCTTAGCGCTCCGAATCTCCACTTGCATTTTCTACAGAAAGAGTGTTTCAGAACGGCTCAATCAAAACTAAGGTTCAACTCTTTTAGTTGAACAAACAGAACAGAAAGAAGTTTCACACAATTCTTCTGTGTAGTTTTTATTTGTAGACATTCTTTTTCCCAATATAGGCCTCCTATCGCTCAGAATGTCCAATTGCAGTTTCTACAGAAAGAGTGTTTCAGAACGGCTCAATCAAAAGTAAGGTTCAACTCTGTTAGTTGAATGCACAGAACAGAGAGAAGTTTCATACAATGCTTCTGTGTAGTTTATATTTGAACATATTCTTTTTTCCACTATTTCCCACTTGGCGCTACGAATGTCCATTTGCATTTTCTACAGACAGAGTGTTTCAAAACTGCTCAATCAAAAGTATGGTTTAACTCTGTTAGCTGAATGCTCAGATCAGAAAGAAGTTTCACAGAATGCTTCTGTGTAGTTTATATTTGAATATATTCCTTTTTCCACTAATACTCTCTTAGCGCTCCAAATGTCCAGATGCATTTTCTACAGAAAGAGTGTTCAGATCTGCTCAATCAAATGTATGGTTTAACTCTTTTAGCTGAATGCACAGATCAGAAAGAAGTTTCACAGAATGATTCTGTGTAGTTTATATTTGGAGACATTCCTTTTTCCACTATTAACCTCTTAGCGCTCCGAATCTCCACTTGCATTTTCTACAGAAAGAGTGTTTCAGAACGTCTCAATCAAAACTAAGGTTCAACAATTTTAGTTGAACAAACAGAACAGAAAGAAGTTTCACAAAATTCTTTTGTGTAGTTTTTATTTGTAGACATTCTTTTTCCCAATATAGGCCTCTTAGCGCTCAGAATGTCCAATTGCAGTTTCTACAGAAAGAGTGTTTCAGAACGGCTCAATCAAAAGTAAGGTTCAACTCTGTTAGTTGAATGCACAGAACAGAAAGAAGTTTCATACAATGCTTCTGTGTAGTTTATATTTGAACATATTCTTTTTTCCACTATTACCCACTTAGCGCTACGAATGTCCAGTTGCATTTTCTACAGACAGAGAGTTTCAAAACTGCTCAATCAAAAGTATGGTTTAACTCTGTTAGCTGAATGCTCAGATCAGAAAGAAGTTTCACAGAATGCTTCTGTGTAGTTTATATTTGAATATATTCCTTTGTCCACTACTACGCTCTTAGCGCTCCAAATGTCCAGTTGCATTTTCTACAGAAAGAATGTTCAGATCTGCTCAATCAAAAGTATGGTTTAACTCTGTTAGCTGAATGCACAGATCACAAAGAAGTTTCACCGAATGATTCTGTGTAGTTTATATTTGGAGACATTCCTTTTTCCACTGTTACCCTCTTAGCGCTCCGAATCTCCACTTGCATTTTCTACAGAAAGAGTGTTTCAGAACGGCTCAATCAAAACTAAGGTTCAACTCTTTTAGTTGAACAAACAGAACAGAAAGAAGTTTCACACAATTCTTCTGTGTAGTTTTTATTTGTAGACATTCTTTTTCCCAATATAGGCCTCCTAGCGCTCAGAATGTCCAATTGCAGTTTCTACAGAAAGAGTGTTTCAGAACGGCTCAATCAAAAGCAAGGTTCAACTCTGTTAGTTGAATGCACAGAACAGAAAAAAGTTTCATACAATGCTTCTGTGTAGTTTATATTTGAACATATTCTTTTTTCCACTATTACCCACTTAGCGCTACGAATGTCCAGTTGCATTTTCTACAGACAGACTGTTTCAAAACTACTCAATCAAAAGTATGGTTTAACTCTGTTAGCTGAATGCTCAGATCAGAAAGAAGATTCACACAATGCTTCTGTGTAGTTTATATTTGAATATATTCCTTTTTCCACTACTACGCTCTTAGAGCTCAAAATGTTCAGTTGCATTTTCTACAGAAACTGTGTTCAGATCTGCTCAATCAAAAGTATGGTTTAACTCTGTTAGCTGAATGCACAGATCAGAAAGAAGTTTCACCGAATGATTCTGTGTAGTTTATATTTGAAGACATTCCTTTTTCCACTATTACCCTCTTAGCGCTCCGAATCTCCACTTGCATTTTCTACAAAAAGAGTGTATCATAACTGCTCAATCAAAAATATGCTTTATCTCTGTTAACTGAATTTACAGATCAGAAATAAGTTTCACAGAATGCATCTGTGTAGTTTTTATTTGAAGATATTCTTTTTCCCAATGTAGGCCTCTTAGCGCTTAGCATGTCCAATTGCAGTTTCTACAGAAAGAGTGTTTCAGAACGGCTCAATCAAAAGTAAGGTTCAACTCTGTTAGTTGAATGCACAGAACAGAAAAAAGTTTCATACAATGCTTCTGTGTAGTTTATATTTGAACATATTCTTTTTTCCACTATTACCCACTTAGCGCTACGAATGTCCAGTTGCATTTTCTACAGACAGACTGTTTCAAAACTGCTCAATCAAAAGTATGGTTTAACTCTGTTAGCTGAATGCTCAGATCAGAAAGAAGTTTCACACAATGCTTCTGTGTAGTTTATATTTGAATATATTCCTTTTTCCACTACTACGCTCTTAGCGCTCCAAATGTCCAGTTGCATTTTCTACAGAAAGTGTGTTCAGATCTGCTCAATCAAAAGTATGGTTTAACTCTGTTAGCTGAATGCACAGATCAGAAAGAAGTTTCACCGAATGATTCTGTGTAGTTTATATTTGAAGACATTCCTTTTTCCACTATTACCCTCTTAGCGCTCCCAATCTCCACTTGCATTTTCTACAAAAAGAGTGTTTCATAACTGCTCAATCAAAAATATGCTATATCTCTGTTAACTGAATTTACAGATCAGAAATAAGTTTCACAGAATGCATCTGTGTAGTTTTTATTTGAAGATATTCTTTTTCCCAATGTAGGCCTCTTAGCGCTTAGCATGTCCAATTGCAGTTTCTACAGAAAGAGTGTTTCAGAACGGCTCAATCAAAAGTAAGGTTCAACTCTGTTAGTTGAATGCACAGAACAGAAAGAATTTTCACAGAATGCTACTGTGTAGTTTATATTTGAATATATTCCTTTTTCCACTATTACCCTCTTAGCGCTCCGAATGTCCACTTGCATTTTCTACAGAAAGAGTGTTCAGAACTGCGCAATCAAAAGTATGGTTTAACTCTGTTAGCTTAATGAAGATATCAGAAATAAGTTTCACACAATGCTTCTGTGTAGTTTTTATTTGAAGATATTATTTTTCCCAATAGAGGCCTCTTAGCGCTCAGAATGTCCAATTGCATGTTCTACAGAAAGAGTGTTTCAGAAAGGCTCAATCAAAAGTAAGGTTCAACTCAGTTAGTTGAATGCACAGAACAGAAAGAAGTTTCATACAATGCTTCTGTGTAGTTTATATTTGAACAAATTCTTTTTTCCACTATTACCCACTTAGCGCTACGAATGTCCAGTTGCATTTTCTACAGACAGAGTGTTTCAAAACTGCTCAATCAAAAGTATGGTTTAACTCTGTTAGCTGAATGCTCAGATTAGAAAGAAGTTTCACAGAATGCTTCTGTGTAGTTTATATTTGAATATATTACTTTTTCCACTAGTACTCTCTTAGCGCTCCAAATGTCCAGTTGCATTTTCTACAGAAAGAGTGTTCAGATCTGCTCAATCAAAATTATGGTTTAACTCTGTTAGCTGAATGCACAGATCAGAAAGAAGTTTCACAGAATGATTCTGTGTAGTTTATATTTGGAGACATTCCTTTTTCCACTATTACCCTCTTAGCGCTCCGAAACTCCACTTGCATTTTCTACAGAAAGAGTGTTTCAGAACGGCTCAATCAAAACTAAGGTTCAACTCTTTTAGTTGAACAAACAGAACAGAAAGAAGTTTCACACAATTCTTCTGTGTAGTTTTTATTTGTAGACATTCTTTTTCCCAATATAGGCCTCCTAGCGCTCAGAATGTCCAATTGCAGTTTCTACAGAAAGAGTGTTTCAGAACGGCTCAATCAAAAGCAAGGTTCCACTCTGTTAGTTGAATGCACAGAACAGAAAGAAGTTTCATACAATGCTTCTGTGTAGTTTATATTTGAACATATTCTTTTTTCCACTATTACCCACTTAGCGCTACGAATGTCCAGTTGCATTTTCTACAGACAGACTGTTTCAAAACTGCTCAATCAAAAGTATGGTTTAACTCTGTTAGCTGAATGCTCAGATCAGAAAGAAGTTTCACACAATGTTTCTGTGTAGTTTATATTTGAATATATTCCTTTTTCCACTACTACGCTCTTAGCGCTCCAAATGTCCAGTTGCATTTTCTACAGAAAGTGTGTTCAGATCTGCTCAATCAAAAGTATGGTTTAACTCTGTTAGCTGAATGCACAGATCAGAAAGAAGTTTCACCGAATGATTCTGTGTAGTTTATATTTGAAGACATTCCTTTTTCCACTATTACCCTCTTAGCGCTCCGAATCTCCACTTGCATTTTCTACAAAAAGAGTGTTTCATAACTGCTCAATCAAAAATATGCTTTATCTCTGTTAACTGAATTTACAGATCAGAAATAAGTTTCACAGAATGCATCTGTGTAGTTTTTATTTGAAGATATTCTTTTTCCCAATGTAGGCCTCTTAGCGCTTAGCATGTCCAATTGCAGTTTCTACAGAAATAGTGTTTCAGAACGGCTCAATCAAAAGTAAGGTTCAACTCTGTTAGTTGAATGCACAGAACAGAAAGAATTTTCACAGAATGCTACTGTGTAGTTTATATTTGAATATATTCCTTTTTCCACTATTACCCTCTTAGCGCTCCGAATGTCCACTTGCATTTTCTACAGAAAGACTGTTCAGAACTGCGCAATCAAAAGTATGGTTTAACTCTGTTAGCTTAATGAACATATCAGAAATAAGTTTCACACAATGCTTCTGTGTAGTTTTTATTTGAAGATATTATTTTTCCCAATAGAGGCCTCTTAGCGCTCAGAATGTCCAATTGCAGTTTCTACAGAAAGAGTGTTTCAGAAAGGCTCAATCAAAAGTAAGGTTCAACTCTGTTAGTTGAATGCACAGAAGAGAAAGAAGTTTCATACAATGCTTCTGTGTAGTTTATATTTGAACATATTCTTTTTTCCACTATTACCCACTTAGCGCTACGAATGTCCAGTTGCATTTCCTACAGACAGAGTGTTTCAAAACTGCTCAATCAAAAGTATGGTTTAACTCTGTTAGCTGAATGCTCAGATTAGAAAGAAGTTTCACAGAATGCTTCAGTGCAGTTTATATTTGAATATATTCCTTTTTCCACTAGTACTCTCTTAGCGCTCCAAATGTCCAGTTGCATTTTCCACAGAAAGAGTGTTCAGATCGGCTCAATCAAAAGTATGGTTTAACTCTGTTAGCTGAATGCACAGATCAGAAAGAAGTTTCACCGAATGATTCTGTGTTGTTTATATTTGAAGACATTCCTTTTTCCACTATTACCCTCTTAGCGCTCCGAATCTCCACTTGCATTTTCTACAAAAAGAGTGTTTCATAACTGCTCAATCAAAAATATGTTTTATCTCTGTTAACTGAATTTACAGATCAGAAATAAGTTTCACAGAATGCATCTGTGTAGTTTTTATTTGAAGATATTCTTTTTCCCAATGTAGGCCTCTTTGCGCTTAGCATGTCCAATTGCAGTTTCTACAGAAAGAGTGTTTCAGAACGGCTCAATCAAAAGTAAGGTACAACTCTGTTAGTTGAATGCACAGAACAGAAAGAATTTTCACAGAATGCTACTGTGTAGTTTATATTTGAATATATTCCTTTTTCCACTATTACCCTCTTAGCGCTCCGAATGTCCACTTGCATTTTCTACAGAAAGAGTGTTCAGAACTGCGCAATCAAAAGTATGGTTTAAATCTGTTAGCTTAATGAACATATCAGAAATAAGTTTCACACAATGCTTCTGTGTAGTTTGTATTTGAAGATATTATTTTTCCCAATAGAGGCCTCTTAGCGCTCAGAATGTCCAATTGCAGTTTCTACAGAAAGAGTGTTTCAGAAAGGCTCAATCAAAAGTAAGGTTCAACTCTGTTAGTTGAATGCACAGAACCGAAAGAAGTTTCATACAATGCTTCTGTGTAGTTTATATTTGAACATATTCTTTTTTCCACTATTACCCACTTAGCGCTACGAATGTCCAGTTGCATTTTCTACAGACAGAGTGTTTCAAAACTGCTCAATTAAAAGAATGGTTTAACTCTGTTAGCTGAATGCTCAGATCAGAAAGAAGTTTCACAGAATGCTTCTGTGTAGTTTATATTTGAATATATTCCTTTTTCCACTAGTACTCTCTTAGCGCTCCAAATGTCCAGTTGCATTTTCTACAGAAAGAGTGTTCAGATCTGCTCAATCAAAAGTATAGTTTAACTCTGTTAGCTGAATGCACAGATCAGAAAGAAGTTTCACAGAATAATTCCGTGTAGTTTATATTTGGGACATTCCTTTTTCCACTATTACCCTCTTAGCGCTCCGAATCTCCACTTGCATTTTCTACAGAAAGAGTGTTTCAGAACGGCTCAATCAAAACTAAGGTTCAACTCTTTTAGTTGAACAAACAGAACAGAAAGAAGTTTCACACAATTCTTCTGTGTAGTTTTTATTTGTAGACATTCATTTTCCCAATATAGGCCTCCTAGCGCTCAGAATGTCCAATTGCAGTTTCTACAGAAAGAGTGTTTCAGAAAGGCTCAATCAAAAGTAAGGTTCAACTCTGTTAGTTGAATGCGCAGAACAGAAAGAAGTTTCATACAATGCTTCTGTGTAGTTTATATTTGAACATATTCTTTTTTCCACTATTACCCACTTAGCGCTACGAATGTCCAGTTGCATTTTCTACAGACAGAGTGTTTCAAAACTGCTCAATCAAAAGTATGGTTTAACTCTGTTAGCTGAATGCTCAGATCAGAAAGAAGTTTCACAGAATGCTTCTGTGTTGTTTATATTTAAATATATTCCTTTTTCCACTACTACGCTCTTAGCGCTCCAAATGTCCAGTTGCATTTTCTACAGAAAGAGTGTTCAGATCTGCTCAATCAAAAGTATGGTTTAACCCTGTTAGCTGAATGCACAGATCAGAAAGAAGTTTCACCGAATGATTCTGTGTAGTTTATATTTGAAGACATTCCTTTTTCCACTATTACCCTCTTAGCGCTCCGAATCTCCACTTGCATTTTCTACAAAAAGAGTGTTTCATAACTGCTCAATCAAAAATATGCTATATCTCTGTTAACTGAATTTACAGATCAGAAATAAGTTTCACAGAATGCATCTGTGTAGTTTTTATTTGAAGATATTCTTTTTCCCAATGTAGGCCTCTTAGCGCTTAGCATGTCCAATTGCAGTTTCTACAGAAAGAGTGTTTCAGAACGGCTCAATCAAAAGTAAGGTTCAACTCTGTTAGTTGAATGCACAGAACAGAAAGAATTTTCACAGAATGCTACTGTGTAGTTTATATTTGAATATATTCCTTTTTCCACTATTACCCTCTTAGCGCTCCGAATGTCCACTTGCATTTTCTACAGAAAGATTGTTCAGAACTGCGCAATCAAAAGTATGGTTTAACTCTGTTAGCTTAATGAACATATCAGAAATAAGTTTCACACAATGCTTCTGTGTAGTTTTTATTTGAAGATATTATTTTTCCCAATAGAGGCCTCTTAGCGCTCAGAATGTCCAATTTCAGTTTCTACAGAAAGAGTGTTTCAGAAAGGCTCAAAAAAAGTAAGGTTCACTCTGTTAGTTGAATGCACAGAACAGAAAGAAGTTTCATACAATGCTTCTGTGTAGTTTATATTTGAACACATTCTTTTTTCCACTATTACCCACTTAGCGCTACGAATGTCCAGTTGCATTTTCTACAGACAGAGTGTTTCAAAACTGCTCAATCAAAAGTATGGTTTAACTCTGTTAGCTGAATGCTCAGATTAGAAAGAAGTTTCACAGAATGCTTCTGTGTAGTTTATATTTGAATATATTCCTTTTTCCACTAGTACTCTCTTAGCGCTCCAAATGTCCAGTTGCATTTTCTACAGAAAGAGTGTTCAGATCTGCTCAATCAAAAGTATGGTTTAACTCTGTTAGCTGAATGCACAGATCAGAAAGAAGTTTCACAGAATGATTCTGTGTAGTTTATATTTGGAGACATTCCTTTTTCCACTATTACCCTCTTAGCGCTCCGAAACTCCACTTGCATTTTCTACAGAAAGAGTGTTTCAGAACGGCTCAATCAAAACTAAGGTTCAACTCTTTTAGTTGAACAAACAGAACAGAAAGAAGTTTCACACAATTCTTCTGTGTAGTTTTTATTTGTAGACATTCTTTTTCCCAATATAGGCCTCCTAGCGCTCAGAATGTCCAATTGCAGTTTCTACAGAAAGAGTGTTTCAGAACGGCTCAATCAAAAGCAAGGTTCAACTCTGTTAGTTGAATGCACAGAACAGAAAAAAGTTTCATACAATGCTTCTGTGTAGTTTATATTTGAACATATTCTTTTTTCCACTATTACCCACTTAGCGCTACGAATGTCCAGTTGCATTTTCTACAGACAGACTGTTTCAAAACTGCTCAATCAAAAGTATGGTTTAACTCTGTTAGCTGAATGCTAAGATCAGAAAGAAGTTTCACACAATGCTTCTGTGTAGTTTATATTTGAATATATTCCTTTTTCCACTAATACGCTCTTAGCGCTCCAAATGTCCAGTTGCATTTTCTACAGAAAGAGTGTTCAGATCTGCTCAATCAAAAGTATGGTTTAACTCTGTTAGCTGAATGCACAGATCAGAAAGAAGTTTCACCGAATGATTCTGTGTAGTTTATATTTGAAGACATTCCTTTTTCCACTATTACCCTCTTAGCGCTCCGAATCTCCACTTGCATTTTCTACAAAAAGAGTGTTTCATAACTGCTCAATCAAAAATATGCTATATCTCTGTTAACTGAATTTACAGATCAGAAATAAGTTACACAGAATGCATCTGTGTAGTTTTTATTTGAAGATATTCTTTTTCCCAATGTAGGCCTCTTAGCGCTTAGCATGTCCAATTGCAGTTTCTACAGAAAGAGTGTTTCAGAACGGCTCAATCAAAAGTAAGGTTCAACTCTGTTAGTTGAATGCACAGAACAGAAAGAATTTTCACAGAATGCTACTGTGTAGTTTATATTTGAATATATTCCTTTTTCCACTATTACCCTCTTAGCGCTCCGAATGTCCACTTGCATTTTCTACAGAAAGAGTGTTCAGAACTGCGCAATCAAAAGTATGGTTTAACTCTGTTAGCTTAATGAAGATATCAGAAATAAGTTTCACACAATGCTTCTGTGTAGTTTTTATTTGAAGATATTATTTTTCCCAATATAGGCCTCTTAGCGCTCAGAATGTCCAATTGCAGTTTCTACAGAAAGAGTGTTTCAGAAAGGCTCAATCAAAAGTAAGGTTCAACTCTGTTAGTTGAATGCACAGAACAGAAAGAAGTTTCATACAATGCTTCTGTGTAGTTTATATTTGAACATATTCTTTTTTCCACTATTACCCACTTAGCGCTACGAATGTCCAGTTGCATTTTCTACAGACAGAGTGTTTCAAAACTGCTCAATCAAAAGTATGGTTTAACTCTGTTAGCTGAATGCTCAGATTAGAAAGAAGTTTCACAGAATGCTTCTGTGTAGTTTATATTTGAATATATTACTTTTTCCACTAGTACTCTCTTAGCGCTCCAAATGTCCAGTTGCATTTTCTACAGAAAGAGTGTTCAGATCTGCTCAATCAAAATTATGGTTTAACTCTGTTAGCTGAATGCACAGATCAGAAAGAAGTTTCACAGAATGATTCTGTGTAGTTTATATTTGGAGACATTCCTTTTTCCACTATTACCCTCTTAGCGCTCCGAAACTCCACTTGCATTTTCTACAGAAAGAGTGTTTCAGAACGGCTCAATCAAAACTAAGGTTCAACTCTTTTAGTTGAACAAACAGAACAGAAAGTAGTTTCACACAATTCTTCTGTGTAGTTTTTAATTGTAGACATTCTTTTTCCCAATATAGGCCTCCTAGCGCTCAGAATGTCCAATTGCAGTTTGTACAGAAAGAGTGTTTCAGAACGGCTCAATCAAAAGCAAGGTTCCACTCTGTTAGTTGAATGTACAGAACAGAAAAAAGTTTCATTCAATGCTTCTGTGTAGTTTATATTTGAACATATTCTTTTTTCCACTATTACCCACTTAGCGCTACGAATGTCCAGTTGCATTTTCTACAGACAGACTGTTTCAAAACTGCTCAATCAAAAGTATGGTTTAACTCTGTTAGCTGAATGCTCAGATCAGAAAGAAGTTTCACACAATGCTTCTGTGTAGTTTATATTTGAATATATTCCTTTTTCCACTACTACGCTCTTAGCGCTCCAAATGTCCAGTTGCATTTTCTACAGAAAGTGTGTTCAGATCTGCTCAATCAAAAGTATGGTTTAACTCTGTTAGCTGAATGCACAGATCAGAAAGAAGTTTCACCGAATGATTCTGTGTAGTTTATATTTGAAGACATTCCTTTTTCCACTATTACCCTCTTAGCGCTCCGAATCTCCACTTGCATTTTCTACAAAAAGAGTGTTTCATAACTGCTCAATCAAAAATATGCTTTATCTCTGTTAACTGAATTTACAGATCAGAAATAAGTTTCACAGAATGCATCTGTGTAGTTTTTATTTGAAGATATTCTTTTTCCCAATGTAGGCCTCTTAGCGCTTAGCATGTCCAATTGCAGTTTCTACAGAAAGAGTGTTTCAGAACGGCTCAATCAAAAGTAAGGTTCAACTCTGTTAGTTGAATGCACAGAACAGAAAGGATTTTCACAGAATGCTACTGTGTAGTTTATATTTGAATATATTCCTTTTTCCACTATTACCCTCTTAGCGCTCCGAATGTCCACTTGCATTTTCTACAGAAAGAGTGTTCAGAACTGCGCAATCAAAAGTATGGTTTAACTCTGTTAGCTTAATGAACATAACAGAAATAAGTTTCACACAATGCTTCTGTGTAGTTTTTATTTGAAGATATTATTTTTCCCAATAGAGGCCTCTTAGCGCTCAGAATGTCCAATTGCAGTTTCTACAGAAAGAGTGTTTCAGAAAGGCTCAATCAAAAGTAAGGTTCAACTCTGTTAGTTGAATGCACAGAACAGAAAGAAGTTTCATACAATGCTTCTGTGTAGTTTATATTTGAACATATTCTTTTTTCCACTATTACCCACTTAGCGCTACGAATGTCCAGTTGCATATCCTACAGACAGAGTGTTTCAAAACTGCTCAATCAAAAGTATGGTTTAACTCTGTTAGCTGAATGCTCAGATTAGAAAGAAGTTTCACAGAATGCTTCAGTGCAGTTTATATTTGAATATATTCCTTTTTCCACTAGTACTCTCTTAGCGCTCCAAATGTCCAGTTGCATTTTCTACAGAAAGAGTGTTCAGATCTGCTCAATCAAAAGTATAGTTTAACTCTGTTAGCTGAATGCACAGATCAGAAAGAAGTTTCACAGAATAATTCCGTGTAGTTTATATTTGGGACATTCCTTTTTCCACTATTACCCTCTTAGCGCTCCGAATCTCCACTTGCATTTTCTACAGAAAGAGTGTTTCAGAACGGCTCAATCAAAACTAAGGTTCAACTCTTTTAGTTGAACAAACAGAACAGAAAGAAGTTTCACACAATTCTTCTGTGTAGTTTTTATTTGTAGACATTCATTTTCCCAATATAGGCCTCCTAGCGCTCAGAATGTCCAATTGCAGTTTCTACAGAAAGAGTGTTTCAGAAAGGCTCAATCAAAAGTAAGGTTCAACTCTGTTAGTTGAATGCGCAGAACAGAAAGAAGTTTCATACAATGCTTCTGTGTAGTTTATATTTGAACATATTCTTTTTTCCACTATTACCCACTTAGCGCTACGAATGTCCAGTTGCATTTTCTACAGACAGAGTGTTTCAAAACTGCTCAATCAAAAGTATGGTTTAACTCTGTTAGCTGAATGCTCAGATCAGAAAGAAGTTTCACAGAATGCTTCTGTGTTGTTTATATTTAAATATATTCCTTTTTCCACTACTACGCTCTTAGCGCTCCAAATGTCCAGTTGAATTTTCTACAGAAAGAGTGTTCAGATCTGCTCAATCAAAAGTATGGTTTAACCCTGTTAGCTGAATGCACAGATCAGAAAGAAGTTTCACCGAATGATTCTGTGTAGTTTATATTTGAAGACATTCCTTTTTCCACTATTACCCTCTTAGCGCTCCGAATCTCCACTTGCATTTTCTACAAAAAGAGTGTTTCATAACTGCTCAATCAAAAATATGCTATATCTCTGTTAACTGAATTTACAGATCAGAAATAAGTTTCACAGAATGCATCTGTGTAGTTTTTATTTGAAGATATTCTTTTTCCCAATGTAGGCCTCTTAGCGCTTAGCATGTCCAATTGCAGTTTCTACAGAAAGAGTGTTTCAGAACGGCTCAATCAAAAGTAAGGTTCAACTCTGTTAGTTGAATGCACAGAACAGAAAGAATTTTCACAGAATGCTACTGTGTAGTTTATATTTGAATATATTCCTTTTTCCACTATTACCCTCTTAGCGCTCCGAATGTACACTTGCATTTTCTACAGAAAGATTGTTCAGAACTGCGCAATCAAAAGTATGGTTTAACTCTGTTAGCTTAATGAACATATCAGAAATAAGTTTCACACAATGCTTCTGTGTAGTTTTTATTTGAATATATTATTTTTCCCAATAGAGGCCTCTTAGCGCTCAGAATGTCCAATTTCAGTTTCTACAGAAAGAGTGTTTCAGAAAGGCTCAATCAAAAGTAAGGTTCAACTCTGTTAGTTGAATGCACAGAACAGAAAGAAGTTTCATACAATGCTTCTGTGTAGTTTATATTTGAACACATTCTTTTTTCCACTATTACCCACTTAGCGCTACGAATGTCCAGTTGCATTTTCTACAGACAGAGTGTTTCAAAACTGCTCAATCAAAAGTATGGTTTAAATCTGTTAGCTGAATGCTCAGATTAGAAAGAAGTTTCACAGAATGCTTCTGTGTAGTTTATATTTGAATATATTCCTTTTTCCACTAGTACACTCTTAGCGCTCCAAATGTCCAGTTGCATTTTCTACAGAAAGAGTGTTCAGATCTGCTCAATCAAAAGTATGGTTTAACTCTGTTAGCTGAATGCACAGATCAGAAAGAAGTTTCACAGAATGATTCTGTGTAGTTTATATTTGGAGACATTCCTTTTTCCACTATTACCCTCTTAGCGCTCCGAAACTCCACTTGCATTTTCTACAGAAAGAGTGTTTCAGAACGGCTCAATCAAAACTAAGGTTCAACTCTTTTAGTTGAACAAACAGAACAGAAAGAAGTTTCACACAATTCTTCTGTGTAGTTTTTATTTGTAGACATTCTTTTTCCCAATATAGGCCTCCTAGCGCTCAGAATGTCCAATTGCAGTTTCTACAGAAAGAGTGTTTCAGAACGGCTCAATCAAAAGCAAGGTTCAACTCTGTTAGTTGAATGCACAGAACAGAAAAAAGTTTCATACAATGCTTCTGTGTAGTTTATATTTGAACATATTCTTTTTTCCACTATTACCCACTTAGCGCTACGAATGTCCAGTTGCATTTTCTACAGACAGACGGTTTCAAAACTGCTCAATCAAAAGTATGGTTTAACTCTGTTAGCTGAATGCTCAGATCAGAAAGAAGTTTCACACAATGCTTCTGTGTAGTTTATATTTGAATATATTCCTTTTTCCACTACTACGCTCTTAGCGCTCCAAATGTCCAGTTGCATTTTCTACAGAAAGAGTGTTCAGATCTGCTCAATCAAAAGTATGGTTTAACTCTGTTAGCTGAATGCACAGATCAGAAAGAAGTTTCACCGAATGATTCTGTGTAGTTTATATTTGAAGACATTCCTTTTTCCACTATTACCCTCTTAGCGCTCCGAATCTCCACTTGCATTTTCTACAAAAAGAGTGTTTCATAACTGCTCAATCAAAAATATGCTATATCTCTGTTAACTGAATTTACAGATCAGAAATAAGTTTCACAGAATGCATCTGTGTAGTTTTTATTTGAAGATATTCTTTTTCCCAATGTAGGCCTCTTAGCGCTTAGCATGTCCAATTGCAGTTTCTACAGAAAGAGTGTTTCAGAACGGCTCAATCAAAAGTAAGGTTCAAATCTGTTAGTTGAATGCACAGAACAGAAAGAATTTTCACAGAATGCTACTGTGTAGTTTATATTTGAATATATTCCTTTTTCCACTATTACCCTCTTAGCGCTCCGAATGTCCACTTGCATTTTCTACAGAAAGAGTGTTCAGAACTGCGCAATCAAAAGTATGGTTTAACTCTGTTAGCTTAATGAAGATATCAGAAATAGGTTTCACACAATGCTTCTGTGTAGTTTTTATTTGAAGATATTATTTTTCCCAATAGAGGCCTCTTAGCGCTCAGAATGTCCAATTGCAGTTTCTACAGAAAGAGTGTTTCAGAAAGGCTCAATCAAAAGTAAGGTTCAACTCTGTTAGTTGAATGCACAGAACAGAAAGAAGTTTCATACAATGCTTCTGTGTAGTTTATATTTGAACATATTCTTTTTTCCACTATTACCCAGTTAGCGCTACGAATGTCCAGTTGCATTTTCTACAGACAGAGTGTTTCAAAACTGCTCAATCAAAAGTATGTTTTAACTCTGTTAGCTGAATGCTCAGATTAGAAAGAAGTTTCACAGAATGCTTCTGTGTAGTTTATATTTGAATATATTACTTTTTCCACTAGTACTCTCTTAGCGCTCCAAATGTCCTGTTGCATTTTCTACAGAAAGAGTGTTCAGATCTGCTCAATCAAAATTATGGTTTAACTCTGTTAGCTGAATGCACAGATCAGAAAGAAGTTTCACAGAATGATTCTGTGTAGTTTATATTTGGAGACATTCCTTTTTCCACTATTACCCTCTTAGCGCTCCGAAACTCCACTTGCATTTTCTACAGAAAGAGTGTTTCAGAACGGCTCAATCAAAACTAAGGTTCAACTCTTTTAGTTGAACAAAGAGAACAGAAAGTAGTTTCACACAATTCTTCTGTGTAGTTTTTATTTGTAGACATTCTTTTTCCCAATATAGGCCTCCTAGCGCTCAGAATGTCCAATTGCAGTTTCTACAGAAAGAGTGTTTCAGAACGGCTCAATCAAAAGCAAGGTTCCACTCTGTTAGTTGAATGCACAGAACAGAAAAAAGTTTCATACAATGCTTCTGTGTAGTTTATATTTGAACATATTCTTTTTTCCACTATTACCCACTTAGCGCTACGAATGTCCAGTTGCATTTTCTACAGACAGACTGTTTCAAAACTGCTCAATCAAAAGTATGGTTTAACTCTGTTAGCTGAATGCTCAGATCAGAAAGAAGTTTCACACAATGCTTCTGTGTAGTTTATATTTGAATATATTCCTTTTTCCACTACTACGCTCTTAGCGCTCCAAATGTCCAGTTGCATTTTCTACAGAAAGTGTGTTCAGATCTGCTCAATCAAAAGTATGGTTTAACTCTGTTAGCTGAATGCACAGATCAGAAAGAAGTTTCACCGAATGATTCTGTGTAGTTTATATTTGAAGACATTCCTTTTTCCACTATTACCCTCTTAGCGCTCCGAATCTCCACTTGCATTTTCTACAAAAAGAGTGTTTCATAACTGCTCAATCAAAAATATGCTTTATCTCTGTTAACTGAATTTACAGATCAGAAATAAGTTTCACAGAATGCATCTGTGTAGTTTTTATTTGAAGATATTCTTTTTCCCAATGTAGGCCTCTTAGCGCTTAGCATGTCCAATTGCAGTTCCTACAGAAAGAGTGTTTCAGAACGGCTCAATCAAAAGTAAGGTTCAACTCTGTTAGTTGAATGCACAGAACAGAAAGAATTTTCACAGAATGCTACTGTGTAGTTTATATTTGAATATATTCCTTTTTCCACTATTACCCTCTTAGCGCTCCGAATGTCCACTTGCATTTTCTACAGAAAGAGTGTTCAGAACTGCGCAATCAAAAGTATGGTTTAACTCTGTTAGCTTAATGAACATATCAGAAATAAGTTTCACACAATGCTTCTGTGTAGTTTTTATTTGAAGATATTATTTTTCCCAATAGAGGCCTCTTAGCGCTCAGAATGTCCAATTGCAGTTTCTACAGAAAGAGTGTTTCAGAAAGGCTCAATCAAAAGTAAGGTTCAACTCTGTTAGTTGAATGCACAGAACAGAAAGAAGTTTCATACAATGCTTCTGTGTAGTTTATATTTGAACATATTCTTTTTTCCACTATTACCCACTTAGCGCTACGAATGTCCAGTTGCATTTCCTACAGACAGAGTGTTTCAAAACTGCTCAATCAAAAGTATGGTTTAACTCTGTTAGCTGAATGCTCAGATTAGAAAGAAGTTTCACAGAATGCTTCAGTGCAGTTTATATTTGAATATATTCCTTTTTCCACTAGTACTCTCTTAGCGCTCCAAATGTCCAGTTGCATTTTCTACAGAAAGAGTGTTCAGATCTGCTCAATCAAAAGTATGGTTTAACTCTTTTAGCTGAATGCACAGATCAGAAAGAAGTTTCACACAATAATTCTGTGTAGTTTATATTTGGAGACATTCCTTTTTCCACTATTACCATCTTAGCGCTCCGAATCTCCACTTGCATTTTCTACAGAAAGAGTGTTTCAGAACGGCTCAATCAAAACTAAGGTTCAACTCTTTTAGTTGAACAAACAGAACAGAAAAAAGTTTCACACAATTCTTCTGTGTAGTTTTTATTTGTAGACATTCTTTTTCCCAATATAGGCCTCCTAGCGCTCAGAATGTCCAATTGCAGTTTCTACAGAAAGAGTGTTTCAGAAAGGCTCAATCAAAAGTAAGGTTCAACTCTGTTAGTTGAATGCACAGAACAGAAAGAAGTTTCATACAATGCTTCTGTGTAGTTTATATTTGAACATATTCTTTTTTCCACTATTACCCACTTAGCGCTACGAATGTCCAGTTGCATTTTCTACAGACAGAGTGTTTCAAAACTGCTCAATCAAAAGTATGGTTTAACTCTGTTAGCTGAATGCTCAGATCAGAAAGAAGTTTCACAGAATGCTTCTGTGTAGTTTATATTTGAATATATTCCTTTTTCCACTAGTACTCTCTTAGCGCTCCAAATGTCCAGTTGCATTTTCTACAGAAAGAGTGTTCAGATCTGCTCAATCAAAAGTATGGTTTAACTCTGTTAGCTGAATGCACAGATCAGAAAGAAGTTTCACAGAATGATTCTGTGTAGTTTATATTTGGAGACATTCCTTTTTCCACTATTACCCTCTTAGCGCTCCGAATCTCCACTTGCATTTTCCACAGAAAGAGTGTTTCAGAACGGCTCAATCAAAACTAAGGTTCAACTCTTTTAGTTGAACAAACAGAACAGAAAGAAGTTTCACACAATTCTTCTGTGTAGTTTTTATTTGTAGACATTCATTTTCCCAATATAGGCCTCCTATCGCTCAGAATGTCCAATTGCAGTTTCTACAGAAAGAGTATTTCAGAACGGCTCTATCAAAAGTAAGGTTCAACTCTGTTAGTTGAATGCACAGAACAGAAAGAAGTTTAGTACAATGCTTCTGTGTAGTTTATATTTGAACATATTATTTTTTCCACTATTACCCACTTAGCGCTACGAATGTCCAGTTGCATTTTCTACAGACAGACTGTTTCAAAACTGCTCAATCAAAAGTATGGTTTAACTCTGTTAGCTTAATGCTCAGATCAGAAAGAAGTTTCACAGAATGCTTCTGTGTAGTTTATATTTGAATATATTCCTTTTTCCACTACTACGCTCTTAGCGCTCCAAATGTCCAGTTGCATTTTCTACAGAAAGAATGTTCAGATCTGCTCAATCAAAAGTATGGTTTAACTCTGTTAGCTGAATGCACAGATCAGAAAGAAGTTTCACCGAATGATTCTGTGTTGTTTATATTTGAAGACATTACTTTTTCCACTATTACCCTCTTAGCGCTCCGAATCTCCACTTGCATTTTCTACAAAAAGAGTGTTTCATAACTGCTCAATCAAAAATATGTTTTATCTCTGTTAACTGAATTTACAGATCAGAAATAAGTTTCACAGAATGCATCTGTGTAGTTTTTATTTGAAGATATTCTTTTTCCCAATGTAGGCCTCTTTGCGCTTAGCATGTCCAATTGCAGTTTCTACAGAAAGAGTGTTTCAGAACGGCTCAATCAAAAGTAAGGTTCAACTCTGTTAGTTGAATGCACAGAACAGAAAGAATTTTCACAGAATGCTACTGTGTAGTTTATATTTGAATATATTCCTTTTTCCACTATTACCCTCTTAGTGCTCCGAATGTCCACTTGCATTTTCTACAGAAAGAGTGTTCAGAACTGCGCAATCAAAAGTATGGTTTAAATCTGTTAGCTTAATGAACATATCAGAAATAAGTTTCACACAATGCTTCTGTGTAGTTTTTATTTGAAGATATTATTTTTCCCAATAGAGGCCTCTTAGCGCTCAGAATGTCCAATTGCAGTTTCTACAGAAAGAGTGTTTCAGAAAGGCTCAATCAAAAGTAAGGTTCAACTCTGTTAGTTGAATGCACAGAACAGAAGGAAGTTTCATACAATGCTTCTGTGTAGTTTATATTTGAACATATTCTTTTTTCCACTATTACCCACTTAGCGCTACGAATGTCCAGTTGCATTTTCTACAGACAGAGTGTTTCAAAACTGCTCAATTAAAAGAATGGTTTAACTCTGTTAGCTGAATGCTCAGATCAGAAAGAAGTTTCACAGAATGCTTCTGTGTAGTTTATATTTGAATATATTCCTTTTTCCACTAGTACTCTATTAGCGCTCCAAATGTCCAGTTGCATTTTCTACAGAAAGAGTGTTCAGATCTGCTCAATCAAAAGTATAGTTTAACTCTGTTAGCTGAATGCACAGATCAGAAAGAAGTTTCACAGAATGATTCCGTGTAGTTTATATTTGTAGACATTCCTTTTTCCACTATTACCCTCTTAGCGCTCCGAATCTCCACTTGCATTTTCTACAGAAAGAGTGTTTCAGAACGGCTCAATCAAAACTAAGGTTCAACTCTTTTAGTTGAACAAACAGAACAGAAAGAAGTTTCACACAATTCTTCTGTGTAGTTTTTATTTGTAGACATTCATTTTCCCAATATAGGCCTCCTAGCGCTCAGAATGTCCAATTGCAGTTTCTACAGAAAGAGTGTTTCAGAAAGGCTCAATCAAAAGTAAGGTTCAACTCTGTTAGTTGAATGCAGAGAACAGAAAGAAGTTTCATACAATGCTTCTGTGTAGTTTATATATGAACATATTCTTTTTTCCACTATTACCCACTTAGCGCTACGAAAGTCCAGTTGCATTTTCTACAGACAGAGTGTTTCAAAACTGCTCAATCAAAAGTATGGTTTAAATCTGTTAGCTGAATGCTCAGATCAGAAAGAAGTTTCACAGAATGCTTCTGCGTTGTTTATATTTAAATATATTCCTTTTTCCACTACTACGCTCTTAGCGCTCCAAATGTCCAGTTGCATTTTCTACAGAAAGAGTGTTCTGATCTGCTCAATCAAAAGTATGGTTTAACTCTGTTAGCTGAATGCACAGATCAGAAAGAAGTTTCACCGAATGATTCTGTGTAGTTTATATTTGAAGACATTCCTTTTTCCACTATTACCCTCTTAGCGCTCCGAATCTCCACTTGCATTTTCTACAAAAAGAATCTTTCATAACTGCTCAATCAAAAATATGTTTTATCTCTGTTAACTGAATTTACAGATCAGAAATAAGTTTCACAGAATGCATCTGTGTAGTTTTTATTTGAAGATATTCTTTTTCCCAATGTAGGCCTCTTAGCGCTTAGCATGTCCAATTGCAGTTTCTACAGAAAGAGTGTTTCAGAACGGCTCAATCAAAAGTAAGGTTCAACTCTGTTAGTTGAATGCACAGAACAGAAAGAATTTTCACAGAATGCTACTGTGTAGTTTATATTTGAATATATTCCTTTTTCCGCTATTACCCTCTTAGCGCTCCGAATGTCCACTTGCATTTTCTACAGAAAGAGTGTTCAGAACTGCGCAATCAAAAGTATGGTTTAACTCTGTTAGCTTAATGAACATATCAGAAATAAGTTTCACACAATGCTTCTGTGTAGTTTTTATTTGAAGATATTATTTTTCCCAATATAGGCCTCTTAGCGCTCAGAATGTCCAATTGCAGTTTCTACAGAAAGAGTGTTTCAGAAAGGCTCAATCAAAAGTAAGGTTCAACTCTGTTAGTTGAATGCACAGAACAGAAAGAAGTTTCATACAATGCTTCTGTGTAGTTTATATTTGAACGTATTCTTTTTTCCACTATTACCCACTTAGCGCTACGAATGTCCAGTTGCATTTTCTACAGACAGAGTGTTTCAAAACTGCTCAATCAAAAGTATGGTTTAACTCTGTTAGCTGAATGCTCAGATCAGAAAGAATTTTCACAGAATGCTTCTGTGTAGTTTATATTTGAATATATTCCTTTTTCCACTACTACTCTCTTAGCGCTCCAAATGTCCAGTTGCATTTTCTACAGAAAGAGTGTTCAGATCTGCTCAATCAAAAGTATGGTTTAACTCTGTTAGCTCTATGCACAGATCAGAAAGAAGTTTCACACAATAATTCTGTGTAGTTTATATTTGGAGACATTCCTTTTTCCACTATTACCATCTTAGCGCTCCGAATCTCCACTTGCATTTTCTACAGAAAGAGTGTTTCAGAACGGCTCAATCAAAACTAAGGTTCAACTCTTTTAGTTGAACAAAGAGAACAGAAAGTAGTTTCACACAATTCTTCTGTGTAGTTTTTATTTGTAGACATTCTTTTTCCCAATATAGGCCTCCTAGCGCTCAGAATGTCCAATTGCAGTTTCTACAGAAAGAGTGTTTCAGAAAGGCTCAATCAAAAGTAAGGTTCAACTCTGTTAGTTGAATGCACAGAACAGAAAGTAGTTTCATACAATGCTTCTGTGTAGTTTATATTTGAACATATTCTTTTTTCCACTATTACCCACTTAGCGCTACAAATGTCCAGTTGCATTTTCTACAGACAGAGTGTTTCAAAACTGCTCAATCAAAAGTATGGTTTAACTCTGTTAGCTGAATGCTCAGATCAGAAAGAAGTTTCACAGAATGCTTCTGTGTAGTTTATATTTGAATATATTCCTTTTTCCACTAGTACTCTCTTAGCGCTCCAAATGTCCAGTTGCATTTTCTACAGAAAGAGTGTTCAGATCTGCTCAATCAAAAGTATGGTTTAACTCTGTTAGCTGAATTCACAGATCAGAAAGAAGTTTCACAGAATGATTCTGTGTAGTTTATATTTGGAGACATTCCTTTTTCCACTATTACCCTCTTAGCGCTCCGAATCTCCACTTGCATTTTCTACAGAAAGAGTGTTTCAGAACGGCTCAATCAAAACTAAGGTTCAACTCTTTTAGTTGAACAAACAGAACAGAAAGATGTTTCACACAATTCTTCTGTGTAGTTTTTATTTGTAGACATTCTTTTTCCCAATATAGGCCTCCTATCGTTCAGAATGTCCAATTGCAGTTTCTACAGAAAGAGTATTTCAGAACGGCTCAATCAAAAGTAAGGTTCAACTCTGTTAGTTGAATGCACAGAACAGAAAGAATTTTCACAGAATGCTACTGTGTAGTTTATATTTGAATATATTCCTTTTTCCACTATTACCCTCTTAGCGCTCTGAATGTCCACTTGCATTTTCTACAGAAAGAGTGTTCAGAACTGCGCAATCAAAAGTATGGTTTAACTCTGTTAGCTTAATGAACATATCAGAAATAAGTTTCACACAATGCTTCTGTGTAGTTTTTATTTGAAGATATTATTTTTCCCAATAGAGGCCTCTTAGCGCTCAGAATGTCCAATTGCAGTTTCTACAGAAAGAGTGTTTCAGAAAGGCTCAATCAAAAGTAAGGTTCAACTCTGTTAGTTGAATGCACAGAACAGAAAGAAGTTTCATACAATGCTTCTGTGTAGTTTATATTTGAACATATTCTTTTTTCCACTATTACCCACTTAGCGCTACGAATGTCCAGTTGCATTTTCTACAGACAGACTGTTTCAAAACTGCTCAATCAAAAGTATGGTTTAACTCTGTTAGCTGAATGCTCAGATCAGAAAGAAGTTTCACACAATGCTTCTGTGTAGTTTATATTTGAATATATTCCTTTTTCCACTACTACGCTCTTAGCGCTCCAAATATCCAGTTGCATTTTCTACAGAAAGAGTGTTCAGATCTGCTCAATCAAAAGTATGGTTTAACTCTGTTAGCTGAATGCACAGATCAGAAAGAAGTTTCACCGAATGATTCTGTGTAGTTTATATTTGAAGACATTCCTTTTTCCACTATTACCCTCTTAGCGCTCCGAATCTCCACTTGCATTTTCTACAAAAAGAGTGTTTCATAACTGCTCAATCAAAAATATGCTTTATCTCTGTTAACTGAATTTACAGATCAGAAATAAGTTTCACAGAATGCATCTGTGTAGTTTTTATTTGAAGATATTCTTTTTCCCAATGTAGGCCTCTTAGCGCTTAGCATGTCCAATTGCAGTTTCTACAGAAAGCGTGTTTCAGAACGGCTCAATCAAAAGTAAGGTTCAACTCTGTTAGTTGAATGCACAGAACAGAAAGAATTTTCACAGAATGCTACTGTGTAGTTTATATTTGAATATATTCCTTTTTCCACTATTACCCTCTTAGCGCTCCGAATGTCCACTTGCATTTTCTACAGAAAGAGTGTTCAGAACTGCGCAATCAAAAGTATGGTTTAACTCTGTTAGCTTAATGAACATATCAGAAATAAGTTTCACACAATGCTTCTGTGTAGTTTTTATTTGAAGATATTATTTTTCCCAATATAGGCCTCTTAGCGCTCAGAATGTCCAATTGCAGTTTCTACAGAAAGAGTGTTTCAGAAAGGCTCAATCAAAAGTAAGGTTCAACTCTGTTAGTTGAATGCACAGAACAGAAAGAAGTTTCATACAATGCTTCTGTGTAGTTTATATTTGAACGTATTCTTTTTTCCACTATTACCCACTTAGCGCTACGAATGTCCAGTTGCATTTTCTACAGACAGAGTGTTTCAAAACTGCTCAATTAAAAGAATGGTTTAACTCTGTTAGCTGAATGCTCAGATCAGAAAGAAGTTTCACAGAATGCTTCTGTGTAGTTTATATTTGAATATATTCCTTTTTCCACTAGTACTCTATTAGCGCTCCAAATGTCCAGTTGCATTTTCTACAGAAAGAGTGTTCAGATCTGCTCAATCAAAAGTATAGTTTAACTCTGTTAGCTGAATGCACAGATCAGAAAGAAGTTTCACAGAATGATTCCGTGTAGTTTATATTTGGAGACATTCCTTTTTCCACTATTACCCTCTTAGCGCTCCGAATCTCCACTTGCATTTTCTACAGAAAGAGTGTTTCAGAACGGCTCAATCAAAACTAAGGTTCAACTCTTTTAGTTGAACAAACAGAACAGAAAGAAGTTTCACACAATTCTTCTGTGTAGTTTTTATTTGTAGACATTCATTTTCCCAATATAGGCCTCCTAGCGCTCAGAATGTCCAATTGCAGTTTCTACAGAAAGAGTGTTTCAGAAAGGCTCAATCAAAAGTAAGGTTCAACTCTGTTAGTTGAATGCACAGAACAGAAAGAAGTTTCATACAATGCTTCTGTGTAGTTTATATTTGAACATATTCGTTTTTCCACTATTACCCACTTAGCGCTACGAATGTCCAGTTGCATTTTCTACAGACAGAGTGTTTCAAAACTGCTCAATCAAAAGTTTGGTTTAAATCTGTTAGCTGAATGCTCAGATCAGAAAGAAGTTTCACAGAATGCTTCTGTGTTGTTTATATTTAAATATATTCCTTTTTCCACTACTACGCTCTTAGCGCTCCAAATGTCCAGTTGCATTTTCTACAGAAAGAGTGTTCTGATCTGCTCAATCAAAAGTATGGTTTAACTCTGTTAGCTGAATGCACAGATCAGAAAGAAGTTTCACCGAATGATTCTGTGTAGTTTATATTTGAAGACATTCCTTTTTCCACTATTACCCTCTTAGCGCTCCGAATCTCCACTTGCATTTTCTACAAAAAGAATCTTTCATAACTGCTCAATCAAAAATATGTTTTATCTCTGTTAACTGAATTTACAGATCAGAAATAAGTTTCACAGAATGCATCTGTGTAGTTTTTATTTGAAGATATTCTTTTTCCCAATGTAGGCCTCTTAGCGCTTAGCATGTCCAATTGCAGTTTCTACAGAAAGAGTGTTTCAGAACGGCTCAATCAAAAGTAAGGTTCAACTCTGTTAGTTGAATGCACAGAACAGAAAGAATTTTCACAGAATGCTACTGTGTAGTTTATATTTGAATATATTCCTTTTTCCGCTATTACCCTCTTAGCGCTCCGAATGTCCACTTGCATTTTCTACAGAAAGAGTGTTCAGAACTGCGCAATCAAAAGTATGGTTTAACTCTGTTAGCTTAATGAACATATCAGAAATAAGTTTCACACAATGCTTCTGTGTAGTTTTTATTTGAAGATATTATTTTTCCAAATATAGGCCTCTTAGCGCTCAGAATGTCCAATTGCAGTTTCTACAGAAAGAGTGTTTCAGAAAGGCTCAATCAAAAGTAAGGTTCAACTCTGTTAGTTGAATGCACAGAACAGAAAGAAGTTTCATACAATGCTTCTGTGTAGTTTATATTTGAACGTATTCTTTTTTCCACTATTACCCACTTAGCGCTACGAATGTCAAGTTGCATTTTCTACAGACAGAGTGTTTCAAAACTGCTCAATCAAAAGTATGGTTTAACTCTGTTAGCTGAATGCTCAGATCAGAAAGAATTTTCACAGAATGCTTCTGTGTAGTTTATATTTGAATATATTCCTTTTTCCACTACTACTCTCTTAACGCTCCAAATGTCCAGTTGCATTTTCTACAGAAAGAGTGTTCAGATCTGCTCAATCAAAAGTATGGTTTAACTCTGTTAGCTGAATGCACAGATCAGAAAGAAGTTTCACACAATAATTCTGTGTAGTTTATATTTGGAGACATTCCTTTTTCCACTATTACCATCTTAGCGCTCCGAATCTCCACTTGCATTTTCTACAGAAAGAGTGTTTCAGAACGGCTCAATCAAAACTAAGGTTCAACTCTTTTAGTTGAACAAACAGAACAGAAAGTAGTTTCACACAATTCTTCTGTGTAGTTTTTATTTGTAGACATTCTTTTTCCCAATATAGGCCTCCTAGCGCTCAGAATGTCCAATTGCAGTTTCTACAGAAAGAGTGTTTCAGAAAGGCTCAATCAAAAGTAAGGTTCAACTCTGTTAGTTGAATGCACAGAACAGAAAGTAGTTTCATACAATGCTTCTGTGTAGTTTTTATTTGAACATATTCTTTTTTCCACTATTACCCACTTAGCGCTACGAATGTCCAGTTGCATTTTCTACAGACAGAGTGTTTCAAAACTGCTCAATCAAAAGTATGGTTTAACTCTGTTAGCTGAATGCTCAGATCAGAAAGAAGTTTCACAGAATGCTTCTGTGTAGTTTATATTTGAATATATTCCTTTTTCCACTAGTACTCTCTTAGCGCTCCAAATGTCCAGTTGCATTTTCTACAGAAAGAGTGTTCAGATCTGCTCAATCAAAAGTATGGTTTAACTCTGTTAGCTGAATTCACAGATCAGAAAGAAGTTTCACAGAATGATTCTGTGTAGTTTATATTTGGAGACATTCCTTTTTCCACTATTACCCTCTTAGCGCTCCGAATCTCCACTTGCATTTTCTACAGAAAGAGTGTTTCAGAACGGCTCAATCAAAACTAAGGTTCAACTCTTTTAGTTGAACAAACAGAACAGAAAGATGTTTCACACAATTCTTCTGTGTAGTTTTTATTTGTAGACATTCTTTTTCCCAATATAGGCCTCCTATCGTTCAGAATGTCCAATTGCAGTTTCTACAGAAAGAGTATTTCAGAACGGCTCAATCAAAAGTAAGGTTCAACTCTGTTAGTTGAATGCACAGAACAGAAAGAAGTTTCATACAATGCTTCTGTGTAGTTTATATTTGAACATATTCTTTTTTCCACTATTACCCCCTTAGCGCTACGAATGTCCAGTTGCATTTTCTACAGACAGAGGGTTTCAAAACTGCTCAATCAAAAGTATGGTTTAACTCTGTTAGCTGAATGCTCAGATCAGAAAGAAGTTTCACAGAATGCTTCTGTGTAGTTTATATTTGAATATATTCCTTTTTCCACTACTACTCTCTTAGCGCTCCAAATGTCCAGTTGCATTTTCTACAGAAAGAATGTTCAGATCTGCTCAATCAAAAGTATGGTTTAACTCTGTTAGCTGAATGCACAGATCAGAAAGAAGTTTCACCGAATGATTCTGTGTTGTTTATATTTGAAGACATTCCTTTTTCCACTATTACCCTCTTAGCGCTCCGAATCTCCACTTGCATTTTCTACAAAAAGAGTGTTTCATAACTGCTCAATCAAAAATATGTTTTATCTCTGTTAACTGAATTTACAGATCAGAAATAAGTTTCACAGAATGCATCTGTGTAGTTTTTATTTGAAGATATTCTTTTTCCCAATGTAGGCCTCTTAGCGCTTAGCATGTCCAATTGCAGTTTCTACAGAAAGAGTGTTTCAGAACGGCTCAATCAAAAGTAAGGTTCAACTCTGTTAGTTGAATGCACAGAACAGAAAGAATTTTCACAGAATGCTACTGTGTAGTTTATATTTGAATATATTCCTTTTTCCACTATTACCCTCTTAGCGCTCTGAATGTCCACTTGCATTTTCTACAGAAAGAGTGTTCAGAACTGCGCAATCAAAAGTATGGTTTAACTCTGTTAGCTTAATGAACATATCAGAAATAAGTTTCACACAATGCTTCTGTGTAGTTTTTATTTGAAGATATTATTTTTCCCAATAGAGGCCTCTTAGCGCTCAGAATGTCCAATTGCAGTTTCTACAGAAAGAGTGTTTCAGAAAGGCTCAATCAAAAGTAAGGTTCAACTCTGTTAGTTGAATGCACAGAACAGAAAGAAGTTTCATACAATGCTTCTGTGTAGTTTATATTTGAACATATTCTTTTTTCCACTATTACCCACTTAGCGCTACGAATGTCCAGTTGCATTTTCTACAGACAGACTGTTTCAAAACTGCTCAATCAAAAGTATGGTTTAACTCTGTTAGCTGAATGCTCAGATCAGAAAGAAGTTTCACACAATGCTTCTGTGTAGTTTATATTTGAATATATTCCTTTTTCCACTACTACGCTCTTAGCGCTCCAAATATCCAGTTGCATTTTCTACAGAAAGAGTGTTCAGATCTGCTCAATCAAAAGTATGGTTTAACTCTGTTAGCTGAATGCACAGATCAGAAAGAAGTTTCACCGAATGATTCTGTGTAGTTTATATTTGAAGACATTCCTTTTTCCACTATTACCCTCTTAGCGCTCCGAATCTCCACTTGCATTTTCTACAAAAAGAGTGTTTCATAACTGCTCAATCAAAAATATGCTTTATCTCTGTTAACTGAATTTACAGATCAGAAATAAGTTTCACAGAATGCATCTGTGTAGTTTTTATTTGAAGATATTCTTTTTCCCAATGTAGGCCTCTTAGCGCTTAGCATGTCCAATTGCAGTTTCTACAGAAAGAGTGTTTCAGAACGGCTCAATCAAAAGTAAGGTTCAACTCTGTTAGTTGAATGCACAGAACAGAAAGAATTTTCACAGAATGCTACTGTGTAGTTTATATTTGAATATATTCCTTTTTCCACTATTACCCTCTTAGCGCTCCGAATGTCCACTTGCATTTTCTACAGAAAGAGTGTTCAGAACTGCGCAATCAAAAGTATGGTTTAACTCTGTTAGCTTAATGAACATATCAGAAATAAGTTTCACACAATGCTTCTGTGTAGTTTTTATTTGAAGATATTATTTTTCCCAATATAGGCCTCTTAGCGCTCAGAATGTCCAATTGCAGTTTCTACAGAAAGAGTGTTTCAGAAAGGCTCAATCAAAAGTAAGGTTCAACTCTGTTAGTTGAATGCACAGAACAGAAAGAAGTTTCATACAATGCTTCTGTGTAGTTTATATTTGAACGTATTCTTTTTTCCACTATTACCCACTTAGCGCTACGAATGTCCAGTTGCATTTTCTACAGACAGAGTGTTTCAAAACTGCTCAATTAAAAGAATGGTTTAACTCTGTTAGCTGAATGCTCAGATCAGAAAGAAGTTTCACAGAATGCTTCTGTGTAGTTTATATTTGAATATATTCCTTTTTCCACTAGTACTCTATTAGCGCTCCAAATGTCCAGTTGCATTTTCTACAGAAAGAGTGTTCAGATCTGCTCAATCAAAAGTATAGTTTAACTCTGTTAGCTGAATGCACAGATCAGAAAGAAGTTTCACAGAATGATTCCGTGTAGTTTATATTTGGAGACATTCCTTTTTCCACTATTACCCTCTTAGCGCTCCGAATCTCCACTTGCATTTTCTACAGAAAGAGTGTTTCAGAACGGCTCAATCAAAACTAAGGTTCAACTCTTTTAGTTGAACAAACAGAACAGAAAGAAGTTTCACACAATTCTTCTGTGTAGTTTTTATTTGTAGACATTCATTTTCCCAATATAGGCCTCCTAGCGCTCAGAATGTCCAATTGCAGTTTCTACAGAAAGAGTGTTTCAGAAAGGCTCAATCAAAAGTAAGGTTCAACTCTGTTAGTTGAATGCACAGAACAGAAAGAAGTTTCATACAATGCTTCTGTGTAGTTTATATTTGAACATATTCTTTTTTCCACTATTACCCACTTAGCGCTACGAATGTCCAGTTGCATTTTCTACAGACAGAGTGTTTCAAAACTGCTCAATCAAAAATATGGTTTAAATCTGTTAGCTGAATGCTCAGATCAGAAAGAAGTTTCACAGAATGCTTCTGTGTTGTTTATATTTAAATATATTCCTTTTTCCACTACTACGCTCTTAGCGCTCCAAATGTCCAGTTGCATTTTCTACAGAAAGAGTGTTCTGATCTGCTCAATCAAAAGTATGGTTTAACTCTGTTAGCTGAATGCACAGATCAGAAAGAAGTTTCACCGAATGATTCTGTGTAGTTTATATTTGAAGACATTCCTTTTTCCACTATTACCCTCTTAGCGCTCCGAATCTCCACTTGCATTTTCTACAAAAAGAATCTTTCATAACTGCTCAATCAAAAATATGTTTTATCTCTGTTAACTGAATTTACAGATCAGAAATAAGTTTCACAGAAAGCATCTGTGTAGTTTTTATTTGAAGATATTCTTTTTCCCAATGTAGGCCTCTTAGCGCTTAGCATGTCCAATTGCAGTTTCTACAGAAAGAGTGTTTCAGAACGGCTCAATCAAAAGTAAGGTTCAACTCTGTTAGTTGAATGCACAGAACAGAAAGAATTTTCACAGAATGCTACTGTGTAGTTTATATTTGAATATATTCCTTTTTCCACTATTACCCTCTTAGCGCTCCGAATGTCCACTTGCATTTTCTACAGAAAGAGTGTTCAGAACTGCGCAATCAAAAGTATGGTTTAACTCTGTTAGCTTAATGAACATATCAGAAATAAGTTTCACACAATGCTTCTGTGTAGTTTTTATTTGAAGATATTATTTTTCCCAATATAGGCCTCTTAGCGCTCAGAATGTCCAATTGCAGTTTCTACAGAAAGAGTGTTTCAGAAAGGCTCAATCAAAAGTAAGGTTCAACTCTGTTAGTTGAATGCACAGAACAGAAAGAAGTTTCATACAATGCTTCTGTGTAGTTTATATTTGAACGTATTCTTTTTTCCACTATTACCCACTTAGCGCTACGAATGTCAAGTTGCATTTTCTACAGACAGAGTGTTTCAAAACTGCTCAATCAAAAGTATGGTTTAACTCTGTTAGCTGAATGCTCAGATCAGAAAGAATTTTCACAGAATGCTTCTGTGTAGTTTATATTTGAATATATTCCTTTTTCCACTACTACTCTCTTAGCGCTCCAAATGTCCAGTTGCATTTTCTACAGAAAGAGTGTTCAGATCTGCTCAATCAAAAGTATGGTTTAACTCTGTTAGCTGAATGCACAGATCAGAAAGAAGTTTCACACAATAATTATGTGTAGTTTATATTTGGAGACATTCCTTTTTCCACTATTACCATCTTAGCGCTCCGAATCTCCACTTGCATTTTCTACAGAAAGAGTGTTTCAGAACGGCTCAATCAAAACTAAGGTTCAACTCTTTTAGTTGAACAAACAGAACAGAAAGTAGTTTCACACAATTCTTCTGTGTAGTTTTTATTTGTAGACATTCTTTTTCCCAATATAGGCCTCCTAGCGCTCAGAATGTCCAATTGCAGTTTCTACAGAAAGAGTGTTTCAGAAAGGCTCAATCAAAAGTAAGGTTCAACTCTGTTAGTTGAATGCACAGAACAGAAAGTAGTTTCATACAATGCTTCTGTGTAGTTTATATTTGAACATATTCTTTTTTCCACTATTACCCACTTAGCGCTACGAATGTCCAGTTGCATTTTCTACAGACAGAGTGTTTCAAAACTGCTCAATCAAAAGTATGGTTTAACTCTGTTAGCTGAATGCTCAGATCAGAAAGAAGTTTCACAGAATGCTTCTGTGTAGTTTATATTTGAATATATTCCTTTTTCCACTAGTACTCTCTTAGCGCTCCAAATGTCCAGTTGCATTTTCTACAGAAAGAGTGTTCAGATCTGCTCAATCAAAAGTATGGTTTAACTCTGTTAGCTGAATTCACAGATCAGAAAGAAGTTTCACAGAATGATTCTGTGTAGTTTATATTTGGAGACATTCCTTTTTCCACTATTACCCTCTTAGCGCTCCGAATCTCCACTTGCATTTTCTACAGAAAGAGTGTTTCAGAACGGCTCAATCAAAACTAAGGTTCAACTCTTTTAGTTGAACAAACAGAACAGAAAGATGTTTCACACAATTCTTCTGTGTAGTTTTTATTTGTAGACATTCTTTTTCCCAATATAGGCCTCCTATCGTTCAGAATGTCCAATTGCAGTTTCTACAGAAAGAGTATTTCAGAACGGCTCAATCAAAAGTAAGGTTCAACTCTGTTAGTTGAATGCACAGAACAGAAAGAAGTTTCATACAATGCTTCTGTGTAGTTTATATTTGAACATATTCTTTTTTCCACTATTACCCACTTAGCGCTACGAATGTCCAGTTGCATTTTCTACAGACAGAGGGTTTCAAAACTGCTCAATCAAAAGTATGGTTTAACTCTGTTAGCTGAATGCTCAGATCAGAAAGAAGTTTCACAGAATGCTTCTGTGTAGTTTATATTTGAATATATTCCTTTTTCCACTACTACTCTCTTAGCGCTCCAAATGTCCAGTTGCATTTTCTACAGAAAGAATGTTCAGATCTGCTCAATCAAAAGTATGGTTTAACTCTGTTAGCTGAATGCACAGATCAGAAAGAAGTTTCACCGAATGATTCTGTGTTGTTTATATTTGAAGACATTCCTTTTTCCACTATTACCCTCTTAGCGCTCCGAATCTCCACTTGCATTTTCTACAAAAAGAGTGTTTCATAACTGCTCAATCAAAAATATGTTTTATCTCTGTTAACTGAATTTACAGATCAGAAATAAGTTTCACAGAATGCATCTGTGTAGTTTTTATTTGAAGATATTCTTTTTCCCAATGTAGGCCTCTTAGCGCTTAGCATGTCCAATTGCAGTTTCTACAGAAAGAGTGTTTCAGAACGGCTCAATCAAAAGTAAGGTTCAACTCTGTTAGTTGAATGCACAGAACAGAAAGAATTTTCACAGAATGCTACTGTGTAGTTTATATTTGAATATATTCCTTTTTCCACTATTACCCTCTTAGCGCTCTGAATGTCCACTTGCATTTTCTACAGAAAGAGTGTTCAGAACTGCGCAATCAAAAGTATGGTTTAACTCTGTTAGCTTAATGAACATATCAGAAATAAGTTTCACACAATGCTTCTGTGTAGTTTTTATTTGAAGATATTATTTTTCCCAATAGAGGCCTCTTAGCGCTCAGAATGTCCAATTGCAGTTTCTACAGAAAGAGTGTTTCAGAAAGGCTCAATCAAAAGTAAGTTTCAACTCTGTTAGTTGAATGCACAGAACAGAAAGAAGTTTCATACAATGCTTCTGTGTAGTTTATATTTGAACATATTCTTTTTTCCACTATTACCCACTTAGCGCTACGAATGTCCAGTTGCATTTTCTACAGACAGACTGTTTCAAAACTGCTCAATCAAAAGTATGGTTTAACTCTGTTAGCTGAATGCTCAGATCAGAAAGAAGTTTCACACAATGCTTCTGTGTAGTTTATATTTGAATATATTCCTTTTTCCACTACTACGCTCTTAGCGCTCCAAATATCCAGTTGCATTTTCTACAGAAAGAGTGTTCAGATCTGCTCAATCAAAAGTATGGTTTAACTCTGTTAGCTGAATGCACAGATCAGAAAGAAGTTTCACCGAATGATTCTGTGTAGTTTATATTTGAAGACATTCCTTTTTCCACTATTACCCTCTTAGCGCTCCGAATCTCCACTTGCATTTTCTACAAAAAGAGTGTTTCATAACTGCTCAATCAAAAATATGCTTTATCTCTGTTAACTGAATTTACAGATCAGAAATAAGTTTCACAGAATGCATCTGTGTAGTTTTTATTTGAAGATATTCTTTTTCCCAATGTAGGCCTCTTAGCGCTTAGCATGTCCAATTGCAGTTTCTACAGAAAGAGTGTTTCAGAACGGCTCAATCAAAAGTAAGGTTCAACTCTGTTAGTTGAATGCACAGAACAGAAAGAATTTTCACAGAATGCTACTGTGTAGTTTATATTTGAATATATTCCTTTTTCCACTATTACCCTCTTAGCGCTCCGAATGTCCACTTGCATTTTCTACAGAAAGAGTGTTCAGAACTGCGCAATCAAAAGTATGGTTTAACTCTGTTAGCTTAATGAACATATCAGAAATAAGTTTCACACAATGCTTCTGTGTAGTTTTTATTTGAAGATATTATTTTTCCCAATATAGGCCTCTTAGCGCTCAGAATGTCCAATTGCAGTTTCTACAGAAAGAGTGTTTCAGAAAGGCTCAATCAAAAGTAAGGTTCAACTCTGTTAGTTGAATGCACAGAACAGAAAGAAGTTTCATACAATGCTTCTGTGTAGTTTATATTTGAACGTATTCTTTTTTCCACTATTACCCACTTAGCGCTACGAATGTCCAGTTGCATTTTCTACAGACAGAGTGTTTCAAAACTGCTCAATTAAAAGAATGGTTTAACTCTGTTAGCTGAATGCTCAGATCAGAAAGAAGTTTCACAGAATGCTTCTGTGTAGTTTATATTTGAATATATTCCTTTTTCCACTAGTACTCTATTAGCGCTCCAAATGTCCAGTTGCATTTTCTACAGAAAGAGTGTTCAGATCTGCTCAATCAAAAGTATAGTTTAACTCTGTTAGCTGAATGCACAGATCAGAAAGAAGTTTCACAGAATGATTCCGTGTAGTTTATATTTGGAGACATTCCTTTTTCCACTATTACCCTCTTAGCGCTCCGAATCTCCACTTGCATTTTCTACAGAAAGAGTGTTTCAGAACGGCTCAATCAAAACTAAGGTTCAACTCTTTTAGTTGAACAAACAGAACAGAAAGAAGTTTCACACAATTCTTCTGTGTAGTTTTTATTTGTAGACATTCATTTTCCCAATATAGGCCTCCTAGCGCTCAGAATGTCCAATTGCAGTTTCTACAGAAAGAGTGTTTCAGAAAGGCTCAATCAAAAGTAAGGTTCAACTCTGTTAGTTGAATGCACAGAACAGAAAGAAGTTTCATACAATGCTTCTGTGTAGTTTATATTTGAACATATTCTTTTTTCCACTATTACCCACTTAGCGCTACGAATGTCCAGTTGCATTTTCTACAGACAGAGTGTTTCAAAACTGCTCAATCAAAAGTATGGTTTAAATCTGTTAGCTGAATGCTCAGATCAGAAAGAAGTTTCACAGAATGCTTCTGTGTTGTTTATATTTAAATATATTCCTTTTTCCACTACTACGCTCTTAGCGCTCCAAATGTCCAGTTGCATTTTCTACAGAAAGAGTGTTCTGATCTGCTCAATCAAAAGTATGGTTTAACTCTGTTAGCTGAATGCACAGATCAGAAAGAAGTTTCACCGAATGATTCTGTGTAGTTTATATTTGAAGACATTCCTTTTTCCACTATTACCCTCTTAGCGCTCCGAATCTCCACTTGCATTTTCTACAAAAAGAATCTTTCATAACTGCTCAATCAAAAATATGTTTTATCTCTGTTAACTGAATTTACAGATCAGAAATAAGTTTCACAGAATGCATCTGTGTAGTTTTTATTTGAAGATATTCTTTTTCCCAATGTAGGCCTCTTAGCGCTTAGCATGTCCAATTGCAGTTTCTACAGAAAGAGTGTTTCAGAACGGCTCAATCAAAAGTAAGGTTCAACTCTGTTAGTTGAATGCACAGAACAGAAAGAATTTTCACAGAATGCTACTGTGTAGTTTATATTTGAATATATTCCTTTTTCCACTATTACCCTCTTAGCGCTCCGAATGTCCACTTGCATTTTCTACAGAAAGAGTGTTCAGAACTGCGCAATCAAAAGTATGGTTTAACTCTGTTAGCTTAATGAACATATCAGAAATAAGTTTCACACAATGCTTCTGTGTAGTTTTTATTTGAAGATATTATTTTTCCCAATATAGGCCTCTTAGCGCTCAGAATGTCCAATTGCAGTTTCTACAGAAAGAGTGTTTCAGAAAGGCTCAATCAAAAGTAAGGTTCAACTCTGTTAGTTGAATGCACAGAACAGAAAGAAGTTTCATACAATGCTTCTGTGTAGTTTATATTTGAACGTATTCTTTTTTCCACTATTACCCACTTAGCGCTACGAATGTCCAGTTGCATTTTCTACAGACAGAGTGTTTCAAAACTGCTCAATCAAAAGTATGGTTTAACTCTGTTAGCTGAATGCTCAGATCAGAAAGAATTTTCACAGAATGCTTCTGTGTAGTTTATATTTGAATATATTCCTTTTTCCACTACTACTCTCTTAGCGCTCCAAATGTCCAGTTGCATTTTCTACAGAAAGAGTGTTCAGATCTGCTCAATCAAAAGTATGGTTTAACTCTGTTAGCTGAATGCACAGATCAGAAAGAAGTTTCACACAATAATTCTGTGTAGTTTATATTTGGAGACATTCCTTTTTCCACTATTACCATCTTAGCGCTCCGAATCTCCACTTGCATTTTCTACAGAAAGAGTGTTTCAGAACGGCTCAATCAAAACTAAGGTTCAACTCTTTTAGTTGAACAAACAGAACAGAAAGTAGTTTCACACAATTCTTCTGTGTAGTTTTTATTTGTAGACATTCTTTTTCCCAATATAGGCCTCCTAGCGCTCAGAATGTCCAATTGCAGTTTCTACAGAAAGAGTGTTTCAGAAAGGCTCAATCAAAAGTAAGGTTCAACTCTGTTAGTTGAATGCACAGAAGAGAAAGTAGTTTCATACAATGCTTCTGTGTAGTTTATATTTGAACATATTCTTTTTTCCACTATTACCCACTTAGCGCTACGAATGTCCAGTTGCATTTTCTACAGACAGAGTGTTTCAAAACTGCTCAATCAAAAGTATGGTTTAACTCTGTTAGCTGAATGCTCAGATCAGAAAGAAGTTTCACAGAATGCTTCTGTGTAGTTTATATTTGAATATATTCCTTTTTCCACTAATACTCTCTTAGCGCTCCAAATGTCCAGTTGCATTTTCTACAGAAAGAGTGTTCAGATCTGCTCAATCAAAAGTATGGTTTAACTCTGTTAGCTGAATTCACAGATCAGAAAGAAGTTTCACAGAATGATTCTGTGTAGTTTATATTTGGAGACATTCCTTTTTCCACTATTACCCTCTTAGCGCTCCGAATCTCCACTTGCATTTTCTACAGAAAGAGTGTTTCAGAACGGCTCAATCAAAACTAAGGTTCAACTCTTTTAGTTGAACAAACAGAACAGAAAGATGTTTCACACAATTCTTCTGTGTAGTTTTTATTTGTAGACATTCTTTTTCCCAATATAGGCCTCCTATCGTTCAGAATGTCCAATTGCAGTTTCTACAGAAAGAGTATTTCAGAACGGCTCAATCAAAAGTAAGGTTCAACTCTGTTAGTTGAATGCACAGAACAGAAAGAAGTTTCATACAATGCTTCTGTGTAGTTTATATTTGAACATATTCTTTTTTCCACTATTACCCACTTAGCGCTACGAATGTCCAGTTGCATATTCTACAGACAGAGGGTTTCAAAACTGCTCAATCAAAAGTATGGTTTAACTCTGTTAGCTGAATGCTCAGATCAGAAAGAAGTTTCACAGAATGCTTCTGTGTAGTTTATATTTGAATATATTCCTTTTTCCACTACTACTCTCTTAGCGCTCCAAATGTCCAGTTGCATTTTCTACAGAAAGAATGTTCAGATCTGCTCAATCAAAAGTATGGTTTAACTCTGTTAGCTGAATGCACAGATCAGAAAGAAGTTTCACCGAATGATTCTGTGTTGTTTATATTTGAAGACATTCCTTTTTCCACTATTAACCTCTTAGCGCTCCGAATCTCCACTTGCATTTTCTACAAAAAGAGTGTTTCATAACTGCTCAATCAAAAATATGTTTTATCTCTGTTAACTGAATTTACAGATCAGAAATAAGTTTCACAGAATGCATCTGTGTAGTTTTTATTTGAAGATATTCTTTTTCCCAATGTAGGCCTCTTAGCGCTTAGCATGTCCAATTGCAGTTTCTACAGAAAGAGTGTTTCAGAACGGCTCAATCAAAAGTAAGGTTCAACTCTGTTAGTTGAATGCACAGAACAGAAAGAATTTTCACAGAATGCTACTGTGTAGTTTATATTTGAATATATTCCTTTTTCCACTATTACCCTCTTAGCGCTCTGAATGTCCACTTGCATTTTCTACAGAAAGAGTGTTCAGAACTGCGCAATCAAAAGTATGGTTTAACTCTGTTAGCTTAATGAACATATCAGAAATAAGTTTCACACAATGCTTCTGTGTAGTTTTTATTTGAAGATATTATTTTTCCCAATAGAGGCCTCTTAGCGCTCAGAATGTCCAATTGCAGTTTCTACAGAAAGAGTGTTTCAGAACGGCTCAATCAAAAGTAAGTTTCAACTCTGTTAGTTGAATGCACAGAACAGAAAGAAGTTTCATACAATGCTTCTGTGTAGTTTATATTTGAACATATTCTTTTTTCCACTATTACCCACTTAGCGCTACGAATGTCCAGTTGCATTTTCTACAGACAGAGTGTTTCAAAACTGCTCAATCAAAAGTATGGTTTAACTCTGTTAGCTGAATGCTCAGATCAGAAAGAAGTTTCACACAATGCTTCTGTGTAGTTTATATTTGAATATATTCCTTTTTCCACTACTACGCTCTTAGCGCTCCAAATATCCAGTTGCATTTTCTACAGAAAGAGTGTTCAGATCTGCTCAATCAAAAGTATGGTTTAACTCTGTTAGCTGAATGCACAGATCAGAAAGAAGTTTCACCGAATGATTCTGTGTAGTTTATATTTGAAGACATTCCTTTTTCCACTATTACCCTCTTAGCGCTCCGAATCTCCACTTGCATTTTCTACAAAAAGAGTGTTTCATAACTGCTCAATCAAAAATATGCTTTATCTCTGTTAACTGAATTTACAGATCAGAAATAAGTTTCACAGAATGCATCTGTGTAGTTTTTATTTGAAGATATTCTTTTTCCCAATGTAGGCCTCTTAGCGCTTAGCATGTCCAATTGCAGTTTCTACAGAAAGAGTGTTTCAGAACGGCTCAATCAAAAGTAAGGTTCAACTCTGTTAGTTGAATGTACAGAACAGAAAGAATTTTCACAGAATGCTACTGTGTAGTTTATATTTGAATATATTCCTTTTTCCACTATTACCCTCTTAGCGCTCCGAATGTCCACTTGCATTTTCTACAGAAAGAGTGTTCAGAACTGCGCAATCAAAAGTATGGTTTAACTCTGTTAGCTTAATGAACATATCAGAAATAAGTTTCACACAGTGCTTCTGTGTAGTTTTTATTTGAAGATATTATTTTTCCCAATATAGGCCTCTTAGCGCTCAGAATGTCCAATTGCAGTTTCTACAGAAAGAGTGTTTCAGAAAGGCTCAATCAAAAGTAAGGTTCAACTCTGTTAGTTGAATGCACAGAACAGAAAGAAGTTTCATACAATGCTTCTGTGTAGTTTATATTTGAACGTATTCTTTTTTCCACTATTACCCACTTAGCGCTACGAATGTCCAGTTGCATTTTCTACAGACAGAGTGTTTCAAAACTGCTCAATCAAAAGTATGGTTTAACTCTGTTAGCTGAATGCTCAGATCAGAAAGAAGTTTCACAGAATGCTTCTGTGTAGTTTATATTTGAATATATTCCTTTTTCCACTACTACTCTCTTAGCGCTCCGAATGTCCAGTTGCATTTTCTACAGAAAGAGTGTTCAGATCTGCTCAATCAAAAGTATGGTTTAACTCTGTTAGCTGAATGCACAGATCAGAAAGAAGTTTCACACAATAATTCTGTGTAGTTTATATTTGGAGACATTCCTTTTTCCACTATTACCCTCTTAGCGCTCCGAATCTCCACTTGCATTTTCTACAGAAAGAGTGTTTCAGAACGGCTCAATCAAAACTAAGGTTCAACTCTTTTAGTTGAACAAACAGAACAGAAAGTAGTTTCACACAATTCTTCTGTGTAGTTTTTATTTGTAGATATTCTTTTTCCCAATATAGGCCTCCTAGCGCTCAGAATGTCCAATTGCAGTTTCTACAGAAAGAGTGTTTCAGAAAGGCTCAATCAAAAGTAAGGTTCAACTCTGTTAGTTGAATGCACAGAACAGAAAGAAGTTTCATACAATGCTTCTGTGTAGTTTATATTTGAACATATTCTTTTTTCCACTATTACCCACTTAGCGCTACGAATGTCCAGTTGCATTTTCTACAGACAGAGTGTTTCAAAACTGCTCAATCAAAAGTATGGTTTAACTCTGTTACTGAATGCTCAGATCAGAAAGAAGTTTCACAGAATGCTTCTGTGTAGTTTATATTTGAATATATTCCTTTTTCCACTAGTGCTCTCTTAGCGCTCCAAATGACCAGTTGCATTTTCTACAGAAAGAGTGTTCAGATCTGCTCAATCAAAAGTATGTTTTAACTCTGTTAGCTGAATGCACAGAACAGAAAGAAGTTTCACAGAATGATTCTGTGTAGTTTATATTTGGAGACATTCCTTTTTCCACTATTACCCTCTTAGCGCTCCGAATCTCCACTTGCATTTTCTACAGAAAGAGTGTTTCAGAACGGCTCAATCAAAACAAAGTTTCAACTCTTTTAGTTGAACAAACAGAACAGAAAGAAGTTTCACACAATTCTTCTGTGTAGTTTTAATTTGTAGACATTCTTTTTCCCAATATAGGCCTCCTAGCGCTCAGAATGTCCAATTGCAGTTTCTACAGAAAGAGTGTTTCAGAACGGCTCAATCAAAACTAAGGTTCAACTCTTTTAGTTGAACAAACAGAACAGAAAGTAGTTTCACACAATTCTTCTGTATAGTTTTTATTTGTAGATATTCTTTTTCCCAAAATAGGCCTCCTAGCGCTCAGAATGTCCAATTGCAGTTTCTACAGAAAGAGTGTTTCAGAACGGCTCAATCAAAAGCAAGGTTCAACTCTGTTAGTTGAATGCACAGAACAGAAAAAAGTTTCATACAATGCTTCTGTGTAGTTTATATTTGAACATATTCTTTTTTCCACTATTACCCACTTAGCGCTACGAATGTCCAGTTGCATTTTCTACAGACAGACTGTTTCAAAACTGCTCAATCAAAAGTATGGTTTAACTCTGTTAGCTGAATGCTCAGATCAGAAAGAAGTTTCACACAATGCTTCTGTGTAGTTTATATTTGAATATATTCCTTTTTCCACTACTACGCTCTTAGCGCTCCAAATGTCCAGTTGCATTTTCTACAAAAAGAGTGTTCAGATCTGCTCAATCAAAAGTATGGTTTAACTCTGTTAGCTGAATGCACAGATCAGAAAGAAGTTTCACCGAATGATTCTGTGTAGTTTATATTTGAAGACATTCCTTTTTCCACTATTACCCTCTTAGCGCTCGGAATCTCCACTTGCATTTTCTACAAAAAGAGTGTTTCATAACTGCTCAATCAAAAATATGCTTTATCTCTGTTAACTGAATTTACAGATCAGAAATAAGTTTCACAGAATGCATCTGTGTAGTTTTTATTTGAAGATATTCTTTTTCTCAATGTAGGCCTCTTAGCGCTTAGCATGTCCAATTGCAGTTTCTACAGAAAGAGTGTTTCAGAACGGCACAATCAAAAGTAAGGTTCAACTCTGTTAGTTGAATGCACAGAACAGAAAGAATTTTCACAGAATGCTACTGTGTAGTTTATATTTGAATATATTCCTTTTTCCACTATTACCCTCTTAGCGCTCCGAATGTCCACTTGCATTTTCTACAGAAAGAGTGTTCAGAACTGCGCAATCAAAAGTATGGTTTAACTCTGTTAGCTTAATGAACATATCAGAAATAAGTTTCACACAATGCTTCTGTGTAGTTTTTATTTGAAGATATTATTTTTCCCAATAGAGGCCTCTTAGCGCTCGGAATGTCCAATTGCAGTTTCTACAGAAAGAGTGTTTCAGAAAGGCTCAATCAAAAGTAAGGTTCAACTCTGTTAGTTGAATGCACAGAACAGAAAGAAGTTTCATACAATGCTTCTGTGTAGTTTATATTTGAACATATTTTTTTTCCACTATTACCCACTTAGCGCTACGAATGTCCAGTTGCATTTTCTACAGACAGAGTGTTTCAAAACTGCTCAATTAAAAGTATGGTTTAACTCTGTTAGCTGAATGCTCAGATCAGAAAGAACTTTCACAGAATGCTTCTGTGTAGTTTATATTTGAATATATTCCTTTTTCCACTAGTACTCTCTTAGCGCTCCAAATGTCCAGTTGCATTTTCTACAGAAAGAGTGTTCAGATCTGCTCAATCAAAAGTATAGTTTAACTCTGTTAGCTGAATGCACAGATCAGAAAGAAGTTTCACAGAATGATTCCGTGTAGTTTATATTTGGAGACATTCCTTTTTCCACTATTACCCTCTTAGCGCTCCGAATCTCCACTTGCATTTTCTACAGAAAGAGTGTTTCAGAACGGCTCAATCAAAACTAAGGTTCAACTCTTTTAGTTGAACAAACAGAACAGAAAGAAGTTTCACACAATTATTCTGTGTAGTTTTTATTTGTAGACATTCTTTTTCCCAATATAGGCCTCCTAGCTCTCAGAATGTCCAATTGCAGTTTCTACAGAAAGAGTGTTTCAGAAAGGCTCAATCAAAAGTAAGGTTCAACTCTGTTAGTTGAATGCACAGAACAGAAAGAAGTTTCATACAATGCTTCTGTGTAGTTTATATTTGAACATATTCTTTTTTCCACTATAACCCACTTAGCGCTACGAATGTCCAGTTGCATATTCTACAGACAGAGTGTTTCAAAACTGCTCAATCAAAAGTATGGTTTAACTCTGTTAGCTGAATGCTCAGATCAGAAAGAAGTTTCACAGAATGCTTCTGTGTTGTTTATATTTGAATATATTCCTTTTTCCACTACTACGCTCTTAGCGCTCCAAATGTCCAGTTGCATTTTCTACAGAAAGAGTGTTCTGATCTGCTCAATCAAAAGTATGGTTTAACTCTGTTAGCTGAATGCACAGATCAGAAAGAAGTTTCACCGAATGATTCTGTGTAGTTTATATTTGAAGACATTCCTTTTTCCACTATTACCCTCTTAGCGCTCCGAATCTCCACTTGCATTTTCTACAAAAAGAATCTTTCATAACTGCTCAATCAAAAATATGTTTTATCTCTGTTAACTGAATTTACAGATCAGAAATAAGTTTCACAGAATGCATCTGTGTAGTTTTTATTTGAAGATATTCTTTTTCCCAATGTAGGCCTCTTAGCGCTTAGCATGTCCAATTGCAGTTTCTACAGAAAGAGTGTTTCAGAACGGCTCAATCAAAAGTAAGGTTCAACTCTGTTAGTTGAATGCACAGAACAGAAAGAATTTTCACAGAATGCTACTGTGTAGTTTATATTTGAATATATTCCTTTTTCCACTATTACCCTCTTAGCGCTCCGAATGTCCACTTGCATTTTCTACAGAAAGAGTGTTCAGAACTGCGCAATCAAAAGTATGGTTTAACTCTGTTAGCTTAATGAACATATCAGAAATATGTTTCACACAATGCTTCTGTGTAGTTTTTATTTGAAGATATTATTTTTCCCAATATAGGCCTCTTAGCGCTCAGAATGTCCAATTGCAGTTTCTACAGAAAGAGTGTTTCAGAAAGGCTCAATCAAAAGTAAGGTTCAACTCTGTTAGTTGAATGCACAGAACAGAAAGAAGTTTCATACAATGCTTCTGTGTAGTTTATATTTGAACGTATTCTTTTTTCCACTATTACCCACTTAGCGCTACGAATGTCCAGTTGCATTTTCTACAGACAGAGTGTTTCAAAACTGCTCAATCAAAAGTATGGTTTAACTCTGTTAGCTGAATGCTCAGATCAGAAAGAAGTTTCACAGAATGCTTCTGTGTAGTTTATATTTGAATATATTCCTTTTTCCACTACTACTCTCTTAGCGCTCCAAATGTCCACTTGCATTTTCTACAGAAAGAGTGTTCAGATCTGCTCAATCAAAATTATGGTTTAACTCTGTTAGCTGAATGCACAGATCAGAAAGAAGTTTCACACAATAATTCTGTGTAGTTTATATTTGGAGACATTCCTTTTTCCACTATTACCCTCTTAGCGCTCCGAATCTCCACTTGCATTTTCTACAGAAAGAGTGTTTCAGAACGGCTCAATCAAAACTAAGGTTCAACTCTTTTAGTTGAACAAACAGAACAGAAAGAATTTTCACACAATTCTTCTGTGTAGTTTTTATTTGTAGACATTCTTTTTCCCAATATAGGCCTCCTAGCGCTCAGAATGTCCAATTGCAGTTTCTACAGAAAGAGTGTTTCAGAAAGGCTCAATCAAAAGTAAGGTTCAACTCTGTTAGTTGAATGCACAGAACAAAAAGAAGTTTCATACAATGCTTCTGTGTAGTTTATATTTGAACATATTCTTTTTTCCACTATTACCCACTTAGCGCTACGAATGTCCAGTTGCATTTTCTACAGACAGACTGTTTCAAAACTGCTCAATCAAAAGTATGGTTTAACTCTGTTAGCTGAATGCTCAGATCAGAAAGAAGTTTAACAGAATGCTTCTGTGTAGTTTATATTTGAATATATTCCTTTTTCCACTACTACGCTCTTAGCGCTCCAAATGTCCAGTTGCATTTTCTACAGAAAGAATGTTCAGATCTGCTCAATCAAAAGTATGGATTAACTCTGTTAGCTGAATGCACAGATCAGAAAGAAGTTTCACCGAATGATTCTGTGTTGTTTATATTTGAAGACATTCCTTTTTCCACTATTACCCTCTTAGCGCTCCGAATCTCCACTTGCATTTTCTACAAAAAGAGTGTTTCATAACTGCTCAATCAAAAATATGTTTTATCTCTGTTAACTGAATTTACAGATCAGAAATAAGTTTCACAGAATGCATCTGTGTAGTTTTTATTTGAAGATATTCTTTTTCCCAATGTAGGCCTCTTAGCGCTTAGCATGTCCAATTGCAGTTTCTACAGAAAGAGTGTTTCAGAACGGCTCAATCAAAAGTAAGGTTCAACTCTGTTAGTTGAATGCACAGAACAGAAAGAATTTTCACAGAATGCTACTGTGTAGTTTATATTTGAATATATTCCTTTTTCCACTATTACCCTCTTAGCGCTCCGAATGTCCACTTGCATTTTCTACAGAAAGAGTGTTCAGAACTGCGCAATCAAAAGTATGGTTTAACTCTGTTAGCTTAATGAACATATCAGAAATAAGTTTCACACAATGCTTCTGTGTAGTTTTTATTTGAAGATATTATTTTTCCCAATAGAGGCCTCTTAGCGCTCAGAATGTCCAATTGCAGTTTCTACAGAAAGAGTGTTTCAGAAAGGCTCAATCAAAAGTAAGGTTCAACTCTGTTAGTTGAATGCACAGAACAGAAAGAAGTTTCATACAATGCTTCTGTGTAGTTTATATTTGAACATATTCTTTTTTCCACTATTACCCACTTAGCGCTACGAATGTCCAGTTGCATTTTCTACAGACAGAGTGTTTCAAAACTGCTCAATCAAAAGTATGGTTTAACTCTGTTAGCTGAATGCTCAGATCAGAAAGAAGTTTCACAGAATGCTTCTGTGTAGTTTATATTTGAATATATTCCTTTTTCCACTAGTACTCTCTTAGCGCTCCAAATGTCCAGTTGCATTTTCTACAGAAAGAGTGTTCAGATCTGCTCAATCAAAAGTATGGTTTAACTCTGTTAGCTGAATGCACAGATCAGAAAGAAGTTTCACAGAATGATTCTGTGCAGTTTATATTTGGAGACATTCCTTTTTCCACTATTACCCTCTTAGCGCTCCGAATCTCCACTTGCATTTTCTACAGAAAGAGTGTTTCAGAACGGCTCAATCAAAACTAAGGTTCAACTCTTTTAGTTGAACAAACAGAACAGAAAGAAGTTTCACACAATTCTTCTGTGTAGTTTTTATTTGTAGACATTCTTTTTCCCAATATAGGCCTCCTAGCGCTCAGAATGTCCAATTGCAGTTTCTACAGAAAGAGTGTTTCAGAACGGCTCAATCAAAAGTAAGGTTCAACTCTGTTAGTTGAATGCACAGAACAGAAAAAAGTTTCATACAATGCTTCTGTGTAGTTTATATTTGAACATATTCTTTTTTCCACTATTACCCACTTAGCGCTACGAATGTCCAGTTGCATTTTCTACAGACAGACTGTTTCAAAACTGCTCAATCAAAAGTATGGTTTAACTCTGTTAGCTGAATGCTCAGATCAGAAAGAAGTTTCACACAATGCTTCTGTGTAGTTTATATTTGAATATATTCCTTTTTCCACTACTACGCTCTTAGCGCTCCAAATGTCCAGTTGCATTTTCTACAAAAAGAGTGTTCAGATCTGCTCAATCAAAAGTATGGTTTAACTCTGTTAGCTGAATGCACAGATCAGAAAGAAGTTTCACTGAATGATTCTGTGTAGTTTATATTTGAAGACATTCCTTTTTCCACTATTACCCTCTTAGCGCTCGGAATCTCCACTTGCATTTTCTACAAAAAGAGTGTTTCATAACTGCTCAATCAAAAATATGCTTTATCTCTGTTAACTGAATTTACAGATCAGAAATAAGTTTCACAGAATGCATCTGTGTAGTTTTTATTTGAAGATATTCTTTTTCTCAATGTAGGCCTCTTAGCGCTTAGCATGTCCAATTGCAGTTTCTACAGAAAGAGTGTTTCAGAACGGCACAATCAAAAGTAAGGTTCAACTCTGTTAGTTGAATGCACAGAACAGAAAGAATTTTCACAGAATGCTACTGTGTAGTTTATATTTGAATATATTCCTTTTTCCACTATTACCCTCTTAGCGCTCCGAATGTCCACTTGCATTTTCTACAGAAAGAGTGTTCAGAACTGCGCAATCAAAAGTATGGTTTAACTCTGTTAGCTTAATGAACATATCAGAAATAAGTTTCACACAATGCTTCTGTGTAGTTTTTATTTGAAGATATTATTTTTCCCAATAGAGGCCTCTTAGCGCTCGGAATGTCCAATTGCAGTTTCTACAGAAAGAGTGTTTCAGAAAGGCTCAATCAAAAGTAAGGTTCAACTCTGTTAGTTGAATGCACAGAACAGAAAGAAGTTTCATACAATGCTTCTGTGTCGTTTATATTTGAACATATTTTTTTTCCACTATTACCCACTTAGCGCTACGAATGTCCAGTTGCATTTTCTACAGACAGAGTGTTTCAAAACTGCTCAATCAAAAGTATGGTTTAACTCTGTTACTGAATGCTCAGATCAGAAAGAAGTTTCACAGAATGCTTCTGTGTAGTTTATATTTGAATATATTCCTTTTTCCACTAGTGCTCTCTTAGCGCTCCAAATGACCAGTTGCATTTTCTACAGAAAGAGTGTTCAGATCTGCTCAATCAAAAGTATGTTTTAACTCTGTTAGCTGAATGCACAGAACAGAAAGAAGTTTCACAGAATGATTCTGTGTAGTTTATATTTGGAGACATTCCTTTTTCCACTATTACCCTCTTAGCGCTCCGAATCTCCACTTGCATTTTCTACAGAAAGAGTGTTTCAGAACGGCTCAATCAAAACAAAGTTTCAACTCTTTTAGTTGAACAAACAGAACAGAAAGAAGTTTCACACAATTCTTCTGTGTAGTTTTAATTTGTAGACATTCTTTTTCCCAATATAGGCCTCCTAGCGCTCAGAATGTCCAATTGCAGTTTCTACAGAAAGAGTGTTTCAGAACGGCTCAATCAAAACTAAGGTTCAACTCTTTTAGTTGAACAAACAGAACAGAAAGTAGTTTCACACAATTCTTCTGTATAGTTTTTATTTGTAGATATTCTTTTTCCCAAAATAGGCCTCCTAGCGCTCAGAATGTCCAATTGCAGTTTCTACAGAAAGAGTGTTTCAGAACGGCTCAATCAAAAGTAAGGTTCAACTCTGTTAGTTGAATGCACAGAACAGAAAAAAGTTTCATACAATGCTTCTGTGTAGTTTATATTTGAACATATTCTTTTTTCCACTATTACCCACTTAGCGCTACGAATGTCCAGTTGCATTTTCTACAGACAGACTGTTTCAAAACTGCTCAATCAAAAGTATGGTTTAACTCTGTTAGCTGAATGCTCAGATCAGAAAGAAGTTTCACACAATGCTTCTGTGTAGTTTATATTTGAATATATTCCTTTTTCCACTACTACGCTCTTAGCGCTCCAAATGTCCAGTTGCATTTTCTACAAAAAGAGTGTTCAGATCTGCTCAATCAAAAGTATGGTTTAACTCTGTTAGCTGAATGCACAGATCAGAAAGAAGTTTCACCGAATGATTCTGTGTAGTTTATATTTGAAGACATTCCTTTTTCCACTATTACCCTCTTAGCGCTCGGAATCTCCACTTGCATTTTCTACAAAAAGAGTGTTTCATAACTGCTCAATCAAAAATATGCTTTATCTCTGTTAACTGAATTTACAGATCAGAAATAAGTTTCACAGAATGCATCTGTGTAGTTTTTATTTGAAGATATTCTTTTTCTCAATGTAGGCCTCTTAGCGCTTAGCATGTCCAATTGCAGTTTCTACAGAAAGAGTGTTTCAGAACGGCACAATCAAAAGTAAGGTTCAACTCTGTTAGTTGAATGCACAGAACAGAAAGAATTTTCACAGAATGCTACTGTGTAGTTTATATTTGAATATATTCCTTTTTCCACTATTACCCTCTTAGCGCTCCGAATGTCCACTTGCATTTTCTACAGAAAGAGTGTTCAGAACTGCGCAATCAAAAGTATGGTTTAACTCTGTTAGCTTAATGAACATATCAGAAATAAGTTTCACACAATGCTTCTGTGTAGTTTTTATTTGAAGATATTATTTTTCCCAATAGAGGCCTCTTAGCGCTCGGAATGTCCAATTGCAGTTTCTACAGAAAGAGTGTTTCAGAAAGGCTCAATCAAAAGTAAGGTTCAACTCTGTTAGTTGAATGCACAGAACAGAAAGAAGTTTCATACAATGCTTCTGTGTAGTTTATATTTGAACATATTTTTTTTCCACTATTACCCACTTAGCGCTACGAATGTCCAGTTGCATTTTCTACAGACAGAGTGTTTCAAAACTGCTCAATTAAAAGTATGGTTTAACTCTGTTAGCTGAATGCTCAGATCAGAAAGAACTTTCACAGAATGCTTCTGTGTAGTTTATATTTGAATATATTCCTTTTTCCACTAGTACTCTCTTAGCGCTCCAAATGTCCAGTTGCATTTTCTACAGAAAGAGTGTTCAGATCTGCTCAATCAAAAGTATAGTTTAACTCTGTTAGCTGAATGCACAGATCAGAAAGAAGTTTCACAGAATGATTCCGTGTAGTTTATATTTGGAGACATTCCTTTTTCCACTATTACCCTCTTAGCGCTCCGAATCTCCACTTGCATTTTCTACAGAAAGAGTGTTTCAGAACGGCTCAATCAAAACTAAGGTTCAACTCTTTTAGTTGAACAAACAGAACAGAAAGAAGTTTCACACAATTATTCTGTGTAGTTTTTATTTGTAGACATTCTTTTTCCCAATATAGGCCTCCTAGCTCTCAGAATGTCCAATTGCAGTTTCTACAGAAAGAGTGTTTCAGAAAGGCTCAATCAAAAGTAAGGTTCAACTCTGTTAGTTGAATGCACAGAACAGAAAGAAGTTTCATACAATGCTTCTGTGTAGTTTATATTTGAACATATTCTTTTTTCCACTATAACCCACTTAGCGCTACGAATGTCCAGTTGCATATTCTACAGACAGAGTGTTTCAAAACTGCTCAATCAAAAGTATGGTTTAACTCTGTTAGCTGAATGCTCAGATCAGAAAGAAGTTTCACAGAATGCTTCTGTGTTGTTTATATTTGAATATATTCCTTTTTCCACTACTACGCTCTTAGCGCTCCAAATGTCCAGTTGCATTTTCTACAGAAAGAGTGTTCTGATCTGCTCAATCAAAAGTATGGTTTAACTCTGTTAGCTGAATGCACAGATCAGAAAGAAGTTTCACCGAATGATTCTGTGTAGTTTATATTTGAAGACATTCCTTTTTCCACTATTACCCTCTTAGCGCTCCGAATCTCCACTTGCATTTTCTACAAAAAGAATCTTTCATAACTGCTCAATCAAAAATATGTTTTATCTCTGTTAACTGAATTTACAGATCAGAAATAAGTTTCACAGAATGCATCTGTGTAGTTTTTATTTGAAGATATTCTTTTTCCCAATGTAGGCCTCTTAGCGCTTAGCATGTCCAATTGCAGTTTCTACAGAAAGAGTGTTTCAGAACGGCTCAATCAAAAGTAAGGTTCAACTCTGTTAGTTGAATGCACAGAACAGAAAGAATTTTCACAGAATGCTACTGTGTAGTTTATATTTGAATATATTCCTTTTTCCACTATTACCCTCTTAGCGCTCCGAATGTCCACTTGCATTTTCTACAGAAAGAGTGTTCAGAACTGCGCAATCAAAAGTATGGTTTAACTCTGTTAGCTTAATGAACATATCAGAAATATGTTTCACACAATGCTTCTGTGTAGTTTTTATTTGAAGATATTATTTTTCCCAATATAGGCCTCTTAGCGCTCAGAATGTCCAATTGCAGTTTCTACAGAAAGAGTGTTTCAGAAAGGCTCAATCAAAAGTAAGGTTCAACTCTGTTAGTTGAATGCACAGAACAGAAAGAAGTTTCATACAATGCTTCTGTGTAGTTTATATTTGAACGTATTCTTTTTTCCACTATTACCCACTTAGCGCTACGAATGTCCAGTTGCATTTTCTACAGACAGAGTGTTTCAAAACTGCTCAATCAAAAGTATGGTTTAACTCTGTTAGCTGAATGCTCAGATCAGAAAGAAGTTTCACAGAATGCTTCTGTGTAGTTTATATTTGAATATATTCCTTTTTCCACTACTACTCTCTTAGCGCTCCAAATGTCCACTTGCATTTTCTACAGAAAGAGTGTTCAGATCTGCTCAATCAAAATTATGGTTTAACTCTGTTAGCTGAATGCACAGATCAGAAAGAAGTTTCACACAATAATTCTGTGTAGTTTATATTTGGAGACATTCCTTTTTCCACTATTACCCTCTTAGCGCTCCGAATCTCCACTTGCATTTTCTACAGAAAGAGTGTTTCAGAACGGCTCAATCAAAACTAAGGTTCAACTCTTTTAGTTGAACAAACAGAACAGAAAGAATTTTCACACAATTCTTCTGTGTAGTTTTTATTTGTAGACATTCTTTTTCCCAATATAGGCCTCCTAGCGCTCAGAATGTCCAATTGCAGTTTCTACAGAAAGAGTGTTTCAGAAAGGCTCAATCAAAAGTAAGGTTCAACTCTGTTAGTTGAATGCACAGAACAAAAAGAAGTTTCATACAATGCTTCTGTGTAGTTTATATTTGAACATATTCTTTTTTCCACTATTACCCACTTAGCGCTACGAATGTCCAGTTGCATTTTCTACAGACAGACTGTTTCAAAACTGCTCAATCAAAAGTATGGTTTAACTCTGTTAGCTGAATGCTCAGATCAGAAAGAAGTTTAACAGAATGCTTCTGTGTAGTTTATATTTGAATATATTCCTTTTTCCACTACTACGCTCTTAGCGCTCCAAATGTCCAGTTGCATTTTCTACAGAAAGAATGTTCAGATCTGCTCAATCAAAAGTATGGATTAACTCTGTTAGCTGAATGCACAGATCAGAAAGAAGTTTCACCGAATGATTCTGTGTTGTTTATATTTGAAGACATTCCTTTTTCCACTATTACCCTCTTAGCGCTCCGAATCTCCACTTGCATTTTCTACAAAAAGAGTGTTTCATAACTGCTCAATCAAAAATATGTTTTATCTCTGTTAACTGAATTTACAGATCAGAAATAAGTTTCACAGAATGCATCTGTGTAGTTTTTATTTGAAGATATTCTTTTTCCCAATGTAGGCCTCTTAGCGCTTAGCATGTCCAATTGCAGTTTCTACAGAAAGAGTGTTTCAGAACGGCTCAATCAAAAGTAAGGTTCAACTCTGTTAGTTGAATGCACAGAACAGAAAGAATTTTCACAGAATGCTACTGTGTAGTTTATATTTGAATATATTCCTTTTTCCACTATTACCCTCTTAGCGCTCCGAATGTCCACTTGCATTTTCTACAGAAAGAGTGTTCAGAACTGCGCAATCAAAAGTATGGTTTAACTCTGTTAGCTTAATGAACATATCAGAAATAAGTTTCACACAATGCTTCTGTGTAGTTTTTATTTGAAGATATTATTTTTCCCAATAGAGGCCTCTTAGCGCTCAGAATGTCCAATTGCAGTTTCTACAGAAAGAGTGTTTCAGAAAGGCTCAATCAAAAGTAAGGTTCAACTCTGTTAGTTGAATGCACAGAACAGAAAGAAGTTTCATACAATGCTTCTGTGTAGTTTATATTTGAACATATTCTTTTTTCCACTATTACCCACTTAGCGCTACGAATGTCCAGTTGCATTTTCTACAGACAGAGTGTTTCAAAACTGCTCAATCAAAAGTATGGTTTAACTCTGTTAGCTGAATGCTCAGATCAGAAAGAAGTTTCACAGAATGCTTCTGTGTAGTTTATATTTGAATATATTCCTTTTTCCACTAGTACTCTCTTAGCGCTCCAAATGTCCAGTTGCATTTTCTACAGAAAGAGTGTTCAGATCTGCTCAATCAAAAGTATGGTTTAACTCTGTTAGCTGAATGCACAGATCAGAAAGAAGTTTCACAGAATGATTCTGTGCAGTTTATATTTGGAGACATTCCTTTTTCCACTATTACCCTCTTAGCGCTCCGAATCTCCACTTGCATTTTCTACAGAAAGAGTGTTTCAGAACGGCTCAATCAAAACTAAGGTTCAACTCTTTTAGTTGAACAAACAGAACAGAAAGAAGTTTCACACAATTCTTCTGTGTAGTTTTTATTTGTAGACATTCTTTTTCCCAATATAGGCCTCCTAGCGCTCAGAATGTCCAATTGCAGTTTCTACAGAAAGAGTGTTTCAGAACGGCTCAATCAAAAGTAAGGTTCAACTCTGTTAGTTGAATGCACAGAACAGAAAAAAGTTTCATACAATGCTTCTGTGTAGTTTATATTTGAACATATTCTTTTTTCCACTATTACCCACTTAGCGCTACGAATGTCCAGTTGCATTTTCTACAGACAGACTGTTTCAAAACTGCTCAATCAAAAGTATGGTTTAACTCTGTTAGCTGAATGCTCAGATCAGAAAGAAGTTTCACACAATGCTTCTGTGTAGTTTATATTTGAATATATTCCTTTTTCCACTACTACGCTCTTAGCGCTCCAAATGTCCAGTTGCATTTTCTACAAAAAGAGTGTTCAGATCTGCTCAATCAAAAGTATGGTTTAACTCTGTTAGCTGAATGCACAGATCAGAAAGAAGTTTCACTGAATGATTCTGTGTAGTTTATATTTGAAGACATTCCTTTTTCCACTATTACCCTCTTAGCGCTCGGAATCTCCACTTGCATTTTCTACAAAAAGAGTGTTTCATAACTGCTCAATCAAAAATATGCTTTATCTCTGTTAACTGAATTTACAGATCAGAAATAAGTTTCACAGAATGCATCTGTGTAGTTTTTATTTGAAGATATTCTTTTTCTCAATGTAGGCCTCTTAGCGCTTAGCATGTCCAATTGCAGTTTCTACAGAAAGAGTGTTTCAGAACGGCACAATCAAAAGTAAGGTTCAACTCTGTTAGTTGAATGCACAGAACAGAAAGAATTTTCACAGAATGCTACTGTGTAGTTTATATTTGAATATATTCCTTTTTCCACTATTACCCTCTTAGCGCTCCGAATGTCCACTTGCATTTTCTACAGAAAGAGTGTTCAGAACTGCGCAATCAAAAGTATGGTTTAACTCTGTTAGCTTAATGAACATATCAGAAATAAGTTTCACACAATGCTTCTGTGTAGTTTTTATTTGAAGATATTATTTTTCCCAATAGAGGCCTCTTAGCGCTCGGAATGTCCAATTGCAGTTTCTACAGAAAGAGTGTTTCAGAAAGGCTCAATCAAAAGTAAGGTTCAACTCTGTTAGTTGAATGCACAGAACAGAAAGAAGTTTCATACAATGCTTCTGTGTCGTTTATATTTGAACATATTTTTTTTCCACTATTACCCACTTAGCGCTACGAATGTCCAGTTGCATTTTCTACAGACAGAGTGTTTCAAAACTGCTCAATTAAAAGTATGGTTTAACTCTGTTAGCTGAATGCTCAGATCAGAAAGAAGTTTCACAGAATGCTTCTGTGTAGTTTATATTTGAATATATTCCTTTTTCCACTAGTACTCTCTTAGCGCTCCAAATGTCCAGTTGCATTTTCTACAGAAAGAGTGTTCAGATCTGCTCAATCAAAAGTATAGTTTAATTCTGTTAGCTGAATGCACAGATCAGAAAGAAGTTTCACAGAATGATTCCGTGTAGTTTATATTTGGAGACATTCCTTTTTCCACTATTACCCTCTTAGCGCTCCGAATCTCCACTTGCATTTTCTACAGAAAGAGTGTTTCAGAACGGCTCAATCAAAACTAAGGTTCAACTCTTTTAGTTGAACAAACAGAACAGAAAGAAGTTTCACACAATTATTCTGTGTAGTTTTTATTTGTAGACATTCTTTTTCCCAATATAGGCCTCCTAGCGCTCAGAATGTCCAATTGCAGTTTCTACAGAAAGAGTGTTTCAGAAAGGCTCAATCAAAAGTAAGGTTCAACTCTGTTAGTTGAATGCAGAGAACAGAAAGAAGTTTCATACAATGCTTCTGTGTAGTTTATATTTGAACATATTCTTTTTTCCACTATAACCCACTTAGCGCTACGAATGTCCAGTTGCATATTCTACAGACAGAGGGTTTCAAAACTGCTCAATCAAAAGTATGGTTTAACTCTGTTAGCTGAATGCTCAGATCAGAAAGAAGTTTCACAGAATGCTTCTGTGTTGTTTATATTTGAATATATTCCTTTTTCCACTACTACGCTCTTAGCGCTCCAAATGTCCAGTTGCATTTTCTACAGAAAGAGTGTTCTGATCTGCTCAATCAAAAGTATGGTTTAACTCTGTTAGCTGAATGCACAGATCAGAAAGAAGTTTCACCGAATGATTCTGTGTAGTTTATATTTGAAGACATTCCTTTTTCCACTATTACCCTCTTAGCGCTCCGAATCTCCACTTGCATTTTCTACAAAAAGAGTGTTTCATAACTGCTCAATCAAAAATATGCTTTATCTCTGTTAACTGAATTTACAGATCAGAAATAATTTTCACAGAATGCATCTGTGTAGTTTTTATTTGAAGATATTCTTTTTCCCAATGTAGGCCTCTTAGCGCTTAGCATGTCCAATTGCAGTTTCTACAGAAAGAGTGTTTCAGAACGGCTCAATCAAAAGTAAGGTTCAACTCTGTTAGTTGAATGCACAGAACAGAAAGAATTTTCACAGAATGCTACTGTGTAGTTTATATTTGAATATATTCCTTTTTCCACTATTACCCTCTTAGCGCTCCGAATGTCCACTTGCATTTTCTACAGAAAGAGTGTTCAGAACTGCGCAATCAAAAGTATGGTTTAACTCTGTTAGCTTAATGAACATATCAGAAATAAGTTTCACACAATGCTTCTGTGTAGTTTTTATTTGAAGATATTATTTTTCCCAATAGAGGCCTCTTAGCGCTCAGAATGTCCAATTGCAGTTTCTACAGAAAGAGTGTTTCAGAAAGGCTCAATCAAAAGTAAGGTTCAACTCTGTTAGTTGAATGCACAGAACAGAAAGAAGTTTCATACAATGCTTCTGTGTAGTTTATATTTGAACATATTCTTTTTTCCACTATTACCCACTTAGCGCTACGAATGTCCAGTTGCATTTTCTACAGACAGAGTGTTTCAAAACTGCTCAATCAAAAGTATGGTTTAACTCTGTTAGCTGAATGCTCAGATCAGAAAGAAGTTTCACAGAATGCTTCTGTGTAGTTTATATTTGAATATATTCCTTTTTCCACTAGTACTCTCTTAGCGCTCCAAATGTCCAGTTGCATTTTCTACAGAAAGAGTGTTCAGATCTGCTCAATCAAAAGTATGGTTTAACTCTGTTAGCTGAATGCACAGATCAGAAAGAAGTTTCACAGAATGATTCTGTGTAGTTTATATTTGGAGACATTCCTTTTTCCACTATTACCCTCTTAGCGCTCCGAATCTCCACTTGCATTTTCTACAGAAAGAGTGTTTCAGAACGGCTCAATCAAAACTAAGGTTCAACTCTTTTAGTTGAACAAACAGAACAGAAAGAAGTTTCACACAATTCTTCTCTGTAGTTTTTATTTGTAGACATTCTTTTTCCCAATATAGGCCTCTTAGCGCTCAGAATGTGCAATTGCAGTTTCTACAGAAAGAGTGTTTCAGAACAGCTCAATCAAAAGTAAGGTTCAACTCTGTTAGTTGAATGCACAGAACAGAAAGAAGTTTCATACAATGCTTCTGTGTAGTTTATATTTGAACATATTCTTTTTTCCACTATTACCCACTTAGCGCTACGAATGTCCAGTTGCATTTTCTACAGACAGAGTGTTTCAAAACTGCTCAATCAAAAGTATGGTTTAACTCTGTTAGCTGAATGCTCAGATCAGAAAGAAGTTTCACAGAATGCTTCTGTGTAGTTTATATTTGAATATATTCCTTTTTCCACGAATACCCTCTTAGCGCTCCAAATGTCCAGTTGCATTTTCTACAGAAAGAGTGTTCAGATCTGCTCAATCAAAAGTATGGTTTAACTCTGTTAGCTGAATGCACAGATCAGAAAGAAGTTTCACAGAATGATTCTGTGTAGTTTATATTTGAAGACATTCCTTTTTCCACTATTATCCTCTTAGCGCTCTGAATCCAACTTGCATTTTCTACAGAAAGAGTGTTTCAGAACGGCTCAATCTAAACTAAGGTTCAACTCTATTAGTTGAATGAACAGAACAGAAAGAAGTTTCACAGAATGCTTCTGTGTAGTTTTTATTTGTAGATATTCTTTTCCCAATATAGGCCTCTTAGCGCTCAGAATGTCCAGTTGCAGTTTATACAGAAAGAGTGTTTCAGAACGGCTCAATCAAAAGTAAGGTTCAACCCTGGTAGTTGAATGCACAGAACAGAAAAAATTTTCACAAAATGCTTCTGTGTAGTTTATATTTGAATGTATTTCTTTTTCCACTATTACCCTCTTAGCGCTCCGAATGTCCACTTGCATTTTCTACAGAAAGTGTGTTCTGAACTGCGCAATCAAAAGTATGGTTTAACTCTGTTAGCTGAATGCACATATCAGAAATAAATTTCAAACAATGCTTCTGTGTAGTTTTTATTTGAAGATATTATTTTTCCCAATTTAGGCCTCTTAGCGCTCAGAATGTCCAATTGCAGTTTCTACAGAAAGAGTGTTTCAGAACGGCTCAATCAAATGTAAGGTTCAACTCTGTTAGTTGAATGCACAGAACAGACAGAAGTTTCACAGAATGCTTCTGTGTAGTATTTAGTTGAAGATACTCCTTTTTCGACTATTACCCACTTAGCGCTCCGAATATCCACTGTCAGTTTCTACACAAAGAGTGTTTCAGAACTGCTCCTTCAAAAGTAAGGCTCAACTCTGTTAGTTGAATGCGGAGAACAGAAAGGGGTTTCAGAGAATGCTTTTGTGTAGTTTTTAATTGGAGATATTCCTTTTTCCTCTATTACAATCTTAGCGCTCCGAATGTCCACTTGCATTTTCTACAAAAAGAGTGTTTCATAACTGCACAATCAAAAATATGGTTTAGCTCTGTTAACTGAATTTACAGATCTGAAGTAAGTTTCACATAATGCATCTGTTTAGTTTTTATTTGAAGATATTCTTTTTCCCAATGTAGGCCTCTTAGCGCTTAGAATGTCCAATTGCAGTTTCTACAGAAAGAGTGTTTCAGAACGGCTCAATTAAAAGTAAGGTTCAACTCTGTTAGTTGAATGCACAGAACAGAAAGTAGTTTCACAGAATGCTACTGTGTAGTGTATATTTGAATATATTCCTTTTTCCAATATTACCCTCTTAGCGCTCCGAATGTCCACTTGCATTTTCTACAGAAAGAGTGTTCGGAACTGCGCAATCAAAAGTATGGTTTAACTCTGTTAGCTGAATGCACATATCAGAAATATGTTTCACAAAATGCTTCTGTGTAGTTTTTATTTGAAGATATTATTTTTCCCAATATAGGCCTCTTAGCGCTCAGAATGTCCAATTGCAGTTTCTACAGAAAGAGTGTTTCAGAACGGCTCAATCAAAGTAAGGTTCAACTCTGTTATTTGAATGCACAGAACAGAAAGAAGTTTCATACAATGCTTCTGTGTAGTTTATATTTGAACATATTCTTGTTTCCACTATTACCCTCTTAGCGCTCCAAATGTCCAGTTGCATTTTCTACAGAAAGAGTGTTCAGATCTGCTCAATCAAAAGTATGGTTTAACTCTGTTAGCTGAAAGCAGAGATCAGAAATATGTTTCACAGTATGATTCTGTGTAGTTTATATTTGAAGACATTCCTTTTTCCACTATTACCCTCTTAGCGCTCCGAATCTCCACTTGCATTTTCTACAGAAAGAGTGTTTCAGAGCGGCTCAATCAAAACTAATGTTCAACTCTTTTAGTTGAATGAACAGAACAGAAAGAGGTTTCACAGAATGCTTCTGTGTAGTTTATATTTGAATATATTCCTTTTTCCACTATTACCCTCTTAGCGCTCCGAATGTCCACTTGCACTTTCTACAGAAAGAGTGTTCTGAACTGCGCAATCAAAAGTATGGTTTATCTCTGTTAGCTGAATGCACATATCAGAAATAAGTTTCAAAAAATGCTTCTGTGTAGTTTTTATTTGAAGATATTATTTTTCCCAATATAGGCCTCTTAGCGCTCAGAATGTCCAATTGCAGTTTCTACAGAAAGAGTGTTTCAGAAAGGCTCAATCAAAGGTAAGTTTCAACTCTCTTAGTTGAATGCACAGAACAGAAAGAAGTTTCACAGAATGCTTCTGTGTAGTATTTAGTTGAAGATACTCCTTTTTGGACTATTTCCCACTTCGCGCTCCGAATATCCACTGGCAGTTTCTACACAAAGAGTGTTTCAGAACTGCTCCTTCAAAAGTAAGGCTCAACTCTGTTAGTTGAATGCGGAGAACAGAAAGTGGTTTCAGAGAATGCTTCTGTGTAGTTTTTAATTGGAGATATTCCTTTTTCCTCTATTACAATCTTAGCGCTCCGAATGTCCACTTGCATTTTCTACAAAAAGAGTGTTTCATAACTGCTCAATCAAAAATATGGTTTAGCTCTGTTAACTGAATTTACAGATCAGAAATAAGTTTCACAGAATGAATCTGTGTAGTTTTTATTTGAAGATATTCTTTTTCCCTATGTAGGGCTCTTAGCGCTTAGAATGTCCAATTGCAGTTTCTACAGAAAGAGTGTTTCAGAACGGCTCAATCAAAAGTAAGGTTCAACTCTGTTAGTTGAATGCACAGAACAGAAAGAAGTTTCAGAGAATTCTACTGTGTAGTTTATATTTGAATATATTCCTTTTTCCACTATTACCCTCTTAGCGCTCCCAATGTCCACTTGCATTTTTACAGAAAGAGTGTTCGGAACTGCGCAATCAAAAGTATGGTTTAACTCTGTTAGCTGAATGCACATATCAGAAATAAGTTTCACACAATGCTTCTGTGTAGTTTTTATTTGAAGATATTGTTTTTCTCCATATAGGCCTCTTAGCGTTCAGAATGTCCAATTGCAGTTTCTACAGAAAGAGTGTTTCAGAACGGCTCAATCAAAAGTAAGTTTCAACTCTGTTAGTTGAATGCACAGAACAGAAAGAAGTTTCATACAATGCTTCTGTGTAGTTTATATTTGAACATATTCTTTTTTCCACTATTACCCACTTAGCGCTACGAATGTCCAGTTGCATTTCCTACAGACAGAGTGTTTCAAAACTGCTTAATCAAAAGTATGGTTTAACTCTGTTAGCTGAATGCTCAGATCAGAATGAAGTTTCACAGAATGCTTCTGTGTAGTTTATATTTGAATATATTACTTTTTCCACGACTACACTCTTAGGGCTCCAAATGTCCAGTTGCATTTTCTACAGAAAGACTGTTCAGATCTGCTCAATCAAACGTATGGTTTAACTCTGTTAGCTGAATGCACAGATCAGAAAGAAGTTTCACAGAATGATTCTGTGTAGTATATATTAGAAGACATTCCTTTTTCCACTATTACCCTCTTAGCGCTCAGAATCCCACTTGCATTTTCTACAGAAAGAGTGTTTCAGAACGGCTCAATCAAAACTAAGGTTCAACTCTTTTAGTTGAATGAATACAACAGAGAGAAGTTTCACACAATGCTTCTGTGTAGTTTTTATTTGAAGATATTATTTTTCCCAATATAGGCCTCTTAGCGCTCAGAATGTCCAATTGCAGTTCCTACAGAAAGAGTGTTTCAGAACGGCTCAATCAAAAGTAAGGTTCAACTCTGTTAGTTGAATGCACAGAACAGAAAGAAGTTTCATACAATGCTTCTGTGTAGTTTATATTTGAACATATTCTTGTTTCCACTATTACCCACTTAGCGCTACGAATGTCCAGTTGCATTTTCTACAGACAGAGTGTTTCAAAACTGCTCAATCAAAAGTATGGTTTAACTCTGTTAGCTGAATGCTCAGATCAGAAAGAAGTTTCACAGAATGCTTCTGTGTAGTTTATATTTGAATATATTCCTTTTTCCACGACTACCCTCTTAGCGCTCCAAATGTCCAGTTGCATTTTCTACAGAAAGAATGTTCAGATCTGCTCAATCAAAAGTATGGTTTAACTCTGTTAGCTGAATGCACAGATCTGAAATATGTTTCACAGTATGATTCTGTGTAGTTTATATTTGAAGACATTCCTTTTTCCACTATTACCCTCTTAGCGCTCTGAATCCCACTTGCATTTTCTACAGAAAGAGTGTTTCAGAACGGCTCAATCAAAACTAAGGTTCAACACTGGTAGTTGAATGCCCAGAACAGAAAGAAGTTTCACAGAATGCTTCTGTGTAGTTTATATTTGAATATATTCCTTTTTCCACTATTACCCTCTTAGCGCTCCGAAAGTCCACTTGCATTTTCTACAGAAAGAGTGTTCTGAACTGCGCAATCAAAAGCATGGTTTAACTCTGTTAGCTGAATGCACATATCAGAAATAAGTTTCAAACAATGCTTCTGTGTAGTTTTTATTTGAAGATATTATTTTTCCCAATATAGGCCCCTTAGCGCTCAGAATGTCCTATTGCAGTTTCTACAGAAAGAGTGTTTCAGAATGGCTAAATCAAATGTAAGTTTCAGCTCTCTTAGCTGAATGCACAGAACAGACAGAAGTTTCACAGAATGCTTCTTTGTAGTATTTAGTTGAAGATACTACTTTTTGGACTATTACCCACTTAGCGCTCCGAATATCCACTGGCAGTTTCTACACAAAGAGTGTTTCAGAACTGCTCTTTCAAAAGTAAGGCTGAACTCTGTTAGTTGAATGCGTAGAACAGAAAGTGGTTTCAGAGAATGCTTCTGTGTAGTTTTTAATTGGAGATATTCCTTTTTCCTATATTACAATCTTAGCGCTATGAATGTCCACTTGCATTTTCTACAAAAAGTGTGTTTCTTAACTGCTCAATCAAAAATATGATTTAGCTCTGTTAACTGAATTTACAGATCAGAAATAAGTTTCACAGAATGAATCTGTGTAGTTTTTATTTGAAGATATTCTTTTTCCCAATGTAGGCCTCTTAGCGCTTAGAATGTCCAATTGCAGTTTCTACAGAAAGAGTGTTTCAGAAGGGCTCAATCAAAAGTAAGGTTCAACGCTGTTAGTTGAATGCACAGCACAGAAAGAAGTTTCACAGAATGCTACTGTGTAGTTTATATTTCAATTTATTCCTTTTTCCACTATTACCCTCTTAGCGCTCCGAATGTCCACTTGCATTTTCTACAGAAAGAGGGTTCGGAACTGCGCAATCAAAAGTATGGATTAACTCTGTTAGCTGAATGCACATATCAGAAATAAGTTTCACACAATGCTTCTGTGTAGTTTTTATTTGAAGATATTATTTTTCCCAATATAGGCCTCTTAGCGCTCAGAATGTCCAATTGCAGTTTCTACAGAAAGAGTGTTTCAGAACGGCTCAATCAAAAGTAAGGTTCAACTCTGTTAGTTGAATGCACAGAACAGAAAGAAGTTTCATACAATGCTTCTGTGTAGTTTATATTTGAACATATTCTTTTTTCCACTATTACCCACTTAGCGCTACGAATGTCCAGTTGCATTTTCTACAGACAGAGTGTTTCAAAACTGCTCAATCAAAAGTATGGTTTAACTCTCTTAGCTGAATGCTCAGATCAGAAAGAAGTTTCACAGAATCCTTCTGTGTAGTTTATATTTGAATATATTCCTTTTTCCACGACTACCCTCTTAGCACTCCAAATGTCCAGTTGCATTTTCTACAGAAAGAGTGTTCAGATCTGCTCAATCAAAAGTATGGTTTAACTCTGTTAGCTGAATGCACAGATCAGAAAGAAGTTTCACAGAATGATTCTGTGTAGTTTATATTTGAAGACTTTCCTTTTTCCACTATTATCCTCTTAGCACTCTGAATCCCACTTGCATTTTCTACAGAAAGAGTGTTTCAGAACGGCTCAATCAAAACTAAGGTTCAACTCTATTAGTTGAATGAACAGAACAGAAAGAAGTTTCACAGAATGCTTCTGTGTAGTTTTTATTTGTAGATACTCTTTTCCCAATATAGGCCTCTTATCGCTCAGAATGTCCAATTGCAGTTTCTACAGAAAGAGTGTTTCAGAACGGCTCAATCAAAAGTAAGGTTCAACCCTGGTAGTTGAATGCACAAATCAGAAAGAATTTTCACAAAATGCTTCTGTGTAGTTTATATTTGAATATACTCCTTTTTCCACTATTACCCTCTTAGCGCTCCGAATGTCCACTTGCATTTTCTACAGAAAGAGTGTTCTGAACTGCGCAATCAAAAGTATGGTTTAACTCTGTTAGCTGAATGCACATATCAGAAATAAGTTTCAAACAATGCTTCTGTGTAGTTTTTATTTGAAGATATTATTTTTCCCAATATAGGCCTCTTAGGGCTCAGAATGTCCAATTGCAGTTTCTACAGAAAGAGTGTTTCAGAACGGCTCAATCAAATGTAAGGTTCAACTCTGTTAGTTGAATGCACAGAACAGACAGAAGTTTCACAGAATGCTTCGGTGTAGTATTTAGTTGAAGATACTCCTTTTTGGACTATTACCCACTTAGCGCTCCGAATATCCACTGGCAGTTTCTACACAAAGAGTGTTTCAGAACTGCTCCTTCAAAAGTAAGGCTCAACTCTGTTAGTTGAATGCGGAGAACAGAAATGGGTTTCAGAGAATGCTTCTGTGTAGTTTTTAATTGGAGATATTCCTTTTTCCTCTCTTACAATCTTAGCGCTCCAAATGTCCACTTGCATTTTCTACAAAAAGAGTGTTTCATAACTGCTCAATCAAAATTTATGGTTTAGCTCTGTTAACTGAATTTACAGATCAGAAATAAGTTTCACAGAATGCATCTGTGTAGTTTTTATTTGAAGATATTCTTTTTCCCAATGTAGGCCTCTTAACGCTTAGAATGTCCAATTGCAGTTTCTACAGAAAGAGTGTTTCAGAACGGCTCAATCAAAAGTAAGGTTCAACTCTTTTAGTTGAATGCACAGAACAGAAAGAAGTTTCACAGAATGCTACTGTGTAGTTTATATATGAATATATTCCTTTTTCCAATATTATCCTCTTAGCGCTCCGAATGTCCACTTGCATTTTCTACAGAAAGAGTGTTCGGAACTGCGCAATCAAAAGTATGGTTTAACTCTGTTTGCTGAATGCACATATCAGAAATAAGTTTCACACAATGCTTCTGTGTAGTTTTTATTTGATGATATTATTTTTCCCAATATAGGCCTCTTAGCGCTCAGAATGTCCAATTGCAGTTTCTACAGAAAGAGTGTTTCAGAACGACTCAATCAAAAGTAAGGTTCAACTCTGTTAGTTGAATGCACAGAACAGAAAGAAGTTTCATACAATGCTTCTGTGTAGTTTATATTTGAACATATTCTTTTTTCCACTATTACCCACTTAGCGCTACGAATGTCCAGTTGCATTTCCTACAGACAGAGTGTTTCAAAACTGCTCAATCAAAAGTATGGTTTAACTCTGTTAGCTGAATGCTCAGATCAGAAAGAAGTTTCACAGAATGCTTCTGTGTAGTTTATATATGAATATATTCCTTTTTCCACTACTACCCTATTAGCGCTCCAAATGTCCAGTTGCATTTTCTACAGAAAGAGTGTTCAGATCTGCTCAATCAAAAGTATGGTTTAACACTGTTAGCTGAATGCACAGATCAGAAAGAAGTTTCACAGAATGATTCTGTGTAGTTTATATTTGAAGACATTCCTTTTTCCACTATTACCCTCTTAGCGCTCCGAATCTCCACTTGCATTTTCTACAGAAAGAGTGTTTCAGAACGGCTCAATCAAAACTAATGTTCAACTCTTTTAGTTGAATGAACAGAACATAAAGAAGTTTCACAGAATGCTTCTGTGTAGTTTTTATTTGTAGATATTCTTTTTCCCAATATAGGCCTCTTAGCACTCAGAATGTCCAATTGCAGTTTCTACAGAAAGAGTGTTTCAGAACGGCTCAATCAAAGTAAGGTTCAACCCTGGTAGTTGAATGCACAGAACAGAAAGAAGTTTCACAGAATGCTTCTGTGTAGTTTATATTTGAATATATTCCTTTTTCCACTATTACCCTCTTAGCGCTCCGAATGTCCACTTGCACTTTCTACAGAAAGAGTGTTCTGAAATGCGCAATCAAAAGTATGGTTTATCTCTGTTAGCTGAATGCACATATCAGAAATAAGTTTCAAACAATGCTTCTGTGTAGTTTTTATTTGAAGATATTATTTTTCCCGATATAGGCCTCTTAGCGCTCAGAATGTCCAATTGCAGTTTCTACAGAAAGAGTGTTTCAGAAAGGCTCAATCAAAGGTAAGTTTCAACTCTCTTAGTTGAATGCACAGAACAGAAAGAAGTTTCACAGAATGCTTCTGTGTAGTATTTAGTTGAAGATACTCCTTTTTGGACTATTTCCCACTTCGCGCTCCGAATATCCACTGGCAGTTTCTACACAAAGAGTGTTTCAGAACTGCTCCTTCAAAAGTAAGGCTCAACTCTGTTAGTTGAATGCGGAGAACACAAAGTGGTTTCAGAGAATGCTTCTGTGTAGTTTTTAATTGGAGATATTCCTTTTTCCTCTATTACAATCTTAGCGCTCCGAATGTCCACTTGCATTTTCTACAAAAAGAGTGTTTCATAACTGCTCAATCAAAAATATGGTTTAGCTCTGTTAACTGAATTTACAGATCAGAAATAAGTTTCACAGAATGAATCTGTGTAGTTTTTATTTGAAGATATTCTTTTTCCCTATGTAGGGCTCTTAGCGCTTAGAATGTCCAATTGCAGTTTCTACAGAAAGAGTGTTTCAGAACGGCTCAATCAAAAGTAAGGTTCAACTCTGTTAGTTGAATGCACAGAACAGAAAGAAGTTTCAGAGAATTCTACTGTGTAGTTTATATTTGAATATATTCCTTTTTCCACTATTACCCTCTTAGCGCTCCCAATGTCCACTTGCATTTTTACAGAAAGAGTGTTCGGAACTGCGCAATCAAAAGTATTGTTTAACTCTGTTAGCTGAATGCACATATCAGAAATAAGTTTCACACAATGCTTCTGTGTAGTTTTTATTTGAAGATATTGTTTTTCTCCATATAGGCCTCTTAGCGTTCAGAATGTCCAATTGCAGTTTCTACAGAAAGAGTGTTTCAGAACGGCTCAATCAAAAGTAAGTTTCAACTCTGTTAGTTGAATGCACAGAACAGAAAGAAGTTTCATACAATGCTTCTGTGTAGTTTATATTTGAACATATTCTTTTTTCCACTATTACCCACTTAGCGCTACGAATGTCCAGTTGCATTTCCTACAGACAGAGTGTTTCAAAACTGCTTAATCAAAAGTATGGTTTAACTCTGTTAGCTGAATGCTCAGATCAGAATGAAGTTTCACAGAATGCTTCTGTGTAGTTTATATTTGTATATATTACTTTTTCCACGACTACACTCTTAGGGCTCCAAATGTCCAGTTGCATTTTCTACAGAAAGACTGTTCAGATCTGCTCAATCAAACGTATGGTTTAACTCTGTTAGCTGAATGCACAGATCAGAAAGAAGTTTCACAGAATGATTCTGTGTAGTATATATTAGAAGACATTCCTTTTTCCACTATTACCCTCTTAGCGCTCAGAATCCCACTTGCATTTTCTACAGAAAGAGTGTTTCAGAACGGCTCAATCAAAACTAAGGTTCAACTCTTTTAGTTGAATGAATACAACAGAGAGAAGTTTCACACAATGCTTCTGTGTAGTTTTTATTTGAAGATATTATTTTTCCCAATATAGGCCTCTTAGCGCTCAGAATGTCCAATTGCAGTTCCTACAGAAAGAGTGTTTCAGAACGGCTCAATCAAAAGTAAGGTTCAACTCTGTTAGTTGAATGCACAGAACAGAAAGAAGTTTCATACAATGCTTCTGTGTAGTTTATATTTGAACATATTCTTGTTTCCACTATTACCCACTTAGCGCTACGAATGTCCAGTTGCATTTTCTACAGACAGAGTGTTTCAAAACTGCTCAATCAAAAGTATGGTTTAACTCTGTTAGCTGAATGCTCAGATCAGAAAGAAGTTTCACAGAATGCTTCTGTGTAGTTTATATTTGAATATATTCCTTTTTCCACGACTACCCTCTTAGCGCTCCAAATGTCCAGTTGCATTTTCTACAGAAAGAATGTTCAGATCTGCTCAATCAAAAGTATGGTTTAACTCTGTTAGCTGAATGCACAGATCTGAAATATGTTTCACAGTATGATTCTGTGTAGTTTATATTTGAAGACATTCCTTTTTCCACTATTACCCTCTTAGCGCTCTGAATCCCACTTGCATTTTCTACAGAAAGAGTGTTTCAGAACGGCTCAATCAAAACTAAGGTTCAACACTGGTAGTTGAATGCCCAGAACAGAAAGAAGTTTCACAGAATGCTTCTGTGTAGTTTATATTTGAATATATTCCTTTTTCCACTATTACCCTCTTAGCGCTCCGAAAGTCCACTTGCATTTTCTACAGAAAGAGTGTTCTGAACTGCGCAATCAAAAGCATGGTTTAACTCTGTTAGCTGAATGCACATATCAGAAATAAGTTTCAAACAATGCTTCTGTGTAGTTTTTATTTGAAGATATTATTTTTCCCAATATAGGCCCCTTAGCGCTCAGAATGTCCTATTGCAGTTTCTACAGAAAGAGTGTTTCAGAATGGCTAAATCAAATGTAAGTTTCAGCTCTCTTAGCTGAATGCACAGAACAGACAGAAGTTTCACAGAATGCTTCTTTGTAGTATTTAGTTGAAGATACTACTTTTTGGACTATTACCCACTTAGCGCTCCGAATGTCCACTGGCAGTTTCTACACAAAGAGTGTTTCAGAACTGCTCTTTCAAAAGTAAGGCTGAACTCTGTTAGTTGAATGCGTAGAACAGAAAGTGGTTTCAGAGAATGCTTCTGTGTAGTTTTTAATTGGAGATATTCCTTTTTCCTATATTACAATCTTAGCGCTATGAATGTCCACTTGCATTTTCTACAAAAAGTGTGTTTCTTAACTGCTCAATCAAAAATATGATTTAGCTCTGTTAACTGAATTTACAGATCAGAAATAAGTTTCACAGAATGAATCTGTGTAATTTTTATTTGAAGATATTCTTTTTCCCAATGTAGGCCTCTTAGCGCTTAGAATGTCCAATTGCAGTTTCTACAGAAAGAGTGTTTCAGAAGGGCTCAATCAAAAGTAAGGTTCAACGCTGTTAGTTGAATGCACAGCACAGAAAGAAGTTTCACAGAATGCTACTGTGTAGTTTATATTTCAATTTATTCCTTTTTCCACTATTACCCTCTTAGCGCTCCGAATGTCCACTTGCATTTTCTACAGAAAGAGGGTTCGGAACTGCGCAATCAAAAGTATGGATTAACTCTGTTAGCTGAATGCACATATCAGAAATAAGTTTCACACAATGCTTCTGTGTAGTTTTTATTTGAAGATATTATTTTTCCCAATATAGGCCTCTTAGCGCTCAGAATGTCCAATTGCAGTTTCTACAGAAAGAGTGTTTCAGAACGGCTCAATCAAAAGTAAGGTTCAACTCTGTTAGTTGAATGCACAGAACAGAAAGAAGTTTCATACAATGCTTCTGTGTAGTTTATATTTGAAGACATTCCTTTTTCCTCTATTACAATCTTAGCGCTCCGAATGTCCACTTGCATTTTCTACAAAAAGAGTGTTTCATAACTGCTCAATCAAAAATATGGTTTAGCTCTGTTAACTGAATTTACAGATCAGAAATAAGTTTCACAGAATGCATCTGTGTAGTTTTTATTTGAAGATATTCTTTTTCCCAATGTAGGCCTCTTAGCGCTTAGAATGTCCAATTGCAGTTTCTACAGAAAGAGTGTTTCAGAACGGCTCAATCAAAAGTAAGGTTCAACTCTGTTAGCTGAATGCACAGAACAGAAAGAAGTTTCACAGAATGCTACTGTGTAGTTTATATTTGAATATATTCCTTTTTCCACTATTACCCTCTTAGCGCTCCGAATGTCCACTTGCATTTTCTACAGAAAGAGTGTTCGGAACTGCGCAATCAAAAGTATGGTTTAACTCTGTTAGCTGAATGCACATATCAGAAATAAGTTTCACACAATGCTTCTGTGTAGTTTTTATTTGAAGATATTATTTTTCCCAATATAGGCCTCTTAGCACTCAGAATGTCCAATTGCAGTTTCTACAGAAAGAGTGTTTCAGAACGGCTCAATCAAAAGTAAGGTTCAACTCTGTTAGTTGAATGCACAGAACAGAATGTAGTTTCACAGATTGCTTCTGTGTAGTTTGTATTTGAAGATATTCCTTTTTCCACTGTTACCCTTTTTAGAGCTCAGAATGTCCAATTGCATTTTCTACAGAAAGTGTGTTCAGAACTGCTCTATCAAAAGTATGTTTTAACTCTTTAGGTCAATGCACAGATCAGAAATAAGTTTCACAGAATTTTTCTGTGTAGTTTATATTTGAAGATATTCCATTTTCCACTATTACCCACTTAGCGCTCTGAATGTCCAGTTGCATTTTCTACAGAAAGAGTGTTCTGAACGGCTCAATCAAAAGTATGGTTTTACTCTGTTATTTGAATGCACATATCAGAAATAAGTTTCACAGAATCCTTCCGTGTTGTATTTTGTTGAAGATATTCCTTTTTCGACTATTATCCTCTTAGCTCTCCGAATGTCCAATTTCAGTTTCTAAACAAAGAGTGTTTCAGAACTGCTCCTTCAAAAGTAGGGCTCAACTCTGTTAGTTGAATGCAGAGAACAGAAAGGAGTTTCACAGAATGCCCCTGTGTAGTTTATATTTGAATATATTCCCTTTTTCAGTATTACCCTCTTAGCGCTCCGAATGTCCACTTGCATTTTCTACAGAAAGAGTGTTCAGAACTGCTCAATCCAAAGTATGGTTTAACTCTGTTAGCTGAATGCACAGATCAGAAAGAATTTTCACAGAATGCTTCTGTGTACTTTTTATTTGAAGATATTCCTTTCTCCAATATAGGAGTCTTAGCGCTCAGAATGTCCAATTGCAGTTTCTACAGAAAGAGTGTTTCAGAAAGGCTCAATCAAAAGTAAGGTTCAACTCTGTTAGTTGAATGCACAGAACAGAAAGAAGTTTCATACAATGCTTCTGTGTAGTTTATATTTGAACATATTCTTTTTTCCACTATTACCCACTTAGCGCTACGAATGTCCAGTTGCATTTTCTACAGACAGAGTGTTTCAAAACTGCTCAATCAAAAGTATGGTTTAACTCTGTTAGCTGAATGCTCAGATCAGAAAGAAGTTTCACAGAATGCTTCTGTGTAGTTTATATTTGAATATATTACTTTTTCCACTACTACCCTCTTAGCGCTCCAAATGTCCAGTTGCATTTTCTACAGAAAGAGTGTTCAGAACTGCTCAATCAAATGTATGATTTAACTCTCTTAGCTGAATGCACAGATTAGAAAGAAGTTGCACAGAATGCTTCTGTGTAGTTTTTATTTGAAGATATACTTTTTCCCAATATAGGCCTCTTAGTGCTCAGATAGTCCAATTGCAGTTTCTGCAGAAAGAGTGTTTCAGAATGGCTCTGTCAAAAGTAAGGTTCAACTCTGCTATTTCAATGCACAGAACAGAAAGTAGTTTCACAGAATGCTTCTCTGTAGTTCATATTTGACGGTATTACTTTTTCCAGTATTACCCTCTTAGAGCTCGGAATGTCCACTTGCATTTTCTACAGAAAGTGTGTTCAGAACTGCTCCATCAAAAGTATGGTTTAACTCTGTTAGTTGAATGCACAGATCAGAAAGAAGTTTCACAGAATTCTTCTGTGTAGTTTTTATTTGAAGATATTCCTTTTTCGAATATAGGTCTCTTAGCGCTCAGAATGTCCAATTGCAGTATCTACAGAAAGAGAGTTTCAGAACTGCTCAATCAAAAGTAAGGTTCAATACTGTTAGTTGAATGCACGGAACAGAAAGAAGTTTCAGAGAATTCTTCTGTGTAGTTTATATTTGAAGATATTCCTTTTTCCACTATTACCCTCTTAGCGCTCCGAATCACCACTTGCATTTTCTACAGAAAGAGTGTTTCAGAACGGCTCAATCAAAAGTAAGGTTGAACTCTTTTAGTTGAATGCACAGAACAGAAAGAAGTTTCACAGAATGCTTCTGTGTAGTATTTAGTTATAGATATTCCTTTTTCGACTATTACCCTCTTAGCATTCCGAATGTCCACTGGCAGTTTCTACACAAAGATTGTTTCAGAACAGCTCCTTCAAAGTAAGGCTCAAATCAGTTAGTTGAATGCAGAGAACAGAAAGGAGTTTCAGAGAATGCTTCTGTGTAGTTTTAATTTGGGGATATTCCTTTTTCCACTAATACAATTTTAGCGCTCCGAATGTCCACTTGCGTTTTCTACAGAAAGAGTGTCTCATAACTTCTCAATCAAAAGTATGGTTTAACTCTGTTAGCTGAATGCACAGATCAGAAATAAGTTTCACAGAATGCTTCTGAGTAGTTTTTATTTGGAGATATTCTTTTTCCCAATATAGGCCACTTAGCGCTCAGAATGTCCAATTGCCGTTTCTACAGAATGAGTGTTTCAGAAGGCTCAATCAAAAGTAAGTTTCAACTCTGTTAGTTGAATGCACAGAACAGAAAGAAGTTTCACAGAATGCTTCTGTGTAGTTTATATTTGAATGTATTCTTTTTTCCACTATTACCATCTTAGCGCTCCGAATGTCCACTTGCATTTTCTACAGAAAGAGAGTTTCAGAAAGGCTCAATCAAAAGTAAGGTTCAACTCTGTTACTTGAATGCACAGAACAGCAAGAAGTTTCACAGAATGCTTCTGTGTAGTTTATATTTGAATATATTCCTTTTTCCAGTATTACCCTCTTAGTGCTCCGAATGTCCACTTGCATTTTCTACAGAAAGAGTGTTCTAAACGGCACAATCAAAAGTATGGTTTTACTCTGTTATTTGAATGCACATATCAGAAATAAGTTTCACAGAATCCTTCCGTGTAGTATTTTGTTGAAGATATTCCTTTTTCGACTATTATCCTCTTAGCTCTCCGAATGTCCAATTTCAGTTTCTAAACAAAGAGTTTTTCAGAACTGCTCCTTCAAAAGTAGGGCTCAACACTGTTAGTTGAATGCAGAGAACAGATAGGAGTTTCACAGAATGCCTCTGTGTAGTTTATATTTGAATATATTCCCTTTTTCAGTATTACCCTCTTAGCGCTCCGAATGTCCACTTGCATTTTCTACAGAAAGAGTGTTCAGAACTGCTCAAAGCAAAGTATGGTTTAACTCTGTTAGCTGAATGCACAGATCAGAAAGAATTTTCACAGAATGCTTCTGTGTACTTTTTATTTGAAGATATTCCTTTCTCCAATAGAGGAGTCTTAGCGCTCAGAATGTCCAATTGCAGTTTCTACAGAAAGAGTGTTTCAGAAAGGCTCAATCAAAAGTAAGGTTCAACTCTGTTAGTTGAATGCACAGAAAAGAAAGTAGTTTCACAGAATGCTTCTGTGTAGTTTATATTTGAATATATTACTTTTTCCACTACTACCCTCTTAGCGCTCCAAATGTCCAGTTGCATTTTCTACAGAAAGAGTGTTCAGAACTGCTCAATCAAATATATGATTTAACTCTCTTAGCTGAATGCACAGATTAGAAAGAAGTTGCCCAGAATGCTTCTGTGTAGTTTTTATTTGAAGATATATTTTTCCAAATATAGGCCTCTTAGTGCTCAGATTGTCCAATTGCAGTTTCTACAGAAAGAGTGTTTCAGAATGGCTCTTTCAAAAGTAAGGTTCAACTCTGCTATCTCAATGCACAGAACAGAAAGTAGTTTCACAGAATGCTTCTCTGTAGTTCATATTTGACGGTATTACTTTTTCCACTATTACCCTCTTAGAGCTCGGAATGTCCACTTGCATTTTCTACAGAAAGTGTGTTCAGAACTGCTCCATCAAAAGTATGGTTTAACTCTGTTAGTTGAATGCACAGATCAGAAAGAAGTTTCACAGAATTCTTCTGTGTAGTTTTTATTTGAAGATATTCCTTTTTCCAATATAGGTCTCTTAGCGCTCAGAATGTCCCATTGCAGTTTCTACAGAAAGACTGTTTCAGAACGGCTCAATCAAAAGTAAGGTTCAACTCTGTTAGTTGAATGCACAGAACAGAAAGAAGTTTCACACAATGCTTCTGTGTAGTTTATATTTGAATATATTCCTTTTTCCACTATTACCCTCTTAGCGCTCTGAATGTCCACTTGCATTTTCTACAGAAAGAGTGTTCTGAACTGCGCAATCAAAAATATGGTTTAACTCCGTTATCTGAATGCACATATCAGAAATAAGTTTCAAACAATGCTTCTGTGTAGTTTTTATTTGAAGATATTATTTTTCCCAATATAAGCCTCTTAGCGCTCAGAATGTCCAATTGCAGTTTCTACAGAAAGAGTGTTTCAGAACGGCTCAATCAAATGTAAGTTTCAACTCTCTTAGTTGAATGCACAGAACAGAAAGAAGTTTCACAGAATGCTTCTGTGTAGTATTTAGTTGAAGATACTCCTTTTTGGACTATTACCCACTTCGCGCTCCAAATATCCACTGGCAGTTTCTACACAAAGAGTGTTTCAGAACTGCTCCTTCAAATGTAGGGCTCAGCTCTGTTAGTTGAATGCGGAGAACAGAAAGTGGTTTCAGAGAATGCTTCTGTGTAGTTTTTAATTGGAGATATTCCTTTTTCCTCTATTACAATCTTAGCGCTCCGAATGTCCACTTGCATTTTCTACAAAAAGAGTGTTTCATAACTGCTCAATCAAAATTTATGGTTTAGCTCTGTTAACTGAATTTACAGATCAGAAATAAGTTTCACAGAATGCATCTGTGTAGTTTTTATTTGAAGATATTCTTTTTCCCAATGTAGGCCTCTTAACGCTTAGAATGTCCAATTGCAGTTTCTACAGAAAGAGTGTTTCAGAACGGCTCAATCAAAAGTAAGGTTCAACTCTTTTAGTTGAATGCACAGAACAGAAAGAAGTTTCACAGAATGCTACTGTGTAGTTTATATATGAATATATTCCTTTTTCCAATATTATCCTCTTAGCGCTCCAAATGTCCACTTGCATTTTCTACAGAAAGAGTGTTCGGAACTGCGCAATCAAAAGTATGGTTTAACTCTGTTTGCTGAATGCACATATCAGAAATAAGTTTCACACAATGCTTCTGTGTAGTTTTTATTTGATGATATTATTTTTCCCAATATAGGCCTCTTAGCGCTCAGAATGTCCAATTGCAGTTTCTACAGAAAGAGTGTTTCAGAACGACTCAATCAAAAGTAAGGTTCAACTCTGTTAGTTGAATGCACAGAACAGAAAGAAGTTTCATACAATGCTTCTGTGTAGTTTATATTTGAACATATTCTTTTTTCCACTATTACCCACTTAGCGCTACGAATGTCCAGTTGCATTTCCTACAGACAGAGTGTTTCAAAACTGCTCAATCAAAATTATGGTTTAACTCTGTTAGCTGAATGCTCAGATCAGAAAGAAGTTTCACAGAATGCTTCTGTGTAGTTTATATATGAATATATTCCTTTTTCCACTACTACCCTATTAGCGCTCCAAATGTCCAGTTGCATTTTCTACAGAAAGAGTGTTCAGATCTGCTCAATCAAAAGTATGGTTTAACACTGTTAGCTGAATGCACAGATCAGAAAGAAGTTTCACAGAATGATTCTGTGTAGTTTATATTTGAAGACATTCCTTTTTCCACTATTACCCTCTTAGCGCTCCGAATCTCCACTTGCATTTTCTACAGAAAGAGTGTTTCAGAACGGCTCAATCAAAACTAATGTTCAACTCTTTTAGTTGAATGAACAGAACATAAAGAAGTTTCACAGAATGCTTCTGTGTAGTTTTTATTTGTAGATATTCTTTTTCCCAATATAGGCCTCTTAGCGCTCAGAATGTCCAATTGCAGTTTCTACAGAAAGAGTGTTTCAGAACGGCTCAATCAAAGTAAGGTTCAACCCTGGTAGTTGAATGCACAGAACAGAAAGAAGTTTCACAGAATGCTTCTGTGTAGTTTATATTTGAATATATTCCTTTTTCCACTATTACCCTCTTAGCGCTCCGAATGTCCACTTGCACTTTCTACAGAAAGAGTGTTCTGAACTGCGCAATCAAAAGTATGGTTTAACTCTGTCAGCTGAATGCATTTATCAGACATAAGTTTCAAACAATGCTTCTGTGTAGTTTTTATTTGAAGATATTATTTTCCCAATACAGGCCTCTTAGCGCTCAGAATGTCCAATTGCAGTTTCTACAGCAAGAGTGTTTCAGAACGGCTCAATCAAATGTAAGGTTCAACTTTCTTAGTTGAATGCACAGAACAGAAAGAAGTTTCACAGAATGCTTCTGTGTAGTATTTAGTTGAAGATACTCCTTTTTGGACTATTACCCACTTAGCGCTCCGAATATCCACTGGCAGTTTCTACACAAAGAGTGTTTCAGAACTGCTCCTTCAAAAGTAAGGCTCAACTCTGTTAGTTGAATGCGGAGAACAGAAAGGGGTTTCAGAGAATGCTTCTGTGTAGTTTTTAATTGGAGATATTCCTTTTTCCTCTATTACAATCTTAGCGCTCCGAATGTCCACTTGCATTTTCTACAAAAAGAGTGTTTCATAACTGCTCAATCAAAAATATGGTTTAGCTCTGTTAACTGAATTTACAGATCAGAAATAAGTTTCACAGAATGCATCTGTGTAGTTTTTATTTGAAGATATTCTTTTTCCCAATATAGGCCTCTTAGCGCTTAGAATGTCCAATTGCAGTTTCTACAGAAAGAGTGTTTCAGAACGGCTCAATCAAAAGTAAGGTTCAACTCTGTTAGCTGAATGCACAGAACAGAAAGAAGTTTCACAGAATGCTACTGTGTAGTTTATATTTGAATATATTCCTTTTTCCACTATTACCCTCTTAGCGCTCCGAATGTCCACTTGCATTTTCTACAGAAAGAGTGTTCGGAACTGCGCAATCAAAAGTATGGTTTAAATCTGTTAGCTGAATGCACATATCAGAAATAAGTTTCACACAATGCTTCTGTGTAGTATTTATTTGAAGATATTATTTTTCCCAATATAGGCCTCTTAGCACTCAGAATGTCCAATTGCAGTTTCTACAGAAAAAGTGTTTCAGAACAGCTCAATCAAAAGTAAGGTTCAACTCTGTTATTTGAATGCACAGAACAGAAAGAAGTTTCATACAATGCTTCTGTGTAGTTTATATTTGAACATATTCTTTTTTCCACTATTACCCACTTAGCGCTACGAATGTCCAGTTGCATTTTCTACAGACAGAGTGTTTCAAAACTGCTCAATCAAAAGTATGGTTTAACTCTGTTAGCTGAATGCTCAGATCAGAAAAAGTTTCACAGAATGCTTCTGTGTAGTTTATATTTGAATATATTCCTTTTTCCACTACTACACTCTTAGCGCTCCAAATGTCCAGTTGCATTTTCTACAGAAAGAGTGTTCAGATCTGCTCAATCAAAAGTATGGTTTAACTCTGTTAGCTGAATGCTCAGATCAGAAAGAAGTTTCACAGAATGATTCAGTGTAGTTTATATTTGAAGACATTCCTTTTTCCACTATTACCCTCTTAGCGCTCCAAATCTCCACTTGCATTTTCTACAGAAAGAGTGTTTCAGAACGTCTCAATCAAAACTAAGGTAAAAATCTCTTAGTTGAATGCACAGAACAGAATTTAGTTTCACAGATTGCTTCTGTGTAGTTTGTATTTGAAGATATTCCTTTTTCCACTGTTACCCTCTTAGAGCTCAGAATGTCCACTTGCATTTTCTACAGAAAGTGTGTTCAGAACTGCTCTATCAAAAGTATGTTTTAACTCTTTAGGTGAATGCACAGATCAGAAATAATTTTCACAGAATTTTTCTGTGTAGTTTATATTTGAAGATATTCCATTTTCCACTATTACCCACTTAGCGCTCTGAATGTCCAGTTGCATTTTCTACAGAAAGAGTGTTTCAGAACTGCTCAATCAAAAGTATGGTTTAACTGTGTTAGCTGAATGCACAGAGCAGAAAGAAGTTTCACAGAATGCTGCTGTGTAGTGTTTATATGAAGTTATTCTTTTTAGCAATATAGGCCTCTTAGCGCACAGAATGTCCAATTGCAGTTTCTACAGAGAGAGTGTTTCAGAAAGGCTCAATCAAAAGTAAGGTTCAACTCTTTTAGTTGAATGAACAGAACAGAAAGAAGTTTCAGATAATGATTCTGTGTAGTTTATATTTGAAGATATTCCTTTTTCCACTATTACCTTCTAAGCTCTCCGAATGTCCACTTGCATTTTCTACAGAAAGAGTGTTTCCGAATTGCTCAATCAAAAGCATGGTTTAACTCTGTTAGCTGAATGCACAGATCAGTACGAAGTTTCACAGAATGTTTCTGTGTAGTTTTTATTTGAAGATAGTCCTTTCCCAAATATAGGCCTCTTAGCGCTCCGAATATCCAATTTTAGTTTCTACAGAAAAAGTGTTTCAGAACGCCTCAATGAAAAGTAGGGTTCAACTCTTTTAGTTGAATTCACAGAACGGAAAGAAGTTTCACAGAATGCTTCTGTGTAGTATTTATTTGAAGGTATTCCTTTTTCCACCAGTAACCTCTTAGCGCTCCAAAAGTCCAGTTGCATTTTCTACAGAAGGAGTGTTCAGAACTGCTCAATCATAAGTGTGGTTTAACCCTGTTAGGTGAATGCACAGATCAGAAAGAAGTTTCACAGAATTCTTCAGTGTAGTTTATATTTGAAGATATTCCATTTTCCACTATTACCCACTTAGCGCTCTGAATCTCCAGTTGCATTTTCTACAGAAAGAGTGTTTCAGAACTGCTCAGTCAAAAGAATGGTTTAACTCTGTTAGCTGAATGCACAGAACAGAAAGAAGTTTCACAGAATGCTGCGGTGTAATGTTTATATGAAGATATTCTTTTTACCAATATAGGCCTCTTAGCGCTCAGAATGTCCAATTACAGTTTCTACAGAAAGAGTGTTTCATAAAGGCTCAATCAAAAGTAAGGTTCAACCCTGTTAGTTGAATGCACAGAACAGAAAGTAGTTTCACAGAATGCTTCTGTGTAGTTTATATTTGAATATATTACTTTTTCCACTACTACCCTCTTAGCGCTCCAAATGTCCAGTTGCATTTTCTACAGAAAGAGCGTTCAGAACTGCTCAATCAAATGTATGATTTAACTCTCTTAGCTGAATGCACAGATTAGAAAGAAGTTGCACAGAATGCTTCTGTGTAGTTTTTATTTGAAGATATACTTTTTCCCAATATAGGCCTCTTAGTGCTCAGATTGTCCAATTGCAGTTTCTACAGAAAGAGTGTTTCAGAATGGCTCTTTCAATAGTAAGGTTCAACTCTGCTATTTCAATGCACAGAACAGAAAGTAGTTTCACAGAATGCTTCTCTGTAGTTCATATTTGACGATATTACTTTTTCCACTATTACCCTCTTAGAGCTCGGAATGTCCACTTGCATTTTCTACAGAAAGAGTGTTCAGAACTGCTCCATCAAAAGTATGGTTTAACTCTGTTAGTTGAATGCACAGATCAGAAAGAAGTTTCACAGAATTCTTCTGTGTAGTTTTTATTTGTAGATATTCCTTTTTCCAATATAGGTCTCTTAGCGCTCAGAATGTCCAATTGCAGTATCTACAGAAAGAGAGTTTCAGAACTGCTCAATCAAAAGTAAGGTTCAATACTGTTAGTTGAATGCACGGAACAGAAAGAAGTTTCAGAGAATGCTTCTGTGTAGTTTATATTTGAAGACATTCCTTTTTCCACTATTACCCTCTTAGCGCTCCGAATCACCACTTGCATTTTCTACAGAAAGAGTGTTTCAGAATGGCTCAATCAAAAGTAAGGTTGAACTCGTTTAGTTGAATGCACAGAACAGAAATAAGTTTCACAGAATGCTTCTGTGTAGTATTTAGTTATAGATATTCCTTTTTCGACTATTACCCTCTTAGCGTTCCGAATGTCCACTGGCAGTTTCTACACAAAGAGTGTTTCAGAACAGCTCCTTCAAAGTAAGGCTCAAATCTGTTAGTTGAATGCAGAGAACAGAAAGGAGTTTCAGAGAATGCTTCTGTGTAGTTTTAATTTGGGGATATTCCTTTTTCCACTAATACAATTTTAGCGCTCCGAATGTCCACTTGCGTTTTCTACAGAAAGAGTGTCTCATAACTTCTCAATCAAAAGTATGGTTTAACTCTGTTAGCTGAATGCACAGATCAGAAATAAGTTTCACAGAATGCTTCTGAGTAGTTTTTATTTGGAGATATTCTTTTTCCCAATATAGGCCACTTAGCGCTCAGAATGTCCAATTGCCGTTTCTACAAAATGAGTGTTTCAGAAGGCTCAATCAAAAGTAAGGTTCAACTCTGTTAGTTGAATGCACAGAACAGAAAGAAGTTTCACAGAATGCTTCTGTGTAGTTTATATTTGAATGTATTCCTTTTTCCACTATTACCATCTTAGCGCTCCGAATGTCCACTTGCATTTTCTACAGAAAGAGAGTTTCAGAAAGGCTCAATCAAAAGTAAGTTTCAACTCTGTTACTTGAATGCACAGAACAGCAAGAAGTTTCACAGAATGCTTCTGTGTAGTTTATATTTGAATATATTCCTTTTTCCAGTATTACCCTCTTAGTGCTCCGAATGTCCACTTGCATTTTCTACAGAAAGAGTGTTCTGAACGGCTCAATCAAAAGTATGGTTTTACTCTGTTATTTGAATGCACAGATCAGAAAGAATTTTCACAGAATGCTTCTGTGTACTTTTTATTTGAAGATATTCCTTTCTCCAATATAGGTGTCTTAGCGCTCAGAATGTCCAATTGCAGTATCTACAGAAAGAGTGTTTCTGAACTGCTTAATCAAATGTAAGATTCAACTCTGTTAGTTGAGTGAACGGAACAGAAAGAAGTTTCATAGAATGCTTCTGTGTAGTTTATATTTGAAGATGTTCCTTTTTCCACTATTACCTTCTAAGCGCTCCGAATGTCCACTTGCATTTTCTACAGAATGAGTGTTTCCGAACTGCTCAATCAAAAGTATGGTTTAATTCTGTTAGCTGAATGCACAGATCAGTACGAAGTTTCACGGAATGCTTCTGTGTAGTTTTTATTTGAAGATAGTCCTTTTTCCAATATAGGCCTCTTAGCGCTCCGAATATCCAATTGCAGTTTCTACAGAAAGAGTGTTTCAGAATGGCTCAATCAAAAGTAGGGTTCAACTCATTTAGTTGAATGCACAGAACAGAGAGTAGTTTCACAGAATGCTTCTGTGTAGTATTTATTTGAAGATATTCCTTTTTCCACTATTACCCTCTTAGCGCTCCGAATGTCCACTTGCAGTTTCTACAGAAAGAGTGTTTCAGGACTGCTCCTTCAAAAATAAGGCTCAACCCTGTTAGTTGAAAGCAGAGAACAGAAACAAGTTTCAGAGAATGCCTCTTTGTAGTTTTTATTTGAAGATATTCCTTTTTCCACAATTACCATCTTAGCGCACCGAATGACCACTTGCATTTTCTACAGAAAGAGTGTTTCAGAACTGCTAAATCAAAAGTATCGTTTAACTCTGTTAGCTGAATGCACAGATAAGAAAGAAGTTTCACAGAATGCATCTGTGTAGTTTTTATTTGAAGATATTCCTTTTTCCACAATTACCAACTTAGCACACCGAATGTCCACTTGCATTTTCTACAGAAAGAGTGTTTCAGAACTGCTAAATCAAATGTATCGTTTAATTCAGTTAGCTGAATGCACAGAACAGAAAGAAGTTTCAGAGAATGCATCTCTGTAGTTTTTATTTGAAGATATTATTTTTCTCAATATAGGCCTCTTTGCGTTCAGAAATCCAATTACAGTTTCTACAGAAAGAGTGTTTCAGAACGGCTCAATCAAAATTAAGGTTCAACTCTGTTAGTTGAATGCACAGAACAGAATGTAGTTTCACAGATTGCTTCTGTGTAGTTTATATTTGAAAATATTCCTTTTTCCACTGTTACCCTCTTAGAGCTCAGAATGTCCACTTGCATTTTCTACAGAAAGTGTGTTCAGAACTGCTCTATCAAAAGTATGGTTTAACTCTGTTAGGTGAATGCACAGATCAGAAATAAGTTTCACAGAATTCTTCTGTGTAGTTTATATTTGAAGATATTCCATTTTCCACTATTACCCACTTAGCGCTCTGAATGTCCAGTTGCATTTTCTACAGAAAGAGTGTTTCAGAACTGCTCAATCAAAAGTATGGTTTAACTCTGTTAGCTGAATGCACAGATCAGAAAGAAGTTTCACAGAATGCTGCTGTGTAGTGTTTATATGAAGATATTCTTTTTACCAATATAGGCCTCTTAGCGCTCAGAATGTCCAATTGCAGTTTCTACAGAAAGAGTGTTTCAGAAAGGCTCAATCAAAAGTAAGGTTCAACTATGTTAGTTGAATGCACAGAACAGAAAGAAGTTTCACAGAATGCTTCTGTGTAGTTTATATTGGAATATATTCCTTTTTGCACTACTACCCTCTTAGTGCTCCAAATGTCCAGTTGCATTTTCTACAGAAAGAGTGTTCAGAACTGATCAATCAAATGTATGATTTAACTCTGTTAGCTGAATGCACAGATCAGAAAAAGTTTCACAGAATCCTTCTGTGTAGTTTTTATTTGAAGATATTCTTTTTCCCAATATAGGCCTCTTATCGCTCAGATTGTCCAATTGAATTTTCTACAGAAAGAGTGTTTCAGAATGGCTCTATCATAAGTAAGGTTCAACTCTGTTATTTGAATGCACAGAACAGAAAGTAGTTTCACAGAATGCCTGTCTGTAGTTCTTATTTGACGATATTACTTTTTCCACTATTACCCTCTTAGAGCTCCGAATGTCCACTTGCATTTTCGACAGAAAGAGTGTTCAGAACTGCTCAATCAAAAGTATGGTTTAACTCTGTTAGCTGAATGCACAGATCAGAAAGAAGTTTCACAGAATTCTTCTGTGTAGTTTTTATTTGAACATATTCCTTTTTCCAATATAGGACTCTTAGCGCTCAGAATTTCCAATTGCAGTATCTACAGAAAGAGAGTTTCAGAACTGGTCAATCAAAAGTAAGGTTCAATATTGTTAGTTGAATGCAAGGAACAGAAAGAAGTTTTACAGAATGCTTCTGTGTAGTTTATATTTGAAGATACTCCTTTTTCCACTATTACCCTCTTAGCGCTCCGAATCACCACTTGCCTTTTCTACAGAAAGAGTGTTTCAGAACGGCTCAATCAAAAGTAAGGTTCAACTCTTTTAGTTGAATGCACAGAACAGAAAGAAGTTTCACAGAATGCTTCTGTTTAGTATTTAGTTGAAGATATTCCTTTTTCGACTATTACCCTCTTAGCGTTCCGCATATCCACTGGCAGTTTCTACACAAAGAGTGTTTCAGAACAGCACCTTCAAAAGTAAGGCTCAACTCTGTTAGTTTAATGCAGAGAACAGAAAGGAGTTTCAGAGAATGCTTCTGTGTAGTTTTTATTTGGGGATATTCCTTTTTCCACTATTACAATCTTAGCACTCCTAATGTCCACTTGCATTTCCTACAGAAACAGTGTTTAATAACTGCTCAATCAAAAGTGTGGTTTAACTCTGTTAGCTGAATGCACAGATCAGAAATAAGTTTCACAGAATTCTTCTGAGTAGTTTTTATTTGGAGATATTCTTTTTCCCAATATAGGCCACTTAGCGCTCAGAATGTCCAATTGCAGTTTCTACAGAATGAGTGTTTCAGGACGGCTCAATCAAAAGTAAGGTTCAACTCTGTTAGTTGAATGCACAGAACAGAAAGTAGTTTCACAGAATGCCTGTCTGTAGTTCTTATTTGACGATATTACTTTTTCCACTATTACCCTCTTAGAGCTCCGAATGTCCACTTGCATTTTCTACAGAAAGAGTGTTCAGAACTGCTCAATCAAAAGTATGGTTTAACTCTGTTAGTTGAATGCACAAATCAGAAAGAAGTTTCACAGAATTCTTCTGTGTAGTTTTTATTTGAACATATTCCTTTTTCCAATATAGGACTCTTAGCGCTCAGAATTTCCAATTGCAGTATCTACAGAAAGAGAGTTTCAGAACTGGTCAATCAAAAGTAAGGTTCAATATTGTTAGTTGAATGCAAGGAACAGAAAGAAGTTTTACAGAATGCTTCTGTGTAGTTTATATTTGAAGATACTCCTTTTTCCACTATTACCCTCTTAGCGCTCCGAATCACCACTTGCATTTTCTACAGAAGGAGTGTTTCAGAACGGCTCAATCAAAAGTAAGGTTCAACTCTTTTAGTTGAATGCACAGAACAGAAAGAAGTTTCACAGAATGCTTCTGTTTAGTATTTAGTTGAAGATATTCCTTTTTCGACTATTACCCTCTTAGCGTTCCGCATATCCACTGGCAGTTTCTACACAAAGAGTGTTTCAGAACAGCACCTTCAAAAGTAAGGCTCAACTCTGTTAGTTTAATGCAGAGAACAGAAAGGAGTTTCAGAGAATGCTTCTGTGTAGTTTTTATTTGGGGATATTCCTTTTTCCACTATTACAATCTTAGCGCTCCTAATGTCCACTTGCATTTCCTACAGAAACAGTGTTTAATAACTGCTCAATCAAAAGTGTGGTTTAACTCTGTTAGCTGAATGCACAGATCAGGAATAAGTTTCACAGAATTCTTCTGAGTAGTTTTTATTTGGAGATATTCTTTTTCCCAATATAGGCCACTTAGCGCTCAGAATGTCCAATTGCAGTTTCTACAGAATGAGTGTTTCAGGACGGCTCAATCAAAAGTAAGGTTCAACTCTGTTAGTTGAATGCACAGAACAGAAAGAAGTTTCACAGAATTCTTCTGTGTAGTTTATATTTGAATATATTCCTTTTTCCAGTATTTCCTTCTTAGTGCTCCGAATGTCCACTTGCATTTTCTTCAGAAAGAGTGTTCATAACGGCTCAATCAAAAGTATGGTTTTACTCTGTTAGTTGAATTCACATATCAGAAATAAGTTTCACAGAATGCTTCTGTGTAGTATTTAGCTGAAGATATTCCTTTTTCGACTATTATCCTCTTAGCTCTCCGAATGTCCAATTTCAGTTTCTACACAAAGAGTGTTTCAGAACTGCTCCTTCAAAAGTAAGGCTCAACTCTGTTAGTTGAATGCAGAGAACAGAAAGAAGTTGCAGAGAACAGAAAGAAATTTCACAGAATGCTTCTGTGTACTTTATATTTGAATATATTCCTTTTTCCACTACTACCCTCTTAGCGCTCCAAATGTCCAGTTGCATTTTCTACAGAAAGAGTGTTCAGAACTGCTCAATCAAATGTACGGTTTAACTCTGTTAGCTGAATGCACAGATCAGAAAGAAGTTTCACAGAATGATTCTGTGTAGTTTATATTTGAAGATATTCCTTTCTGTTGTCTGCATTAAAATCAATCAAAAAATTATATTGAAATTGAAATACTGAATTTTATACTAAAGACAAGGCATGCAACTGAAAATGAAATTTTCCAGGTGAAAATTTCCAAATCATAAATATGTAGGGACAAAAAACTTTATTTATAAAGAAAAAGATAATTCTAATTAATTGATGATTCAAAGGTTTACAACTTTAAAAGTAAATATTATCTTTGAAGTAAAGTCCATTTAAATTATTTATGCCGCCAAAATTTTAGTAATTGTATATGTATATCATGTAAACTTTTTCGAGAATGATGGAATTGGAAATGTTAGGGTATTATGCGGAAAAAATCACCTAAAGAAAAAAATTATCTCCTCATGAAGGATTACTTTAGCCACTTTGACAGGTGTAGGTAAAAGAACACTTAATGCACATCAATATGATTAGGAGATGCGCGCTTAGATATACGTTATCATTGAAAAGAGAATTGTATTATCAGGTTTGCAGGGGCCCTTCTTATCCTTCATATTTATGTAACTTTGTCATCTATAGAAAGATTATAGGAATTTTAAAAATAGCTGATAGTTAAGAAACATCACCATAACACTGTGCTGAATGCATAATAAAACATTTCCCTTCTCTCTAAAAGCCTTTTAAAATTATGTACCATAATCAGTATGGCCAGCAGAGGGTCATTTCCATGTTCAAGTTCCTCTGTTTCTCGAGGGTGAGAATCCTTCTATAGTCTTCTGAGGGTGACACTGTAGTGTTTTCTTAGCCTGATTATTTTTATCTATTTTTTCCGATGCTTTCCTTTGTATATTTACATTTTACATATTGAAAGTTATTTTTTCAAATATTTTATATGCAAGTTTACAAAGTACAACGACTGTACATTAAAATAACTTATTTATGCCATATGGAAGATTAAATATAATTTTACAATATCTAATATTGATTGTTTAGTTTCTAATCATTGATACTTGACATGATTTTTCCCAGCATACCTCAAAATATTCTTCAAAATCCTGCGAATTAATTCCTGTAACACTTCTGAGGTGTATTAATAAGCTAGAGATGTAAAGAAGATTTGCAGAGAAAATTAGGTTCCCAAATTAGAAATTTTGTCCCACTATCGACTAGAAACCTCTTGAAATGATCAAAAACAATAATAATGCATGTCATAGAGGAAAACCAATAAGGCTGCTGCAGCATGACTACCTCTGTGACCTCAGACAAGTTACGTGTGGGTCCCTACTTCTGTGACCTCAGACAAGTTACGTGTGGGTCCGCACTTATTTTCTTCATCTCTAATAAATATTCGACAAATCTCATTTTCAAAAGTCTTTTAAGGCCTATCCACCTTTCTTTTTCTGATGGAGTTTTGCTCTCATTGCCCAGGCTGCAGTGCAATGTCATGGTCTCGGCTCACACAACCTCCGACTCCCGGGTTCATGTGATTCTCCTGCCTCCACCTCCTGAGTAGCTGGGATTACAGGTGCGCAACACAACGCCCAGCTAATTTTTTGTATTTTTAGTAGAGATGGGGTTTCACCATGTTGGTCAGGCTGGTCTTGAACTCCCGACCTCAGGTGATCTGCACGCCTCGGCCTCTCAAAGTGCTGGGATTACAGTCATGAGCAACCGCGGCCTGTGAGGGCTTTCTACTTTTAAGATGTCAGGACGTATAGCCTGGGAGGTAAATGGTAGTATATATATACATATATATATGTATATATATATACACACACACACACTGTATATATATACATATATACGGTATATTATACTATATATACATATATACTGAATATTATACTCTATATATACATATCTACTGTATATTATATATATATATATATATACACATACACACATACACACATACACACATGAGACAGAGAGAAGAGATAGACAATTTCATGTGAAAATATAAACTGTTAACATAATATTTTGCTTCTCTGAGGAATATTTAGCATTGTTCTCAATCTTCTCTGCAGAATTTAAGCATTTTTCTCAGAACTCACCAGATAGAATGAGGGAGGGGCCATATGATACGAGCCAGAGATGAAGGGAGAACAATAGAGAGGGTGCTTTGGGAAAAATAGTACAGTAAGGCTAGGGAATACTTCTCTCCAACAAAAAGACCAAGGTCACAGCTGTATCTCTTCAGAAGCCAAACTTTCTTTTAAAATGTCAATTTCCATCTATTTCTTGCTTCACAGACATTCCATTCATTGCTGGATTTCAAATAAAGCCTTTCCATGTGCAACCTTTCTATAGAAAAAGAGAAATATGGGGGACAGTACAGTCTAAGAAGTGATTAAGAATATCTAGTGGACTTTCCCAGACTGTAAATCTTTACATATATCTGAGCCTAATGAGGTGATTTATTGTGCTATAATGCACAGTGAACTATACAGATGCTTCTTTTTGATCATGCTGCAGAATGGAACTAAATACTAAATACCAAATAGCACTCCCATGATTCTTATACATGTGGCATATTTATGCTTTTTTATATAGCAATTCTTATTCTTAGCTCTTAGGCAACTACGGAATCTATTTGTCATTTTAATAGTCATGCTCCATTTGAGTTATGCAAGGTAGAAATTCTAAGTAGAAAATCTTGTTTTTATTGAAAGTTTTTAGTAAACATTTTGGAAAAAGTCTGTTTTTTGATGCTACTTCTGCACGCTTTCTCAACATGATATTACTTGGTATTGTCCTTATTAACCATAGTACACCATATTCTGCAAATGTTAGAGAGGGTTAAAAATCAGTCATGTATAAGTAAAGCTAATGAAATAGAAAGGAAACCATATTTAGGAAATGGAAGGCAGAAGCAAATGTATTAACCGTGAGTTAGAAACGGTTTAGTCTTTGGAATGAAGCAGCAAGAGTTTAAAAATCTGGTTTGTGATTCACTAGCTTTGTGACCTTGGAGAATTACCTCAGATTTCTGAGTATCAGTTTAGTAGGTGATATCAATTGCAACTTCGCAGAAATATCACAAGTATTAAATAAAGGACTTAGTATCTGGGAGAGCATAGAAAATTACTAATAGTTACATTTTTGTTAATATTACCGTTATTATTATCATACGTATAGTATTTTCTTTCACTGACAATGCATTTAGGACATAAGGAGAACTATAGAACAGTGCTTCTCCAACTTAAATGCAGAGCATGAATCACCTGGAGTTTTGTCAAAATGCGAATTCTGACTCAGTAGCCCTGCAAACTAAGGAAATCTTGGTAATGCTGGTGCTGCTAGTTCACCAACAGACCACACGTTTTGCAACAGCTATATAGAATGTCCTGTTTCTTTTTTTAATCACAAAACATGGCAAGCTCTAAAATAAAGCAGAATAACAGATTTAAATGTTAATACTCATGTCCTCAATTTATAATTTCTCCCTCCCTAACAATGGTATAATTCTGATTAAAAATTAGCAAAGAAAAAAATGGAAATTAATCTTCCTATGTTTATTCTTTTAACAAATTCTGTGTGATTACTACTGGGTTACTTGCTGTAGGAAATAGAAAAATTGCTTTGACATAGATCCTCAAGAATCTGTCCCACTACAAGCTTATTTTTGTAGGAAGCTAAAAGATTTATATAAATAACCGTAATTAAAGAGACAAATGAAGAAGTGCAATGAAAGACGTAGGGAAAGTGCTAGAGGAGTTCGGGGTGGAGGAAAATTATCCTCAAATAATATCTATGCGTAACATTATGCTATCTTCCCTAACCAGCGCTTGACCAGATTGTCACAGTGAACTTTGGTCCTTTCTTATATCTTAGTTTTGGTTCCCACATCCTTCTGTTTGGGGAAGTTCTTGTTTTCCTCATGTAATGACAACAACACTTAAACAATGTATACCAGATAAAAGGAACTATATTGCTTGCTTTATTTACATAGTTAATTTAATTTGTACAATGAACTATGAAGTAATCAGCATTATTTCCTTCATTTTACATATGAGAAAATGGAGAATCAGCGACATTGAATCATCTCAAGTTTCTAAAATATCCACTCTCACCAGGCTGTTTACCCTGTTTTTGTCTGTATGCTGCTATAACAAAATGCCACAGATTGAGTAATTCATAAAAAACAGAAATGTATTTCTCACAGTTCTGGGGCTGAGAAGTCCGAAATCAAGGCAGCGGAGATTTGGCAGTTGGTCCCGAGGTGGCACCTTCTTGCTTCGTCTTCACGTGACAAAAGTGGGCAAAAACGGACAATGTGACGACATGGCAGAAGAGACTGAGGAGCCCGGCATTCCTCTAAAGCATCTTTTACGAGGACGTTTATCTCATTCATGAGGGTGGATCCTTCTTCACTTAATCACTTAACCAAAAGCCCCATCTCTTGATGTCATTGTCCTGGGATTTTAGTTTCAACATACAAACTTTGGATGGGCACATAGGTTCAAATCATAGCACCCTCCAAATTATAATGCCTCTCTCATGCCTGTTCTCCTTGAAGTACCCTCTGGTTTTGCTCTCTTCATTCTTGCCATCACAGTTAACCCTTCAGTTCCATTTCTTTAAGTAATCTCTAAATTTGTAAGATGGTTCCATCTTTTTTTTTTGTATATGGCAGTCTCTCAAACATATTTGTCATATGAACTAAGCAGGTAAATATGTAAATGCCAGCTAAATTTTAGTGAATGATATAATGGCCTAAAGTTGTATCTACCCTTCAGCCAAATATATTTACTTTTAGTAGCAATCTCCTGTCATATACAAAGTCACGACTCTAGGGGTAAACATTTTAGCCTGTGGGTAAGATGTAAAGCAGTGGTATGTTATAGTGACAACTCACTGTCATAGCACTGGGACATGCTCCTCTATCTGCTACAAATTGAATCAACAAAATATATATGATTTTGTCAGATTTAAATGTATGCTCCTGTTAGTAAAATAAATGTATGGGAAAACTTTACAGAGTAGATTTAATAGAAATGTTTTCCTGAGTTATCTGCCTTCTTTATTTTTATGTTATGCTTTAAGTCTATGGTCAATGTATAGAGCTATGATTGATGTGCTTTTCCAATTCTGTTCAGATCAGACAGGTTAATTTTCTTCTTTTAAATCTTCTTGAATTTTGTCTAACACTTTTTGTTCCAATTTCTTACTAGATTATACTCCCTTCCCTAACTGCTTCATGATTACTTATACACAAACAATATTATGATATTGACACATTGAATTCATTTTAGGTGATGATTTTGGTCATAAACATGAGCAGGTTGTGAAGTGTTTCAGCCATCCCAGGGCATGGCTGTCAGTCCCTTGTCTAATGTTTCAAAAAAATCTTGAATTTGTGATGATGCTGTGATGGTCCCTCAGATATTCTTACACACATCTTTGCCCCTTGTTCCCTCTAACTTTCCTCTTCTGATAAAAAAGCAAACACTGCCAAGCTCAAATGGAATTACATTTGGATGCAAGTGTCACTATGCAATGGTTGCCAATAAAAGTACACAAGGAATTTTATTATGGTGAATTAAAGGCAAACAGACTTCAGAGAAATGAGCACGAACATGAAAATGGCGCATGGTACGCGGATCTCACTGGAAAGTCATTCTGTACACAATGTTTTCACTAGAAAAATCCATTAGCTTTAGCTAGAAATTGAAATTACTTTGTAGGAAATCAGAATAAAATATGTGAAAACATTATATTCTGTGCAAGATTAATACCACGCCTGGTGTTGAAAGGTTTGTGGTCTTGCTTCGACGATGCTAAAAGGTCAGAAACCACAAAGATGCATATGTGTTGTCGTTTGCACAGTTACTAATTTTTCTCATTATTTCCATAATGCGATGTGCTGTTTCAACAGAGAAACCCTCTGGAGAGTGGCTTGCACTGTTTTCAGGCAGCTCTTTTGCTTTCATGTTTTGGCCTTGGCCAGGGAATTCAGACAGACTTTTCAGTTATTTTCGACAAGAATGTATTCATTTATTGTTTTAAATAATAATAAATAGATTTTAAAATTACTGTACATTACTGCACTTTAAACGCCATGAGGTCAAGGACTCTAAAGTCTGGACATCATTGTATACCCTACATCTTGCACAAGGTTTAGAAAAAATGGCATGGACACCTATTTTTTGAATCAATAAATGAATACATAAAAGAATTCCAAACTCTAGTCCAAGGTTTTAGATTAATAATGTATTAAAATGCGTAAAATTTATAGACAAAACTCTTCTTATTTAGAAGTTTATTCTTTAATTGGAGAGATAAAATATATGCACATAAAAGCTTAAGGAAAAATAATAAGGGTTTTGAAGTACTTACTATGTGAAAAATTTAGCATAAATCTTACATCCATTTATTTAACACATTTTATACGTTGCATTATTTATATATAGTGCTGATTGGTAGAATTCATATGTGAACGGAACTATAAAAATTTTGAGGATAAGCACTAGAAACACAGAATAAATAGAGTGTTAACATGCAAAACACAGAAATACTTCAATTGACTAGGTGAAAGAAAAGATTTCTGGTTCCATGTACACTGATTATTGAGGGATGAGTATGACATTATTATGCCAGAATCAATAAATATTTTAAATAGGGAGAAAACTATAATTATATATCTTTGTGTTCAACAGGAGTAGCAGTACTGATAAAGTAGAAGTTTGTTATACCTTTTTTATAGTCTTTTAAAGTTGTTTATAAATAAAATCTACTCTTAGTTAATTAATGGTTGATGTTCATTGAAGTGTTTTCAAATTTTTGACCTCTGAATTGCCTTGTACATATGGAGAAATAAAGCTTGCCTAGCATAATTTCTTGAGTGGAGAATGAATGATCTGGATAGATTTGTTGACAATATGTCTGTACTTATTTTATTAATTCTTTAATCTTCATGAAGAAAAATATAAAAGTCATATTCTAGTGTTTTATACCATGGAAATAATGTCTTATCCTTTTCCTAAGGAAAAATACATCATGACACAAAAGTAAAGTTAATTAAATTACTTACTTTATTAATTAACTGTCTATTATTTCTATGGGTTGAAGTAAATTTGATACTCAATGCTATTTAATCTAATTCTAAAAGCTTGAATGAGTAATGATTTTTTCATGTAAGGTTAGTTGAAATAAATTATCACTGATTTTCAGATTTAATATTAATTAGCTATTGCATATTCTTAATGGGATATAAGTGTTTAAAAAGCCCTTTTTGGTTGCGAAAAGACCACGCCCATTGTAGACTTCTTAGAATACATCACATCTGGCCTCCTTTTTAGAGTGGGGAATTCAACTCATAAGTGGCTGGACATTGATTCTGAACATTTTGAACATTATTTGCCTGTCTTCACTCATACTGGTTGCTGTTCTTTTATAAGTAATCACCATGTTTAGCATGCACTTGAACTATTGTTACTTAGGGTGCTTGACTATTTACAAGTCTCACTAGGATTCTAGGTATTCATTAGTCTCGTGGTGTGTATTTGCTGATGGTCCTATTATCTTTGTTGGTTCAGTTACACAGTACCATCCAAGATGCTGCAACACATTATACACAGGGTATGGGTTGTGGGAGCTGCAGATATCAGTTATTATTTAGGCTCAGAAACTTAGAATCTCTGCAAGGTTGGACATGATCCTTAGTCTTGTTTTAAGACCGTCTTGTTTTAAAAGTTAAACCCAAATTCTTAAAATATAGAATAGGGGTGCTAGTAGTGCTCACAGAATTGTAGTAAAGATCAGCTGGGAAAGAAGAGCCTATTAAACAGAGCCTGGTATTTAATAAGTATCAGCTGCCTTCAATTAGGAATCTGTGTTGTCATGATTAGAAGATTGCTGGTTTATTTTACAGATCTGTAAGTATAGCCAAAATATGTCAAAATAACCACCAGAAAGAATCATATACCGTCCCTTGAACATTTCATCCCTAGAATCTAGCCAGATTAGCATCTCTATACTGGCAATACTGTTAACACAGATTGTGCTCAAACCCCTCATTGACTTTTCAGCACCTGTAAATTACTGGAGATTTAGGAAGAAGTCTGGGGTTATGGCTTAGTTAAGCTGAGTGGCCAGAAAGTGTGAGATGCTGGATGCCTCCTCCAGTTCATTTCTCCAGCGGCCGCACCAGGCGTATCCATAGCTCCGCTCCCGGGAGCTCGTCTCCGGCGTGGGGCGTGTGCGCACCCCTGGCCGGGCGGAGCCTGGAGCCTGCTCATTAGCAGCGCGGGCAGCTCGTGCGCCCGCAGGAGGGAGGCGGAAGCACAGCCCTGAGCCGCCAGCAGGAGGAGGGAGCGCGGCGGCTGCAGGCAGGGGAGGGAGAGGAAAGAACGGAGGGACGGTTCCCGGACAGAGCGGGAGGAATCGGGGAGAGGCCAGTCCAGGGGGAGCTGCTCCGCTGCGCTGCGCTCGTTATTCACAGGACGCGGCGGCGCTTCCCGGGGCCGCTTCCCGGTCCCCTGGGTGGAGGCTGCCATCTAAACCTGACTCCAGGTGAGTTCCCCAAAGAGGCGAAGCGAGGGGTCTCGAACCAGAGACTTGGAACTGGCGAGGCTGCTCGGCTCCCCAAGCGCTGCTGCCTTGACATTTCCCGATTCACGGGAGGTTTTGGGGGCGGCTGCACAGGCTGGAGGGGCGGATGGGCGGTTGCGATCCTCAGCCGGCGTGGGGGCGTTCGGGAGGAATTAGCTTCAGTGAACGGGGTTTTAGGAGATGTCCCCAAGGCACGCGCTATGTACGCGTTTCTAGACGAGCTTTTGAGACAGAAATTTGGCTTCCCGGATGCCCGTTTTGGCCTTCTGTCCTTCCTTTTGCTTGCCTCATGCCCAATTTTCCAAGCCGAGGAAAGGACTGGAAGGGCGTGGAAGTAGGAGGTCTGGGCACAGCATTCGGCAGGGCAGCCCTGGTCTCCAAGTTTGGGGGTGGGGGGTGGGACTCTTTTCCTTTCAGCCTAATTTACCAGGGGAAAACCCGCAGAGCACCTTGAGGTGCCTTTGCTCCGCACCCTCCATAAGCTTATTAGAGGGAACTTGAGGCTCGCTAGACAACCTGTGACAGGTGACGGCAATTTAGCTTAAAAGCCATGTTGGTTCACTTCGTCTCCTCTTTATCCTTTGTTGCAAAATTGATACCTTTTTGGATTTCTTTAACAGCACAAAGTTTAAGTGGCCGGCTGACAGGAAATATTTCTTTTGAAAATGCTATGAGAAAAGTGATGAGTTAACGTTGAGAGAAAGGCAACTTTATTTTCTCGGAAGAACTTTGGGGAAAGAGATTGATAGGGAAATTCTGGGCATGAAATTATGGACATTTCCCACAGAACTTCCTTCATTTATTTATTTTTTTACATTTCCTTCATTTTTTTTTTTAATCGTGTGTGTGTGTATCAGAGAGACAAAATTCGTTGGAGGTATTAGGACTTTATTTGGTTTAGAAGTTTCTTTCTTACTAATAGCACTAATTTGTGATCTTCATGATTATAAGAATTTACTAAGTGTTTTGCTTTTAGGTGTTTTGGGTCTGTTTTTTAAAAAAATTCAATACTTACTTTGTGGGCCTTGCTGAATACCTCTCAATAAAATCGGTGGGCATACAGTTAGTGACATGACCCCTGTGGATTTAATAGCAGGTAAGTATACAAATGATAAGTTTAGGAAATAAATGTCAGAATCAACATTTAGGTGTGAAATTGAAATATCTTTCAAATATTTACCAAACTCTCTTATAGGATCCAATGTCATTTTATGGTCAAGAGAGCTTAAAGGTTTCTCAGATTGAGATATATGTATCTACTTTGTTAATCCAAATGTAATGTTTTATTTTGTTCTTTAATGACTGTTTGAATTCAACAAATAAAACTTGCATATTTAATGTAAGGTTCTTTCACATATATTACTTCTCCAATTTTTAATATAAATTTAAGGAGAAAAGCAATATTCCATTTTGTAGATGAAGAGACTGTGTCACAGAAGTATTACTTTACCTAGATTTCTGTAATTATTATGTTATAAACTTAGAAATTACATATTATTCTGGAACATATAAAATATATGAATGTTATAAACCATAAGAATTCAGACCTATGCTATTTAACTTCAAGTTTAGTTCTTTACCCAAACAATTGCATGACTACATTGAGACTACTGAAGTAATTATATATGAACACGCTATACGAAAAAATACTTAAAACATTTCTTATTTTTGTCGTTTCTCTTTGATATAAAATATACTATAATTTAATGGAGTTATATTCCATATTTAGATGCTCCTAACTTCCAAATAACACCTAAACTCCTAAAAACTGACCTGTGTCCTTCTTAATAGAAGTGGCTTGACCGGGAGACCCAATTTTTACTAAGAATATTCTTGGGATAATTTATGTCTTATAATCAAGATAAAGACAGGCCACATTTAGTTGTATTTTTAAACCACTTAGTGTGAAGTTGCAACGCAGACATAACTTGCTTTCAGGCTACACTGCCAGCTTTGCAGTGAATAGTCTTTAAGATTCCGTGGAAACATTGGCAGATATAGCTAATGTCTATCTGATGTAGGATTTATGAGAAAAGGAGAGGTAGAAACTGAATGCTCTTATATTTCATATGTGACCACATTCATAAAACTTTATTGATAAGTACTTTGTTGTCTGACACGGGCTGATACAAATAGGCTTCTTCAAGAGTTGAGGAAGAAAACTAAATCCCTATAATACAGCCTTTTTCCTCCTTTTCTTTCTTAAGCGGTAATAGTTGATCCTAGCTTTTGTGTGTCTATGCATGCTCAATACAGTTAGGGGTATAAGGAGAAGTTAAGCAAGAATATTGAATGCTAGCTAGGAAAGTTTTTGGAGTCTCAAATACTTTGGAACGATTTTTCACATTATATACATAAAATTCCTAGTTACATTTGGGAACTAAGTATATTATACACAACTTTGCATCTGATTACAGGATTCCCTGTACATTTATAGCTCAGGTATTCTGGAAAGAGTCAAGATAATTAGTTTTATGGCTCTTGCCCGTGTGACCTGTTTCTTTCTGGTCCTGATATTAAAAGGATGACTTAAATTTTCTGGAATGTCAAAATTTTCTCTTCCCTTGGATCCTACAAAATACTTCAAGCAGTGTATGTGTGATACTCGCTGTCATTCCAACATTTCCAATCCTCCTGAGAATGCTAAACAATGCCCTAGATTTCTTCCTTTGTAATTCTTTCAGATAGAGGGTTAGCTGAGTTAGGAAGAAAGGAGAGAGGGAGAGAAGAAGAGAGATGACATTTTATCCCTCAGGAAAGAACAAGACCAATTGTATTCCTAATTTAGAAATATTATTCTACAAACATTCCTGAACAAGAGGGCTTTGCATATACATTAAAGCAGAATACCTAGTCAACTTCTAGTTATGCCATGTAGTGAAATGGAAGTAAGATGAGTAGGCCGAGATCATTTTTGTTGGAGAACTGAGACCACATGAAATAGGTAACAGAGTTACCCCAACTGGGGGGCAAGAGGACTTGAAAGTTTCCTCCATAAATTTGCAGTTAGTACAGGGCTGCTCCAGTGATCAGAGTCATGAATGCCCTAGAGTGTCTGTATAACCCTGTACACAGGCTGAGACAGCTCTAACGGCCCAGAAAAGCCTCTGGACAGAATCACTGCACCCTTGGACATTGTCCGACCGCATGTATGAGAATAGTGAGTGCTGAGGAGTTGTGGGTAGCTCGGTACAACTCTTGCTAAAGGAGTGTCATCAACATTCATTGCTGAAAGTGAATTTTTTCATTCACATATGTGATGCCTATTAGGTCATGATTTCTTGGATACCAATTTGTACAAGATATGAATTAATTTTTGAACATCCTTTCTTAAAAGTACCATGTTCATATAGTTGCTCATTTTAATATGAGTAGTTCAGATGGGACATAATAGAGTAAGGAAATGATTGAACATCCTAAGATCTAGTGTATATACCTTTGTTCATGATGAGATTCATCCCCTGTCCCCCTTTGTAGTGACACTGATGGCATAAGGAGTATTAGATGAAATTTAATGCAGAAAACAATGGGATATATGAATGGTAGATATGGTTGACAACCACCATTTTCACTGAAGTTGTTTCAAAGCAAAGAAATTTGGGATAAATTCATTTTATTTGCTCCTGAAGGGTAATTAGGAATAAGTAGGAATTGTGAAGAGGCTGTAGTGTTGACATTAAGAGAAGTTTTTGATTCTTAAAATAGGATATATTACACAAGAGTGAACAAACAGAAGATACTGAACAAATATTCTGTCATAAGTAAGTGATGGATTATTCGGACTTGTTGAACTATGTTTTTAAATGTATTATTTAAATATTTAAATATTATTAAAACCTTAAATAATATTTAAATATTATAAAAGTTGTAGAAAATTATGTTTTCAATACAAATATACACTTATAAGCTATATTGTAGATATGGGAGTAAACAATGCAATTTTTTTTAACTGAGTGAAAAATTTAGTTTTTTAAAATTCCAAATGGAGCTAACAGCTTAGTGTGATACATATTTTGAATTTCAAAATTTGTAACCAAATAGGACAAATGTGTTGAACTGTACTTTTCTTGAAGAACCGTGATAAGAATGAGCGGTGAAAAAATTACAGCATACTTACCAGGGATCAAATACTTGCTTAGGGTTAATAAGAAAAATCTCAGCAAACGCTAGAAATGAGGTACACGATCTATCAGAGACCCATGATTAAAGTGGTATCTTGTTAGGTATATGAGCTTGAAAAGAAACGGCATAGCTTCACTTTACCCCAGTTGCTTCTTTTGTAAAACGGGGAGACTAAGAGTGTGGTAACTCAAAATCCTTTGTTAATGATTTTCTTCTTAGAACAGTGCCAGGTCCAATTAGGATTAGATTGCTATTTTTATTATTGATATTTGCCCTAGTTCTGCCTTTTATTGACTGTGTGAAATTGGTGAAGATCCCTTTCTGAAGCTTTGTTTCTTACCTACAAGCTGGGAATAGAATACCTGCTATGAAGAGTGGTTGTTAGTACATTAGAAAGGCTGGATATTTGTTTATATAAGGGGCTCAGCGCATGGTAGAAATTTGATAGCATTTTTTGCTTGCCCTCCCATGTATTACTGTGAAGACATCCCACATATTATGTCCAAGTTTTTATTTTCCCCTCAAATGCAATGTCAAGCACAAAACATTCCCATCTCCCAATTCTCTTCTGATGTTCTACAACCATTAAAGTATAGAAAACTAGAATGAGTGTTTTTATAACTTTTGCTGTACTTAAGCATGTGGAGAGAAGAGCGCTAGATCACAGGACACACTTTGATAGGAAAAGGGAAATATTTACACTGCAAACAACTTTCTCCTCATGCTTAACAGTTTTATGCTGTCATTCTGTCAGCACCAAGTGAGATTTTTCTATTTAAATAGTTTTCTATTTGTGGTATGATAATTCATGTATGGACTTCATGTAACTAACATAAATATAATGGATGGTTGAGAAGTGGTTTATTTTTACCAAGAGGAAAAAATGTGTACACGATTTTTTAAAATATTGCTTTGAAAATATTTAAAATTAATTTTGATTCAGTTGGTGGAAGATAGCGTCACAAACTCACTGCTAGTGGTATTCTTGAGAAGTAATGTTTGAATTTTCTAGGTATTGTCCCCAGACTGCCTTAAAAGAATTTAATTTTAGATGTAAATTTTCTGCTTAACATGGAAGATTTTCCCTGAAAATATTAGCTTCATCAGATACATAGTTGCTTAGGGGTAGCTGCATGGAATTATGGGAAGAGTGAAATAGAAAAAAATTTTCATGTCTAAGTTATACATACTGGTGTAATCATATTGATTGGATGATAATGATAATTACAGCAGTAATGTGATTGAAAGGGTAAGCAAGTAACATATACTACAGTTACTAATATAATCCTGTGATTGAGTTTACCACTTCATTTCTCTTTCCTGGAAACCCTTAAGTTTGTCACTATTGCACTTTATTTCCTTTGCTTATTGTAGTGGTGTATTAGTTGTATTACTGCTGCTATAACAAATTACGACACATTTACATAACTTAACACATATTTATTGTCTTGCAGTTTCAAAGGTCAGAAGTCCAAAATCACTTTAATTAGGCTAAGTCAATGTGTCTGCAGTGTGGGTTCCTTCTCGAGGTGCTGAGGGGAGAATCCATTCTCTTGCATTTTCTGCTTCTGGTGGCACCTGTCTTCATTGTCTTTTCCCCATTCCTCCATTTTCAAGGTGCGTTGCTTTTATTTCTGTTTCTGTCTCCGCGCTGTCTCCTCCTTTAACTTTGAGTCCTTCTCTCCACTTCATCTAAGGACTCCTGTGATTACTTTGGACTCACGTGGATGATCTGGGATAATCACCTTGTCTCCAGATCCTTAAATGAATCGTATCTACAAGTCCTTTGGCTGTGTAAGGCAGCACATTCCCAGGGCCGGGAGATTAGGTGAAGAACATCTTTTGGGACTATTATGCAGCCTATCACAAGTGGTAATATCACTTTTATGCCTTGAGACCCTGAAATTAATGTACTTGCTTACGCATGGAAAAACAATGTATCTGTGGGGGTAACAGTTTATTTTTGAACCATTAGAAGGTATTGATGGGGAAGTTTTCATCTGACAACAGATACTGATAAATTAAATACCCTTAGATTTGTCAAAACTAGCTTTAGTAAAATATAAGTAAAAGTATTTGCACTGCTAGGGTCAAAAATATTAATTAAACCCATTATTTATCAAGGCCAAGTCCTGGATTAGTTAGGTTTAAATTAACCTAGAACATTATCTTCCATAGTGCTTAATTGTGAAGCTTAGTTCTTGTTGACAAAAGCTCATCCATATAAGAAAGCATCGAAAGGTTGGTGTTTTTTTAACCTTTGCAGAATATAACTTTTCAAAGGGATGTTAGACAGTAGTTCCATCACAATTGATGCAGTTCACAGACATTCTTTGTGAATATTTTATCTCATGAGTTATATCTATGACACTAATCATAGACTTCTAGAAGAAATTTAGCAATGGTCATGTCAGCCTTTCAAATCTTTCTGTAACCTAGAAGAGGATCATTGCATAAGATAGATTCATTTTCCCCTTTATTCCATTGTTGCCAGAGAGAACTTGAAATGCCCTGTTCAAATTAATTTAATGCAAATGAATTCTTGCTGCCTCACAAGTAGTTTGTCCTTCATTTTTCTTAAAATTATATTGAAAATGGATGTGACCTGCTTTACTGGTTGTTGTGCAGGAAGCGTTGTCCTTCCTGAAAGCTCCCTCCGTTGTCAAAATGAAGCCATTAAGAGTAAAGTAAATTATATTATCTGATCATAGTATCACAATTGACCTTAAAACAATAAATTTTATAATCAGTGCAAATTGCTGAATAGTGTTTGCAGTTGTAGAAATTTCAAAGGAAACCCTGGTTGAGATACAAAGCTGCTATAATCATTTTTAAAATCTTTGTTTTTCTTTTACTTTGGAACAGTAGTGCAGTAAGTACTTTTGCCTTATTGTTCTCTCTGCCTTCCAGAAACCCTCATTCAAATATTCTAAGTTTTTAAGTCTTTTTCATTTCTTTTAATATTGTAACATTTAACAATGTCAAAGAAAGTATAATTTTTCTGGAAATCAAGCTAAAAATAAAGAGAAGCCGATGTAAATGAACATCAAATTAACAAGATTGATTAGGAAAAGTAATTTTTGAAAAGGGCCCAAAATCCCTTTGCACATAAATGCAAAAGAATTTAGTGAAAGAAGGTGAAACTGGAGTAAAGAACTCTACGGATGCGTAAGTAACTCTTAATAAGAATGAGTAACGTACATGCGTATCTTTAGCTCCCAGTTTCAGAGATACAGTAGTTGTACAACAAATGGTCCTTTCCTGCTCTTAAGGAAGCCTCTCCTCCTCCAGCCATGCCATTCCTCAGAGCAAGCTCTTCCACTGAGTTTTCAGCAACCATAAGTAAGAAGGATGGTACGATAGGCTGCGTGTACATATGGCCCTCATTAGCAGGCCAACTGTTCCTTTTGCCCACCCACATCACTGGGGACATATGGCGTTACTTTGACTGTTGAAACAAGTGTGTGTGGACATATCTTGGTATGAGTAAAAGACTGTTGATTGTCTTTCTCTTGTCGCTCGTGCAACCGTCTCCTTGTGGAGATCGTATTATCCATAACACTAGATTTGAGGATGATAAATGACGTTGTTATTATTAACTGAATTTGCCTCTCTAGTTTGATCACAAAACCAGCGAATGTTTGCTTATGGAACATGTAAAGCTTATAGAAGACGGAAAGCTTACAGAAAGAAATGATGGCTTTTCTAAGCATAAGAGTCAGGTCTTTTTCAATCAAAAACTAACTCATTCAAAAATTCAAGAGTTCTGTAAAACCAGAACAGCAGAGGTTTCAGAAATGCTATTGAGATCATTTATTATAAAATAGCCATTAATGAAATGTAATAGTGAGTCTGTTGTTGTGACTATGTGGAGAAATGAATGAGAAAATATAAGATAGGCTGGAATGAAGAGAGTCATCGGATCCCAACATAATTCATTTTGTATAGTTCACAGTATTGTAGCTTTAAAAAAATTATGAATTTTTTCAGTACTGTGAATTCTGAATTTGCAATATGAGGCTTTTCAATCCTTGCAACAAGTGTGTATTTTTCAGTGGTTCTAGAATTATCGGGGCTTTCGAGCTGCTTCTGATAAGAAGGCAAGGCTAGAGGACTCGTGTTGAGGTGGCATTTGCACAGGACTTTAGATAACATACATCGATGATGTAGAGAGAAGAGCGGGTGATGTTGCTGTGGATTATAGTGGAAAGGCACCTTTTGCTCCCTCTGCTGACCTGTTTGTGTATTCAGCTGTGTAGCATATTTCTTGTATAATTACATAGTAATTTCACACACTACATTAAGAAAATCTGAACAATTTTTACTAAACTCATGTTTTCTAAATATTAAGTAAATAAAACCAATATTTGGCTAGGTAACATTTATAAAAACAGGATTTCTAGATAGATGATGATAAATTTTCATCTATATCTATAGAGCTGATAAATTTTCAAAACCCTTTGAATATCACTTGTACTACAAAGTCTCGTTTCAGTTTCAGTGCCATGGCACATTGATTAATCACCACTAAAGCGGTACATGAAATATTTGGCAATATAGGTATTTGGTAATGGTGATTGATGCACAGAATACGGCACCGTTATTATGCACTGGCCTTGAGAACTTTAGTTTTCATCTTCGATCACCTGATAGAGAACAAACTAACAGCTTTTTTCTTTCACCTTGCTGGAGAATAAACTAACAACTTCAAATTATCTGATCCATCCAAAAACTTATTTCCGTGAAACTCACTGATTTATTTATTATTTCGTGGGGATCACTATTATTTGCTGTAGTAAAATATCAAATGATCGATGTTTTATACCAACATGGCAGCTCACATGGTAGGCAACAGAATGAAAACAAACAGGTTTACTACCAAGAATTATACTATATTGCTTTTATTGACAGAAAAAGCATACAGATAATTTTATTCAGAGATTTTATGTGAATTATTTTGATAAGTGTACACATATATTTATAACTGACCTTTCTTTGTCAAGTGTGTGCCCACACACGTATTCATACTAAATCAATCTTAGAGATCTTATCCAAAGATTGAATTTCTTAAAGTGACTGTTCCAAATATGTATAATTTATGGCAAAAAAGTCACAAAATGGCAATACAAGGAGGCATAAAAGTGAAGATAAAGGGGGAGATGATGGTTAAAAACACCTGTAAATGAATAATTGATTTTGATTTAAATTCTTTTTAGTTCTTAGCTGATGAAATGAATATAAATGAAATTATTATGCAAAACACCTCTATTTGTTGTATATGCATGTACATATATGTGTTACAAATACAAAACTGATAGGATATTATTTAACATATATTCACACTCATAATGTGCATATATGTACATAATGAAAATGAGTGCTTGTTTTATATGTATGTATACACACACATACACATATTGCATACTTTCATTTTTTAAAATTTTACTTTAAGTTCTGGGATACATGTGCTGAACATGCAGGTTTGTTACATAGGTATACTTGTGCCATGGTAATTTGCTGCACCCATCAACCCGTCATCTAGGTTTTAAGCTCCACATGCATTAGCTATTTGTCCTAATGCTCTCCCTCCCCTTTCCCCACACCCACCTACAGACCCCAGTGTGTGATGTTCCTCTCCCTGTGTCAACATGTTCTCATTGTTCAGCACCCACTTATGAGTGAGAACATGCAGTGTTTGGTTTTCTGTTCCTGTGTTAGTTTGCTGAGGATGATGGTTTCCAGCTTCATCCATATCCCCGCAAAGGACGTGAACTCATCCTTTTTTATGGCTGTGTAGTATTCCATGGTGAATATGTGCCACATTTTCTTCATCCAGTCTATCATTGATGGGCATTATGTTGGTTCCAAGTCTTTGCTATTGTAAATAGTCCCATGATAAACATATATGTACATGTGTCTTTAGAGTAGAATGATGTATAATCCTTTGGTATATACCCAGTAATGGGATTGCTGGGTCAAATGGTATTTCTGGTTTTATATCCTTGAGGAATCACCACATTGTATTCCACAATGGTTGAACTATTTTACAAGCCCACCAACAGTGTAAAAGTGTTCCTATTTCTCTGCATCTTCTCCAGCATCTGTTTCCAGAATTTTTAATGATCACCATTCTAACTGGTGTGAGATGGTATGTCATTGTGGTTTTGATTTGCATTTCTCTAATGAACAGTGATAATGAGCTTTTTTCATATGTTTATTGGCCACATACATATCTTCTTTTGAGGAGTGTCTGTTCATATCCTTTGCCCACTTTTTGATGGGGTTGTTTGTTTTTTTTTTCTTGTAAATTTGTTTAAGTTCCTTCTAGATTCTGGATATTAGACCTTTGTCAGATGGATAGATTGCAAAAATTTTCTCATATTTTGTAGGTTGCCTGTTCACTCTTGTGATAGTTTATTTTACTGAGCAGAAGCTCTTTAGTTTGATTAGATTCCATCTGTCAATTTTGGCTGTTGTTTCAAGTGCTGTTGGTGATTTAGTCATGAAGTCTTTGCCCACACCTATGTCCTGAATCATATTGCCTAGGTTTTCTTCTAGGGTTTTTATAGTTTTAGGTTTTACATTTATGTTTTTAATCCACCTTGAGTTAATTCTTTTATAAGGTATAATGAAGGGGTCTAGTTTCTCTTTTCTGCATATGGCTACCCAGTTTTCCCAGCGCCATTTATTACATAGGGAATCCTTTCCCCATTGCTTGCTTTTGTCAGGTTTGTTGAAGATCAGATTGTTGTAGATGTGTGGTGTTATTTCTGAGGCCTCTATTCTGTTTCATTGGTCTATATATCTGTTTTGGTATTAGCACCATGCTGTTTTGGTTACTTTAGCTTTGTAATATAGTTTGAAGTCAGGCAGCGTCATGCCTCCAGCTTTGTTCTTTTTGCTTAGGTTAGCCTTGGCTCCACAGGCTCTTTTTTGCTTCCATATGAAATTTAACATAGTTTTTTTCTAGTTCTGTGAAGAAAGTCAATGGTAGCTTGATGGGAATAGCATTGAATCTATAACTTACTTTGGGCAATATGGCCATTTTCATGATATTGAGTCTTCCTATCCATAAGGATGGAGTGTTTCTCTATATGTTTGTGTCCTGTCATTTCCTTGAGCTCTGGTTTGTAGTTTTCTTTGAAGAGGTCCTTCACATCCCTTGTAGGTTGTATTCCTAGGTATTTTGTTTTCTTTTTAGCAATTGTGAATGGGAGTTTACTAATGATTTGGCTCTCTGCTTGTCTGTTATTGGTATATAAGAATGATTGTGATTTTTGCACATTAATTTTATATCCTGAGACTTTGCCAAAGTTGCTTATCAGGTTAAGGAATTTTTGGGCTGAGGTGGTGGCGTTTTGTAAATATACAATCATGTCATCTGCAGACAGAGACAATTTGATTTCCTCTCTTCCTATTTGCATGCTTTTATTTCTTTCTCTTACTCGATTGCCGTGGCCAGAACTTCCAATACTATCTTGATAAGAGTGGGGAGAGAGGGCATCCTACTCTTGGGCCAGTTTTCAAAGGTAATGCTTCCAGCTTTTGGCCATTTAGCATGATATTAGCTATGCATTTGTCATAAATAGCTCTTATTTTTGTGAGATATGTTCCATCAATACCTAGTTTATTGAGAGTTTTTAGTATGAGGGGTGTTGAATTTTATTGAAGGCCTTTTCTGCATCTATTGAGATAATCATGTGGTTTTTGTCATTGGTTCTGTTTATGTGATGGATTATGTTTATTGATTTGCATATGTTGAACCAGCCTTGCATGCCAGGCATGAAGCCAACTTGATCGTGGTGGATAAGTTTTTGATGTGCTGCTGGATTCTCTTGCCGGTATTTTATTCAGGATTTTCGCATCGATGTTCATCAGTGATATTGGCCTGAAATTTTCTTTTTCTATTGGGTCTCTGCCAGGTTTTGGAATCAGAGTGATGCTGGCCTCATAAAATGATTTAGGGAGGAGTCTTGCTTTTTCTATTGTTCAGAATAGTTTCAGAAGGAATGGTACCAGCTCCTCTTTGTACCTCTGGTAGAACTCGGCTGTGAAGACATCTGGTCCTGGGCTTTTTTTGGTTGGTAGGCTAGTAATTACTGAGTCAATTTCAGAACTTGTTATTGGTCTATTCAGGGATTTGACTTCTTCCTGCTTTAGTCTTGGGAGGGTGTATGTGTCCAGGACTTTATCCATTTCTTCTAGATTTTCTAGTTTATTTGTGTAGAGGTGTTTACAGTATTCTCTAATAATAGTTTGTATTTCTGTGGGATCAGTGGTGATATACCCTTTATCGTTTTTTAATGTGTCTATTTGATCTTTCTCTCTTTTCTTCCTTGTTAGTCTGGCTACCGGTCTATCTATTTTGTTAATCTTTTCAAAAAACCCACTCCTAGATTCATTGATTTTTTTTTGAAGGTTTTTTTGTGTTTCTCTCCCATTCGGTTCTGCTGTGATCTTAGTTATTTCTTGTTTTATACTAGGTTTTTAATGTGTTTTCCATTGCTTCTTTTGATTGTGATGTTAGGGTGTCTATTTTAGATCTTTCCCACTTTCTAATGTGGACATTTAATGCTGTAAATTTCCCTCTAAACACTGTTTTAACTGTATCCCAGAAATTCTGATATGTTGTGTCTTTGTTCTCATTGGTTTCAAAGAACTTATTTATTTCTGCCTTAATTTTGCTATTTACCCAGTAGTCATTCATAAGCAGGTTGTTCAGTTTCCATGTAGTTGTGCAGTTTTGAGTGAGCTTCTTAATTCTGAGTTCTAATTTGATTACACTGTGGTGTGAGAGATTGTTTGTTATGATTTTCATTCTTTTGCATTTGCTGAGGAGTGTTTTACTTCCAATTATGTGGTTGATTTCAGAATAAGTGCTATGTGGTGCTGAGAAGAATGTATATTCTGTTGATTTGGGGTGGAGGGTTCTGTAGGTATCTATTAGGTACACTTGGACCAGAGCTGAGTTCAAGTCTGAATATCCTTGTTAATTTCCTTTCTTGTTGATCTGTCTAATATTGATAGTGGGTTGTTAAATTTTCCCACTATTATTGTGTGGGAGTCTAAGTCTCCTTGTAGGTCTCTAGGAACTCGTTTTATGAATCCTGGTGCTCCTGTATTTGGCATATATATATATTTAGGATACTCAGCTCTTCTTGTTGCATTGATCCCTTTACTACTATGTAATGCCCTTCTTTGTCCTTTTTTATCCTTGTTGGTTTAAAGTCTGTTTTATTAGAGACTAGGATTGCAACTCCTGCTTTTTTTTTCTTTCTTTCCATTTGCTTGGTAAATATTCCTCCATCCCTTTATTTTGAGCCTATGTGTGTCCTTGCAAGTGAGATGTGTCTCCTGAATACAGCACACCTGTGGGTATTGACTCTTTATCCAATTTGCCAGTGTATGTCTTTTAATTGGGGCATTTAGCTCATTTATATTTACCGTTAATATTGTTATGTGTGAATTTGGTCCTGTCATCATGATGTTAGCTGGTTATTCTGCACATTAGTTGAAGCAGTTTCTTCCTAGTTTCATTGGTTTATATATTTTGGTGTGTTTTTGCAGTGGCTGGTACTGGTTTTTCCTTTCCATGTTTAGTGCTTCCTTTAGGAGCTCTTGGAAGGCAGGTCTGATGGTGACTAAATCTGTCAGCATCTGCTTGTCTGTAAAGGATTTTATTTCTCATTCACTTATGAAGCTTAGTTTGGCTGGTTATGAAATTCCATATGTACATCATGGAAACGAGTGCATGTGATACACACACACACACACGCACACACATTGCATACTTTCATTTTTGTGTCCATTACTTTTCTGATTTTATCAGCAGCCAACTAAAGAAAATAGAAAAAAAAATTGGTAATTCGATCTTTCATGTTCTGCATCTTCCAGCTTCACAACTTATAGTTTTCTATTTTTATTGTTATTGTGATCAGAATGAAAATGTATACAATAGAATCAGAATCAGGTCAGAATCAACAAAAATACTATAATGTTTGTACATGCTTTCGATGCAGTTTGTCTCTGCAAAGGGTGTGTGTGTTTCTATGCACATGTGCATGTACACAAGTGTGTAAATAAGTGTTTTATTCATGATGGAGAAAGGCTGGTCAAAATGATTCTGAATGAGATAGCACCACTACAGCAGATAATTAGGTCTCTAGCAATAAAACAAGTCATTAAACATGTTTCTAAGCATCTACTCAGTATCTGGCACAATGTTAAGTAGTGTAAATATAATCATTAGCAAAATTCAGCTTCTACCCTCAATGGTATATGTGTAGAACAAATTGGTAAAGCTGGAGTACATTTCAGGACCAAAAACAGTTTCTGTGTAGTTCCCACTTCATCAAGACCATGTTGTATACCTCTCATACACTTAAGCCATAGGGAAGCAATTATTCCATCCATCCTTTTACAGGGTAGTGGTGGGGAAGAAGAGCTGACTGTCATGCTTGAATTCACATAATTTCATAATTAAATAATTTCATGTTACATAATCTCGATAAACCTAAAATCCAATATATGATAAAGATAGTGTTTCAAATCAGTGGATAAGTGATAAACAGTTCATAAAATGGTGTTCAGATAATTGGCTATATGTATTTTATAGTTGCACAAAGGTATAATATGTCATTAATAAATATTAATTCCATAGTGGATGTCAAATACACTTTTTCAAAATATAAAGAAAAAATACCATAGACAAATATCACTTGCAACATTACGGTTAAAATTAAATATCCAAACATAGCCCTAACCAATAACAGAAAATTTAAAAAAAAAAATTATGGATTGGAATTTGTTAAAATATAAAACTTTTCTTTTTCAGAGGATACAATGAATATGTGTAAAAAGCAAATATCAAATCAGCAACAAGTGCTTGCAATTCACTTGACATATTTAAAATATGAGTAGTTCCAACAAATCATAAATAAATGATTAGTAGTCCAATAAAAAAAAGACAAAGTACATTGACAGGAAACTGTATGAAACTCATGAACACTAAATGTCTTAGATTCTCTATTGTTAAACAAAATGCAAAAACAATAGAGAACATTATGAATATGGAGTTAATATTTAACAAAATTATTTTATCCATGTTATAAGTAAATATTTACATCCAAAAACCCTTGTTTTCTCTGAAAGTTGTCACTTATGAGTCTATTTTGAAAATGTTTAAAGAATAGTAATTAATTAACTTTAATAAATAGGTACTCCTATTGAGGGAAAACAGACATTTCCATAATTTTTCTTCTGTTTCTAATCTAGTAGATGGTAGGAAAATAATGACAATTGCATGTTCATACCTGGAGAATATGCATTCCATTTCTTTTAAACTTTTGCATTCTCAAAACTATATTGATACCTCAAAGCATACCCTTTGCTGTTGAAAACAGCCTTTCAAGTATAAAGACACACACATCACTTTCCTTAAATCTTATATAAGGCAAGGGCCTAGATTCCTATCAGAAAATGTATTTCAAGAATGCTTTTTTAGTAGTTCCTGTGGCCTTATCTTATAGAGGAAGGTTTTTTTTTAAACATACACACAGTATTTGATGCACATTTTTATTGGAAAGAGCTTTTATTTCCTTAAATGTTTTGTTGTCTAAGTGTGAAAAGTATCCTGCAGTGGAATTCAGTGGCACAGATGCTTATTGTGATAGATGAGATGAACTTGCTTCCCTAAGCATGCATGGGCATGAAATGCATCTGGCTTCTGTACATAAAAGTCAGTTATGTTCCCAAATGTGTCTCTGCATTTACACAGACGTTTAGGGGCAGACACCCTACTGTTCCCTCAAAAGGCGGCTCTGCTTAATTATGAAGTTCAAGTTAGACCAGAAGTTGGAAAATACTAAATTCCACATTGCAGACAGAGCCTGAGCAGGTGATGTCACCACTGCATTCTAAGGTGGCAAGTCCTCAGAGAAGTAACTTATCACCTTACCATGGAGAAAAATAACCGTGTCCAGAACACAAGAGGATGCTTTAAGGTAGCGTACAATCAAGTGTGCAAACCTGTGCAATACATACCAGATGAAATCCAGTTCAGAGGCTCAGGAAAACAAACAAATGAGGATATGCTTTAAAAAATAGGACTTAATATAAACAGTCGTGAGAGTAAAACTATTGCTAAGCACATAGGAAACATAAACCAGGCTTTCAGGAAGGAGTTTGGCACATGTGTGCACTGGTAGGAGGTGTAATGTGCAGAAATCCGGCCTTTTGTGGCATAGCAACTAAAGTTCCTTTTCTATTGTCCAGACAACCTTAAATATTCCTTTATGCAGTACTATTTTAAAAAGGCCATCTACTGTGCACAATGTGTTAGCATCAAGGACATGAAATTTATCTGGAATATACCAAAACTTTAATCAATAGACTAGGACCAAAGCTTTTAAAAACAGGTTTTCGTAGATAAATCATTATAAGTTATTATTTCCTCGCCATAGGTAAGGCATGATAGATAACTTTACTTTTTCTCAGTCACTTAGTGTGTAGGTAGAATAATGACCCTTAGCAGGATGACCTTTTGAATGTGTTGTTAGGCAGCATGGAAGCATTATGGTTAGAGGTGGAATTAAGATTGCTAATCACCTCACCTTAAACTGGAGCGATTATCCTGAATTATCTAGGTGGGCCCACTGTAGTCACAAAGAACCTTCAGACAGGAAGGCGGAGAGACCAGAGTGAGCAGAAGAGCTTGGGGAAACTGGAGCCGAGGCTGAAGTGATGTGCTGTGTCCAAGATGTGCAGAGGCCAAGAGCTCAGGGATACATGTGACCCCTCAAACCTGGCGAATTCTCTCCTGGAATCTCTAGACAAAATATACACTTGATGATACCTTGATTTTAGCACACTAAGACCCATTTTGGACTTCTGACCCCCAGAAGTATAAAGAAAAAAAATGTGTTGTTTTAAGCCTCTGAGTTTATGTTAATTTACTGTAACAGCAGTAAGAAACTAACACAGTAAGACGGCTTTTATTTTTATGTGATGTATAGAATTAAATTGGATATGCTAGGAAATATTGGAAATTTATTGATTTATTTTTTTGTCTGAGCTGGAGTCTGGCTCTGTCGCCCAGGCTGGAGTGCAGTGGCGCGATCTCGGCTCACTGCATGCTCTGCCTCCCGGGTTCCCGTCATTCTCCTGCCTCAGCCTCCCGAGTAGCTGGGACTACAGGCGCCGCCACCACGCCGGCTAATTTTCTGTATTTTTAGTAGAGACGGGGTTTCACCGTGGTCTCGATCTCCTGACCTTGTGATCCGCCCGCCTCGGCCTCCCAAAGTGCTGGGATTACAAGTGTGAGCCACCGCGCCCGGCCAGGAATTTATTTTCTTAATATAGTTCTTCATATTAGAATAATGAGAACCATCGAGTAATGAAGTGTTCTATTTTGTGAAGGATGATTATATAAACAGTACGAAGGTTAAAAACCGGGCGGGACCGGCTGGGCACAATGGCTCGTTCATGTAATCCCAGCACTTTGGGAGGCCGGGGCAGGTGGATCTCTTGAGCCCAGGAGTCTCAGATCAACCTGGGCAACATGTGAAACCCCATCTCCACAAAAATACAAAAACCAGGCAGACGTGGTGGCGGCGCCTGTGGTCCCAGCCACTCAGGAGGCTGCGGTGGAAGGATCGGAGCCCGGCAGGTGCAGGCTGCGGTGGACCGTGATTATGCCACTGCGCTCCAGTCTGGGTGACAGAGTAAGACCCTGTCTCCATTAAATAAATAGATAAATAAATATATATATAAGTAAAAGAGGAGGGTGTCTTTTGAAGGCTATTAAAGTCGTCTAAGTGTCCTCTGATTATATGAGGCTGGAATGGTGCATGGAATGTTGTGTTGAATAACCTGATACAGTCTCTGAAACTATAGAAGCATTAGTAATTTTAGCCTGAGAGTGCTATAATCTGGGATAATTTGGTCCAATACTTCCAGAGAGGGTTGAAGTTTTGAGATAGCTGGAGTTATTTCAGTTGAAGACCTGAATATGAGGCAACTGCATACTCAATTACAATTCAATTTCTACTCTTTATATAAGGTAGAAATGGGTAACATGTGGGACACTGTGTTAAAAGTAATGCAGCCATAGTGTAGTGGTAAAAGCAGATGAAAAGTACTATAATAGTCGTATAGATGAGGTACTGGAAAGAAGCAGATTTGAAAAATTGGAGATAAATGTCAGTTTTCCGGAGCCATGGGATGAAAACCAAACCGGATTACAACAGATTCAATTCACTCAAGATGTCTAACTTGGTAATAGGTCAGAAAACTCAATTTGTCGTATTTTCTTAAAAGTACACAAAAATGTTCCTTTTGATAAAACACGTGTAGTGCACCTTCGGATTTGATTTTTCTTTATGTTCTGTAAACTGCTCACAGTAAAACAGAAAAAAAGTCTGACAAATATGATGGTCCTTAAATCTTGTAGGAGTATGATGCTTCTCCAAAGAATAGAGGTTTTCCTAGGAAGGCCCTAAGCAAGGAATCAAGTTTCCTTTTGCAAGAAATAAAATTCTCAAAAGTTCCCTGCACCTTGGAAAGGCTCTGGTTGAAATTAATAGCACAACGTTATTTATTTAAATTTTAACTTTTAAGTTCAGGGGTACAAGTGTAGGTTTGTTACAGAGGTAAGCTTATGCCATGGGATTGGTTGTACAGTTTATTTCATCACCCAGATATTAAGCCTAATATCCATTAGTTGTTTTTCCTGATCCTCATAGCAAATATTACCCCCATAAAGTTTTATGGTTACTTTTTTCTTATCTTCTGATTAATGCCATTAGATTCACCAATTGAAATTATTTTTCAGTAGTTTAATTCCCTCTAGAAGGTTTAAAAAATGTTTCCGAATTTCCTAAGTCTTCTTTCTTTGTTAGTCTTCTAAAAAGCTATATTCAATAGAATTCATGTGCTTAGGTACAGTTTCACTAAAAGCGTATCTTCAACATTTGATCTGTTTAAAAGTTCTTAAGGTGTTAAGGAACATTAGGTATCAGAGTTTATGGCATTTGATTAATCTGAATAAATCTTGGCATCAAATTGAATTCAGCAAAAGTAACAGTGATAAATCAGAGAGCAATATTTGAAATGTCTCCAGGAAACATTTTAAAACAATTTTTAAGTTCACTAATTTGAGTCATTACACTTGGCCCTAATATGGTAGATTTTAAGTGAAGCTCAGTCGAACCTGGCAGATATCATATACAAACTTTTAATAGTCCTAACAATTCCTGTACCTCATTTGGATAAAGATTATTTCCAGAGCATCAGTGCTTTGACCAGAAAGGCATTTATTATTCTGTAACACTTTTCTTGAGAAATTAGCATGATTCATCATTTGAGTACGCTCTCTCAGATAAGATTCTAATATTTGGGTGTGAATAAAACTTCAGGGCATTGAAAACAGCTGGAAGATAGACAATAGGGTGATCATCCTCTCTTGTCATTCTCTATCAAGGTCCTCTTTAATTATTGGCCTAAACAGCTATAACTTTATGGTGAAAACAAACCGCTCGGATATAGCGTTAAAGGTTGAAATAATGAATTATACATAAATCGATTTAGTTCAGTTATATTCTGTTGAATTGGGAGAACATCGAATTTTTAAATTTCTCTGCATTTCTTGAAGTTAGGAATAAAAGCTGGGGTGGGGTCTCCTGAAATAATGAGGTCTAGAATAATTTCTGTTAAATTTACTTTTTAGTAGGATAAGTCTACTAAAATCAATATGAATGGAACCTTCAATGTACCACTGAAGATAATTAATCTTTGAGAGGTTAAGTAACCATTACAAGGTAATTTACCTAATTAGCAACTAAACCAACCAAATTTTAGATTTCTTAACTTTAAGACTATTGCTCACATAGTCACGTAAAGTATATCTTCCACATAGTCACAGGCAATCACAAGCTAACACGAGCAGTTAGCACAAAATAGATGTTCCACATAGAATGCAGAACAAAAAAAGACACTTTAAAAATCCTTTTCCCTTTTCCAAATTCATATTTAAAAAGTTTCTTGTGGAATTTCCCAAATGCCAGCATGGCCACATATAATACAGATTGATACTCAGACCTCTAATGAGAAACAGTTAGAATTATGCTAAACAAGGAACATTCTATATTGATTTCACAAATTCTCCTCTTTCCACTTATAGTTTCTCATAAAATGTAACATGTTTGTCTTGTGTGGAGTCTGTATAGAAAAAGTGTGATAACTGAAGATATAGACACACAGGTGTATGTATGTCTGTGTGTTCCTGTGTATTATAGCCTTTCTTTAATGGTTTTCTCTTTATATATATATATACTTTAAGTTCTAGGACACATGTGCACAACGTGCAGGTTTGTTACATATGTATACATGTGCCATGTTGGTGTGCTGCACCCAGTAACTCATCATTTACATTAGGTATATCTCCAAATGCTGTCCCTCCCCCTCACCCCACCCCATGACAGGCCCCGGAGTGTGATGTTCCCCTTCCTGGGTCCATGTGTTCTCATTGTTCAATTCACACCTATGAGTGAGAACATGCAGCGTTTGGTTTTTTTTGTCCTTGTGATAGTTTGCTGAGAATTATGGTTTCCAGCTTCATCCATGTGTCTACAAAGGACATGAACTCATCCTTTTTTATGGCTGCATAGTATTCCATGGTGTATATGTGCCACATTTTCTTTTTTTTTTCTTTTTTTTATTATACTTTAGGTTTTAGGGTACATATGCACAATGTGCAGGTTTGTTACATATGTATCCAGCCACATTTTCTTAATCCAGTCTATCATCGTTGGACGTTTGGGTTGGTTCCAAGTCTTTGCTATTGTGAATAGTGCCACAATAAACATACGTGTGCATGTGTCTTTATAGCAGCATGACTTATAATCCTTTGGGTATATATACATATATATATAAAAAAACTATATATATATATATTTTGGGGACGGAGTTTCGCTCTGTCACCCAGCTGGAGTGCAGTGGCGCGATCTCGGCTCACTGCAAGCTCCGCCTCCCGGGTTCACACCATTCTCCTGCCTCAGCCTCCAGAGTAGGTGGGACTACAGGTGCCCGCCACCATGCCCGGCTAATTTTTTGCATTTTTACTACAGACGGGGTTTCACCGTGTTAGCCAGGATGGTCTCGATCTCCTGACCTCATGATCCACCCTCCTCGGCCTCCCAAAGTGCTGGGATTACAGGCATGAACCACCGCGCCTGGTCTCTATTTAAGTTAGCTCTGTCCAGGGCAAACCAGCATTTCAAAGATACAAACTGTTTTTGCAAAAAACAGGTATACACCTATCCATAGTGCAGACATTATGTCTACTTATTTCTCTCTAAATAGATCTTTCATTTTAACAAGTACTTCACCTTCACAAAATTTAGTTGAGTCAGTGAACTCTTATCCAGATGCTATATCTTGGCCAGATTATCAAGAATTAAGCCTCACAGATAGGCTGTTTCCATTTCCTTTAACAAAGTTTATCAGTCCTGAGTTACTTCTTGATTTCTTGCCAGTGGCATATAATGATGACTCAGCCAAGTCAGTTCCCAGAGTTGGACTCTTTTTTTTCTTATACACAGGAAACTTCTTTTCCAAGAATACTTGTTCCAGTTGCTCACAATCTTCATAGTTGATGATTATAGAATGATCTATGTACTTTCAATGTACCTTCAAAAATGAGATCTGCAGCTGGATAAGACGTGTGTGTGTGTGTGTGTGTGTGTGTGTCTTAGTAGACTTAAACCTTTCATTGAATAAGAAGCCTAGTTGATAGTGTAAGGTGAGAGTTAGAAGAACAGGGAATTATTTGGTTTAAGGAATTGTGAAGAAATGTGCTATGCCATTAAAATTTTTCTCTACTTTTGTGTTAAATCTTAATTTTGTGCAGAATTTACTAAGCTGCAGGAAACTGTCAAAATTGACTCTTGCTAAGTTCCATATTGGTTTGTAATTATCTTAAAACAAAAGTTGGTTGATACTAAAGTGCAGTTTTTCCTCTAGCTTTCATAAATTGAGACAGGTCTTTTTCTCACCCTCCACATACCTATGGCTGGAAGCCGAGGTGGTTGTTCTTGGTTCCCGTTACAACTTCTAGACTGTTAATTTCTCCGCTCCTTGCAAATTAGACTGTTCCTTTGAAACTCAAACCCCTTGGAAATATCAGCCATGCCCCTTTGGTATTACCATCATCAACAGACCTCCCTCCTGGGCACTCTGGTCTTATTTTTTTTTTTTTTTTGAGATGGAGTCTTGCTCTGTCACCCATGCTGGAGTGTAATGGTGTGATCTCGGCTCACTGCAAACTCCTCCTCCCGGTTTCAAGTGATTCTCCTGCCTCAGGTTCCTGAGTAACTGGGATTACAGGTGCATACCACCACACCCAGCTAATTTTTGTATTTTTGGTAGAGACGGGGTTTCGCCATGTTGGCCAGGCTGGTCTCGAACTCCTGACCTCAGGTGATATGCCTGCCTCAGCCCCCCAAAGTGCTGGGATTACAGGCATGATCCACTGCACCTGGCCTCTTGCCATTTATTTAAGGCTTTAGATCTTTTGCTCAATATCATCTTCAGGCAAGTTCAGCCATCATTTTAGTGGCTCAGCTTTCACGTGAAAGGACCAGTACAAACCTCGGTTCCCCGTTTTTTGACATCTTTATTTCCATTACTTTTTTTCTTTCCTCCACTTTATTGTCATCAAATCTGAAACATTTTCTATAAGGGTATGTACCACCAGGATCTAGATGCAAATATTCTGCCTCCTGGACATCACTCCTTGCCAGCTCGTTGGCCCAGATGTCCTCATTCCTACAACCCTTCATTTTCACTGAGACTCTCCTTAGGACACAGATGCTGCTGCTCCCTCACGATCCATCCGTACTCTCTTGCTTTCAGTTTCCACGTTTTCCTCCTCAAATGCCATAGTTCATTTTTAGCATTCCCTTGCAACTACCCTGAGCTTCATTTTCCCACAATTTATTTGTTTCTCTTTCTCTTCCCAAATTTTAAATGTTGATGTTTCTAAGGGTTCTGTCCTAATTGCTCTTCTTTTCTCTCCACACACATACTCTCTCTAAGCTCTAAACACTACTAAACAGCTCATAATTTCCAGTCTTAGAGTTTGGTCCAGACCTTTATTCTGGGAGTTGATGATTTACGTGACAATAGCACTCGAATAATTCAGAGGTAACATGTCCTGGTTTCCCACATGATAGTAAGTGGCACTGCCAGCCATGCTAGATGCTTATAAGTCATTTTTGGCCCTTCCTCAATATTCTGACAATATCCAATTCAACATTCATTTAAAGAATATTTTGGTTCCAAATACATCTGTAATTTCCTCCACCTATTTTGATTTCCAATGTCCCCAGCCTAGCCAGAGCCACATATTTTCTTACCTACGCTTATTTTCTTAGGTCATCCTTAGTCAACTTACTTTAATTCTTATCTCCGACACCCTGTTAGCTACAGAGAAACCAAAGTGATCTCTTAACATGTCTTTCAGTTTCCAACTCTCCCACTTTTCTGGTGTACTTGGACTAAGATTTATGTTCCTCATCATTACTAATGAAGACCTGTACTGTTTCACATATCCTTCTCTTTCAGCCACGTCTCACATTACTCTTTCTCCCTTCTGTACTTCATCCAGATTCCTACTTTTCAGTTTTTCATTTCATCCAATTCACAGGTTTCTTCTACATGCCAAGATCTTGCTCATATATTAGGGTCCTTGAACACTGGGGGTTTTTCCTATAAGACGAATCTTTCTGTATTGTATGAAAAGCTAACTCTTTTTATTCTCAGGTCTTAGCTTAAATATTCTCACTTGAAAGAAGTGGTTAGAGTCTGTATAATCCAAATTAATATTTCTTTTTTTCTTTTTCTTTTGAGACAGGGTCTTGCTGTGTCACCCAGGCTGGAGTGCAGTGCCACAATCTTGGCTCACGGAAACCTCTGCCTCCTGGGTTCAAGCAGTTTTCCTTTCTCAGCCTCCTGAGTAGCTGGGACTACAAGCGCACACCACTACACCCGGCTAACTTTTTTATTTTTAGTAGAGATGGGGTTTTGCCATGTTGATCAGACTGGTCTCAAACTCCTGGACTCAAGTGATCCATCCGCCTTGGCCTCCCAAAATGCTGGCATTACAGGCATAAGCCACCACGCCCGGCCCAAATTAATATATCTATATATAAAAATTATATGTATGAATCTTATATAATGTGAATTAAGATTATATCTAATGTTCGCCCCAACACCCTTGTTGGATATTCAGTCCCTTGCTTCACTTTGCATGTGAACACATTTTGTAATAATCTCTTCACTTTGCTCAGTTGGATTTCTGTGCCTGTCTTCGTCTTCAGAATTGAAACCCTAGGAGTACAGGACTGTGGCTTTCTTATTCACCACTGCAGCTCCGTAACTAAGAGAGCATCTGATACATATGTGTGAAGGGAATTGGTTAAATATAGACCACTAGGTCCAGTGGAGTCCACAGCCTATTCACTTCATGTAGTTTCCAAGAAACAAATGCTTCTCAACATATATTAATGAATGAGATATGGGCCAGGGTATCTGGTCTGGCTGGAGATGGCTTAACTTTGAGTTCACTTGAGAGGGTATCAGTGTGAGCAGGAATGCTTTCACTCACTTCAAGAATTGCATGGTGTTGGCCGGGCGCGGTGGCTCTCGCTTGTAATCCCAGCACTTTGGGAGGCCGAGGCGGGCGGATCACGAGGGCAGAAGATCGAGACCACGGTGAAACCCCGTCTCCACTAAAAATACAAAAAAATTTAGCCAGTCGTGGTGTCGGGCGCCTGTAGTCCCAGCTACTTCGAGAGGCTGAGGCAGGAGAACGGCGTGAACACAGGAGGCGGAGCTTGCAGTGAGCCGAGATTGCACCACTGCACTCCAGCCTGGGTGACAGAGCGAGACTCCGTCTCAAAAAAAAAAAAAAGAAGAAGAATTGCATGGTGTTTAGGGGGAAGAATCACCCCGCTTCTCTGGGGAGACATGAGGGCTCTGTGGCTCCTGTGGGCTCTCAAACTGTTGGAAGATGATTGCTAAACCTGAGTTTTCAGGTCTCCTAGTTATATTCATTTAAACTTATAGATGATTTGTCACTATTTTAAGTTGTTTTTCACTGAAAAGTCAGTCTGAATATAGAGCCTTATTTCATTCAGATCAGAAAAACTGGGTTTTGGTAAAATCTGTTTATCTATAATTTTTAAGTAAGTACAATTTTATAAACCAGTTATTCCTAACTTGAGAGGCCTGGAGGATTTATTACAATGTGTATTTCAGGGCCACATCTGCAGAAGTTTTGATACAACATTTCCTTACTAATACCCCTGACAGCTCATTTTAGCAGGCATCCTGTGTTATTCAGAAGCAGAACGTTTATGCACTACACTTTGGGAGAGAGAAGTGCATGTTATGTTACCATTTAAAGATGCCTGGTTCTTGTGGGGCAAATTGGCAAATGATTTATCTGAACTAATGGCAGAGTGGAATTTTAATACTTTAGGGTTTTCAGGAATCTTAGAGCTGTTTTCATTTGTCTCACACATACAGCCTGAACCTTGAAGACATTAATGAATTTGTCACAGAAATTAAATTGGGCCAAAATTTACATTTGCAACCCATGTCTGTGCTCTTCATTCTAAAGCACAATGGCCTAGAGTCATATTTTAACCTCTAAGTTTCATCTTATTAAAAAATAAAATAAAATAAATGTAAATACATGCATGTATTATACTATATATACAATTTATATACATTACAATATTAATTTGAATTACACATGACATCACTAGTAAAGGCCAGTTACAGTTTAGACTGAGATAAGCCCTGTGAGAATTTACTAAGGTCAAAAAGACTCCTTTTAATAGTGACTCAGTGGTACCTACTCTAAGGACAAAGGCTCCAGTATGTATCCTAATCTAAGTTATTACTGAATGTGAGTCCTGTGATAGCTTCTAATGAAAATTTTCCATTGAAAAAAATCAATGTTAATAACTGGAACTCGAGAGCTGTAATGGGTTCTGCTGTGTTTTTCGGGCTTAGACTGTGTGCTATAATATGCTAAGAAGAGGAGTTGATGACCTGTGAGCTCTGGTCACTTCCTGATCTCATTTGACTCTTTGGTCTTTAGTTTTAAAAGGGTGATCAGAGAGGTTGCTTTATAATGGAGAAATTGAACAAAAGGACCATCAACCTGCAGGCTCACTGGCACAGCGCAAGTTTCACCGGATAAGCATTTCAGTAAAGAGGACTATTGCCAACAGCAATACTTGCAAGGAAGCTTTGTTACAGAGAGGATTTTTTTTTTTAAAGAAGCTGCTAGGAAAACTGACACTAGAAGCTAACTAGAGTCACTCTTTATAGATATCAATGAAATTGTAAGTCTGAAGACATTACTTACCTAGATACAGTAATGGACTTTATTTAAGAACCAACTTTATACATACCTAATATACCTAGGCTTGTTGATCAAGTTGGCTGGCTGGGGAAGAATAAAACCATCTAGAAGATCCACATGATGAGAGAAAGCATTCGGGGAGGGCAGACAGAGACATGATGCTGGCCACAGATAGAACCCAGAGACGCTCTGTGATTGAAGTAGTTCTAATACCTGGAAGCTTCGATTTGCTCTTATAACGTGTCTAAAGCCATTTAATTCAAGACTACCCTTCCTAGTTGGTACCTGTAGATGTAATGCATCTCCTAAGGTATTAGTCTAGGCTCCACCGGACAGAACAACTACCTGGAGGTAGGTGGTGGAGCCTCCGGACTCCGCGACACATTTCACAATGCTGTTTACTCCAAAACACTGGCCTTATTGAACTAATCTAGCTATTGGGTAAGACGAGAAGTAATACACGAACATTCTTAAAGTCTGTTCTCTTTTGCCTTGTGACCTTAAACATTTCAAAGACCAACATGAACACTATTGAATAGAATTGTGTTTCCATCGTCATAACTAATCTGAAAGCCTAAGTTATACCTCTTTCACTGCACATCCAATCTATTTTATGGGCAGAAGAGCACAATGGGCTCAGCTATGCAGGCTTTAGGAGTTATTTTAACCTTTAAAGAACAATAGACACAAGTAAAAGTACATACATAAAGTAGGCATTTTATATTTAATTTTTATTTTCATATGCATGAAAAGTGTGTTCCAAAAAAAGATTAGAGAAATCCATGGCATGTCTTTCTGGTTAATGTTACTTTATTTTTTGGTTCATCTACGCTACTACTTACAAGTTACTTGTTTTTTTTTTCATGGAAAATTTTTTTTAAATGAATTGATTTTACTTTTCATCAGCACAGTTGTTGACTAATACCAAAGTTAGTTAGAAGGTTATGATTTTTACATTTATAGAATGTCAGGGGCAGCATTTAGACAATACATCATAGTAACTTGGCATTTATGAAATATTAGTTTTCCATAAACATGAACTCAGAGAGGAAGGTTACATTTTTTTAAATTATAATAACATTTTGAAAACCATCTGTCCTTTAAAATGTTACTAAAATATATATTGGAACTGGTGTTTTAGATGCCAGTCCTTCCTGAAGAGTGTTTTGAGATTTTTTTCAAATACTGCCTCAGTTCTATATAAAATAGAAAATATTCTGCCTTGTAAAATGACTACTGGATGTAGGTAAGAAGAAGTTAAGGAAATATTACATAAAAGTAGATTTGCAAAGGTAATTTGCTGAAGGATTATTTACACTTTGATGAGTGGATCTGGATATTTTGATACTAAGTGAAAGTGGTTCCACTGGAATTAGAAGGGAATAGAGATCTGAAAGCAGGAGTGAAAAGAATGTGTGTAAGCCGGGCACGGTGGCTCATGCCTGACCTCAGGTGAGCCGCCCACCTCAGCCTCCCAAAGTGCTGGGATGACACGCTTGTTAAGTGGTACTCTAATTAATCAGTAACTTAAACCTCAAAAGAGATTCATTATGTACACAAAATTAATCTTGTGTAATCAAGTGTATAAGTAAAATTAATTGAAGAAATCAAAAAACGCAAGGTGGCTGACACCTGTAATCTCAGTGCTTTCGGAAGTCTAGGTGGGAGGATCCCTTGACTTAAGGAGGCTGAGACCAGTCAAGCAACACGGTGGGACCCCATCTCTGTAAAACAATTAGCCGGGGATGGTGGTGCGTGCCTGTAGTCCGAGCTACTTGAGAGGCTGAGGCAAAAGTATCGCTTGAGCCTAGGACTTGGAGTCTGCAGTGAGCTATGATCACACCACTGACTCCAGCCAGAGCAACAGAGGGAGACAATGAGAACACGTGGACACAGGAAGGGGAACATCACACTCTGGGGACTGTTGTGGGGTGGGGGGAGGGGGCAGGGACAGCATTAGGAGATACACCTAATGCTAAATGACGAGTTAATGGGTGCATCACACCAACATGGCACATGGATACATATGTAAGAATCCTGCACGTTGTGCACATGTACCCCAAAACTCAAAGTATAATAATAAATAAATAATAAACCACAAAACACTTGTAATTCCAAATCCAGATATATAAACCACAGGAATACTTAGATAAACACACGTTATACACACATATAGTATATGTATGATAAAATATACTTGTATGTTCAACTTGGGAAAGGTTGATGATTTTAGAAACTAATAATTCTATTGCCTTGTGCTCTAATGATTTTCAATTTGAAGATTTATTTGGGATCAAATATATGAGGCTCCATATACAAGACATCTTTCTTTCCCCTCTTCTCAGCACCATTTTTTGGCTGATTATTGGACTACAACTGGGAGATCTAGAACTAAATTCCTGCTTAGTGTTTACTTGTTCAGAGCATAGGCTTTGAAATCGTCCTGTTTTGCCTCAGTCTCCACAGTGGTACCTACTAACCTCATGACTAGGGGATCGTGTAGCATTTCTCTAAGCCTTGTTTTCTTAGCTGTGAAGTGGTAAATTTTGGAAGTGCTTTGTTCATAGGATTTCTGTGGAAACTGAATTGGGTAAAGAATATAAGGCATTTAGCACAGTAAAATAACCTGGATTACAGTAACTTTTCAAGGAGTGTTTATTAGTACTTAAACTGCCATTGTCATCAAAATTCTGTTTTTACATATGAACTTAGAAATGCCATTGTAACCTTCTCAACTCATTTGGTCATTTAAAATAGAGAGGTTGAGTTAGGTGTTTCTTAAATTTCTCTTTAGCTCTGATACTATGTGTCTGACGTTAAGTAATGCAAAGTTGGTAATTAAATCTTCCCCTTTCGTGATGTAGGAGAAAGGCATACAAAATTTCTGGGTGACTGGATTCCCTTGCAAGTTTATTAGAATTGTAATTACGTAGCATTTTGAATAAAGCGTTCATTCTGGAAATCATTAAGTTTATTTTTCTTAACTCCGTATTTTGTCAACTGTGGAAAAATTGGGATTTAGGAGTAACCTCTGATTTAAAATTCCACCTAGTAACCATCTAAATTGTAGTCTTGTAATTTCCTAACTTTGGTCTTGAAGGTGTTTATCATTCTTATGCGTTATCATACTGTATTATATATTTATGCAACATAAAATGTATAGTTTTAACTATTGCACATGTTTACATATGAAAGGTGTAGTTTTGAACTTATCATTATTAAATTTGCTAATTTTGCTTCACTATTCATTTTGGACACTTATCCATATTAGTACATGCAACTCAAGTTTATTCTTTTGAGCTACTGTATATCATTCAAATGTATGAATAAATAACCTTGCTTTGGTGGACATTTAAGTATTTTCATGTATCAGTATGAAAAACAGTTTCAAAATGAACATTCAAATATACATTGCATATATGTGTATAATATTTGTATATATGAAGGTTCCTGTGGGTCATATATCTGAAATCAAAATTACAAGTGTTTTGTACCTTCTATAATTAATTTTACTCTCAATTTTAAGTAAACAAGATTAGTTTTTGCACATGATGCATCTCTTTATTCAGTTAAAATTACTGACATAATTAGAATACCACTTAAAACTTGAGAATATTTTCAAGGGTATTTATGCAAAACTTACATAAATGTGTTGAAAAGTCCTTTTGTATATATGTAGAGATTACATGGTATGTTAAATTCATCAATTTGCCTAAATATCAAGTTATACTTAAGTAGTGTCCATACACCATGCTTTTGCTTGACTGAACTCCAATATGTATATCCGGAGTACTTTTTAACATTCATAGGTTAAGTGGCCTGTTTTGGAAAATGATATTAAAAATGTAATTCAGATGAATGCTTAAAGATTAAAAATGAATGAGCTTTCGTATTAATCATCAATATGACAACCCTAAAGGGAAGCATGATTTTCAAATATACCTCCTTGTAGGCAGGATAATTCAGAAATGCACAGTGCATATTAGATATGGGATTTGAGTCATAGTGTATTTCTCTAAGAATGTAATTTATTGTACTTTCACATCCACCCCACTGAATATGCAGAGTTTAAGATGCAATGGCCAGAAGACATGAGCGTGTCACTAGAAGGATGTGGACGTGGGCTCCGGGGCTGTTGATGATGACGGTGGTCTTTTGGGGTCATCTGGGGAATGGACAAGGCCAAGGTAAGTGCAAGGATTTTCTAATTCTTTGCGAGTTGGATGCGAATTTCACTTTGTGATGAAATTATGTTGAGTCTTTGGTTTGATGTTTAAGCAATTTTTTACAATCTTCCGTCAGGTTTTTGTTACAGGGTATTGTAATATCTCTGCACCAGTTAAATTGAAATAGAATTAGGTGTGAGTAAATGCATCAAAATTGAAGCCATCTTTCTGAAATTGGCTTTTCTCTGTTGTAATTGATGATATGTATATATATGTGAGGTTTTATGAAGCCATATATATGCGTGTGTCTCTGTTGTAGTTGGTGGTATGTATATATATGTGAGGTGTTACGAGGCCATAAATATGCGTGTGTGTGGGTTTTGGGTGGGTGGGTGTGCCTGTGAGTTTGTGTGTGTGGTATTTTACAAGAACACGTAGCATATAAAGTTGTCGTGATTTTGAAGAAAAGTTTTTGGACGTTTGTCTGTTTAGGGTTTTTATGTTTTTGGATGTTTGTCTCTTTAGGGTTTTTATGTTTTACATTTTAAAATTTCAAGAACCTATTCTTAAAGGATGCGATGTTCTTTAGAAATTAAATGAAAAATGTGACGTTTCTCATTCTTCTGCCAAGTGTATTTAGGGGAAATTAATGAGAGAGTGGAGCTGCAAGGTTGTGGCATCCTGAAATGTCTGTTGGAGCGTAGAAAAAGGCCATAGATTTTGTAATAAGGCTTTCAATACTGATTTCATCAATAGCTGTATGGAGTGGTTTGTGCCAAATCTAGTATCTGTGAATGTATTTTGTGATAAGTATTGTATTATTTTTGGAGGTGTGTTGCCTGCTCAGATACAAATTGCAATTCTGTATTTTATGTGATAAAACATCCTGACATCGCTGAAATTTTCTTTTCCTTTCCGGGCAAGTATATTCGGCATTGATTTCCTGCATTTTCAAGGCTTGAAATGAAATCTGTGAGCAGGAAGTTTACAGAGTTATTTCAAGGGATAGGTATATTTCTCCAGATAAAATTGAAAGTGTGCAGTGTTATTATATAATTGTGATGAAGTTGAGCTTTGCTAGTTTGAAGTATCTAATAAAGTTTAACACTTTTTAAAAGATCCTTCAAAAAAAGCAGTTTTCTTGCCATATGTAATATTGTTCAATGAAGTTTTGAAATGAAATAGATATTTTTCAAAACCACAAATGCATCTGTGCCTTTATATGAACAGTTGTATATACATGTAAGCAGATAATACATTTTGTTAATTAAGATCAGCTTTGATTTTAATTTTTCTTTCCTGTCATTCAGAATTTGTATTTGCATCTAATAGAATTCTCATTTTTCTTTTTTGTCATAAAACTAATGTAAAATATATTCAATACACATAGTAGTTTTTTTCACCAAAGGTCTAAAACAAGAATATGTAGACAGTAGCTACGTTGGATTTCTTTGGCTATAAGAGTTGTCTATTTCTCTGGTGATGTGTAGAATTACTAAAATGCAGCATGACAACTGTTTCTCTGTAATAGTGATCCAACATGACATGTAGTATTACACAGGGTTGCTAATACCTTCCTCTGACCATCATTTCCAGTAATTGTGGCTTGTTTTAGATGAGGAATAGGTTATTAGATATTTAAAATATTTGAGAAAAATAGGTATCTTCTCTCTTATTTACCCAAACCCTTTTATTTACTCAATATTGATGGCTCAAGTATTCTATCTTTCACTAGGGACCATCATTTATTAAAAAATGGCCTGAAATCAATTCCAAGTCTAGCTGTAGTGAAGCTTCTAGTGGGAAATGCAAATTAAGTAATTTGTTTTCTTTCTAAAAGGATAAATTAAAATAGACAATGATTCAAAGAACAAAACAACTTAATAGAAAACATAATGGAATGCTTTGATACTATGATTCAGGGAATTTTGCTTCCTTAGTGGTAGCTAGATTGAGTGAAGGAGATTGCTTAGGTATAATGAGCAAATCTTATAATTGCAAGTATAACCCAAGCTGCATATCATCATTTAGCTCAATAAGCCTCATTAAATATTAAATATTACCTTTTAACTTTTATGCAATTAAGCAGAATTTAAAAATAAAAGTTTTAAAAATTAAAGTTTTTATTACTAAGTATCTTTTAAAATACAAATCTCACAGCTCCTTATTGTCAAGAAAAGAACACATGAAAATTTATAAATAAGGTTTTCTCTCTATTAAATTTACAGTCTTGCATTAAATATTGGTTATTGGGACCCACCATGTCCATGATTATGATTAAGTATCAATGAAAGATGACTCTTGCAGCAAATATGCATGCAAATGTTTTAAGATTATTTTCACATTATTTCACATAATTTCTTAAGCATAATAGGATAAGTAAATTATACTTTCTACACAAGCTCTTCATATTTATGAATAGACCATGTTCTAAATTTTTCAATCATTGGGGAATCCCAATGTCATATTTATGAATGGACCATGTTCTAAATGTTTCAGTCATTGGGGAATCCCAATGTCATATTTATGAATGGACCATGTTCTAAAAGTTTCAGTCATTGGGGAATCCCAGTGTCGTATTTATGAATGGACCATGTTCTAAATGTTTCAGTCATTGGGGAATCCCAGTGTCGTATTTATGAGTGGACCATGTTCTAAATGTTTCAGTCATTGGGGAATCCCAGTGTCGTATTTATGAATGGACCATGTTCAAAATGTTTCAGTCACTGGGGAATCCCAGTGTCGTATTTATGAATCGACCATGTTCTAAATGTTTCAGTCATTGAGGAATCTTCCTAGAGAAACCGTGTGAGAAATTGTAGCTAAGCTCAAAAACGGAAGACAAAAATCGATTTAACGAGGAATGTAGATTAATGTCATAGTATTATCGCGACTGTGTGCAACCACTACTTATAAACAATGATATAAGAAATGCAATCTGAAATCTGAATTCTAAATAGGAATGTAGTGCCATTATCCCTCTGGGACCCTTAGGGTCAAAATAAGATAAAAGTGATGAATGGTGGGTTGGAAGTCAGTCAGTGATCCTTGTCAAATTTTTGTATCTGTCAAGAAAAGCATCTGCTTGAGGACATCCATTTTCCTACTTCTGAGTTACAGAATAATAGGTACTTATCCTGAATGTGACATTCCCTGACGTGGACTCTGTCTTTGCTGCTTAGGTGGTGTGTGCATGAGAAAGTGCTTAACATCTGAAAACGGAGACAATCCTTAGAGAAAGATATATATGAATTTTAAAAGGAAATATACCTACGATGGAAATAAAACAAATAGCATAAATATCTAGCTGTATTTGGTCTTTTTGGTAACTATTACAATATATACATTTTCAAACAACTAAGTTCAGCACTGACTTTGGGAGAATCTAGATAAAACTGAACTGACATATAATAAGCATTGGTGTAATTAATAGCACAGCGGGCAGAACCATGGGGGTATTTCCTGAGGAAGAGGGACTATAGAGAGGCAAAAGAAAACCCAGCTCATTCTGGGGAGTGCCAGGAGCAGTTATTATATTCAGAACTGAGAACTTATTTCTAACTCACCAACCCATAGTTCTGGCTGAAGTGCAGTGGTGCAGTCATAGCTCATTCTCAGCCCCAAACTCCTGGGTTCATATGGTCCTCTCATCTCAGCCTCCTGGTAGCTATGACCACAGGTGTGCACTACTTTGTCCAGCCAGTTTATTTTATATTTTATTTTCATTTCATTTGTAAAGACTGGGTCTTGCTATGTTGCCCAGGCAGGTCACAAACTCCTATCCTCAAGCAGTCCTCTAACCTAGGCCTCCCAAAGTACTGACATTACAGGCATGAGCCATTGCATCTGGCTCAAAAATATTTCTGTCCTAATGGCTTTAACAAAGAAGTGCCGTTTTGGGGATATATACAATGGTGTGCTGCTTGGGAGTGACACAAAAATAATTATAAGAAGAATGGAACGAATATGTCAGTATGTTTTCAAAAGCAAGTTAGCCCAAGTTTTTAAACAAGCATAATTTTAGGGTTTTTGTAACTAACTTAGGGTTTAAATGTAGCAAAAATTTTAAACATTATCATGAATACACAGAAAATTTTAATCAATTTGGTTTCCATGATGAATTTACATGCTTAAATTCCTAATTTCAATTTGCTGCTAGATATGAGAAAGTTTGAGATTTTGAAGAAGCAAGTGGTTCTTACAAATGTAGCAAACTTAAATTTTGAGGACAATTTAATTTAACTTCCATTTTTATGACCAGATTTTGGGTCAGCTGTTAAGCATTCAAAAAATAAAATCTGATAATATCTGGCAATTCCAATTTTCAGTTTTATTGATCTTCACCATGAAATAATATATAAGGTAAGGGGCAAAATTTTGGAAAAGCAGATCACTTTGTTGTCCTATTTAGCAAGTTCTCAAATTATGCCATCTTGGAATCATTACAAGTAATTATACGAAGACAGTATCTTGTGTTTTGTATTTCATTGTTACACATCCAATTGTTCTCTAGAGATATCAGAGAAAACCCACTCAAGAAGGGAAGGTTAGATAAACAGCCCTCTCTCTCTCTCTCTCTGTCTTTGCCTCCATTTGGTTCCTTATGTTCATTTCTCAGTGCATTTCAGTTACTTTTATTGTTCCCTTCATTTTCTCTTTCATTCCAGAAGTTTAAGTGATTGCATAATTCTTTTGACAGCTGAAAGTAGTATCCGACTTTGAATGAAAGGTTTACAGCTACAGCTTTTCAATTAGAAAATCTCAGATCATGTGATCTATGAGTTTTAATATCTTAGGATCTCGACCAGTAAGGAATAATCACTTTGAAAAACCTTGATGCTACCTAGAGTTTGTGTTTTGTGAGGTTGCTTGGTAAATTATTTTCCTTTGATAATTGAATATTGCTTCAAGAGAGGTGAGCTCAGACGTTTGGCAATGAATATTGAATGTGTATTCCAAGAGACATGACCTTAAAATATCATCAAGCTAAGTAGTAGTGAAATTGAACTCTGCTGTATAATAGAAGTCAGTGTTTCTTACATCTTTGTGATATATAAATATTTTTACATTGTGGTAGATAATAATTTGTATGGGAACATTTAATTGAATTTAATTTATCCTATGGCAGAATTATGTTGCATAGGTCATTTTAGTTTTTGATTTAAGCATCTTAAAATTACAAATGCAAATATTCAACACGTAAAACCCACATGAATACACACTCCCAAACATTTGAAATCCTAACAGTCATTTCCAACAGCTTTTTCCTACAAAAGAAGTCAGCTCTTCTTAGAGAAGACATGCATTCCCATAGCTTGAGAGGTGCACACTATAAGGTAAACAGAGAAAGGATTACAGCAGTTTAAGTATACCAGCGGATTTACTTTATAGACAATAGACTTTTGAATTACTTGTCTTCAAAATTTGGTTTCTTGAGAAAATTATCTGTGTAGATTAATCATGCATTTCAGATACTTTCCAGACATCTGAATGTTGTTTTCTTAAAAGTAGCCAGCACGCCTTTTTATGCAGTCTGCATGGGAGATAGTAAGAGATGTGTATGCTGTATATCTACTAGTAGAGATTTGTTTATGAGTGCTTCCTTAAAAAATTATTTTTTCTGAAGAAAGGGATTTCTTTTTTATAATTTAGATTAGATGATTTTAAATGTTTTTAGGTTTTAACCTCTCTGATCATCAGGGTCATTGCCATGGAAAAAATGCAAGTTATAGCATATTTCATTTTTATAAGGAAAGAAGTTGATAATTTAGACTTTTTTCTTTTACTAAATTGAATTACATCACTCAATATTTGGATGGCATTAATTCACAATAGCAACAAAAAAATCTTACTATTCAACAAAATAAAGTATGATTTCCTTCACATTTAACTTAATTTGTTCTTTAAAACATCTCCTAACGAAGGTTTTCTCATCCTCTGAAGCTGAATTTATTTAGGAAAAAATATTTTAAACACCATCCCAAGTGATATAACTATTTTTATTGAGCTTTGATGTTCTATTTGAACATATTTGAAGACTGTACAAGCACTCAATTTAGAATTAAGATTTTATTTGGAGATTTTGGTTGTATTTGAAATCTGTTGTGGAATTAAACATGAAGAATACGTCAATTTACTAGATGTCATTGTCTATGACACATTTTAGTCTTATCTTTCTGCCTATATGTAAAGAGGAATAGAAATAATTGGTATAAACAGGAAAAAAGAAGTAAAGTGGTAGGATCAGATGTGAGAAATATATAAGCTAAGATACTCTTTTTTTGTTTGTTTGTTTTTTGTTTTTGTGAGACAGAGTCTTGCTCTGTTGCCCAGGCTGGAGTGCAGTGACACAATCTTGGCTCACTGCGGCCTCCACCTCCCAGGCTCAATGGTTCTCCTGCCTCAGCCTCCTGTGTAGCTGGGATTACAGGTACGCATCACCACACCCGGCTAATTTTTGGATTTTTAGTAGAGACTAGGTTTGACCATGTTGGCTAGGCTAGTCTCAAACTCCTGACTTCAGTTGATCCGCCCACTTCAGCCTCCCAAAATTCTGGGATTTCAAGTGTGAGCCACCAGGGCCAGCCTAAGCTAAGATATTCTAGAAGCTATTAATAGTAAAATATAATGTAAATTGTTTAAAATTAATCTGTATATGAAATTTTTTCTAGGACTTTCCTGCCAGAAAAGTAGGAATAGAATGGCAAAAGGAACGAGGTTCCTTCTACAAGTAGGCACACATCCTATTTCACTTTATCCTGTGATCAGTCTCATAACCATCTCCTGGTGTGAAGTGCTAAAACTGTGCTTTAAGAATAACTTAAGTCCTTTATGTACAAACTAAAGTATGAGAGCCTGAACCTTGGAAACCAAGAGATTCCAAAAAGCCTTATGTGTGAGACTGGGTGCCACAGATCTTGGCAGAAATTACTGCTTATTCTTAATTCTTATTGTTCCTTTCTAGCACTTCAATTTATAATGCCAATATCTACCTCAGCCTAAAGACAAGCTCTAGAATCACTTGTGTTACTTATTACATTTCTTTTAAAAAGCTCATGAATTACACATGAATTTCAAAGTTGCCAACTGAGATTCCAAGGACTTAGAAAAGAAAAAACGTGGCACCTTTCCATTATAAAGGCTGTACGCAGTCTTCATAGTGTTTGTCTTTAAGGGACAACATGCCTCATCCATCAGCAACTTTTCTTCCTTAAATCATCATATCTTGCCTAAAAAGGTTTTCTGAAAACTAAGATTTGCAGATTGTTATATCACATCTTAATCTACGTATCAACTTTAGCATTATCAAAGCATGAACTGTTCTGGGTTTTCATAGTTAATTATGTTTGTGGTGATAACTGGGATGCAATTGTTTTTCTTCTGATGATTTTGTACTTGCTTTTCTTATGGTAACTTCTGATGCTTGTTTGTAAGATCTTCCTCTCTTTTCTCCATCTGGTTATCTTCTTACCTTCTGTCCTTTAACTCAGATGTCACCCACACTGTGTGTCTTTCTGGATTGCTTCTTATTTAACTGTTGCTTCTCATAGTTTACATACCTCCTCCTGTACCACACTATCAACATTTCTCAAGCTGCACTATATGCTGGGTTGTGTCTTTATTTATTTATAAGTTCCTTGATAATTCGGACTATATATTAGTATATTCAAAAAATACTTATGAAGTGTTTACTTTGGGTCAGGAATTATTGAGTGAAGGAAATTGACCAAAACTCTGCCATCATGAAGCTCGCATTCTAACTTAGGGAGACAGATAACAGACAATGAGCCACATAAATATGCAAAGTATCGTAAGTTAGATGGTGAAAAGTAATCCTGGATGGGGATCAGATAATTTTGATAGGATAATTTTTAACTGGGTAGTCAAGAAAGGCCGCACAGAGAAGATGGCAATTGGAAGAACAAGGTGGTGAGAACTGCTGAGTCTGGAGCAAACACACAATTTGGAGCAGTAGAAGATTCCAGAAGTAACAGTATAGAGGCGAAGAAGTGGGAATTGTGTGGAGTCTTTTACTTGCTGTTGTAATGACCTTGGCTATGCTTTGAAGTGAGGTGGAAAGTTGGCAGGGACCTTAGTTTTCTTTTTAATAATTCACTATGAATTTTGAACGGTCACTATTATAGACTCAATAATTTTGCTTTATTACTCTTGCAATTGACTACAAAAGAGCGTATTGAAGAAATGTTAAATTCTAATTTAAACTGATTGAAATAGGTTTTTATCTTTTTATGTTTCTCATCACTGAATATCTCATTTTTAATTAGTTTGAAAGCATTCTAAGATAGTGAGCCAATGCAATTTAGCATAATGCATAACTTATTATTCATCAGATTTAGGTATTTAACCGAGGATGCTAATTAGGAAAGTAACTTGTTCTGTTGGATGATTTTGATAAAGCTACTTTCAAATGATTATCACATCCATTGATGTCATATTAAGTTGTGTTTCTGGAAACCAAATTTAGGCAGTGGTAATGAGTTAATATCTCTAAGTGGATACCTTTTATCTCTACAGTCAAGGATACTTGAAAGTGGAAAAACATACTGGCTTCAAGTCTTGGGAACTAGGACTTACCGGAAATGTGTGTGTTTTTTTTGTTTCCTGGTGGAATTGTCTTCTCGGAAAGATGGTGTTTCCTTTTCAATAGGAAAAAATTGATCCTATGCTGCTTTACTTTAATGCTTTGCTTTTGTCAAAATAGTGTTTTCTTAGGAAAATTAACCTATCATAATATAATGAAAAGAGAAATGCTGAAGACACAAAATGATGTCCATGTTAATATTGAGTAGGAAGCATCAAGGGACATGAGAAGAGGGAAGCGAAGAGAGGGAGAAGAGAAATTTATAGTGTAACAACAATTAGTAAAAAGGATTAGCATATACATGTAGTCAATAAGTCAATAAATGGCTGTTTATAGAAAGCCTACCAGGCACTAGGGGATATAGCAGTGAAGAAGGCAAAGACACAATTGGCTACACTGTAGTGAGGAGGGAAAGAGGAGGAAGACATACAAATACCTAAAAAAAGCAATGGTGTGAAGGGCTATAAAGTACACTACTACGAAGAAGATTACATGTGATAACATGGCTGAGTAAAACTGTCAAGGAAGAAGGCACTGATCTGGCTGTAGGTATTTCAGAGCATTTTTCTCTCTGAGGAGGTAATATTTCATTTGAGAGTTGAGTGAAGACAAAGAGGAAGGTACTTTGAAGATCTGGGGTGCTCTGAGCAGAAAGAAGGGCAGATATAAAGATTCTGTAATTTAAAAAGAGAGCTTGATAGTTTCTTACAAAGAAAAGAAGGCCGGTTTGGCTGGAATGTCCATGAAGGAAGAGCATGGAGAGAGATTACATGAGTGTTCTCAGGGACCAAATCTAGATCTTATATCAAAATGTGAATATAAATTAACTACATTGAAAAGTGTATGATGGATGTGTGATACGATGAGGTTAGCTCTTAGGAGGGTGTACTATTGTGGAAGGGTACACTAGTGAAGGAAGGGGGTTCATTTAGCTGACTATTGCACCTGTCCAGTTGAAGGATGATGGTAGTTGGGATTATGAGTGTAGCAATAAAGTTGGAGAAAATCAGTTGAGATTGGAAGTTGACTTGAAGATGATTGAATTTACTGAGCAAGAATTATATCAAGGTATTTGGATGTAGGGACATGGGGGATTATGGTCACTTTTAGTGATATGGCAAAGTCTTGATGACATGAGGCAGTTTGCAAGTGACAGAGGTGTGGGTAGGTGCGTATGTGTGATTGATTTTACATTTTTTAATCTTAAATTAAGACGCTAGTTAGAATCCAAGTGGAGACATCAAGTAGGCACTGACAAGTTGACTTGGCTAGAGATGTGAGTTAGATCATCGTAGCCTATAGAGCATGCCTAAAGTCATGAATCTAGGTGAGGGGTTGGAAAACTATTATAGCCCATGAGCCAGATCTGGTCTGCCACCTATTTTTGTATGGCTCATGAGTTATAAGTACGTGTGGCATTTATAAGTCTAAAATGTAAAATACAGGGAAATTTTTCAGCAGGGAAAGTTCCATAAATTTGCCTCTTGGCAACACAAAGCCTGCAATATTTACTATCTGGCTCTTTGTCAAAAATGTTACTGACTCCTGATCTGGATGAAACCCTGTGAGGAGAGAGTGTTGACAGAAGAGAGAGAAGCATCACAGTGGAAATTAAAATTATGTCAACTGAAGTGTGTAGGGTAGAGAATTTAAGCCTGAGTATAACAGTAAGAGATTAAAATAACAGTAAATTCATTATCAGCGTGATCAATGAAACCTTTGGGGGCAAAGAGGAACTATCTTCGTCACACCTTTCACTCACTCATAGAAAGATCTTAGGCAGGAAATATAACTTGTTTGAAGATCTGAGATAAGGCTAATGTAGTTTGGACAAAGAAAGCCAATGGGAGGATGACATTACATCTGGCCAAAGATTTAGGGAAGAGCCAAATACTTCAGGCTTTTTAAAGTGATCTTTAGATAAAGAGGAGGTCATCAAGGCATTCCGAATTTGGAGGATCAAATCACATCTGATGGAAAAAATCTGGCTGTATGTGCATCTAGGATGTAAGGAAGCCAACATGGATGTGAAGTTAAAATTGTCCATTGCAAATAATAAAATGAAGGCCCCAGGTAGCCTTGGCAAGGGCAGATTTGGTATAAAATCCTTATTGGAATGGGCTTAAGCAGTAACGGGAATACGGATCTAGCTGTTGTGTTTAGTGGAATTTTATCAGTCTTTTTGTTGTGTATGATATATAGATGGTCAAAATAAGGAACTTCTACATTTTCGGTTTTTGTTTTATTTTAATTGAGATTTGAATTAAAAATAAGAAACTTTTATTTTGAAACTTGGAGACTGTGTTTAAAAAGTATAGAGTAGGGCAAGAAAAAAACCTAAAACTCTCCTGATGAGGAGAGTGCTAATCGTGACTCTAATAATAATAAAATACTTTTCTGATAATTTTTTGTGTGTTTCATTATTTATATATGTATGGGAAGTTGTACCCTAGCCACATGCCAATTCACCTGGTGAACTTGCTCTTCAACGTGGCACAAATATTTCCTTCTATCTTTAGCCTTCCGGGGTTTCTCACATGGACTATTGGCTCTTCCTACATGAACCTGCTGGTAGTACCCTGTAGGAGACATGCTACTCCATGACAACAGGCACCACGCTGTAGGGGAATTACCATACCTGTCAATCACTATCTCTAGAATGTGGCCTTTCATGAGCCCTGAGATTTCATACTGTTTCTCTGAGCTGTAACAATATTTATATTGAAAAAATAAACATGTTCTTCTATCTTTAATATTTTATATCTTATAATTTGAATATCCCATTTTCATTATACTACTTAGCTGCTAAGTTATGTTATAAAAACAAGTTTTAATTATCTGCAAACACCTTCAAATCTAATCCTTACCGGTGAAGACTGATGTCTGGTTAACATCTGTTAGGACATTTATTTCCATACAGTATTTATAGCGCCTTTTTGTTATTGATTGGTATGATAAATGTGTAACTCTTACACAAAGACAAAATTTTTAGATTTTTGTATTTAAAATACTGGTTATCAAAAGAAAAACCCAGATGTTATTTGTTTATGTTTCTGCTTGAGGTACTGAATCTATTTCAAGTCATATTTCTCAGTATTGATATACTTAATTTTGCTGAAATAATAACACACTAACTTTAGCTACTTTTTTTCTCAGTGTATCTCCTTGTCGCTCACCATTTCTGCCTCATTTCACTTCTCATCTTTATTTCTTTTTCTTTGGTCTTCTTTTACTTTAGGGATTCTTTCAATTTAGAAGTGTTCTTGTTTTCTGTTAATTACTATTCTTCTTGGATGTACACAGTTATCCTTTTCCATTTCATTTGTGAATTCATCTCAGAGGCATTTTGTATGTGCCTTTTACTCATAGCTTCTCAGAAGTCCCTTTCGAGGTTACCGATTTAACATGTCATGTACTATAAGGTTTGCATGGCATGGTGGCAGCTGACTTTGGTCTTTACAAGGATTGAAATGTTCACTCAACATGGATTGGTAGAATTTATTTTTTCCTTAAACATTTCATCGCCTTGTAAACAAACAAAAGCAAACCCAAGACTCAAAACTGACATTACTATTGGTGCCCCTGGAAATAGCTACCTTCTCACTAAAGTAGATTTTGTCATCCAACTTTATGTGTTGTTGAACACACATGGTGCTGTATGAGCACTCACTCACTAGTCTAGAAAACATTGCTGTGACCAGTTACCAGAAAAATAAATTCAGATTGCTCTTCACCTTCCACAGATGACCCTTCTGAAAGCCATTTGAATTCATTATAAATTATAGTTATATTAGTGTGACTTTAATTCACTTGTAATCTGAACTTTATGTGCAATGCATTTTTTCCCGTGTTTAATCATTTTTGAATGCTAAATCATTTGCAAACAAATGGCTTGTCCTTGAGAAAGAATTTAAGGCTGAAAGTACATTAAGTGCCATCTGGGTATCTGTGTCAATGGTTTTGTCACTACAAATGTGTGTGTGTGTGTGCATATCACCTACTTTATCACATTTATTTGATAAAATTGATATGCAATCTCTAAATCATTGTGTCTCCAACTTGTGTTATGCCACAAATACAAATTTTTGTCCTAAAGTTGATGGTACCCTTTGTAAAACTAGAAGTTCTCATTTGTGCAAAGGAAGGAAAAATAAAACAAGAAACAAATTCAATAAAAAAATTAAAGGTCAGATTTCTTTTATAGCTGCTGAATTCCTTTCTTTCCTTTCCATCATCCTCACATTCCCAAATCTCAACAAAGTTAAGAAATTAAAACACACATCATGAGATCATATGTTCACCTTGTTCAGGAACTGAAGGATTACATATACAAGACTATACCTTAATAAGTAGAGGGAGAAATATGAAGATATGAATAGAATATGAAAATTTATTATAATGCAGTTGTATTCTAAAGTGTTTCCTAGGCAGGCTAAGAGTATGTTGCCAGGAAATTTTAAGAGACCCACTCCATTATATAGAAGAGGATGTGTGTAGATCTCTTAATTCTGAAATGTTTAGAACTGAGTACAACAGGTCTTTGAATAACGACGTTTCATTCAATGTCATTTCATTATGATGTTGATGAGAAAAAACAAATTGATTCCAATTGGGGTTCACTGTCTGTGTAGAGCTTATGTATTCTCCCCATGTCTGCATTGATATTCTCTGGATGCTCCAGTTTCCTCTCACTTCCCAAGGCTGTGCATGTGAGGTTGATTGACGTGTCTATGTGGTCCCAGTCTGAGTAACTGTGGGTATGTGTGAGTGCACCTGCAATGCGACGGCACCCTGTCCAGGGCTGGTTCCCACATTGCGTCCTGAGCTGACAGGATAGGCTGCGGTCAACTGCAACCCTAAACTGAAATAAGTAGGTAAATAATGATTTTACTAGCTTTTATTAATCTTAAACGTATGAATAGCTGAAATTTATTTCAGCATTTAATATTAGAAGTGTTTTGATCTTTATTTACAAGTTTGTTGATGTTTTAGTTACCAAAAGCCATAGAAGCTTAACTCTTTTGATGTCAACCTATGGTAAAATGGGTTTCGCTGACTGTATTTTTGTACCAATTAACCATCCCCAATTTATCCCTCCGTATGCGTGTATCAAAACATCACGTGACCATAAATATATATACCTATGACCAGTTTTCAAGCACCTGTCAATGATGTTAAGTGAAGACTTATTGTAGTCCTTTTTTGGCATAACGAAAATGTGTGTGTTTTGTTCAAGATTGGAAAAGTTCTTTGTGTAAAGAACTAGACAGTAAATATTATAGGCTTTGCTGGCCATATGTAGTCTCTGTCTCTCCTTCATCTACTCATTCTTCTTCTCCCCTTCCTTCTCCTTCTTTAAACACTTCCAAAATGCCAAAACAATTTTTAGCTCTCAGCCATATGAAGCAAGCCATTGATTAAATTTGGCTTGTAGGCCCATAAGGTGTGAATTCCTTTACATCATCAGAATGCCGCATATATATGAAATGTTATCTATGAGAAATTAATGGGGCTCCCAGCAGAGAGAAATTAGCCTAAGTTAAGTTTGGGCTTTGGAATTCAGGGGAATGCCATGCACAAAAATGCTCTGCTTTTAAAACTAGTTACTAACAGTCCATTTCTGATATCAGAAATACATGAAAACTACCAATTGAACGGACATTATTCACTACTTTAGTGCTGCTACTCCTGTGTGGTGGAAAAAGAATCCAGAAAGTTTTCCTTTCCATTTGAACATTCATGCAATAAAAATTTCCAAATCTTTTTTTGAACAAATTTTTTATCTTATAGCTCTCTTGTGTACTTTATAAGTACGTTTTGCTGCTTATTCTCAGTAACTGTATTGAAACAATCTGTTTTCCTTTATCAATCAAAATAAAATAAGAAATTTAGCTTAATACTAATATTAAGCTGAAGTGCAAGATATATGAAAAAGAGAGAAAAGAAGCAGGATAAACTGACCTTTTGATAACTGCAGAGGACAGCAGATCAAAGACTGGACTTTAACGTCTGACATTTTCAGAATCTATCACAGTAAGTCCACTGGGTCCAGAAATAGGTTTTAATCCTAGATTGAAATGACAATGCTGTCATGACATTGAGTTTGATGGAAAAAGTGAAGTTAAAGTTTTTCTCAATATTTTTTTAAAATCAATGATTGATTTAACTATAAAATGGACTGATTCTGAAGAACTCATTCTGACGTTGGAGGTGAAAATGCTTTTACTCTAATCATTAAAATCAATTTCTCTAGATATCTGACTTTATTCTGCTTTATAACATAAAGAATGAAACTATATTTATTAATGAAGTGTAATCTAGCAAAGTGGCATAAGCATAATTATGAGTCACTTACTAAAGTTGTGTGTTTTTTTCCATTGCATGAAAACCCTGCCTTGTTTTAATTTTTATTGACTCTTTAAAAGCAATTTTAGGTTTGTAGAAAGAAGTGAATAAGCATTCACACGTCATCCTCAGCCTCTACCCCAATTTCCCCGATTTTTAACATCTTGCAATAGTGTGGTACATTTGTTATAGTTGATGAGTCAATATTGGTACATTACTATTGACTAAAGTATGTAGTTTGTATTAGAGTTTACTCCTTGTCTTATGAATTCTGTAGGTTTTGTCAAATGTGTAATGACAAATAATCCTCATTACAGTGTCATACAGAATAATGGATTCACTCTCCTAAAATTCTTCCTTGCTCCATCCGTTCATCGTTTCCTCTACTAATTTATGTAGAAGATAAATTAGTAGATTGAGTTGATGGTTATAGCAGTTTAAAGCACAGATAGAAAACTAGATTGACCTGCCTACCCAGACTGTGCTTCTCACTCTCACTGTGCCCTTTCTTAACCTTTGGAAATGCTTTTATTCATATATAAAATAGGCTATAACTTCATATAGTTGTATTACAAAAAGTTAATGCACAGAAAAAGACTTGTGCTAGGTATATGGTTTCTTCTCAGTTAAATGGAAGCCATTGCGTGTGTTTGTCAATAGAATTCGTCATACTTTATCTCACATATCTTTACGTCATTGTTGGCACATGACATGTTTAGACTGCACAAATCTCCTCCAAATCCCTAATAGTCACTGATCTCTTTACTGTCTCCATAGTTTTGCTTTCTCCAGAAGGTCATGTAGTTGAATCATACGGTATGTAGACTTTTCAGACTGGCTTCTTTCACTTGGCAATATGCATTTAAAGGTTCCTGTGTGTCTTCTGTAGCTTGACAGAATACTATTCCATTGCCTGGATATACCACAGTTTATTTTTCCATTCACTTCCTGAAGGACATTTCGATTTTAGTGATCATGAATAAGGCTCCTGTAACATTCATGGGAAGAAGGCTTTTGTGTGCATGTAAGTTTTCAAATCCTTTAAGTAAATACCGGGAATGTAATTGCTGGGTTGTGTGGTAGGAGTATGTTTAGTTTTATAAGAAACTGCCAAACTGACTGCCAAAGTAGCTGTACTATTCTGCATTCTCACAAGCAATGAATAAAAGTTCCTGTTTCTCCTCACATTTGCCAGCTTTTGGTATCATCAGACTTTTGGATATTGGTCATTTTAATAGTCATGTAATAATATCTCACGGTTGCTGTGACTTGCAGTTCCCTAATGATACATGACTAGTAACTTCAAAATCCCCATTTGACAGCTGTATTTAGACCTTTGGACTATTTTTTAAATGAGTTGTTTTCTTTCTTATTTTCGAGTTCTCTGTATACTTTAAATACCAGTAATTTATCTGATATGTTTTGAAAATGTTTTGAATATGTTTTGAAAAAATTTTCTCCCAACCTGTGGCTTTTGTTTTCATTCTAAGCACAGTTTTAATAACAAAAGTCTTTAATTTTAATGATGCTCAATTTCTCAATTTTTTCTTTGTCTAACCCAATAAATCAGAAAGCTTTTTATCATTTCACATGACTTAATATTCAGGCAAGGTCTATATAGGCCCCTTTCAAACAGTCATAAAGTTTAGAAGCTCTGACCTCACAAACAATAACAACGACAACATAGAAACAAAAATGACAGCTTTTGATGTTGTCTCAGTAATTTCTCAATTCAAGAACAGATTACTGAGCTTTATAAGCAATACGTATAGATATCAATTTCACAATAAAATACCTTATGATATTTATCAAATCACCTTAGTTTTGGTCACTTATTACTATTAGACTAAAATGTAATTTGTCAGACATGAGAAATCCTTTGGAGTATTTTTTAGAGAACCAAGTATTTGTTTTAGCCTTTTCAGTTCTTCTCTTGCTGTTTCTCCAGTATAGTCATTCCAATTGTCTCTATAGATGTATTAATACCAGGTACATAGTAAACACAATTATCTCCCACGTGTACCCCAACCCCCTTCCCTGTTCATGCAGTGAACATAAAGGAAGCAGGTCAAAAGGAAGCAGGTCATGTACCCTGTGATGTGCTGGGTTGTAAGGAAAGGTACACAATTAATGTACCATGTCTGAGTTTTCTTCTTCTCTGTATTTGTTCCATTTAATGCATGTATGTTTTTTATTCCTTAGGCCTCTCCAGTCCTAACACACTCAGGGATACTTGATACAGCTATAAGGCTGTGTCTTTATCAGGTACCTTTGGGTTACCCCCGGCCAGGGGTGGGAAATAGAGGAAGTGAATGTCTGTATCCTCATTAAGTATCACACAGAGCAGAAACATAAAGAAGCCTGTGCCATGAATGGGTCTCTTCTTTCTCCAAAAACCACCTACCCCTTCAACTCCCACTGCTTAAAGGAAAATCTTGTATTAGTCTCCCCATTTTCTCCTCAAACTTGCTTTAGCAAAGCAGTTCGCAAACCTCTGTTAATGTATGTCCCCACCCCTAACTCAACACACAGTCTCATGTCACATCACAGAAAAGAAGTTCAAAACAAAACAAAACAAAGCCACAGTCTTATAAGAAAAATAGGTAAGTTTTACAAAAGTTGTGTACTGTATCTCTGCTTTGAATTTTGTCATTGGCCAAGGATAGTAAAACTCTTGGAAAACTATAAAACAGGAACTTACGTAATATGTTTTACCCAAGATTTTTCAAACATTTTTGGAAGGATACTTATTAACATCTTGCAGAGGTAATGTTACATGAAAAAATTAGCATAAGACCAATCAGGTATTCTATGCAATAATGCAGATATATGAAAAAATAATATAATGAAATAAATGACTTTTCAAAAGGTATTGATCCTAGATCCACATTCTTTTTTGGTTCAGGTGAGGCAATTAGAATGTGAAAAAAAGAAGCATAGAACAACTGTCTAATGAGAGGGACGAATGCTCCTGGGTGGAAAGTTATTAGAAGATAAATTAGTAGATTGACACTTTTGTGTAGTTTATATTTGGAGACATTCCTTTTTCCACTATAACCCTCTTAGCGCTCCGAATCTCCACTTGCATTTTCTACAGAAAGTGTGTTTCAGAACGGCTCAATCAAAACTAAGGTTCAACTCTTTTAGTTGAACAAACAGAACAGAAAGAAGTCTCACACAATTCTTCTGTGTAGTTTTTATTTGTAGACATTCTTTTTCCCAATATAGGCCTCTTAGCGCTCAGAATGTCCAATTGCAGTTTCTACAGAAAGAGTGTTTCAGAAAGGCTCAATCAAAAGTAAGGTTCAACTCTGTTAGTTGAATGCACAGAACAGAAAGAAGTTTCATACAATGCTTCTGTGTAGTTTATATTTGAACATATTCTTTTTTCCACTATTACCCACTTAGCGCTACGAATGTCCAGTTGCATTTTCTACAGACAGAGTGTTTCAAAACTGCTCAATCAAAAGTATGGTTTAACTCTGTTAGCTGAATGCTCAGATCAGAAAGAAGTTTCACAGAATGCTTCTGTGTAGTTTATATTTGAATATATTCCTTTTTCCACTACTACGCTCTTAGCGCTCCAAATGTCCAGTTGCATTTTCTACAGAAAGAGTGTTCAGATCTGCTCAATCAAAAGTATGGTTTAACTCTGTTAGCTCAATGCACAGATCAGAAAGAAGTTTCACCGAATGATTCTGGGTAGTTTATATTTGAAGACATTCCTTTTTCCACTATTACCCTCTTAGCGCTCCGAATCTCCACTTGCATTTTCTACAAAAAGAGTGTTTCATAACTGCTCAATCAAAAATAAGTTTTATCTCTGTTAACTGAATTTACAGATCAGCAATAAGTTTCACAGAATGCATCTGTGTAGTTTTTATTTGAAGATATTCTTTTTCCCAATGTAGGCCTCTTAGCGCTTAGCATGTCCAATTGCAGTTTCTACAGAAAGAGTGTTTCAGAACGGCTCAATCAAAAGTAAGGTTCAACTCTGTTAGTTGAATGCACAGAACAGAAAGAATTTTCACAGAATGCTACTGTATAGTTTATATTTGAATATATTCCTTTTTCCACTATTACCCTCTTAGCGCTCCGAATGTCCACTTGCAATTTCTACAGAAAGAGTTTTCAGAACTGCGCAATCAAAAGTATGGTTTAACTCTGTTAGCTTAATGAACATATCAGAAATAAGTTTCACACAGTGCTTCTGTGTAGTTTTTATTTGAAGATATTATTTTTCCCAATAGAGGCCTCTTAGCGCTCAGAATGTCCAATTGCAGTTTCTACAGAAAGAGTGTTTCAGAAAGGCTCAATCAAAAGTAAGGTTCAACTCTGTTAGTTGAATGCACAGAACAGAAAGAAGTTTCATACAATGCTTCTGTGTAGTTTATATTTGAACATATTCTTTTTTCCACTATTACCCACTTAGCGCTACGAATGTCCAGTTGCATTTTCTACAGACAGAGTGTTTCAAAACTGCTCAATCAAAAGTATGGTTTAACTCTGTTAGCTGAATGCTCAGATCAGAAAGAAGTTTCACAGAAGGCTTCTGTGTAGTTTATATTTGAATATATTCCTTTTTCCACTACTACTCTCTTAGCGCTCCAAATGTCCAGTTGCATTTTCTACAGAAAGAGTGTTCAGATCTGCTCAATCAAAGGTATGGTTTAACTCTGTTAGCTGAATGCACAGATCAGAAAGAAGTTTCACAGAATGATTCTGTGTAGTTTATATTTGGAGACATTCCTTTTTCCACTATTACCCTCTTAGCGCTCCGAATCTCCACTTGCATTTTCCACAGAAAGAGTGTTTCAGAACGGCTCAATCAAAACTAAGGTTCAACTCTTTTAGTTGAACAAACAGAACAGAAAGAAGTTTCACACAATTCTTCTGTGTAGTTTTTATTTGTAGACATTCTTTTTCCCAATATAGGCCTCTTAGCGCTCAGAATGTCCAATTGCAGTTTCTACAAAAGAGTGTTTCAGATCGGCTCAATCAAAAGTAAGGTTCAACTCTGTTAGTTGAATGCACAGAACAGAAAGAAGTTTCATACAATGCTTCTGTGTAGTTTATATTTGAACGTATTCTTTTTTCCACTATTACCCACTTAGCGCTACGAATGTCCAGTTGCATTTTCTACAGACAGAGTGTTTCAAAACTGCTCAATCAAAAGTATGGTTTAACTCTGTTAGCTGAATGCACAGATCAGAAAGAAGTTTCACCGAATGATTCTGGGTAGTTTATATTTGAAGACATTCCTTTTTCCACTATTACCCTCTTAGCGCTCCGAAACTCCACTTGCATTTTCTACAAAAAGAGTGTTTCATAACTGCTCAATCAAAAATAAGTTTTATCTCTGTTAACTGAATTTAGAGATCAGAAATAAGTTTCACAGAATGCATCTGTGTAGTTTTTATTTGAAGATATTCTTTTTCCCAATGTAGGCCTCTTAGCGCTTAGCATGTCCAATTGCAGTTTCTACAGAAAGAGTGTTTCAGAACGGCTCAATCAAAAGTAAGGTTCAACTCTGTTAGTTGAATGCACAGAACAGAAAGAATTTTCACAGAATGCTACTGTGTAGTTTATATTTGAATATATTCCTTTTTCCACTATTACCCTCTTAGCGCTCCGAATGTCCACTTGCATTTTCTACAGAAAGAGTGTTCAGAACTGCGCAATCAAAATTATGGTTTAACTCTGTTACCTTAAGGAAAATATCAGAAATAAGTTTCACACAATGCTTCTGTGTAGTTTTTATTTGAAGATATTATTTTTCCCAATATATGCCTCTTAGCGCTCAGAATGTCCAATTGCAGTTTCTACAGAAAGAGTGTTTAAGAAAGGCTCAATCAAAAGTAAGGTTCAACTCTGTTAGTTGAATGCACAGAACAGAAAGAAGTTTCATACAATGCTTCTGTGTAGTTTATATTTGAACATATTTTTTTTCCACTATTACCCACTTAGCGCTACGAATGTCCAGTTGCATTTTCTACAGACAGAGTGTTTCAAAACTGCTCAATCAAAAGTATGGTTTAACTCTGTTAGCTGAATGCTCAGATCAGAAAGAAGTTTCACAGAATGCTTCTGTGTAGTTTATATTTGAATATATTCCTTTTTCCACTACTACTCTCTTAGCGCTCCAAATGTCCAGTTGCATTTTCTACAGAAAGAGAGTTCAGATCTGGTCAATCAAAAGTATGGTTTAACTCTGTTAGCTGAATGCACAGATCAGAAAGAAGTTTCACAGAATGATTCTGTGTAGTTTATATTTGGAGACATTCCTTTTTCCACTATTACCCTCTTAGCGCTCCGAATCTCCACTTGCATTTTCTACAGAAAGAGTGTTTCTGAACGGCTCAATCAAAACTAAGGTTCAACTCTTTTAGTTGAACAAACAGAACAGAAAGAAGTTTCATACAATTCTTCTGTGTAGTTTTTATTTGTAGACATTCTTTTTCCCAATATAGGCCTCTTAGCGCTCAGAATGTCCAATTGCAGTTTCTACAGAAAGAGTGTTTCAGATCGGCTCAATCAAAAGTAAGGTTCAACTCTGTTAGTTGAATGCACAGAACAGAAAGAAGTTTCATACAATGCTTCTGTGTAGTTTATATTTGAACATATTCTTTTTTCCACTATTACCCACTTAGCGCTACGAATGTCCAGTTGCATTTTCTACAGACAGAGTGTTTCAAAACTGCTCAAGCAAAAGTATGGTTTAACTCTGTTAGCTGAATGCTCAGATCAGAAAGTAATTTCACAGAATTCTTCTGTGTAGTTTATATTTGAATATATTCCTTTTTCCACTACTACGCTCTTAGCGCTCCAAATGTCCAGTTGCATTTTCTACAGAAAGAGTGTTCAGATCTGCTCAATCAAAAGTATGGTTTAACTCTGTTAGCTGAATGCACAGATCAGAAAGAAGTTTCACCGAATGATTCTGTGTAGTTTATATTTGAAGACATTCCTTTTTCCACTATTACCCTCTTAGCGCTCCGAATCTCCACTTGCATTTTCTACAAAAACAGTGTTTCATAACTGCTCAATCAAAAATATGTTTTATCTCTGTTAACTGAATTTACAGATCAGAAATAAGTTTCACAGAATGCATCTGTGTAGTTTTTATTTGAAGATATTATTTTTCCCAATGTAGGCCTCTTAGCGCTTAGCATGTCCAATTGCAGTTTCTACAGAAAGAGTGTTTCAGAACAGCTCAATCAAAAGTAAGGTTCAACTCTGTTAGTTGAATGCACAGAACAGAAAGAATTTTCACAGAATGCTACTGTGTAGTTTATATTTGAATATATTCTTTTTTCCACTATTACCCTCTTAGCGCTCCGAATGTCCACTTGCATTTTCTACAGAAAGAGTGTTCAGAACTGCGCAATCAAATGTATGGTTTAACTCTGTTAGCTTAATGAACATATCAGAAATAAGTTTCACACAATGCTTCTGTGTAGTTTTTATTTGAAGATATTATTTTTCCCAATAGAGGCCTCTTAGCGCTCAGAATGTCCAATTGCAGTTTCTACAGAAAGAGTGTTTCAGAACGGCTCAATCAAAAGTAAGGTTCAACTCTGTTAGTTGAATGCACAGAAAAGAAAGAAGTTTCATACAATGCTTCTGTGTAGTTTATATTTGAACATATTCTTTTTTCCACTATTACCCACTTAGCGCTACGAATGTCCAGTTGCATTTTCTACAGACAGAGTGTTTCAAAACTGCTCAATCAAAAGTATGGTTTAACTCTGTTAGCTGAATTCTCAGATCAGAAAGTAGTTTCACAGAATGCTTCTGTATAGTTTATGTTTGAATATATTCCTTTTTCCACTACTACTCTCTTAGCGCTCCAAATGTCCAGTTGCATTTTCTACAGAAAGAGTGTTCAGATCTGCTCAATCAAAAGTATGGTTTAACTCTGTTAGCTGAATGCACAGATCAGAAAGAAGTTTCACAGAATGATTCTGTGTAGTTTATATTTGGACACATTCGTTTTTCCACTATTACCCTCTAAGCGCTACGAATCTCCACTTGCATTTTCTACATAAAGAGTGTTTCAGAACGGCTCAATCAAAACTAAGGTTCAACTCTTTTAGTTGAACAAACAGAACAGAAAGAAGTTTCACACAATTCTTCTGTGTAGTTTTTATTTGTAGACATTCTTTTTCCCAATATAGACCTCTTAGCGCTCAGAATGTCCAATTGCAGTTTCTACAGAAAGAGTGTTTCAGAACGGCTCAATCAAAAGTAAGGTTCAACTCTGTTAGTTGAATGCACAGAACAGAAAGAAGTTTCATACAATGCTTCTGTGTAGTTTATATTTGAACATATTCTCTTTTCCACTATTAGCCACTTAGCGCTACGAATGTCCAGTTGCATTTTCTACAGACAGAGTGTTTCAAAACTGCTCAATCAAAAGTATGGTTTAACTCTGTTAGCTGAATGCTCAGATCAGAAAGAAGTTTCACAGAATGCTTCTGTGTAGTTTATATTTGAATATATTCCTTTTTCCACTACTACGCTCTTAGCGCTCCAAATGTCCCGTTGCATTTTCAACAGAAAGAGTGTTCAGATCTGCTCAATCAAAAGTATGGTTTAACTCTGTTAGCTGAATGCACAGATCAGAAAGAAGTTTCACCGAATGATTCTGTGTAGTTTATATTTGAAGACATTCCTTTTTCCACTATTACCCTCTTAGCGCTCCGAATCTCCACTTGCATTTTCTACAAAAAGAGTGTTTCATAACTGCTCAATCAAAAATATGATTTATCTCTGTTAACTGAATTTACAGATCAGAAATAAGTTTCACAGAATGCATCTGTGTAGTTTTTATTTGAAGATATTCTTTTTCCCAATGTAGGCCTCTTAGCGCTTAGCATGTCCAATTGCAGTTTCTACAGAAAGAGTGTTTCAGAACGGCTCAATCAAAAGTAAGGTTCAACTCTGTTAGTTGAATGCACAGAACAGAAAGAATTTTCACAGAATGCTACTGTGTAGTTTATATTTGAATATATTCCTTTTTCCACTATTACCCTCTTAGCGCTCCGAATGTCCACTTGCATTTTCTACAGAAAGAGTGTTCAGAACTGCGCAATCAAAAGTATGGTTTAACTCTGTTAGCTTAATGAACATATCAGAAATAAGTTTCACACAATGCTTCTGTGTACTTTTTATTTGAAGACATTATTTTTCCCAATATAGGCCTCTTAGCGCTCAGAATGTCCAATTGCAGTTTCTACAGAAAGAGTGTTTCAGAAAGGCTCAATCAAAAGTAAGGTTCAACTCTGTTAGTTGAATGCACAGAACAGAAAAAAGTTTCATACAATGCTTCTGTATAGTTTATATTTGAACATATTCTTTTTTCCACTATTACCCACTTAGCGCTACGAATGTCCAGTTGCATTTTCTACAGACAGAGTGTTTCAAAACTGCTCAATCAAAAGTATGGTTTAACTCTGTTAGCTGAATGCTCAGATCAGAAAGAAGTTTCACAGAATGCTTCTGTGTAGTTTATATTTGAATATATTCCTTTTTCCACTACTACGGTCTTAGCGCTCCAAATGTCCAGTTGCATTTTCTACAGAAAGAGTGTTCAGATCTGCTCAATGAAAAGTATGGTTTAACTCTGTTAGCTGAATGCACAGATCAGAAAGAAGTTTCACCGAATGATTCTGTGTAGTTTATATTTGAAGACATTCCTTTTTCCACTATTACCCTCTTAGCGCTCCGAATCTCCACTTGCATTTTCTACAAAAAGAGTGTTTCATAACTGCTCAATCAAAAATATGTTTTATCTCTGTTAACTGAATTTACAGATCAGAAATAAGTTTCACAGAATGCATCTGTGTAGTTTTTATTTGAAGATATTCTTTTTCCCAATGTAGGCCTCTTAGCGCTTAGCATGTCCAATTGCAGTTTCTACAGAAAGAGTGTTTCAGAACGGCTCAATCAAAAGTAAGGTTCAACTCTGTTAGTTGAATGCACAGAACAGAAAGTATTTTCACAGAATGCTACTGTGTAGTTTATATTTGAATATATTCCTTTTTCCACTATTACCCTCTTAGCGCTCCGAATGTCCACTTGCATTTTCTACAGAAAGAGTGTTCAGAACTGCGCAATCAAAAGTATGGTTTAACTCTGTTAGCTTAATGAACATATCAGAAATAAGTTTCACACAATGCTTCTGTGTAGTTTTTATTTGAAGATATTATTTTTCCCAATAGAGGCCTCTTAGCGCTCAGAATGTCCAATTGCAGTTTCTACAGAAAGAGTGTTTCAGAAAGGCTCAATCAAAAGTAAGGTTCAACTCTGTTAATTGAATGCACAGAACAGAAAGAAGTTTGATACAATGCTTCTGTGTAGTTTATATTTGAACATATTCTTTTTCCACTATTACCCACTTAGCGCTACGAATGTCCAGTTGCATTTTCTACAGACAGAGTGTTTCAAAACTGCTCAATCAAAAGTATGGTTTAACTCTGTTAGCTGAATGCTCAGATCAGAAAGAAGTTTCACAGAATGCTTCTGTGTAGTTTATATTTGAATATATTCCTTTTTCCACTACTACGCTCTTAGCGCTCCAAATGTCCAGTTGCATTTTCTACAGAAAGAGTGTTCAGATCTGCTCAATGAAAAGTATGGTTTAACTCTGTTAGCTGAATGCACAGATCAGAAAGAAGTTTCACCGAATGATTCTGTGTAGTTTATATTTGAAGACATTCCTTTTTCCACTATTACCCTCTTAGCGCTCCGAATCTCCACTTGCATTTTCTACAAAAAGAGTGTTTCATAACTGCTCAATCAAAAATATGTTTTATCTCTGTTAACTGAATTTACAGATCAGAAATAAGTTTCACAGAATGCATCTGTGTAGTTTTTATTTGAAGATATTCTTTTTCCCAATGTAGGCCTCTTAGCGCTTAGCATGTCCAATTGCAGTTTCTACAGAAAGAGTGTTTCAGAACGGCTCAATCAAAAGTAAGGTTCAACTCTGTTAGTTGAATGCACAGAACAGAAAGTATTTTCACAGAATGCTACTGTGTAGTTTATATTTGAATATATTCCTTTTTCCACTATTACCCTCTTAGCGCTCCGAATGTCCACTTGCATTTTCTACAGAAAGAGTGTTCAGAACTGCGCAATCAAAAGTATGGTTTAACTCTGTTAGCTTAATGAACATATCAGAAATAAGTTTCACACAATGCTTCTGTGTAGTTTTTATTTGAAGATATTATTTTTCCCAATAGAGGCCTCTTAGCGCTCAGAATGTCCAATTGCAGTTTCTACAGAAAGAGTGTTTCAGAAAGGCTCAATCAAAAGTAAGGTTCAACTCTGTTAGTTGAATGCACAGAACAGAAAGAAGTTTCATACAATGCTTCTGTGTAGTTTATATTTGAACATATTCTTTTTTCCACTATTACCCACTTAGCGCTACGAATGTACAGTTGCATTTTCTACAGACAGAGTGTTTCAAAACTGCTCAATCAAAAGTATGGTTTAACTCTGTTAGCTGAATGCTCAGTTCAGAAAGAAGTTTCACAGAATGCTTCTGTGTAGTTTATATTTGAATATATTCCTTTTTCCACTACTACTCTCTTAGCGCTCCAAATGTCCAGTTGCATTTTCTACAGAAAGAGTGTTCAGATCTGCTCAATCAAAAGTATGGTTTAACTCTGTTAGCTGAATGCACAGATCAGAAAGAAGTTTCACAGAATGATTCTGTGTAGTTTATATTTGGAGACATTCCTTTTTCCACTATTACCCTCTTAGCGCTCCGAATCTCCACTTGCATTTTCTACAGAAAGAGTGTTTCAGAACGGCTCAATCAAAACTAAGGTTCAACTCTTTTAGTTGAACAAACAGAACAGAAAGAAGTTTCACACAATTCTTCTGTGTAGTTTTTATTTGTAGACATTCTTTTTCCCAATATAGGCCTCTTAGCTCTCAGAATGTCCAATTGCAGTTTCTACAGAAAGAGTGTTTCAGAACGGCTCAATCAAAAGTAAGGTTCAACTCTGTTAGTTGAATGCACAGAACAGAAAGAAGTTTGATACAATGCTTCTGTGTAGTTTATATTTGAACATATTCTTCTTTCCACTATTACCCACTTAGCGCTACGAATGTCCAGTTGCATTTTCTACAGACAGAGTGTTTCAAAACTGCTCAATCAAAAGTATGGTTTAAGTCTGTTAGCTGAATGCTCAGATCAGAAAGAAGTTTCACAGAATGCTTCTGTGTAGTTTATATTTGAATATATTCCTTTTTCCACTATTACCCTCTTAGCGCTCCGAATCTCCACTTGCATTTTCTACAAAAAGAGTGTTTCATAACTGCTCAATCAAAAATATGTTTTATCTCTGTTAACTGAATTTACAGATCAGAAATAAGTTTCACGGAATGCATCTGTGTAGTTTTTATTTGAAGATATTCTTTTTCCCAATGTAGGCCTCTTAGCGCTTAGCATGTCCAATTGTAGTTTCTACAGAAAGAGTGTTTCAGAACGGCTCAATCAGAAGTAAGGTTCAACTCTGTTAGTTGAATGCACAGAACAGAAAGAATTTTCATAGAATGCTACTGTGTAGTTTATATTTGAATATATCCCTTTTTCCACTATTAACCTCTTATCGCTGCGAATGTCCACTTGCATTTTCTACAGAAAGAGTGTTCAGAACTGCGCAATCAAAAGTATGGTTTAACTCTGTTAGCTTAATGAACATATCAGAAATAAGTTTCACACAATGCTTCTGTGTAGTTTTTATTTGAAGATATTATTTTTCCCAATATAGGCCTCTTAGCGCTCAGAATGTCCAATTGCAGATTCTACAGAAAGAGTGTTTCAGAAAGGCTCAATCAAAAGTAAGGTTCAACTCTGTTAGTTGAATGCACAGAACAGAAAGAAGTTTCATACAATGCTTCTGTGTAGTTTATATTTGAACATATTCTTTTTTCCACTATTACCCACTTAGCGCTACGAATGTACAGTTGCATTTTCTACAGACAGAGTGTTTCAAAACTGCTCAATCAAAAGTATGGTTTAACTCTGTCAGCTGAATGCTCAGTTCAGAAAGAAGTTTCACAGAATGCTTCTGTGTAGTTTATATTTGAATATATTCCTTTTTCCACTACTACTCTCTTAGCGCTCCAAATGTCCAGTTGCATTTTCTACAGAAAGAGTGTTCCGATCTGCTCAATCAAAAGTATGGTTTAACTCTGTTAGCTGAATGCACAGATCAGAAAGAAGTTTCACAGAATGATTCTGTGTAGTTTATATTTGGAGACATTCCTTTTTCCACTATTACCCTCTTAGCGCTCCGAATCTCCACTTGCATTTTCTACAGAAAGAGTGTTTCAGAACGGCTCAATCAAAACTAAGGTTCAAATCTTTTAGTTGAACAAACAGAACAGAAAGAAGTTTCACACAATTCTTCTGTGTAGTTTTTATTTGTAGACATTCTTTTTCCCAATATAGGCCTCTTAGCTCTCAGAATGTCCAATTGCAGTTTCTACAGAAAGAGTGTTTCAGAACGGCTCAATCAAAAGTAAGGTTCAACTCTGTTAGTTGAATGCACAGAACAGAAAGTAGTTTGATACAATGCTTCTGTGTAGTTTATATTTCAACATATTCTTTTTTCCACTATTACCCACTTTGCGCTACGAATGTCCAGTTGCATTTTCTACAGACAGAGTGTTTCAAAACTGCTCAATCAAAAGTATGGTTTAACTCTGTTAGCTGAATGCTCAGATCAGAAAGAAGTTTCACAGAATGCTTCTGTGTAGTTTATATTTGAATATATTCCTTTTTCCACTATTACCCTCTTAGCGCTCCGAATCTCCACTTGCATTTTCTACAAAAAGAGTGTTTCATAACTGCTCAATCAAAAATATGTTTTATCTCTGTTAACTGAATTTACAGATCAGAAATAAGTTTCACAGAATGCATCTGTGTAGTTTTTATTTGAAGATATTCTTTTTCCCAATGTAGGCCTCTTAGCGCTTAGCATGTCCAATTGCAGTTTCTACAGAAAGATTGTTTCAGAACGGCTCAATCAAAAGTAAGGTTCAACTCTGTTAGTTGAATGCACAGAACAGAAAGAATTTTCACAGAATGCTACTGTGTAGTTTATATATGAATATATTCCTTTTTCCACTATTACCCTCTTAGTGCTCCGAATGTCCACTTGCATTTTCTACAGAAAGAGTGTTCAGAACTGCGCAATCAAAAGTATGGTTTAACTGTGTTAGCTTAATGAACATATCAGAAATAAGTTTCACACAATGCTTCTGTGTAGTTTTTATTTGAAGATATTATTTTTCCCAATAGAGGCCTCTTAGCGCTCAGAATGTCCAATTGCAGTTTCTACAGAAAGAGTGTTTCAGAAAGGCTCAATCCAAAGTAAGGTTCAACTCTGTTAGTTGAATGCACAGAACAGAAAGAAGTTTCATACAATGCTTCTGTGTAGTTTATATTTGAACATATTCTTTTTTCCACTATTACCCACTTAGCGCTACGAATGTCCAGTTGCAGTTACTACAGACAGAGTGTTTCAAAACTGCTCAATCAAAAGTATGGTTTAACTCGGTTAGCTGAATGCTCAGATCAGAAAGAAGTTTCACAGAATGCTTCTGTGTAGTTTATATTTGAATATATTCCTTTTTCCACTACTACTCTCTTAGCGCTCCAAATGTCCAGTTGCATTTTCTACAGAAAGAGTGTTCAGATCTGCTCAATCAAAAGTATGGTTTAACTCTGTTAGCTGAATGCACAGATCAGAAAGAAGTTTCACAGAATGATTCTGTGTAGTTTATATTTGAAGACATTCCTTTTTCCACTATTACCCTCTTAGTGCTCCGAATCTCCACTTGCATTTTCTACAGAAAGAGTGTTTCAGAACGGCTCAATCAAAACTAAGGTTCAACTCTTTTAGTTGAACAAACAGAACAGAAAGAAGTTTCACACAATTCTTCTGTGTAGTTTTTATTTGTAGACATTCTTTTTCCCAATATAGGCCTCTTAGCTCTCAGAATGTCCAATTGCAGTTTCTACAGAAAGAGTGTTTCAGAACGGCTCAATCAAAAGTAAGGTTCAACTCTGTTAGTTGAATGCACAGAACAGAAAGAAGTTTGATACAATGCTTCTGTGTAGTTTATATTTGAACATATTCTTTTTTCCACTATTACCCACTTAGCGCTACGAATGTCCAGTTGCATTTTCTACAGACAGAGTGTTTCAAAACTGCTCAATCAAAAGTATGGTTTAACTCTGCTAGCTGAATGCTCAGATCAGAAAGAAGTTTCACAGAATGCTTCTGTGTAGTTTATATTTGAATATATTCCTTTTTCCACTACTGCGCTCTTAGCGCTCCAAATGTCCAGTTGCATTTTCAACAGAAAGAGTGTTCAGATCTGCTCAATCAAAAGTATGCTTTAACACTGTTAGCTGAATGCACAGATCAGAAAGAAGTTTCACCGAATGATTCTGTGTAGTTTATATATGAAGACATTCCTTTTTCCACTATTACCCTCTTAGCGCTCCAAATCTCCACTTGTATTTTCTACAAAAAGAGTGTTTCATAACTGCTCAATCAAAAATATGTTTTATCTCTGTTAACTGAATTTACAGATCAGAAATAAGTTTCACAGAATGCATCTGTGTAGTTTTTATTTGAAGATATCTTTTTCCCAATGTAGGCCTCTTAGCGCTTAGCATGTCCAATTGCAGTTTCTACAGAAAGAGTGTTTCAGAACGGCTCAATTAAAAGTAAGGTTCAACTCTGTTAGTTGAATGCACAGAACAGAAAGAATTTTCACAGAATGCTACTGTGTAGTTTATATTTGAATATATTCCTTTTTCCACTATTACCCTCTTAGTGCTCCGAATGTCCACTTGCATTTTCTACAGAAAGAGTGTTCAGAACTGCGCAATCAAAAGTATGGTTTAACTCTGTTAGCTTAATGAACATATCAGAAATAAGTTTCACACAATGCTTCTGTGTAGTTTTTATTTGAAGATATTATTTTTCCCAATAGAGGCCTCTTAGCGCTCAGAATGTCCAATTGCAGTTTCTACAGAAAGAGTGTTTCAGAACGGCTCAATCAAAAGTAAGGTTCAACTCTGTTAGTTGAATGCACAGAACAGAAAGAAGTTTCATACAATGCTTCTGTGTAGTTTATATTTGAACATATTCTTTTTTCCACTATTACCCACTTAGCGCTACGAATGTACAGTTGCATTTTCTACACACAGAGTGTTTCAAAACTGCTCAATCAAAAGTATGGTTTAACTCTGTTAGCTGAATGCTCAGTTAAGAAAGAAGTTTCACACAATGCTTCTGTGTAGTTTATATTTGAATATATTACTTTTTCCACTACTATTCTCTTAGCGCTCCAAATGTCCACTTGCATTTTCTACAGAAAGAGTGTTCAGATCTGCTCAATCAAAAGTATGGTTTAACTCTGTTAGCTGAATGCACAGATCAGAAAGAAGTTTCACAGAATGATTCTGTGTAGTTTATATTTGGAGACATTCCTTTTTCCACTATTACCCTCTTAGCGCTCCGAATCTCCACTTGCATTTTCTACAGAAAGAGTGTTTCAGAACGGCTCAATCAAAACTAAGGTTCAACTCTTTTAGTTGAACAAACAGAACAGAAAGTAGTTTCACACAATTCTTCTGTGTAGTTTTTATTTGTAGACATTCTTTTTCCCAATATAGGCCTCTTAGCTCTCAGAATGTCCAATTGCAGTTTCTACAGAAAGAGTGTTTCAGAACGGCTCAATCAAAAGTAAGGTTCAACTCTGTTAGTTGAATGCACAGAACAGAAAGAAGTTTGATACAATGCTTCTGTGTAGTTTATATTTGAACATATTCTTTTTTCCACTATTACCCACTTAGCGCTACGAATGTCCAGTTGCATTTTCTACAGACAGAGTGTTTCAAAACTGCTCAATCAAAAGTATGGTTTAACTCTGTTAGCTGAATGCTCAGATCAGAAAGAAGTTTCACAGAATGCTTCTGTGTAGTTTATATTTGAATATATTCCTTTTTCCACTATTACCCTCTTAGCGCTCCGAATCTCCACTTGCATTTTCTACAAATAGAGTGTTTCATAACTGCTCAATCAAAAATATGTTTTATCTCTGTTAACTGAATTTACAGATCAGAAATAAGTTTCACAGAATGCATCTGTGTAGTTTTTATTTGAAGATATTCTTTTTCCCAATGTAGGCCTCTTAGCGCTTAGCATGTCCAATTGCAGTTTCTACAGAAAGAGTGTTTCAGAACGGCTCAATCAAAAGTAAGGTTCAACTCTGTTAGTTGAATGCACAGAACAGAAAGAAGTTTCATACAATGCTTCTGTGTAGTTTATATTTGAACATATTCTTTTTTCCACTGTTACCCACTTAGCGCTACGAATGTCCAGTTGCATTTTCTACAGACAGAGTGTTTCAAAACTGCTCAATCAAAATTATGGTTTAACTCTGTTAGCTGAATGCTCAGATCAGAAAGAAGTTTCACCGAATGATTCTGTGTAGTTTATATTTGAAGACATTCCTTTTTCCACTATTACCCACTTAGCGCTCCGAATCTCCACTTGTATTTTCTACAAAAAGAGTGTTTCATAACTGCTCAATCAAAAATATGTTTTATCTCTGTTAACTGAATTTACAGATCAGAAATAACTTTCACAGAATGCATCTGTGTAGTTTTTATTTGAAGATATCTTTTTCCCAATGTAGGCCTCTTAGCGCTTAGCATCTCCAATTGCAGTTTCTACAGAAAGAGTGTTTCAGAACGGCTCAATTAAAAGTAAGGTTCAACTCTGTTAGTTGAATGCACAGAACAGAAAGAATTTTCACAGAATGCTACTGTGTAGTTTATATTTGAATATATTCCTTTTTCCACTATTACCCTCTTAGTGCTCCGAATGTCCACTTGCATTTTCTACAGAAAGAGTGTTCAGAACTGCGCAATCAAAGTATGGTTTAACTCTGTTATCTGAATGCTCAGATCAGAAAGAAGTTTCACAGAATGCTTCTGTGTAGTTTATATTTGAATATATTCCTTTTTCCTCTACTACTCTCTTAGCGCTCCAAATGTCCAGTTGCATTTTCTACAGAAAGAGTGTTCAGATCTGCTCAATCAAAAGTATGGTTTAACTCTGTTAGCTGAATGCTCAGATCAGAAAGAAGTTTCACAGAATGCTTCTGTGTAGTTTATATTTGAATATATTCCTTTTTCCACTACTACTCTCTTAGCGCTCCAATGGTCCAGTTGCATTTTCTCAGAAAGAGTGTTCAGATCTGCTCAATCAAAAGTATGGTTTAACTCTGTTAGCTGAATGCACAGATCAGAAAGTAGTTTCACAGAATGATTCTGTGTAGTTTATATTTGGAGACCTTACTTTTTCCACTATTACCATCTTAGTGCTCCGAATCTCCACTTGCATTTTCTACAGAAAGAGTGTTTGAGAACGGCTCAATCAAAACTAAGGTTCAACTCTTTTAGTTGAACAAACAGAACAGAAAGAAGTTTCACACAATTCTTCTGTGTAGTTTTTATTTGTAGACATTCTTTTTCCCAATATAGGCCTCTTAGCGCTCAGAATGTCCAATTGCAGTTTCTACAGAAAGAGTGTTTCAGAACGGCTCTATCAAAAGTAAGGTTCAACTCTGTTAGTTGAATGCACAGAACAGAAAGAAGTTTCATACAATACTTCTGTGTAGTTTATATTTGAACATATTCTTTTTTCCACTATTACCCACTTAGCGCTACGAATGTCCAGTTGCATTTTCTACAGACAGAGTGTTTCAAAACTGCTCAATCAAAAGTATGGTTTAACTCTGCTAGCTGAATGCTCAGATCAGAAAGAAGTTTCACAGAATGCTTCTGTGTAGTTTATATTTGAATATATTACTTTTTCCACTACTACGCTCTTAGCGCTCCAAATGTCCAGTTGCATTTTCTACAGAAAGAGTGTTCAGATCTGCTCAATCAAAAGTATGCTTTAACACTGTTAGCTGAATGCACAGATCAGAAAGAAGTTTCACCGAATGATTCTGTGTAGTTTATATTTGAAGACATTCCTTTTTCCACTATTACCCTCTTAGCGCTCCGAATCTCCGCTTGTATTTTCTACAAAAAGAGTGTTTCATAACTGCTCAATCAAAAATATGTTTTATCTCTGTTAACTGAATTTACAGATCAGAAATAAGTTTCACAGAATGCATCTGTGTAGTTTTTATTTGAAGATATCTTTTTCCCAATGTAGGCCTCTTAGCGCTTAGCATGTCCAATTGCAGTTTCTACAGAAAGAGTGTTTCACAACGGCTCAATTAAAAGTAAGGTTCAACTCTGTTAGTTGAATGCACAGAACAGAAAGAATTTTCACAGAATGCTACTGTGTAGTTTATATTTGAATATATTCCTTTTTCCACTATTACCCTCTTAGTGCTCCGAATGTCCACTTGCATTTTCTACAGAAAGGGTGTTCAGAACTGCGCAATCAAAAGTATTGTTTAACTCTGTTAGCTTAATGAACATATCAGAAATAAGTTTCACACAATGCTTCTGTGTAGTTTTTATTTGAAGATATTATTTTTCCCAATAGAGGCCTCTTAGCGCTCAGAATGTCCAATTGCAGTTTCTACAGAAAGAGTGTTTCAGAAAGGCTCAATCCAAAGTAAGGTTCAACTCTGTTAGTTGAATGCACAGAACAGAAAGAAGTTTCATACAATGCTTCTGTGTAGTTTATATTTGAACATATTCTTTTTTCCACTATTACCCACTTAGCGCTACGAATGTCCAGTTGCATTTACTACAGACAGAGTGTTTCAAAGCTGCTCAATCAAAATTATGGTTTAACTCTGTTAGCTGAATGCTCAGATCAGAAAGAAGTTTCACAGAATGCTTCTGTGTAGTTTATATTTGAATATATTCCTTTTTCCACTACTACTCTCTTAGCGCTCCAAATGTCCAGTTGCATTTTCTACAGAAAGAGTGTTCAGATCTGCTCAATCAAAAGTATGGTTTAACTCTGTTAGCTGAATGCTCAGATCAGAAAGAAGTTTCACAGAATGCTTCTGTGTAGTTTATATTTGAATATATTCCTTTTTCCACTACTACTCTCTTAGCGCTCCAATGGTCCAGTTGCATTTTCTACAGAAAGAGTGTTCAGATCTGCTCAATCAAAAGTATGGTTTAACTCTGTTAGCTGAATGCACAGATCAGAAAGAAGTTTCACAGAATGATTCTGTGTAGTTTATATTTGGAGACATTCCTTTTTCCACTAAAACCCTCTTAGTGCTCCGAATCTCCACTTGCATTTTCTACAGAAAGAGTGTTTCAGAACGGCTCAATCAAAACTAAGGTTCAACTCTTTTAGTTGAACAAACAGAACAGAAAGAAGTTTCACACAATTCTTCTGTGTATTTTTTATTTGTAGACATTCTTTTTCCCAATATAGGCCTCTTAGCGCTCAGAATGTCCAATTGCAGTTTCTACAGAAAGAGGGTTTCAGAACGACTCAATCAAAAGTAAGGTTCAACTCTGTTAGTTGAATGCACAGAACAGAAAGAAGTTTCATACAATGCTTCTGTGTAGTTTATATTTGAACATATTCTTTTTTCCACTATTACCCACTTAGCGCTACGAATGTCCAGTTGCATTTTCTACAGACAGAGTGTTTCAAAACTGCTCAATCAAAAGTATGGTTTAACTCTGTTAGCTGAATGCTCAGATCAGAAAGAAGTTTCACAGAATGCTTCTGTGTAGTTTATATTTGAATATATTCCCTTTTCCACTACTACGCTCTTAGCGCTCCAAATGTCCAGTTGCATTTTCTACAGAAAGAGTGTTCAGATCTGCTCAATCAAAAGTATGGTTTAACTCTGTTAGCTGAATGCACAGATCAGAAAGAATTTTCACCGAATGATTCTGTGTAGTTTATATTTGAAGACATTCCTTTTTCCACTATTACCCTCTTAGCGCTCCGAATGTCCACTTGCATTTTCTACAGAAAGAGTGTTCAGAACTGCGCAATCAAAAGTATGGTTTAACTCTGTTAGCTTAATGAACATATCAGAAATAAGTTTCACACAATGCTTCTGTGTAGTTTTTATTTGAAGATATTATTTTTCCCAATATAGGCCTCTTAGCGCTCAGAATGTCCAATTGCAGTTTCTACAGAAAGAGTGTTTCAGAAAGGCTCAATCAAAAGTAAGGTTCAACTCTGTTAGTTGAATGCACAGAACAGAAAGAAATTTCATACAATGTTTCTGTGTAGTTTATATTTGAACATATTCTTTTTTCCACTATTACCCACTTGGCGCTACGAATGTCCAGTTGCATTTTCTACAGACAGTGTGTTTCAAAACTGCTCAATCAAAAGTATGGTTTAACTCTGTTAGCTGAATGCTCAGATCAGAAAGAAGTTTCACAGAATGCTTCTGTGTAGTTTATATATGAATATATTCCTTTTTCCACTACTACTCTCTTAGCGCTCCAAATGTCCAGGTGCATTTTCTACAGAAAGAGTGTTCAGATCTGCTCACTCAAAAGTATGGTTTAACTCTGTTAGCTGAATGCACAGATCAGAAATAAGTTTCGCAGAATGATTCTGTGTAGTTTATATTTGGAGACATTCCTTTTTCCACTATTAGCCTCTTAGCGCTCCGAATCTCCACTTGCATTTTCTACAGAAAGAGTGTTTCAGAACGGCTCAATCAAAACTAAGGTTCAACTCTTTTAGTTGAACAAACAACAGAAAGAACTTTCAGAAATTCTTCTGTGTAGTTTTTATTTGTAGACATTCTTTTTCCCAATATAGGCCTCTTAGCGCTCAGAATGTCCAATTGCAGTTTCTACAGAAAGAGTGTTTCAGAACGGCTCAATCAAAAGTAAGGTTCAACTCTGTTAGTTGAATGCACAGAACAGAAAGAAGTTTCATACAATGCTTCTGTGTAGTTTATATTTGAACATATTCTTTTTTCCACTATTACCCACTTAGCGCTACGAATGTCCAGTGGCATTTTCTACAGACAGAGTGTTTCAAAACTGCTCAATCAAAAGTATGGTTTAACTCTGTTAGCTGAATGCTCAGATCAGAAAGAAGTTTCACAGAATGCTTCTGTGTAGTTTATATTTGAATATATTCCTTTTTCGACTACTACGCTCTTAGCGCTCCAAATGTCCAGTTGCATTTTCTACAGAAAGAGTGTTCAGATCTGCTCAATCAAAAATATGGTTTAACTCTGTTAGCTGAATGCACAGATCAGAAAGAAGTTTCACAGAATGATTCTGTGTAGTTTATATTTGGAGACATTCCTTTTTCCACTATTACCCTCTTAGCGCTCTGAATCTCCACTTGCATTTTCTACAGAAAGAGTGTTTCAGAAAGGCTCAATCAAAAATAAGGTTCAACTCTGTTAGTTGAATGCACAGATCAGAAAGAAGTTTCACCGAATGATTCTGTGTAGTTTATATTTGAAGACATTCCTTTTTCCACTATTACCCTCTTAGCGCTCCGAATCTCCACTTGCATTTTCTACAGAAAGAGTGTTTCATAACTGCTCAATCAAAAATATGGTTTAACTCTGTTAACTGAATTTACAGATCAGAAAGAAGTTTCACAGAATGCTTCTGTGTAGTTTTTATTTGTAGACATTCTTTTTCCCAATGTAGGCCTCTTAGCGCTTAGCATGTCCAATTGCAGTTTCTACAGAAAGAGTGTTTCAGAACGGCTCAATCAAAATAAGGTTCAACTCTGTTAGTTGAATGCACAGAACAGAAAGAAGTTTCATACAATGCTTCTGTGTAGTTTATATTTGAATATATTCCTTTTTCCACTATTACCCCCTTAGCGCTCCGAATGTCCACTTGCATTTTCTACAGAAAGAGTGTTCAGAACTGCGCAATCAAAAGTATGGTTTAACTCTGTTAGCTGAATGATCATATCAGAAATAAGTTTCACACAATGCTTCTGTGTAGTTTTATTTGAAGATATTATTTTTCCCAATATAGGCCTCTTAGCGCGCAGAATGTCCAATTGCAGTTTCTACAGAAAGAGTATTTCAGAAAGGCTCAATCAAAAGTAAGGTTCAACTCTGTTAGTTGAATGCACAGAACAGAAAGAAGTTTCACAGAATGATTCTGTGTAGTTTATATTTGGAGACATTCCTTTTTCCACTATTACCCTCTTAGCGCTCTGAATCTCCACTTGCATTTTCTACAGAAAGAGTGTTTCAGAAAGGCTCAATCAAAAATAAGGTTCAACTCTGTTAGTTGAATGCACAGATCAGAAAGAAGTTTCACCGAATGATTCTGTGTAGTTTATATTTGAAGACATTCCTTTTTCCACTATTACCCTCTTAGCGCTCCGAATCTCCACTTGCATTTTCTACAAAAAGTGTGTTTCATAACTGCTCAATCAAAAATATGTTTTATCTCTGTTAACTGAATTTACAGATCAGAAATAAGTTTCACAGAATGCATCTGTGCAGTTTTTATTTGAAGACATTCTTTTTCCCAATGTAGGCCTCTTAGCGCTTAGCATGTCCAATTGCAGTTTCTACAGAAAGAGTGTTTCAGAACGGCTCAATCACAAATAAGGTTCAACTCTGTTAGTTGAATGCACAGAACAGAAAGAATTTTCACCGAATGCTACTGTGTAGTTTATATTTGAATATATTCCTTTCTCGACTATTACCCCCTTAGCGCTCCGAATGTCCACTTGCATTTTCTACAGAAAGAGTGTTCAGAACTGCGCAATCAAAAGTATGGTTTAACTCTGTTAGCTTAATGAACATATCAGAAATAAGTTTCACACAATGTTTCTGTGTAGTTTTTATTTGAAGATATTATTTTTCCCAATATAGGCCTCTTAGCGCGCAGAATGTCCAATTGCAGTTTCTACAGAAAGAGTATTTCAGAAAGGCTCAATCAAAAGTAAGGTTCAACTCTGTTAGTTGAATGCACAGAACAGAAAGAAGTTTCATACAATGCTTCTGTGTAGTTTATATTTGAAGATATTCTTTTTTCCACTATTACCCACTTGGCGCTACGAATATCCAGTTGCATTTTCTACAGACAGAGTGTTTCAAAACTGCTCAATCAATAGTATGGTTTAACTCTGTTAGCTGAATGCTCAGATCAGAAAGAAGTTTCACAGAATGCTTCTGTGTAGTTTATATTAGAATATATTCCTTTTTCCACTACTACTCTCTTAGCGCTCCAAATGTCCAGTTGCATTTTCTACAGAAAGAGTGTTCAGATCTGCTCAATCAAAGTATGGTTTAACTCTGTTAGCAGAATGCACAGATCAGAAAGAAGTTTCACAGAATGATTCTGTGTAGTTTATATTTGGAGACATTCCTTTTTCCACTATTACCCTCTTAGCGCTCTGAATGTCCACTTGCATTTTCTACAGAAAGAGTGTTTCAGAACGGCTCAATCAAAACTAAGGTTCAACTCTTTTAGTTGAACAAACAGAACAGAAAGAAGTTTCACACAATTCTTCTGTGTAGTTTTTATTTGTAGACATTCTTTTTCCCAATATAGGCCTCTTAGCACTCAGAATGTTCAATTGTAGTTTCTACAGAAAGAGTGTTTCAGAACGGCTCAATCAAAAGTAAAGTTCAACTCTGTTAGTTGAATGCACAGAACAGAAAGAAGTTTCATACAATGCTTCTGTGTAGTTTATATTTGAACATATTCTTTTTTCCACTATTATCCACTTAGCGCTACGAATGTCCAGTTGCATTTTCTACAGACAGAGTGTTTCAAAACTGCTCAATCAAAAGTATGGTTTAACTCTGTTAGCTGAATGCTCAGATCAGAAAGAAGTTTCACAGAATGCTTCTGTGTAGTTTATATTTGAATATATTCCTTTTTCCACTACTACGCTCTTAGCGCTCCAAATGTCCAGTTGCATTTTCTACAGAAAGAGTTTTCAGATCTGCTCAATCAAAAGTATGGTTTAACTCTGTTAGCTGAATGCACAGATCAGAAAGAAGTTTCACCGAATGATTCTGTGTAGTTTATATTTGAAGACATTCCTTTTTCCACTATTACCCTCTTAGCGCTCCGAAACTCCACTTGCATTTTCTACAAAAAGTGTGTTTCATAACTGCTCAATCAAAAATATGTTTTATCTCTGTTAACTGAATTTACAGATCAGAAATAAGTTTCACAGAATGCATCTGTGTAGTTTTTATTTGAAGATATTCCTTTTCCCAATGTAGGCCTCTTAGCGCTTAGCATGTCCAATTGCAGTTTCTACAGAAAGAGTGTTTCAGAACGGCTCAATCAAAAATAAGGTTCAACTCTGTTAGTTGAATGCACAGAACAGAAAGAATTTTCACCGAATGCTACTGTGTAGTTTATATTTGAATATATTCCTTTCTCCACTATTACCCCCTTAGCGCTCCGAATGTCCACTTGCATTTTCTACAGAAAGAGTGTTCATAACTGCGCAATCAAAAGTATGGTTTAACTCTGTTAGCTTAATGAACATATCAGAAATAAGTTTCACACAATGCTTCTGTGTAGTTTTTATTTGAAGATATTATTTTTCCCAATATATTCCTCTTAGCGCTCAGAATGTCCAATTGCAGTTTCTACAGAAAGAGTATTTCAGAAAGGCTCAATCAAAAGTAAGGTTCAACTCTGTTAGTTGAATGCACAGAACAGAAAGAAATTTCATACAATGCTTCTCTGTAGTTTATATTTGAAGATATTATTTTTTCCACTATTACCCACTTGGCGCTACGAATGTCCAGTTGCATTTTCTACAGACAGAGTGTTTCAAAACTGCTCAATCAAAAGTATGGTTTAACTCTGTTAGCTGAATGCTCAGATCAGAAAGATGTTTCACAGAATGCTTCTGTGTAGTTTATATTTGAATATATTCCTTTTTCCACTACTACTCTCTTAGCGCTCCAAATGTCCAGTTGCATTTTCTACAGAAAGAGTGTTCAGATCTGCTCAATCACAAGTATGGTTTAACTCTGTTAGCTGAATGCACAGATCAGAAAGAAGTTTCACCGAATGATTCTGTGTAGTTTATATTTGGAGACATTCCTTTTTCCACTATTACCCTCTTAGTGCTCCGAATGTCCACTTGCATTTTCTACAGAAAGAGTGTTTCAGAACGGCTCAATCAAAACTAAGGTTCAACTCTTTTAGTTGAACAAACAGAACAGAAAGAAGTTTCACACAATTCTTCTGTGTAGTTTTTATTTGTAGACATTCTTTTTCCCAATATAGGCCTCTTAGCGCTCAGAATGTCCAATTGCAGTTTCTACAGAAAGAGTGTTTCAGAACGGCTCAATCAAAAGTAAGGTTCAACTCTGTTAGTTGAATGCACAGAACAGAAAGAAGTTTCATACAATGCTTCTGTGTAGTTTATATTTGAACATATTATTTTTTCCACTATTACCCACTTAGCGCTACGAATGTCCAGTTGCATTTTCTACAGACAGAGTGTTTCAAAACTGCTCAATCAAAAGTATGGTTTAACTCTGTTAGCTGAATGCTCAGATCAGAAAGAAGTTTCACAGAATGCTTCTGTGTAGTTTATATTGGAATATATTCCTTTTTCCACTACTACGCTCTTAGCGCTCCAAATGTCCAGTTGCATTTTCTACAGAAAGAGTGTTCAGATCTGCTCAATCAAAAGTATGGTTTAACTCTGTTAGCTGAATGCACAGATCAGAAAGAAGTTTCACAGAATGATTCTGTGTAGTTTATATTTGGAGACATTCCTTTTTCCACTATTACCCTCTTAGCGCTCCGAATCTCCACTTGCATTTTCTACAGAAAGAGTGTTTCAGAACGGCTCAATCAAAATAAGGTTCAACTCTTTTAGTTGAACAAACAGAACAGAAAGAAGTTTCACAGAATGCATCTGTGTAGTTTTTATTTGAAGATATTCTTTTTCCCAATGTAGGCCTCTTAGCGCTTAGCATGTCCAATTGCAGTTTCTACAGAAAGAGTGTTTCAGAACGGCTCAATTAAAAGTAAGGTTCAACTCTGTTAGTTGAATGCACAGAACAGAAAGAATTTTCACAGAATGCTACTGTGTAGTTTATATTTGAATATATTCCTTTTTCCACTATTACCCTCTTAGCGCTCCGAATGTCCACTTGCATTTTCTACAGAAAGAGTGTTCAGAACTGCGCAATCAAAAGTATGTTTTAACTCTGTTAGCTTAATGAACATATCAGAAATAAGTTTCACACAATGCTTCTGTGTAGTTTTTATTTGAAGATATTATTTTTCCCAATAGAGGCCTCTTAGCGCTCAGAATGTCCAATTGCAGTTTCTACAGAAAGAGTGTTTCAGAAAGGCTCAATCAAAAGTAAGGTTCAACTCTGTTAGTTGAATGCACAGAACAGAAAGAAATTTCATACAATGCTTCTTTGTAGTTTATATTTGAACATATTCTTTTTTCCACTATTACCCACTTAGCGCTATGAATGTCCAGTTGCATTTTCTACAGACAGAGTGTTTCAAAACTGATCAATCAAAAGTATGGTTTAACTCGGTTAGCTGAATGCTCAGATCAGAAAGAAGTTTCACAGAATGCTTCTGTGTAGTTTATATTTGAATATATTCCTTTTTCCACTACTATGCTCTTAGCGCTCCAAATGTCCAGTTGCATTTTCTACAGAAAGAGTGTTCAGATCTGCTCAATCAAAAGTATGGTTTAACTCTGTTAGCTGAATGCACAGATCAGAAAGAAGTTTCACCGAATTATTCTGTGTAGTTTATATTTGAAGACATTCCTTTTTCCACTATTACCCTCTTAGCGCTCCGAATCTCCACTTGCATTTTCTACAAAAAGAGTGTTTCACAACTGCTCAATCAAAAATATGTTTTATCTCTGTTAACTGAATTTACAGATCAGAAATAAGTTTCACAGAATGCATCTGTGTAGTTTTTATTTGAAGATATTCTTTTTCCCAATGTAGGCCTCTTAGCGCTTAGCATGTCCAATTGCAGTTTCTACAGAAAGAGTGTTTCAGAACGGCTCAATCAAAAGTAAGGTTCAACTCTGTTAGTTGAATGTACAGAACAGAAAGAAATTTCATACAATGCTTCTGTGTAGTTTATATTTGAACATATTCTTTTTTCCACTATTACCCACTTGGCGCTACGAATGTCCAGTTGCATTTTCTACAGACAGAGTGTTTCAAAACTGCTCAATCAAAAGTATGGTTTAACTCTGTTAGCTGAATGCTCAGATCAGAAAGAAGTTTCACAGAATGCTTCTGTGTAGTTTATATATGAATATATTCCTTTTTCCACTACTAATCTCTTAGCGCTCCAAATGTCCAGTTGCATTTTCTACAGAAAGAGTGTTCAGATCTGCTCACTCAAAAGTATGGTTTAACTCTGTTAGCTGAATGCACAGATCAGAAATAAGTTTCACAGAATGATTCTGTGTAGTTTATATTTGGAGACATTCCTTTTTCCACTATTACCCTCTTAGCACTCCGAATGTCCACTTGCATGATCTACAGAAAGAGTGTTTCAGAACGGCTCAATCAAAACTAAGGTTCAACTCTTTTAGTTGAACAAACAGAACAGAAAGAAGTTTCACACAATTCTTCTGTGTAGTTTTTATTTGTAGACATTCTTTTTCCCAATATAGGCCTCTTAGCGCTCAGAATGTCCAATTGCAGTTTCTACAGAAAGAGTGTTTCAGAACGGCTCAATCAAAAGTAAGGTTCAACACTGTTAGTTGAATGCACAGAACAGAAAGTAGTTTCATACAATGCTTCTGTGTAGTTTATATTTGAACATATTCTTTTTTCCACTATTACCCACTTAGTGCTACGAATGTCCAGTTGCATTTTCTACAGACAGAGTGTTTCAAAACTGCTCAATCAAAAGTATGGTTTAACTGTGTTAGCTGAATGCTCAGATCAGAAAGAAGTTTCACAGAATGCTTCTGTGTAGTTTATATTTGAATATATTCCTTTTTCCACTACTACGCTCTTAGCGCTCCAAATGTCCAGTTGCATTTTCAACAGAAAGAGTGTTCAGATCTGCTCAATCAAAAGTATGGTTTAACACTGTTAGCTGAATGCACAGATCAGAAAGAAGTTTCACCGAATGATTCTGTGTAGTTTATATTTGAAGACATTACTTTTTCCACTATTACCCTCTTAGCGCTCCGAATCTCCACTTGCATTTTCTACAAAAAGAGTGTTTCATAACTGCTCAATCAAAAATATGTTTTATCTCTGTTAACTGAATTTACAGATCAGAAATAAGTTTCACAGAATGCATCTGTGTAGTTTTTATTTGAAGATATTCTTTTTCCCAATGTAGGCCTCTTAGCGCTTAGCATGTCCAATTGCAGTTTCTACAGAAAGAGTGTTTCAGAACGGCTCAATCAAAAGTAAGGTTCAACTCTGTTAGTTGAATGCACAGAACAGAAAGGATTTTCACAGAATGCTACTGTGTAGTTTATATTTGAATATATTCCTTTTTCCACTATTACCCTCTTAGCGCTCCGAATGTCCACTTGCATTTTCTACAGAAAGAGTGTTCAGAACTGCGCAATCAAAAGTATGGTTTAACTCTGTTAGCTTAATGAAAATATCAGAAATAAGTTTCACACAATGCTTCCGTGTAGTTTTTATTTGAAGATATTATTTTTCCCAATATAGGCCTCTTAGCGCTCAGAATGTCCAATTGCAGTTTCTACAGAAAGAGTGTTTCAGAAAGGCTCAATCAAAAGTAAGGTTCAACTCTGTTAGTTGAATGCACAGAACAGAAAGAAGTTTCATACAATGCTTCTGTGTAGTTTATATTTGAACATATTTTTTTTTCCACTATTACCCACTTCGCGCTACGAATGTCCAGTTGCATTTTCTACAGACAGAGTGTTTCAAAACTGCTCAATCAAAAGTATGGTTTATCTCTGTTAGCTGAATGCTCAGATCAGAAAGAAGTTTCACAGAATGCTTCTGTGTAGTTTATATTTGAATATATTCCTTTTTCCACTATTACTCTCTTAGCGCTCCAAATGTCCAGTTGCATTTTCTACAGAAAGAGTGTTCAGATCTGCTCAATCAAAAGTATGGTTTAACTCTGTTAGCTGAATGCTCAGATCAGAAAAAGTTTCACAGAATTCTTCTGTGTAGTTTATATTTGAATATATTCCTTTTTCCACTACTACGCTCTTAGCGCTCCAAATGTCCAGTTGCATTTTCAACAGAAAGAGTGTTCAGATCTGCTCAATCAAAAGTATGGTTTAACTCTGTAAGCTGAATGCTCAGATCAGAAAGAAGTTTCACAGAATGCTTCTGTGTAGTTTATATTTGAATATATTCCTTTTTCCACTACTACTCTCTTAGCGCTCAAAATGTCCAGTTGCATTTTCTACAGAAAGAGTGTTCAGATCTGCTCAATCAAAAGTATGGTTTAACTCTGTTAGCTGAATGCACAAATCAGAAAGAAGTTTCACAGAATGATTCTGTGTAGTTTATATTTGGAGACATTCCTTTTTCCACTATTACCCTCTTAGCGCTCCGAATCTCCACTTGCATTTTCTACAGAAAGAGTGTTTCAGAACGGCTCAATCAAAACTAAAGTTCAACTCTTTTAGTTGAACAAACAGAACAGAAAGAAGTTTCACACAATTCTTCTGTGTAGTTTTTATTTGTAGACATTCTTTTTCCCAATATTGGCCTCTTAGCGCTCAGAATGTCCAATTGCAGTTTCTACAGAAAGAGTGTTTCAGAACGGCTCAATCAAAAGTAAGGTTCAACTCTGTTAGTTGAATGCACAGAACAGAAAGAAGTTTCATACAATGCTTCTGTGTAGTTTATATTTGAACATATTCTTTTTTCCACTATTACCCACTTAGCGCTACGAATGTCCAGTTGCATTTTCTACAGACAGAGTGTTTCAAAACTGCTCAATCAAAAGTATGGTTTAACTCTGTTAGCTGAATGCTCAGATCAGAAAGAAGTTTCACAGAATGCTTCTGTGTAGTTTATATTTGAATATATTCCTTTTTCCACTACTACGCTCTTAGCGCTCCAAATGTCCAGTTGCATTTTCAACAGAAAGAGTGTTCAGATCTGCTCAATCAAAAGTATGGTTTAACTCTGTTAGCTGAATGCACAGATCAGAAAGAAGTTTCACCGAATGATTCTGTGTAGTTTATATTTGAAGACATTCCTTTTTCCACTATTACCCTCTTAGCGCTCCGAATCTCCACTTGCATTTTCTACAAAAAGAGTGTTTCATAACTGCTCAATCAAAAATATGTTTTATCTCTGTTAACTGAATTTACAGATCAGAAATAAGTTTCACAGAATGCATCTGTGTAGTTTTTATTTGAAGATATTCTTTTTCCCAATGTAGGCCTCTTAGCGCTTAGCATGTCCAATTGCAGTTTCTACAGAAAGAGTGTTTCAGAACGGCTCAATCAAAAGTAAGGTTCAACTCTGTTAGTTGAATGCACAGAACAGAAAGAATTTTCACAGAATGCTACTGTGTAGTTTATATTTGAATATATTCCTTTTTCCACTATTACCCTCTTAGCGCTCCGAATGTCCACTTGCATTTTCTACAGAAAGAGTGTTCAGAACTGCGCAATCAAAAGTATGGTTTAACTCTGTTAGCTTAATGAACATATCAGAAATAAGTTTCACACAATGCTTCTGTGTAGTTTTTATTTGAAGATATTATTTTTCCCAATATAGGCCTCTTAGCGCTCAGAATGTCCAATTGCAGTTTCTACAGAAAGAGTGTTTCAGAAAGGCTCAATCAAAAGTAAGGTTCAACTCTGTTAGTTGAATGCACAGAACAGAAAGAAGTTTCATACAATGCTTCTGTGTAGTTTATATTTGAACATATTTTTTTTTCCACTATTACCCACTTCGCGCTACGAATGTCCAGTTGCATTTTCTACAGACAGAGTGTTTCAAAACTGCTCAATCAAAAGTATGGTTTAACGCTGTTAGCTGAATGCTCAGATCAGAAAGAAGTTTCACAGAATGCTTCTGTGTAGTTTATATTTGAATATATTCCTTTTTCCACTACTACTCTCTTAGCGCACCAAATGTCCAGTTGCATTTTCTACAGAAAGAGTGTTCAGATCTGCTCAATCAAAAGTATGGTTTAACTCTGTTAGCTGAATGCTCAGATCAGAAAAAGTTTCACAGAATGATTCTGTGTAGTTTATATTTGGAGACATTACTTTTTCCACTATTACCCTCTTAGCGCTCCGAATCTCCACTTGCATTTTCTACAGAAAGAGTGTTTCAGAACGGCTCAATCAAAACTAAGGTTCAACTCTTTTAGTTGAACAAACAGAACAGAAAGAAGTTTCACACAATTCTTCTGTGTAGTTTTTATTTGTAGACATTCTTTTTCCCAATATAGGCCTCTTAGCGCTCAGAATGTCCAATTGCAGTTTCTACAGAAAGAGTGTTTCAGAACGGCTCAATCAAAAGTAAGGTTCAACTCTGTTAGTTGAATGCACAGAACAGAAAGAAGTTTCATACAATGCTTCTGTGTAGTTTATATTTGAACATATTCTTTTTTCCACTATTACCCACTTAGCGCTACGAATGTCCAGTTGCATTTTCTACAGACAGAGTGTTTCAAAACTGCTCAATCAAAAGTATGGTTTAACTCTGTTAGCTGAATGCTCAGATCAGAAAGAAGTTTCACAGAATGCTTCTGTGTAGTTTATATTTGAATATATTCCTTTTTCCACTACTACGCTCTTAGCGCTCCAAATGTCCAGTTGCATTTTCAACAGAAAGAGTGTTCAGATCTGCTCAATCAAAAGTATGGTTTAACTCTGTTAGCTGAATGCACAGATCAGAAAGAAGTTTCACCGAATGATTCTGTGTAGTTTATATTTGAAGACATTCCTTTTTCCACTATTACCCTCTTAGCGCTCCGAATCTCCACTTGCATTTTCTACAAAAAGAGTGTTTCATAACTGCTCAATCAAAAATATGTTTTATCTCTGTTAACTGAATTTACAGATCAGAAATAAGTTTCACAGAATGCATCTGTGTAGTTTTTATTTGAAGATATTCTTTTTCCCAATGTAGGCCTCTTAGCGCTTAGCATGTCCAATTGCAGTTTCTACAGAAAGAGTGTTTCAGAACGGCTCAATCAAAAGTAAGGTTCAACTCTGTTAGTTGAATGCACAGAACAGAAAGAATTTTCACAGAATGCTACTGTGTAGTTTATATTTGAATATATTCCTTTTTCCACTATTACCCTCTCAGCGCTCCGAATGTCCACTTGCATTTTCTACAGAAAGAGTGTTCAGAACTGCGCAATCAAAAGTATGGTTTAACTCTGTTAGCTTAATGAACATATCAGAAATAAGTTTCACACAATGCTTCTGTGTAGTTTTTATTTGAAGATATTATTTTTCCCAATAGAGGCCTCTTAGCGCTCAGAATGTCCAATTGCAGTTTCTACAGAAAGAGTGTTTCAGAAAGGCTCAATCAAAAGTAAGGTTCAACTCTGTTAGTTGAATGCACAGAACAGAAAGAAGTTTCATACAATGCTTCTGTGTAGTTTATATTTGAACATATTCTTTTTTCCACTATTACTCACTTAGCGCTACGAATGTCCAGTTGCATTTTCTACAGACAGAGTGTTTCAAAACTGCTCAATCAAAAGTATGGTTTAACTCTGTTAGCTGAATGCTCAGATCAGAAAGAAGTTTCACAGAATGCTTCTGTGTAGTTTATATTTGAATATATTCCTTTTTCCACTACTACGCTCTTAGCGCTCCAAATGTCCAGTTGCATTTTCTACAGAAAGAGTGTTCAGATCTGCTCAATCAAAAGTATGGTTTAACTCTGTTAGCTGAATGCACAGATCAGAAAGAAGTTTCACCGAAAGATTCAGTGTAGTTTATATTTGAAGACATTCCTTTTTCCACTATTACCCTCTTAGCGCTCCGAATCTCCACTTGCATTTTCTACAAAAAGAGTGTTTCATAACTGCTCAATCAAAAATATGTTTTATCTCTTTTAACTGAATTTAAAGATCAGAAATAAGTTTCACAGAATGCATCTGTGTAGTTTTTATTTGAAGATATTCTTTTTCCCAATGTAGGCCTCTTAGCGCTTAGCATGTCCAATTGCAGTTTCTACAGAAAGAGTGTTTCAGAACGGCTCAATCAAAAGTAAGGTTCAACTCTGTTAGTTGAATGCACAGAACAGAAAGAATTTTCACAGAATGCTACTGTGTAGTTTATATTTGATTATATTCCTTTTTCCACTATTACCCTCTTAGCGCTCCGAATGTCCACTTGCATTTTCTACAGAAAGAGTGTTCAGAACTGCGCAATCAAAAGTATGGTTTAACTCTGTTAGCTTAATGAACATATCAGAAATAAGTTTCACACAATGCTTCTGTGTAGTTTTTATTTGAAGATATTATTTTTCCCAATAGAGGCCTCTTAGCGCTCAGAATGTCCAATTGCAGTTTCTACAGAAAGAGTGTTTCAGAAAGGCTCAATCAAAAGTAAGGTTCAACTCTGTTAGTTGAATGCACAGAACAGAAAGAAGTTTCATACAATGCTTCTGTGTAGTTTATATTTGAACATATTCTTTTTTCCACTATTACCCACTTAGCGCTACGAATGTCCAGTTGCATTTTCTACAGACAGAGTGTTTCAAAACTGCTCAATCATAAGTATGGTTTAACTCTGTTAGCTGAATGCTCAGATCAGAAAGAAGTTTCACAGAATGCTTCTGTGTAGTTTATATTTGAATATATACCTTTTTCCACTACTACTCTCTTAGCGCTCCAAATGTCCAGTTGCATTTTCTACAGAAAGAGTGTTCAGATCTGCTCAATCAAATGTATGGTTTAATTCTGTTAGCTGAATGCACAGATCAAAAAGAAGTTTCACAGAATGATTCTGTGTAGTTTATATTTGGAGACATTCCTTTTTCCACTATTATCCTCTTAGCGCTCCGAATCTCCACTTGCATTTTCTACAGAAAGAGTGTTTCAGAACGGCTCAATCAAAACTAAGGTTCAACTCTTTTAGTTGAACAAACAGAACAGAAAGAAGTTTCACACAATTCTTCTGTGTAGTTTTTATTTGTAGACATTCTTTTTCCCAATATAGGCCTCTTAGCGCTCAGAATGTCCAATTGCAGTTTCTACAGAAAGAGTGTTTCAGAACGGCTCAATCAGAAGTAAGGTTCAACTCTGTTAGTTGAATGCACAGAACAGAAAGAATTTTCATAGAATGCTACTGTGTAGTTTATATTTGAATATATCCCTTTTTCCACTATTAACCTCTTATCGCTGCGAATGTCCACTTGCATTTTCTACAGAAAGAGTGTTCAGAACTGCGCAATCAAAAGTATGGTTTAACTCTGTTAGCTTAATGAACATATCAGAAATAAGTTTCACACAATGCTTCTGTGTAGTTTTTATTTGAAGATATTATTTTTCCCAATATAGGCCTCTTAGCGCTCAGAATGTCCAATTGCAGATTCTACAGAAAGAGTGTTTCAGAAAGGCTCAATCAAAAGTAAGGTTCAACTCTGTTAGTTGAATGCACAGAACAGAAAGAAGTTTCATAAAATGCTTCTGTGTAGTTTATATTTGAACATATTCTTTTTTCCACTATTACCCACTTAGCGCTACGAATGTACAGTTGCATTTTCTACAGACAGAGTGTTTCAAAACTGCTCAATCAAAAGTATGGTTTAACTCTGTTAGCTGAATGCTCAGTTCAGAAATAAGTTTCACAGAATGCTTCTGTGTAGTTTATATTTGAATATATTCCTTTTTCCACTACTACTCTCTTAGCGCTCCAAATGTCCAGTTGCATTTTCTACAGAAAGAGTGTTCAGATCTGCTCAATCAAAAGTATGGTTTAACTCTGTTAGCTGAATGCACAGATCAGAAAGAAGTTTCACAGAATGATTCTGTGTAGTTTATATTTGGAGACATTCCTTTTTCCACTATTACCCTCTTAGCGCTCCGAATCTCCACTTGCATTTTCTACAGAAAGAGTGTTTCAGAACGGCTCAATCAAAACTAAGGTTCAACTCTTTTAGTTGAACAAACAGAACAGAAAGAAGTTTCACACAATTCTTCTGTGTAGTTTTTATTTGTAGACATTCTTTTTCCCAATATAGGCCTCTTAGCTCTCAGAATGTCCAATTGCAGTTTCTACAGAAAGAGTGTTTCAGAACGGCTCAATCAAAAGTAAGGTTCAACTCTGTTAGTTGAATGCACAGAACAGAAAGAAGTTTGATACAATGCTTCTGTGTAGTTTATATTTGAACATATTCTTTTTTCCACTATTACCCACTTAGCGCTACGAATGTCCAGTTGCATTTTCTACAGACAGAGTGTTTCAAAACTGCTCAATCAAAAGTATGGTTTAACTCTGTTAGCTGAATGCCCAGATCAGAAAGAACTTTCACAGAATGCTTCTGTGTAGTTTATATTTGAATATATTCCTTTTTCCACTATTACCCTCTTAGCGCTCCGAATCTCCACTTGCATTTTCTACAAAAAGAGTGTTTCATAACTGCTCAATCAAAAATATGTTTTATCTCTGTTAACTGAATTTACAGATCAGAAATAAGTTTCACAGAATGCATCTGTGTAGTTTTTATTTGAAGATATTCTTTTTCCCAATGTAGGCCTCTTAGCGCTTAGCATGTCCAATTGCAGTTTCTACAGAAAGAGTGTTTCAGAACGGCTCAATCAGAAGTAAGGTTCAACTCTGTTAGTTGAATGCACAGAACAGAAAGAATTTTCATAGAATGCTACTGTGTAGTTTATATTTGAATATATCCCTTTTTCCACTATTAACCTCTTATCGCTGCGAATGTCCACTTGCATTTTCTACAGAAAGAGTGTTCAGAACTGCGCAATCAAAAGTATGGTTTAACGCTGTTACCTTAATGAACATATCAGAAATAAGTTTCACACAATGCTTCTGTGTAGTTTTTATTTGAAGATATTTTTTTTCCCAATATAGGCCTCTTAGCGCTCAGAATGTCCAATTGCAGATTCTACAGAAAGAGTGTTTCAGAAATGCTCAATCAAAAGTAAGGTTCAACTCTGTTAGTTGAATGCACAGAACAGAAAGAAGTTTCATACAATGCTTCTGTGTAGTTTATATTTGAACATATTCTTTTTTCCACTATTACCCACTTAGCGCTACGAATGTACAGTTGCATTTTCTACAGACAGAGTGTTTCAAAACTGCTCAATCAAAAGTATGGTTTAACTCTGTTAGCTGAATGCTCAGTTCAGAAAGAAGTTTCACAGAATGCTTCTGTGTAGTTTATATTTGAATATATTCCTTTTTCCACTACTACTCTCTTAGCGCTCCAAATGTCCAGTTGCATTTTCTACAGAAAGAGTGTTCAGATCTGCTCAATCAAAAGTATGGTTTAACTCTGTTAGCTGAATGCACAGATCAGAAAGAAGTTTCACAGAATGATTCTGTGTAGTTTATATTTGGAGACATTCCTTTTTCCACTATTACCCTCTTAGCGCTCCGAATCTCCACTTGCATTTTCTACAGAAAGAGTGTTTCAGAACGGCTCAATCAAAACTAAGGTTCAACTCTTTTAGTTGAACAAACAGAACAGAAAGAAGTTTCACACAATTCTTCTGTGTAGTTTTTATTTGTAGACATCCTTTTTCCCAATATAGGCCTCTTAGCTCTCAGAATGTCCAATTGCAGTTTCTACAGAAAGAGTGTTTCAGAACGGCTCAATCAAAAGTAAGGTTCAACTCTGTTAGTTGAATGCACAGAACAGAAAGAAGTTTGATACAATGCTTCTGTGTAGTTTATATTTGAACATATTCTTTTTTCCACTATTACCCACTTAGCGCTACGAATGTCCAGTTGCATTTTCTACAGACAGAGTGTTTCAAAACTGCTCAATCAAAAGTATGGTTTAACTCGGTTAGCTGAATGCTCAGATCAGAAAGAAGTTTCACAGAATGCTTCTGTGTAGTTTATATTTGAATATATTCCTTTTTCCACTATTACCCTCTTAGCGCTCCGAATCTCCACTTGCATTTTCTACAAAAAGTGTGTTTCATAACTGCTCAATCAAAAATATGTTTTATCTCTGTTAACTGAATTTACAGATCAGAAATAAGTTTCACAGAATGCATCTGTGTAGTTTTTATTTGAAGATATTCTTTTTCCCAATGTAGGCCTCTTAGCGCTTAGCATGTCGAATTACAGTTTCTACAGAAAGAGAGTTTCAGAACGGCTCAATCAAAAGTAAGGTTCAACTCTGTTAGTTGAATGCACAGAAGAGAAAGAAATTTCATACAATGCTTCTGTGTAGTTTATATTTGAACATATTCTTTTTTCCACTATTACTCACTTAGCGCTACGAATGTCCAGTTGCATTTTCTACAGACAGAGTGTTTAAAAACTGCTCAATCAAAAGTATGGTTTAACTCTGTTAGCTGAATGCTCAGATCAGAAAGAAGTTTCACCGAATGATTCTGTGTAGTTTATATTTGAAGACATTCCTTTTTCCACTATTACCCTCTTAGCGCTCCGAATCTCCACTTGTATTTTCTACAAAAAGAGTGTTTCATAACTGCTCAATCAAAAATATGTTTTATCTCTGTTAACTGAATTTACAGATCAGAAATAAGTTTCACAGAATGCATCTGTGTAGTTTTTATTTGAAGATATCTTTTTCCCAATGTAGGCCTCTTAGCGCTTAGCATGTCCAATTGCAGTTTCTACAGAAAGAGTGTTTCAGAACGGCTCAATTAAAAGTAAGGTTCAACTCTGTTAGTTGAATGCACAGAACAGAAAGAATTTTCACAGAATGCTACTGTGTAGTTTATATTTGAATATATTTCTTTTTCCACTATTACCCTCTTAGTGCTCCGAATGTCCACTTGCATTTTCTACAGAAAGAGTGTTCAGAACTGCGCAATCAAAAGTATGGTTTAACTCTGTTAGCTTAATGAACATATCAGAAATAAGTTTCACACAATGCTTCTGTGTAGTTTTTATTTGAAGATATTATTTTTCCCAATAGAGGCCTCTTAGCGCTCAGAATGTCCAATTGCAGTTTCTACAGAAAGAGTGTTTCAGAAAGGCTCAATCCAAAGTATGGTTCAACTCTGTTAGTTGAATGCACAGAACAGAAAGAAGTTTCATACAATGCTTCTGTGTAGTTTATATTTGAACATATTCTTTTTTCCACTATTAAACACTTAGCGCTACGAATGTCCAGTTGCATTTACTACAGACAGAGTGTTTCAAAACTGCTCAATCAAAAGTATGGTTTAACTCTGTTAGCTGAATGCTCAGATCAGAAAGAAGTTTCACAGAATGCTTCTGTGTAGTTTATATTTGAATATATTCCTTTTTCCACTACTACTCTCTTAGCGCTCCAAATGTCCAGTTGCATTTTCTACAGAAAGAGTGTTCAGATCTGCTCAATCAAAAGTATGGTTTAAATCTGTTAGCTAAATGCTCAGATCAGAAAGAAGTTTCACAGAATGCTTCTGTGTAGTTTATATTTGAATGTATTCCTTTTTCCACTACTACTCTCTTAGCGCTCCAATGTTCCAGTTGCATTTTCTACAGAAAGAGTGTTCAGATCTGCTCAATCAAAAGTATGGTTTAACTCTGTTAGCTGAATGCACAGATCAGAAAGAGGTTTCACAGAATGATTCTGTGTAGTTTATATTTGGAGACATTCCTTTTTCCACTATTACCCTCTTAGTGCTCCGAATCTCCACTTGCATTTTCTACAGAAAGAGTGTTTCAGAACGGCTCAATCAAAACTAAGGTTCAACTCTTTTAGTTGAACAAACAGAACAGAAAGAAGTTTCACACAATTCTTCTGTGTAGTTTTTATTTGTAGACATTCTTTTTCCCAATATAGGCCTCTTAGCGCTCAGAATGTCCAATTGCAGTTTCTACAGAAAGAGTGTTTCAGAACGGCTCAATCAAAAGTAAGGTTCAACTCTGTTAGTTGAATGCACAGAACAGAAAGAAGTTTCATACAATGCTTCTGTGTAGTTTATATTTGAACATATTCTTTTTTCCAGTATTACCCACTTAGCGCTACGAATGTCCAGTTGCATTATCTACAGACAGAGTGTTTCAAAACTGCTCAATCAAAAGTATGGTTTAACTCTGCTAGCTGAATGCTCAGATCAGAAAGAAGTTTCACAGAATGCTTCTGTGTAGTTTATATTTGAATATATTCCTTTTTCCACTACTACGCACTTAGCGCTCCAAATGTCCAGTTGCATTTTCTACAGAAAGAGTGTTCAGATCTGCTCAATCAAAAGTATGCTTTAACACTGTTAGCTGAATGCACAGATCAGAAAGAAGTTTCACCGAATGATTCTGTGTAGTTTATATTTGAAGACATTCCTTTTTCCACTATTACCCTCTTAGCGCTCCGAATCTCCACTTGCATTTTCTACAAAAAGTGTGTTTCATAACTGCTCAATCAAAAATATGTTTTATCTCTGTTAACTGAATTTACAGATCAGAAATAAGTTTCACAGAATGCATCTGTGCAGTTTTTATTTGAAGATATTCTTTTTCCCAATGTAGGCCTCTTAGCGCTTAGCATGTCCAATTGCAGTTTCTACAGAAAGAGTGTTTCAGAACGGCTCAATCAAAAATATGGTTCAACTCTGTTAGTTGAATGCACAGAACAGAAAGAATTTTCACCGAATGCTACTGTGTAGTTTATATTTGAATATATTCCTTTCTCCACTATTACCCCCTTAGCGCTCCGAATGTCCACTTGCATTTTCTACAGAAAGAGTGTTCAGAACTGCGCAATCAAAAGTATGGTTTAACTCTGTTAGCTTAATGAACATATCAGAAATAAGTTTCACACAATGCTTCTGTGTAGTTTTTATTTGAAGATATTATTTTTCCCAATAGAGGCCTCTTAGCGCTCAGAATGTCCAATTGCAGTTTCTACAGAAAGAGTGTTTCAGAAAGGCTCAATCCAAAGTAAGGTTCAACTCTGTTAGTTGAATGCACAGAACAGAAAGAAGTTTCATACAATGCTTCTGTGTAGTTTATATTTGAACATATTCTTTTTTCCACTATTACCCACTTAGCGCTACGAATGTCCAGTTGCATTTACTACAGACAGAGTGTTTCAAAACTGCTCAATCAAAAGTATGGTTTAACACTGTAAGCTGAATGCTCAGATCAGAAAGAAGTTTCACAGAATGCTTCTGTGTAGTTTATATTTGAATATATTCCTTTTTCCTCTACTACTCTCTTAGCGCTCCAAATGTCCAGTTGCATTTTCTACAGAAAGAGTGTTCAGATCTGCTCAATCAAAAGTATGGTTTAACTCTGTTAGCTGAATGCTCAGATCAGAAAGAAGTTTCACAGAATGCTTCTGTGTAGTTTATATTTGAATATATTCCTTTTTCCACTACTACTCTCTTAACGCTCCAAATGTCCAGTTGCATTTTCTACAGAAAGAGTGTTCAGATCTGCTCAATCAAAAGTATGGTTTAACTCTGTTAGCTGAATGCTCAGATCAGAAAGAAGTTTCACAGAATGCTTCTGTGTAATTTATATTTGAATATATTCCTTTTTCCACTACTACTCTCTTAGCGCTCCAATGGTCCAGTTGCATTTTCTACAGAAAGAGTGTTCAGATCTGCACAATCAAAAGTATGGTTTAACTCTGTTAGCTGAATGCACAGATCAGAAAGAAGTTTCACAGAATGATTCTGTGTAGTTTATATTTGGAGACATTCCTTTTTCCACTATTACCCTCTTAGCGCTCCGAATCTCCACTTGCATTTTCTACAGAAAGAGTGTTTCAGAACGGCTCAATCAAAACTAAGGTTCAACTCTTTTAGTTGAACAAACAGAACAGAAAGAAGTTTCACACAATTCTTCTGTGTAGTTTTTATTTGTAGACATTCTTTTTCCCAATATAGGCCTCTTAGCGCTCAGAATGTCCAATTGCAGTTTCTACAGAAAGAGTGTTTCAGAACGGCTCAATCAAAAGTAAGGTTCAACTCTGTTAGTTGAATGCACAGAACAGAAAGATGTTTCATACAATGCTTCTGTGTAGTTTATATTTGAACATATACTTTTTTCCACTATTACCCACTTAGCGCTACGAATGTCCAGTGGCATTTTCTACAGACAGAGTGTTTCAAAACTGCTCAATCAAAAGTATGGTTTAACTCTGTTAGGTGAATGCTCAGATCAGAAAGAAGTTTCACAGAATGCTTCTGTGTAGTTTATATTTGAATATATTCCTTTTTCCACTACTACGCTCTTAGCGCTCCAAATGTCCAGTTGCATTTTCTACAGAAAGAGTGTTCAGATCTGCTCAATCAAAAGTATGGTTTAACTCTGTTAGCTGAATGCACAGATCAGAAAGAAGTTTCACAGAATGATTCTGTGTAGTTTATATTTGGAGACATTCCTTTTTCCACTATTACCCTCTTAGCGCTCTGAATCTCCACTTGCATTTTCTACAGAAAGAGTGTTTCAGAACGGCTCAATCAAAAATAAGGTTCAACTCTGTTAGTTGAATGCACAGATCAGAAAGAAGTTTCACCGAATGATTCTGTGTAGTTTATATTTGAAGACATTCCTTTTTCCACTATTACCCTCTTAGCGCTCCGAATCTCCACTTGCATTTTCTACAAAAAGAGTGTTTCATAACTGCTCAATCAAAAATATGTTTTATCTCTGTTAACTGAATTTACAGATCAGAAATAAGTTTCACAGAATGCATCTGTGTAGTTTTTATTTGAAGATATCTTTTTCCCAATGTAGGCCTCTTAGCGCTTAGCATGTCCAATTGCAGTTTCTACAGAAAGAGTGTTTCAGAACGGCTCAATTAAAAGTAAGGTTCAACTCTGTTAGTTGAATGCACAGAACAGAAAGAATTTTCACAGAATGCTACTGTGTAGTTTATATTTGAATATATTCCTTTTTCCACTATTACCCTCTTAGTGCTCCGAATGTCCACTTGCATTTTCTACAGAAAGAGTGTTCAGAACTGCGCAATCAAAAGTATGGTTTAACTCTGTTAGCTTAATGAACATATCAGAAATAAGTTTCACACAATGCTTCTGTGTAGTTTTTATTTGAAGATATTATTTTTCCCAGTAGAGGCCTCTTAGCGCTCAGAATGTCCAATTGCAGTTTCTACAGAAAGAGTGTTTCAGAAAGGCTCAATCCAAAGTAAGGTTCAACTCTGTTAGTTGAATGCACAGAACAGAAAGAAGTTTCATACAATGCTTCTGTGTAGTTTATATTTGAACATATTCTTTTTTCCACTATTACCCACTTAGCGCTACGAATGTCCAGTTGCATTTACTACAGACAGAGTGTTTCAAAACTGCTCAATCAAAAGTATGGTTTAACACTGTAAGCTAAATGCTCAGATCAGAAAGAAGTTTCACAGAATGCTTCTGTGTAGTTTATATTTGAATATATTCCTTTTTCCTCTACTACTCTCTTAGCGCTCCAAATGTCCAGTTGCATTTTCTACAGAAAGAGTGTTCAGATCTGCTCAATCAAAAGTATGGTTTAACTCTGTTAGCTGAATGCTCAGATCAGAAAGAAGTTTCACAGAATGCTTCTGTGTAGTTTATATTTGAATATATTCCTTTTTCCACTACTACTCTCTTAGCGCTCCAAATGTCCAGTTGCATTTTCTACAGAAAGAGTGTTCAGATCTGCTCAATCAAAAGTATGGTTTAACTCTGTTAGCTGAATGCTCAGATCAGAAAGAAGTTTCACAGAATGCTTCTGTGTAGTTTATATTTGAATATATTTCTTTTTCCACTACTACTCTCTTAGCACTCCAATGGTCCAGTTGCATTTTCTACAGAAAGAGTGTTCAGATCTGCTCAATCAAAAGTATGGTTTAACTCTGTTAGCTGAATGCACAGATCAGAAAGAAGTTTCACAGAATGATTCTGTGTAGTTTATATTTGGAGACATTCCTTTTTCCACTATTACCCTCTTAGCGCTCCGAATCTCCACTTGCATTTTCTACAGAAAGAGTGTTTCAGAACGGCTCAATCAAAACTAAGGTTCAACTCTTTTAGTTGAACAAACAGAACAGAAAGAAGTTTCACACAATTCTTCTGTGTAGTTTTTATTTGTAGACATTCTTTTTCCCAATATAGGCCTCTTAGCGCTCAGAATGTCCAATTGCAGTTTCTACAGAAAGAGTGTTTCAGAACGGCTCAATCAAAAGTAAGGTTCAACTCTGTTAGTTGAATGCACAGAACAGAAAGGTGTTTCATACAATGCTTCTGTGTAGTTTATATTTGAACATATACTTTTTTCCACTATTACCCACTTAGCGCTACGAATGTCCAGTGGCATTTTCTACAGACAGAGTGTTTCAAAACTGCTCAATCAAAAGTATGGTTTAACTCTGTTAGGTGAATGCTCAGATCAGAAAGAAGTTTCACAGAATGCTTCTGTGTAGTTTATATTTGAATATATTCCTTTTTCCACTACTACGCTCTTAGCGCTCCAAATGTCCAGTTGCATTTTCTACAGAAAGAGTGTTCAGATCTGCTCAATCAAAAGTATGGTTTAACTCTGTTAGCTGAATGCACAGATCAGAAAGAAGTTTCACAGAATGATTCTGTGTAGTTTATATTTGGAGACATTCCTTTTTCCACTATTACCCTCTTAGCGCTCTGAATCTCCACTTGCATTTTCTACAGAAAGAGTGTTTCAGAACGGCTCAATCAAAAATAAGGTTCAACTCTGTTAGTTGAATGCACAGATCAGAAAGAAGTTTCACCGAATGATTCTGTGTAGTTTATATTTGAAGACATTCCTTTTTCCACTATTACCCTCTTAGCGCTCCGAATCTCCACTTGCATTTTCTACAAAAAGTGTGTTTCATAACTGCTCAATCAAAAATATGTTTTATCTCTGTTAACTGAATTTACAGATCAGAAATAAGTTTCACAGAATGCATCTGTGCAGTTTTTATTTGAAGATATTCTTTTTCCCAATGTAGGCCTCTTAGCGCTTAGCATGTCCAATTGCAGTTTCTACAGAAAGAGTTTTTCAGAACGGCTCAATCAAAAATAAGGTTCAACTCTGTTAGTTGAATGCACAGAACAGAAAGAATTTTCACCGAATGCTACTGTGTAGTTTATATTTGAATATATTCCTTTCTCCACTATTACCCCCTTAGCGCTCCGAATGTCCACTTGCATTTTCTACAGAAAGAGTGTTCAGAACTGCGCAATCAAAAGTATGGTTTAACTCTGTTAGCTTAATGAACATATCAGAAATAAGTTTCACACAATGCTTCTGTGTAGTTTTTATTTGAAGATATTATTTTTCCCAATATAGGCCTCTTAGCGCTCAGAATGTCCAATTGCAGTTTCTACAGAAAGAGTATTTCAGAAAGGCTCAATCAAAAGTAAGGTTCAACTCTGTTAGTTGAATGCACAGAACAGAAAGAAATTTCATACAATGCTTCTGTGTAGTTTATATTTGAATATATTCTTTTTTCCACTATTAACCACTTGGCGCTACGAATATCCAGTTGCATTTTCTACAGACAGAGTGTTTCAAAACTGCTCAATCAATAGTATGGTTTAACTCTGTTAGCTGAATGCTCAGATCAGAAAGAAGTTTGACAGAATGCTTCTGTGTAGTTTATATTTGAATATATTCCTTTTTCCACTACTACTCTCTTAGCGCTCCAAATGTCCAGTTGCATTTTCTACAGAAAGAGTGTTCAGATCTGCTCAATCAAAAGTATGGTTTAACTCTGTTAGCTGAATGCACAGATCAGAAAGAAGTTTCACAGAATGATTCTGTGTAGTTTATATTTGGAGACATTCCTTTTTCCACTATTACCCTCTTAGCGCTCCGAATGTCCACTTGCATTTTCTACAGAAAGAGTGTTTCAGAACGGCTCAATCAAAACTAAGGTTCAACTCTTTTAGTTGAACAAACAGAACAGAGAGAAGTTTCACACAATTCTTCTGTGTAGTTTTTATTTGTAGACATTCTTTTTCCCAATATAGGCCTCTTAGCGCTCAGAATGTCCAATTGCAGTTTCTACAGAAAGAGTGTTTCAGAACGGCTCAATCAAAAGTAAGGTTCAACTCTGTTAGTTGAATGCACAGAACAGAAAGATGTTTCATACAATGCTTCTGTGTAGTTTATATTTGAACATATACTTTTTTCCACTATTACCCACTTAGCGCTACGAATGTCCAGTGGCATTTTCTACAGACAGAGTGTTTCAAAACTGCTCAATCAAAAGTATGGTTTAACTCTGTTAGGTGAATGCTCAGATCAGAAAGAAGTTTCACAGAATGCTTCTGTGTAGTTTATATTTGAATATATTCCTTTTTCCACTACTACGCTCTTAGCGCTCCAAATGTCCAGTTGCATTTTCTACAGAAAGAGTGTTCAGATCTGCTCAATCAAAAGTATGGTTTAACTCTGTTAGCTGAATGCACAGATCAGAAAGAAGTTTCACAGAATGATTCTGTGTATTTTATATTTGGAGACATTCCTTTTTCCACTATTACCCTCTTAGCGCTCTGAATCTCCACTTGCATTTTCTACAGAAAGAGTGTTTCAGAACGGCTCAATCAAAAATAAGGTTCAACTCTGTTAGTTGAATGCACAGATCAGAAAGAAGTTTCACCGAATGATTCTGTGTAGTTTATATTTGTAGACATTCCTTTTTCCACTATTACCCTCTTAGCGCTCCGAATCTCCACTTGCATTTTCTACAAAAAGTGTGTTTCATAACTGCTCAATCAAAAATATGTTTTATCTCTGTTAACTGAATTTACAGATCAGAAATAAGTTTCACAGAATGCATCTGTGCAGTTTTTATTTGAAGATATTCTTTTTCCCAATGTAGGCCTCTTAGCGCTTAGCATGTCCAATTGCAGTTTCTACAGAAAGAGTGTTTCAGAACGGCTCAATCAAAAATAAGGTTCAACTCTGTTAGTTGAATGCACAGAACAGAAAGAATTTTCACCGAATGCTACTGTGTAGTTTATATTTGAATATATTCCTTTCTCCACTATTACCCCCTTAGCGCTCCGAATGTCCACTTGCATTTTCTACAGAAAGAGTGTTCAGAACTGCGCAATCAAAAGTATGGTTTAACTCTGTTAGCTTAATGAACATATCAGAAATAAGTTTCACACAATGCTTCTGTGTAGTTTTTATTTGAAGATATTATTTTTCCCAATATAGGCCTCTTAGCGCTCAGAATGTCCAATTGCAGTTTCTACAGAAAGAGTATTTCAGAAAGGCTCAATCAAAAGTAAGGTTCAACTCTGTTAGTTGAATGCACAGAACAGAAAGAAATTTCATACAATGCTTCTGTGTAGTTTATATTTGAATATATTCTTTTTTCCACTATTAACCACTTGGCGCTACGAATATCCAGTTGCATTTTCTACAGACAGAGTGTTTCAAAACTGCTCAATCAATAGTATGGTTTAACTCTGTTAGCTGAATGCTCAGATCAGAAAGAAGTTTGACAGAATGCTTCTGTGTAGTTTATATTTGAATATATTCCTTTTTCCACTACTACTCTCTTAGCGCTCCAAATGTCCAGTTGCATTTTCTACAGAAAGAGTGTTCAGATCTGCTCAATCAAAAGTATGGTTTAACTCTGTTAGCTGAATGCACAGATCAGAAAGAAGTTTCACAGAATGATTCTGTGTAGTTTATATTTGGAGACATTCCTTTTTCCACTATTACCCTCTTAGCGCTCTGAATGTCCACTTGCGTTTTCTACAGAAAGAGTGTTTCAGAACGGCTCAATCAAAACTAAGGTTCAACTCTTTTAGTTGAACAAACAGAACAGAAAGAAGTTTCACACAATTCTTCTGTGTAGTTTTTATTTGTAGACATTCTTTTTCCCAATATAGGCCTCTTAGCGCTCAGAATGTTCAATTGCAGTTTCTACAGAAAGAGTGTTTCAGAACGGCTCAATCAAAAGTAAGGTTCAACTCTGTTAGTTGAATGCACAGAACAGAAAGAAGTTTCATACAATGCTTCTGTGTAGTTTATATTTGAACATATTCTTTTTTCCACTATTACCCACTTAGCGCTACGAATGTCCAGTTGCATTTTCTACAGACAGAGTGTTTCAAAACTGCTCAATCAAAATTATGGTTTAACTCTGTTAGCTGAATGCTCAGATCAGAAAGAAGTTTCACAGAATGCTTCTGTGTAGTTTATATTTGAATATATTCCTTTTTCCACTACTACGCTCTTAGCGCTCCAAATGTCCAGTTGCATTTTCTACAGAAAGAGTGTTCAGATCTGCTCAATCAAAAGTATGGTTTAACTCTGTTAGCTGAATGCACAGATCAGAAAGAAGTTTCACCGAATGATTCTGTGTAGTTTATATTTGAAGACATTCCTTTTTCCACTATTAACCTCTTAGCACTCCGAATCTCCACTTGCATTTTCTACAAAAACAGTGTTTCTTAACTGCTCAATCAAAAATATGTTTTATCTCTGTTAACTGAATTTGCAGATCAGAAATCAGTTTCACAGAATGCGTCTGTGTAGTTTTTATTTGAAGATATTCTTTTTCCCAATGTAGGCCTCTTAGCGCTTAGCATGTCCAATTGCAGTTTCTACAGAAAGAGTGTTTCAGAACGGCTCAATCAAAAGTAAGGTTCAACTCTGTTAGTTGAATGCACAGAACAGAAAGAATTTTCACAGAATGCTACTGTGTAGTTTATATTTGAATATATTCCTTTCTCCACTATTACCCTCTTAGCGCTACGAATGTCCACTTGCATTTTCTACAGAAAGAGTGTTCAGAACTGCACAATCAAAATTATGGTTTAACTCTGTTAACTTAATGAACATATCAGAAATAAGTTTCACACAATGCTTCTGTGTAGTTTTTATTTGAAGATATTATTTTTCCCAATAGAGGCCTCTTAGCGCTCAGAATGTCCAATTGCAGTTTCTACAGAAAGAGTGTTTCAGAAAGGCTCAATCAAAAGTAAGGTTCAACTCTGTTAGTTGAATGCACAGAACAGAAGGAAATTTCATACAATGCTTCTGTGTAGTTTATATTTGAACATATTCTTTTTTCCACTATTACCCACTTAGCGCTACGAATGTCCAGTTGCATTTTCTACAGACAGAGTGTTTCAAAACTGCTCAATCAAAAGTATGGTTTAACTCTGTTAGCTGAATGCTCAGATCAGAAAGAAGTTTCACAGAATGCTTCTGTGTAGTTTATATTTGAATATATTCCTTTTTCCACTACTATGCTCTTAGCGCTCCAAATGTCCAGTTGCATTTTCTACAGAAAGAGTGTTCAGATCTGCTCAATCAAAAGTATGGTTTAACTCTGTTAGCTGAATGCACAGATCAGAAAGAAGTTTCACCGAATGATTCTGTGTAGTTTATATTTGAAGACATTCCTTTTTCCACTATTACCCTCTTAGCGCTCCGAATCTCCACTTGCATTTTCTACAAAAAGTGTGTTTCGTAACTGCTCAATCAAAAATATGTTTTATCTCTGTTAACTGAATTTACAGATCAGAAATAAGTTTCACAGAATGCATCTGTGCAGTTTTTATTTGAAGATATTCTTTTTCCCAATGTAGGCCTCTTAGCGCTTAGCATGTCCAATTGCAGTTTCTACAGAAAGAGTGTTTCAGAAAGGCTCAATCAAAAATAAGGTTCAACTCTGTTAGTTGAATGCACAGAAGAGAAAGAATTTTCACTGAATGCTACTGTGTAGTTTATATTTGAATATATTCCTTTTTCCACTATTACCCCCTTAGCGCTCCGAATGTCCACTTGCATTTTCTACAGAAAGAGTGTTCAGAACTGCGCAATCAAAAGTATGGTTTAACTCTGTTAGCTTAATGAACATATCAGAAATAAGTTTCACACAATGCTTCTGTGTAGTTTTTATTTGAAGATATTATTTTTCCCAATAGAGGCCTCTTAGCGCTCAGAATGTCCAATTGCAGTTTCTACAGAAAGAGTGTTTCAGAAAGGCTCAATCCAAAGTAAGGTTCAACTCTGTTAGTTGAATGCACAGAACAGAAAGAAGTTTCATACAATGCTTCTGTGTAGTTTATATTTGAACATATTCTTTTTTCCACTATTACCCACTTAGCGCTACGAATGTCCAGTTGCATTTACTACAGACAGAGTGTTTCAAAACTGCTCAATCAAAAGTATGGTTTAACACTGTTAGCTGAATGCTCAGATCAGAAAGAAGTTTCACAGAATGCTTCTGTGTAGTTTATATTTGAATATATTCCTTTTTCCTCTACTACTCTCTTAGCGCTCCAAATGTCCAGTTGCATTTTCTACAGAAAGAGTGTTCAGAACTGCTCAATCAAAAGTATGGTTTAACTCTGTTAGCTGAATGCTCATATCAGAAAGAAGTTTCACAGAATGCTTCTGTGTAGTTTATATTTGAATATATTCCTTTTTCCACTACTACTCTCTTAGCGCTCCAAATGTCCAGTTGCATTTTCTACAGAAAGAGTGTTCAGATCTGCTCAATCAAAAGTATGGTTTAACTCTGTTAGCTGAATGCTCAGATCAGAAAGAAGTTTCACAGAATGCTTCTGTGTAGTTTATATTTGAATATATTGCTTTTTCCACTACTACTCTCTTAGCGCTCCAATGGTCCAGTTGCATTTTCTACAGAAAGAGTGTTCAGATCTGCTCAATCAAAAGTATGGTTTAACTCTGTTAGCTGAATGCACAGATCAGAAAGAAGTTTCACAGAATGATTCTGTGTAGTTTATATTTGGAGTCATTCCTTTTTCCACTATTACCCTCTTAGCGCTCCGAATCTCCACTTGCATTTTCTACAGAAAGAGTGTTTCAGAACGGCTCAATCAAAACTAAGGTTCAACTCTTTTAGTTGAACAAACAGAACAGAAAGAAGTTTCACACAATTCTTCTGTGTAGTTTTTATTTGTAGACATTCTTTTTCCCAATATAGGCCTCTTAGCGCTCAGAATGTCCAATTGCAGTTTCTACAGAAAGAGTGTTTCAGAACGGCTCAATCAAAAGTAAGGTTCAACTCTGTTAGTTGAATGCACAGAACAGAAAGAAGTTTCATACAATGCTTCTGTGTAGTTTATATTTGAACATATACTTTTTTCCACTATTACCCACTTAGCGCTACGAATGTCCAGTGGCATTTTCTACAGACAGAGTGTTTCAAAACTGCTCAATCAAAAGTATGGTTTAACTCTGTTAGCTGAATGCTCAGATCAGAAAGAAGTTTCACAGAATGCTTCTGTGTAGTTTATATTTGAATATATTCCTTTTTCCACTACTACGCTCTTAGCGCTCCAAATGTCCAGTTGCATTTTCTACAGAAAGAGTGTTCAGATCTGCTCAATCAAAAGTATGGTTTAACTCTGTTAGCTGAATGCACAGATCAGAAAGAAGTTTCACAGAATGATACTGTGTAGTTTATATTTGTAGACATTCCTTTTTCAACTATTACCCTCTTAGCGCTCTGAATCTCCACTTGCATTTTCTACAGAAAGAGTGTTTCAGAACGGCTCAATCAAAAATAAGGTTCAACTCTGTTAGTTGAATGCACAGATCAGAAAGAAGTTTCACAGAATGCTTCTGTGTAGTTTATATTTGAATATATTCCTTTTTCCACTATTACCCTCTTAGCGCTCCGAATCTCCACTTGCATTTTCTACAAAAAGAGTGTTTCATAACTGCTCAATCAAAAGTATGTTTTATCTCTGTTAACTGAATTTACAGATCAGAAATAAGTTTCACAGAATGCATCTGTGTAGTTTTTATTTGAAGATATTCTTTTTCCCAATGTAGGCCTCTTAGCGCTTAGCATGTCCAATTGCAGTTTCTACAGACAGAGTGATTCAGAACGGCTCAATCAAAAGTAAGGTTCAACTCTGTTAGTTTAATGCACAGAACAGAAAGAATTTTCACAGAATGCTACTGTGTAGTTTATATTTGAATATATTCCTTTTTCCACTATTACCCTCTTAGCGCTCCGAATGTCCACTTGCATTTTCTGCAGAAAGAGTGTTCAGAACTGCGCAATCAAAAGTATGGTTTAACTCTGTTAGCTTAATGAACATATCAGAAATAAGTTTCACACAATGCTTCTGTGTACTTTTTATTTGAAGATATTATTTTTCCCAATAGAGGCCTCTTAGCGCTCAGAATGTCCAATTGCAGTTTCTACAGAAAGAGTGTTTCAGAAAGGCTCAATCAAAAGTAAGGTTCAACTCTGTTAGTTGAATGCACAGAACAGAAAGAAGTTTCATACAATGCTTCTGTGTAGTTTATATTTGAACATATTCTTTTTTCCACTATTACCCACTTAGCGCTACGAATGTCCAGTTGCATTTTCTACAGACAGAGTGTTTCAAAACTGCTCAATCAAAATTATGGTTTAACTCTGTTAGCGGAATGCTCAAATCAGAAAGAAGTTTCACAGAATGATTCTGTGTAGTTTATATTTGGAGACATTCCTTTTTCCACTATTACCCTCTTAGCGCTCCGAATCTCCACTTGCATTTTCTACAGAAAGAGTGTTTCAGAACGGCTCAATCAAAATAAGGTTCAACTCTTTTAGTTGAACAAACAGAACAGAAAGAAGTTTCACAGAATGCATCTGTGTAGTTTTTATTTGAAGATATTCTTTTTCCCAATGTAGGCCTCTTAGCGCTTAGCATGTCCAATTGCAGTTTCTACAGAAAGAGTGTTTCAGAACGGCTCAATTAAAAGTAAGGTTCAATTCTGTTAGTTGAATGCACAGAACAGAAAGAATTTTCACAGAATGCTACTGTGTAGTTTATATTTGAATATATTCCTTTTTCCACTATTACCCTCTTAGCGCTCCGAATGTCCACTTGCATTTTCTACAGAAAGAGTGTTCAGAACGGCTCAATCAAAAGTATGGTTTAACTCTGTTAGCTTAATGAACATATCAGAAATAAGTTTCACACAATGCTTCTGTGTAGTTTTTATTTGAAGATATTATTTTTCCCAATAGAGGCCTCTTAGCGCTCAGAATGTCCAATTGCAGTTTCTACAGAAAGAGTGTTTCAGAAAGGCTCAATCAAAAGTAAGGTTCAACTCTGTTAGTTGAATGCACAGAACAGAAAGAAATTTCATACAATGCTTCTGTGTAGTTTATATTTGAATATATTCTTTTTTCCACTATTACCCACTTAGCGCTACGAATGTCAAGTTGCAATTTCTACAAACAGAGTGTTTCAAAACTGCTCAATCAAAAGTATGGTTTAACTCTGTTATCTGAATGCTCAGATCAGAAAGAAGTTTCACAGAATGCTTCTGTGTAGTTTATATTTGAATATATTCCTTTTTCCACTACTATGCTCTTAGCGCTCCAAATGTCCAGTTGCATTTTCTACAGAAAGAGTGTTCAGATCTGCTCAATCAAAAGTATATTTTAACTCTGTTAGCTGAATGCACAGATCAGAAAGAAGTTTCACCGAATTATTCTGTGTAGTTTATATTTGAAGACATTCCTTTTTCCACTATTACCCTCTTAGCGCTCCGAATCTCCACTTGCATTTTCTACAAAAAGTGTGTTTCATAACTGCTCAATCAAAAATATGTTTTATCTCTGTTAACTGAATTTACAGATCAGAAATAAGTTTCACAGAATGCATCTGTGTAGTTTTTATTTGAAGATATCTTTTTCCCAATGTAGGCCTCTTAGCGCTTAGCATGTCCAATTGCAGTTTCTACAGAAAGAGTGTTTCAGAACGGCTCAATTAAAAGTAAGGTTCAACTCTGATAGTTGAATGCACAGAACAGAAAGAATTTTCACAGAATGCTACTGTGTAGTTTATATTTGAATATATTCCTTTTTCCACTATTACCCTCTTAGCGCTCCGAATGTCCACTTGCATTTTCTACAGAAAGAGTGTTCAGAACTGCGCAATCAAAAGTATGGTTTAACTCTGTTAGCTTAATGAACATATCAGAAATAAGTTTCACACAATGCTTCTGTGTAGTTTTTATTTGAAGATATTATTTTTCCCAATAGAGGCCTCTTAGCGCTCAGAATGTCCAATTGCAGTTTCTACAGAAAGAGTGTTTCAGAAAGGCTCAATCAAAAGTAAGGTTCAACTCTGTTAGTTGAATGCACAGAACAGAAAGAAGTTTCATACAATGCTTCTGTGTAGTTTATATTTGAACATATTCTTTTTTCCACTATTGCCCACTTGGCGCTACGAATGTCCAGGTGCATTTTCTACAGACAGAGTGTTTCAAAACTGCTCAATCAAAAATATGGTTTATCTGTGTTAGCTGAATGCTCAGATCAGAAAGTAGTTTCACAGAATGCTTCTGTGTAGTTTATATTTGAATATATTCCTTTTTCCACTACTACTCTCCTAGCGCTCCAATTGTCCAGTTGCATTTTCTACAGAAAGAGTGTTCAGATCTGCTCAATCAAAAGTATGGTTTAACTCTGTTAGCTGAATGCACAGATCAGAAAGAAGTTTCACAGAATGCTTCTGTGTAGTTTATATTTGAATATATTCCTTTTTCCACTACTATGCTCTTAGCGCTCCAAATGTCCAGTTGCATTTTCTACAGAAAGAGTGTTCAGATCTGCTCAATCAAAAGTATGGTTTAACTCTGTTAGCTGAATGCACAGATCAGAAAGAAGTTTCACCGAATGATTCTGTGTAGTTTATATTTGAAGACATCCCATTTTCCACTATTGCCCTCTTAGCGCTCCGAATGTCCACTTGCATTTTCTACAGAAAGAGTGTTCAGAACTGCGCAATCAAAAGTATGGTTTAACTCTGTTATCTTAATGAACATATCAGAAATAAGTTTCACAAAATGCTTCTGTGTAGTTTTTATTTGAAGATATTATATTTCCCAATATAGGCCTCTTAGCGCTCAGAATGTCCAATTGCAGTTTCTACAGAAAGAGTGTTTCAGAAAGGCTCAATCAAAAGTAAGGTTCAACTCTGTTAGTTGAATGCACAGAACAGAAAGAAATTTCATACAATGCTTCTGTGTAGTTTATATTTGAACATATTCTTTTTTCCACTATTACCCACTTGGCGCTACGAATGTCCAGTTGCATTTTCTACAGACAGAGTGTTTCAAAACTGCTCAATCAAAAGTATGGTTTAACTCTGTTAGCTGAATGCTCAGATCAGAAAGAAGTTTCACAGAATGCTTCTGTGTAATTTATATATGAATATATTCCTTTTTCCACTACTACTCTCTTAGCGCTCCAAATGTCCAGTTGCATTTTCTACAGAAAGAGTGTTCAGATCTGCTCACTCAAAAGTATGGTTTAACTCTGTTAGCTGAATGCACAGATCAGAAAGAAGTTTCGCAGAATGATTCTGTGTAGTTTATATTTGGAGACATTCCTTTTTCCAATATTACCCTCTTAGCGCTCCGAATCTCCACTTGCATTTTCTACAGAAAGAGTGTTTCAGAACGGCTCAATCAAAACTAAGGTTCAACTCTTTTAGTTGAACAAACAGAACAGAAAGGAGTTTCACACAATTCTTCTGTGTAGTTTTTATTTGTAGACATTCTTTTTCCCAATATAGGCCTCTTAGCGCTCAGAATGTCCAATTGCAGTTTCTACAGAAAGAGTGTTTCAGAACGGCTCAATCAAAAGTAAGGTTCAACTCTGTTAGTTGAATGCACAGAACAGAAAGTAGTTTCATACAATGCTTCTGTGTAGTTTATATTTGAACATATTCTTTTTTCCACTATTACCCACTTAGCGCTACGAATGTCCAGTGGCATTTTCTACAGACAGAGTGTTTCAAAACTGCTCAATCAAAAGTATGGTTTAACTCTGTTAGCTGAATGCTCAGATCAGAAAGAAGTTTCACAGAATGCTTCTGTGTAGTTTATATTTGAATATATTCCTTTTTCCATTACTACGCTCTTAGCGCTCCAAATGTCCAGTTGCATTTTCTACAGAAAGAGTGTTCAGATCTGCTCAATCAAAAGTATGGTTTAACTCTGTTAGCTGAATGCACAGATCAGAAAGAAGTTTCACAGAATGATTCTGTGTAGTTTATATTTGGAGACATTCCTTTTTCCACTATTACCCTCTTAGCGCTCCGAATCTCCACTTGCATTTTCTACAGAAAGAGTGTTTCAGAACGGCTCAATCAAAACTAAGGTTCAACTCTTTTAGTTGAACAAACAGAACAGAAAGAAGTTTCACAGAATGCATCTGTGTAGTTTTTATTTGAAGATATTCTTTTTCCCAATGTAGGCCTCTTAGCGCTTAGCATGTCCAATTGCAGTTTCTACAGAAAGAGTGTTTCAGAACGGCTCAATTAAAAGTAAGGTTCAACTCTGTTAGTTGAATGCACAGAACAGAAAGAATTTTCACAGAATGCTACTGTGTAGTTTATATTTGAATATATTCCTTTTTCCACTATTACCCTCTTAGCGCTCCGAATTTCCACTTGCATTTTCTACAGAAAGAGTGTTCAGAACTGCGCAATCAAAAGTATGGTTTAACTCTGTTAGCTTAATGAACATATCAGAAATAAGTTTCACACAATGCTTCTGTGTAGTTTTTATTTGAAGATATTATTTTTCCCAATAGAGGCCTCTTAGCGCTCAGAATGTCCAATTGCAGTTTCTACAGAAAGAGTGTTTCAGAAAGACTCAATCAAAAGTAAGGTTCAACTCTGTTAGTTGAATGCACAGAACAGAAATAAGTTTCATACAATGCTTCTGTGTAGTTTATATTTGAACATATTCTTTTTTCCACTATTACCCACTTGGCGCTACGAATGTCCAGTTGCATTTTCAACAGACAGAGTGTTTCAAACTGCTCAATCAAAAGTATGGTTTAACTCTGTTAGCTGAATGCTCAGATCAGAAAGAAGTTTCACAGAATGCTTCTGTGTAGTTTATATTTGAATATATTCCTTTTTCCACTACTACTCTCTTAGCGCTCCAATGGTCCAGTTGCATTTTCTACAGAAAGAGTGTTCAGATCTGCTCAATCAAAAGTATGGTTTAACTCTGTTAGCTGAATGCACAGATCAGAAAGAAGTTTCACAGAATGATTCTGTGTAGTTTATATTTGGAGACATTCCTTTTTCCACTATTACCCTCTTAGCGCTCCGAATCTCCACTTGCATTTTCTACAGAAAGAGTGTTTCAGAACGGCTCAATCAAAACTAAGGTTCAACTCTTTTAGTTGTACAAACAGAACAGAAAGAAGTTTCACACAATTCTTCTGTGTAGTTTTTATTTGTAGACATTCTTTTTCCCAATATAGGCCTCTTAGCGCTCAGAATGTCCAATTGCAGTTTCTACAGAAAGAGTGTTTCAGAACGGCTCAATCAAAAGTAAGGTTCAACTCTGTTAGTTGAATGCACAGAACAGAAAGAAGTTTCATACAATGCTTCTGTGTAGTTTATATTTGAACATATACTTTTTTCCACTATTACCCACTTAGCGCTACGAATGTCCAGTGGCATTTTCTACAGACAGAGTGTTTCAAAACTGCTCAATCAAAAGTATGGTTTAACTCTGTTAGCTGAATGCTCAGATCAGAAAGAAGTTTCACAGAATGCTTCTGTGTAGTTTATATTTGAATACATTCCTTTTTCCACTACTACGCTCTTAGCGCTCCAAATGTCCAGTTGCATTTTCTACAGAAAGAGTGTTCAGATCTGCTCAATCAAAAGTATGGTTTAACTCTGTTAGCTGAATGCACAGATCAGAAAGAAGTTTCACAGAATGATTCTGTGTAGTTTATATTTGGAGACATTCCTTTTTCCACTATTACCCTCTTAGCGCTCTGAATCTCCACTTGCATTTTCTACAGAAAGAGTGTTTCAGAACGGCTCAATCAAAAATAAGGTTCAACTCTGTTAGTTGAATGCACAGATCAGAAAGAAGTTTCACAGAATGCTTCTGTGTAGTTTATATTTGAATATATTCCTTTTTCCACTATTACCCTCTTAGCGATCCGAATCTCCACTTGCATTTTCTACAAAAAGAGTGTTTCATAACTGCTCAATCAAAAATATGTTTTATCTCTGTTAACTGAATTTACAGATCAGAAATAAGTTTCACAGAATGCATCTGTGTAATTTTTATTTGAAGATATTCTTTTTCCCAATGTAGGCCTCTTAGCGCTTAGCATGTCCAATTGCAGTTTCTACAGAAAGAGTGATTCAGAACGGCTCAATCAAAAGTAAGGTTCAACTCTGTTAGTTTAATGCACAGAACAGAAAGAATTTTCACAGAATGCTACTGTGTAGTTTATATTTGAATATATTCCTTTTTCCACTATTACCATCTTAGCGCTCCGAATGTCCACTTGCATTTTCTGCAGAAAGAGTGTTCAGAACTGCGCAATCAAAAGTATGGTTTAACTCTGTTAGCTTAATGAACATATCAGAAATACGTTTCACACAATGCTTCTGTGTACTTTTTATTTGAAGATATTATTTTTCCCAATATAGGCCTCTTAGCGCTCAGAATGTCCAATTGCAGTTTCTACAGAAAGAGTGTTTCAGAAAGGCTCAATCAAAAGTAAGGTTCAACTCTGTTAGTTGAATGCACAGAACAGAAAGAAGTTTCATACAATGCTTCTGTGTAGTTTATATTTGAACATATTCTTTTTTCCACTATTACCCACTTAGCGCTACGAATGTCCAGTTGCATTTTCTACAGACAGAGTGTTTCAAAACTGCTCAATCAAAATTATGGTTTAACTCTGTTAGCGGAATGCTCAAATCAGAAAGAAGATTCACAGAATGATTCTGTGTAGTTTATATTTGGAGACATTCCTTTTTCCACTATTACCCTCTTAGCGCTCCGAATCTCCACTTGCATTTTCTACAGAAAGAGTGTTTCAGAACGGCTCAATCAAAATAAGGTTCAACTCTTTTAGTTGAACAAACAGAACAGAAAGAAGTTTCACAGAATGCATCTGTGTAGTTTTTATTTGAAGATATTCTTTTTCCCAATGAAGGCCTCTTAGCGCTTAGCATGTCCAATTGCAGTTTCTACAGAAAGAGTGTTTCAGAACGGCTCAATTAAAAGTAAGGTTCAATTCTGTTAGTTGAATGCACAGAACAGAAAGAATTTTCACAGAATGCTACTGTGTAGTTTATATTTGAATATATTCCTTTTTCCACTATTACCCTCTTAGCGCTCCGAATGTCCACTTGCATTTTCTACAGAAAGAGTGTTCAGAACGGCTCAATCAAAAGTATGGTTTAACTCTGTTAGCTTAATGAACATATCAGAAATAAGTTTCACACAATGCTTCTGTGTAGTTTTTATTTGAAGATATTATTTTTCCCAATAGAGGCCTCTTAGCGCTCAGAATGTCCAATTGCAGTTTCTACAGAAAGAGTGTTTCAGAAAGGCTCAATCAAAAGTAAGGTTCAACTCTGTTAGTTGAATGCACAGAACAGAAAGAAATTTCATACAATGCTTCTGTGTAGTTTATATTTGAACATATTCTTTTTTCCACTATTACCAACTTAGCGCTACGAATGTCCAGTTGCATTTTCTACAGACAGAGTGTTTCAAAACTGCTCAATCAAAAGTATGGTTTAACTCTGTTATCTGAATGCTCAGATCAGAAAGAAGTTTCACAGAATGCTTCTGTGTAGTTTATATTTGAATATATTCCTTTTTCCACTACTATGCTCTTAGCGCTCCAAATGTCCAGTTGCATTTTCTACAGAAAGAGTGTTCAGATCTGCTCAATCAAAAGTATGTTTTAACTCTGTTAGCTGAATGCACAGATCAGAAAGAAGTTTCACCGAATGATTCTGTGTAGTTTATATTTGAAGACATTCCTTTTTCCACTATTACCCTCTTAGCGCTCCGAATCTCCACTTGCATTTTCTACAAAAAGTGTGTTTCATAACTGCTCAATCAAAAATATGTTTTATCTCTGTTAACTGAATTTACAGATCAGAAATAAGTTTCACAGAATGCATCTGTGTAGTTTTTATTTGAAGATATCTTTTTCCCAATGTAGGCCTCTTAGCGCTTAGCATGTCCAATTGCAGTTTCTACAGAAAGAGTGTTTCAGAACGGCTCAATTAAAAGTAAGGTTCAACTCTGTTAGTTGAATGCACAGAACAGAAAGAATTTTCACAGAATGCTACTGTGTAGTTTATATTTGAATATATTCCTTTTTCCACTATTACCCTCTTAGCGCTCCGAATGTCCACTTGCATTTTCTACAGAAAGAGTGTTCAGAACTGCGCAATCAAAAGTATGGTTTAACACTGTTAGCTTAATGAACATATCAGAAATAAGTTTCACACAATGCTTCTGTGTAGTTTTTATTTGAAGATATTATTTTTCCCAATAGAGGCCTCTTAGCGCTCAGAATGTCCAATTGCAGTGTCTACAGAAAGAGTGTTTCAGAAAGGCTCAATCAAAGTAAGGTTCAACTCTGTTAGTTGAATGCACAGAACAGAAAGAAGTTTCATACAATGCTTCTGTGTAGTTTATATTTGAACATATTCTTTTTTCCACTATTGCCCACTTGGCGCTACGAATGTCCAGGTGCATTTTCTACAGACAGAGTGTTTCAAAACTGCTCAATCAAAAATATGGTTTAACTGTGTTAGCTGAATGCTCAGATCAGAAAGAAGTTTCACAGAATGCTTCTGTGTAGTTTATATTTGAATATATTCCTTTTTCCACTACTACTCTCTTAGCGCTCCAATTGTCCAGTTGCATTTTCTACAGAAAGAGTGTTCAGATCTGCTCAATCAAAAGTATGGTTTAACTCTGTTAGCTGAATGCACAGATCAGAAAGAAGTTTCACAGAATGATTCTGTGTAGTTTATATTTGGAGACATTCCTTTTTCCACTATTACCCTCTTAGCGCTCCGAATCTCCACTTGCATTTTCTACAGAAAGAGTGTTTCAGAACGGCTCAATCAAAACTAAGGTTCAATTCTTTTAGTTGAACAAACAGAACAGAAAGAAGTTTCACACAATTCTTCTGTGTAGTTTTTATTTGTAGACATTCTTTCTCCCAATATAGGCCTCTTAGCGCTCAGAATGTCCAATTGCAGTTTCTACAGAAAGAGTGTTTCAGAACGGCTCAATCAAAAGTAAGGTTCAACTCTGTTAGTTGAATGCACAGAACAGAAAGAAGTTTCATACAATGCTTCTGTGTAGTTTATATTTGAACATACTTTTTTTCCACTATTACCCACTTAGCGCTACGAATGTCCAGTTGCATTTTCTACAGACAGAGTGTTTCAAATCTGCTCAATAAAAGTATGGTTTAACTCTGTTAGCTGAATGCTCAGATCAGAAAGAAGTTTCACAGAATGCTTCTGTGTAGTTTATATTTGAATATATTCCTTTTTCCACTACTACGCTCTTAGCGCTCCAAATGTCCAGTTGCATTTTCTACAGAAAGAGTGTTCAGATCTGCTCAATCAAAAGTATGGTTTAACTCTGTTAGCTGAATGCACAGATCAGAAAGAAGTTTCACCGAATGATTCTGTGTAGTTTATATTTGAAGACATCCCTTTTTCCACTATTGCCCTCTAAGCGCTCCGAATGTCCACTTGCATTTTCTACAGAAAGAGTGTTCAGAACTGCGCAATCAAAACTATGGTTTAACTCTGTTAACTTAATGAACATATCAGAAATAAGTTTCACACAATGCTTCTGTGTAGTTTTTATTTGAAGATATTATTTTTCCCAATAGAGGCCTCTTAGCGCTCAGAATGTCCAATTGCAGTTTCTACAGAAAGAGTGTTTCAGAAAGGCTCAATCAAAAGTAAGGTTCAACTCTGTTAGTTGAATGCACAGAACAGAAAGAAGTTTCATACAATGCTTCTGTGTAGTTTATATTTGAACATATTCTTTATTCCACTATTACCCACTTAGCGCTACGAATGTCCAGTTGCATGTTCTACAGACAGAGTGTTTCAAAACTGCTCAATCAAAAGTATGGTTTAACTCTGTTAGCTGAATGCTCAGATCAGAAAGAAGTTTCACAGAATGCTTCTGTGTAGTTTATATTTGAATATATTCCTTTTTCCACTACTACTCTCTTAGCGCTCCAAATGTCCAGTTGCATATTCTACAGAAAGAGTGTTCAGATCTGCTCAATCAAAAGTATGGTTTAACTCTGTTAGCTGAATGCACAGATCAGAAAGAAGTTTCACAGAATGATTCTGTGTAGTTTATATTTGGAGACATTCCTTTTTCCACTATTACCCTCTTAGCGCTCCGAATCTCCACTTGCATTTTCTACAGAAAGAGTGTTTCAGAACGGCTCAATCAAAACTAAGGTTCAACTCTTTTAGTTGAACGAACAGAACAGAAAGAAGTTTCACACAATTCTTCTGTGTAGTTTTTACTTGTAGACATTCTTTTTCCCAATATAGGCCTCTTAGCGCTCAGAATGTCCAATTGCAGTTTCTACAGAAAGAGTGTTTCAGAACGGCTCAATCAAAAGTAAGGTTCAACTCTGTTAGTTGAATGCACAGAACAGAAAGAAGTTTCATACAATGCTTCTGTGTAGTTTATATTTGAACATATTCTTTTTTCCACTATTACCCACTTAGCGCTACAAATGTCCAGTTGCATTTTCTACAGACAGAGTGTTTCAAAACTGCTCAATCAAAAGTATGGTTTAACTCTGTTAGCTGAATGCTCAGATCAGAAAGAAGTTTCACAGAATGCTTCTGTGTAGTTTATATTTGAATATATTCCTTTTTCCACTACTACGCTCTTAGCGCTCCAAATGTCCAGTTGCATTTTCTACAGAAAGAGTGTTCAGATCTGCTCAATCAAAAGTACGGTTTAACTCTGTTAGCTGAATGCACAGATCAGAAAGAAGTTTCACCGAATGATTCTGTGTAGTTTATATTTGAAGACATTCCTTTTTCCACTATTACCATCTTAGCGCTCCGAATCTCCACTTGCATTTTCTACAAAAAGAGTGTTTCATAACTGCTCAATCAAAAATATGTTTTATCTCTGTTAACTGAATTTACAGATCAGAAATAAGTTTCACAGAATGCATCTGTGTAGTTTTTATTTGAAGATATTCTTTTTCCCAATGTAGGCCTCTTAGCGCTTAGCATGTCCAATTGCAGTTTCTACAGAAAGAGTGTTTCAGAACGGCTCAATCAAAAGTAAGGTTCAACTCTGTTAGTTGAATGCACAGAACAGAAAGAATTTTCACAGAATGCTACTGTGTAGTTTATATTTGAATATATTCCTTTTTCCACTATTACCCTCTTAGCGCTCCGAATGTCCACTTGCATTTTCTACAGTAAGAGTGTTCAGAACTGCGCAATCAAAACTATGGTTTAACTCTGTTAGCTTAATGAACATATCAGAAATAAGTTTCACACAATGCTTCTGTGTAGTTTTTATTTGAAGATATTATTTTTCCCAATAGAGGCCTCTTAGCGCTCAGAATGTCCAATTGCAGTTTCTACAGAAAGAGTGTTTCAGAAAGGCTCAATCAAAAGTAAGGATCAACTCTGTTAGTTGAATGCACAGAACAGAAAGAAGTTTCATACAATGCTTCTGTGTAGTTTATATTTGAACATATTCTTTTTTCCACTATTACCCACTTGGCGCTACGAATATCCAGGTGCATTTTCTACAGACAGAGTGTTTCAAAACTGCTCAATCAAAAGTATGGTTTAACTCTTTTAGCTGAATGCTCAGATCAGAAAGAAGTTTCACAGAATGCTTCTGTGTAGTTTATATTTGAATATATTCCTTTTTCCACTACTACTCTCTTAGCGCTCCAATTGTCCAGTTGCATTTTCTACAGAAAGAGTGTTCAGATCTGCTCAATCAAAAGTATGGTTTAACTCTGTTAGCTGAATGCACAGATCAGAAAGAAGTTTCACAGAATGATTCTGTGTAGTTTATATTTGGAGACATTCCTTTTTCCACTATTACCCTCTTAGCGCTCCGAATCTCCACTTGCATTTTCTACAGAAAGAGTGTTTCAGAACGGCTCAATCAAAACTAAGGTTCAATTCTTTTAGTTGAACAAACAGAACAGAAAGAAGTTTCACACAATTCTTCTGTGTAGTTTTTATTTGTAGACATTCTTTTTCCCAGTATAGGCCTCTTAGCGCTCAGAATGTCCAATTGCAGTTTCTACAGAAAGAGTGTTTCAGAACGACTCAATCAAAAGTAAGGTTCAACTCTGTTAGTTGAATGCACAGAACAGAAAGTAGTTTCATACAATGCTTCTGTGTAGTTTATATTTGAACATATTTTTTTTCCACTATTACCCACTTAGCGATACGAATGTCCAGTTGCATTTTCTACAGACAGAGTGTTTCAAAACTGCTCAATCAAAAGTATGGTTTAACTCTGTTAGCTGAATGCTCAGATCAGAAAGAAGTTTCACAGAATGCTTCTGTGTAGTTTATATTTGAATATATTCCTTTTTCCACTACTACGCTCTTAGCGCTCCAAATGTCCAGTTGCATTTTCTACAGAAAGAGTGATCAGATCTGCTCAATCAAAAGTATGGTTTAACTCTGTTAGCTGAATGCACAAATCAGAAAGAAGTTTCACCGAATGATTCTGTGTAGTTTATATTTGAAGACATTCCTTTTTCCACTATTACCCTCTTAGCGCTCCGAATCTCCACTTGCATTTTCTACAAAAAGAGTGTTTCATAACTGCTCAATCAAAAATAAGTTTTATCTCTGTTAACTGAATTTACAGATCAGAAATAAGTTTCACAGAATGCATCTGTGTAGTTTTTATTTGAAGATATTCTTTTTCCCAATGTAGGCCTCTTAGCGCTTAGCATGTCCAATTGCAGTTTCTACAGAAAGAGTGTTTCAGAACGGCTCAATTAAAAGTAAGGTTCAACTCTGTTAGTTGAATGCACAGAACAGAAAGAAGTTTCATACAATGCTTCTGTGTAGTTTATATTTGAACATATTCTTTTTTCCACTATTACCCACTTGGCGCTACGAATGTCCAGGTGCATTTTCTACAGACAGAGTGTTTCAAAACTGCTCAATCAAAAGTATGGTTTAACTCTTTTAGCTGAATGCTCAGATCAGAAAGAAGTTTCACAGAATGCTTCTGTGTAGTTTATATTTGAATATATTCCTTTTTCCACTACTACTCTCTTAGCGCTCCAATTGTCCAGTTGCATTTTCTACAGAAAGAGTGTTCAGATCTGCTCAATCAAAAGTATGGTTTAACTCTGTTAGCTGAATGCACAGATCAGAAAGAAGTTTCACAGAATGATTCTGTGTAGTTTATATTTGGAGACATTCCTTTTTCCACTATTACCCTCTTAGCGCTCCGAATCTCCACTTGCATTTTCTACAGAAAGAGTGTTTCAGAACGGCTCAATCAAAACTAAGGTTCAATTCTTTTAGTTGAACAAACAGAACAGAAAGAAGTTTCACACAATTCTTCTGTGTAGTTTTTATTTGTAGACATTCTTTTTCCCAGTATAGGCCTCTTAGCGCTCAGAATGTCCAATTGCAGTTTCTACAGAAAGAGTGTTTCAGAACTTCTCAATCAAAAGTAAGGTTCAACTCTGTTAGTTGAATGCACAGAACAGAAAGTAGTTTCATACAATGCTTCTGTGTAGTTTATATTTGAACATATTTTTTTTCCACTATTACCCACTTAGCGCTACGAATGTCCAGTTGCATTTTCTACAGACAGAGTGTTTCAAAACTGCTCAATCAAAAGTATGGTTTAACTCTGTTAGCTGAATGCTCAGATCAGAAAGAAGTTTCACAGAATGCTTCTGTGTAGTTTATATTTGTATATATTCCTTTTTCCACTACTACGCTCTTAGCGCTCCAAATGTCCAGTTGCATTTTCTACAGAAAGAGTGATCAGATCTGCTCAATCAAAAGTATGGTTTAACTCTGTTAGCTGAATGCACAAATCAGAAAGAAGTTTCACCGAATGATTCTGTGTAGTTTATATTTGAAGACATTCCTTTTTCCACTATTACCCTCTTAGCGCTCCGAATCTCCACTTGCATTTTCTACAAAAAGAGTGTTTCATAACTGCTCAATCAAAAATAAGTTTTATCTCTGTTAACTGAATTTACAGATCAGAAATAAGTTTCACAGAATGCATCTGTGTAGTTTTTATTTGAAGATATTCTTTTTCCCAATGTAGGCCTCTTAGCGCTTAGCATGTCCAATTGCAGTTTCTACAGAAAGAGTGTTTCAGAACGGCTCAATTAAAAGTAAGGTTCAACTCTGTTAGTTGAATGCACAGAACAGAAAGAAGTTTCATACAATGCTTCTGTGTAGTTTATATTTGAACATATTCTTTTTTCCACTATTACCCACTTGGCGCTACGAATGTCCAGGTGCATTTTCTACAGACAGAGTGTTTCAAAACTGCTCAATCAAAAGTATGGTTTAACTCTTTTAGCTGAATGCTCAGATCAGAAAGAAGTTTCACAGAATGCTTCTGTGTAGTTTATATTTGAATATATTCCTTTTTCCACTACTACTCTCTTAGCGCTCCAATTGTCCAGTTGCATTTTCTACAGAAAGAGTGTTCAGATCTGCTCAATCAAAAGTATGGTTTAACTCTGTTAGCTGAATGCACAGATCAGAAAGAAGTTTCACAGAATGATTCTGTGTAGTTTATATTTGGAGACATTCCTTTTTCCACTATTACCCTCTTAGCGCTCCGAATCTCCACTTGCATTTTCTACAGAAAGAGTGTTTCAGAACGGCTCAATCAAAACTAAGGTTCAATTCTTTTAGTTGAACAAACAGAACAGAAAGAAGTTTCACACAATTCTTCTGTGTAGTTTTTATTTGTAGACATTCTTTTTCCCAGTATAGGCCTCTTAGCGCTCAGAATGTCCAATTGCAGTTTCTACAGAAAGAGTGTTTCAGAACGGCTCAATCAAAAGTAAGGTTCAACTCTGTTAGTTGAATGCACAGAACAGAAAGTAGTTTCATACAATGCTTCTGTGTAGTTTATATTTGAACATATTTTTTTTCCACTATTACCCACTTAGCGCTACGAATGTCCAGTTGCATTTTCTACAGACAGAGTGTTTCAAAACTGCTCAATCAAAAGTATGGTTTAACTCTGTTAGCTGAATGCTCAGATCAGAAAGAAGTTTCACAGAATGCTTCTGTGTAGTTTATATTTGAATATATTCCTTTTTCCACTACTACGCTCTTAGCGCTCCAAATGTCCAGTTGCATTTTCTACAGAAAGAGTGTTCAGATCTGCTCAATCAAAAGTATGGTTTAACTCTGTTAGCTGAATGCACAGATCAGAAAGAAATTTCACCGAATGATTCTGTGTAGTTTATATTTGAAGACATCCCTTTTTCCACTATTGCCCTCTTAGCGCTCCGAATGTCCACTTTCATTTTCTACAGAAAGAGTGTTCAGAACTGCGCAATCAAAAGTATGGTTTAACTCTGTTATCTTAATGAACATATCAGAAATAAGTTTCACACAATGCTTCTGTGTAGTTTTTATTTGAAGATATTATATTTCCCAATATAGGCCTCTTAGCGCTCAGAATGTCCAATTGCAGTTTCTACAGAAAGAGTGTTTCAGAACGGCTCAATCAAAACTAAGGTTCAACTCTTTTAGTTGAACAAACAGAACAGAAAGAAGTTTCACAGAATGCATCTGTGTAGTTTTTATTTGAAGATATTCTTTTTCCCAATGTAGGCCTCTTAGCGCTTAGCATGTCCAATTGCAGTTTCTACAGAAAGAGTGTTTCAGAACGGCTCAATTAAAAGTAAGGTTCAACTCTGTTAGTTGAATGCACAGAACAGTAAGAATTTTCACAGAATGCTACTGTGTAGTTTATATTTGAATATATTCCTTTTTCCACTATTACCCTCTTAGCGCTCCGAATGTCCACTTGCATTTTCTACAGAAAGAGTGTTCAGAACTGCGCAATCAAAAGTATGGTTTAACTCTGTTAGCTTAATGAACATATCAGAAATAAGTTTCACACAATGCTTCTGTGTAGTTTTTATTTGAAGATATTATTTTTCCCAATAGAGGCCTCTTAGCGCTCAGAATGTCCAATTGCAGTTTCTACAGAAAGAGTGTTTCAGAAAGGCTCAATCAAATGTAAGGTTCAACTCTGTTAGTTGAATGCACAGAACAGAAAGAAGTTTCATACAATGCTTCTGTGTAGTTTATATTTGAACATATTCTTTTTTCCACTATTACCCACTTGGCGCTACGAATGTCCAGTTGCATTTTCTACAGACAGAGTGTTTCAAAACTGCTCAATCAAAAGTATGGTTTAACTCTGTAAGCTGAATGCTTAGATCAGAAAGAAGTTTCACAGAATGCTTCTGTGTAGTTTATATTTGAATATATTCCTTTTTCCACTACTACTCTCTTAGCGCTCCAAATGTCCAGTTGCATTTTCTACAGAAAGAGTGTTCAGATCTGCTCAATCAAAAGATTGGTTTAACTCTGTTAGCTGAATGCACAGATCAGAAAGAAGTTTCACAGAATGATTCTGTGTAGTTTATATTTGGAGACATTCCTTTTTCCGCTATTACCCTCTTAGCGCTCCGAATCTCCACTTGCATTTTCTACAGAAAGAGTGTTTCAGAACGGCTCAATCAAAACTAAGGTTCAACTCTTTTAGTTGAACAAACAGAACAGAAAGAAGTTTCACACAATTCTTCTGTGTAGTTTTTACTTGTAGACATTCTTTTTCCCAATATAGGCCTCTTAGCGCTCAGAATGTCCAATTGCAGTTTCTACAGAAAGAGTGTTTCAGAACGGCTCAATCAAAAGTAAGGTTCAATTCTGTTAGTTGAATGCACAGAACAGAAAGGAGTTTCATACAATGCTTCTGTGTAGTTTATATTTGAACATATTCTTTTTTCCACTATTACCCACTTAGCGCTACAAATGTCCAGTTGCATTTTCTACAGACAGAGTGTTTCAAAACTGCTCAATCAAAAGTATGGTTTAACTCTGTTAGCTGAATGCTCAGATCAGAAGGAAGTTTCACAGAATGCTTCTGTGTAGTTTATATTTGAATATATTCCTTTTTCCACTACTACGCTCTTAGCGCTCCAAATGTCCAGTTGCATTTTCTACACAAAGAGTGTTCAGATCTGCTCAATAAAAAGTACGGTTTAACTCTGTTAGCTGAATGCACAGATCAGAAAGAAGTTTCACCGAATGATTCTGTGTAGTTTATATTTGAAGACATTCCTTTTTCCACTATTACCATCTTAGCGCTCCGAATCTCCACTTGCATTTTCTACAAAAAGAGTGTTTCATAACTGCTCAATCAAAAATATGTTTTATCTCTGTTAACTGAATTTACAGATCAGAAATAAGTTTCACAGAATGCATCTATGTAGTTTCTAGTTGAAGATATTCTTTTTCCAAATGTAGGCCTCTTAGCGCTTAGCATGTCCAATTGCAGTTTCTACAGAAAGAGTGTTTCAGAACGGCTCAATCAAAAGTAAGGTTCAACTCTGTTAGTTGAATGCACAGAACAGAAAGAATTTTCACAGAATGCTACTGTGTAGTTTATATTTGAATATATTCCTTTCTCCACTATTACCCTCTTAGCGCTCCGAATGTCCACTTGCATTTTCTACAGAAGGAGTGTTCAGAACTGCGCAATGAAAAGTATGGTTTAACTCTGTTAGCTTAATGAACATATCAGAAATAAGTTTCACACAATGCTTCTGTGTAGTTTTTATTTGAAGATTTTATTTTTCCCAATAGAGGCCTCTTAGCGCTCAGAATGTCCAATTGCAGTTTCTACAGAAAGAGTGTTTCAGAAAGGCTCAATCAAAAGTAAGGTTCAACTCTGTTAGTTGAATGCACAGAACAGAAAGAAGTTTCATACAATGCTTCTGTGTAGTTTATATTTGAACATATTCTTTTTTCCACTATTACCCACTTAGCGCTACGAATGTCCAGTTGCATTTTCTACAGACAGAGTGTTTCAAAACTGCTCAATCAAAAGTATGGTTTAACTCTGTTAGCTGAATGCTCAGATCAGAAAGAAGTTTCACAGAATGCTTCTGTGTAGTTTATATTTGAATATATTCCTTTTTCCACTACTACGCCCTTAGCGCTCCAAATGTCCAGTTGCATTTTCTACAGAAAGTGTGTTCAGATCTGCTAAATCAAAAGTATGGTTTAACTCTGTTAGCTGAATGCACAGATCAGAAAGAAGTTTCACCGAATCATTCTGTGTAGTTTATATTTGAAGACATTCCTTTTTCCACTATTAACCTCTTAGCGCTCCGAATCTCCACTTGCATTTTCTACAAAAAGAGTGTTTCATAACTGCTCAATCAAAAATATGTTTTATCTCTGTTAACTGAATTTACAGATCAGAAATAAGTTTCACAGAATGCATCTGTGTAGTTTTTATTTGAAGATATTCTTTTTCCCAATGTAGGCCTCTTAGCGCTTAGCATGTCCAATTGCACTTTCTAAAGAAAGAGTGTTTCAGAACGGCTCAATCAAAAGTAAGGTTCAACTCTTTTAGTTGAACAAACAGAACAGAAAGTAGTTTCACACAATTCTTCTGTGTAGTTATTTGTAGACATTCTTTTTCCCAATATAGGCCTCTTAGCGCTCAGAATGTCCAATTGCAGTTTCTACAGAAGGAGTGTTTCAGAACGGCTCAATCAAAAGTAAGGTTCAACTCTGTTATTTGAATGCACAGAACAGAAAGAAGTTTCATACAATGCTTCTGTGTAGTTTATATTTGAACATATTATTTTTTCCACTATTACCCACTTAGCGCTACGTATGTCCAGTGGCATCTTCTACAGACAGAGTGTTTCAAAACTGCTCAATCAAAAGTATGGTTTAACTCTGTTAGCTGAATGCTCAGATCAGAAAGAAGTTTCACAGAATGCTTCTGTGTAGTTTATATTAGAATATATTCCTTTTTCCACTACTACTCTCTTAGCGCTCCAATTGTCCAGTTGCATTTTCTACAGAAAGAGTGTTCAGATCTGCTCAATCAAAAGTATGGTTTAACTCTGTTAGCTGAATGCACAGATCAGAAAGTAGTTTCACAGAATGATTCTGTGTAGTTTATATTTGGAGACATTCCTTTTTCCACTATTACCCTCTTAGTGCTCCGAATCTCCACTTGCATTTTCTACAGAAAGAGTGTTTCAGAACGGCTCAATCAAAACTAAGGTTCAACTCTTTTAGTTGAACAAACAGAACACAAAGAAGTTTCACACAATTCTTCTGTGTAGTTTTTATTTGTAGACATTCTTTTTCCCAATATAGGCCTCTTAGCGCTCAGAATGTCCAATTGCAGTTTCTACAGAAAGAGTGTTTCAGAACGGCTCAATCAAAAGTAAGGTTCAACTCTGTTAGTTGAATGCACAGAACAGAAAGAAGTTTCATACAATGCTTCTGTGTAGTTTATATTTGAACATATTCTTTTTTCCACTATTACCCACTTAGCGCTACGAATGTCCAGTTGCATTTTCTACAGACAGAGTGTTTCAAAACTGCTCAATCAAAAGTATGGTTTAACTCTGCTAGCTGAATGCTCATATCAGAAAGAAGTTTCACAGAATGCTTCTGTGTAGTTTATATTTGAATATATTCCTTTTTCCACTACTACGCTCTTAGCGCTCCAAATGTCCAGTTGCATTTTCTACACAAAGAGTGTTCAGATCTGCTCAATCAAAAGTATGGTTTAACACTGTTAGCTGAATGCACAGATCAGAAAGAAGTTTCACCGAATGATTCTGTGTAGTTTATATTTGAAGACATTCCTTTTTCCACTATTACCCTCTTAGCGCTCCGAATCTCCACTTGTATTTTCTACAAAAAGAGTGTTTCATAACTGCTCAATCAAAAATATGTTTTATCTCTGTTAACTGAATTTACAGATCAGAAATAAGTTTCACAGAATGCATCTGTGTAGTTTTTATTTGAAGATATCTTTTTCCCAATGTAGGCCTCTTAGCGCTTAGCATGTCCAATTGCAGTTTCTACAGAAAGAGTGTTTCAGAACGGCTCAATTAAAAGTAAGGTTCAACTCTGTTAGCTGAATGCACAGAACAGAAAGAATTTTCACAGAATGCTACTGTGTAGTTTATATTTGAATATATTCCTTTTTCCACTATTACCCTCTTAGCGCTCCGAATGTCCACTTGCATTTTCTACAGAAAGAGTGTTCAGAACTGCGCAATCAAAAGTATGGTTTAACTCTGTTAGCTTAATGAACATATCAGAAATAAGTTTCACACAATGCTTCTGTGTAGTTTTTATTTGAAGATATTATTTTTCCCAATAGAGGCCTCTTAGCGCTCAGAATGTCCAATTGCAGTTTCTACAGAAAGAGTGTTTCAGAAAGGCTCAATCAAAAGTAAGGTTCAACTCTGTTAGTTGAATGCACAGAACAGAAAGAAGTTTCATACAATGCTTCTGTGTAGTTTATATTTGAACATATTCTTTATTCCACTATTACCCACTTAGCGCTACGAATGTCCAGTTGCATTTTCTACAGACAGAGTGTTTCAAAACTGCTCAATCAAAAGTATGGTTTAACTCTGTTAGCTGAATGCTCAGATCAGAAAGAAGTTCCACAGAATGCTTCTGTGTAGTTTATATTTGAATATATTCCTTTTTCCACTACTACTCTCTTAGCGCTCCAATTGTCCAGTTGCATTTTCTACAGAAAGAGTGTTCAGATCTGCTCAATCAAAAGTATGGTTTAACTCTGTTAGCTGAATGCACAGATCAGAAAGAAGTTTCACAGAATGATTCTGTGTAGTTTATATTTGGAGACATTCCTTTTTCCACTATTACCCTCTTAGCGCTCCGAATCTCCACTTGCATTTTCTACAGAAAGAGTGTTTCAGAACGGCTCAATCAAAACTAAGGTTCAATACTTTTAGTTGAACAAACAGAACAGAAAGAAGTTTCACACAATTCTTCTGTGTAGTTTTTATTTGTAGACATTCTTTTTCCCAATATAGGCCTCTTAGCGCTCAGAATGTCCAATTGCAGTTTCTACAGAAAGAGTGTTTCAGAACGGCTCAATCAAAAGTAAGGTTCAACTCTGTTAGTTGAATGCACAGAACAGAAAGAAGTTTCATACAATGCTTCTGTGTAGTTTATATTTGAACATATTATTTTTTCCACTATTACCCACTTAGCGCTACGAATGTCCAGTGGCATTTTCTACAGACAGAGTGTTTCAAAACTGCTCAATCAAAAGTATGGTTTAACTCTGTTAGCTGAATGCTCAGATCAGAAAGAAGTTTCACAGAATGCTTCTGTGTAGTTTATATTTGAATATATTCCTTTTTCCACTACTACGCTCTTAGCGCTCCAAATGTCCAGTTGCATTTTCTACAGAAAGAGTGTTCAGATCTGCTCAATCAAAAGTATGGTTTAACTCTGTTAGCTGAATGCACAGATCAGAAAGAAATTTCACCGAATGATTCTGTGTAGTTTATATTTGAAGACATCCCTTTTTCCACTATTGCCCTCTTAGCGCTCCGAATGTCCACTTGCATTTTCTACAGAAAGAGTGTTCAGAACTGCGCAATCAAAAGTATGGTTTAACTCTGTTATCTTAATGAACATATCAGAAATAAGTTTCACACAATGCATCTGTGTAGTTTTTATTTGAAGATATTATATTTCCCAATATAGGCCTCTTAGCGCTCAGAATGTCCAATTGCAGTTTCTACAGAAAGAGAGTTTCAGAACGGCTCAATCAAAACTAAGGTTCAACTCTTTTAGTTGAACAAACAGAACAGAAAGAAGTTTCACAGAATGCATCTGTGTAGTTTTTATTTGAAGATATTCTTTTTCCCAATGTAGGCCTCTTAGCGCTTAGCATGTCCAATTGCAGTTTCTACAGAAAGAGTGTTTCAGAACGGCTCAATTAAAAGTAAGGTTCAACTCTGTTAGTTGAATGCACAGAACAGTAAGAATTTTCACAGAATGCTACTGTGTAGTTTATATTTGAATATATTCCTTTTTCCACTATTACCCTCTTAGCGCTCCGAATGTCCACTTACATTTTCTACAGAAAGAGTGTTCAGAACTGCGCAATCAAAAGTATGGTTTAACTCTGTTAGCTTAATGAACATATCAGAAATAAGTTTCACACAATGCTTCTGTGTAGTTTTTATTTGAAGATATTATTTTTCCCAATAGAGGCCTCTTAGCACTCAGAATGTCCAATTGCAGTTTCTACAGAAAGAGTGTTTCAGAAAGGCTCAATCAAAAGTAAGGTTCAACTCTGTTAGTTGAATGCACAGAACAGAAAGATGTTTCATACAATGCTTCTGTGTAGTTTATATTTGAACATATTCTTTTTTCCACTATTACCCACTTGGCGCTACGAATGTCCAGTTGCATTTTCTACAGACAGAGAGTTTCAAAACTGCTCAATCAAAAGTATGGTTTAACTCTGTAAGCTGAATTCTCAGATCAGAAAGAAGTTTCACAGAATGCTTCTGTGTAGTTTATATTTGAATATATTCCTTTTTCCACTACTACTCTCTTAGCGCTCCAAATGTCCAGTTGCATTTTCTACAGAAAGAGTGTTCAGATCTGCTCAATCAAAAGATTGGTTTAACTCTGTTAGCTGAATGCACAGATCAGAAAGAAGTTTCACAGAATGATTCTGTGTAGTTTATATTTGGAGACATTCCTTTTTCCGCTATTACCCTCTTAGCGCTCCGAATCTCCACTTGCATTTTCTACAGAAAGAGTGTTTCAGAACGGCTCAATCAAAACTAAGGTTCAACTCTTTTAGTTGAACAAACAGAACAGAAAGAAGTTTCACACAATTCTTCTGTGTAGTTTTTACTTGTAGACATTCTTTTTCCCAATATAGGCCTCTTAGCGCTCAGAATGTCCAATTGCAGTTTCTACAGAAAGAGTGTTTCAGAACGGCTCAATCAAAAGTAAGGTTCAATTCTGTTAGTTGAATGCACAGAACAGAAAGAAGTTTCATACAATGCTTCTGTGTAGTTTATATTTGAACATATTCTTTTTTCCACTATTACCCACTTAGCGCTACAAATGTCCAGTTGCATTTTCTACAGACAGAGTGTTTCAAAACTGATCAATCAAAAGTATGGTTTAACTCTGTTAGCTGAATGCTCAGATCAGAAAGAAGTTTCACAGAATGCTTCTGTGTAGTTTATATTTGAATATATTCCTTTTTCCACTACTACGCTCTTAGCGCTCCAAATGTCCAGTTGCATTTTCTACACAAAGAGTGTTCAGATCTGCTCAATCAAAAGTACGGTTTAACTCTGTTAGCTGAATGCACAGATCAGAAAGAAGTTTCACCGAATGATTCTGTGTAGTTTATATTTGAAGACATTCCTTTTTCCACTATTACCACCTTAGCGCTCCGAATCTCCACTTGCATTTTCTACAAAAAGAGTGTTTCATAACTGCTCAATCAAAAATATGTTTTATCTCTGTTAACTGAATTTACAGATCAGAAATAAGTTTCACAGAATGCATCTATGTAGTTTGTAGTTGAAGATATTCTTTTTCCAAATGTAGGCCTCTTAGCGCTTAGCATGTCCAATTGCAGTTTCTACAGAAAGAGTGTTTCAGAACGGCTCAATCAAAAGTAAGGTTCAACTCTGTTAGTTGAATGCACAGAACAGAAAGAATTTTCACAGAATGCTACTGTGTAGTTTATATTTGAATATATTCCTTTCTCCACTATTACCCTGTTAGCGCTCCGAATGTCCACTTGCATTTTCTACAGAAGGAGTGTTCAGAACTGCGCAATGAAAAGTATGGTTTAACTCTGTTAGCTTAATGAACATATCAGAAATAAGTTTCACACAATGCTTCTGTGTAGTTTTTATTTGAAGATTTTATTTTTCCCAATAGAGGCCTCTTAGCGCTCAGAATGTCCAATTGCAGTTTCTACAGAAAGAGTGTTTCAGAAAGGCTCAATCAAAAGTAAGGTTCAACTCTGTTAGTTGAATGCACAGAACAGAAAGAAGTTTCATACAATGCTTCTGTGTAGTTTATATTTGAACATATTCTTTTTTCCACTATTACCCACTTAGCGCAACGAATGTCCAGTTGCATTTTCTACAGACAGAGTGTTTCAAAACTGCTCAATCAAAAGTATGGTTTAACTCTGTTAGCTGAATGCTCAGATCAGAAAGAAGTTTCACAGAATGCTTCTGTGTAGTTTATATTTGAATATATTCCTTTTTCCACTACTACGCCCTTAGCGCTCCAAATGTCCAGTTGCATTTTCTACAGAAAGTGTGTCCAGATCTGCTAAATCAAAAGTATGGTTTAACTCTGTTAGCTGAATGCACAGATCAGAAAGAAGTTTCACCGAATGATTCTGTGTAGTTTATATTTGAAGACATTCCTTTTTCCACTATTACCCTCTTAGCGCTCCGAGTCTCCACTTGCATTTTCTACAAAAAGAGTGTTTCATGACTGCTCAATCAAAAATATGTTTTATCTCTGTTAACTGAATTTACAGATCAGAAATAAGTTTCACAGAATGCATCTGTGTAGTTTTTATTTGAAGATATTCTTTTTCCCAATGTAGGCCTCTTAGCGCTTAGCATGTCCAATTGCAGTTTCTACAGAAAGAGTGTTTCAGAACGGCTCAATCAAAAGTAAGGTTCAACTCTGTTAGTTGAATGCACAGAACAGAAAGAATTTTCACAAAATGCTACTGTGTAGTTTATATTTGAATATATTCCTTTTTCCACTATTAACCTCTTAGCGCTCCGAATGTCCACTTGCATTTTCTACAGAAAGAGTGTTCAGAACTGCGCAATCAAAACTATGGTTTAACTCTGTTAGCTTAATGAACATATCAGAAATAAGTTTCACACAATGCTTCTGTGTAGATTTTATTTGAAGATATTATTTTTCCCAATAGAGGCCTCTTAGCGCTCAGAATGTCCAATTGCAGTTTCTACAGAAAGAGTGTTTCAGAAAGGCTCAATCAAAAGTAAGGTTCAACTCTGTTAGTTGAATGCACAGAACAGAAAGAAGTTTCATACAATGCTTCTGTGTAGTTTATATTTGAACATATTCTTTATTCCACTATTACCCACTTAGCGCTACGAATGTCCAGTTGCATTTTCTACAGACAGAGTGTTTCAAAACTGCTCAATCAAAACTATGGTTTAACTCTGTTAGCTGAATGCTCAGATCTGAAAGAAGTTTCACAGAATGCTTCTGTGTAGTTTATATTTGAATATATTCCTTTTTCCACTACTACTCTCTTAGCGCTCCAAATGTCCAGTTGCATATTCTACAGAAAGAGTGTTCAGATCTGCTCAATCAAAAGTATGGTTTAACTCTGTTAGCTGAATGCACAGATCAGAAAGAAGTTTCACAGAATGATTCTGTGTAGTTTATATTTGGAGACATTCCTTTTTCCACTATTACCCTCTTAGCGCTCCGAATCTCCACTTGCATTTTCTACAGAAAGAGTGTTTCAGAACGGCTCAATCAAAAGTAAGGTTCAACTCTTTTAGTTGAACAAACAGAACAGAAAGAAGTTTCACACAATTCTTCTGTGTAGTTTTTATTTGTAGACATTCTTTTTCCCAATATAGGCCTCTTAGCGCTCAGAATGTCCAATTGCAGTTTCTACAGAAAGAGTGTTTCAGAACGGCTCAATCAAAAGTAAGGTTCAACTCTGTTATTTGAATGCACAGAACAGAAAGAAGTTTCATACAATGCTTCTGTGTAGTTTATATTTGAACATATTATTTTTTCCACTATTACCCACTTAGCGCTACGAATGTCCAGTGGCATTTTCTACAGACAGAGTGTTTCAAAACTGCTCAATCAAAAGTATGGTTTAACTCTGTTAGCTGAATGCTCAGATCAGAAAGAAGTTTCACAGAATGCTTCTGTGTAGTTTATATTAGAATATATTCCTTTTTCCACTACTACTCTCTTAGCGCTCCAATTGTCCAGTTGCATTTTCTACAGAAAGAGTGTTCAGATCTGCTCAATCAAAAGTATGGTTTAACACTGTTAGCTGAATGCACAGATCAGAAAGAAGTTTCACCGAATGATTCTGTGTAGTTTATATTTGAAGACATTCCTTTTTCCACTATTACCCTCTTAGCGCTCCGAATCTCCACTTTTATTTTCTACAAAAAGAGTGTTTCATAACTGCTCAATCAAAAATATGTTTTATCTCTGTTAACTGAATTTACAGATCAGAAATAAGTTTCACAGAATGCATCTGTGTAGTTTTTATTTGAAGATATCTTTTTCCCAATGTAGGCCTCTTAGCGCTTAGCATGTCCAATTGCAGTTTCTACAGAAAGAGTGTTTCAGAACGGCTCAATTAAAAGTAAGGTTCAACTCTGTTAGTTGAATGCACAGAACAGAAAGAATTTTCAAAGAATGCTACTGTGTAGTTTATATTTGAATATATTCCTTTTTCCACTATTACCCTCTTAGCGCTCCGAATGTCCACTTGCATTTTCTACAGAAAGAGTGTTCAGAACTGCGCAATCAAAAGTATGGTTTAACTCTGTTAGCTTAATGAACATATCAGAAATAAGTTTCACACAATGCTTCTGTGTAGTTTTTATTTGAAGATATTATTTTTCCCAATAGAGGCCTCTTAGCGCTCAGAATGTCCAATTGCAGTTTCTACAGAAAGAGTGTTTCAGAAAGGCTAAATCAAAAGTAAGGTTCAACTCTGTTAGGTGAATGCACAGAACAGAAAGAAGTTTCATACAATGCTTCTGTGTAGTTTATATTTGAACATATTCTTTTTTCCACTATTACCCACTTGGCGCTACGAATGTCCAGGTGCATTTTCTACAGACAGAGTGTTTCAAAACTGCTCAATCAAAAGTATGGTTTAACTCTGTTAGCTGAATGCTCAGATCAGGAAGAAGTTCCACAGAATGCTTCTGTGTAGTTTATATTTGAATATATTCCTTTTTCCACTACTAATCTCTTAGCGCTCCAATTGTCCAGTTGCATTTTCTACAGAAAGAGTGTTCAGAACTGCTCAATCAAAAGTATGGTTTAACTCTGTTAGCTGAATGCACAGATCAGAAAGAAGTTTCACAGAATGATTCTGTGTAGTTTATATTTGGAGACATTCCTTTTTCCACTATTACCCTCTTAGCGCTCCGAATCTCCACTTGCATTTTCTACAGAAAGAGTGTTTCAGAACGGCTCAATCAAAACTAAGGTTCAATTCTTTTAGTTGAACAAACAGAACAGAAAGAAGTTTCACACAATTCTTCTGTGTAGTTTTTATTTGTAGACATTCTTTTTCCCAATATAGGCCTCTTAGCGCTCAGAATGTCCAATTGCAGTTTCTACAGAAAGAGTGTTTCAGAACGGCTCAATCAAAAGTAAGGTTCAACTCTGTTAGTTGAATGCACAGAACAGAAAGAAGTTTCATACAATGCTTCTGTGTAGTTTATATTTGAACATATTATTTTTTCCACTATTACCCACTTAGCGCTACGAATGTCCAGTGGCATTTTCTACAGACAGAGTGTTTCAAAACTGCTCAATCAAAAGTATGGTTTAACTCTGTTAGCTGAATGCTCAGATCAGAAAGAAGTTTCACAGAATGCTTCTGTGTAGTTTATATTTGAATATATTCCTTTTTCCACTACTACGCTCTTAGCGCTCCAAATGTCCAGTTGCATTTTCTACAGAAAGAGTGTTCAGATCTGCTCAATCAAAAGTATGGTTTAACTCTGTTAGCTGAATGCACAGATCAGAAAGAAATTTCACCGAATGATTCTGTGTAGTTTATATTTGAAGACATCCCTTTTTCCACTATTGCCCTCTTAGCGCTCCGAATGTCCACTTGCATTTTCTACAGAAAGAGTGTTCAGAACTGCGCAATCAAAAGTATGGTTTAACTCTGTTATCTTAATGAACATATCAGAAATAAGTTTCACACAATGCTTCTGTGTAGTTTTTATTTGAAGATGTTATATTTCCCAATATAGGCCTCTTAGCGCTCAGAATGTCCAATTGCAGTTTCTACAGAAAGAGTGTTTCAGAACGGCTCAATCAAAACTAAGGTTCAACTCTTTTAGTTGAACAAACAGAACAGAAAGAAGTTTCACAGAATGCATCTGTGTAGTTTTTATTTGAAGATATTCTTTTTCCCAATGTAGGCCTCTTAGCGCTTAGCATGTCCAATTGCAGTTTCTACAGAAAGAGTGTTTCAGAACGGCTCAATTAAAAGTAAGGTTCAACTCTGTTAGTTGAATGCACAGAACAGTAAGAATTTCCACAGAATGCTACTGTGTAGTTTATATTTGAATATATTCCTTTTTCCACTATTACCCTCTTAGCGCTCCGAATGTCCACTTGCATTTTCTACAGAAAGAGTGTTCAGAACTGCGCAATCAAAAGTATGGTTTAACTCTGTTAGCTTAATGAACACATCAGAAATAAGTTTCACACAATGCTTCTGTGTAGTTTTTATTTGAAGATATTATTTTTCCCAATAGAGGCCTCTTAGCGCTCAGAATGTCCAATTGCAGTTTCTACAGAAAGAGTGTTTCAGAAAGGCTCAATCAAAAGTAAGGTTCAACTCTGTTAGTTGAATGCACAGAACAGAAAGAAGTTTCATACAATGCTTCTGTGTAGTTTATATTTGAACATATTCTTTTTTCCACTATTACCCACTTGGCGCTACGAATGTCCAGTTGCATTTTCTACAGACAGAGAGTTTCAAAACTGCTCAATCAAAAGTATGGTTTAACTCTGTAAGCTGAATGCTTAGATCAGAAAGAAGTTTCACAGAATGCTTCTGTGTAGTTTATATTTGAATATATTCCTTTTTCCACTACTACTCTCTTAGCGCTCCAAATGTCCAGTTGCATTTTCTACAGAAAGAGTGTTCAGATCTGCTCAATCAAAAGATTGGTTTAACTCTGTTAGCTGAATGCACAGATCAGAAAGAAGTTTCACAGAATGATTCTGTGTAGTTTATATTTGGAGACATTCCTTTTTCCGCTATTACCCTCTAAGCGCTCCGAATCTCCACTTGCATTTTCTACAGAAAGAGTGTTTCAGAACGGCTCAATCAAAACTAAGGTTCAACTCTTTTAGTTGAACAAACAGAACAGAAAGAAGTTTCACACAATTCTTCTGTGTAGTTTTTACTTGTAGACATTCTTTTTCCCAATATAGGCCTCTTAGCGCTCAGAATGTCCAATTGCAGTTTCTACAGAAAGAGTGTTTCAGAACGGCTCAATCAAAAGTAAGGTTGAATTCTGTTAGTTGAATGCACAGAACAGAAAGAAGTTTCATACAATGCTTCTGTGTAGTTTATATTTGAACATATTCTTTTTTCCACTATTACCCACTTAGCGCTACAAATGTCCAGTTGCATTTTCTACAGACAGAGTGTTTCAAAACTGCTCAATCAAAAGTATGGTTTAACTCTGTTAGCTGAATGCTCAGATCAGAAGGAAGTTTCACAGAATGCTTCTGTGTAGTTTATATTTGAATATATTCCTTTTTCCACTACTACGCTCTTAGCGCTCCAAATGTCCAGTTGCATTTTCTACACAAAGAGTGTTCAGATCTGCTCAATCAAAAGTACGGTTTAACTCTGTTAGCTGAATGCACAGATCAGAAAGAAGTTTCACCGAATGATTCTGTGTAGTTTATATTTGAAGACATTCCTTTTTCCACTATTACCATCTTAGCACTCCGAATCTCCACTTGCATTTTCTACAAAAAGAGTGTTTCATAACTGCTCAATCAAAAATATGTTTTATCTCTGTTAACTGAATTTACAGATCAGAAATAAGTTTCACAGAATGCATCTATGTAGTTTGTAGTTGAAGATATTCTTTTTCCAAATGTAGGCCTCTTAGCGCTTAGCATGTCCAATTGCAGTTTCTACAGAAAGAGTGTTTCAGAACGGCTCAATCAAAAGTAAGGTTCAACTCTGTTAGTTGAATGCACAGAACAGAAAGAATTTTCACAGAATGCTACTGTGTAGTTTATATTTGAATATATTCCTTTCTCCACTATTACCCTCTTAGCGCTCAGAATGTCCACTTGCATTTTCTACAGAAGGAGTGTTCAGAACTGCGCAATGAAAAGTATGGTTTAACTCTGTTAGCTTAATGAACATATCAGAAATAAGTTTCACACAATGCTTCTGTGTAGTTTTTATTTGAAGATTTTATTTTTCCCAATAGAGGCCTCTTAGCGCTCAGAATGTCCAATTGCAGTTTCTACAGAAAGAGTGTTTCAGAAAGGCTCAATCAAAAGTAAGGTTCAACTCTGTTAGTTGAATGCACAGAACAGAAAGAAGTTTCATACAATGCTTCTGTGTAGTTTATATTTGAACATATTATTTTTTCCACTATTACCCACTTAGCGCTACGAATGTCCAGTGGCATTTTCTACAGACAGAGTGTTTCAAAACTGCTCAATCAAAAGTATGGTTTAACTCTGTTAGCTGAATGCTCAGATCAGAAAGAAGTTTCACAGAATGCTTCTGTGTAGTTTATATTAGAATATATTCCTTTTTCCACTACTACTCTCTTAGCGCTCCAATTGTCCAGTTGCATTTTCTACAGAAAGAGTGTTCAGATCTGCTCAATCAAAAGTATGGTTTAACTCTGTTAGCTGAATGCACAGATCAGAAAGTAGTTTCACAGAATGATTCTGTGTAGTTTATATTTGGAGACATTCCTTTTTCCACTATTACCCTCTTAGCGCTCCGAATCTCCACTTGCATTTTCTACAGAAAGAGTGTTTCAGAACGGCTCAATCAAAAGTAAGGTTCAACTCTTTTAGTTGAACAAGCAGAACAGAAAGAAGTTTCACACAATTCTTCTGTGTAGTTTTTATTTGTAGACATTCTTTTTCCCAATATAGGCCTCTTAGCGCTCACAATGTCCAATTGCAGTTTCTACAGAAAGAGTGTTTCAGAACGCCTCAATCAAAAGTAAGGTTCAACTCTGTTATTTGAATGCACAGAACAGAAAGAAGTTTCATACAATGCCTCTGTGTAGTTTATATTTGAACATATTATTTTTTCCACTATTACCCACTTAGCGCTACGAATGTCCAGTGGCATTTTCTACAGACAGAGTGTTTCAAAACTGCTCAATCAAAAGTATGGTTTAACTCTGTTAGCTGAATGCTCAGATCAGAAAGAAGTTTCACAGAATGCTTCTGTGTAGTTTATATTAGAATATATTCCTTTTTCCACTACTACTCTCTTAGCGCTCCAATTGTCCAGTTGCATTTTCTACAGAAAGAGTGTTCAGATCTGCTCAATCAAAAGTATGGTTTAACACTGTTAGCTGAATGCACAGATCAGAAAGAAGTTTCACCGAATGATTCTGTGTAGTTTATATTTGAAGACATTCCTTTTTCCACTATTACCCTCTTAGCGCTCCGAATCTCCACTTGTATTTTCTACAAAAAGAGTGTTTCATAACTGCTCAATCAAAAATATGTTTTATCTCTGTTAACTGAATTTACAGATCAGAAATAAGTTTCACAGAATGCATCTGTGTAGTTTTTATTTGAAGATATCTTTTTCCCAATGTAGGCCTCTTAGCGCTTAGCATGTCCAATTGCAGTTTCTACAGAAAGAGTGTTTCAGAACGGCTCAATCAAAAGTAAGGTTCAACTCTGTTAGTTGAATGCACAGAACAGAAAGAAGTTTCATACAATGCTTCTGTGTAGTTTATATTTGAACATATTCTTTTTTCCACTATTACCCACTTGGCGCTACGAATGTCCAGGTGCATTTTCTACAGACAGAGTGTTTCAAAACTGCTCAATCAAAAGTATGGTTTAACTCTGTTAGCTGAATGCTCAGATCAGAAAGAAATTTCACAGAATGCTTCTGTGTAGTTTATATTTGAATATATTCCTTTTTCCACTACTACTCTCTTAGCGCTCCAATTGTCCAGTTGCATTTTCTACAGAAAGAGTGTTCAGATCTGCTCAATCAAAAGTATGGTTTAACTCTGTTAGCTGAATGCACAGATCAGAAAGAAGTTTCACAGAATGATTCTGTGTAGTTTATATTTGGAGACATTCCTTTTTCCACTATTACCCTATTAGCGCTCCGAATCTCCACTTGCATTTTCTACAGAAAGAGTGTTTCAGAACGGCTCAATCAAAACTAAGGTTCAATTCTTTTAGTTGAACAAACAGAACAGAAAGAAGTTTCACACAATTCTTCTGTGTAGTTTTTATTTGTAGACATTCTTTTTCCCAATATAGGCCTCTTAGCGCTCAGAATGTCCAATTGCAGTTTCTACAGAAAGTGTGTTTCAGAACGGCTCAATCAAAAGTAAGGTTCAACTCTGTTAGTTGAATGCACAGAACAGAAAGAAGTTTCATACAATGCTTCTGTGTAGTTTATATTTGAACATATTTTTTTTCCACTATTACCCACTTAGCGCTACGAATGTCCAGATGCATTTTCTACAGACAGAGTGTTTCAAAACTGCTCAATCAAAAGTATGGTTTAACTCTGTTAGCTGAATGCTCAGATCAGAAAGAAGTTTCACAGAATGCTTCTGTGTAGTTTATATTTGAATATATTCCTTTTTCCACTACTACGCTCTTAGCGCTCCAAATGTCCAGTTGCATTTTCTACAGAAAGAGTGTTCAGATCTGCTCAATCAAAAGTATGGTTTAACTCTGTTAGCTGAATGCACAGATCAGAAAGAAGTTTCACCGAATGATTCTGTGTAGTTTATATTTGAAGACATCCCTTTTTCCACTATTGCCCTCTTAGCGCTCCGAATGTCCACTTGCATTTTCTACAGAAAGAGTGTTCAGAACTGCGCAATCAAAAGTATGGTTTAACTCTGTTATCTTAATGAACATATCAGAAATAAGTTTCACACAATGCTTCTGTGTAGTTTTTATTTGAAGATATTATATTTCCCAATATAGGCCTCTTAGCGCTCAGAATGTCCAATTGCAGTTTCTACAGAAAGAGTGTTTCAGAACGGCTCAATCAAAACTAAGGTTCAACTCTTTTAGTTGAACAAACAGAACAGAAAGAAGTTTCACAGAATGCATCTGTGTAGTTTTTATTTGAAGATATTCTTTTTCCCAATGTAGGCCTCTTAGCGCTTAGCATGTCCAATTGCAGTTTCTACAGAAAGAGTGTTTCAGAACGGCTCAATTAAAAGTAAGGTTCAACTCTGTTAGTTGAATGCACAGAACAGTAAGAATTTTCACAGAATGCTACTGTGTAGTTTATATTTGAATATATTCCTTTTTCCACTATTACCCTCTTAGCGCTCCGAATGTCCACTTGCATTTTCTACAGAAAGAGTGTTCAGAACTGCGCAATCAAAAGTATGGTTTAACTCTGTTAGCTTAATGAACATATCAGAAATAAGTTTCACACAATGCTTCTGTGTAGTTTTTATTTGAAGATATTATTTTTCCCAATAGAGGCCTCTTAGCGCTCAGAATGTCCAATTGCAGTTTCTACAGAAAGAGTGTTTCAGAAAGGCTCAATCAAAAGTAAGGTTCAACTCTGTTAGTTGAATGCACAGAACAGAAAGAAGTTTCATACAATGCTTCTGTGTAGTTTATATTTGAACATATTCTTTTTTCCACTATTACCCACTTGGCTCTACGAATGTCCAGTTGCATTTTCTACAGACAGAGAGTTTCAAAACTGCTCAATCAAAAGTATGGTTTAACTCTGTAAGCTGAATGCTTAGATCAGAAAGAAGTTTCACAGAATGCTTCTGTGTAGTTTATATTTGAATATATTCCTTTTTCCACTACTACTCTCTTAGCGCTCCAAATGTCCAGTTGCATTTTCTACAGAAAGAGTGTTCAGATCTGCTCAATCAAAAGATTGGTTTAACTCTGTTAGCTGAATGCACAGATCAGAAAGAAGTTTCACAGAATGATTCTGTGTAGTTTATATTTGGAGACATTCCTTTTTCCGCTATTACCCTCTTAGCGCTCCTAATCTCCACTTGCATTTTCTACAGAAAGAGTGTTTCAGAACGGCTCAATCAAAACTAAGGTTCAACTCCTTTAGTTGAACAAACAGAACAGAAAGAAGTTTCACACAATTCTTCTGTGTAGTTTTTACTTGTAGACATTCTTTTTCCCAATATAGGCCTCTTAGCGCTCAGAATGTCCAATTGCAGTTTCTACAGAAAGAGTGTTTCAGAACGGCTCAATCAAAAGTAAGGTTCAATTCTGTTAGTTGAATGCACAGAACAGAAAGAAGTTTCATACAATGCTTCTGTGTAGTTTATATTTGAACATATTCTTTTTTCCACTATTACCCACTTAGCGCTACAAATGTCCAGTTGCATTTTCTACAGACAGAGTGTTTCAAAACTGCTCAATCAAAAGTATGGTTTAACTCTGTTAGCTGAATGCTCAGATCAGAAGGAAGTTTCACAGAATGCTTCTGTGTAGTTTATATTTGAATATATTCCTTTTTCCACTACTACGCTCTTAGCGCTCCAAATGTCCAGTTGCATTTTCTACACAAAGAGTGTTCAGATCTGCTCAATCAAAAGTACGGTTTAACTCTGTTAGCTGAATGCACAGATCAGAAAGAAGTTTCACCGAATGATTCTGTGTAGTTTATATTTGAAGACATTCCTTTTTCCACTATTACCATCTTAGCGCTCCGAATCTCCACTTGCATTTTCTACAAAAAGAGTGTTTCATAACTGCTCAATCAAAAATATGTTTTATCTCTGTTAACTGAATTTACAGATCAGAAATAAGTTTCACAGAATGCATCTATGTAGTTTGTAGTTGAAGATATTCTTTTTCCAAATGTAGGCCTCTTAGCGCTTAGCATGTCCAATTGCAGTTTCTACAGAAAGAGTGTTTCAGAACGGCTCAATCAAAAGTAAGGTTCAACTCTGTTAGTTGAATGCACAGAACAGAAAGAATTTTCACAGAATGCTACTGTGTAGTTTATATTTGAATATATTCCTTTCTCCACTATTACCCTGTTAGCGCTCCGAATGTCCACTTGCATTTTCTACAGAAGGAGTGTTCAGAACTGCGCAATGAAAAGTATGGTTTAACTCTGTTAGCTTAATGAACATATCAGAAATAAGTTTCACACAATGCTTCTGTGTAGTTTTTATTTGAAGATTTTATTTTTCCCAATAGAGGCCTCTTAGCGCTCAGAATGTCCAATTGCAGTTTCTACAGAAAGAGTGTTTCAGAAAGGCTCAATCAAAAGTAAGGTTCAACTCTGTTAGTTGAATGCACAGAACAGAAAGAAGTTTCATACAATGCTTCTGTGTAGTTTATATTTGAACATATTCTTTTTTCCACTATTACCCACTTAGCGCTACGAATGTCCAGTTGCATTTTCTACAGACAGAGTGTTTCAAAACTGCTCAATCAAAAGTATGGTTTAACTCTGTTAGCTGAATGCTCAGATCAGAAAGAAGTTTCACAGAATGCTTCTGTGTAGTTTATATTTGAATATATTCCTTTTTCCACTACTACGCCCTTAGCGCTCCAAATGTCCAGTTGCACTTTCTACAGAAAGTGTGTTCAGATCTGCTAAATCAAAAGTATGGTTTAACTCTGTTAGCTGAATGCACAGATCAGAAAGAAGTTTCACCGAATGATTCTGTGTAGTTTATATTTGAAGACATTCCTTTTTCCACTATTACCCTCTTAGCGCTCCGAATCTCCACTTGCATTTTCTACAAAAAGAGTGTTTCATAACTGCTCAATCAAAAATATGTTTTATCTCTGTTAACTGAATTTACAGATCAGAAATAAGTTTCACAGAATGCATCTGTGTAGTTTTTATTTGAAGATATTCTTTTTCCCAATGTAGGCCTCTTAGCGCTTAGCATGTCCAATTGCAGTTTCTACAGAAAGAGTGTTTCAGAACGGCTCAATCAAAAGTAAGGTTCAACTCTGTTAGTTGAATGCACAGAACAGAAAAAATTTTCACACAATGCTACTGTGTAGTTTATATTTGAATATATTCCTTTTTCCACTATTAACCTCTTAGCGCTCCGAATGTCCACTTGCATTTTCTACAGAAAGAGTGTTCAGAACTGCGCAATCAAAACTATGGTTTAACTCTGTTAGCTTAATGAACATATCAGAAATAAGTTTCACACAATGCTTCTGTGTAGTTTTTATTTGAAGATATTATTTTTCCCAATAGAGGCCTCTTAGCGCTCAGAATGTCCAATTGCAGTTTCTACAGAAAGAGTGTTTCAGAAAGGCTCAATCAAAAGTAAGGTTCACCTCTGTTAGTTGAATGCACAGAACAGAAAGAAGTTTCATACAATGCTTCTGTGTAGTTTATATTTGAACATATTCTTTTTTCCACTATTACCCACTTGGCGCTACGAATGTCCAGGTGCATTTTCTACAGACAGAGTGTTTCAAAACTGCTCAATCAAAAGTATGGTTTAACTCTGTTAGCTGAATGCTCAGATCAGAAAGAAATTTCACAGAATGCTTCTGTGTAGTTTATATTTGAATATATTCCTTTTTCCACTACTACTCTCTTAGCGCTCCAATTGTCCAGTTGCATTTTCTACAGAAAGAGTGTTCAGATCTGCTCAATCAAAAGTATGGTTTAACTCTGTTAGCTGAATGCACAGATCAGAAAGAAGTTTCACAGAATGATTCTGTGTAGTTTATATTTGGAGACATTCCTTTTTCCACTATTACCCTATTAGCGCTCCGAATCTCCACTTGCATTTTCTACAGAAAGAGTGTTTCAGAACGGCTCAATCAAAACTAAGGTTCAATTCTTTTAGTTGAACAAACAGAACAGAAAGAAGTTTCACACAATTCTTCTGTGTAGTTTTTATTTGTAGACATTCTTTTTCCCAATATAGGCCTCTTAGCGCTCAGAATGTCCAATTGCAGTTTCTACAGAAAGAGTGTTTCAGAACGGCTCAATCAAAAGTAAGGTTCAACTCTGTTAGTTGAATGCACAGAACAGAAAGAAGTTTCATACAATGCTTCTGTGTAGTTTATATTTGAACATATTTTTTTTCCACTATTACCCACTTAGCGCTACGAATGTCCAGATGCATTTTCTACAGACAGAGTGTTTCAAAACTGCTCAATCAAAAGTATGGTTTAACTCTGTTAGCTGAATGCTCAGATCAGAAAGAAGTTTCACAGAATGCTTCTGTGTAGTTTATATTTGAATATATTCCTTTTTCCACTACTACGCTCTTAGCGCTCCAAATGTCCAGTTGCATTTTCTACAGAAAGAGTGTTCAGATCTGCTCAATCAAAAGTATGGTTTAACTCTGTTAGCTGAATGCACAGATCAGAAAGAAGTTTCACCGAATGATTCTGTGTAGTTTATATTTGAAGACATCCCTTTTTCCACTATTGCCCTCTTAGCGCTCCGAATGTCCACTTGCATTTTCTACAGAAAGAGTGTTCAGAACTGCGCAATCAAAAGTATGGTTTAACTCTGTTATCTTAATGAACATATCAGAAATAAGTTTCACACAATGCTTCTGTGTAGTTTTTATTTGAAGATATTATATTTCCCAATATAGGCCTCTTAGCGCTCAGAATGTCCAATTGCAGTTTCTACAGAAAGAGTGTTTCAGAACGGCTCAATCAAAACTAAGGTTCAACTCTTTTAGTTGAACAAACAGAACAGAAAGAAGTTTCACAGAATGCATCTGTGTAGTTTTTATTTGAAGATATTCTTTTTCCCAATGTAGGCCTCTTAGCGCTTAGCATGTCCAATTGCAGTTTCTACAGAAAGAGTGTTTCAGAACGGCTCAATTAAAAGTAAGGTTCAACTCTGTTAGTTGAATGCACAGAACAGTAAGAATTTTCACAGAATGCTACTGTGTAGTTTATATTTGAATATATTCCTTTTTCCACTATTACCCTCTTAGCGCTCCGAATGTCCACTTGCATTTTCTACAGAAAGAGTGTTCAGAACTGCGCAATCAAAAGTATGGTTTAACTCTGTTAGCTTAATGAACATATCAGAAATAAGTTTCACACAATGCTTCTGTGTAGTTTTTATTTGAAGATATTATTTTTCCCAATAGAGGCCTCTTAGCGCTCAGAATGTCCAATTGCAGTTTCTACAGAAAGAGTGTTTCAGAAAGGCTCAATCAAAAGTAAGGTTCAACTCTGTTAGTTGAATGCACAGAACAGAAAGAAGTTTCATACAATGCTTCTGTGTAGTTTATATTTGAACATATTCTTTTTTCCACTATTACCCACTTGGCGCTACGAATGTCCAGTTGCATTTTCTACAGACAGAGAGTTTCAAAACTGCTCAATCAAAAGTATGGTTTAACTCTGTAAGCTGAATGCTCAGATCAGAAAGAAGTTTCACAGAATGCTTCTGTGTAGTTTATATTTGAATATATTCCTTTTTCCACTACTACTCTCTTAGCGCTCCAAATGTCCAGTTGCATTTTCTACAGAAAGAGTGTTCAGATCTGCTCAATCAAAAGATTGGTTTAACTCTGTTAGCTGAATGCACAGATCAGAAAGAAGTTTCACAGAATGATTCTGTGTAGTTTATATTTGGAGACATTCCTTTTTCCGCTATTACCCTCTTAGCGCTCCGAATCTCCACTTGCATTTTCTACAGAAAGAGTGTTTCAGAACGGCTCAATCAAAACTAAGGTTCAACTCTTTTAGTTGAACAAACAGAACAGAAAGAAGTTTCACACAATTCTTCTGTGTAGTTTTTACTTGTAGATATTCTTTTTCCCAATATAGGCCTCTTAGCGCTCAGAATGTCCAATTGCAGTTTCTACAGAAAGAGTGTTTCAGAACGGCTCAATCAAAAGTACGGTTTAACTCTGTTAGCTGAATGCACAGATCAGAAAGAAGTTTCACCGAATGATTCTGTGTAGTTTATATTTGAAGACATTCCTTTTTCCACTATTACCATCTTAGCGCTCCGAATCTCCACTTGCATTTTCTACAAAAAGAGTGTTTCATAACTGCTCAATCAAAAATAAGTTTTATCTCTGTTTACTGAATTTACAGATCAGAAACAAGTTTCACAGAATGCATCTGTGTAGTTTTTATTTGAAGATATTCTTTTTCCAAATGTAGGCCTCTTAGCGCTTAGCATGTCCAATTGCAGTTTCTACAGAAAGAGTGTTTCAGAACGGCTCAATCAAAAGTAAGGTTCAACTTTGTTAGTTGAATGCACAGAACAGAAAGAATTTTCACAGAATGCTACTGTGTAGTTTATATTTGAATATATTCCTTTCTCCACTATTACCCTCTTAGCGCTCCGAATGTCCACTTGCATTTTCTACAGAAGGAGTGTTCAGAACTGCGCAATGAAAAGTATGGTTTAACTCTGTTAGCTTAATGAACATATCAGAAATAAGTTTCACACAATGCTTCTGTGTAGTTTTTATTTGAAGATTTTATTTTTCCCAATAGAGGCCTCTTAGCGCTCAGAATGTCCAATTGCAGTTTCTACAGAAAGAGTGTTTCAGAAAGGCTCAATCAAAAGTAAGGTTCAACTCTGTTAGTTGAATGCACAGAACAGAAAGAAGTTTCATACAATGCTTCTGTGTAGTTTATATTTGAACATATTCTTTTTTCCACTATTACCCACTTAGCGCTACGAATGTCCAGTTGCATTTTCTACAGACAGAGTGTTTCAAAACTGCTCAATCAAAAGTATGGTTTAACTCTGTTAGCTGAATGCTCAGATCAGAAAGAAGTTTCACAGAATGCTTCTGTGTAGTTTATATTTGAATATATTCCTTTTTCCACTACTACGCCTTTAGCGCTCCAAATGTCCAGTTGCATTTTCTACAGAAAGTGTGTTCAGATCTGCTAAATCAAAAGTATGTTTTAACTCTGTTAGCTGAATGCACAGATCAGAAAGAAGTTTCACCGAATGATTCTGTGTAGTTTATATTTGAAGACATTCCTTTTTCCACTATTACCCTCTTAGCGCTCCGAATCTCCACTTGCATTTTCTACAAAAAGAGTGTTTCATAACTGCTCAATCAAAAATATGTTTTATCTCTGTTAACTGAATTTACAGATCAGAAATAAGTTTCACAGAATGCATCTGTGTAGTTTTTATTTGAAGATATTCTTTTTCCCAATGTAGGCCTCTTAGCGCTTAGCATGTCCAATTGCAGTTTCTACAGAAAGAGTGTTTCAGAACGGCTCAATCAAAAGTAAGGTTCAACTCTGTTAGTTGAATGCACAGAACAGAAAGAATTTTCACAGAATGCTACTGTGTAGTTTATATTTGAATATATTCCTTTTTCCACTATTACCCTCTTAGCGCTCCGAATGTCCACTTGCATTTTCTACAGAAAGAGTGTTCAGAACTGCGCAATCAAAACTATGGTTTAACTCTGTTAGCTTAATGAACATATCAGAAATAAGTTTCACACAATGCTTCTGTGTAGTTTTTATTTGAAGATATTATTTTTCCCAATAGAGGCCTCTTAGCGCTCAGAATGTCCAATTGCAGTTTCTACAGAAAGAGTGTTTCAGAAAGGCTCAATCAAAAGTAAGGTTCAACTCTGTTAGTTGAATGCACAGAACAGAAAGAAGTTTCATACAATGCTTCTGTGTAGTTTATATTTGAACATATTCTTTATTCCACTATTACCCACTTAGCGCTACGAATGTCCAGTTGCATTTTCTACAGACAGAGTGTTTCAAAACTGCTCAATCAAAAGTATGGTTTAACTCTGTTAGCTGAATGCTCAGATCTGAAAGAAGTTTCACAGAATGCTTCTGTGTAGTTTATATTTGAATATATTCCTTTTTCCACTACTACGCCCTTAGCGCTCCAAATGTCCAGTTGCACTTTCTACAGAAAGTGTGTTCAGATCTGCTAAATCAAAAGTATGGTTTAACTCTGTTAGCTGAATGCACAGATCAGAAAGAAGTTTCACCGAATGATTCTGTGTAGTTTATATTTGAAGACATTCCTTTTTCCACTATTACCCTCTTAGCGCTCCGAATCTCCACTTGCATTTTCTACAAAAAGAGTGTTTCATAACTGCTCAATCAAAAATATGTTTTATCTCTGTTAACTGAATTTACAGATCAGAAATAAGTTTCACAGAATGCATCTGTGTAGTTTTTATTTGAAGATATTCTTTTTCCCAATGTAGGCCTCTTAGCGCTTAGCATGTCCAATTGCAGTTTCTACAGAAAGAGTGTTTCAGAACGGCTCAATCAAAAGTAAGGTTCAACTCTGTTAGTTGAATGCACAGAACAGAAAAAATTTTCACACAATGCTACTGTGTAGTTTATATTTGAATATATTCCTTTTTCCACTATTAACCTCTTAGCGCTCCGAATGTCCACTTGCATTTTCTACAGAAAGAGTGTTCAGAACTGCGCAATCAAAACTATGGTTTAACTCTGTTAGCTTAATGAACATATCAGAAATAAGTTTCACACAATGCTTCTGTGTAGTTTTTATTTGAAGATATTATTTTTCCCAATAGAGGCCTCTTAGCGCTCAGAATGTCCAATTGCAGTTTCTACAGAAAGAGTGTTTCAGAAAGGCTCAATCAAAAGTAAGGTTCACCTCTGTTAGTTGAATGCACAGAACAGAAAGAAGTTTCATACAATGCTTCTGTGTAGTTTATATTTGAACATATTCTTTTTTCCACTATTACCCACTTGGCGCTACGAATGTCCAGGTGCATTTTCTACAGACAGAGTGTTTCAAAACTGCTCAATCAAAAGTATGGTTTAACTCTGTTAGCTGAATGCTCAGATCAGAAAGAAATTTCACAGAATGCTTCTGTGTAGTTTATATTTGAATATATTCCTTTTTCCACTACTACTCTCTTAGCGCTCCAATTGTCCAGTTGCATTTTCTACAGAAAGAGTGTTCAGATCTGCTCAATCAAAAGTATGGTTTAACTCTGTTAGCTGAATGCACAGATCAGAAAGAAGTTTCACAGAATGATTCTGTGTAGTTTATATTTGGAGACATTCCTTTTTCCACTATTACCCTATTAGCGCTCCGAATCTCCACTTGCATTTTCTACAGAAAGAGTGTTTCAGAACGGCTCAATCAAAACTAAGGTTCAATTCTTTTAGTTGAACAAACAGAACAGAAAGAAGTTTCACACAATTCTTCTGTGTAGTTTTTATTTGTAGACATTCTTTTTCCCAATATAGGCCTCTTAGCGCTCAGAATGTCCAATTGCAGTTTCTACAGAAAGAGTGTTTCAGAACGGCTCAATCAAAAGTAAGGTTCAACTCTGTTAGTTGAATGCACAGAACAGAAAGAAGTTTCATACAATGCTTCTGTGTAGTTTATATTTGAACATATTTTTTTTCCACTATTACCCACTTAGCGCTACGAATGTCCAGATGCATTTTCTACAGACAGAGTGTTTCAAAACTGCTCAATCAAAAGTATGGTTTAACTCTGTTAGCTGAATGCTCAGATCAGAAAGAAGTTTCACAGAATGCTTCTGTGTAGTTTATATTTGAATATATTCCTTTTTCCACTACTACGCTCTTAGCGCTCCAAATGTCCAGTTGCATTTTCTACAGAAAGAGTGTTCAGATCTGCTCAATCAAAAGTATGGTTTAACTCTGTTAGCTGAATGCACAGATCAGAAAGAAGTTTCACCGAATGATTCTGTGTAGTTTATATTTGAAGACATCCCTTTTTCCACTATTGCCCTCTTAGCGCTCCGAATGTCCACTTGCATTTTCTACAGAAAGAGTGTTCAGAACTGCGCAATCAAAAGTATGGTTTAACTCTGTTATCTTAATGAACATATCAGAAATAAGTTTCACACAATGCTTCTGTGTAGTTTTTATTTGAAGATATTATATTTCCCAATATAGGCCTCTTAGCGCTCAGAATGTCCAATTGCAGTTTCTACAGAAAGAGTGTTTCAGAACGGCTCAATCAAAACTAAGGTTCAACTCTTTTAGTTGAACAAACAGAACAGAAAGAAGTTTCACAGAATGCATCTGTGTAGTTTTTATTTGAAGATATTCTTTTTCCCAATGTAGGCCTCTTAGCGCTTAGCATGTCCAATTGCAGTTTCTACAGAAAGAGTGTTTCAGAACGGCTCAATTAAAAGTAAGGTTCAACTCTGTTAGTTGAATGCACAGAACAGTAAGAATTTTCACAGAATGCTACTGTGTAGTTTATATTTGAATATATTCCTTTTTCCACTATTACCCTCTTAGCGCTCCGAATGTCCACTTGCATTTTCTACAGAAAGAGTGTTCAGAACTGCGCAATCAAAAGTATGGTTTAACTCTGTTAGCTTAATGAACATATCAGAAATAAGTTTCACACAATGCTTCTGTGTAGTTTTTATTTGAAGATATTATTTTTCCCAATAGAGGCCTCTTAGCGCTCAGAATGTCCAATTGCAGTTTCTACAGAAAGAGTGTTTCAGAAAGGCTCAATCAAAAGTAAGGTTCAACTCTGTTAGTTGAATGCACAGAACAGAAAGTAGTTTCATACAATGCTTCTGTGTAGTTTATATTTGAACATATTCTTTTTTCCACTATTACCCACTTGGCGCTACGAATGTCCAGTTGCATTTTCTACAGACAGAGAGTTTCAAAACTGCTCAATCAAAAGTATGGTTTAACTCTGTAAGCTGAATGCTCAGATCAGAAAGAAGTTTCACAGAATGCTTCTGTGTAGTTTATATTTGAATATATTCCTTTTTCCACTACTACTCTCTTAGCGCTCCAAATGTCCAGTTGCATTTTCTACAGAAAGAGTGTTCAGATCTGCTCAATCAAAAGATTGGTTTAACTCTGTTAGCTGAATGCACAGATCAGAAAGAAGTTTCACAGAATGATTCTGTGTAGTTTATATTTGGAGACATTCCTTTTTCCGCTATTACCCTCTTAGCGCTCCGAATCTCCACTTGCATTTTCTACAGAAAGAGTGTTTCAGAACGGCTCAATCAAAACTAAGGTTCAACTCTTTTAGTTGAACAAACAGAACAGAAAGAAGTTTCACACAATTCTTCTGTGTAGTTTTTACTTGTAGATATTCTTTTTCCCAATATAGGCCTCTTAGCGCTCAGAATGTCCAATTGCAGTTTCTACAGAAAGAGTGTTTCAGAACGGCTCAATCAAAAGTACGGTTTAACTCTGTTAGCTGAATGCACAGATCAGAAAGAAGTTTCACCGAATGATTCTGTGTAGTTTATATTTGAAGACATTCCTTTTTCCACTATTACCATCTTAGCGCTCCGAATCTCCACTTGCATTTTCTACAAAAAGAGTGTTTCATAACTGCTCAATCAAAAATAAGTTTTATCTCTGTTAACAGAATTTACAGATCAGAAACAAGTTTCACAGAATGCATCTGTGTAGTTTTTATTTGAAGATATTCTTTTTCCAAATGTAGGCCTCTTAGCGCTTAGCATGTCCAATTGCAGTTTCTACAGAAAGAGTGTTTCAGAACGGCTCAATCAAAAGTAAGGTTCAACTCTGTTAGTTGAATGCACAGAACAGAAAGAATTTTCACAGAATGCTACTGTGTAGTTTATATTTGAATATATTCCTTTCTCCACTATTACCCTCTTAGCGCTCCGAATGTCCACTTGCATTTTCTATAGAAGGAGTGTTCAGAACTGCGCAATGAAACGTATGGTTTAACTCTGTTAGCTTAATGAACATATCAGAAATAAGTTTCACACAATGCTTCTGTGTAGTTTTTATTTGAAGATTTTATTTTTCCCAATAGAGGCCTCTTAGCGCTCAGAATGTCCAATTGCAGTTTCTACAGAAAGAGTGTTTCAGAAAGGCTCAATCAAAAGTAAGGTTCAACTCTGTTAGTTGAATGCACAGAACAGAAAGAAGTTTCATACAATGCTTCTGTGTAGTTTATATTTGAACATATTCTTTTTTCCACTATTACCCACTTAGCGCTACGAATGTCCAGTTGCATTTTCTACAGACAGAGTGTTTCAAAACTGCTCAATCAAAAGTATGGTTTAACTCTGTTAGCTGAATGCTCAGATCAGAAAGAAGTTTCACAGAATGCTTCTGTGTAGTTTATATTTGAATATATTCCTTTTTCCACTACTACGCCTTTAGCGCTCCAAATGTCCAGTTGCATTTTCTACAGAAAGTGTGTTCAGATCTGCTAAATCAAAAGTATGTTTTAACTCTGTTAGCTGAATGCACAGATCAGAAAGAAGTTTCACCGAATGATTCTGTGTAGTTTATATTTGAAGACATTCCTTTTTCCACTATTACCCTCTTAGCGCTCCGAATCTCCACTTGCATTTTCTACAAAAAGAGTGTTTCATAACTGCTCAATCAAAAATATGTTTTATCTCTGTTAACTGAATTTACAGATCAGAAATAAGTTTCACAGAATGCATCTGTGTAGTTTTTATTTGAAGATATTCTTTTTCCCAATGTAGGCCTCTTAGCGCTTAGCATGTCCAATTGCAGTTTCTACAGAAAGAGTGTTTCAGAACGGCTCAATCAAAAGTAAGGTTCAACTCTGTTAGTTGAATGCACAGAACAGAAAGAATTTTCACAGAATGCTACTGTGTAGTTTATATTTGAATATATTCCTTTTTCCACTATTACCCTCTTAGCGCTCCGAATGTCCACTTGCATTTTCTACAGAAAGAGTGTTCAGAACTGCGCAATCAAAACTATGGTTTAACTCTGTTAGCTTAATGAATATATCAGAAATAAGTTTCACACAATGCTTCTGTGTAGTTTTTATTTGAAGATATTATTTTTCCCAATAGAGGCCTCTTAGCGCTCAGAATGTCCAATTGCAGTTTCTACAGAAAGAGTGTTTCAGAAAGGCTCAATCAAAAGTAAGGTTCAACTCTGTTAGTTGAATGCACAGAACAGAAAGAAGTTTCATACAATGCTTCTGTGTAGTTTATATTTGAACATATTCTTTATTCCACTATTACCCACTTAGCGCTACGAATGTCCAGTTGCATTTTCTACAGACAGAGTGTTTCAAAACTGCTCAATCAAAAGTATGGTTTAACTCTGTTAGCTGAATGCTCAGATCTGAAAGAAGTTTCACAGAATGCTTCTGTGTAGTTTATATTTGAATATATTCCTTTTTCCACTACTACTCTCTTAGCGCTCCAAATGTCCAGTTGCATATTCTACAGAAAGAGTGTTCAGATCTGCTCAATCAAAAGTATGGTTTAACTCTGTTAGCTGAATGCACAGATCAGAAAGAAGTTTCACAGAATGATTCTGTGTAGTTTACATTTGGAGACATTCCTTTTTCCACTATTACCCTCTTAGCGCTCCGAATCTCCACTTGCATTTTCTACAGAAAGAGTGTTTCAGAACGGCTCAATCAAAAGTAAGGTTCAACTCTTTTAGTTGAACAAACAGAACAGAAAGAAGTTTCACACAATTCTTCTGTGTAGTTTTTATTTGTAGACATTCTTTTTCCCAATATAGGCCTCTTAGCGCTCAGAATGTCCAATTGCAGTTTCTACAGAAAGAGTGTTTCAGAACGGCTCAATCAAAAGTAAGGTTCAACTCTGTTAGTTGAATGCACAGAACAGAAAGAAGTTTCATACAATGCTTCTGTGTAGTTTATATTTGAACATATTCTTTTTTCCACTATTACCCACTTAGCGCTACGAATGTCCAGTTGCATTTTCTACAGACAGAGTGTTTCAAAACTGCTCAATCAAAAGTATGGTTTAACTCTGTTAGCTGAATGCTCAGATCAGAAAGAAGTTTCACAGAATGCTTCTGTGTAGTTTATATTTGAATATATTCCTTTTTCCACTACTACGCTCTTAGCGCTCCAAATGTCCAGTTGCATTTTCTACAGAAAGAGTGATCAGATCTGCTCAATCAAAAGTATGGTTTAACTCTGTTAGCTGAATGCACAGATCAGAAAGAAGTTTCACCGAATGATTCTGTGTAGTTTATATTTGAAGACATTCCTTTTTCCACTATTACCCTCTTAGCGCTCCGAATCTCCACTTGCATTTTCTACAAAAAGAGTGTTTCATAACTGCTCAATCAAAAATATGTTTTATCTCTGTTAACTGAATTTACAGATCAGAAATAAGTTTCACAGAATGCATCTGTGTAGTTTTTATTTGAAGATATTCTTTTTCCCAATGTAGGCCTCTTAGCGCTTAGCATGTCCAATTGCAGTTTCTACAGAAAGAGTGTTTCAGAACGGCTCAATCAAAAGTAAGGTTCAACTCTGTTAGTTGAATGCACAGAACAGAAAAAATTTTCACACAATGCTACTGTGTAGTTTATATTTGAATATATTCCTTTTTCCACTATTAACCTCTTAGCGCTCCGAATGTCCACTTGCATTTTCTACAGAAAGAGTGTTCAGAACTGCGCAATCAAAACTATGGTTTAACTCTGTTAGCTTAATGAACATATCAGAAATAAGTTTCACACAATGCTTCTGTGTAGTTTTTATTTGAAGATATTATTTTTCCCAATAGAGGCCTCTTAGCGCTCAGAATGTCCAATTGCAGTTTCTACAGAAAGAGTGTTTCAGAAAGGCTCAATCAAAAGTAAGTTTCAACTCTGTTAGTTGAATGCACAGAACAGAAAGAAGTTTCATACAATGCTTCTGTGTAGTTTATATTTGAACATATTCTTTTTTCCACTATTACCCAGTTGGCGCTACGAATGTCCAGGTGCATTTTCTACAGACAGAGTGTTTCAAAACTGCTCAATCAAAAGTATGGTTTAACTCTGTTAGCTGAATGCTCAGATCAGAAAGAAATTTCACAGAATGCTTCTGTGTAGTTTATATTTGAATATATTCCTTTTTCCACTACTACTCTCTTAGCGCTCCAATTGTCCAGTTGCATTTTCTACAGAAAGAGTGTTCAGATCTGCTCAATCAAAAGTATGGTTTAACTCTGTTAGCTGAATGCACAGATCAGAAAGAAGTTTCACAGAATGATTCTGTGTAGTTTATATTTGGAGACATTCCTTTTTCCACTATTACCCTATTAGCGCTCCGAATCTCCACTTGCATTTTCTACAGAAAGAGTGTTTCAGAACGGCTCAATCAAAACTAAGGTTCAATTCTTTTAGTTGAACAAACAGAACAGAAAGAAGTTTCACACAATTCTTCTGTGTAGTTTTTATTTGTAGACATTCTTTTTCCCAATATAGGCCTCTTAGCGCTCAGAATGTCCAATTGCAGTTTCTACAGAAAGAGTGTTTCAGAACGGCTCAATCAAAAGTAAGGTTCAACTCTGTTAGTTGAATGCACAGAACAGAAAGAAGTTTCATACAATGCTTCTGTGTAGTTTATATTTGAACATATTTTTTTTCCACTATTACCCACTTAGCGCTACGAATGTCCAGATGCATTTTCTACAGACAGAGTGTTTCAAAACTGCTCAATCAAAAGTATGGTTTAACTCTGTTAGCTGAATGCTCAGATCAGAAAGAAGTTTCACAGAATGCTTCTGTGTAGTTTATATTTGAATATATTCCTTTTTCCACTACTACGCTCTTAGCGCTCCAAATGTCCAGTTGCATTTTCTACAGAAAGAGTGTTCAGATCTGCTCAATCAAAAGTATGGTTTAACTCTGTTAGCTGAATGCACAGATCAGAAAGAAGTTTCACCGAATGATTCTGTGTAGTTTATATTTGAAGACATCCCTTTTTCCACTATTGCCCTCTTAGCGCTCCGAATGTCCACTTGCATTTTCTACAGAAAGAGTGTTCAGAACTGCGCAATCAAAAGTATGGTTTAACTCTGTTATCTTAATGAACATATCAGAAATAAGTTTCACACAATGCTTCTCTGTAGTTTTTATTTGAAGATATTATATTTCCCAATATAGGCCTCTTAGCGCTCAGAATGTCCAATTGCAGTTTCTACAGAAAGAGTGTTTCAGAACGGCTCAATCAAACCTAAGGTTCAACTCTTTTAGTTGAACAAACAGAACAGAAAGAAGTTTCACAGAATGCATCTGTGTAGTTTTTATTTGAAGATATTCTTTTTCCCAATGTAGGCCTCTTAGCGCTTAGCATGTCCAATTGCAGTTTCTACAGAAAGAGTGTTTCAGAACGGCTCAATTAAAAGTAAGGTTCAACTCTGTTAGTTGAATGCACAGAACAGTAAGAATTTTCACAGAATGCTACTGTGTAGTTTATATTTGAATATATTCCTTTTTCCACTATTACCCTCTTAGCGCTCCGAATGTCCACTTGCATTTTCTACAGAAAGAGTGTTCAGAACTGCGCAATCAAAAGTATGGTTTAACTCTGTTAGCTTAATGAACATATCAGAAATAAGTTTCACACAATGCTTCTGTGTAGTTTTTATTTGAAGATATTATTTTTCCCAATAGAGGCCTCTTAGCGCTCAGAATGTCCAATTGCAGTTTCTACAGAAAGAGTGTTTCAGAAAGGCTCAATCAAAAGTAAGGTTCAACTCTGTTAGTTGAATGCACAGAACAGAAAGAAGTTTCATACAATGCTTCTGTGTAGTTTATATTTGAACATATTCTTTTTTCCACTATTACCCACTTGGCGCTACGAATGTCCAGTTGCATTTTCTACAGACAGAGAGTTTCAAAACTGCTCAATCAAAAGTATGGTTTAACTCTGTAAGCTGAATGCTCAGATCAGAAAGAAGTTTCACAGAATGCTTCTGTGTAGTTTATATTTGAATATATTCCTTTTTCCACTACTACACTCTTAGCGCTCCAAATGTCCAGTTGCATTTTCTACAGAAAGAGTGTTCAGATCTGCTCAATCAAAAGATTGGTTTAACTCTGTTAGCTGAATGCACAGATCAGAAAGAAGTTTCACAGAATGATTCTGTGTAGTTTATATTTGGAGACATTCCTTTTTCCGCTATTACCCTCTTAGCGCTCCGAATCTCCACTTGCATTTTCTACAGAAAGAGTGTTTCAGAACGGCTCAATCAAAACTAAGGTTCAACTCTTTTAGTTGAACAAACAGAACAGAAAGAAGTTTCACACAATTCTTCTGTGTAGTTTTTACTTGTAGATATTCTTTTTCCCAATATAGGCCTCTTAGCGCTCAGAATGTCCAATTGCAGTTTCTACAGAAAGAGTGTTTCAGAACGGCTCAATCAAAAGTACGGTTTAACTCTGTTAGCTGAATGCACAGATCAGAAAGAAGTTTCACCGAATGATTCTGTGTAGTTTATATTTGAAGACATTCCTTTTTCCACTATTACCATCTTAGCGCTCCGAATCTCCACTTGCATTTTCTACAAAAAGAGTGTTTCATAACTGCTCAATCAAAAATAAGTTTTATCTCTGTTAACTGAATTTACAGATCAGAAACAAGTTTCACAGAATGCATCTGTGTAGTTTTTATTTGAAGATATTCTTTTTCCAAATGTAGGCCTCTTAGCGCTTAGCATGTCCAATTGCAGTTTCTACAGAAAGAGTGTTTCAGAACGGCTCAATCAAAAGTAAGGTTCAACTCTGTTAGTTGAATGCACAGAACAGAAAGAATTTTCACAGAATGCTACTGTGTAGTTTATATTTGAATATATTCCTTTCTCCACTATTACCCTCTTAGCGCTCCGAATGTCCACTTGCATTTTCTACAGAAGGAGTGTTCAGAACTGCGCAATGAAAAGTATGGTTTAACTCTGTTAGCTTAATGAACATATCAGAAATAAGTTTCACACAATGCTTCTGTGTAGTTTTTATTTGAAGATTTTATTTTTCCCAATAGAGGCCTCTTAGCGCTCAGAATGTCCAATTGCAGTTTCTACAGAAAGAGTGTTTCAGAAAGGCTCAATCAAAAGTAAGGTTCAACTCTGTTAGTTGAATGCACAGAACAGAAAGAAGTTTCATACAATGCTTCTGTGTAGTTTATATTTGAACATATTCTTTTTTCCACTATTACCCACTTAGCGCTACGAATGTCCAGTTGCATTTTCTACAGACAGAGTGTTTCAAAACTGCTCAATCAAAAGTATGGTTTAACTCTGTTAGCTGAATGCTCAGATCAGAAAGAAGTTTCACAGAATGCTTCTGTGTAGTTTATATTTGAATATATTCCTTTTTCCACTACTACGCCCTTAGCGCTCCAAATGTCCAGTTGCATTTTCTACAGAAAGTGTGCTCAGATCTGCTAAATCAAAAGTATGTTTTAACTCTGTTAGCTGAATGCACAGATCAGAAAGAAGTTTCACCGAATGATTCTGTGTAGTTTATATTTGAAGACATTCCATTTTCCACTATTACCCTCTTAGCGCTCCGAATCTCCACTTGCATTTTCTACAAAATGAGTGTTTCATAACTGCTCAATCAAAAATATGTTTTATCTCTGTTAACTGAATTTACAGATCAGAAATAAGTTTCACAGAATGCATCTGTGTAGTTTTTATTTGAAGATATTCTTTTTCCCAATGTAGGCCTCTTAGCGCTTAGCATGTCCAATTGCAGTTTCTACAGAAAGAGTGTTTCAGAACGGCTCAATCAAAAGTAAGGTTCAACTCTGTTAGTTGAATGCACAGAACAGAAAGAATTTTCACAGAATGCTACTGTGTAGTTTATATTTGAATATATTCCTTTTTCCACTATTACCCTCTTAGCGCTCCGAATGTCCACTTGCATTTTCTACAGAAAGAGTGTTCAGAACTGCGCAATCAAAACTATGGTTTAACTCTGTTAGCTTAATGAACATATCAGAAATAAGTTTCACACAATGCTTCTGTGTAGTTTTTATTTGAAGATATTATTTTTCCCAATAGAGGCCTCTTAGCGCTCAGAATGTCCAAATGCAGTTTCTACAGAAAGAGTGTTTCAGAAAGGCTCAATCAAATTAAGGTTCAACTCTGTTAGTTGAATGCACAGAACAGAAAGAAGTTTCATACAATGCTTCTGTGTAGTTTATATTTGAACATATTCTTTATTCCACTATTACCCACTTAGCGCTACGAATGTCCAGTTGCATTTTCTACAGACAGAGTGTTTCAAAACTGCTCAATCAAAAGTATGGTTTAACTCTGTTAGCTGAGTGCTCAGATCTGAAAGAAGTTTCACAGAATGCTTCTGTGTAGTTTATATTTGAATATATTCCTTTTTCCACTACTACTCTCTTAGCGCTCCAAATGTCCAGTTGCATATTCTACAGAAAGAGTGTTCAGATCTGCTCAATCAAAAGTATGGTTTAACTCTGTTAGCTGAATGCACAGATCAGAAAGAAGTTTCACAGAATGATTCTGTGTAGTTTACATTTGGAGACATTCCTTTTTCCACTATTACCCTCTTAGCGCTCCGAATCTCCACTTGCATTTTCTACAGAAAGAGTGTTTCAGAACGGCTCAATCAAAAGTAAGGTTCAACTCTTTTAGTTGAACAAACAGAACAGAAAAAAGTTTCACACAATTCTTCTGTGTAGTTTTTATTTGTAGACATTCTTTTTCCCAATATAGGCCTCTTAGCGCTCAGAATGTCCAATTGCAGTTTCTACAGAAAGAGTGTTTCAGAACGGCTCAATCAAAAGTAAGGTTCAACTCTGTTAGTTGAATGCACAGAACAGAAAGAAGTTTCATACAATGCTTCTGTGTAGTTTATATTTGAACATATTCTTTTTTCCACTATTACCCACTTAGCGCTACGAATGTCCAGTTGCATTTTCTACAGACAGAGTGTTTCAAAACTGCTCAATCAAAAGTATGGTTTAACTCTGTTAGCTGAATGCTCAGATCAGAAAGAAGTTTCACAGAATGCTTCTGTGTAGTTTATATTTGAATATATTCCTTTTTCCACTACTACGCTCTTAGCGCTCCAAATGTCCAGTTGCATTTTCTACAGAAAGAGTGATCAGATCTGCTCAATCAAAAGTATGGTTTAACTCTGTTAGCTGAATGCACAGATCAGAAAGAAGTTTCACCGAATGATTCTGTGTAGTTTATATTTGAAGACATTCCTTTTTCCACTATTACCATCTTAGCGCTCCGAATCTCCACTTGCATTTTCTACAAAAAGAGTGTTTCATAACTGCTCAATCAAAAATATGTTTTATCTCTGTTAACTGAATTTACAGATCAGAAATAAGTTTCACAGAATGCATCTGTGTAGTTTTTATTTGAAGATATTCTTTTTCCCAATGTAGGCCTCTTAGCGCTTAGCATGTCCAATTGCAGTTTCTACAGAAAGAGTGTTTCAGAACGGCTCAATCAAAAGTAAGGTTCAACTCTGTTAGTTGAATGCACAGAACAGAAAGAATTTTCACAGAATGCTACTGTGTAGTTTATATTTGAATATATTCCTTTTTCCACTATTACCCTCTTAGCGCTCCGAATGTCCACTTGCATTTTCTACAGAAAGAGTGTTCAGAACTGCGCAATCAAAAGTATGGTTTAACTCTGTTAGCTTAATGAACATATCAGAAATAAGTTTCACACAATGCTTCTGTGTAGTTTTTATTTGAAGATATTATTTTTCCCAATAGAGGCCTCTTAGCGCTCAGAATGTCCAATTGCAGTTTCTACAGAAAGAGTGTTTCAGAAAGGCTCAATCAAAAGTAAGGTTCAACTCTGTTAGTTGAATGCACAGAACAGAAAGAAGTTAAATACAATGCTTCTGTGTAGTTTATATTTGAACATATTCTTTTTTCCACTATTACCCACTTAGCGCTACGAATGTCCAGTTGCATTTTCTACAGACAGAGTGTTTCAAAACTGCTCAATCAAAAGTATGGTTTAACTCTTTTGGCTGAATTCTCAGATCAGAAAGAAGTTTCACAGAATGCTTCTGTGTAGTTTATATTTGAATATATTCCTTTTTACACTACTACTCTCTTAGCGCTCCAAATTTCCAGTAGCATTTTCTACAGAAAGAGTGTTCAGATCTGCTCAATCAAAAGTATGGTTTAACTCTGTTAGCTGAATGCACAGATCAGAAAGAAGTTTCACAGAATGATTCTGTGTAGTTTATATTTGGGGACATTCCTTTTTCCACTAATACCCTCTTAGCGCTCCGAATCTCCACTTGCATTTTCTACAGAAAGAGTGTTTCAGAACGGCTCAATCCAAACTAAGGTTCAACTCTTTTAGTTGAACAAACTGAACAGAAAGAAGTTTCACACAATTCTTCTGTGTAGTTTTTATTTGTAGACATTCTTTTTCCCAATATAGGCCTCTTAGCGCTCAGAATGTCCAATTGCAGTTTCTACAGAAAGAGTGTTTCAGAACGGCTCAATCAAAAGTAAGGTTCAACTCTCTTAGTTGAACGCACAGAACAGAAAGAAGTTTCATACAATGTTTCTGTGTAGTTTATATTTGAACATATTCTTTTTTCCACTATTACCCACTTAGCGCTACGAATGTCCAGTTGCATTTTCTACAGACAGAGTGTTTCAAAACTGCTCAATCAAAAGTATGGTTTAACTCTGTTAGCTGAATGCTCAGATCAGAAAGAAGTTTCACAGAATGCTTCTGTGTAGTTTATATTTGAATATATTCCTTTTTCCACTACTACGCTCTTAGCGCTCCAAATGTCCAGTTGCATTTTCTACAGAAAAAGTGTTCAGATCTGCTCAATCAAAAGTGTGGTTTAACTCTGTTAGCTGAATGCACAGATCAGAAAGAAGTTTCACCGAATGATTCTGTGTAGTTTATATTTGAAGACATTCCTTTTTCCACTATTACCCTCTTAGCGCTCCGAATCTCCACTTGCATTTTCTACAAAAAGAGTGTTTCATAACTGCTCAATCAAAAATATGTTTTATCTCTGTTAACTGAATTTACATATCAGAAATAAGTTTCACAGAATGCATCTGTGTAGTTTTTATTTGAAGATATTCTTTTTCCCAATGTAGGCCTCTTAGCGCTTAGCATGTCCAATTGCAGTTTCTACAGAAAGAGTGTTTCAGAACGGCTCAATCAAAAGTAAGGTTCAACTCTGTTAGTTGAATGCACAGAACAGAAAGAATTTTCACAGAATGCTACTGTGTAGTTTATATTTGAATATATTCCTTTTTCCACTATTACCCTCTTAGCGCTCCGAATGTCCACTTGCATTTTCTACAGAAAGAGTGTTCAGAACTTCGCAATCAAAACTATGGTTAACTCTGTTAGCTTAATGAACATATCAGAAATAATTTTCACCCAATGCTTCTGTGTAGTTTTTATTTGAAGATATTATTTTTCCCAATAGAGGCCTCTTAGCGCTCAGAATGTCCAATTGCAGTTTCTACAGAAAGAGTGTTTCAGAAAGGCTCAATCAAAAGTAAGGTTCAACTCTGTTAGTTGAATGCACAGAACAGAAAGAAGTTCCATAGAATGCTTCTGTGTAGTTTATATTTGAACATATTCTTTTTTCCACTATTACCCACTTAGCGCTACGAATGTCCAGTTGCATTTTCTACAGACAGAGTGTTTCAAAACTGCTCAATCAAATGTATGGTTTAACTCTGTTAGCTGAATGCTCAGATCTGAAAGAAGTTTCACAGAATGCTTCTGTGTATTTTATAGTTGAATATATTCCTTTTTCCACTACTACTCTCTTAGCGCTCCAAATGTCCAGTTGCATTTTCTACAGAAAGAGTGTTCAGATCTGCTCAATCAAAAGTATGGTTTAATTCTGTTAGCTGAATGCACAGATCAGAAATAAGTTTCACAGAATGATTCTGTGTAGTTTATATTTGGAGACATTCATTTTTCCACTATTACCCTCTTAGCGCTCCGAATCTCCACTTGCATTTTCTACAGAAAGAGTGTTTCAGAACGGCTCAATCCAAACTAAGGTTCAACTCTTTTAGTTGAACAAACAGAACAGAAAGAAGTTTCACACAATTCTTCTGTGTAGTTTTTATTTGTAGACATTCTTTTTCCCAATATAGGCCTCTTAGCGCTCAGAATGTCCAATTGCAGTTTCTACAGAAAGAGTGTTTCAGAACGGCTCAATCAAAAGTAAGGTTCAACTCTGTTAGTTGAATGCACAGAACAGAAAGAAGTTTCATACAATGCTTCTGTGTAGTTTATATTTGAACATATTCTTTTTTCCACTATTACCCACTTAGCGCTACGAATGTCCAGTTGCATTTTCTACAGACAGAGTGTTTCAAAACTGCTCAATCAAAAGTATGGTTTAACTCTGTTAGCTGAATGCTCAGATCAGAAAGAAGTTTCACAGAATGCTTCTGTGTAGTTTATATTTGAATATATTCCTTTTTCCACTACTACGCTCTTAGCGCCTCAAATGTCCAGTTGCATTTTCTACAGAAAAAGTGTTCAGATCTGCTCAATCAAAAGTATGGTTTAACTCTGTTAGCTGAATGCACAGATCAGAAAGAAGTTTCACCGAATGATTCTGTGTAGTTTATATTTGAAGACATTCCTTTTTCCACTATTACCCTCTTAGCGCTCCGAATCTCCACTTGCATTTTCTACAAAAAGAGTGTTTCATAACTGCTCAATCAAAAATATGTTTTATCTCTGTTAACTGAATTTACAGATCAGAAATAAGTTTCACAGAATGCATCTGTGTAGTTTTTATTTGAAGATATTCTTTTTCCCAATGTAGGCCTCTTAGCGCTTAGCATGTCCAATTGCAGTTTCTACAGAAAAAGTGTTTCAGAACGGCTCAATCAAAAGTAAGGTTCAACTCTTTTAGTGGAACAAACAGAACAGAAAGAAGTTTCACACAATTCTTCTGTGTAGTTTTTATTTGTAGACATTCTTTTTCCCAATATAGGCCTCTTAGCGCTCAGAATGTCCAATTGCAGTTTCTACAGAAAGAGTGTTTCAGAACGGCTCAATTAAAAGTAAGGTTCAACTCTGTTAGTTGAATGCACAGAACAGAAAGAAGTTTCATGCAATGCTTCTGTGTAGTTTATATTTGAATATATTCCTTTTTCCACTAATACGCTCTTAGCGCTCCAAATGTCCAGTTGCATTTTCTACAGACAGAGTGTTTCAAAACTGCTCAATCAAAAGTATGGTTTAACTCTGTTAGCTGAATGCACAGATCAGAAAGAAGTTTCACAGAATGATTCTGTGTAGTTTATATTTGAATATATTCCTTTTTCCACTACTACTCTCTTAGCGCTCCAAAAGTCCAGTTGCATTTTCTACAGAAAGAGTGTTCAGAACTGCTCAATCAAAAGTATGGTTTAACTCTGTTAGCTGAATGCACAGATCAGAAAGAAGTTTCACAGAATGATTCTGTGTAGTTTATATTTGAAGACATTCCTTTTTCCACTATTACCCTCTTAGCGCTCCGAATCTCCACTTGCATTTTCTACAGAAAGAGTGTTTCAGAACGGCTCAATCAAAACTAAGGTTCAACTCTTTTAGTTGAACAAACAGAACAGAAAGAAGTTTCACACAATTCTTCTGTGTAGTTTTTATTTGTAGACATTCTTTTTCCAAATATAGGCCTCTTAGCTCTCAGAATGTCCAATTGCAGTTTCTACAGAAAGAGTGTTTCAGAACGGCTCAATCAACAGTAAGGTTCAACTCTGTTAGTTGAATGCACAGAACAGAAAGAAGTTTCATACAATGCTTCTGTGTAGTTTATATTTGAACATATTCTTTTTTCCACTATTACCCACTCAGCGCTACGAATGTCCAGTTGCATTTTCTACAGACAGAGTGTTTCAAAACTGCTCAATCAAAAGTATGGTTTAACTCTGTTAGCTGAATGCTCAGATCAGAAAGAAGTTTCACAGAATGCTTCTGTGTAGTTTATATTTGAATATATTCCTTTTTCCACTAATACGCTCTTAGCGCTCCAAATGTCCAGTTGCATTTTCAACAGAAAGAGTGTTCAGATCTGCTCAATCAAAAGTATGGTTTAACTCTGTTAGCTGAATGCACAGATCAGAAAGAAGTTTCACCGAATGATTCTGTGTAGTTTACATTTGAAGACATTCCTTTTTCCACTATTACCCTCTTAGCGCCCCGAATCTCCACTTGCATTTTCTACAAAAAGAGTGTTTCATAACTGCTCAATGAAAAATATGTTTTATCTCTGTTAACTGAATTTACCGATCAGAAATAAGTTGCACAGAATGCATCTGTGTAGTTTTTATTTGAAGATATTCTTTTTCCCAATGTAGGCCTCTTAGCGCTTAGCATGTCCAATTGCAGTTTCTACAGAAAGAGTGTTTCAGAACGGCTCAATCAAAAGTAAGGTTCAACTCTGTTAGTTGAATGCACAGAACAGAAAGAATTTTCACAGAATGCTACTGTGTAGTTTATATTTGAATATATCCCTTTTTCCAATATTACCCTCTTAGCGCTCCGAATGTCCACTTGCATTTTCTACAGAAAGAGTGTTCAGAACTGCGCAATCCAAAGTATGGTTTAACTCTGTTAGCTTAATGAACATATCAGAAATAAGTTTCACACAATGCTTCTCTGTAGTTTTTATTTGAAGATATTATTTTTCCCAATATAGGCCTCTTAGCGCTCAGAATGTCCAATTGCAGTTTCTACAGAAAGAGGGTTTCAGAACGGCTCAATCAAAAGTAAGGTTCAACTCTGTTAGTTGAATGCACAGAACAGAAAGAAGTTTCATACAATGCTTCTGTGTAGTTTATATTTGAACATATTCTTTTTTCCACTGTTACCCACTCAGCGCTATGAATGTCCAGTTGCATTTTCTACAGACAGAGTGTTTCAAAACTGCTCAATCAAAAGTATGGTTTAACTCTGTTAGCTGAATGCTCAGATCAGAAAGAAGTTTCACAGAATGCTTCTGTGTAGTTTATATTTGAATATATTCCTTTTTCCACTACTACTCTCTTAGCGCTCCAAATGTCCAGTTGCATTTTCTACAGAAAGAGTGTTCAGATCTGCTCAATCAAAAGTATGGTTTAACTCTGTTAGCTGAATGCACAGATCAGAAAGAAGTTTCACAGAATGATTCTGTGTAGTTTATATTTGGAGACATTCCTTTTTCCACTATTACCCTCTTAGCGCTCCGAATCTCCACTTGCATTTTCTACATAAAGAGTGTTTCAGAACGGCTCAATCAAAACTAAGGTTCAACTCTTTTAGTTGAACAAACAGAACAGAAAGAAGTTTCACACAATTCTTCTGTGTAGTTTTTATTTGTAGACATTCTTTTTCCCAATATAGGCCTCTTAGCTCTCAGAATGTCCAATTGCAGTTTCTACAGAAAGAGTGTTTCAGAACGGCTCAATCAAAAGTAAGGTTCAACTCTGTTAGCTGAATGCACAGAACAGAAAGAAGTTTCATACAATTCTTCTGTGTAGTTTATATTTGAACATATTCTTTTTTCCACTATTACCCACTCAGCCCTACGAATGTCCAGTTGCATTTTCTACAGACAGAGTGTTTCAAAACTGCTCAATCAAAAGTATGGATTAACTCTCTTAGCTGAATGCTCAGATCAGAAAGAAGTTTCACAGAATGCTTCTGTGTAGTTTATATTTGAATATATTCCTTTTTCCACTAATACGCTCTTAGCGCTCCAAATGTCCAGTTGCATTTTCAACAGAAAGAGTGTTCAGATCTGCTCAATCAAAATTATGGTTTAACTCTGTTAGCTGAATGCACAGATCAGAAAGAAGTTTCACCGAATGATTCTGTGTAGTTTATGTTTGAAGACATTCCTTTTTCCACTATTACCCTCTTAGCGCTCCGAATCTCCACTTGCATTTTCTACAAAAAGAGTGTTTCATAACTGCTCAATGAAAAATATGTTTTATCTCTGTTAATTGAATTTACAGATCAGAAATAAGTTGCACAGAATACATCTGTGTAGTTTTTATTTGAAGATATTCTTTTTCCCAATGTAGGCCTCTTAGCGCTTAGCATGTCCAATTGCAGTTTCTACAGAAAGAGTGTTTCAGAACGGCTCAATAAAAAGTAAGGTTCAACTCTGTTAGTTGAATGCACAGAACAGAAAGAATTTTCACAGAATGCTACTGTGTAGTTTATATTTGAATATATCCCTTTTTCCACTATTACCCTCTTAGCGCTCCGACTGTCCACTTGCATTTTCTACAGAAAGAGTGTTCAGAACTGCGCAATCAAAAGTATGGTTTAACTCTGTTAGCTTAATGAACATATCAGAAATAAGTTTCACACAATGCTTCTGTGTAGTTTTTATTTGAAGATATTATTTTTCCCAATATAGGCCTCTTAGCTCTCAGAATGTCCAATTGCAGTTTCTACAGAAAGAGTGTTTCAGAACGGCTCAATCAAAAGTAAGGTTCAACTCTGTTAGTTGAATGCACAGAACAGAAAGAAGTTTCATACAATGCTTCTGTGTAGTTTATATTTGAACATATTCTTTTTTCCACTATTACCCACTTAGCGCTACGAATGTCCAGTTGCATTTTCTACAGACAGAGTGTTTCAAAACTGCTCAATCAAATGTATGGTTTAACTCTGTTAGCTGAATGCTCAGATCAGAAAGAAGTTTCACACAATGCTTCTGTGTAGTTTATATTTGAATATATTCCTTTTTCCACTACTACTCTCTTAGCGCTCCAAATGTCCAGTTGCATTTTCTACAGAAAGAGAGTTCAGATCTGCTCAATCAAAAGTATGGTTTAACTCTGTTAGCTGAATGCACAGATCAGAAAGATGTTTCACAGAATGATTCTGTGTAGTTTGTATTTGGAGACATTCCTTTTTCAACTATTACCCTCTTAGCGCTCCGAATCTCCACTTGCATTTTCTACAGAAAGAGTGTTTCAGAACGGCTCAATCAAAACTAAGGTTCAACTCTTTTAGTTGAACAAACAGAACAGAAAGAAGTTTCACACAATTCTTCTGTGTAGTTTTTATTTGTAGACATTCTTTTTCCCAATATAGGCCTCTTAGCGCTCAGAATGTCCAATTGCAGTTTCTACAAAAGAGTGTTTCAGATCGGCTCAATCAAAAGTAAGGTTCAACTCTGTTAGTTGAATGCACAGAACAGAAAGAAGTTTCATACAATGCTTCTGTGTAGTTTATATTTGAACATATTCTTTTTTCCACTATTACCCACTTAGCGCTACGAATGTCCAGTTGCATTTTCTACAGACAGAGTGTTTCAAAACTGCTCAATCAAAAGTATGGTTTAACTCTGTTAGCTGAATGCTCAGATCAGAAAGAAGTTTCACAGAATGCTTCTGTGTAGTTTATATTTGAATATATTCCTTTTTCCACTACTACGCTCTTAGCGCTCCAAATGTCCAGTTGCATTTTCAACAGAAAGAGGGTTCAGATCTGCTCAATCAAAAGTATGGTTTAACTCTGTTAGCTGAATGCACAGATCAGAAAGAAGTTTCACCGAATGATTCTGTGTAGTTTATGTTTGAAGACATTCCTTTTTCCACTATTACCCTCTTAGCGCTCCGAATCTCCACTTTCATTTTCTACAAAAAGAGTGTTTCATAACTGCTCAATGAAAAATATGTTTTATCTCTGTTAACTGAATTTACAGATCAGAAATATGTTGCACAGAATGCATCTGTGTAGTTTTTATTTGAAGATATTCTTTTTCCCAATGTAGGCCTCTTAGCGCTTAGCATGTCCAATTGCAGTTTCTACAGAAAGAGTGTTTCAGAACGGCTCAATCAAAAGTAAGGTTCAACTCTGTTAGCTGAATGCACAGAACAGAAAGAGTTTTCACAGAATGCTACTGTGTAGTTTATATTTGAATATATTCCTTTTTCCACTATTACCCTCTTAGCGCTCCGAATGTCCACTTGCATTTTCTACAGAAAGAGTGTTCAGAACTGCGCAATCAAAAGTATGGTTTAACTCTGTTAGCTTAATGAATATATCAGAAATAAGTTTCACACAATGCTTCTGTGTAGTTTTTATTTGAAGATATTATTTTTCCCAATAGAGGCCTCTTAGCGCTCAGAATGTCCAATTGCAGTTTCTACAGAAAGAGTGTTTCAGAAAGGCTCAATCAAAAGTAAGGTTCAACTCTGTTAGTTGAATGCACAGAACAGAAAGAAGTTTCATACAATGCTTCTGTGTAGTTTATATCTGAACATACTCTTTTTTCCACTATTACCCACTTAGCGCTACGAATGTCCAGTTGCATTTTCTACAGACAGAGTGTTTCAAAACTCCTCAATCAAATGTATGGTTTAACTCTGTTAGCTGAATTCTCAGATCAGAAAGAAGTTTCACAGAATGCTTCTGTGTAGTTTATATTTGAATATATTCCTTTTTCCACTACTACGCCCTTAGCGCTCCAAATGTCCAGTTGCATTTTCTACAGAAAGTGTGTTCAGATCTGCTAAATCAAAAGTATGTTTTAACTCTGTTAGCTGAATGCACAGATCAGAAAGAAGTTTCACCGAATGATTCTGTGTAGTTTATATTTGAAGACATTCCTTTTTCCACTATTACCCTCTTAGCGCTCCGAATCTCCACTTGCATTTTCTACAAAAAGAGTGTTTCATAACTGCTCAATCAAAAATATGTTTTATCTCTGTTAACTGAATTTACAGATCAGAAATAAGTTTCACAGAATGCATCTGTGTAGTTTTTATTTGAAGATATTCTTTTTCCCAATGTAGGCCTCTTAGCGCTTAGCATGTCCAATTGCAGTTTCTACAGAAAGAGTGTTTCAGAACGGCTCAATCAAAAGTAAGGTTCAACTCTGTTAGTTGAATGCACAGAACAGAAAGAATTTTCACAGAATGCTACTGTGTAGTTTATATTTGAATATATTCCTTTTTCCACTATTACCCTCTTAGCGCTCCGAATGTCCACTTGCATTTTCTACAGAAAGAGTGTTCAGAACTGCGCAATCAAAACTATGGTTTAACTCTGTTAGCTTAATGAACATATCAGAAATAAGTTTCACACAATGCTTCTGTGTAGTTTTTATTTGAAGATATTATTTTTCCCAATAGAGGCCTCTTAGCGCTCAGAATGTCCAATTGCAGTTTCTACAGAAAGAGTGTTTCAGAAAGGCTCAATCAAAAGTAAGGTTCAACTCTGTTAGTTGAATGCACAGAACAGAAAGAAGTTTCATACAATGCTTCTGTGTAGTTTATATTTGAACATATTCTTTATTCCACTATTACCCACTTAGCGCTACGAATGTCCAGTTGCATTTTCTACAGACAGAGTGTTTCAAAACTGCTCAATCAAAAGTATGGTTTAACTCTGTTAGCTGAATGCTCAGAACTGAAAGAAGTTTCACAGAATGCTTCTGTGTAGTTTATATTTGAATATATTCCTTTTTCCACTACTACTCTCTTAGCGCTCCAAATGTCCAGTTGCATATTCTACAGAAAGAGTGTTCAGATCTGCTCAATCAAAAGTATGGTTTAACTCTGTTAGCTGAATGCACAGATCAGAAAGAAGTTTCACAGAATGATTCTGTGTAGTTTACATTTGGAGACATTCCTTTTTCCACTATTACCCTCTTAGCGCTCCGAATCTCCACTTGCATTTTCTACAGAAAGAGTGTTTCAGAACGGCTCAATCAAAAGTAAGGTTCAACTCTTTTAGTTGAACAAACAGAACAGAAAGAAGTTTCACACAATTCTTCTGTGTAGTTTTTATTTGTAGACATTCTTTTTCCCAATATAGGCCTCTTAGCGCTCAGAATGTCCAATTGCAGTTTCTACAGAAAGAGTGTTTCAGAACGGCTCAATCAAAAGTAAGGTTCAACTCTGTTAGTTGAATGCACAGAACAGAAAGAAGTTTCATACAATGCTTCTGTGTAGTTTATATTTGAACATATTCTTTTTTCCACTATTACCCACTTAGCGCTACGAATGTCCAGTTGCATTTTCTACAGACAGAGTGTTTCAAAACTGCTCAATCAAAAGTATGGTTTAACTCTGTTAGCTGAATGCTCAGATCAGAAAGAAGTTTCACAGAATGCTTCTGTGTAGTTTATATTTGAATATATTCCTTTTTCCACTACTACGCTCTTAGCGCTCCAAATGTCCAGTTGCATTTTCTACAGAAAGAGTGATCAGATCTGCTCAATCAAAAGTATGGTTTAACTCTGTTAGCTGAATGCACAGATCAGAAAGAAGTTTCACCGAATGATTCTGTGTAGTTTATATTTGAAGACATTCCTTTTTCCACTATTACCCTCTTAGCGCTCCGAATCTCCACTTGCATTTTCTACAAAAAGAGTGTTTCATAACTGCTCAATCAAAAATATGTTTTATCTCTGTTAACTGAATTTACAGATCAGAAATAAGTTTCACAGAATGCATCTGTGTAGTTTTTATTTGAAGATATTCTTTTTCCCAATGTAGGCCTCTTAGCGCTTAGCATGTCCAATTGCAGTTTCTACAGAAAGAGTGTTTCAGAACGGCTCAATCAAAAGTAAGGTTCAACTCTGTTAGTTGAATGCACAGAACAGAAAGAATTTTCACAGAATGCTACTGTGTAGTTTATATTTGAATATATTCTTTTTTCCACTATTACCCTCTTAGCGCTCCGAATGTCCACTTGCATTTTCTACAGAAAGAGTGTTCAGAACTGCGCAATCAAAAGTATGGTTTAACTCTGTTAGCTTAATGAACATATCAGAAATAAGTTTCACACAATGCTTCTGTGTAGTTTTTATTTGAAGATATTATTTTTCCCAATAGAGGCCTCTTAGCGCTCAGAATGTCCAATTGCAGTTTCTACAGAAAGAGTGTTTCAGAAAGGCTCAATCAAAAGTAAGGTTCAACTCTGTTAGTTGAATGCACAGAACAGAAAGAAGTTTCATACAATGATTCTGTGTAGTTTATATTTGAACATATTCTTTTTTCCACTATTACCCACTTAGCGCTACGAATGTCCAGTTGCATTTTCTACAGACAGAGTGTTTCAAAACTGCTCAATCAAAAGTATGGTTTAACTCTTTTGGCTGAATTCTCAGATCAGAAAGAAGTTTCACAGAATGCTTCTGTGTAGTTTATATTTGAATATATTCCTTTTTACACTACTACTCTCTTAGCGCTCCAAATTTCCAGTAGCATTTTCTACAGAAAGAGTGTTCAGATCTGCTCAATCAAAAGTATGGTTTAACTCTGTTAGCTGAATGCACAGATCAGAAAGAAGTTTCACAGAATGATTCTGTGTAGTTTATATTTGGAGACATTCCTTTTTCCACTAATACCCTCTTAGCGCTCCGAATCTCCACTTGCATTTTCTACAGAAAGAGTGTTTCAGAACGGCTCAATCCAAACTAAGGTTCAACTCTTTTAGTTGAACAAACTGAACAGAAAGAAGTTTCACACAATTCTTCTGTGTAGTTTTTATTTGTAGACATTCTTTTTCCCAATATAGGCCTCTTAGCGCTCAGAATGTCCAATTGCAGTTTCTACAGAAAGAGTGTTTCAGAACGGCTCAATCAAAAGTAAGGTTCAACTCTCTTAGTTGAACGCACAGAACAGAAAGAAGTTTCATACAATGCTTCTGTGTAGTTTATATTTGAACATATTCTTTTTTCCACTATTACCCACTTAGCGCTACGAATGTCCAGTTGCATTTTCTACAGACAGAGTGTTTCAAAACTGCTCAATCAAAAGTATGGTTTAACTCTGTTAGCTGAATGCTCAGATCAGAAAGAAGTTTCACAGAATGCTTCTGTGTAGTTTATATTTGAATATATTCCTTTTTCCACTACTACGCTCTTAGCGCTCCAAATGTCCAGTTGCATTTTCTACAGAAAAAGTGTTCAGATCTGCTCAATCAAAAGTGTGGTTTAACTCTGTTAGCTGAATGCACAGATCAGAAAGATGTTTCACCGAATGATTCTGTGTAGTTTATATTTGAAGACATTCCTTTTTCCACTATTACCCTCTTAGCGCTCCGAATCTCCACTTGCATTTTCTACAAAAAGAGTGTTTCATAACTGCTCAATCAAAAATATGTTTTATCTCTGTTAACTGAATTTACAGATCAGAAATAAGTTTCACAGAATGCATCTGTGTAGTTTTTATTTGAAGATATTCTTTTTCCCAATGTAGGCCTCTTAGCGCTTAGCATGTCCAATTGCAGTTTCTACAGAAAGAGTGTTTCAGAACGGCTCAATCAAAAGTAAGGTTCAACTCTGTTAGTTGAATGCACAGAACAGAAAGAATTTTCACAGAATGCTACTGTGTAGTTTATATTTGAATATATTCCTTTTTCCACTATTACCCTCTTAGCGCTCCGAATGTCCACTTGCATTTTCTACAGAAAGAGTGTTCAGAACTGCGCAATCAAAACTATGGTTTAACTCTGTTAGCTTAATGAACATATCAGAAATAATTTTCACCCAATGCTTCTGTGTAGTTTTTATTTGAAGATATTATTTTTCCCAATAGAGGCCTCTTAGCGCTCAGAATGTCCAATTGCAATTTCTACAGAAAGAGTGTTTCAGAAAGGCTCAATCAAAAGTAAGGTTCAACTCTGTTAGTTGAATGCACAGAACAGAAAGAAGTTTCATACAATGCTTCTGTGTAGTTTATATTTGAACATATTCTTTTTTCCACTATTACCCACTTAGCGCTACGAATGTCCAGTTGCATTTTCTACAGACAGAGTGTTTCAAAACTGCTCAATCAAATGTATGGTTTAACTCTGTTAGCTGAATGCTCAGATCAGAAAGAAGTTTCACAGAATGCTTCTGTGTAGTTTATAGTTGAATATATTCCTTTTTCCACTACTACTCTCTTAGCGCTCCAAATGTCCAGTTGCATTTTCTACAGAAAGAGTGTTCAGATCTGCTCAATCAAAAGTATGGTTTAATTCTGTTAGCTGAATGCACAGATCAGAAATAAGTTTCACAGAATGATTCTGTGTAGTTTATATTTGGAGACATTCCTTTTTCCACTATTACCCTCTTAGCGCTCCGAATCTCCACTTGCATTTTCTACAGAAAGAGTGTTTCAGAACGGCTCAATCCAAACTAAGGTTCAACTCTTTTAGTTGAACAAACAGAACAGAAAGAAGTTTCACACAATTCTTCTGTGTAGTTTTTATTTGTAGACATTCTTTTTCCCAATATAGGCCTCTTAGCGCTCAGAATGTCCAATTGCAGTTTCTACAGAAAGAGTGTTTCAGAACGGCTCAATCAAAAGTAAGGTTCAACTCTGTTAGTTGAATGCACAGAACAGAAAGAAGTTTCATACAATGCTTCTGTGTAGTTTATATTTGAACATATTCTTTTTTCCACTATTACCCACTTAGCGCTACGAATGTCCAGTTGCATTTTCTACAGACAGAGTGTTTCAAAACTGCTCAATCAAAAGTATGGTTTAACTCTGTTAGCTGAATGCTCAGATCAGAAAGAAGTTTCACAGAATGCTTCTGTGTAGTTTATATTTGAATATATTCCTTTTTCCACTACTACGCTCTTAGCGCCTCAAATGTCCAGTTGCATTTTCTACAGAAAAAGTGTTCAGATCTGCTCAATCAAAAGTATGGTTTAACTCTGTTAGCTGAATGCACAGATCAGAAAGAAGTTTCACCGAATGATTCTGTGTAGTTTATATTTGAAGACATTCCTTTTTCCACTATTACCCTCTTAGCGCTCCGAATCTCCACTTGCATTTTCTACAAAAAGAGTGTTTCATAACTGCTCAATCAAAAATATGTTTTATCTCTGTTAACTGAATTTACAGATCAGAAATAAGTTTCACAGAATGCATCTGTGTAGTTTTTATTTGAAGATATTCTTTTTCCCAATGTAGGCCTCTTAGCGCTTAGCATGTCCAATTGCAGTTTCTACAGAAAAAGTGTTTCAGAACGGCTCAATCAAAAGTAAGGTTCAACTCTTTTAGTGGAACAAACAGAACAGAAAGAAGTTTCACACAATTCTTCTGTGTAGTTTTTATTTGTAGACATTCTTTTTCCCAATATAGGCCTCTTAGCGCTCAGAATGTCCAATTGCAGTTTCTACAGAAAGAGTGTTTCAGAACGGCTCAATTAAAAGTAAGGTTCAACTCTGTTAGTTGAATGCACAGAACAGAAAGAAGTTTCATGCAATGCTTCTGTGTAGTTTATATTTGAATATATTCCTTTTTCCACTAATACGCTCTTAGCGCTCCAAATGTCCAGTTGCATTTTCTACAGACAGAGTGTTTCAAAACTACTCAATCAAAAGTATGGTTTAACTCTGTTAGCTGAATGCACAGATCAGAAAGAAGTTTCACAGAATGATTCTGTGTAGTTTATATTTGAATATATTCCTTTTTCCACTACTACTCTCTTAGCGCTCCAAAAGTCCAGTTGCATTTTCTACAGAAAGAGTGTTCAGATCTGCTCAATCAAAAGTATGGTTTAACTCTGTTAGCTGAATGCACAGATCAGAAAGAAGTTTCACAGAATGATTCTGTGTAGTTTATATTTGAAGACATTCCTTTTTCCACTATTACCCTCTTAGCGCTCCGAATCTCCACTTGCATTTTCTACAGAAAGAGTGTTTCAGAACGGCTCAATCAAAACTAAGGTTCAACTCTTTTAGTTGAACAAACAGAACAGAAAGAAGTTTCACACAATTCTTCTGTGTAGTTTTTATTTGTAGACATTCTTTTTCCAAATATAGGCCTCTTAGCTCTCAGAATGTCCAATTGCAGTTTCTACAGAAAGAGTGTTTCAGAACGGCTCAATCAAAAGTAAGGTTCAACTCTGTTAGTTGAATGCACAGAACAGAAAGAAGTTTCATACAATGTTTCTGTGTAGTTTATATTTGAACATATTCTTTTTTCCACTATTACCCACTTAGCGCTACGAATGTCCAGTTGCATTTTCTACAGACAGAGTGTTTCAAAACTGCTCAATCAAAAGTATGGTTTAACTCTGTTAGCTGAATGCTCAGATCAGAAAGAAGTTTCACAGAATGCTTCTGTGTAGTTTATATTTGAATATATTCCTTTTTCCACTACTACTCTCTTAGCGCTCCAAATGTCCAGTTGCATTTTCTACAGAAAGAGTGTTCAGATCTGCTCAATCAAAAGTATGGTTTAACTCTGTTAGCTGAATGCACAGATCAGAAAGAAGTTTCACAGAATGATTCTGTGTAGTTTATATTTGGAGACATTCCTTTTTCCACTATTACCCTCTTAGCGCTCCGAATCTCCACTTGCATTTTCTACATAAAGAGTGTTTCAGAACGGCTCAATCAAAACTAAGGTTCAACTCTTTTAGTTGAACAAACAGAACAGAAAGAAGTTTCACACAATTCTTCGGTGTAGTTTTTATTTGTAGACATTCTTTTTCCCAATATAGGCCTCTTAGCTCTCAGAATGTCCAATTGCAGTTTCTACAGAAAGAGTGTTTCAGAACGGCTCAATCAAAAGTAAGGTTCAACTCTGTTAGTTGAATGCACAGAACAGAAAGAAGTTTCATACAATGCTTCTGTGTAGTTTATATTTGAACATATTCTTTTTTCCACTATTACCCACTCAGCGCTACGAATGTCCAGTTGCATTTTCTACAGACAGAGTGTTTCAAAACTGCTCAATCAAAAGTATGGTTTATCTCTGTTAGCTGAATGCTCAGATCAGAAAGAAGTTTCACAGAATGCTTCTGTGTAGTTTATATTTGAATATATTCCTTTTTCCACTAATACGCTCTTAGCGCTCCAAATGTCCAGTTGCATTTTCAACAGAAAGAGTGTTCAGATCTGCTCAATCAAAAGTATGGTTTAACTCTGTTAGCTGAATGCACAGATCAGAAAGAAATTTCACCGAATGATTCTGTGTAGTTTACATTTGAAGACATTCCTTTTTCCACTATTACCCTCTTAGCGCCCCGAATCTCCACTTGCATTTTCTACAAAAAGAGTGTTTCATAACTGCTCAATGAAAAATATGTTTTATCTCTGTTAACTGAATTTACAGATCAGAAATAAGTTGCACAGAATGCATCTGTGTAGTTTTTATTTGAAGATATTCTTTTTCCCAATGTAGGCCTCTTAGCGCTTAGCATGTCCAATTGCAGTTTCTACAGAAAGAGTGTTTCAGAACGGCTCAATCAAAAGTAAGGTTCAACTCTGTTAGTTGAATGCACAGAACAGAAAGAATTTTCACAGAATGCTACTGTGTAGTTTATATTTGAATATATCCCTTTTTCCACTATTACCCTCTTAGCGCTCCGAATGTCCACTTGCATTTTCTACAGAAAGAGTGTTCAGAACTGCGCAATCCAAAGTATGGTTTAACTCTGTTAGCTTAATGAACATATCAGAAATAAGTTTCACACAATGCTTCTGTGTAGTTTTTATTTGAAGATATTATTTTTCCCAATATAGGCCTCTTAGCGCTCAGAATGTCCAATTGCAGTTTCTACAGAAAGAGTGTTTCAGAACGGCTCAATCAAAAGTAAGGTTCAACTCTGTTAGTTGAATGCACAGAACAGAAAGAAGTTTCATACAATGCTTCTGCGTAGTTTATATTTGAACATATTCTTTTTTCCACTGTTACCCACTCAGCGCTATGAATGTCCAGTTGCATTTTCTACAGACAGAGTGTTTCAAAACTGCTCAATCAAAAGTATGGTTTAACTCTGTTAGCTGAATGCTCAGATCAGAAAGAAGTTTCACAGAATGCTTCTGTGTAGTTTATATTTGAATATATTCCTTTTTCCACTACTACTCTCTTAGCGCTCCAAATGTCCAGTTGCATTTTCTACAGAAAGAGTGTTCAGATCTGCTCAATCAAAAGTATGGTTTAACTCTGTTAGCTGAATGCACAGATCAGAAAGAAGTTTCACAGAATGATTCTGTGTAGTTTATATTTGGAGACATTCCTTTTTCCACTTTTACCCTCTTAGCGCTCCGAATCTCCACTTGCATTTTCTACATAAAGAGTGTTTCAGAACGGCTCAATCAAAACTAAGGTTCAACTCTTTTAGTTGAACAAACAGAACAGAAAGAAGTTTCACACAATTCTTCTGTGTAGTTTTTATTTGTAGACATTCTTTTTCCCAATATAGGCCTCTTAGCTCTCAGAATGTCCAATTGCAGTTTCTACAGAAAGAGTGTTTCAGAACGGCTCAATCAAAAGTAAGGTTCAACTCTGTTAGCTGAATGCACAGAACAGAAAGAAGTTTCATACAATTCTTCTGTGTAGTTTATATTTGAACATATTCTTTTTTCCACTATTACCCACTTAGCGCTACGAATGTCCAGTTGCATTTTCTACAGACAGAGTGTTTCAAAACTGCTCAATCAAAAGTATGGATTAACTCTGTTAGCTGAATGCTCAGATCAGAAAGAAGTTTCACAGAATGCTTCTGTGTAGTTTATATTTGAATATATTCCTTTTTCCACTAATACGCTCTTAGCGCTCCAAATGTCCAGTTGCATTTTCAACAGAAAGAGTGTTCAGATCTGCTCAATCAAAAGTATGGTTTAACTCTGTTAGCTGAATGCACAGATCAGAAAGAAGTTTCACCGAATGATTCTGTGTAGTTTATGTTTGAAGACATTCCTTTTTCCACTATTACCCTCTAAGCGCTCCGAATCTCCACTTGCATTTTCTACAAAAAGAGTGTTTCATAACTGCTCAATGAAAAATATGTTTTATCTCTGTTAACTGAATTTACAGATCAGAAATAAGTTGCACAGAATACATCTGTGTAGTTTTTATTTGAAGATATTCTTTTTCCCAATGTAGGCCTCTTAGCGCTTAGCATGTCCAATTGCAGTTTCTACAGAAAGAGTGTTTCAGAACGGCTCAATAAAAAGTAAGGTTCAACTCTGTTAGTTGAATGCACAGAACAGAAAGAATTTTCACAGAATGCTACTGTGTAGTTTATATTAGAATATATCCCTTTTTCCACTATTACCCTCTTAGCGCTCCGACTGTCCACTTGCATTTTCTACAGAAAGAGTGTTCAGAACTGCGCAATCAAAAGTATGGTTTAACTCTGTTAGCTTAATGAACATATCAGAAATAAGTTTCACACAATGCTTCTGTGTAGTTTTTATTTGAAGATATTATTTTTCCCAATATAGGCCTCTTAGCTCTCAGAATGTCCAATTGCAGTTTCTACAGAAAGAGTGTTTCAGAACGGCTCAATCAAAAGTAAGGTTCAACTCTGTTAGTTGAATGCACAGAACAGAAAGAAGTTTCATACAATGCTTCTGTGTAGTTTATATTTGAACATATTCTTTTTTCCACTATTACCCACTTAGCGCTACGAATGTCCAGTTGCATTTTCTACAGACAGAGTGTTTCAAAACTGCTCAATCAAATGTATGGTTTAACTCTGTTAGCTGAATGCTCAGATCAGAAAGAAGTTTCACACAATGCTTCTGTGTAGTTTATATTTGAATATATTCCTTTTTCCACTACTACTCTCTTAGCGCTCCAAATGTCCAGTTGCATTTTCTACAGAAAGAGAGTTCAGATCTGCTCAATCAAAAGTATGGTTTAACTCTGTTAGCTGAATGCACAGATCAGAAAGATGTTTCACAGAATGATTCTGTGTAGTTTGTATTTGGAGACATTCCTTTTTCAACTATTACCCTCTTAGCGCTCCGAAACTCCACTTGCATTTTCTACAGAAAGAGTGTTTCAGAACGGCTCAATCAAAACTAAGGTTCAACTCTTTTAGTTGAACAAACAGAACAGAAAGAAGTTTCACACAATTCTTCTGTGTAGTTTTTATTTGTAGACATTCTTTTTCCCAATATAGGCCTCTTAGCGCTCAGAATGTCCAATTGCAGTTTCTACAAAAGAGTGTTTCAGATCGGCTCAATCAAAAGTAAGGTTCAACTCTGTTAGTTGAATGCACAGAACAGAAAGAAGTTTCATACAATGCTTCTGTGTAGTTTATATTTGAACATATTCTTTTTTCCACTATTACCCACTTAGCGCTACGAATGTCCAGTTGCATTTTCTACAGACAGAGTGTTTCAAAACTGCTCAATCAAAAGTATGGTTTAACTCTGTTAGCTGAATGCTCAGATCAGAAAGAAGTTTCACAGAATGCTTCTGTGTAGTTTATATTTGAATATATTCCTTTTTCCACTACTACGCTCTTAGCGCTCCAAATGTCCAGTTGCATTTTCAACAGAAAGAGTGTTCAGATCTGCTCAATCAAAAGTATGGTTTAACTCTGTTAGCTGAATGCACAGATCAGAAAGAAGTTTCACCGAATGATTCTGTGTAGTTTATGTTTGAAGACATTCCTTTTTCCACTATTACCCTCTTAGCGCTCCGAATCTCCACTTGCATTTTCTACAAAAAGAGTGTTTCATAACTGCTCAATGAAAAATATGTTTTATCTCTGTTAACTGAATTTACAGATCAGAAATATGTTGCACAGAATGCATCTGTGTAGTTTTTATTTGAAGATATTCTTTTTCCCAATGTAGGCCTCTTAGCGCTTAGCATGTCCAATTGCAGTTTCTACAGAAAGAGTGTTTCAGAACGGCTCAATCAAAAGTAAGGTTCAACTCTGTTAGCTGAATGCACAGAACAGAAAGAGTTTTCACAGAATGCTACTGTGTAGTTTATATTTGAATATATTCCTTTTTCCACTATTACCCTCTTAGCGCTCCGAATGTCCACTTGCATTTTCTACAGAAAGAGTGTTCAGAACTGCGCAATCAAAAGTATGGTTAAACTCTGTTAGCTTAATGAATATATCAGAAATAAGTTTCACACAATGCTTCTGTGTAGTTTTTATTTGAAGATATTATTTTTCCCAATAGAGGCCTCTTAGCGCTCAGAATGTCCAATTGCAGTTTCTTCAGAAAGAGTGTTTCAGAAAGGCTCAATCAAAAGTAAGGTTCAACTCTGTTAGTTGAATGCACAGAACAGAAAGAAGTTTCATACAATGCTTCTGTGTAGTTTATATCTGAACATACTCTTTTTTCCACTATTACCCACTTAGCGCTACGAATGTCCAGTTGCATTTTCTACAGACAGAGTGTTTCAAAACTGCTCAATCAAATGTATGGTTTAACTCTGTTAGCTGAATGCTCAGATCAGAAAGAAGTTTCACAGAATGCTTCTGTGTAGTTTATATTTGAATATATTCCTTTTTCCACTACTACTCTCTTAGCGCTCCAAATGTCCAGTTGCATTTTCTACAGAAAGAGAGTTCAGATCTGCTCAATCAAAAGTATGGTTTAACTCTGTTAGCTGAATGCACAGATCAGAAAGAAGTTTCACAGAATGATTCTGTGTAGTTTGTATTTGGAGACATTCCTTTTTCAACTATTACCCTCTTAGCGCTCCGAATCTCCACTTGCATTTTCTACAGAAAGAGTGTTTCAGAACGGCTCAATCAAAACTAAGGTTCAACTCTTTTAGTTGAACAAACAGAACAGAAAGAAGTTTCACACAATTCTTCTGTGTAGTTTTTATTTGTAGACATTCTTTTTCCCAATATAGGCCTCTTAGCGCTCAGAATGTCCAATTGCAGTTTCTACAAAAGAGTGTTTCAGAAAGGCTCAATCAAAAGTAAGGTTCAACTCTGTTAGTTGAATGCACAGAACAGAAAGAAGTTTCATACAATGCTTCTGTGTAGTTTATATCTGAACATACTCTTTTTTCCACTATTACCCACTTAGCGCTACGAATGTCCAGTTGCATTTTCTACAGACAGAGTGTTTCAAAACTGCTCAATCAAATGTATGGTTTAACTCTGTTAGCTGAATGCTCAGATCAGAAAGAAGTTTCACAGAATGCTTCTGTGTAGTTTATATTTGAATATATTCCTTTTTCCACTACTACTCTCTTAGCGCTCCAAATGTCCAGTTGCATTTTCTACAGAAAGAGAGTTCAGATCTGCTCAATCAAAAGTATGGTTTAACTCTGTTAGCTGAATGCACAGATCAGAAAGAAGTTTCACAGAATGATTCTGTGTAGTTTGTATTTGGAGACATTCCTTTTTCAACTATTACCCTCTTAGCGCTCCGAATCTCCACTTGCATTTTCTACAGAAAGAGTGTTTCAGAACGGCTCAATCAAAACTAAGGTTCAACTCTTTTAGTTGAACAAACAGAACAGAAAGAAGTTTCACACAATTCTTCTGTGTAGTTTTTATTTGTAGACATTCTTTTTCCCAATATAGGCCTCTTAGCGCTCAGAATGTCCAATTTCAGTTTCTACAAAAGAGTGTTTCAGATCGGCTCAATCAAAAGTAAGGTTCAACTCTGTTAGTTGAATGCACAGAACAGAAAGAAGTTTCATACAATGCTTCTGTGTAGTTTATATTTGAACATATTCTTTTTTCCACTATTACCCACTTAGCGCTACGAATGTCCAGTTGCATTTTCTACAGACAGAGTGTTTCAAAACTGCTCAATCAAAAGTATGGTTTAACTCTGTTAGCTGAATGCTCAGATCAGAAAGAAGTTTCACAGAATGCTTCTGTGTAGTTTATATTTGAATATATTCCTTTTTCCACTACTACGCTCTTAGCGCTCCAAATGTCCAGTTGCATTTTCTACAGAAAGAGTGTTCAGATCTGCTCAATCAAAAGTATGGTTTAACTCTGTTAGCGGAATGCACAGATCAGAAAGAAGTTTCACCGAATGATTCTGTGTAGTTTATATTTGAAGACATTCCTTTTTCCACTATTACCCTCTTAGCGCTCCGAATCTCCACTTGCATTTTCTACAAAAAGAGTGTTTCATAACTGCTCAATCAAAAATAAGTTTTATCTCTGTTAACTGAATTACAGATCAGAAATAAGTTTCACAGAATGCATCTGTGTAGTTTTTATTTGAAGATATTCTTTTTCCCAATGTAGGCCACTTAGCGCTTAGCATGTCCAATTGCAGTTTCTACAGAAAGAGTGTTTCAGAACGGCTCAATCAAAAGTAAGGTTCAACTCTGTTAGCTGAATGCACAGAACAGAAAGGGTTTTCACAGAATGCTACTGTGTAGTTTATATTTGAATATATTCCTTTTTCCACTATTACCCTCTTAGCGCTCCGAATGTCCACTTGCATTTTCTACAGAAAGTGTGTTCAGAACTGCGCGATCAAAAGTATGGTTTAACTCTGTTAGCTTAATGAACATATCAGAAATAAGTTTCACAATGCTTCTGTGTAGTTTTTATTTGAAGATATTATTTTTCCCAATAGAGGCCTGTTAGCGCTCAGAATGTCCAATTGCAGTTTCTACAGAAAGAGTGTTTCAGAAAGGCTCAATCAAAAGTAAGGTTCAACTCTGTTAGTTGAATGCACAGAACAGAAAGAAGTTTCATACAATGCTTCTGTGTAGTTTATATCTGAACATACTCTTTTTTCCACTATTACCCACTTAGCGCTACGAATGTCCAGTTGCATTTTCTACAGACAGAGTGTTTCAAAACTGCTCAATCAAATGTATGGTTTAACTCTGTTAGCTGAATGCTCAGATCAGAAAGAATTTTCACAGAATGCTTCTGTGTAGGTTATATTTGAATATATTCCTTTTTCCACTACTACTCTCTTAGCGCTCCAAATGTCCAGTTGCATTTTCTACAGAAAGAGAGTTCAGATCTGCTCAATCAAAAGTATGGTTTAACTCTGTTAGCTGAATGCACAGATCAGAAAGAAGTTTCACAGAATGATTCTGTGTAGTTTGTATTTGGAGACATTCCTTTTTCAACTATTACCCTCTTAGCGCTCCGAATCTCCACTTGCATTTTCTACAGAAAGAGTGTTTCAGAACGGCTCAATCAAAACTAAGGTTCAACTCTTTTAGTTGAACAAACAGAACAGAAAGAAGTTTCACACAATTCTTCTGTGTAGTTTTTATTTGTAGACATTCTTTTTCCCAATATAGGCCTCTTAGCGCTCAGAATGTCCAATTGCAGTTTCTACAAAAGAGTGTTTCAGAAAGGCTCAATCAAAAGTAAGGTTCAACTCTGTTAGTTGAATGCACAGAACAGAAAGAAGTTTCATACAATGCTTCTGTGTAGTTTATATCTGAACATACTCTTTTTTCCACTATTACCCACTTAGCGCTACGAATGTCCAGTTGCATTTTCTACAGACAGAGTGTTTCAAAACTGCTCAATCAAATGTATGGTTTAATTCTGTTAGCTGAATGCTCAGATCAGAAAGAAGTTTCACAGAATGCTTCTGTGTAGTTTATATTTGAATATATTCCTTTTTCCACTACTACTCTCTTAGCGCTCCAAATGTCCAGTTGCATTTTCTACAGAAAGAGAGTTCAGATCTGCTCAATCAAAAGTATGGTTTAACTCTGTTAGCTGAATGCACAGATCAGAAAGAAGTTTCACAGAATGATTCTGTGTAGTTTGTATTTGGAGACATTCCTTTTTCAACTATTACCCTCTTAGCGCTCCGAATCTCCACTTGCATTTTCTACAGAAAGAGTGTTTCAGAACGGCTCAATCAAAACTAAGGTTCAACTCTTTTAGTTGAACAAACAGAACAGAAAGAAGTTTCACACAATTCTTCTGTGTAGTTTTTATTTGTAGACATTCTTTTTCCCAATATAGGCCTCTTAGCGCTCAGAATGTCCAATTGCAGTTTCTACAAAAGAGTGTTTCAGATCGGCTCAATCAAAAGTAAGGTTCAACTCTGTTAGTTGAATGCACAGAACAGAAAGAAGTTTCATACAATGCTTCTGTGTAGTTTATATTTGAACATATTCTTTTTTCCACTATTACCCACTTAGCGCTACGAATGTCCAGTTGCATTTTCTACAGACAGAGTGTTTCAAAACTGCTCAATCAAAAGTATGGTTTAACTCTGTTAGCTGAATGCTCAGATCAGAAAGAAGTTTCACAGAATGCTTCTGTGTAGTTTATATTTGAATATATTCCTTTTTCCACTACTACGCTCTTAGCGCTCCAAATGTCCAGTTGCATTTTCTACAGAAAGAGTGTTCAGATCTGCTCAATCAAAAGTATGGTTTAACTCTGTTAGCGGAATGCACAGATCAGAAAGAAGTTTCACCGAATGATTCTGTGTAGTTTATATTTGAAGACATTCCTTTTTCCACTATTACCCTCTTAGCGCTCCGAATCTCCACTTGCATTTTCTACAAAAAGAGTGTTTCATAACTGCTCAATCAAAAATAAGTTTTATCTCTGTTAACTGAATTACAGATCAGAAATAAGTTTCACAGAATGCATCTGTGTAGTTTTTATTTGAAGATATTCTTTTTCCCAATGTAGGCCTCTTAGCGCTTAGCATGTCCAATTGCAGTTTCTACAGAAAGAGTGTTTCAGAACGGCTCAATCAAAAGTAAGGTTCAACTCTGTTAGCTGAATGCACAGAACAGAAAGGGTTTTCACAGAATGCTACTGTGTAGTTTATATTTGAATATATTCCTTTTTCCACTATTACCCTCTTAGCGCTCCGAATGTCCACTTGCATTTTCTACAGAAAGTGTGTTCAGAACTGCGCAATCAAAAGTATGGTTTAACTCTGTTAGCTTAATGAACATATCAGAAATAAGTTTCACACAATGCTTCTGTGTAGTTTTTATTTGAAGATATTATTTTTCCCAATAGAGGCCTGTTAGCGCTCAGAATGTCCAATTGCAGTTTCTACAGAAAGAGTGTTTCAGAAAGGCTCAATCAAAAGTAAGGTTCAACTCTGTTAGTTGAATGCACAGAACAGAAAGAAGTTTCATACAATGCTTCTGTGTAGTTTATATCTGAACATACTCTTTTTTCCACTATTACCCACTTAGCGCTACGAATGTCCAGTTGCATTTTCTACAGACAGAGTGTTTCAAAACTGCTCAATCAAATGTATGGTTTAACTCTGTTAGCTGAATGCTCAGATCAGAAAGAATTTTCACAGAATGCTTCTGTGTAGTTTATATTTGAATATATTCCTTTTTCCACTACTACTCTCTTAGCGCTCCAAATGTCCAGTTGCATTTTCTACAGAAAGAGAGTTCAGATCTGCTCAATCAAAAGTATGGTTTAACTCTGTTAGCTGTATGCACTGATCAGAAAGAAGTTTCACAGAATGATTCTGTGTAGTTTGTATTTGGAGACATTCCTTTTTCAACTATTACCCTCTTAGCGCTCCGAATCTCCACTTGCATTTTCTACAGAAAGAGTGTTTCAGAACGGCTCAATCAAAACTAAGGTTCAACTCTTTTAGTTGAACAAACAGAACAGAAAGAAGTTTCACACAATTCTTCTGTGTAGTTTTTATTTGTAGACATTCTTTTTCCCAATATAGGCCTCTTAGCGCTCAGAATGTCCAATTGCAGTTTCTACAAAAGAGTGTTTCAGATCGGCTCAATCAAAAGTAAGGTTCAACTCTGTTAGTTGAATGCACAGAACAGAAAGAAGTTTCACACAATGCTTCTGTGTAGTTTATATTTGAACATATTCTTTTTTCCACTATTACCCACTTAGCGCTACGAATGTCCAGTTGCATTTTCTACAGACAGAGTGTTTCAAAACTGCTCAATCAAAAGTATGGTTTAACTCTGTTAGCTGAATGCTCAGATCAGAAAGTAGTTTCACAGAATGCTTCTGTGTAGTTTATATTTGAATATATTCCTTTTTCCACTACTACGCTCTTAGCGCTCCAAATGTCCAGTTGCATTTTCTACAGAAAGAGTGTTCAGATCTGCTCAATCAAAAGTATGGTTTAACTCTGTTAGCGGAATGCACAGATCAGAAAGAAGTTTCACCGAATGATTCTGTGTAGTTTATATTTGAAGACATTCCTTTTTCCACTATTACCCTCTTAGCGCTCCGAATCTCCACTTGCATTTTCTACAAAAAGAGTGTTTCATAACTGCTCAATCAAAAATAAGTTTTATCTCTGTTAACTGAATTACAGATCAGAAATAAGTTTCACAGAATGCATCTGTGTAGTTTTTATTTGAAGATATTCTTTTTCCCAATGTAGGCCTCTTAGTGCTTAGCATGTCCAATTGCAGTTTCTACAGAAAGAGTGTTTCAGAACGGCTCAATCAAAAGTAAGGTTCAACTCTGTTAGCTGAATGCACAGAACAGAAAGTGTTTTCACAGAATGCTACTGTGTAGTTTATATTTGAATATATTCCTTTTTCCACTATTACCCTCTTAGCGCTCCGAATGTCCACTTGCATTTTCTACAGAAAGAGTGTTCAGAACTGCGCAATCAAAAGTATGGTTTAACTCTGTTAGCTTAATGAACATATCAGAAATAAGTTTCACACAATGCTTCTGTGTAGTTTTTATTTGAAGATATTATTTTTCCCAATAGAGGCCTCTTAGCGCTCAGAATGTCCAATTGCAGTTTCTACAGAAAGAGTGTTTCAGAAAGGCTCAATCAAAAGTAAGGTTCAACTCTGTTAGTTGAATGCACAGAACAGAAAGAAGTTTCATACAATGCTTCTGTGTAGTTTATATTTGAACATATTCTTTTTTCCACTATTACCCACTTAGCGCTACGAATGTCCAGTTGCATTTTCTACAGACAGAGTGTTTCAAAACTGCTCAATCAAATGTATGGTTTAACTCTGTTAGCTGAATGCTCAGATCAGAAAGAAGTTTCACAGAATGCTTCTGTGTAGTTTATATTTGAATATATTCCTTTTTCCACTACTACTCTCTTAGCGCTCCAAATGTCCAGTTGCATTTTCTACAGAAAGAGAGTTCAGATCTGCTCAATCAAAAGTATGGTTTAAATCTGTTAGCTGAATGCACAGATCAGAAAGAAGTTTCACAGAATGATTCTGTGTAGTTTGTATTTGGAGACATTCCTTTTTCAACTATTACCCTCTTAGCGCTCCGAATCTCCACTTGCATTTTCTACAGAAAGAGTGTTTCAGAACGGCTCAATCAAAACTAAGGTTCAACTCTTTTAGTTGAACAAACAGAACAGAAAGAAGTTTCACACAATTCTTCTGTGTAGTTTTTATTTGTAGACATTCTTTTTCCCAATATAGGCCTCTTAGCGCTCAGAATGTCCAATTGCAGTTTCTACAAAAGAGTGTTTCAGATCGGCTCAATCAAAAGTAAGGTTCAACTCTGTTAGTTGAATGCACAGAACAGAAAGAAGTTTCATACAATGCTTCTGTGTAGTTTATATTTGAACATATTCTTTTTTCCACTATTACCCACTTAGCGCTACGAATGTCCAGTTGCATTTTCTACAGACAGAGTGTTTCAAAACTGCTCAATCAAAAGTATGGTTTAACTCTGTTAGCTGAATGCTCAGATCAGAAAGAAGTTTCACAGAATGCTTCTGTGTAGTTTATATTTGAATATATTCCTTTTTCCACTACTACGCTCTTAGCGCTCCAAATGTCCAGTTGCATTTTCTACAGAAAGAGTGTTCAGATCTGCTCAATCAAAAGTATGGTTTAACTCTGTTAGCTGAATGCACAGATCAGAAAGAAGTTTCACCGAATGATTCTGTGTAGTTTATATTTGAAGACATTCCTTTTTCCACTATTACCCTCTTAGCGCTCCGAATCTCCACTTGCATTTTCTACAAAAAGAGTGTTTCATAACTGCTCAATCAAAAATATGTTTTATCTCTGTTAACTGAATTTACAGATCAGAAATAAGTTTCAGAGAATGCATCTGTGTAGTTTTTATTTGAAGATATTCTTTTTCCCAATGTAGGCCTCTTAGCGCTTAGCATGTCCAATTGCAGTTTCTACAGAAAGAGTGTTTCAGAACGGCTCAATCAAAAGTAAGGTTCAACTCTGTTAGCTGAATGCACAGAACAGAAAGAGTTTTCACAGAATGCTACTGTGTAGTTTATATTTGAATATATTCCTTTTTCCACTATTACCCTCTTAGCGCTCCGAATGTCCACTTGCATTTTCTACAGAAAGAGTGTTCAGAACTGCGCAATCAAAAGTATGGTTTAACTCTGTTAGCTTAATGAACATATCAGAAATAAGTTTCACACAATGCTTCTGTGTAGTTTTTATTTGAAGATATTATTTTTCCCAATAGAGGCCTCTTAGTGCTCAGAATGTCCAATTGCAGTTTCTACAGAAAGAGTGTTTCAGAAAGGCTCAATCAAAAGTAAGGTTCAACTCTGTTAGTTGAATGCACAGAACAGAAAGAAGTTTCATACAATGCTTCTGTGTAGTTTATATCTGAACATACTCTTTTTTCCACTATTACCCACTTAGCGCTACGAATGTCCAGTTGCATTTTCTACAGACAGAGTGTTTCAAAACTGCTCAATCAAATGTATGTTTTAACTCTGTTAGCTGAATGCTCAGATCAGAAAGAAGTTTCACAGAATGCTTCTGTGTAGTTTATATTTGAATATATTCCTTTTTCCACTACTACTCTCTTAGCGCTCCAAATGTCCAGTTGCATTTTCTACAGAAAGAGAGTTCAGATCTGCTCAATCAAAAGTATGGTTTAACTCTGTTAGCTGAATGCACAGATCAGAAAGAAGTTTCACAGAATGATTCTGTGTAGTTTGTATTTGGAGACATTCCTTTTTCAACTATTACCCTCTTAGCGCTCCGAATCTCCACTTGCATTTTCTACAGAAAGAGTGTTTCAGAACGGCTCAATCAAAACTAAGGTTCAACTCTTTTAGTTGAACAAACAGAACAGAAAGACGTTTCACACAATTCTTCTGTGTAGTTTTTATTTGTAGACATTCTTTTTCCCAATATAGGCCTCTTAGCGCTCAGAATGTCCAATTGCAGTTTCTACAAAAGAGTGTTTCAGATCGTCTCAATCAAAAGTAAGGTTCAACTCTGTTAGTTGAATGCACAGAACAGAAAGAAGTTTCATACAATGCTTCTGTGTAGTTTATATTTGAACATATTCTTTTTTCCACTATTACCCACTTAGCGCTACGAATGTCCAGTTGCATTTTCTACAGACAGAGTGTTTCAAAACTGCTCAATCAAAAGTATGGTTTAACTCTGTTAGCTGAATGCTCAGATCAGAAAGAAGTTTCACAGAATGCTTCTGTGTAGTTTATATTTGAATATATTCCTTTTTCCACTACTACGCTCTTAGCGCTCCAAATGTCCAGTTGCATTTTCTACAGAAAGAGTGTTCAGATCTGCTCAATCAAAAGTATGGTTTAACTCTGTTAGCTGAATGCACAGATCAGAAAGAAGTTTCACCGAATGATTCTGTGTAGTTTATATTTGAAGACATTCCTTTTTCCACTATTACCCTCTTAGCGCTCCGAATCTCCACTTGCATTTTCTACAAAAAGTGTGTTTCATAACTGCTCAATCAAAAATATGTTTTACCTCTGTTAACTGAATTTACAGATCAGAAATAAGTTTCACAGAATGCATCTGTGTAGTTTTTATTTGAAGATATTCTTTTTCCCAATGTAGGCCTCTTAGCGCTTAGCATGTCCAATTGCAGTTTCTACAGAAAGAGTGTTTCAGAACGGCTCAATCAAAAGTAAGGTTCAACTCTGTTAGCTGAATGCACAGAACAGAAAGAGTTTTCACAGAATGCTACTGTGTAGTTTATATTTGAATATATTCCTTTTTCCACTATTACCCTCTTAGCGCTCCGAATGTCCACTTGCATTTTCTACAGAAAGAGTGTTCAGAACTGCGCAATCAAAAGTATGCTTTAACTCTGTTAGCTTAATGAACATATCAGAAATAAGTTTCACACAATGCTTCTGTGTAGTTTTTATTTGAAGATATTATTTTTCCCAATAGAGGCCTCTTAGCGCTCAGAATGTCCAATTGCAGTTTCTACAGAAAGAGTGTTTCAGAAAGGCTCAATCAAAAGTAAGGTTCAACTCTGTTAGTTGAATGCACAGAACAGAAAGAAGTTTCATACAATGCTTCTGTGTAGTTTATATCTGAACATACTCTTTTTTCCACTATTACCCACTTAGCGCTACGAATGTCCAGTTGCATTTTCTACAGACAGAGTGTTTCAAAACTGCTCAATCAAATGTATGGTTTAACTCTGTTAGCTGAATGCTCAGATCAGAAAGAAGTTTCACAGAATGCTTCTGTGTAGTTTATATTTGAATATATTCCTTTTTCCACTACTACGCTCTTAGCGCTCCAAATGTCCAGTTGCATTTTCTACAGAAAGAGTGTTCAGATCTGCTCAATCAAAAGTATGGTTTAACTCTGTTAGCTGAATGCACAGATCAGAAAGAAGTTTCACCGAATGATTCTGGGTAGTTTATATTTGAAGACATTCCTTTTTCCACTATTACCCTCTTAGCGCTCCGAATCTCCACTTGCATTTTCTACAAAAAGAGTGTTTCATAACTGCTCAATCAAAAATAAGTTTTATCTCTGTTAACTGAATTACAGATCAGAAATAAGTTTCACAGAATGCATCTGTGTAGTTTTTATTTGAAGATATTCTTTTTCCCAATGTAGGCCTCTTAGCGCTTAGCATGTCCAATTGCAGTTTCTACAGAAAGAGTGTTTCAGAACGGCTCAATCAAAAGTAAGGTTCAACTCTGTTAGTTGAATGCACAGAACAGAAAGAATTTTCACAGAATGCTACTGTGTAGTTTATATTTGAATATATTCCTTTTTCCACTATTACCCTCTTAGCGCTCCGAATGTCCACATGCATTTTCTACAGAAAGAGTTTTCAGAGCTGCGCAATCAAAAGTATGGTTTAACTCTGTTAGCTTAATGAACATATCAGAAATAAGTTTCACACAATGCTTCTGTGTAGTTTTTATTTGAAGATATTATTTTTCCCAATATAGGCCTCTTAGCGCTCAGAATGTCCAATTGCAGTTTCTACAGAAAGAGTGTTTCAGAAAGGCTCAATCAAAAGTAAGGTTCAACTCTGTTAGTTGAATGCACAGAACAGAAAGAAGTTTCATACAATGCTTCTGTGTAGTTTATATTTGAACATATTCTTTTTTCCACTATTACCCACTTAGCGCTACGAATGTCCAGTTGCATTTTCTACAGACAGAGTGTTTCAAAACTGCTCAATCAAATGTATGGTTTAACTCTGTTAGCTGAATGCTCAGATCAGAAAGAAGTTTCACAGAATGCTTCTGTGTAGTTTATATTTGAATATATTCCTTTTTCCACTACTACTCTCTTAGCGCTCCAAATGTCCAGTTGCATTTTCTACAGAAAGAGAGTTCAGATCTGCTCAATCAAAAGTATGGTTTAAATCTGTTAGCTGAATGCACAGATCAGAAAGAAGTTTCACAGAATGATTCTGTGTAGTTTGTATTTGGAGACATTCCTTTTTCAACTATTACCATCTTAGCGCTCCGAATCTCCACTTGCATTTTCTACAGAAAGAGTGTTTCAGAACGGCTCAATCAAAACTAAGGTTCAACTCTTTTAGTTGAACAAACAGAACAGAAAGAAGTTTCACACAATTCTTCTGTGTAGTTTTTATTTGTAGACATTCTTTTTCCCAATATAGGCCTCTTAGCGCTCAGAATGTCCAATTGCAGTTTCTACAAAAGAGTGTTTCAGATCGGCTCAATCAAAAGTAAGGTTCAACTCTGTTAGTTGAATGCACAGAACAGAAAGAAGTTTCATACAATGCTTCTGTGTAGTTTATATTTGAACATATTCTTTTTTCCACTATTACCCACTTAGCGCTACGAATGTCCAGTTGCATTTTCTACAGACAGAGTGTTTCAAAACTGCTCAATCAAAAGTATGGTTTAACTCTGTTAGCTGAATGCTCAGATCAGAAAGAAGTTTCACAGAATGCTTCTGTGTAGTTTATATTTGAATATATTCCTTTTTCCACTACTACGCTCTTAGCGCTCCAAATGTCCAGTTGCATTTTCTACAGAAAGAGTGTTCAGATCTGCTCAATCAAAAGTATGGTTTAACTCTGTTAGCTGAATGCACAGATCAGAAAGAAGTTTCACCGAATGATTCTGTGTAGTTTATATTTGAAGACATTCCTTTTTCCACTATTACCCTCTTAGCGCTCCGAATCTCCACTTGCATTTTCTACAAAAAGAGTGTTTCATAACTGCTCAATCAAAAATATGTTTTATCTCTGTTAACTGAATTTACAGATCAGAAATAAGTTTCACAGAATGCATCTGTGTAGTTTTTATTTGAAGATATTCTTTTTCCCAATGTAGGCCTCTTAGCGCTTAGCATGTCCAATTGCAGTTTCTACAGAAAGAGTGTTTCAGAACGGCTCAATCAAAAGTAAGGTTCAACTCTGTTAGCTGAATGCACAGAACAGAAAGAGTTTTCACAGAATGCTACTGTGTAGTTTATATTTGAATATATTCCTTTTTCCACTATTACCCTCTTAGCGCTCCGAATGTCCACTTGCATTTTCTACAGAAAGAGTGTTCAGAACTGCGCAATCAAAAGTATGGTTTAACTCTGTTAGCTTAATGAACATATCAGAAATAAGTTTCACACAATGCTTCTGTGTAGTTTTTATTTGAAGATATTATTTTTCCCAATAGAGGCCTCTTAGTGCTCAGAATGTCCAATTGCAGTTTCTACAGAAAGAGTGTTTCAGAAAGGCTCAATCAAAAGTAAGGTTCAACTCTGTTAGTTGAATGCACAGAACAGAAAGAAGTTTCATACAATGCTTCTGTGTAGTTTATATCTGAACATACTCTTTTTTCCACTATTACCCACTTAGCGCTACGAATGTCCAGTTGCATTTTCTACAGACAGAGTGTTTCAAAACTGCTCAATCAAATGTATGGTTTAACTCTGTTAGCTGAATGCTCAGATCAGAAAGAAGTTTCACAGAATGCTTCTGTGTAGTTTATATTTGAATATATTCCTTTTTCCACTACTACTCTCTTAGCGCTCCAAATGTCCAGTTGCATTTTCTACAGAAAGAGAGTTCAGATCTGCTCAATCAAAAGTATGGTTTAACTCTGTTAGCTGAATGCACAGATCAGAAAGAAGTTTCACAGAATGATTCTGTGTAGTTTGTATTTGGAGACATTCCTTTTTCAACTATTACCCTCTTAGCGCTCCGAATCTCCACTTGCATTTTCTACAGAAAGAGTGTTTCAGAACGGCTCAATCAAAACTAAGGTTCAACTCTTTTAGTTGAACAAACAGAACAGAAAGAAGTTTCACACAATTCTTCTGTGTAGTTTCTATTTGTAGACATTCTTTTTCCCAATATAGGCCTCTTAGCGCTCAGAATGTCCAATTGCAGTTTCTACAAAAGAGTGTTTCAGATCGGCTCAATCAAAAGTAAGGTTCAACTCTGTTAGTTGAATGCACAGAACAGAAAGAAGTTTCATACAATGCTTCTGTGTAGTTTATATTTGAACATATTCTTTTTTCCACTATTACCCACTTAGCGCTACGAATGTCCAGTTGCATTTTCTACAGACAGAGTGTTTCAAAACTGCTCAATCAAAAGTATGGTTTAACTCTGTTAGCTGAATGCTCAGATCAGAAAGAAGTTTCACAGAATGCTTCTGTGTAGTTTATATTTGAATATATTCCTTTTTCCACTACTACGCTCTTAGCGCTCCAAATGTCCAGTTGCATTTTCTACAGAAAGAGTGTTCAGATCTGCTCAATCAAAAGTATGGTTTAACTCTGTTAGCTGAATGCACAGATCAGAAAGCAGTTTCACCGAATGATTCTGGGTAGTTTATATTTGAAGACATTCCTTTTTCCACTATTACCCTCTTAGCGCTCCGAATCTCCACTTGCATTTTCTACAAAAAGAGTGTTTCATAACTGCTCAATCAAAAATAAGTTTTATCTCTGTTAACTGAATTACAGATCAGAAATATGTTTCACAGAATGCATCTGTGTAGTTTTTATTTGAAGATATTCTTTTTCCCAATGTAGGCCTCTTAGCGCTTAGCATGTCCAATTGCAGTTTCTACAGAAAGAGTGTTTCAGAACGGCTCAATCAAAAGTAAGGTTCAACTCTGTTAGTTGAATGCACAGAACAGAAAGAATTTTCACAGAATGCTACTGTGTAGTTTATATTTGAATATATTCCTTTTTCCACTATTACCCTCTTAGCGCTCCGAATGTCCACTTGCATTTTCTACAGAAAGAGTTTTCAGAGCTGCGCAATCAAAAGTATGGTTTAACTCTGTTAGCTTAATGAACATATCAGAAATAAGTTTCGCACAATGCTTCTGTGTAGTTTTTATTTGAAGATATTATTTTTCCCAATATAGGCCTCTTAGCGCTCAGAATGTCCAATTGCAGTTTCTACAGAAAGAGTGTTTCAGAAAGGCTCAATCAAAAGTAAGGTTCAACTCTGTTAGTTGAATGCACAGAACAGAAAGAAGTTTCATACAATGCTTCTGTGTAGTTTATATTTGAACATATTCTTTTTTCCACTATTACCCACTTAGCGCTACGAATGTCCAGTTGCATTTTCTACAGACAGAGTGTTTCAAAACTGCTCAATCAAATGTATGGTTTAACTCTGTTAGCTGAATGCTCAGATCAGAAAGAAGTTTCACAGAATGATTCTGTGTAGTTTATATTTGAATATATTCCTTTTTCCACTACTACTCTCTTAGCGCTCCAAATGTCCAGTTGCATTTTCTACAGAAAGAGAGTTCAGATCTGCTCAATCAAAAGTATGGTTTAACTCTGTTAGCTGAATGCACAGATCAGAAAGAAGTTTCACAGAATGATTCTGTGTAGTTTGTATTTGGAGACATTCCTTTTTCAACTATTACCCTCTTAGCGCTCCGAATCTCCACTTGCATTTTCTACAGAAAGAGTGTTTCAGAACGGCTCAATCAAAACTAAGGTTCAACTCTTTTAGTTGAACAAACAGAACAGAAAGAAGTTTCACACAATTCTTCTGTGTAGTTTTTATTTGTAGACATTCTTTTTCCCAATATAGGCCTCTTAGCGCTCAGAATGTCCAATTGCAGTTTCTACAAAAGAGTGTTTCAGATCGGCTCAATCAAAAGTAAGGTTCAACTCTGTTAGTTGAATGCACAGAACAGAAAGAAGTTTCATACAATGCTTCTGTGTAGTTTATATTTGAACATATTCTTTTTTCCACTATTACCCACTTAGCGCTACGAATCTCCAGTTGCATTTTCTACAGACAGAGTGTTTCAAAACTGCTCAATCAAAAGTATGGTTTAACTCTGTTAGCTGAATGCTCAGATCAGAAAGAAGTTTCACAGAATGCTTCTGTGTAGTTTATATTTGAATATATTCCTTTTTCCACTACTACGCTCTTAGCGCTCCAAATGTCCAGTTGCATTTTCTACAGAAAGAGTGTTCAGATCTGCTCAATCAAAAGTATGGTTTAACTCTGTTAGCTGAATGCACAGATCAGAAAGAAGTTTCACCGAATGATTCTGTGTAGTTTATATTTGAAGACATTCCTTTTTCCACTATTACCCTCTTAGCGCTCCGAATCTCCACTTGCATTTTCTACAAAAAGTGTGTTTCATAACTGCTCAATCAAAAATATGTTTTATCTCTGTTAACTGAATTTACAGATCAGAAATAAGTTTCACAGAATGCATCTGTGTAGTTTTTATTTGAAGATATTCTTTTTCCCAATGTAGGCCTCTTAGCGCTTAGCATGTCCAATTGCAGTTTCTACAGAAAGAGTGTTTCAGAAAGGCTCAATCAAAAGTAAGGTTCAACTCTGTTAGCTGAATGCACAGAACAGAAAGAGTTTTCACAGAATGCTACTGTGTAGTTTATATTTGAATATATTCCTTTTTCCACTATTACCCTCTTAGCGCTCCGAATGTCCACTTGCATTTTCTACAGAAAGAGTGTTCAGAACTGCGCAATCAAAAGTATGCTTTAACTCTGTTAGCTTAATGAACATATCAGAAATAAGTTTCACACAATGCTTCTGTGTAGTTTTTATTTGAAGATATTATTTTTCCCAATAGAGGCCTCTTAGCGCTCAGAATGTCCAATTGCAGTTTCTACAGAAAGAGTGTTTCAGAAAGGCTCAATCAAAAGTAAGGTTCAACTCTGTTAGTTGAATGCACAGAACAGAAAGAAGTTTCATACAATGCTTCTGTGTAGTTTATATCTGAACATACTCTTTTTTCCACTATTACCCACTTAGCGCTACGAATGTCCAGTTGCATTTTCTACAGACAGAGTGTTTCAAAACTGCTCAATCAAATGTATGGTTTAACTCTGTTAGCTGAATGCTCAGATCAGAAAGAAGTTTCACAGAATGCTTCTGTGTAGTTTATATTTGAATATATTCCTTTTTCCACTACTACGCTCTTAGCGCTCCAAATGTCCAGTTGCATTTTCTACAGAAAGAGTGTTCAGATCTGCTCAATCAAAAGTATGGTTTAACTCTGTTAGCTGAATGCACAGATCAGAAAGAAGTTTCACAGAATGATTCTGGGTAGTTTATATTTGAAGACATTCCTTTTTCCACTATTACCCTCTTAGCGCTCCGAATCTCCACTTGCATTTTCTACAAAAAGAGTGTTTCATAACTGCTCAATCAAAAATAAGTTTTATCTCTGTTAACTGAATTACAGATCAGAAATAAGTTTCACAGAATGCATCTGTGTAGTTTTTATTTGAAGATATTCTTTTTCCCAATGTAGGCCTCTTAGCGCTTAGCATGTCCAATTGCAGTTTCTACAGAAAGAGTGTTTCAGAACGGCTCAATCAAAAGTAAGGTTCAACTCTGTTAGTTGAATGCACAGAACAGAAAGAATTTTCACAGAATGCTACTGTGTAGTTTATATTTGAATATATTCCTTTTTCCACTATTACCCTCTTAGCGCTCCGAATGTCCACATGCATTTTCTACAGAAAGAGTTTTCAGAGCTGCGCAATCAAAAGTATGGTTTAACTCTGTTAGCTTAATGAACATATCAGAAATAAGTTTCACACAATGCTTCTGTGTAGTTTTTATTTGAAGATATTATTTTTCCCAATATAGGCCTCTTAGGGCTCAGAATGTCCAATTGCAGTTTCTACAGAAAGAGTGTTTCAGAAAGGCTCAATCAAAAGTAAGGTTCAACTCTGTTAGTTGAATGCACAGAACAGAAAGAAGTTTCATACAATGCTTCTGTGTAGTTTATATCTGAACATACTCTTTTTTCCACTATTACCCACTTAGCGCTACGAATGTCCAGTTGCATTTTCTACAGACAGAGTGTTTCAAAACTGCTCAATCAAATGTATGGTTTAACTCTGTTAGCTGAATGCTCAGATCAGAAAGAAGTTTCACAGAATGCTTCTGTGTAGTTTATATTTGAATATATTCCTTTTTCCACTACTACTCTCTTAGCGCTCCAAATGTCCAGTTGCATTTTCTACAGAAAGAGAGTTCAGATCCGCTCAATCAAAAGTATGGTTTAACTCTGTTAGCTGAATGCACAGATCAGAAAGAAGTTTCACAGAATGATTCTGTGTAGTTTGTATTTGGAGACATTCCTGTTTCAACTATTACCCTCTTAGCGCTCCGAATCTCCACTTGCATTTTCTACAGAAAGAGTGTTTCAGAACGGCTCAATCAAAACTAAGGTTCAACTCTTTTAGTTGAACAAACAGAACAGAAAGAAGTTTCACACAATTCTTCTGTGTAGTTTTTATTTGTAGACATTCTTTTTCCCAATATAGGCCTCTTAGCGCTCAGAATGTCCAATTGCAGTTTCTACAAAAGAGTGTTTCAGATCGGCTCAATCAAAAGTAAGGTTCAACTCTGTTAGTTGAATGCACAGAACAGAAAGAAGTTTCATACAATGCTTCTGTGTAGTTTATATTTGAACATATTCTTTTTTCCACTATTACCCACTTAGCGCTACGAATGTCCAGTTGCATTTTCTACAGACAGAGTGTTTCAAAACTGCTCAATCAAAAGTATGGTTTAACTCTGTTAGCTGAATGCTCAGATCAGAAAGAAGTTTCACAGAATGCTTCTGTGTAGTTTATATTTGAATATATTCCTTTTTCCACTACTACGCTCTTAGCGCTCCAAATGTCCAGTTGCATTTTCTACAGAAAGAGTGTTCAGATCTGCTCAATCAAAAGTGTGGTTTAACTCTGTTAGCTGAATGCACAGATCAGAAAGAAGTTTCACCGAATGATTCTGGGTAGTTTATATTTGAAGACATTCCTTTTTCCACTATTACCCTCTTAGCGCTCCGAATCTCCACTTGAATTTTCTACAAAAAGAGTGTTTCATAACTGCTCAATCAAAAATAAGTTTTATCTCTGTTAACTGAATTACAGATCAGAAATATGTTTCACAGAATGCATCTGTGTAGTTTTTATTTGAAGATATTCTTTTTCCCAATGTAGGCCTCTTAGCGCTTAGCATGTCCAATTGCAGTTTCTACAGAAAGAGTGTTTCAGAACGGCTCAATCAAAAGTAAGGTTCAACTCTGTTAGTTGAATGCACAGAACAGAAAGAATTTTCACAGAATGCTACTGTGTAGTTTATATTTGAATATATTCCTTTTTCCACTATTACCCTCTTAGCGCTCCGAATGTCCACTTGCATTTTCTACAGAAAGAGTTTTCAGAGCTGCGCAATCAAAAGTATGGTTTAACTCTGTTAGCTTAATGAACATATCAGAAATAAGTTTCGCACAATGCTTCTGTGTAGTTTTTATTTGAAGATATTATTTTTCCCAATATAGGCCTCTTAGCGCTCAGAATGTCCAATTGCAGTTTCTACAGAAAGAGTGTTTCAGAAAGGCTCAATCAAAAGTAAGGTTCAACTCTGTTAGTTGAATGCACAGAACAGAAAGAAGTTTCATACAATGCTTCTGTGTAGTTTATATTTGAACATATTCTTTTTTCCACTATTACCCACTTAGCGCTACGAATGTCCAGTTGCATTTTCTACAGACAGAGTGTTTCAAAACTGCTCAATCAAATGTATGGTTTAACTCTGTTAGCTGAATGCTCAGATCAGAAAGAAGTTTCACAGAATGCTTCTGTGTAGTTTATATTTGAATATATTCCTTTTTCCACTACTACTCTCTTAGCGCTCCAAATGTCCAGTTGCATTTTCTACAGAAAGAGAGTTCAGATCTGCTCAATCAAAAGTATGGTTTAACTCTGTTAGCTGAATGCACAGATCAGAAAGAAGTTTCACAGAATGATTCTGTGTAGTTTGTATTTGGAGACATTCCTTTTTCAACTATTACCCTCTTAGCGCTCCGAATCTCCACTTGCATTTTCTACAGAAAGAGTGTTTCGGAACGGCTCAATCAAAACTAAGGTTCAACTCTTTTAGTTGAACAAACAGAACAGAAAGAAGTTTCACACAATTCTATGTGTAGTTTTTATTTGTAGACATTCTTTTTCCCAATATAGGCCTCTTAGCGCTCAGAATGTCCAATTGCAGTTTCTACAAAAGAGTGTTTCAGATCGGCTCAATCAAAAGTAAGGTTCAACTCTGTTAGTTGAATGCACAGAACAGAAAGAAGTTTCATACAATGCTTCTGTGTAGTTTATATTTGAACATATTCTTTTTTCCACTATTACCCACTTAGCGCTACGAATGTCCAGTTGCATTTTCTACAGACAGAGTGTTTCAAAACTGCTCAATCAAAAGTATGGTTTAACTCTGTTAGCTGAATGCTCAGATCAGAAAGAAGTTTCACAGAATGCTTCTGTGTAGTTTATATTTGAATATATTCCTTTTTCCACTACTACGCTCTTAGCGCTCCAAATGTCCAGTTGCATTTTCTACAGAAAGAGTGTTCAGATCTGCTCAATCAAAAGTATGGTTTAACTCTGTTAGCTGAATGCACAGATCAGAAAGAAGTTTCACCGAATGATTCTGTGTAGTTTATATTTGAAGACATTCCTTTTTCCACTATTACCCTCTTAGCGCTCCGAATCTCCACTTGCATTTTCTACAAAAAGGGTGTTTCATAACTGCTCAATCAAAAATATGTTTTATCTCTGTTAACTGAATTTACAGATCAGAAATAAGTTTCACAGAATGCATCTGTGTAGTTTTTATTTGAAGATATTCTTTTTCCCAATGTAGGCCTCTTAGCGCTTAGCATGTCCAATTGCAGTTTCTACAGAAAGAGTGTTTCAGAACTTCTCAATCAAAAGTAAGGTTCAACTCTGTTAGCTGAATGCACAGAACAGAAAGAGTTTTCACAGAATGCTACTGTGTAGTTTATATTTGAATATATTCCTTTTTCCACTATTACCCTCTTAGCGCTCCGAATGTCCACTTGCATTTTCTACAGAAAGAGTGTTCAGAACTGCGCCATCAAAAGTATGGTTTAACTCTGTTAGCTTAATGAACATATCAGAAATAAGTTTCACACAATGCTTCTGTGTAGTATTTATTTGAAGATATTATTTTTCCCAATAGAGGACTCTTAGCGCTCAGAATGTCCAATTGCAGTTTCTACAGAAAGAGTGTTTCAGAAAGGCTCAATCAAAAGTAAGGTTCAACTCTGTTAGTTGAATGCACAGAACAGAAAGAAGTTTCATACAATGCTTCTGTGTAGTTTATATCTGAACATACTCTTTTTTCCACTATTACCCACTTAGCGCTACGAATGTCCAGTTGCATTTTCTACAGACAGAGTGTTTCAAAACTGCTCAATCAAATGTATGGTTTAACTCTGTTAGCTGAATGCTCAGATCAGAAAGAAGTTTCACAGAATGCTTCTGTGTAGTTTATATTTGAATATATTCCTTTTTCCACTACTACTCTCTTAGCGCTCCAAATGTCCAGTTGCATTTTCTACAGAAAGAGAGTTCAGATCTGCTCAATCAAAAGTATGGTTTAACTCTGTTAGCTGAATGCACAGATCAGAAAGAAGTTTCACAGAATGATTCTGTGTAGTTTGTATTTGGAGACATTCCTTTTTCAACTATTACCCTCTTAGCGCTCCGAATCTCCACTTGCATTTTCTACAGAAAGAGTGTTTCAGAACGGCTCAATCAAAACTAAGGTTCAACTCTTTTAGTTGAACAAACAGAACAGAAAGACGTTTCACACAATTCTTCTGTGTAGTTTTTATTTGTAGACATTCTTTTTCCCAATATAGGCCTCTTAGCGCTCAGAATGTCCAATTGCAGTTTCTACAAAAGAGTGTTTCAGATCGGCTCAATCAAAAGTAAGGTTCAACTCTGTTAGTTGAATGCACAGAACAGAAAGAAGTTTCATACAATGCTTCTGTGTAGTTTATATTTGAACATATTCTTTTTTCCACTATTACCCACTTAGCGCTACGAATGTCCAGTTGCATTTTCTACAGACAGAGTGTTTCAAAACTGCTCAATCAAAAGTATGGTTTAACTCTGTTAGCTGAATGCTCAGATCAGAAAGAAGTTTCACAGAATGCTTCTGTGTAGTTTATATTTGAATATATTCCTTTTTCCACTACTACGCTCTTAGCGCTCCAAATGTCCAGTTGCATTTTCTACAGAAAGAGTGTTCAGATCTGCTCAATCAAAAGTATGGTTTAACTCTGTTAGCTGAATGCACAGATCAGAAAGAAGTTTCACCGAATGATTCTGGGTAGTTTATATTTGAAGACATTCCTTTTTCCACTATTACCCTCTTAGCGCTCCGAATCTCCACTTGCATTTTCTACAAAAAGAGTGTTTCATAACTGCTCAATCAAAAATAAATTTTATCTCTGTTAACTGAATTACAGATCAGAAATAAGTTTCACAGAATGCATCTGTGTAGTTTTTATTTGAAGATATTCTTTTTCCCAATGTAGGCCTCTTAGCGCTTAGCATGTCCAATTGCAGTTTCTACAGAAAGAGTGTTTCAGAACGGCTCAATCAAAAGTAAGGTTCAACTCTGTTAGCTGAATGCACAGAACAGAAAGAGCTTTCACAGAATGCTACTGTGTAGTTTATATTTGAATATATTCCTTTTTCCACTATTACCCTCTTAGCGCTCCGAATGTCCACTTGCATTTTCTACAGAAAGAGTTTTCAGAGCTGCGCAATCAAAAGTATGGTTTAACTCTGATAGCTTAATGAATATATCAGAAATAAGTTTCGCACAATGCTTCTGTGTAGTTTTTATTTGAAGATATTATTTTTCCCAATATAGGCCTCTTAGCGCTCAGAATGTCGAATTGCAGTTTCTACAGAAAGAGTGTTTCAGAAAGGCTCAATCAAAAGTAAGGTTCAACTCTGTTAGTTGAATGCACAGAACAGAAAGAAGTTTCATACAATGCTTCTGTGTAGTTTATATTTGAACATATTCTTTTTTCCACTATTACCCACTTAGCGCTACGAATGTCCAGTTGCATTTTCTACAGACAGAGTGTTTCAAAACTGCTCAATCAAATGTATGGTTTAACTCTGTTAGCTGAATGCTCAGATCAGAAAGAAGTTTCACAGAATGCTTCTGTGTAGTTTATATTTGAATATATTCCTTTTTCCACTACTACTCTCTTAGCGCTCCAAATGTCCAGTTGCATTTTCTACAGAAAGAGAGTTCAGATCTGCTCAATCAAAAGTATGGTTTAACTCTGTTAGCTGAATGCACAGATCAGAAAGAAGTTTCACAGAATGATTCTGTGTAGTTTGTATTTGGAGACATTCCTTTTTCAACTATTACCCTCTTAGCGCTCCGAATCTCCACTTGCATTTTCTACAGAAAGAGTGTTTCAGAACGGCTCAATCAAAACTAAGGTTCAACTCTTTTAGTTGAACAAACAGAACAGAAAGAAGTTTCACACAATTCTTCTGTGTAGTTTTTATTTGTAGACATTCTTTTTCCCAATATAGGCCTCTTAGCGCTCAGAATGTCCAATTGCAGTTTCTACAAAAGAGTGTTTCAGATCGGCTCAATCAAAAGTAAGGTTCAACTCTGTTAGTTGAATGCACAGAACAGAAAGAAGTTTCATACAATGCTTCTGTGTAGTTTATATTTGAACATATTCTTTTTTCCACTATTACCCACTTAGCGCTACGAATGTCCAGTTGCATTTTCTACAGACAGAGTGTTTCAAAACTGCTCAATCAAAAGTATGGTTTAACTCTGTTAGCTGAATGCTCAGATCAGAAAGAAGTTTCACAGAATGCTTCTGTGTAGTTTATATTTGAATATATTCCTTTTTCCACTACTACGCTCTTAGCGCTCCAAATGTCCAGTTGCATTTTCTACAGAAAGAGTGTTCAGATCTGCTCAATCAAAAGTATGGTTTAACTCTGTTAGCTGAATGCACAGATCAGAAAGAAGTTTCACCGAATGATTCTGTGTAGTTTATATTTGAAGACATTCCTTTTTCCACTATTACCCTCTTAGCGCTCCGAATCTCCACTTGCATTTTCTACAAAAAGGGTGTTTCATAACTGCTCAATCAAAAATATGTTTTATCTCTGTTAACTGAATTTACAGATCAGAAATAAGTTTCACAGAATGCATCTGTGTAGTTTTTATTTGAAGATATTCTTTTTCCCAATGTAGGCCTCTTAGCGCTTAGCATGTCCAATTGCAGTTTCTACAGAAAGAGTGTTTCAGAACGGCTCAATCAAAAGTAAGGTTCAACTCTGTTAGCTGAATGCACAGAACAGAAAGAGTTTTCACAGAATGCTACTGTGTAGTTTATATTTGAATATATTCCTTTTTCCACTATTACCCTCTTAGCGCTCCGAATGTCCACTTGCATTTTCTACAGAAAGAGTGTTCAGAACTGCGCAATCAAAAGTATGGTTTAACTCTGTTAGCTTAATGAACATATCAGAAATAAGTTTCACACAATGCTTCTGTGTAGTTTTTATTTGAAGATATTATTTTTCCCAATAGAGGACTCTTAGCGCTCAGAATGTCCAATTGCAGTTTCTACAGAAAGAGTGTTTCAGAAAGGCTCAATCAAAAGTAAGGTTCAACTCTGTTAGTTGAATGCACAGAACAGAAAGAAGTTTCATACAATGCTTCTGTGTAGTTTATATCTGAACATACTCTTTTTTCCACTATTACCCACTTAGCGCTACGAATGTCCAGTTGCATTTTCTACAGACAGAGTGTTTCAAAACTGCTCAATCAAATGTATGGTTTAACTCTGTTAGCTGAATGCTCAGATCAGAAAGAAGTTTCACAGAATGCTTCTGTGTAGTTTATATTTGAATATATTCCTTTTTCCACTACTACTCTCTTAGCGCTCCAAATGTCCAGTTGCATTTTCTACAGAAAGAGAGTTCAGATCTGCTCAATCAAAAGTATGGTTTAAATCTGTTAGCTGAATGCACAGATCAGAAAGAAGTTTCACAGAATGATTCTGTGTAGTTTGTATTTGGAGACATTACTTTTTCAACTATTACCCTCTTAGCGCTCCGAATCTCCACTTGCATTTTCTACAGAAAGAGTGTTTCAGAACGGCTCAATCAAAACTAAGGTTCAACTCTTTTAGTTGAACAAACAGAACAGAAAGACGTTTCACACAATTCTTCTGTGTAGTTTTTATTTGTAGACATTCTTTTTCCCAATATAGGCCTCTTAGCGCTCAGAATGTCCAATTGCAGTTTCTACAAAAGAGTGTTTCAGATCGGCTCAATCAAAAGTAAGTTTCAACTCTGTTAGTTGAATGCACAGAACAGAAAGAAGTTTCATACAATGCTTCTGTGTAGTTTATATTTGAACATATTCTTTTTTCCACTATTACCCACTTAGCGCTACGAATGTCCAGTTGCATTTTCTACAGACAGAGTGTTTCAAAACTGCTCAATCAAAAGTATGGTTTAACTCTGTTAGCTGAATGCTCAGATCAGAAAGAAGTTTCACAGAATGCTTCTGTGTAGTTTATATTTGAATATATTCCTTTTTCCACTACTACGCTCTTAGCGCTCCAAATGTCCAGTTGCATTTTCTACAGAAAGAGTGTTCAGATCTGCTCAATCAAAAGTATGGTTTAACTCTGTTAGCTGAATGCACAGATCAGAAAGAAGTTTCACCGAATGATTCTGTGTAGTTTATATTTGAAGACATTCCTTTTTCCACTATTACCCTCTTAGCGCTCCGAATCTCCACTTGCATTTTCTACAAAAAGAGAGTTTCATAACTGCTCAATCAAAAATATGTTTTATCTCTGTTAACTGAATTTACAGATCAGAAATAAGTTTCACAGAATGCATCTGTGTAGTTTTTATTTGAAGATATTTTTTTTCCAAATGTAGGCCTCTTAGCGCTTAGCATGTCCAATTGCAGTTTCTACAGAAAGAGTGTTTCAGAACGGCTCAATCAAAAGTAAGGTTCAACTCTGTTAGCTGAATGCACAGAACAGAAACAGTTTTCACAGAATGCTACTGTGTAGTATATATTTGAATATATTCCTTTTTCCACTATTACCCTCTTAGCGCTCCGAATGTCCACTTGCATTTTCTACAGAAAGAGTGTTCAGAACTGCGCAATCAAAAGTATGGTTTAACTCTGTTAGCTTAATGAACATATCAGAAATAAGTTTCACACAATGCTTCTGTGTAGTTTTTATTTGAAGATATTATTTTTCCCAATAGAGGCCTCTTAGCGCTCAGAATGTCCAATTGCAGTTTCTACAGAAAAAGTGATTCAGAAAGGCTCAATCAAAAGTAAGGTTCAACTCTGTTAGTTGAATGCACAGAACAGAAAGAAGTTTCATACAATGCTTCTGTGTAGTTTATATCTGAACATACTCTTTTTTCCACTATTACCCACTTAGCGCTACGAATGTCCAGTTGCATTTTCTACAGACAGAGTGTTTCAAAACTGCTCAATCAAATGTATGGTTTAACTCTGTTAGCTGAATTCTCAGATCAGAAAGAAGTTTCACAGAATGCTTCTGTGTAGTTTATATTTGAATATATTCCTTTTTCCACTACTACTCTCTTAGCGCTCCAAATGTCCAGTTGCATTTTCTACAGAAAGAGAGTTCAGATCTGCTCAATCAAAAGTATGGTTTAACTCTGTTAGCTGAATGCACAGATCAGAAAGAAGTTTCACAGAATGATTCTGTGTAGTTTGTATTTGGAGACATTCCTTTTTCAACTATTACCCTCTTAGCGCTCCGAATCTCCCCTTGCATTTTCTACAGAAAGAGTGTTTCAGAACGGCTCAATCAAAACTAAGGTTCAACTCTTTTAGTTGAACAAACAGAACAGAAAGAAGTTTCACACAATTCTTCTGTGTAGTTTTTATTTGTAGACATTCTTTTTCCCAATATAGGCCTCTTAGCGCTCAGAATGTCCAGTTGCAGTTTCTACAAAAGAGTGTTTCAGATCGGCTCAATCAAAAGTAAGGTTCAACTCTGTTAGTTGAATGCACAGAACAGAAAGAAGTTTCATACAATGCTTCTGTGTAGTTTATATTTGAACATATTCTTTTTTCCACTATTACCCACTTAGCGCTACGAATGTCCAGTTGCATTTTCTACAGACAGAGTGTTTCAAAACTGCTCAATCAAAAGTATGGTTTAACTCTGTTAGCTGAATGCTCAGATCAGAAAGAAGTTTCACAGAATGCTTCTGTGTAGTTTATATTTGAATATATTCCTTTTTCCACTACTACGCTCTTAGCGCTCCAAATGTCCAGTTGCATTTTCTACAGAAAGAGTGTTCAGATCTGCTCAATCAAAAGTATGGTTTAACTCTGTTAGCTGAATGCACAGATCAGAAAGAAGTTTCACCGAATGATTCTGGGTAGTTTATATTTGAAGACATTCCTTTTTCCACTATTACCCTCTTAGCGCTCCGAATCTCCACTTGCATTTTCTACAAAAAGAGTGTTTCATAACTGCTCAATCAAAAATAAGTTTTATCTCTGTTAACTGAATTACAGATCAGAAATAAGTTTCACAGAATGCATCTGTGTAGTTTTTATTTGAAGATATTCTTTTTCCCAATGTAGGCCTCTTAGCGCTTAGCATGTCCAATTGCAGTTTCTACAGAAAGAGTGTTTCAGAACGGCTCAATCAAAAGTAAGGTTCAACTCTGTTAGCTGAATGCACAGAACAGAAAGAGTTTTCACAGAATGCTACTGTGTAGTTTATATTTGAATATATTCCTTTTTCCACTATTACCCTCTTAGCGCTCCGAATGTCCACTTGCATTTTCTACAGAAAGAGTGTTCAGAACTGCGCAATCAAAAGTATGGTTTAACTCTGTTAGCTTAATGAACATATCAGAAATAAGTTTCACACAATGCTTCTGTGTAGTTTTTATTTGAAGATATTATTTTTCCCAATATAGGCCTCTTAGCGCTCAGAATGTCCAATTGCAGTTTCTACAGAAAGAGTGTTTCAGAAAGGCTCAATCAAAAGTAAGGTTCAACTCTGTTAGTTGAATGCACAGAACAGAAAGAAGTTTCATACAATGCTTCTGTGTAGTTTATCTTTGAACATATTCTTTTTTCCACTATTACCCACTTAGCGCTACGAATATCCAGTTGCATTTTCTACAGACAGAGTGTTTCAAAACTGCTCAATCAAATGTATGGTTTAACTCTGTTAGCTGAATGCTCAGATCAGAAAGAAGTTTCACAGAATGCTTCTGTGTAGTTTATATTTGAATATATTCCTTTTTCCACTACTACTCTCTTAGCGCTCCAAATGTCCAGTTGCATTTTCTACAGAAATAGAGTTCAGATCTGCTCAATCAAAAGTAGGGTTTAACTCTGTTAGCTGAATGGACAGATCAGAAAGAAGTTTCACCGAATGATTCTGGGTAGTTTATATTTGAAGACATTCCTTTTTCCACTATTACCCTCTTAGCGCTCCGAATCTCCACTTGCATTTTCTACAAAAAGAGTGTTTCATAACTGCTCAATCAAAAATAAGTTTTATCTCTGTTAACTGAATTTACAGATCAGAAATAAGTTTCACAGAATGCATCTGTGTAGTTTTTATTTGAAGATATTCTTTTTCCCAATGTAGGCCTCTTAGCGCTTAGCATGTCCAATTGCAGTTTCTACAGAAAGAGTGTTTCAGAACGGCTCAATCAAAAGTAAGGTTCAACTCTGTTAGTTGAATGCACAGAACAGAAAGAATTTTCACAGAATGCTACTGTGTAGTTTATATTTGAATATATTCCTTTTTCCACTATTACCCTCTTAGCGCTCCGAATGTCCACTTGCATTTTCTACAGAAAGAGTTTTCAGAACTGCGCAATCAAAAGTATGGTTTAACTCTGTTAGCTTAATGAACATATCAGAAATAAGTTTCACACAATGCTTCTGTGTAGTTTTTATTTGAAGATATTATTTTTCCCAATAGAGGCCTCTTAGCGCTCAGAATGTCCAATTGCAGTTTCTACAGAAAGAGTGTTTCAGAAAGGCTCAATCAAAAGTAAGGTTCAACTCTGTTAGTTGAATGCACAGAACAGAAAGAAGTTTCATACAATGCTTCTGTGTAGTTTATATCTGAACATACTCTTTTTTCCACTATTACCCACTTAGCGCTACGAATGTCCAGTTGCATTTTCTACAGACAGAGTGTTTCAAAACTGCTCAATCAAATGTATGGTTTAACTCTGTTAGCTGAATGCTCAGATCAGAAAGAAGTTTCACAGAATGCTTCTGTGTAGTTTATATTTGAATATATTCCTTTTTCCACTACTAGGCTCTTAGCGCTCCAAATGTCCAGTTGCATTTTCTACAGAAAGAGAGTTCAGATCTGCTCAATCAAAAGTATGGTTTAACTCAGTTAGCTGAATGCACAGATCAGAAGGAATTTTCACAGAATGATTCTGTGTAGTTCGTATTTGGAGACATTCCTTTTTCAACTATTACCCTCTTAGCGCTCCGAATCTCCACTTGCATTTTCTACAGAAAGAGTGTTTCAGAGCGGCTCAATCAAAACTAAGGTTCAACTCTTTTAGTTGAACAAACAGAACAGAAAGAAGTTTCACACAATTCTTCTGTGTAGTTTTTATTTGTAGACATTCTTTTTCCCAATATAGGCCTCTTAGCGCTCAGAATGTCCAATTGCAGTTTCTACAGAAAGAGTGTTTCAGAACGGCTCAATCAAAAGTAAGGTTCAACTCTGTTAGTTGATTGCACAGAACACAAAGAAGTTTCATACAATGCTTCTGTGTAGTTTATATTTGAACATATTCTTTTTTCCACTATTACCCACTTAGCGCTACGAATGTCCAGTTGCATTTTCTACAGACAGAGTGTTTCAAAACTGCTCAATCAAAAGTATGGTTTAACTCTGTTAGCTGAATGCTCAGATCAGAAAGAAGTTTCACAGAATGCTTCTGTGTAGTTTATATTTGAATATATTCCTTTTTCCACTACTACGCTCTTAGCGCTCGAAATGTCCAGTTGCATTTTCAACAGAAAGAGTGTTCAGATCTGCTCAATCAAAAGTATGGTTTAACTCTGTTAGCTGAATGCACAGATCAGAAAGAAGTTTCACCGAATGATTCTGTGTAGTTTATATTTGAAGACATTCCTTTTTCCACTATTACCCTCTTAGCGCTCCGAATCTCCACTTGCATTTTCTACAAAAAGAGTGTTTCATAACTGCTCAATCAAAAATATGTTTTATCTCTGTTAACTGAATTTACAGATCAGAAATAAGTTTCACAGAATGCATCTGTGTAGTTTTTATTTGAAGATATTCTTTTTCCCAATGTAGGCCTCTTAGCGCTTAGCATGTCCAATTGCAGTTTCTACAGAAAGAGTGTTTCAGAAAGGCTCAATCAAAATAAGGTTCAACTCTGTTAGTTGAATGCACAGAACAGAAAGAATTTTCACAGAATGCTACTGTGTAGTTTATATTTGAATATATTCCTTTTTCCACTATTACCCTCTTAGCGCTCCGAATGTCCACTTGCATTTTCTACAGAAAGTGTGTTCAGAACTGCGCAATCAAAAGTATGGTTTAACTCTGTTAGCTTAATGAACATATCAGAAATAAGTTTCACACAATGCTTCTGTGTAGTTTTTATTTGAAGATATTATTTTTCCCAATATAGGCCTCTTAGCGCTCAGAATGTCCAATTGCAGTTTCTACAGAAAGAGTGTTTCAGAAAGGCTCAATCAAAAGTAAGGTTCAACTCTGTTAGTTGAATGCACAGAACAGAAAGAAGTTTCATACAATGCTTCTGTGTAGTTTATATTTGAACATATTCTTTTTTCCACTATTACCCACTTAGCGCTACGAATGTCCAGTTGCATTTTCTACAGACAGAGTGTTTCAAAACTGCTCAATCAAAAGTATGGTTTAACTCTGTTAGCTGAATGCTCAGATCAGAAAGAAGTTTCACAGAATGCTTCTGTGTAGTTTATATTTGAATATATTCCTTTTTCCACTACTACTCTCTTAGCGCTGCAAATGTCCAGTTACATTTTCTACAGAAAGAGAGTTCAGATCTGCTCAAACAAAAGTATGGTTTAACTCTGTTAGCTGAATGCACAGATCAGAAAGAAGTTTCACAGAATGATTCTGTGTAGTTTATATTTGGAGACATTCCTTTTTCCACTATTAACCTCTTAGCGCTCCGAATCTCCACTTGCATTTTCTACAGAAAGAGTGTTTCAGAACGGCTCAATCAAAACTAAGGTTCAACTCTTTTAGTTGAACAAACAGAACAGAAAGAAGTTACACACAATTCTTCTGTGTAGTTTTTATTTGTAGACATTCTTTTTCCCAATATAGGCCTCTTAGCGCTCAGAATGTCCAATTGCAGTTTCTACAGAAAGAGTGTTTCAGATCGGCTCAATCAAAAGTAAGGTTCAACTCTGTTAGTTGAATGCACAGAACAGAAAGAAGTTTCATACAATGCTTCTGTGTAGTTTATATTTGAACATATTCTTTTTTCCACTATTACCCACTTAGCGCTACGAATGTCCAGTTGCATTTTCTACAGACAGAGTGTTTCAAAACTGCTCAATCAAAAGTATGGTTTAACTCTGTTAGCTGAATTCTCAGATCAGAAAGAAGTTTCAGAGAATGCTTCTGTGTAGTTTATATTTGAATATATTCCTTTTTCCACTACTACGCTCTTAGCGCTCCAAATGTCCAGTGGCATTTTCTACAGAAAGAGTGTTCAGATCTGCTCAATCAAAAGTATGGTTTAACTCTGTTAGCTGAATGCACAGATCAGAAAGAAGTTTCACCGAATGATTCTGTGTAGTTTATATTTGAAGACATTCCTTTTTCCACTATTACCCTCTTAGCGCTCCGAATCTCCACTTGCATTTTCTACAAAAAGAGTGTTACATAACTGCTCAATCAAAAATATGTTTTATCTCTGTTAACTGAATTTACAGATCAGAAATAAGTTTCACAGAATGCATCTGTGTAGTTTTTATTTGAAGATATTCTTTTTCCCAATGTAGGCCTCTTAGCGCTTAGCATGTCCAATTGCAGTTTCTACAGAAAGAGTGTTTCAGAACGGCTCAATCAAAAGTAAGGTTCAACTCTGTTAGTTGAATGCACAGAACAGAAAGAATTTTCACAGAATGCTACTGTTTAGTTTATATTTGAATATATTCCTTTTTCCTCTATTACCCTCTTAGCGCTCCGAATGTCCACTTGCATTTTCTACAGAAAGAGTGTTCAGAACTGCGCAATCAAAAGTATGGTTTAACTCTGTTAGCTTAATGAACATATCAGAAATAAGTTTCACACAATGCTTCTGTGTAGTTTTTATTTGAAGATATTATTTTTCCCAATATAGGCCTCTTAGCGCTCAGAATGTCCAATTGCAGTTTCTACAGAAAGAGTGTTTCAGAAAGGCTCAATCAAAAGTATGGTTCAACTCTGTTAGTTGAATGCACAGAACAGAAAGAAGTTTCATACAATGCTTCTGTGTAGTTTATATTTGAACATATTCTTTTTTCCACTATTACCCACTTAGCGCTACGAATGTCCAGTTGCATTTTCTACAGACAGAGTGTTTCAAAACTGCTCAATCAAATGTATGGTTTAACTCTGTTAGCTGAATGCTCAGATCAGAAAGAAGTTTCACAGAATGCTTCTGTGTAGTTTATATTTGAATATATTCCTTTTTCCACTACTACTCTCTTAGCGCTCCAAATGTCCAGTTGCATTTTCTACAGAAAGAGAGTTCAGATCTGCTCAATCAAAAGTATGGTTTAACTCTGTTAGCTGAATGCACAGATCAGAAAGAAGTTTCACAGAATGATTCTGTGTAGTTTATATTTGGAGACATTCCTTTTTCCACTATTAACCTCTTAGCGCTCCGAATCTCCACTTGCATTTTCTACAGAAAGAGTGTTTCATAACGGCTCAATCAAAACTAAGGTTCAACTCTTTTAGTTGAACAAACAGAACAGAAAGAAGTTTCACACAATTCTTCTGTGTAGTTTTTATTTGTAGACATTCTTTTTCCCAATATAGGACTCTTAGCGCTCAGAATATCCAATTGCAGTTTCTACAGAAAGAGTGTTTCAGATCGGCTCAATCAAAAGTAAGGTTCAACTCTTTTAGTTGAATGCACAGAACAGAAAGAAGTTTCATACAATGCTTCTGTGTAGTTTATATTTGAACATATTCTTTTTTCCACTATTACCCACTTAGCGCTACGAATGCCCAGTTGCATTTTCTACAGACAGAGTTTTTCAAAACTGCTCAATCAAAAGTATGGTTTAACTCTGTTAGCTGAATGCTCAGATCAGAAAGAAGTTTCAAAGAATTCTTCTGTGTAGTTTATATTTGAATATATTCCGTTTTCCACTACTACGCTCTTAGCGCTCCAAATGTCCAGTTGCATTTTCTACAGAAAGAGTGTTCAGATCTGCTCAATCAAAAGTATGGTTTAACTCTGTTAGCTGAATGCACAGATCAGAAAAAAGTTTCACCGAATGATTCTGTGTAGTTTATATTTGAAGACATTCCTTTTTCCACTATTACCCTCTTAGCGCTCCGAATCTCCACTTGCATTTTCTACAAAAAGAGTGTTTCATAACTGCTCAATCAAAAATATATTTTATCTCTGTTAACTGAATTTACAGATCAGAAATAAGTTTCACAGAATGCATCTGTGTAGTTTTTATTTGAAGTTATTCTTTTTCCCAATGTAGGCCTCTTAGCGCTTAGCATGTCCAATTGCAGTTTCTACAGAAAGAGTGTTTCAGAACGGCTCAATCAAATGTAAGGTTCCACTCTGTTAGCTGAATGCACAGAACAGAAAGAGTTTTCACAGAATGCTACTGTGTAGTTTATATTTGAATATATTCCTTTTTCCACTATTACCCTCTTAGCGCTCCGAATGTCCACTTGCATTTTCTACAGAAAGAGTGTTCAGAACTGCGCAATCAAAAGTATGGTTTAACTCTGTTAGCTTAATGAACATATCAGAAATAAGTTTCACACAATGCTTCTGTGTAGTTTTTATTTGAAGATATTATTTTTCCCAATATAGGCCTCTTAGCGCTCAGAATGTCCAATTGCAGTTTCTACAGAAAGAGAGTTTCAGAAAGGCTCAATCAAAAGTAAGGTTCAACTCTGTTAGTTGAATGCACAGAACAGAAAGAAGTTTCATACAATGCTTCTGTGTAGTTTATCTTTGAACATATTCTTTTTTCCACTATTACCCACTTAGCGCTACGAATGTCCAGTTGCATTTTCTACAGACAGAGTGTTTCAAAACTGCTCAATCAAAAGTATGGTTTAACTCTGTTAGCTGAATTTTCAGATCAGAAAGAAGTTTCACAGAATGCTTCTGTGTAGTTTATATTTGAATATATTCCTTTTTCCACTACTACTCTCTTAGCGCTCCAAATGTCCAGTTGCATTTTCTACAGAAATAGAGTTCAGATCTGCTCAATCAAAAGTATGGTTTAACTCTGTTAGCTGAATGCACAGATCAGAAAGAAGTTTCACAGAATGATTCTGTGTAGTTTATATTTGGAGACATTCCTTTTTCCACTATTACCCTCTTAGCGCTCCGAATCTCCACTTGCATTTTCTACAGAAAGAGTGTTTCAGAACGGCTCAATCAAAACTAAGGTTCAAATCTTTTAGTTGAACAAACAGAACAGAAAGAAGTTTCACACAATTCTTCTGTGTAGTTTTTATTTGTAGACATTCTTTTTCCCAATATAGGCCTCTTAGCGCTCAGAATGTCCAATTGCAGTTTCTACACAAAGAGTGTTTCAGAACGGCTCAATCAAAAGTAAGGTTCAACTCTGTTAGTTGAATGCACAGAACACAAAGAAGTTTCATACAATGCTTCTGTGTAGTTCATATTTGAACATATTCTTTTTTCCACTATTACCCACTTAGCGCTACGAATGTCCAGTTGCATTTTCTACAGACAGAGTCTTTCAAAACTGCTCAATCAAAAGTATGGTTTAACTCTGTTAGCTGAATGCTCAGATCAGAAAGGAGTTTCACAGAAGGCTTCTGTGTAGTTTATATTTGAATATATTCCTTTTTCCACTACTACTCTCTTAGCGCTCCAAATGTCCAGTTGCATTTTCTACAGAAAGAGTGTTCAGATCTGCTCAATCAAAGGTATGGTTTAACTCTGTTAGCTGAATGCACAGATCAGAAAGAAGTTTCACAGAATGATTCTGTGTAGTTTATATTTGGAGACATTCCTTTTTCCACTATTACCCTCTTAGCGCTCTGAATCTCCACTTGCATTTTCTACAGAAAGAGTGTTTCAGAACGGCTCAATCAAAACTAAGGTTCAACTCTTTTAGTTGAACAAACAGAACAGAAAGAAGTTTCACACAATTCTTCTGTGTAGTTTTTATTTGTAGACATTCTTTTTCCCAATATAGGCCTCTTAGCGCTCAGAATGTCCAATTGCAGTTTCTACAAAAGAGTGTTTCAGATCGGCTCAATCAAAAGTAAGGTTCAACTCTGTTAGTTGAAGGCACAGAACAGAAAGAAGTTTCATACAATGCTTCTGTGTAGTTTATATTTGAACATATTCTTTTTTCCACTATTACCCACTTAGCGCTACGAATGTCCAGTTGCATTTTCTACAGACAGAGTGTTTCAAAACTGCTCAATCAAAAGTATGGTTTAACTCTGTTAGCTGAATGCTCAGATCAGAAAGAAGTTTCACAGAATTCTTCTGTGTAGTTTATATTTGAATATATTCTTTTTCCACTACTACACTCTTAGCGCTCCAAATGTCCAGTTGCATTTTCTACAGAAAGAGTGTTCAGATCTGCTCAATCAAAAGTATGGTTTAACTCTGTTAGCTGAATGCACAGATCAGAAAGAAGTTTCACCGAATGATTCTGTGTAGTTTATATTTGAAGACATTCCTTTTTCCACTATTACCCTCTTAGCGCTCCGAATCTCCACTTGCATTTTCTACAAAAAGAGTGTTTCATAACTGCTCAATCAAAAATATGTTTTAATTCTGTTAACTGAATTTACACATCAGAGATAAGTTTCACAGAATGCATCTGTGTAGTTTTTATTTGAAGATATTCTTTTTCCCAATGTAGGCCTCTTAGCGCTTAGCATGTCCAATTGCAGTTTCTACAGAAAGAGTGTTTCAGAACGGCTCAATCAAAAGTAAGGTTCAACTCTGTTAGCTGAATGCACAGAACAGAAAGAGTTTTCACAGAATGCTACTGTTTAGTTTATATTTGAATATATTCCTTTTTCCACTATTACCCTCTTAGCGCTCCGAATGTCCACTTGCATTTTCTACAGAAAGAGTGTTCAGAACTGCGCAATCAAAAGTATGGTTTAACTCTGTTAGCTTAATGAACATATCAGAAATAAGTTTCACACAATGCTTCTGTGTAGTTTTTATTTGAAGATATTATTTTTCCCAATATAGGCCTCTTAGCGCTCAGAATGTCCAATTGCAGTTTCTACAGAAAGAGTGTTTCAGAAAGGCTCAATCAAAAGTAAGGTTCAACTCTGTTAGTTGAATGCACAGAACAGAAAGAAGTTTCATACAATGCTTCTGTGTAGTTTATCTTTGAACATATTCTTTTTTCCACTATTACCCACTTAGCGCTACGAATGTCCAGTTGCATTTTCTACAGACAGAGTGTTTCAAAACTGCTCAATCAAATGTATGGTTTAACTCTGTTAGCTGAATGCTCAGATCAGAAAGAAGTTTCACAGAATGCTTCTGTGTAGTTTATATTTGAATATATTCCTTTTTCCACTACTACTCTCTTAGCGCTGCAAATTTCCAGTTGCATTTTCTACAGAAAGAGAGTTCAGATCTGCTCAATCAAAAGTATGGTTTAACTCTGTTAGCTGAATGCACAGATCAGAAAGAAGTTTCACAGAATGATTCTGTGTAGTTTATATTTGGAGACATTCCTTTTTCCACTATTACCCTCTTAGCGCTCCGAATCTCCACTTGCATTTTCTACAGAAAGAGTGTTTCAGAACGGCTCAATCAAAACTAAGGTTCAACTCTTTTAGTTGAACAAACAGAACAGAAAGAAGTTTCACACAATTCTTCTGTGTAGTTTTTATTTGTAGACATTCTTTTTCCCAATATAGGCCTGTTAGCGCTCAGAATGTCCAATTGCAGTTTCTACAGAAAGAGTGTTTCAGAACGGCTCAATCAAAAGTAAGGTTCAACTCTGTTAGTTGAATGCACAGAACACAAAGAAGTTTCATAAAATGCTTCTGTGTAGTTCATATTTGAACATATTCTTTTTTCCACTATTACCCACTTAGCGCTACGAATGTCCAGTTGCATTTTCTACAGACAGAGTGTTTCAAAACTGCTCAATCAAAAGTATGGTTTAACTCTGTTAGCTGAATGCTCAGATCAGAAAGAAGTTTCACAGAAGGCTTCTGTGTAGTTTATATTTGAATATATTCCTTTTTCCACTACTACTCTCTTAGCGCTCCAAAGGTCCAGTTGCATTTTCTACAGAAAGAGTGTTCAGATCTGCTCAATCAAAGGTATGGTTTAACTCTGTTAGCTGAATGCACAGATCAGAAAGAAGTTTCACAGAATGATTCTGTGTAGTTTATATTTGGAGACATTCCTTTTTCCACTATTACCCTCTTAGCGCTCCGAATCTCCACTTGCATTTTCTACAGAAAGAGTGTTTCAGAACGGCTCAATCAAAACTAAGGTTCAACTCTTTTAGTTGAATAAACAGAACAGAAAGAAGTTTCACACAATTCTTCTGTGTAGTTTTTATTTGTAGACATTCTTTTTCCCAATATAGGCCTCTTAGCGCTCAGAATGTCCAATTGCAGTTTCTACAAAAGAGTGTTTCAGATCGGCTCAATCAAAAGTAAGGTTCAACTCTGTTAGTTGAATGCACAGAACAGAAAGAAGTTTCATACAATGCTTCTGTGTAGTTTATATTTGAACATATTTTTTTTCCACTATTACCCACTTAGCGCTACGAATGTCCAGTTGCATTTTCTACAGACAGAGTGTTTCAAAACTGCTCAATCAAAAGTATGGTTTAACTCTGTTAGCTGAATGCTCAGATCAGAAAGAAGTTTCACAGAATGCTTCTGTGTAGTTTATATTTGAATATATTCCTTTTTCCACTACTACTCTCTTAGCGCTCCAAATGTCCAGTTGCATTTTCTACAGAAAGAGTGTTCAGATCTGCTCAATCAAAAGTATGGTTTAACACTGTTAGCTGAATGCACAGATCAGAAAGAAGTTTCACAGAATGGTTCTGTGTAGTTTATATTTGGAGTCATTCCTTTTTCCACTATTACCCTCTTAGCGCTCCGAATCTCCACTTGCATTTTCTACAGAAAGAGTGTTTCAGAACGGCTCAATCAAAACTAAGGTTCAACTCTTTTAGTTGAACAAACAGAACAGAAAGAAGTTTCACACAATTCTTCTGTGTAGTTTTTATTTGTAGACATTCTTTTTCCCAATATAGGCCTCTTAGCGCTCAGAATGTCCAATTGCAGTTTCTACAAAAGAGTGTTTCAGATCGGCTCAATCAAAAGTAAGGTTCAACTCTGTTAGTTGAATGCACAGAACAGAAAGAAGTTTCATACAATGCTTCTGTGTAGTTTATATTTGAACATATTCTTTTTTCCACTATTACCCACTTAGCGCTACGAATGTCCAGTTGCATTTTCTACGGACAGAGTGTTTCAAAACTGCTCAATCAAAAGTATTTTTTAACTCTGTTAGCTGAATGCTCAGATCAGAAAGAAGTTTCACAGAATGCTTCTGTGTAGTTTATATTTGAATATATTCCTTTTTCCACTACTACGCTCTTAGCGCTCCAAATGTCCAGTTGCATTTTCTACAGAAAGAGTGTTCAGATCTGCTCAATCAAAAGTATGGTTTAACTCTGTTAGGTGAATGCACAGATCAGAAAAAAGTTTCACCGAATGATTCTGTGTAGTTTATATTTGAAGACATTCCTTTTTCCACTATTACACTCTTAGCGCTCCGAATCTCCACTTGCATTTTCTACAAAAAGAGTGTTTCATAACTGCTCAATCAAAAATATATTTTATCTCTGTTAACTGAATTTACAGATCAGAAATAAGTTTCACAGAATGCATCTGTGTAGTTTTTATTTGAAGATATTCTTTTTCCCAATGTAGGCCTCTTAGCGCTTAGCATGTCCAATTGCAGTTTCTACAGAAAGAGTGTTTCAGAACGGCTCAATCAAAAGTAAGGTTCAACTCTGTTAGTTGAATGCACAGAACAGAAAGAATTTTCACAGAATGCTACTGTGTAGTTTATATTTGAATATATTCCTTTTTCCACTATTACCCTCTTAGCGCTCCGAATGTCCACTTGCATTTTCTACAGAAAGAGTGTTCAGAACTGCGCAATCAAAAGTATGGTTTAACTCTGTTAGCTTAATGAACATATCAGAAATAAGTTTCACACAATGCTTCTGTGTAGTTTTTATTTGAAGATATTATTTTTCCCAATATAGGCCTCTTAGCGCTCAGAATGTCCAATTGCAGTTTCTACAGAAAGAGTGTTTCAGAAAGGCTCAATCAAAAGTAAGGTTCAACTCTGTTAGTTGAATGCACAGAACAGAAAGAAGTTTCATACAATGCTTCTGTGTAGTTTATATTTGAACATATTCTTTTTTCCACTATTACCCACTTAGCGCTACGAATGTCCAGTTGCATTTTCTACAGACAGAGTGTTTCAAAACTGGTCAATCAAATGTATGGTTTAACTCTGTTAGCTGAATGCTCAGATCAGAAAGAAGTTTCACAGAATGCTTCTGTGTAGTTTATATTTGAATATATTCCTTTTTCCACTACTACTCTCTTAGCGCTCCAAATGTCCAGTTGCATTTTCTACAGAAAGAGAGTTCAGATCTGCTCAATCAAAAGTATGGTTTAACTCTGTTAGCTGAATGCACAGATCAGAAAGAAGTTTCACAGAATGATTCTGTGTAGTTTATATTTGGAGACATTCCTTTTTCCACTATTAACCTCTTAGCGCTCCGAATCTCCACTTGCATTTTCTACAGAAAGAGTGTTTCATAACGGCTCAATCAAAACTAAGGTTCAACTCTTTTAGTTGAACAAACAGAACAGAAAGAAGTTTCACACAATTCTTCTGTGTAGTTTTTATTTGTAGACATTCTTTTTCCCAATATAGGCCTCTTAGCGCTCAGAATGTCCAATTGCAGTTTCTACAAAAGAGTGTTTCAGATCGGCTCAATCAAAAGTAAGGTTCAACTCTGTTAGTTGAAGGCACAGAACAGAAAGAAGTTTCATACAATGCTTCTGTGTAGTTTATATTTGAACATATTCTTTTTTCCACTATTACCCACTTAGCGCTACGAATGTCCAGTTGCATTTTCTACAGACAGAGTGTTTCAAAACTGCTCAATCAAAAGTATGGTTTAACTCTGTTAGCTGAATGCTCAGATCAGAAAGAAGTTTCACAGAATTCTTCTGTGTAGTTTATATTTGAATATATTCTTTTTCCACTACTACACTCTTAGCGCTCCAAATGTCCAGTTGCATTTTCTACAGAAAGAGTGTTCAGATCTGCTCAATCAAAAGTATGGTTTAACTCTGTTAGCTGAATGCACAGATCAGAAAGAAGTTTCACCGAATGATTCTGTGTAGTTTATATTTGAAGACATTCCTTTTTCCACTATTACCCTCTTAGCGCTCCGAATCTCCACTTGCATTTTCTACAAAAAGAGTGTTTCGTAACTGCTCAATCAAAAATATGTTTTATCTCTGTTAACTGAATTTACACATCAGAGATAAGTTTCACAGAATGCATCTGTGTAGTTTTTATTTGAAGATATTCTTTTTCCCAATGTAGGCCTCTTAGCGCTTAGCATGTCCAATTGCAGTTTCTACAGAAAGAGTGTTTCAGAACGGCTCAATCAAAAGTAAGGTTCAACTCTGTTAGCTGAATGCACAGAACAGAAAGAGTTTTCACAGAATGCTACTGTTTAGTTTATATTTGAATATATTCCTTTTTCCACTATTACCCTCTTAGCGCTCCGAATGTCCACTTGCATTTTCTACAGAAAGAGTGTTCAGAACTGCGCAATCAAAAGTATGGTTTAACTCTGTTAGCTTAATGAACATATCAGAAATAAGTTTCACACAATGCTTCTGTGTAGTTTTTATTTGAAGATATTATTTTTCCCAATATAGGCCTCTTAGCGCTCAGAATGTCCAATTGCAGTTTCTACAGAAAGAGTGTTTCAGAAAGGCTCAATCAAAAGTAAGGTTCAACTCTGTTAGTTGAATGCACAGAACAGAAAGAAGTTTCATACAATGCTTCTGTGTAGTTTATCTTTGAACATATTCTTTTTTCCACTATTACCCACTTAGCGCTACGAATGTCCAGTTGCATTTTCTACAGACAGAGTGTTTCAAAACTGCTCAATCAAATGTATGGTTTAACTCTGTTAGCTGAATGCTCAGATCAGAAAGAAGTTTCACAGAATGCTTCTGTGTAGTTTATATTTGAATATATTCCTTTTTCCACTACTACTCTCTTAGCGCTCCAAATGTCCAGTTGCATTTTCTACAGAAAGAGAGTTCAGATCTGCTCAATCAAAAGTATGGTTTAACTCTGTTAGCTGAATGCACAGATCAGAAAGAAGTTTCACAGAATGATTCTGTGTAGTTTATATTTGGAGACATTCCTTTTTCCACTATTACCCTCTTAGCGCTCCGAATCTCCACTTGCATTTTCTACAGAAGGAGTGTTTCAGAACGGCTCAATCAAAACTAAGGTTCAACTCTTTTAGTTGAACAAACAGAACAGAAAGAAGTTTCACACAATTCTTCTGTGTAGTTTTTATTTGTAGACATTCTTTTTCCCAATATAGGCCTGTTAGCGCTCAGAATGTCCAATTGCAGTTTCTACAGAAAGAGTGTTTCAGAACGGCTCAATCAAAAGTAAGGTTCAACTCTGTTAGTTGAATGCACAGAACACAAAGAAGTTTCATAAAATGCTTCTGTGTAGTTCATATTTGAACATATTCTTTTTTCCACTATTACCCACTTAGCGCTACGAATGTCCAGTTGCATTTTCTACAGACAGAGTGTTTCAAAACTGCTCAATCAAAAGTATGGTTTAACTCTGTTAGCTGAATGCTCAGATCAGAAAGAAGTTTCACAGAAGGCTTCTGTGTAGTTTATATTTGAATATATTCCTTTTTCCACTACTACTCTCTTAGCGCTCCAAATGTCCAGTTGCATTTTCTACAGAAAGAGTGTTCAGATCTGCTCAATCAAAGGTATGGTTTAACTCTGTTAGCTGAATGCACAGATCAGAAAGAAGTTTCACAGAATGATTCTGTGTAGTTTATATTTGGAGACATTCCTTTTTCCACTATTACCCTCTTAGCGCTCCGAATCTCCACTTGCATTTTCTACAGAAAGAGTGTTTCAGAACGGCTCAATCAAAACTAAGGTTCAAATCTTTTAGTTGAATAAACAGAACAGAAAGAAGTTTCACACAATTCTTCTGTGTAGTTTTTATTTGTAGACATTCTTTTTCCCAATATAGGCCTCTTAGCGCTCAGAATGTCCAATTGCAGTTTCTACAAAAGAGTGTTTCAGATCGGCTCAATCAAAAGTAAGGTTCAACTCTGTTAGTTGAATGCACAGAACAGAAAGAAGTTTCATACAATGCTTCTGTGTAGTTTATATTTGAACATATTTTTTTTCCACTATTACCCACTTAGCGCTACGAATGTCCAGTTGCATTTTCTACAGACAGAGTGTTTCAAAACTGCTCAATCAAAAGTATGGTTTAACTCTGTTAGCTGAATGCTCAGATCAGAAAGAAGTTTCACAGAATGCTTCTGTGTAGTTTATATTTGAATATATTCCTTTTTCCACTGCTACTCTCTTAGCGCTCCAAATGTCCAGTTGCATTTTCTACAGAAAGAGTGTTCAGATCTGCTCAATCAAAAGTATGGTTTAACACTGTTAGCTGAATGCACAGATCAGAAAGAAGTTTCACAGAATGGTTCTGTGTAGTTTATATTTGGAGTCATTCCTTTTTCCACTATTACCCTCTTAGCGCTCCGAATCTCCACTTGCATTTTCTACAGAAAGAGTGTTTCAGAACGGCTCAATCAAAACTAAGGTTCAACTCTTTTAGTTGAACAAACAGAACAGAAAGAAGTTTCACACAATTCTTCTGTGTAGTTTTTATTTGTAGACATTCTTTTTCCCAATATAGGCCTCTTAGCGCTCAGAATGTCCAATTGCAGTTTCTACAAAAGAGTGTTTCAGATCGGCTCAATCAAAAGTAAGGTTCAACTCTGTTAGTTGAATGCACAGAACAGAAAGAAGTTTCATACAATGCTTCTGTGTAGTTTATATTTGAACATATTCTTTTTTCCACTATTACCCACTTAGCGCTACGAATGTCCAGTTGCATTTTCTACGGACAGAGTGTTTCAAAACTGCTCAATCAAAAGTATTTTTTAACTCTGTTAGCTGAATGCTCAGATCAGAAAGAAGTTTCACAGAATGCTTCTGTGTAGTTTATATTTGAATATATTCCTTTTTCCACTACTACGCTCTTAGCGCTCCAAATGTCCAGTTGCATTTTCTACAGAAAGAGTGTTCAGATCTGCTCAATCAAAAGTATGGTTTAACTCTGTTAGCTGAATGCACAGATCAGAAAGAAGTTTCACCGAATGATTCTGGGTAGTTTATATTTGAAGACATTCCTTTTTCCACTATTACCCTCTTAGCGCTCCGAATCTCCACTTGCATTTTCTACAAAAAGAGTGTTTCATAACTGCTCAATCAAAAATATGTTTTATCTCTGTTAACTGAATTTACAGATCAGAAATAAGTTTCACAGAATGCATCTGTGTAGTTTTTATTTGAAGATATTCTTTTTCCCAATGTAGGCCTCGTAGCGCTTAGCATGTCCAATTGCAGTTTCTACAGAAAGAGTGTTTCAGAACGGCTCAATCAAAAGTAAGGTTCAACTCTGTTAGTTGAATGCACAGAACAGAAAGAATTTTCACAGAATGCTACTGTGTAGTTTATATTTGAATATATTCCTTTTTCCACTATTACCCTCTTAGCGCTCCGAATGTCCACTTGCATTTTCTACAGAAAGAGTGTTCAGAACTGCGCAATCAAAAGTATGGTTTAACTCTGTTAGCTTAATGAACATATCAGAAATAAGTTTCACACAATGCTTCTGTGTAGTTTTTATTTGAAGATATTATTTTTCCCAATATAGGCCTCTTAGCGCTCAGAATGTCCAATTGCAGTTTCTACAGAAAGAGTGTTTCAGAAAGGCTCAATCAAAAGTAAGGTTCAACTCTGTTAGTTGAATGCACAGAACAGAAAGAAGTTTCATACAATGCTTCTGTGTAGTTTATATTTGAACATATTCTTTTTTCCACTATTACCCACTTAGCGCTACGAATGTCCAGTTGCATTTTCTACAGACAGAGTGTTTCAAAACTGCTCAATCAAATGTATGGTTTAACTCTGTTAGCTGAATGCTCAGATCAGAAAGAAGTTTCACAGAATGCTTCTGTGTAGTTTATATTTGAATATATTCCTTTTTCCACTACTACTCTCTTAGCGCTCCAAATGTCCAGTTGCATTTTCTACAGAAAGAGAGTTCAGATCTGCTCAATCAAAAGTATGGTTTAACTCTGTTAGCTGAATGCACAGATCAGAAAGAAGTTTCACAGAATGATTCTGTGTAGTTTATATTTGGAGACATTCCTTTTTCCACTATTAACCTCTTAGCGCTCCGAATCTCCACTTGCATTTTCTACAGAAAGAGTGTTTCATAACGGCTCAATCAAAACTAAGGTTCAACTCTTTTAGTTGAACAAACAGAACAGAAAGAAGTTTCACACAATTCTTCTGTGTAGTTTTTATTTGTAGACATTCTTTTTCCCAATATAGGCCTCTTAGCGCTCAGAATATCCAATTGCAGTTTCTACAGAAAGAGTGTTTCAGATCGGCTCAATCAAAAGTAAGGTTCAACTCTGTTAGTTGAATGCACAGAACAGAAAGAAGTTTCATACAATGCTTCTGTGTAGTTTATATTTGAACATATTCTTTTTTCCACTATTACCCACTTAGCGCTACGAATGCCCAGTTGCATTTTCTACAGACAGAGTTTTTCAAAACTGCTCAATCAAAAGTATGGTTTAACTCTGTTAGCTGAATGCTCAGATCAGAAAGAAGTTTCAAAGAATTCTTCTGTGTAGTTTATATTTGAATATATTCCGTTTTCCACTACTACGCTCTTAGCGCTCCAAATGTCCAGTTGCATTTTCTACAGAAAGAGTGTTCAGATCTGCTCAATCAAAAGTATGGTTTAACTCTGTTAGCTGAATGCACAGATCAGAAAAAAGTTTCACCGAATGATTCTGTGTAGTTTATATTTGAAGACATTCCTTTTTCCACTATTACCCTCTTAGCGCTCCGAATCTCCACTTGCATTTTCTACAAAAAGAGTGTTTCATAACTGCTCAATCAAAAATATATTTTATCTCTGTTAACTGAATTTACAGATCAGAAATAAGTTTCACAGAATGCATCTGTGTAGTTTTTATTTGAAGATATTCTTTTTCCCAATGTAGGCCTCTTAGCGCTTAGCATGTCCAATTGCAGTTTCTACAGAAAGAGTGTTTCAGAACGGCTCAATCAAATGTAAGGTTCCACTCTGTTAGCTGAATGCACAGAACAGAAAGAGTTTTCACAGAATGCTACTGTGTAGTTTATATTTGAATATATTCCTTTTTCCACTATTACCCTCTTAGCGCTCCGAATGTCCACTTGCATTTTCTACAGAAAGAGTGTTCAGAACTGCGCAATGAAAAGTATGGTTTAACTCTGTTAGCTTAATGAACATATCAGAAATAAGTTTCACACAATGCTTCTGTGTAGTTTTTATTTGAAGATATTATTTTTCCCAATATAGTCCTCTTAGCGCTCAGAATGTCCAATTGCAGTTTCTACAGAAAGAGTGTTTCAGAAAGGCTCAATCAAAAGTAAGGTTCAACTCTGTTAGTTGAATGCACAGAACAGAAAGAAGTTTCATACAATGCTTCTGTGTAGTTTATCTTTGAACATATTCTTTTTTCCACTATTACCCACTTAGCGCTACGAATGTCCAGTTGCATTTTCTACAGACAGAGTGTTTCAAAACTGCTCAATCAAAAGTATGGTTTAACTCTGTTAGCTGAATTTTCAGATCAGAAAGAAGTTTCACAGAATGCTTCTGTGTAGTTTATATTTGAATATATTCATTTTTCCACTACTACTCTCTTAGCGCTCCAAATGTCCAGTTGCATTTTCTACAGAAATAGAGTTCAGATCTGCTCAATCAAAAGTATGGTTTAACTCTGTTAGCTGAATGCATAGATCAGAAAGAAGTTTCACAGAATGATTCTGTGTAGTTTATATTTGGAGACATTCCTTTTTCCACTATTACCCTCTTAGCGCTCCGAATCTCCACTTGCATTTTCTACAGAAAGAGTGTTTCAGAACGGCTCAATCAAAACTAAGGTTCAAATCTTTTAGTTGAACAAACAGAACAGAAAGAAGTTTCACACAATTCTTCTGTGTAGTTTTTATTTGTAGACATTCTTTTTCCCAATATAGGCCTCTTAGCGCTCAGAATGTCCAATTGCAGTTTCTACAGAAAGAGTGTTTCAGAACGGCTCAATCAAAAGTAAGGTTCAACTCTGTTAGTTGAATGCACAGAACACAAAGAAGTTTCATACAATGCTTCTGTGTAGTTCATATTTGAACATATTCTTTTTTCCACTATTACCCACTTAGCGCTACGAATGTCCAGTTGCATTTTCTACAGACAGAGTCTTTCAAAACTGCTCAATCAAAAGTATGGTTTAACTCTGTTAGCTGAATGCTCAGATCAGAAAGGAGTTTCACAGAAGGCTTCTGTGTAGTTTATATTTGAATATATTCCTTTTTCCACTACTACTCTCTTAGCGCTCCAAATGTCCAGTTGCATTTTCTACAGAAAGAGTGTTCAGATCTGCTCAATCAAAGGTATGGTTTAACTCTGTTAGCTGAATGCACAGATCAGAAAGAAGTTTCACAGAATGATTCTGTGTAGTTTATATTTGGAGACATTCCTTTTTCCACTATTACCCTCTTAGCGCTCGGAATCTCCACTTGCATTTTCTACAGAAAGAGTGTTTCAGAACGGCTCAATCAAAACTAAGGTTCAACTCTTTTAGTTGAACAAACAGAACAGAAAGAAGTTTCACAGAATTCTTCTGTGTAGTTTTTATTTGTAGACATTCTTTTTCCCAATATAGGCCTCTTAGCGCTCAGAATGTCCAATTGCAGTTTCTACAAAAGAGTGTTTCAGATCGGCTCAATCAAAAGTAAGGTTCAACTCTGTTAGTTGAAGGCACAGAACAGAAAGAAGTTTCATACAATGCTTCTGTGTAGTTTATATTTGAACATATTCTTTTTTCCACTATTACCCACTTAGCGCTACGAATGTCCAGTTGCATTTTCTACAGACAGAGTGTTTCAAAACTGCTCAATCAAAAGTATGGTTTAACTCTGTTAGCTGAATGCTCAGATCAGAAAGAAGTTTCACAGAATTCTTCTGTGTAGTTTATATTTTAATATATTCTTTTTCCACTACTACACTCTTAGCGCTCCAAATGTCCAGTTGCATTTTCTACAGAAAGAGTGTTCAGATCTGCTCAATCAAAAGTATGGTTTAACTCTGTTAGCTGAATGCACAGATCAGAAAGAAGTTTCACCGAATGATTCTGTGTAGTTTATATTTGAAGTCATTCCTTTTTCCACTATTACCCTCTTAGCGCTCCGAATCTCCACTTGCATTTTCTACAAAAAGTGTTTCATAACTGCTCAATCAAAAATATGTTTTATCTCTGTTAGCTGAATTTACACATCAGAGATAAGTTTCACAGAATGCATCTGTGTAGTTTTTATTTGAAGATATTCTTTTTCCCAATGTAGGCCTCTTAGCGCTTAGCATGTCCAATTGCAGTTTCTACAGAAAGAGTGTTTCAGAACGGCTCAATCAAAAGTAAGGTTCAACTCTGTTAGCTGAATGCACAGAACAGAAAGAGTTTTCACAGAATGCTACTGTTTAGTTTATATTTGAATATATTCCTTTTTCCACTATTACCCTCTTAGCGCTCCGAATGTCCACTTGCATTTTCTACAGAAAGAGTGTTCAGAACTGCGCAATCAAAAGTATGGTTTAACTCTGTTAGCTTAATGAACATATCAGAAATAAGTTTCACACAATTCTTCTGTGTAGTTTTTATTTGAAGATATTATTTTTCCCAATATAGGCCTCTTAGCGCTCAGAATGTCCAATTGCAGTTTCTACAGAAAGAGTGTTTCAGAAAGGCTCAATCAAAAGTAAGGTTCAACTCTGTTAGTTGAATGCACAGAACAGAAAGAAGTTTCATACAATGCTTCTGTGTAGTTTATCTTTGAACATATTCTTTTTTCCACTATTACCCACTTAGCGCTACGAATGTCCAGTTGCATTTTCTACAGACAGAGTGTTTCAAAACTGCTCAATCAAATGTATGTTTTAACTCTGTTAGCTGAATGCTCAGATCAGAAAGAAGTTTCACAGAATGCTTCTGTGTAGTTTATATTTGAATATATTCCTTTTTCCACTACTACTCTCTTAGCGCTCCAAATGTCCAGTTGCATTTTCTACAGAAAGAGAGTTCAGATCTGCTCAATCAAAAGTATGGTTTAACTCTGTTAGCTGAATGCACAGATCAGAAAGAAGTTTCACAGAATGATTCTGTGTAGTTTATATTTGGAGACATTCCTTTTTCCACTATTACCCTCTTAGCGCTCCGAATCTCCACTTGCATTTTCTACAGAAAGAGTGTTTCAGAACGGCTCAATCAAAACTAAGGTTCAACTCTTTTAGTTGAACAAACAGAACAGAAAGAAGTTTCACACAATTCTTCTGTGTAGTTTTTATTTGTAGACATTCTTTTTCCCAACATAGGCCTGTTAGCGCTCAGAATGTCCAATTGCAGTTTCTACAGAAAGAGTGTTTCAGAACGGCTCAATCAAAAGTAAGGTTCAACTCTGTTAGTTGAATGCACAGAACAGAAAGAAGTTTCATACAATGCTTCTGTGTAGTTTATATTTGAACATATTTTTTTTCCACTATTACCCACTTAGCGCTACGAATGTCCAGTTGCATTTTCTACAGACAGAGTGTTTCAAAACTGCTCAATCAAAAGTATGGTTTAACTCTGTTAGCTGAATGCTCAGATCAGAAAGTAGTTTCACAGAATGCTTCTGTGTAGTTTATATTTGAATATATTCCTTTTTCCACTACTACTCTCTTAGCGCTCCAAATGTCCAGTTGCATTTTCTACAGAAAGAGTGTTCAGATCTGCTCAATCAAAAGTATGGTTTAACACTGTTAGCTGAATGCACAGATCAGAAAGAAGTTTCACAGAATGGTTCTGTGTAGTTTATATTTGGAGTAATTCCTTTTTCCACTATTACCCTCTTAGCGCTCCGAATCTCCACTTGCATTTTCTACAGAAAGAGTGTTTCAGAGCGGCTCAATCAAAACTAAGGTTCAACTCTTTTAGTTGAACAAACAGAACAGAAAGAAGTTTCACACAATTCTTCTGTGTAGTTTTTATTTTTAGACATTCTTTTTCCCAATATAGGCCTCTTAGCGCTCAGAATGTCCAATTGCAGTTTCTACAGAAAGAGTGTTTCAGAACGGCTCAATCAAAAGTAAGGTTCAACTCTGTTAGTTGAATGCACAGAACACAAAGAAGTTTCATACAATGCTTCTGTGTAGTTTATATTTGAACATATTCTTTTTTCCACTATTACCCACTTAGCGCTACGAATGTCCAGTTGCATTTTCTACAGACAGAGTGTTTCAAAACTGCTCAATCAAAAGTATGGTTTAACTCTGTTAGCTGAATGCTCAGATCAGAAAGAAGTTTCACAGAATGCTTCTGTGTAGTTTATATTTGAATATATTCCTTTTTCCACTACTACTCTCTTAGCGCTCCAAATGTCCAGTTACATTTTCTACAGAAAGAGAGTTCAGATCTGCTCAATCAAAAGTATGGTTTAACTCTGTTAGCTGAATGCACAGATCAGAAAGAAGTTTCACAGAATGATTCTGTGTAGTTTATATTTGGAGACATTCCTTTTTCCACTATTACCCTCTTAGCGCTCCTAATCTCCACTTGCATTTTCTACAGAAAGAGTGTTTCAGAACGGCTCAATCAAAACTAAGGTTCAACTCTTTTAGTTGAACAAACAGAACAGAAAGAAGTTACACACAATTCTTCTGTGTAGTTTTTATTTGTAGACATTCTTTTTCCCAATATAGGCCTCTTAGCGCTCAGAATGTCCAATTGCAGTTTCTACAGAAAGAGTGTTTCAGATCGGCTCAATCAAAAGTAAGGTTCAACTCTGTTAGTTGAATGCACAGAACAGAAAGAAGTTTCATACAATGCTTCTGTGTAGTTTATATTTGAACATATTCTTTTTTCCACTATTACCCACTTAGCGCTACGAATGTCCAGTTGCATTTTCTACAGACAGAGTGTTTCAAAACTGCTCAATCAAAAGTATGGTTTAACTCTGTTAGCTGAATTCTCAGATCAGAAAGAAGTTTCAGAGAATGCTTCTGTGTAGTTTATATTTGAATATATTCCTTTTTCCACTACTACTCTCTTAGCGCTCCAAATGTCCAGTTGCATTTTCTACAGAAAGAGTGTTCAGATCTGCTCAATCAAAAGTATGGTTTAACTCTGTTAGCTGAATGCACAGATCAGAAAGAAGTTTCACCGAATGATTCTGTGTAGTTTATATTTGAAGACATTCCTTTTTCCACTATTACCCTCTTAGCGCTCCGAATCTCCACTTGCATTTTCTACAAAAAGAGTGTTACATAACTGCTCAATCAAAAATATGTTTTATCTCTGTTAACTGAATTTACAGATCAGAAATAAGTTTCACAGAATGCATCTGTGTAGTTTTTATTTGAAGATATTCTTTTTCCCAATGTAGGCCTCTTAGCGCTTAGCATGTCCAATTGCAGTTTCTACAGAAAGAGTGTTTCAGAACGGCTCAATCAAAAGTAAGGTTCAACTCTGTTAGTTGAATGCACAGAACAGAAAGAATTTTCACAGAATGCTACTGTGTAGTTTATATTTGAATATATTCCTTTTTCCACTATTACCCTCTTAGCGCTCCGAATGTCCACTTGCATTTTCTACAGAAAGAGTGTTCAGAACTGCGCAATCAAAAGTATGGTTTAACTCTGTTAGCTTAATGAACATATCAGAAATAAGTTTCACACAATGCTTCTGTGTAGTTTTTATTTGAAGATATTATTTTTCCCAATATAGGCCTCTTAGCGCTCAGAATGTCCAATTGCAGTTTCTACAGAAAGAGTGTTTCAGAAAGGCTCAATCAAAAGTAAGGTTCAACTCTGTTAGTTGAATGCACAGAACAGAAAGAAGTTTCATACAATGCTTCTGTGTAGTTTATATTTGAACATATTCTTTTTTCCACTATTACCCACTTAGCGCTACGAATGTCCAGTTGCATTTTCTACAGACAGAGTGTTTCAAAACTGCTCAATCAAATGTATGGTTTAACTCTGTTAGCTGAATGCTCAGATCAGAAAGAAGTTTCACAGAATGCTTCTGTGTAGTTTATATTTGAATATATTCCTTTTTCCACTACTACTCTCTTAGCGCTCCAAATGTCCAGTTGCATTTTCTACAGAAAGAGAGTTCAGATCTGCTCAATCAAAAGTATGGTTTAACTCTGTTAGCTGAATGCACAGATCAGAAAGAAGTTTCACAGAATGATTCTGTGTAGTTTATATTTGGAGACATTCCTTTTTCCACTATTAACCTCTTAGCGCTCCGAATCTCCACTTGCATTTTCTACAGAAAGAGTGTTTCATAACGGCTCAATCAAAACTAAGGTTCAACTCTTTTAGTTGAACAAACAGAACAGAAAGAAGTTTCACACAATTCTTCTGTGTAGTTTTTATTTGTAGACATTCTTTTTCCCAATATAGGCCTCTTAGCGCTCAGAATATCCAATTGCAGTTTCTACAGAAAGAGTGTTTCAGATCGGCTCAATCAAAAGTAAGGTTCAACTCTGTTAGTTGAATGCACAGAACAGAAAGAAGTTTCATACAATGCTTCTGTGTAGTTTATATTTGAACATATTCTTTTTTCCACTATTACCCACTTAGCGCTACGAATGCCCAGTTGCATTTTCTACAGACAGAGTTTTTCAAAACTGCTCAATCAAAAGTATGGTTTAACTCTGTTAGCTGAATGCTCAGATCAGAAAGAAGTTTCAAAGAATTCTTCTGTGTAGTTTATATTTGAATATATTCCGTTTTCCACTACTACGCTCTTAGCGCTCCAAATGTCCAGTTGCATTTTCTACAGAAAGAGTGTTCAGATCTGCTCAATCAAAAGTATGGTTTAACCCTGTTAGCTGAATGCACAGATCAGAAAAAAGTTTCACCGAATGATTCTGTGTAGTTTATATTTGAAGACATTCCTTTTTCCACTATTACCCTCTTAGCGCTCCGAATCTCCACTTGCATTTTCTACAAAAAGAGTGTTTCATAACTGCTCAATCAATAATATATTTTATCTCTGTTAACTGAATTTACAGATCAGAAATAAGTTTCACAGAATGCATCTGTGTAGTTTTTATTTGAAGATATTCTTTTTCCCAATGTAGGCCTCTTAGCGCTTAGCATGTCCAATTGCAGTTTCTACAGAAAGAGTGTTTCAGAACGGCTCAATCAAATGTAAGGTTCCACTCTGTTAGCTGAATGCACAGAACAGAAAGAGTTTTCACAGAATGCTACTGTGTAGTTTATATTTGAATATATTCCTTTTTCCACTATTACCCTCTTAGCGCTCCGAATGTCCACTTGCATTTTCTACAGAAAGAGTGTTCAGAACTGCGCAATGAAAAGTATGGTTTAACTCCGTTAGCTTAATGAACATATCAGAAATAAGTTTCACACAATGCTTCTGTGTAGTTTTTATTTGAAGATATTATTTTTCCCAATATAGTCCTCTTAGCGCTCAGAATGTCCAATTGCAGTTTCTACAGAAAGAGTGTTTCAGAAAGGCTCAATCAAAAGTGAGGTTCAACTCTGTTAGTTGAATGCACAGAACAGAAAGAAGTTTCATACAATGCTTCTGTGTAGTTTATCTTTGAACATATTCTTTTTTCCACTATTACCCACTTAGCGCTACGAATGTCCAGTTGCATTTTCTACAGACAGAGTGTTTCAAAACTGCTCAATCAAAAGTATGGTTTAACTCTGTTAGCTGAATTTTCAGATCAGAAAGAAGTTTCACAGAATGCTTCTGTGTAGTTTATATTTGAATATATTCATTTTTCCACTACTACTCTCTTAGCGCTCCAAATGTCCAGTTGCATTTTCTACAGAAATAGAGTTCAGATCTGCTCAATCAAAAGTATGGTTTAACTCTGTTAGCTGAATGCACAGATCAGAAAGAAGTTTCACAGAATGATTCTGTGTAGTTTATATTTGGAGACATTCCTTTTTCCACTATTACCCTCTTAGCGCTCCGAATCTCCACTTGCATTTTCTACAGAAAGAGTGTTTCAGAACGGCTCAATCAAAACTAAGGTTCAAATCTTTTAGTTGAACAAACAGAACAGAAAGAAGTTTCACACAATTCTTCTGTGTAGTTTTTATTTGTAGACATTCTTTTTCCCAATATAGGCCTCTTAGCGCTCAGAATGTCCAATTGCAGTTTCTACAGAAAGAGTGTTTCAGAACGGCTCAATCAAAAGTAAGGTTCAACTCTGTTAGTTGAATGCACAGAACACAAAGAAGTTTCATACAATGCTTCTGTGTAGTTCATATTTGAACATATTCTTTTTTCCACTATTACCCACTTAGCGCTACGAATGTCCAGTTGCATTTTCTACAGACAGAGTCTTTCAAAACTGCTCAATCAAAAGTATGGTTTAACTCTGTTAGCTGAATGCTCAGATCAGAAAGGAGTTTCACAGAAGGCTTCTGTGTAGTTTATATTTGAATATATTCCTTTTTCCACTACTACTCTCTTAGCGCTCCAAATGTCCAGTTGCATTTTCTACAGAAAGAGTGTTCAGATCTGCTCAATCAAAGGTATGGTTTAACTCTGTTAGCTGAATGCACAGATCAGAAAGAAGTTTCACAGAATGATTCTGTGTAGTTTATATTTGGAGACATTCCTTTTTCCACTATTACCCTCTTAGCGCTCTGAATCTCCACTTGCATTTTCTACAGAAAGAGTGTTTCAGAACGGCTCAATCAAAACTAAGGTTCAACTCTTTTAGTTGAACAAACAGAACAGAAAGAAGTTTCACACAATTCTTCTGTGTAGTTTTTATTTGTAGACATTCTTTTTCCCAATATAGGCCTCTTAGCGCTCAGAATGTCCAATTGCAGTTTCTACAAAAGAGTGTTTCAGATCGGCTCAATCAAAAGTAAGGTTCAACTCTGTTAGTTGAAGGCACAGAACAGAAAGAAGTTTCATACAATGCTTCTGTGTAGTTTATATTTGAACATATTCTTTTTTCCACTATTACCCACTTAGCGCTACGAATGTCCAGTTGCATTTTCTACAGACAGAGTGTTTCAAAACTGCTCAATCAAAAGTATGGTTTAACTCTGTTAGCTGAATGCTCAGATCAGAAAGAAGTTTCACAGAATTCTTCTGTGTAGTTTATATTTTAATATATTCTTTTTCCACTACTACACTCTTAGCGCTCCAAATGTCCAGTTGCATTTTCTACAGAAAGAGTGTTCAGATCTGCTCAATCAAAAGTATGGTTTAACTCTGTTAGCTGAATGCACAGATCAGAAAAAAGTTTCACCGAATGATTCTGTGTAGTTTATATTTGAAGACATTCCTTTTTCCACTATTACCCTCTTAGCGCTCCGAATCTCCACTTGCATTTTCTACAAAAAGAGTGTTTCATAACTGCTCAATCAAAAATATATTTTATCTCTGTTAACTGAATTTACAGATCAGAAATAAGTTTCACAGAATGCATCTGTGTAGTTTTTATTTGAAGATATTCTTTTTCCCAATGTAGGCCTCTTAGCGCTTAGCATGTCCAATTGCAGTTTCTACAGAAAGAGTGTTTCAGAACGGCTCAATCAAATGTAAGGTTCCACTCTGTTAGCTGAATGCACAGAACAGAAAGAGTTTTCACAGAATGCTACTGTGTAGTTTATATTTGAATATATTCCTTTTTCCACTATTACCCTCTTAGCGCTCCGAATGTCCACTTGCATTTTCTACAGAAAGAGTGTTCAGAACTGCGCAATGAAAAGTATGGTTTAACTCTGTTAGCTTAATGAACATATCAGAAATAAGTTTCACACAATGCTTCTGTGTAGTTTTTATTTGAAGATATTATTTTTCCCAATATAGTCCTCTTAGCGCTCAGAATGTCCAATTGCAGTTTCTACAGAAAGAGTGTTTCAGAAAGGCTCAATCAAAAGTAAGGTTCAACTCTGTTAGTTGAATGCACAGAACAGAAAGAAGTTTCATACAATGCTTCTGTGTAGTTTATCTTTGAACATATTCTTTTTTCCACTATTACCCACTTAGCGCTACGAATGTCCAGTTGCATTTTCTACAGACAGAGTGTTTCAAAACTGCTCAATCAAAAGTATGGTTTAACTCTGTTAGCTGAATTTTCAGATCAGAAAGAAGTTTCACAGAATGCTTCTGTGTAGTTTATATTTGAATATATTCATTTTTCCACTACTACTCTCTTAGCGCTCCAAATGTCCAGTTGCATTTTCTACAGAAATAGAGTTCAGATCTGCTCAATCAAAAGTATGGTTTAACTCTGTTAGCTGAATGCACAGATCAGAAAGAAGTTTCACAGAATGATTCTGTGTAGTTTATATTTGGAGACATTCCTTTTTCCACTATTACCCTCTTAGCGCTCCGAATCTCCACTTGCATTTTCTACAGAAAGAGTGTTTCAGAACGGCTCAATCAAAACTAAGGTTCAAATCTTTTAGTTGAACAAACAGAACAGAAGGAAGTTTCACACAATTCTTCTGTGTAGTTTTTATTTGTAGACATTCTTTTTCCCAATATAGGCCTCTTAGCGCTCAGAATGTCCAATTGCAGTTTCTACAGAAAGAGTGTTTCAGAACGGCTCAATCAAAAGTAAGGTTCAACTCTGTTAGTTGAATGCACAGAACACAAAGAAGTTTCATACAATGCTTCTGTGTAGTTCATATTTGAACATATTCTTTTTTCCACTATTACCCACTTAGCGCTACGAATGTCCAGTTGCATTTTCTACAGACAGAGTCTTTCAAAACTGCTCAATCAAAAGTATGGTTTAACTCTGTTAGCTGAATGCTCAGATCAGAAAGGAGTTTCACAGAAGGCTTCTGTGTAGTTTATATTTGAATATATTCCTTTTTCCACTACTACTCTCTTAGCGCTCCAAATGTCCAGTTGCATTTTCTACAGAAAGAGTGTTCAGATCTGCTCAATCAAAGGTATGGTTTAACTCTGTTAGCTGAAAGCACAGATCAGAAAGAAGTTTCACAGAATGATTCTGTGTAGTTTATATTTGGAGACATTCCTTTTTCCACTATTACCCTCTTAGCGCTCTGAATCTCCACTTGCATTTTCTACAGAAAGAGTGTTTCAGAACGGCTCAATCAAAACTAAGGTTCAACTCTTTTAGTTGAACAAACAGAACAGAAAGAAGTTTCACAGAATTCTTCTGTGTAGTTTTTATTTGTAGACATTCTTTTTCCCAATATAGGCCTCTTAGCGCTCAGAATGTCCAATTGCAGTTTCTACAAAAGAGTGTTTCAGATCGGCTCAATCAAAAGTAAGGTTCAACTCTGTTAGTTGAAGGCACAGAACAGAAAGAAGTTTCATACAATGCTTCTGTGTAGTTTATATTTGAACATATTCTTTTTTCCACTATTACCCACTTAGCGCTACGAATGTCCAGTTGCATTTTCTACAGACAGAGTGTTTCAAAACTGCTCAATCAAAAGTATGGTTTAACTCTGTTAGCTGAATGCTCAGATCAGAAAGAAGTTTCACAGAATTCTTCTGTGTAGTTTATATTTTAATATATTCTTTTTCCACTACTACACTCTTAGCGCTCCAAATGTCCAGTTGCATTTTCTACAGAAAGAGTGTTCAGATCTGCTCAATCAAAAGTATGGTTTAACTCTGTTAGCTGAATGCACAGATCAGAAAGAAGTTTCACCGAATGATTCTGTGTAGTTTATATTTGAAGACATTCCTTTTTCCACTATTACCCTCTTAGCGCTCCGAATCTCCACTTGCATTTTCTACAAAAAGTGTTTCATAACTGCTCAATCAAAAATATGTTTTATCTCTGTTAGCTGAATTTACACATCAGAGATAAGTTTCACAGAATGCATCTGTGTAGTTTTTATTTGAAGATATTCTTTTTCCCAATGTAGGCCTCTTAGCGCTTAGCATGTCCAATTGCAGTTTCTACAGAAAGAGTGTTTCAGAACGGCTCAATCAAAAGTAAGGTTCAACTCTGTTAGCTGAATGCACAGAACAGAAAGAGTTTTCACAGAATGCTACTGTTTAGTTTATATTTGAATATATTCCTTTTTCCACTATTACCCTCTTAGCGCTCCGAATGTCCACTTGCATTTTCTACAGAAAGAGTGTTAAGAACTGCGCAATCAAAAGTATGGTTTAACTCTGTTAGCTTAATGAACATATCAGAAATAAGTTTCACACAATTCTTCTGTGTAGTTTTTATTTGAAGATATTATTTTTCCCAATATAGGCCTCTTAGCGCTCAGAATGTCCAATTGCAGTTTCTACAGAAAGAGTGTTTCAGAAAGGCTCAATCAAAAGTAAGGTTCAACTCTGTTAGTTGAATGCACAGAACAGAAAGAAGTTTCATACAATGCTTCTGTGTAGTTTACCTTTGAACATATTCTTTTTTCCACTATTACCCACTTAGCGCTACGAATGTCCAGTTGCATTTTCTACAGACAGAGTGTTTCAAAACTGCTCAATCAAATGTATGTTTTAACTCTGTTAGCTGAATGCTCAGATCAGAAAGAAGTTTCACAGAATGCTTCTGTGTAGTTTATATTTGAATATATTCCTTTTTCCACTACTACTCTCTTAGCGCTCCAAATGTCCAGTTGCATTTTCTACAGAAAGAGAGTTCAGATCTGCTCAATCAAAAGTATGGTTTAACTCTGTTAGCTGAATGCACAGATCAGAAAGAAGTTTCACAGAATGATTCTGTGTAGTTTATATTTGGAGACATTCCTTTTTCCACTATTACCCTCTTAGCGCTCCGAATCTCCACTTGCATTTTCTACAGAAAGAGTGTTTCAGAACGGCTCAATCAAAACTAAGGTTCAACTCTTTTAGTTGAACAAACAGAACAGAAAGAAGTTTCACACAATTCTTCTGTGTAGTTTTTATTTGTAGACATTCTTTTTCCCAACATAGGCCTGTTAGCGCTCAGAATGTCCAATTGCAGTTTCTACAGAAAGAGTGTTTCAGAACGGCTCAATCAAAAGTAAGGTTCAACTCTGTTAGTTGAATGCACAGAACAGAAAGAAGTTTCATACAATGCTTCTGTGTAGTTTATATTTGAACATATTTTTTTTCCACTATTACCCACTTAGCGCTACGAATGTCCAGTTGCATTTTCTACAGACAGAGTGTTTCAAAACTGCTCAATCAAAAGTATGGTTTAACTCTGTTAGCTGAATGCTCAGATCAGAAAGAAGTTTCACAGAATGCTTCTGTGTAGTTTATATTTGAATATATTCCTTTTTCCACTACTACTCTCTTAGCGCTCCAAATGTCCAGTTGCATTTTCTACAGAAAGAGTGTTCAGATCTGCTCAATCAAAAGTATGGTTTAACACTGTTAGCTGAATGCACAGATCAGAAAGAAGTTTCACAGAATGGTTCTGTGTAGTTTATATTTGGAGTAATTCCTTTTTCCACTATTACCCTCTTAGCGCTCCGAATCTCCACTTGCATTTTCTACAGAAAGAGTGTTTCAGAGCGGCTCAATCAAAACTAAGGTTCAACTCTTTTAGTTGAACAAACAGAACAGAAAGAAGTTTCACACAATTCTTCTGTGTAGTTTTTATTTGTAGACATTCTTTTTCCCAATATAGGCCTCTTAGCGCTCAGAATGTCCAATTGCAGTTTCTACAGAAAGAGTGTTTCAGAACGGCTCAATCAAAAGTAAGGTTCAACTCTGTTAGTTGAATGCACAGAACACAAAGAAGTTTCATACAATGCTTCTGTGTAGTTTATATTTGAACATATTCTTTTTTCCACTATTACCCACTTAGCGCTACGAATGTCCAGTTGCATTTTCTACAGACAGAGTGTTTCAAAACTGCTCAATCAAAAGTATGGTTTAACTCTGTTAGCTGAATGCTCAGATCAGAAAGAAGTTTCACAGAATGCTTCTGTGTAGTTTATATTTGAATATATTCCTTTTTCCACTACTACTCTCTTAGCGCTCCAAATGTCCAGTTACATTTTCTACAGAAAGAGAGTTCAGATCTGCTCAATCAAAAGTATGGTTTAACTCTGTTAGCTGAATGCACAGATCAGAAAGAAGTTTCACAGAATGATTCTGTGTAGTTTATATTTGGAGACATTCCTTTTTCCACTATTACCCTCTTAGCGCTCCTAATCTCCACTTGCATTTTCTACAGAAAGAGTGTTTCAGAACGGCTCAATCAAAACTAAGGTTCAACTCTTTTAGTTGAACAAACAGAACAGAAAGAAGTTACACACAATTCTTCTGTGTAGTTTTTATTTGTAGACATTCTTTTTCCCAATATAGGCCTCTTAGCGCTCAGAATGTCCAATTGCAGTTTCTACAGAAAGAGTGTTTCAGATCGGCTCAATCAAAAGTAAGGTTCAACTCTGTTAGTTGAATGCACAGAACAGAAAGAAGTTTCATACAATGCTTCTGTGTAGTTTATATTTGAACATATTCTTTTTTCCACTATTACCCACTTAGCGCTACGAATGTCCAGTTGCATTTTCTACAGACAGAGTGTTTCAAAACTGCTCAATCAAAAGTATGGTTTAACTCTGTTAGCTGAATTCTCAGATCAGAAAGAAGTTTCAGAGAATGCTTCTGTGTAGTTTATATTTGAATATATTCCTTTTTCCACTACTACTCTCTTAGCGCTCCAAATGTCCAGTTGCATTTTCTACAGAAAGAGTGTTCAGATCTGCTCAATCAAAAGTATGGTTTAACTCTGTTAGCTGAATGCACAGATCAGAAAGAAGTTTCACCGAATGATTCTGTGTAGTTTATATTTGAAGACATTCCTTTTTCCACTATTACCCTCTTAGCGCTCCGAATCTCCACTTGCATTTTCTACAAAAAGAGTGTTACATAACTGCTCAATCAAAAATATGTTTTATCTCTGTTAACTGAATTTACAGATCAGAAATATGTTTCACAGAATGCATCTGTGTAGTTTTTATTTGAAGATATTCTTTTTCCCAATGTAGGCCTCTTAGCGCTTAGCATGTCCAATTGCAGTTTCTACAGAAAGAGTGTTTCAGAACGGCTCAATCAAAAGTAAGGTTCAACTCTGTTAGTTGAATGCACGGAACAGAAAGAATTTTCACAGAATGCTACTGTGTAGTTTATATTTGAATATATTCCTTTTTCCACTATTACCCTCTTAGCGCTCCGAATGTCCACTTGCATTTTCTACAGAAAGAGTGTTCAGAACTGCGCAATCAAAAGTATGGTTTAACTCTGTTAGCTTAATGAACATATCAGAAATAAGTTTCACACAATGCTTCTGTGTAGTTTTTATTTGAAGATATTATTTTTCCCAATATAGGCCTCTTAGCGCTCAGAATGTCCAATTGCAGTTTCTACAGAAAGAGTGTTTCAGAAAGGCTCAATCAAAAGTAAGGTTCAACTCTGTTAGTTGAATGCACAGAACAGAAAGAAGTTTCATACAATGCTTCTGTGTAGTTTATATTTGAACATATTCTTTTTTCCACTATTACCCACTTAGCGCTACGAATGTCCAGTTGCATTTTCTACAGACAGAGTGTTTCAAAACTGCTCAATCAAATGTATGGTTTAACTCTGTTAGCTGAATGCTCAGATCAGAAAGAAGTTTCACAGAATGCTTCTGTGTAGTTTATATTTGAATATATTCCTTTTTCCACTACTACTCTCTTAGCGCTCCAAATGTCCAGTTGCATTTTCTACAGAAAGAGAGTTCAGATCTGCTCAATCAAAAGTATGGTTTAACTCTGTTAGCTGAATGCACAGATCAGAAAGAAGTTTCACAGAATGATTCTGTGTAGTTTATATTTGGAGACATTCCTTTTTCCACTATTAACCTCTTAGCGCTCCGAATCTCCACTTGCATTTTCTACAGAAAGAGTGTTTCATAACGGCTCAATCAAAACTAAGGTTCAACTCTTTTAGTTGAACAAACAGAACAGAAAGAAGTTTCACACAATTCTTCTGTGTAGTTTTTATTTGTAGACATTCTTTTTCCCAATATAGGCCTCTTAGCGCTCAGAATATCCAATTGCAGTTTCTACAGAAAGAGTGTTTCAGATCGGCTCAATCAAAAGTAAGGTTCAACTCTGTTAGTTGAATGCACAGAACAGAAAGAAGTTTCATACAATGCTTCTGTGTAGTTTATATTTGAACATATTCTTTTTTCCACTATTACCCACTTAGCGCTACGAATGCCCAGTTGCATTTTCTACAGACAGAGTTTTTCAAAACTGCTCAATCAAAAGTATGGTTTAACTCTGTTAGCTGAATGCTCAGATCAGAAAGAAGTTTCAAAGAATTCTTCTGTGTAGTTTATATTTGAATATATTCCGTTTTCCACTACTACGCTCTTAGCGCTCCAAATGTCCAGTTGCATTTTCTACAGAAAGAGTGTTCAGATCTGCTCAATCAAAAGTATGGTTTAACTCTGTTAGCTGAATGCACAGATCAGAAAAAAGTTTCACCGAATGATTCTGTGAAGTTTATATTTGAAGACATTCCTTTTTCCACTATTACCCTCTTAGCGCTCCGAATCTCCACTTGCATTTTCTACAAAAAGAGTGTTTCATAACTGCTCAATCAATAATATATTTTATCTCTGTTAACTGAATTTACAGATCAGAAATAAGTTTCACAGAATGCATCTGTGTAGTTTTTATTTGAAGATATTCTTTTTCCCAATGTAGGCCTCTTAGCGCTTAGCATGTCCAATTGCAGTTTCTACAGAAAGAGTGTTTCAGAACGGCTCAATCAAATGTAAGGTTCCACTCTGTTAGCTGAATGCACAGAACAGAAAGAGTTTTCACAGAATGCTACTGTGTAGTTTATATTTGAATATATTCCTTTTTCCACTATTACCCTCTTAGCGCTCCGAATGTCCACTTGCATTTTCTACAGAAAGAGTGTTCAGAACTGCGCAATGAAAAGTATGGTTTAACTCCGTTAGCTTAATGAACATATCAGAAATAAGTTTCACACAATGCTTCTGTGTAGTTTTTATTTGAAGATATTATTTTTCCCAATATAGTCCTCTTAGCGCTCAGAATGTCCAATTGCAGTTTCTACAGAAAGAGTGTTTCAGAAAGACTCAATCAAAAGTGAGGTTCAACTCTGTTAGTTGAATGCACAGAACAGAAAGAAGTTTCATACAATGCTTCTGTGTAGTTTATCTTTGAACATATTCTTTTTTCCACTATTACCCACTTAGCGCTACGAATGTCCAGTTGCATTTTCTACAGACAGAGTGTTTCAAAACTGCTCAATCAAAAGTATGGTTTAACTCTGTTAGCTGAATTTTCAGATCAGAAAGAAGTTTCACAGAATGCTTCTGTGTAGTTTATATTTGAATATATTCATTTTTCCACTACTACTCTCTTAGCGCTCCAAATGTCCAGTTGCATTTTCTACAGAAATAGAGTTCAGATCTGCTCAATCAAAAGTATGGTTTAACTCTGTTAGCTGAATGCACAGATCAGAAAGAAGTTTCACAGAATGATTCTGTGTAGTTTATATTTGGAGACATTCCTTTTTCCACTATTACCCTCTTAGCGCTCCGAATCTCCACTTGCATTTTCTACAGAAAGAGTGTTTCAGAACGGCTCAATCAAAACTAAGGTTCAAATCTTTTAGTTGAACAAACAGAACAGAAAGAAGTTTCACACAATTCTTCTGTGTAGTTTTTATTTGTAGACATTCTTTTTCCCAATATAGGCCTCTTAGCGCTCAGAATGTCCAATTGCAGTTTCTACAGAAAGAGTGTTTCAGAACGGCTCAATCAAAAGTAAGGTTCAACTCTGTTAGTTGAATGCACAGAACACAAAGAAGTTTCATACAATGCTTCTGTGTAGTTCATATTTGAACATATTCTTTTTTCCACTATTACCCACTTAGCGCTACGAATGTCCAGTTGCATTTTCTACAGACAGAGTCTTTCAAAACTGCTCAATCAAAAGTATGGTTTAACTCTGTTAGCTGAATGCTCAGATCAGAAAGGAGTTTCACAGAAGGCTTCTGTGTAGTTTATATTTGAATATATTCCTTTTTCCACTACTACTCTCTTAGCGCTCCAAATGTCCAGTTGCATTTTCTACAGAAAGAGTGTTCAGATCTGCTCAATCAAAGGTATGGTTTAACTCTGTTAGCTGAATGCACAGATCAGAAAGAAGTTTCACAGAATGATTCTGTGTAGTTTATATTTGGAGACATTCCTTTTTCCACTATTACCCTCTTAGCGCTCTGAATCTCCACTTGCATTTTCTACAGAAAGAGTGTTTCAGAACGGCTCAATCAAAACTAAGGTTCAACTCTTTTAGTTGAACAAACAGAACAGAAAGAAGTTTCACACAATTCTTCTGTGTAGTTTTTATTTGTAGACATTCTTTTTCCCAATATAGGCCTCTTAGCGCTCAGAATGTCCAATTGCAGTTTCTACAAAAGAGTGTTTCAGATCGGCTCAATCAAAAGTAAGGTTCAACTCTGTTAGTTGAAGGCACAGAACAGAAAGAAGTTTCATACAATGCTTCTGTGTAGTTTATATTTGAACATATTCTTTTTTCCACTATTACCCACTTAGCGCTACGAATGTCCAGTTGCATTTTCTACAGACAGAGTGTTTCAAAACTGCTCAATCAAAAGTATGGTTTAACTCTGTTAGCTGAATGCTCAGATCAGAAAGAAGTTTCACAGAATTCTTCTGTGTAGTTTATATTTTAATATATTCTTTTTCCACTACTACACTCTTAGCGCTCCAAATGTCCAGTTTCATTTTCTACAGAAAGAGTGTTCAGATCTGCTCAATCAAAAGTATGGTTTAACTCTGTTAGCTGAATGCACAGATCAGAAAGAAGTTTCACCGAATGATTCTGTGTAGTTTATATTTGAAGACATTCCTTTTTCCACTATTACCCTCTTAGCGCTCCGAATCTCCACTTGCATTTTCTACAAAAAGTGTTTCATAACTGCTCAATCAAAAATATGTTTTATCTCTGTTAACTGAATTTACACATCAGAGATAAGTTTCACAGAATGCATCTGTGTAGTTTTTATTTGAAGATATTCTTTTTCCCAATGTAGGCCTCTTAGCACTTAGCATGTCCAATTGCAGTATCTACAGAAAGAGTGTTTCAGAACGGCTCAATCAAAAGTAAGGTTCAACTCTGTTAGCTGAATGCACAGAACAGAAAGAGTTTTCACAGAATGCTACTGTTTAGTTTATATTTGAATATATTCCTTTTTCCACTATTACCCTCTTAGCGCTCCGAATGTCCACTTGCATTTTCTACAGAAAGAGTGTTCAGAACTGCGCAATCAAAAGTATGGTTTAACTCTGTTAGCTTAATGAACATATCAGAAATAAGTTTCACACAATGCTTCTGTGTAGTTTTTATTTGAAGATATTATTTTTCCCAATATAGGCCTCTTAGCGCTCAGAATGTCCAATTGCAGTTTCTACAGAAAGAGTGTTTCAGAAAGGCTCAATCAAAAGTAAGGTTCAACTCTGTTAGTTGAATGCACAGAACAGAAAGAAGTTTCATACAATGCTTCTGTGTAGTTTATCTTTGAACATATTCTTTTTTCCACTATTACCCACTTAGCGCTACGAATGTCCAGTTGCATTTTCTACAGACAGAGTGTTTCAAAACTGCTCAATCAAATGTATGTTTTAACTCTGTTAGCTGAATGCTCAGATCAGAAAGAAGTTTCACAGAATGCTTCTGTGTAGTTTATATTTGAATATATTCCTTTTTCCACTACTACTCTCTTAGCGCTCCAAATGTCCAGTTGCATTTTCTACAGAAAGAGAGTTCAGATCTGCTCAATCAAAAGTATGGTTTAACTCTGTTAGCTGAATGCACAGATCAGAAAGAAGTTTCACAGAATGATTCTGTGTAGTTTATATTTGGAGACATTCCTTTTTCCACTATTACCCTCTTAGCGCTCCGAATCTCCACTTGCATTTTCTACAGAAAGAGTGTTTCAGAACGGCTCAATCAAAACTAAGGTTCAACTCTTTTAGTTGAACAAACAGAACAGAAAGAAGTTTCACACAATTCTTCTGTGTAGTTTTTATTTGTAGACATTCTTTTTCCCAATATAGGCCTGTTAGCGCTCAGAATGTCCAATTGCAGTTTCTACAGAAAGAGTGTTTCAGAACGGCTCAATCAAAAGTAAGGTTCAACTCTGTTAGTTGAATGCACAGAACAGAAAGAAGTTTCATACAATGCTTCTGTGTAGTTTATATTTGAACATATTTTTTTTCCACTATTACCCACTTAGCGCTACGAATGTCCAGTTGCATTTTCTACAGACAGAGTGTTTCAAAACTGCTCAATCAAAAGTATGGTTTAACTCTGTTAGCTGAATGCTCAGATCAGAAAGAAGTTTCACAGAATGCTTCTGTGTAGTTTATATTTGAATATATTCCTTTTTCCACTACTACTCTCTTAGCGCTCCAAATGTCCAGTTGCATTTTCTACAGAAAGAGTGTTCAGATCTGCTCAATCAAAAGTATGGTTTAACACTGTTAGCTGAATGCACAGATCAGAAAGAAGTTTCACAGAATGGTTCTGTGTAGTTTATATTTGGAGTAATTCCTTTTTCCACTATTACCCTCTTAGCGCTCCGAATCTCCACTTGCATTTTCTACAGAAAGAGTGTTTCAGAACGGCTCAATCAAAACTAAGGTTCAACTCTTTTAGTTGAACAAACAGAACAGAAAGAAGTTTCACACAATTCTTCTGTGTAGTTTTTATTTGTAGACATTCTTTTTCCCAATATAGGCCTCTTAGCGCTCAGAATGTCCAATTGCAGTTTCTACAAAAGAGTGTTTCAGATCGGCTCAATCAAAAGTAAGGTTCAACTCTGTTAGTTGAATGCACAGAACAGAAAGAAGTTTCATACAATGCTTCTGTGTAGTTTATATTTGAACATATTCTTTTTTCCACTATTACCCACTTAGCGCTACGAATGTCCAGTTGCATTTTCTACGGACAGAGTGTTTCAAAACTGCTCAATCAAAAGTATTTTTTAACTCTGTTAGCTGAATGCTCAGATCAGAAAGAAGTTTCACAGAATGCTTCTGTGTAGTTTATATTTGAATATATTCCTTTTTCCACTACTACGCTCTTAGCGCTCCAAATGTCCAGTTGCATTTTCTACAGAAAGAGTGTTCAGATCTGCTCAATCAAAAGTATGGTTTAACTCTGTTAGCTGAATGCACAGATCAGAAAGAAGTTTCACCGAATGATTCTGGGTAGTTTATATTTGAAGACATTCCTTTTTCCACTATTACCCTCTTAGCGCTCCGAATCTCCACTTGCATTTTCTACAAAAAGAGTGTTTCATAACTGCTCAATCAAAAATAAGTTTTATCTCTGTTAACTGAATTTACAGATCAGAAATAAGTTTCACAGAATGCATCTGTGTAGTTTTTATTTGAAGATATTCTTTTTCCCAATGTAGGCCTCTTAGCGCTTAGCATGTCCAATTGCAGTTTCTACAGAAAGAGTGTTTCAGAACGGCTCAATCAAAAGTAAGGTTCAACTCTGTTAGTTGAATGCACAGAACAGAAAGAATTTTCACAGAATGCTACTGTGTAGTTTATATTTGAATATATTCCTTTTTCCACTATTACCCTCTTAGCGCTCCGAATGTCCACTTGCATTTTCTACAGAAAGAGTTTTCAGAACTGCGCAATCAAAAGTATGGTTTAACTCTGTTAGCTTAATGAACATATCAGAAATAAGTTTCACACAATGCTTCTGTGTAGTTTTTATTTGAAGATATTATTTTTCCCAATATAGGCCTCTTAGCGCTCAGAATGTCCAATTGCAGTTTCTACAGAAAGAGTGTTTCAGAACGGCTCAATCAAAAGTAAGGTTCAACTCTGTTAGTTGAATGCACAGAACAGAAAGAAGTTTCATACAATGCTTCTGTGTAGTTTATATTTGAACATATTCTTTTTTCCACTATTACCCACTTAGCGCTACGAATGTCCAGTTGCATTTTCTACAGACAGAGTGTTTCAAAACTGCTCAATCAAATGTATGGTTTAACTCTGTTAGCTGAATGCTCAGATCAGAAAGAAGTTTCACAGAATGCTTCTGTGTAGTTTATATTTGAATATATTCCTTTTTCCACTACTACTCTCTTAGCGCTCCAAATGTCCAGTTGCATTTTCTACAGAAAGAGAGTTCAGATCTGCTCAATCAAAAGTATGGTTTAACTCTGTTAGCTGAATGCACAGATCAGAAAGAAGTTTCACAGAATGATTCTGTGTAGTTTATATTTGGAGACATTCCTTTTTCCACTATTAACCTCTTAGCGCTCCGAATCTCCACTTGCATTTTCTACAGAAAGAGTGTTTCATAACGGCTCAATCAAAACTAAGGTTCAACTCTTTTAGTTGAACAAACAGAACAGAAAGAAGTTTCACACAATTCTTCTGTGTAGTTTTTATTTGTAGACATTCTTTTTCCCAGTATAGGCCTCTTAGCGCTCAGAATATCCAATTGCAGTTTCTACAGAAAGAGTGTTTCAGATCGGCTCAATCAAAAGTAAGGTTCAACTCTGTTAGTTGAATGCACAGAACAGAAAGAAGTTTCATACAATGCTTCTGTGTAGTTTATATTTGAACATATTCTTTTTTCCACTATTACCCACTTAGCGCTACGAATGCCCAGTTGCATTTTCTACAGACAGAGTTTTTCAAAACTGCTCAATCAAAAGTATGGTTTAACTCTGTTAGCTGAATGCTCAGATCAGAAAGAAGTTTCAAAGAATTCTTCTGTGTAGTTTATATTTGAATATATTCCGTTTTCCACTACTACGCTCTTAGCGCTCCAAATGTCCAGTTGCATTTTCTACAGAAAGAGTGTTCAGATCTGCTCAATCAAAAGTATGGTTTAACTCTGTTAGCTGAATGCACAGATCAGAAAAAAGTTTCACCGAATGATTCTGTGTAGTTTATATTTGAAGACATTCCTTTTTCCACTATTACCCTCTTAGCGCTCCGAATCTCCACTTGCATTTTCTACAAAAAGAGTGTTTCATAACTGCTCAATCAAAAATATATTTTATCTCTGTTAACTGAATTTACAGATCAGAAATAAGTTTCACAGAATGCATCTGTGTAGTTTTTATTTGAAGATATTCTTTTTCCCAATGTAGGCCTCTTAGCGCTTAGCATGTCCAATTGCAGTTTCTACAGAAAGAGTGTTTCAGAACGGCTCAATCAAATGTAAGGTTCCACTCTGTTAGCTGAATGCACAGAACAGAAAGAGTTTTCACAGAATGCTACTGTGTAGTTTATATTTGAATATATTCCTTTTTCCACTATTACCCTCTTAGCGCTCCGAATGTCCACTTGCATTTTCTACAGAAAGAGTGTTCAGAACTGCGCAATGAAAAGTATGATTTAACTCTGTTAGCTTAATGAACATATCAGAAATAAGTTTCACACAATGCTTCTGTGTAGTTTTTATTTGAAGATATTATTTTTCCCAATATAGTCCTCTTAGCGCTCAGAATGTCCAATTGCAGTTTCTACAGAAAGAGTGTTTCAGAAAGGCTCAATCAAAAGTAAGGTTCAACTCTGTTAGTTGAATGCACAGAACAGAAAGAAGTTTCATACAATGCTTCTGTGTAGTTTATCTTTGAACATATTCTTTTTTCCACTATTACCCACTTAGCGCTACGAATGTCCAGTTGCATTTTCTACAGACAGAGTGTTTCAAAACTGCTCAATCAAAAGTATGGTTTAACTCTGTTAGCTGAATTTTCAGATCAGAAAAAAGTTTCACAGAATGCTTCTGTGTAGTTTATATTTGAATATATTCATTTTTCCACTACTACTCTCTTAGAGCTCCAAATGTCCAGTTGCATTTTCTACAGAAATAGAGTTCAGATCTGCTCAATCAAAAGTATGGTTTAACTCTGTTAGCTGAATGCACAGATCAGAAAGAAGTTTCACAGAATGATTCTGTGTAGTTTATATTTGGAGACATTCCTTTTTCCACTATTACCCTCTTAGCGCTCCGAATCTCCACTTGCATTTTCTACAGAAAGAGTGTTTCAGAACGGCTCAATCAAAACTAAGGTTCAAATCTTTTAGTTGAACAAACAGAACAGAAAGAAGTTTCACACAATTCTTCTGTGTAGTTTTTATTTGTAGACATTCTTTTTCCCAATATAGGCCTCTTAGCGCTCAGAATGTCCAATTGCAGTTTCTACAGAAAGAGTGTTTCAGAACGGCTCAATCAAAAGTAAGGTTCAACTCTGTTAGTTGAATGCACAGAACACAAAGAAGTTTCATACAATGCTTCTGTGTAGTTCATATTTGAACATATTCTTTTTTCCACTATTACCCACTTAGCGCTACGAATGTCCAGTTGCATTTTCTACAGACAGAGTCTTTCAAAACTGCTCAATCAAAAGTATGGTTTAACTCTGTTAGCTGAATGCTCAGATCAGAAAGGAGTTTCACAGAAGGCTTCTGTGTAGTTTATATTTGAATATATTCCTTTTTCCACTACTACTCTCTTAGCGCTCCAAATGTCCAGTTGCATTTTCTACAGAAAGAGTGTTCAGATCTGCTCAATCAAAGGTATGGTTTAACTCTGTTAGCTGAATGCACAGATCAGAAAGAAGTTTCACAGAATGATTCTGTGTAGTTTATATTTGGAGACATTCCTTTTTCCACTATTACCCTCTTAGCGCTCTGAATCTCCACTTGCATTTTCTACAGAAAGAGTGTTTCAGAACGGCTCAATCAAAACTAAGGTTCAACTCTTTTAGTTGAACAAACAGAACAGAAAGAAGTTTCACACAATTCTTCTGTGTAGTTTTTATTTGTAGACATTCTTTTTCCCAATATAGGCCTCTTAGCGCTCAGAATGTCCAATTGCAGTTTCTACAAAAGAGTGTTTCAGATCGGCTCAATCAAAAGTAAGGTTCAACTCTGTTAGTTGAAGGCACAGAACAGAAAGAAGTTTCATACAATGCTTCTGTGTAGTTTATATTTGAACATATTCTTTTTTCCACTATTATCCACTTAGCGCTACGAATGTCCAGTTGCATTTTCTACAGACAGAGTGTTTCAAAACTGCTCAATCAAAAGTATGGTTTAACTCTGTTAGCTGAATGCTCAGATCAGAAAGAAGTTTCACAGAATTCTTCTGTGTAGTTTATATTTTAATATATTCTTTTTCCACTACTACACTCTTAGCGCTCCAAATGTCCAGTTGCATTTTCTACAGAAAGAGTGTTCAGATCTGCTCAATCAAAAGTATGGTTTAACTCTGTTAGCTGAATGCACAGATCAGAAAGAAGTTTCACCGAATGATTCTGTGTAGTTTATATTTGAAGACATTCCTTTTTCCACTATTACCCTCTTAGCGCTCCGAATCTCCACTTGCATTTTCTACAAAAAGAGTGTTTCATAACTGCTCAATCAAAAATATGTTTTATCTCTGTTAACTGAATTTACACATCAGAGATAAGTTTCACAGAATGCATCTGTGTAGTTTTTATTTGAAGATATTCTTTTTCCCAATGTAGGCCTCTTAGCGCTTAGCATGTCCAATTGCAGTTTCTACAGAAAGAGTGTTTCAGAACGGCTCAATCAAAAGTAAGGTTCAACTCTGTTAGCTGAATGCACAGAACAGAAAGAGTTTTCACAGAATGCTACTGTTTAGTTTATATTTGAATATATTCCTTTTTCCACTATTACCCTCTTAGCGCTCCGAATGTCCACTTGCATTTTCTACAGAAAGAGTGTTCAGAACTGCGCAATCAAAAGTATGGTTTAAATCTGTTAGCTTAATGAACATATCAGAAATAAGTTTCACACAATGCTTCTGTGTAGTTTTTATTTGAAGATATTATTTTTCCCAATATAGGCCTCTTAGCGCTCAGAATGTCCAATTGCAGTTTCTACAGAAAGAGTGTTTCAGAAAGGCTCAATCAAAAGTAAGGTTCAACTCTGTTAGTTGAATGCACAGAACAGAAAGAAGTTTCATACAATGCTTCTGTGTAGTTTATCTTTGAACATATTCTTTTTTCCACTATTACCCACTTAGCGCTACGAATGTCCAGTTGCATTTTCTACAGACAGAGTGTTTCAAAACTGCTCAATCAAATGTATGGTTTAACTCTGTTAGCTGAATGCTCAGATCAGAAAGAAGTTTCACAGAATGCTTCTGTGTAGTTTATATTTGAATATATTCCTTTTTCCACTACTACTCTCTTAGCGCTCCAAATGTCCAGTTGCATTTTCTACAGAAAGAGAGTTCAGATCTGCTCAATCAAAAGTATGGTTTAACTCTGTTAGCTGAATGCACAGATCAGAAAGAAGTTTCACAGAATGATTCTGTGTAGTTTATATTTGGAGACATTCCTTTTTCCACTATTACCCTCTTAGCGCTCCGAATCTCCACTTGCATTTTCTACAGAAAGAGTGTTTCAGAACGGCTCAATCAAAACTAAGGTTCAACTCTTTTAGTTGAACAAACAGAACAGAAAGAAGTTTCACACAATTCTTCTGTGTAGTTTTTATTTGTAGACATTCTTTTTCCCAATATAGGCCTGTTAGCGCTCAGAATGTCCAATTGCAGTTTCTACAGAAAGAGTGTTTCAGAACGGCTCAATCAAAAGTAAGGTTCAACTCTGTTAGTTGAATGCACAGAACACAAAGAAGTTTCATACAATGCTTCTGTGTAGTTCATATTTGAACATATTCTTTTTTCCACTATTACCCACTTAGCGCTACGAATGTCCAGTTGCATTTTCTACAGACAGAGTGTTTCAAAACTGCTCAATCAAAAGTATGGTTTAACTCTGTTAGCTGAATGCTCAGATCAGAAAGAAGTTTCACAGAAGGCTTCTGTGTAGTTTATATTTGAATATATTCCTTTTTCCACTACTACTCTCTTAGCGCTCCAAATGTCCAGTTGCATTTTCTACAGAAAGAGTGTTCAGATCTGCTCAATCAAAGGTATGGTTTAACTCTGTTAGCTGAATGCACAGATCAGAAAGAAGTTTCACAGAATGATTCTGTGTAGTTTATATTTGGAGACATTCCTTTTTCCACTATTACCCTCTTAGCGCTCCGAATCTCCACTTGCATTTTCTACAGAAAGAGTGTTTCAGAACGGCTCAATCAAAACTAAGGTTCAACTCTTTTAGTTGAACAAACAGAACAGAGAGAAGTTTCACACAATTCTTCTGTGTAGTTTTTATTTGTAGACATTCTTTTTCCCAATATAGGCCTCTTAGCGCTCAGAATGTCCAATTGCAGTTTCTACAAAAGAGTGTTTCAGATCGGCTCAATCAAAAGTAAGGTTCAACTCTGTTAGTTGAATGCACAGAACAGAAAGAAGTTTCATACAATGCTTCTGTGTAGTTTATATTTGAACATATTTTTTTTCCACTATTACCCACTTAGCGCTACGAATGTCCAGTTGCATTTTCTACAGACAGAGTGTTTCAGAACGGCTCAATCAAAAGTAAGGTTCAACTCTGTTAGTTGAATGCACAGAACAGAAAGAATTTTCACAGAATGCTTCTGTGTAGTTTATATTTGCATATATTCCTTTTTCCACTACTACTCTCTTAGCGCTCCAAATGTCCAGTTGCATTTTCTACAGAAAGAGTGTTCAGATCTGCTCAATCAAAAGTATGGTTTAACACTGTTAGCTGAATGCACAGATCAGAAAGAAGTTTCACAGAATGGTTCTGTGTAGTTTATATTTGGAGTAATTCCTTTTTCCACTATTACCCTCTTAGCGCTCCGAATCTCCACTTGCATTTTCTACAGAAAGAGTGTTTCAGAACGGCTCAATCAAAACTAAGGTTCAACTCTTTTAGTTGAACAAACAGAACAGATAGGAGTTTCACACAATTCTTCTGTGTAGTTTTTATTTGTAGACATTCTTTTTCCCAATATAGGCCTCTTAGCGCTCAGAATGTCCAATTGCAGTTTCTACAAAAGAGTGTTTCAGATCGGCTCAATCAAAAGTAAGGTTCAACTCTGTTAGTTGAATGCACAGAACAGAAAGAAGTTTCATACAATGCTTCTGTGTAGTTTATATTTGAACATATTCTTTTTTCCACTATTACCCACTTAGCGCTACGAATGTCCAGTTGCATTTTCTACGGACAGAGTGTTTCAAAACTGCTCAATCAAAAGTATTTTTTAACTCTGTTAGCTGAATGCTCAGATCAGAAAGAAGTTTCACAGAATGCTTCTGTGTAGTTTATATTTGAATATATTCCTTTTTCCACTACTACGCTCTTAGCGCTCCAAATGTCCAGTTGCATTTTCTACAGAAAGAGTGTTCAGATCTGCTCAATCAAAAGTATGGTTTAACTCTGTTAGCTGAATGCACAGATCAGAAAGAAGTTTCACCGAATGATTCTGTGTAGTTTATATTTGAAGACATTCCTTTTTCCACTATTACCCTCTTAGCGCTCCGAATCTCCACTTGCATTTTCTACAAAAAGAGTGTTTCATAACTGCTCAATCAAAAATAAGTTTTATCTCTGTTAACTGAATTTACAGATCAGAAATAAGTTTCACAGAATGCATCTGTGTAGTTTTTATTTGAAGATATTCTTTTTCCCAATGTAGGCCTCTTAGCGCTTAGCATGTCCAATTGCAGTTTCTACAGAAAGAGTGTTTCAGAACGGCTCAATCAAAAGTAAGGTTCAACTCTGTTAGTTGAATGCACAGAACAGAAAGAATTTTCACAGAATGCTACTGTGTAGTTTATATTTGAATATATTCCTTTTTCCACTATTACCCTCTTAGCGCTCCGAATGTCCATTTGCATTTTCTACAGAAAGAGTTTTCAGAACTGCGCAATCAAAAGTATGGTTTAACTCTGTTAGCTTAATGAACATATCAGAAATAAGTTTCACACAATGCTTCTGTGTAGTTTTTATTTGAAGATATTATTTTTCCCAATAGAGGCCTCTTAGCGCTCAGAATGTCCAATTGCAGTTTCTACAGAAAGAGTGTTTCAGAAAGGCTCAATCAAAAGTAAGGCTCAACTCTGTTAGTTGAATGCACAGAACAGAAAGAAGTTTCATACAATGCTTCTGTGTAGTTTATATCTGAACATACTCTTTTTTCCACTATTACCCACTTAGCGCTACGAATGTCCAGTTGCATTTTCTACAGACAGAGTGTTTCAAAACTGCTCAATCAAATGTATGGTTTAAGTCTGTTAGCTGAATGCTCAGATCAGAAAGAAGTTTCACAGAATGCTTCTGTGTAGTTTATATTTTAATATATTCCTTTTTCCACTACTAGGCTCTTAGCGCTCCAAATGTCCAGTTGCATTTTCTACAGAAAGAGAGTTCAGATCTGCTCAATCAAAAGTATGTTTTAACTCTGTTAGCTGAATGCACAGATCAGAAAGAAGTTTCACAGAATGATTCTGTGTAGTTTGTATTTGGAGACATTCCTTTTTCAACTATTACACTCTTAGCGCTCCGAATCTCCACTTGCATTTTCTACAGAAAGAGTGTTTCAGAGCGGCTCAATCAAAACTAAGGTTCAACTCTTTTAGTTGAACAAACAGAACAGAAAGAAGTTTCACACAATTCTTCTGTGTAGTTTTTATTTGTAGACATTCTTTTTCCCAATATAGGCCTCTTAGCGCTCAGAATGTCCAATTGCAGTTTCTACAGAAAGAGTGTTTCAGAACGGCTCAATCAAAAGTAAGGTTCAACTCTGTTAGTTGAATGCACAGAACACAAAGAAGTTTCATACAATGCTTCTGTGTAGTTCATATTTGAACATATTCTTTTTTCCACTATTACCCACTTAGCGCTACGAATGTCCAGTTGCATTTTCTACAGACAGAGTGTTTCAAAACTGCTCAATCAAAAGTATGGTTTAACTCTGTTAGCTGAATGCTCAGATCAGAAAGAAGTTTCACAGAAGGCTTCTGTGTAGTTTATATTTGAATATATTCCTTTTTCCACTACTACTCTCTTAGCGCTCCAAATGTCCAGTTGCATTTTCTACAGAAAGAGTGTTCAGATCTGCTCAATCAAAGGTATGGTTTAACTCTGTTAGCTGAATGCACAGATCAGAAAGAAGTTTCACAGAATGATTCTGTGTAGTTTATATTTGGAGACATTCCTTTTTCCACTATTACCCTCTTAGCGCTCCGAATCTCCACTTGCATTTTCTACAGAAAGAGTGTTTCAGAACGGCTCAATCAAAACTAAGGTTCAACTCTTTTAGTTGAACAAACAGAACAGAAAGAAGTTTCACACAATTCTTCTGTGTAGTTTTTATTTGTAGACATTCTTTTTCCCAATATAGGCCTCTTAGCGCTCAGAATGTCCAATTGCAGTTTCTACAAAAGAGTGTTTCAGATCGGCTCAATCAAAAGTAAGGTTCAACTCTGTTAGTTGAATGCACAGAACAGAAAGAAGTTTCATACAATGCTTCTGTGTAGTTTATATTTGAACATATTTTTTTTCCACTATTACCCACTTAGCGCTACGAATGTCCAGTTGCATTTTCTACAGACAGAGTGTTTCAGAACGGCTCAATCAAAAGTAAGGTTCAACTCTGTTAGTTGAATGCACAGAACAGAAAGAATTTTCACAGAATGCTTCTGTGTAGTTTATATTTGCATATATTCCTTTTTCCACTACTACTCTCTTAGCGCTCCAAATGTCCAGTTGCATTTTCTACAGAAAGAGTGTTCAGATCTGCTCAATCAAAAGTATGGTTTAACACTGTTAGCTGAATGCACAGATCAGAAAGAAGTTTCACAGAATGGTTCTGTGTAGTTTATATTTGGAGTAATTCCTTTTTCCACTATTACCCTCTTAGCGCTCCGAATCTCCACTTGCATTTTCTACAGAAAGAGTGTTTCAGAACGGCTCAATCAAAACTAAGGTTCAACTCTTTTAGTTGAACAAACAGAACAGATAGGAGTTTCACACAATTCTTCTGTGTAGTTTTTATTTGTAGACATTCTTTTTCCCAATATAGGCCTCTTAGCGCTCAGAATGTCCAATTGCAGTTTCTACAAAAGAGTGTTTCAGATCGGCTCAATCAAAAGTAAGGTTCAACTCTGTTAGTTGAATGCACAGAACAGAAAGAAGTTTCATACAATGCTTCTGTGTAGTTTATATTTGAACATATTCTTTTTTCCACTATTACCCACTTAGCGCTACGAATGTCCAGTTGCATTTTCTACGGACAGAGTGTTTCAAAACTGCTCAATCAAAAGTATTTTTTAACTCTGTTAGCTGAATGCTCAGATCAGAAAGAAGTTTCACAGAATGCTTCTGTGTAGTTTATATTTGAATATATTCCTTTTTCCACTACTACGCTCTTAGCGCTCCAAATGTCCAGTTGCATTTTCTACAGAAAGAGTGTTCAGATCTGCTCAATCAAAAGTATGGTTTAACTCTGTTAGCTGAATGCACAGATCAGAAAGAAGTTTCACCGAATGATTCTGGGTAGTTTATATTTGAAGACATTCCTTTTTCCACTATTACCCTCTTAGCGCTCCGAATCTCCACTTGCATTTTCTACAAAAAGAGTGTTTCATAACTGCTCAATCAAAAATAAGTTTTATCTCTGTTAACTGAATTTACAGATCAGAAATAAGTTTCACAGAATGCATCTGTGTAGTTTTTATTTGAAGATATTCTTTTTCCCAATGTAGGCCTCTTAGCGCTTAGCATGTCCAATTGCAGTTTCTACAGAAAGAGTGTTTCAGAACGGCTCAATCAAAAGTAAGGTTCAACTCTGTTAGTTGAATGCACAGAACAGAAAGAATTTTCACAGAATGCTACTGTGTAGTTTATATTTGAATATATTCCTTTTTCCACTATTACCCTCTTAGCGCTCCGAATGTCCACTTGCATTTTCTACAGAAAGAGTTTTCAGAACTGCGCAATCAAAAGTATGGTTTAACTCTGTTAGCTTAATGAACATATCAGAAATAAGTTTCACACAATGCTTCTGTGTAGTTTTTATTTGAAGATATTATTTTTCCCAATAGAGGCCTCTTAGCGCTCAGAATGTCCAATTGCAGTTTCTACAGAAAGAGTGTTTCAGAAAGGCTCAATCAAAAGTAAGGCTCAACTCTGTTAGTTGAATGCACAGAACAGAAAGAAGTTTCATACAATGCTTCTGTGTAGTTTATATCTGAACATACTCTTTTTTCCACTATTACCCACTTAGCGCTACGAATGTCCAGTTGCATTTTCTACAGACAGAGTGTTTCAAAACTGCTCAATCAAATGTATGGTTTAAGTCTGTTAGCTGAATGCTCAGATCAGAAAGAAGTTTCACAGAATGCTTCTGTGTAGTTTATATTTTAATATATTCCTTTTTCCACTACTAGGCTCTTAGCGCTCCAAATGTCCAGTTGCATTTTCTACAGAAAGAGAGTTCAGATCTGCTCAATCAAAAGTATGTTTTAACTCTGTTAGCTGAATGCACAGATCAGAAAGAAGTTTCACAGAATGATTCTGTGTAGTTTGTATTTGGAGACATTCCTTTTTCAACTATTACACTCTTAGCGCTCCGAATCTCCACTTGCATTTTCTACAGAAAGAGTGTTTCAGAGCGGCTCAATCAAAACTAAGGTTCAACTCTTTTAGTTGAACAAACAGAACAGAAAGAAGTTTCACACAATTCTTCTGTGTAGTTTTTATTTGTAGACATTCTTTTTCCCAATATAGGCCTCTTAGCGCTCAGAATGTCCAATTGCAGTTTCTACAGAAAGAGTGTTTCAGAACGGCTCAATCAAAAGTAAGGTTCAACTCTGTTAGTTGAATGCACAGAACACAAAGAAGTTTCATACAATGCTTCTGTGTAGTTTATATTTGAACATATTCTTTTTTCCACTATTACCCACTTAGCGCTACGAATGTCCAGTTGCATTTTCTACAGACAGAGTGTTTCAAAACTGCTCAATCAAAAGTATGGTTTAACTCTGTTAGCTGAATGCTCAGATCAGAAAGAATTTTCACAGAATGCTTCTGTGTAGTTTATATTTGAATATATTCCTTTTTCCACTACTACTCTCTTAGCGCTCCAAATGTCCAGTTACATTTTCTACAGAAAGAGAGTTCAGATCTGCTCAATCAAAAGTATGGTTTAACTCTGTTAGCTGAATGCACAGATCAGAAAGAAGTTTCACAGAATGATTCTGTGTAGTTTATATTTGGAGACATTCCTTTTTCCACTATTACCCTCTTAGCGCTCCTAATCTCCACTTGCATTTTCTACAGAAAGAGTGTTTCAGAACGGCTCAATCAAAACTAAGTTTCAACTCTTTTAGTTGAACAAACAGAACAGAAAGAAGTTTCACACATTTCTTCTGTGTAGTTTTTATTTGTAGACATTCTTTTTCCCAATATAGGCCTCTTAGCGCTCAGAATGTCCAATTGCAGTTTCTACAGAAAGAGTGTTTCAGATCGGCTCAATCAAAAGTAAGGTTCAACTCTGTTAGTTGAATGCACAGAACAGAAAGAAGTTTCATACAATGCTTCTGTGTAGTTTATATTTGAACATATTCTTTTTTCCACTATTACCCACTTAGCGCTACGAATGTCCAGTTGCATTTTCTACAGACAGAGTGTTTCAAAACTGCTCAATCAAAAGTGTGGTTTAACTCTGTTAGCTGAATGCTCAGATCAGAAAGAAGTTTCACAGAATGCTTCTGTGTAGTTTATATTTGAATATATTCCTTTTTCCACTACTACGCTCTTAGCGCTCCAAATGTCCAGTTGCATTTTCTACAGAAAGAGTGTTCAGATCTGCTCAATCAAAAGTATGGTTTAACTCTGTTAGCTGAATGCACAGATCAGAAAGAAGTTTCACCGAATGATTCTGTGTAGTTTATATTTGAAGACATTCCTTTTTCCACTATTACCCTCTTAGCGCTCCGAATCTCCACTTGCATTTTCTACAAAAAGAGTGTTTCATAACTGCTCAATCAAAGATAAGTTTTATCTCTGTAAACTGAATTTACAGATCAGAAATAAGTTTCACAGAATGCATCTGTGTAGTTTTTATTTGAAGATATTCTTTTTCCCAATGTAGGCCTCTTAGCGCTTAGCATGTCCAATTGCAGTTTCTACAGAAAGAGTGTTTCAGAACGGCTCAATCAAAAGTAAGGTTCAACTCTGTTAGTTGAATGCACAGAACAGAAAGAATTTTCACAGAATGCTACTGTGTAGTTTATATTTGAATATATTCCTTTTTCCACTATTACCCTCTTAGCGCTCCGAATGTCCACTTGCATTTTCTACAGAAAGAGTTTTCAGAACTGCGCAATCAAAAGTATGGTTTAACTCTGTTAGCTTAATGAACATATCAGAAATAAGTTTCACACAATGCTTCTGTGTAGTTTTTATTTGAAGATATTATTTTTCCCAATAGAGGCCTCTTAGCGCTCAGAATGTCCAATTGCAGTTTCTACAGAAAGAGTGTTTCAGAAAGGCTCAATCAAAAGTAAGGCTCAACTCTGTTAGTTGAATGCACAGAACAGAAAGAAGTTTCATACAATGCTTCTGTGTAGTTTATATCTGAACATACTCTTTTTTCCACTATTACCCACTTAGCGCTACGAATGTCCAGTTGCATTTTCTACAGACAGAGTGTTTCAAAACTGCCCAATCAAATGTATGGTTTAACTCTGTTAGCTGAATGCTCAGATCAGAAAGAAGTTTCACAGAATGCTTCTGTGTAGTTTATATTTGAATATATTCCTTTTTCCACTACTAGGCTCTTAGCGCTCCAAATGTCCAGTTGCATTTTCTACAGAAAGAGAGTTCAGATCTGCTCAATCAAAAGTATGGTTTAACTCTGTTAGCTGAATGCACAGATCAGAAAGAAGTTTCACAGAATGATTCTGTGTAGTTTGTATTTGGAGACATTCCTTTTTCAACTATTACCCTCTTAGCGCTCCGAATCTCCACTTGCATTTTCTACAGAAAGAGTGTTTCAGAGCGGCTCAATCAAAACTAAGGTTCAACTCTTTTAGTTGAACAAACAGAACAGAAAGAAGTTTCACACAATTCTTCTGTGTAGTTTTTATTTGTAGACATTCTTTTTCCCAATATAGGCCTCTTAGCGCTCAGAATGTCCAATTGCAGTTTCTACAGAAAGAGTGTTTCAGAACGGCTCAATCAAAAGTAAGGTTCAACTCTGTTAGTTGAATGCACAGAACACAAAGAAGTTTCATACAATGCTTCTGTGTAGTTTATATTTGAACATATTCTTTTTTCCACTATTACCCACTTAGCGCTACGAATGTCCAGTTGCATTTTCTACAGACAGAGTGTTTCAAAACTGCTCAATCAAAAGTATGGTTTAACTCTGTTAGCTGAATGCTCAGATCAGAAAGAAGTTTCACAGAATGCTTCTGTGTAGTTTATATTTGAATATATTCCTTTTTCCACTACTACTCTCTTAGCGCTCCAAATGTCCAGTTACATTTTCTACAGAAAGAGAGTTCAGATCTGCTCAATCAAAAGTATGGTTTAACTCTGTTAGCTGAATGCACAGTTCAGAAAGAAGTTTCACAGAATGATTCTGTGTAGTTTGTATTTGGAGACATTCCTTTTTCAACTATTACCCTCTTAGCGCTCCGAATCTCCACTTGCATTTTCTACAGAAAGAGTGTTTCAGAGCGGCTCAATCAAAACTAAGGTTCAACTCTTTTAGTTGAACAAACAGAACAGAAAGAAGTTTCACACAATTCTTCTGTGTAGTTTTTATTTGTAGACATTCTTTTTCCCAATATAGGCCTCTTAGCGCTCAGAATGTCCAATTGCAGTTTCTACAGAAAGAGTGTTTCAGAACGGCTCAATCAAAAGTAAGGTTCAACTCTGTTAGTTGAATGCACAGAACACAAAGAAGTTTCATACAATGCTTCTGTGTAGTTTATATTTGAACATATTCTTTTTTCCACTATTACCCACTTAGCGCTACGAATGTCCAGTTGCATTTTCTACAGACAGAGTGTTTCAAAACTGCTCAATCAAAAGTATGGTTTAACTCTGTTAGCTGAATGCTCAGATCAGAAAGAATTTTCACAGAATGCTTCTGTGTAGTTTATATTTGAATATATTCCTTTTTCCACTACTACTCTCTTAGCGCTCCAAATGTCCAGTTACATTTTCTACAGAAAGAGAGTTCAGATCTGCTCAATCAAAAGTATGGTTTAACTCTGTTAGCTGAATGCACAGATCAGAAAGAAGTTTCACAGAATGATTCTGTGTAGTTTATATTTGGAGACATTCCTTTTTCCACTATTACCCTCTTAGCGCTCCTAATCTCCACTTGCATTTTCTACAGAAAGAGTGTTTCAGAACGGCTCAATCAAAACTAAGTTTCAACTCTTTTAGTTGAACAAACAGAACAGAAAGAAGTTTCACACAATTCTTCTGTGTAGTTTTTATTTGTAGACATTCTTTTTCCCAATATAGGCCTCTTAGCGCTCAGAATGTCCAATTGCAGTTTCTACAGAAAGAGTGTTTCAGATCGGCTCAATCAAAAGTAAGGTTCAACTCTGTTAGTTGAATGCACAGAACAGAAAGAAGTTTCATACAATGCTTCTGTGTAGTTTATATTTGAACATATTCTTTTTTCCACTATTACCCACTTAGCGCTACGAATGTCCAGTTGCATTTTCTACAGACAGAGTGTTTCAAAACTGCTCAATCAAAAGTATGGTTTAACTCTGTTAGCTGAATGCTCAGATCAGAAAGAAGTTTCACAGAATGCTTCTGTGTAGTTTATATTTGAATATATTCCTTTTTCCACTACTACGCTCTTAGCGCTCCAAATGTCCAGTTGCATTTTCTACAGAAAGAGTGTTCAGATCTGCTCAATCAAAAGTATGGTTTAACTCTGTTAGCTGAATGCACAGATCAGAAAGAAGTTTCACCGAATGATTCTGTGTAGTTTATATTTGAAGACATTCCTTTTTCCACTATTACCCTCTTAGCGCTCCGAATCTCCACTTGCATTTTCTACAAAAAGAGTGTTTCATAACTGCTCAATCAAAAATAAGTTTTATCTCTGTTAACTGAATTTACAGATCAGAAATAAGTTTCACAGAATGCATCTGTGTAGTTTTTATTTGCAGATATTCTTTTTCCCAATGTAGGCCTCTTAGCGCTTAGCATGTCCAATTGCAGTTTCTACAGAAAGAGTGTTTCAGAACGGCTCAATCAAAAGTAAGGTTCAACTCTGTTAGTTGAATGCACAGAACAGAAAGAGTTTTCACAGAATCCTACTGTGTAGTTTATATTTGAATATATTCCTTTTTCCACTATTACCCTCTTAGCGCTCCGAATGTCCACTTGCATTTTCTACAGAAAGAGTTTTCAGAACTGCGCAATCAAAAGTATGGTTTAACTCTGTTAGCTTAATGAACATATCAGAAATAAGTTTCACACAATGCTTCTGTGTAGTTTTTATTTGAAGATATTATTTTTCCCAATAGAGGCCTCTTAGCGCTCAGAATGTCCAATTGCAGTTTCTACAGAAAGAGTGTTTCAGAAAGGCTCAATCAAAAGTAAGGCTCAACTCTGTTAGTTGAATGCACAGAACAGAAAGAAGTTTCATACAATGCTTCTGTGTAGTTTATATCTCAACATACTCTTTTTTCCACTATTACCCACTTAGCGCTACGAATGTCCAGTTGCATTTTCTACAGACAGAGTGTTTCAAAACTGCTCAATCAAATGTATGGTTTAACTCTGTTAGCTGAATGCTCAGATCAGAAAGAAGTTTCACAGAATGCTTCTGTGTAGTTTATATTTGAATATATTCCTTTTTCCACTACTAGGCTCTTAGCGCTCCAAATGTCCAGTTGCATTTTCTACAGAAAGAGAGTTCAGATCTGCTCAATCAAAAGTATGGTTTAACTCTGTTAGCTGAATGCACAGATCAGAAAGAAGTTTCACAGAATGATTCTGTGTAGTTTGTATTTGGAGACATTCCTTTTTCAACTATTACCCTCTTAGCGCTCCGAATCTCCACTTGCATTTTCTACAGAAAGAGTGTTTCAGAGCGGCTCAATCAAAACTAAGGTTCAACTCTTTTAGTTGAACAAACAGAACAGAAAGAAGTTTCACACAATTCTTCTGTGTAGTTTTTATTTGTAGACATTCTTTTTCCCAATATAGGCCTCTTAGCGCTCAGAATGTCCAATTGCAGTTTCTACAGAAAGAGTGTTTCAGAACGGCTCAATCAAAAGTAAGGTTCAACTCTGTTAGTTGAATGCACAGAACACAAAGAAGTTTCATACAATGCTTCTGTGTAGTTTATATTTGAACATATTCTTTTTTCCACTATTACCCACTTAGCGCTACGAATGTCCAGTTGCATTTTCTACAGACAGAGTGTTTCAAAACTGCTCAATCAAAAGTATGGTTTAACTCTGTTAGCTGAATGCTCAGATCAGAAATAAGTTTCACAGAATGCTTCTGTGTAGTTTATATTTGAATATATTCCTTTTTCCACTACTACTCTCTTAGCGCTCCAAATGTCCAGTTACATTTTCTACAGAAAGAGAGTTCAGATCTGCTCAATCAAAAGTATGGTTTAACTCTGTTAGCTGAATGCACAGATCAGAAAGTAGTTTCACAGAATGATTCTGTGTAGTTTATATTTGGAGACATTCCTTTTTCCACTATTACCCTCTTAGCGCTCCGAATCTCCACTTGCATTTTCTACAAAAAGAGTGTTTCATAACTGCTCAATCAAAATTATGTTTTATCTCTGTTAACTGAATTTACAGATCAGAAATAAGTTTCACAGAATGCATCTGTGTAGTTTTTATTTGAAGATATTCTTTTTCCCAATGTAGGCCTCTTAGCGCTTAGCATGTCCAATTGCAGTTTCTACAGAAAGAGTGTTTCAGAACGGCTCAATCAAAAGTAAGGTTCAACTCTGTTAGTTGAATGCACAGAACAGAAAGAATTTTCACAGAATGCTACTGTGTAGTTTATATTTGAATATATTTCTTTTTCCACTATTACCCTCTTAGCGCTCCGAATGTCCACTTGCATTTTCTACAGAAAGAGTGTTCAGAACTGCGCAATCAAAAGTATGGTTTAACTCTGTTAGCTTAATGAACATATCAGAAATAAGTTTCACAAAATGCTTCTGTGTAGTTTTTATTTGAAGATATTATTTTTCCCAATATAGGCCTCTTAGCGCTCAGAATGTCCAATTGCAGTTTCTACAGAAAGAGTGTTTCAGAAAGGCTCAATCAAAAGTAAGGTTCAACCTTGTTAGTTGAATGCACAGAACACAAAGAAGTTTCATACAATGCTTCTGTGTAGTTTATATTTGAACATATTCTTTTTTCCACTATTACCCACTTAGCGCTACGAATGTCCAGTTGCATTTTCTACAGACAGAGTGTTTCAAAACTGCTCAATCAAAAGTATGGTTTAACTCTGTTAGCTGAATGCTCAGATCAGAAAGAAGTTTCACAGAATGCTTCTGTGTAGTTTATATTTGAATATATTCCTTTTTCCACTACTACTCTCTTAGCGCTCCAAATGTCCAGTTACATTTTCTACAGAAAGAGAGTTCAGATCTGCTCAATCAAAAGTATGGTTTAACTCTGTTAGCTGAATGCACAGTTCAGAAAGAAGTTTCACAGAATGATTCTGTGTAGTTTGTATTTGGAGACATTCCTTTTTCAACTATTACCCTCTTAGCGCTCCGAATCTCCACTTGCATTTTCTACAGAAAGAGTGTTTCAGAGCGGCTCAATCAAAACTAAGGTTCAACTCTTTTAGTTGAACAAACAGAACAGAAAGAAGTTTCACACAATTCTTCTGTGTAGTTTTTATTTGTAGACATTCTTTTTCCCAATATAGGCCTCTTAGCGCTCAGAATGTCCAATTGCAGTTTCAACAGAAAGAGTGTTTCAGAACGGCTCAATCAAAAGTAAGGTTCAACTCTGTTAGTTGAATGCACAGAACACAAAGAAGTTTCATACAATGCTTCTGTGTAGTTTATATTTGAACATATTCTTTTTTCCACTATTACCCACTTAGCGCTACGAATGTCCAGTTGCATTTTCTACAGACAGAGTGTTTCAAAACTGCTCAATCAAAAGTATGGTTTAACTCTGTTAGCTGAATGCTCAGATCAGAAAGAAGTTTCACAGAATGCTTCTGTGTAGTTTATATTTGAATATATTCCTTTTTCCACTACTACTCTCTTAGCGCTCCAAATGTCCAGTTACATTTTCTACAGAAGGAGAGTTCAGATCTGCTCAATCAAAAGTATGGTTTAACTCTGTTAGCTGAATGCACAGATCAGAAAGAAGTTTCACAGAATGATTCTGTGTAGTTTATATTTGGAGACATTCCTTTTTCCACTATTACCCTCTTAGCGCTCCTAAACTCCACTTGCATTTTCTACAGAAAGAGTGTTTCAGAACGGCTCAATCAAAACTAAGTTTCAACTCTTTTAGTTGAACAAACAGAACAGAAAGAAGTTTCACACAATTCTTCTGTGTAGTTTTTATTTGTAGACATTCTTTTTCCCAATATAGGCCTCTTAGCGCTCAGAATGTCCAATTGCAGTTTCTACAGAAAGAGTGTTTCAGATCGGCTCAATCAAAAGTAAGGTTCAACTCTGTTAGTTGAATGCACAGAACAGAAAGAAGTTTCATACAATGCTTCTGTGTAGTTTATATTTGAACATATTCTTTTTTCCACTATTACCCACTTAGCGCTACGAATGTCCAGTTGCATTTTCTACAGACAGAGTGTTTCAAAACTGCTCAATCAAAAGTATGGTTTAACTCTGTTAGCTGAATGCTCAGATCAGAAAGAAGTTTCACAGAATGCTTCTGTGTAGTTTATATTTGAATATATTCCTTTTTCCACTACTACGCTCTTAGCGCTCCAAATGTCCAGTTGCATTTTCTACAGAAAGAGTGTTCAGATCTGCTCAATCAAAAGTATGGTTTAACTCTGTTAGCTGAATGCACAGATCAGAAAGAAGTTTCACCGAATGATTCTGTGTAGTTTATATTTGAAGACATTCCTTTTTCCACTATTACCCTCTTAGCGCTCCGAATCTCCACTTGCATTTTCTACAAAAAGAGTGTTTCATAACTGCTCAATCAAAAATAAGTTTTATCTCTGTTAACTGAATTTACAGATCAGAAATAAGTTTCACAGAATGCATCTGTGTAGTTTTTATTTGAAGATATTCTTTTTCCCAATGTAGGCCTCTTAGCGCTTAGCATGTCCAATTGCAGTTTCTACAGAAAGAGTGTTTCAGAACGGCTCAATCAAAAGTAAGGTTCAACTCTGTTAGTTGAATGCACAGAACAGAAAGAGTTTTCACAGAATGCTACTGTGTAGTTTATATTTGAATATATTCCTTTTTCCACTATTACCCTCTTAGCGCTCCGAATGTCCACTTGCATTTTCTACAGAAAGAGTTTTCAGAACTGCGCAATCAAAAGTATGGTTTAACTCTGTTAGCTTAATGAACATATCAGAAATAAGTTTCACACAATGCTTCTGTGTAGTTTTTATTTGAAGATATTATTTTTCCCAATAGAGGCCTCTTAGCGCTCAGAATGTCCAATTGCAGTTTCTACAGAAAGAGTGTTTCAGAAAGGCTCAATCAAAAGTAAGGCTCAACTCTGTTAGTTGAATGCACAGAACAGAAAGAAGTTTCATACAATGCTTCTGTGTAGTTTATATCTGAACATACTCTTTTTTCCACTATTACCCACTTAGCGCTACGAATGTCCAGTTGCATTTTCTACAGACAGAGTGTTTCAAAACTGCTCAATCAAATGTATGGTTTAACTCTGTTAGCTGAATGCTCAGATCAGAAAGAAGCTTCACAGAATGCTTCTGTGTAGTTTATATTTGAATATATTCCTTTTTCCACTACTATGCTCTTAGCGCTCCAAATGTCCAGTTGCATTTTCTACATAAAGAGAGTTCAGATCTGCTCAATCAAAAGTATGGTTTAACTCTGTTAGCTGAATGCACAGATCAGAAAGAAGTTTCACAGAATGATTCTGTGTAGTTTGTATTTGGAGACATTCCTTTTTCAACTATTACCCTCTTAGCGCTCCGAATCTCCACTTGCATTTTCTACAGAAAGAGTGTTTCAGAGCGGCTCAATCAAAACTAAGGTTCAACTCTTTTAGTTGAACAAACAGAACAGAAAGAAGTTTCACACAATTCTTCTGTGTAGTTTTTATTTGTAGACATTCTTTTTCCCAATATAGGCCTCTTAGCGCTCAGAATGTCCAATTGCAGTTTCTACAGAAAGAGTGTTTCAGAAAGGCTCAATCAAAAGTAAGGTTCAACTCTGTTAGTTGAATGCACAGAACACAAAGAAGTTTCATACAATGCTTCTGTGTAGTTTATATTTGAACATATTCTTTTTTCCACTATTACCCACTTAGCGCTACGAATGTCCAGTTGCATTTTCTACAGACAGAGTGTTTCAAAACTGCTCAATCAAAAGTATGGTTTAACTCTGTTAGCTGAATGCTCAGATCAGAAAGAAGTTTCACAGAATGCTTCTGTGTAGTTTATATTTGAATATATTCCTTTTTCCACTACTACTCTCTTAGCGCTCCAAATGTCCAGTTACATTTTCTACAGAAAGAGAGTTCAGATCTGCTCAATCAAAAGTATGGTTTAACTCTGTTAGCTGAATGCACAGATCAGAAAGTAGTTTCACAGAATGATTCTGTGTAGTTTATATTTGGAGACATTCCTTTTTCCACTATTACCCTCTTAGCGCTCCGAATCTCCACTTGCATTTTCTACAAAAAGAGTGTTTCATAACTGCTCAATCAAAATTATGTTTTATCTCTGTTAACTGAATTTACAGATCAGAATTAAGTTTCACAGAATGCATCTGTGTAGTTTTTATTTGAAGATATTCTTTTTCCCAATGTAGGCCTCTTAGCGCTTAGCATGTCCAATTGCAGTTTCTACAGAAAGAGTGTTTCAGAATGGCTCAATCAAAAGTAAGGTTCAACTCTGTTAGTTGAATGCACAGAACAGAAAGAATTTTCACAGAATGCTACTGTGTAGTTTATATTTGAATATATTTCTTTTTCCACTATTACCCTCTTAGCGCTCCGAATGTCCACTTGCATTTTCTACAGAAAGAGTGTTCAGAACTGCGCAATCAAAAGTATGGTTTAACTCTGTTAGCTTAATGAACATATCAGAAATAAGTTTCACACAATGCTTCTGTGTAGTTTTTATTTGAAGATATTATTTTTCCCAATATAGGCCTCTTAGCGCTCAGAATGTCCAATTGCAGTTTCTACAGAAAGAGTGTTTCAGAAAGGCTCAATCAAAAGTAAGGTTCAACTCTGTTAGTTGAATGCACAGAACAGAAAGAAGTTTCATACAATGCTTCTGTGTAGTTTATCTTTGAACATATTCTTTTTTCCACTATTACCCACTTAGCGCTACGAATGTCCAGTTGCATTTTCTACAGACAGAGTGTTTAAAAACTGCTCAATCAAAAGTATGGTTTAACTCTGTTAGCTGAATGCTCAGATCAGAAATAAGTTTCACAGAATGCATCTGTGTAGTTTTTATTTGAAGATATTCTTTTTCCCAATGTAGGCCTCTTAGCGCTTAGCATGTCCAATTGCAGTTTCTACAGAAAGAGTGTTTCAGAACGGCTCAATCAAAAGTAAGGTTCAACTCTGTTAGTTGAATGCACAGAACAGAAAGAGTTTTCACAGAATGCTACTGTGTAGTTTATATTTGAATATATTCCTTTTTCCACTATTACCCTCTTAGCGCTCCGAATGTCCACTTGCATTTTCTACAGAAAGAGTTTTCAGAACTGCGCAATCAAAAGTATGGTTTAACTCTGTTAGCTTAATGAACATATCAGAAATAAGTTTCACACAATGCTTCTGTGTAGTTTTTATTTGAAGATATTATTTTTCCCAATAGAGGCCTCTTAGCGCTCAGAATGTCCAATTGCAGTTTCTACAGAAAGAGTGTTTCAGAAAGGCTCAATCAAAAGTAAGGCTCAACTCTGTTAGTTGAATGCACAGAACAGAAAGAAGTTTCATACAATGCTTCTGTGTAGTTTATATCTGAACATACTCTTTTTTCCACTATTACCCACTTAGCGCTACGAATGTCCAGTTGCATTTTCTACAGACAGAGTGTTTCAAAACTGCTCAATCAAATGTATGGTTTAACTCTGTTAGCTGAATGCTCAGATCAGAAAGAAGCTTCACAGAATGCTTCTGTGTAGTTTATATTTGAATATATTCCTTTTTCCACTACTATGCTCTTAGCGCTCCAAATGTCCAGTTGCATTTTCTACATAAAGAGAGTTCAGATCTGCTCAATCAAAAGTATGGTTTAACTCTGTTAGCTGAATGCACAGATCAGAAAGAAGTTTCACAGAATGATTCTGTGTAGTTTGTATTTGGAGACATTCCTTTTTCAACTATTACCCTCTTAGCGCTCCGAATCTCCACTTGCATTTTCTACAGAAAGAGTGTTTCAGAGCGGCTCAATCAAAACTAAGGTTCAACTCTTTTAGTTGAACAAACAGAACAGAAAGAAGTTTCACACAATTCTTCTGTGTAGTTTTTATTTGTAGACATTCTTTTTCCCAATATAGGCCTCTTAGCGCTCAGAATGTCCAATTGCAGTTTCTACAGAAAGAGTGTTTCAGAAAGGCTCAATCAAAAGTAAGGTTCAACTCTGTTAGTTGAATGCACAGAACACAAAGAAGTTTCATACAATGCTTCTGTGTAGTTTATATTTGAACATATTCTTTTTTCCACTATTACCCACTTAGCGCTACGAATGTCCAGTTGCATTTTCTACAGACAGAGTGTTTCAAAACTGCTCAATCAAAAGTATGGTTTAACTCTGTTAGCTGAATGCTCAGATCAGAAAGAAGTTTCACAGAATGCTTCTGTGTAGTTTATATTTGAATATATTCCTTTTTCCACTACTACTCTCTTAGCGCTCCAAATGTCCAGTTACATTTTCTACAGAAAGAGAGTTCAGATCTGCTCAATCAAAAGTATGGTTTAACTCTGTTAGCTGAATGCACAGATCAGAAAGTAGTTTCACAGAATGATTCTGTGTAGTTTATATTTGGAGACATTCCTTTTTCCACTATTACCCTCTTAGCGCTCCGAATCTCCACTTGCATTTTCTACAAAAAGAGTGTTTCATAACTGCTCAATCAAAATTATGTTTTATCTCTGTTAACTGAATTTACAGATCAGAATTAAGTTTCACAGAATGCATCTGTGTAGTTTTTATTTGAAGATATTCTTTTTCCCAATGTAGGCCTCTTAGCGCTTAGCATGTCCAATTGCAGTTTCTACAGAAAGAGTGTTTCAGAATGGCTCAATCAAAAGTAAGGTTCAACTCTGTTAGTTGAATGCACAGAACAGAAAGAATTTTCACAGAATGCTACTGTGTAGTTTATATTTGAATATATTTCTTTTTCCACTATTACCCTCTTAGCGCTCCGAATGTCCACTTGCATTTTCTACAGAAAGAGTGTTCAGAACTGCGCAATCAAAAGTATGGTTTAACTCTGTTAGCTTAATGAACATATCAGAAATAAGTTTCACACAATGCTTCTGTGTAGTTTTTATTTGAAGATATTATTTTTCCCAATATAGGCCTCTTAGCGCTCAGAATGTCCAATTGCAGTTTCTACAGAAAGAGTGTTTCAGAAAGGCTCAATCAAAAGTAAGGTTCAACTCTGTTAGTTGAATGCACAGAACAGAAAGAAGTTTCATACAATGCTTCTGTGTAGTTTATCTTTGAACATATTCTTTTTTCCACTATTACCCACTTAGCGCTACGAATGTCCAGTTGCATTTTCTACAGACAGAGTGTTTAAAAACTGCTCAATCAAAAGTATGGTTTAACTCTGTTAGCTGAATGCTCAGATCAGAAAGAAGTTTCACAGAATGCTTCTGTGTAGTTTATATTTGAATATATTCCTTTTTCCACTACTACTCTCTTAGCGCTCCAAATGTCCAGTTGCATTTTCTACAGAAAGAGAGTTCAGATGTGCTCAATCAAAAGTATGGTTTAACTCTGTTAGCTGAATGCACAGATCAGAAAGAAGTTTCACAGAATGATTCTGTGTAGTTTATATTTTGAGACATTCCTTTTTCCACTATTACCCTCTTAGCGCTCCGAATCTCCACTTGCATTTACTACAGAAAGAGTGTTTCAGAACGGCTTAATCAAAACTAAGGTTCAACTCTTTTAGTTGAACAAACAGAACAGAAAGAAGTTTCACACAATTCTTCTGTGTAGTTTTTATTTGTAGACATTCTTTTTCCCAATATAGGCCTCTTAGCGCTCAGAATGTCCAATTGCAGTTTCTACAGAAAGAGTGTTTCAGATCGGCTCAATCAAAAGTAAGGTTCAACTCTGTTAGTTGAATGCACAGAACAGAAAGAAGTTTCATACAATGCTTCTGTGTAGTTTATATTTGAACATATTCTTTTTTCCACTATTACCCCCTTAGCGCTACGAATGTCCAGTTGCATTTTCTACAGACAGAGTGTTTCAAAACTGCTCAATCAAAAGTATGGTTTAACTCTGTTAGCTGAATGCTCAGATCAGAAAGAAGTTTCACAGAATGCTTCTGTGTAGTTTATATTTGAATATATTCCTTTTTCCACTACTACGCTCTTAGCGCTCCAAATGTCCAGTTGCATTTTCTACAGAAAGAGTGTTCAGATCTGCTCAATCAAAAGTATGGTTTAACTCTGTTAGCTGAATGCACAGATCAGAAAGAAGTTTCACAGAATGATTCTGTGTAGTTTATATTTGAAGACATTACTTTTTCCACTATTACCCTCTTAGCGCTCCGAATCTCCACTTGCATTTTCTACAAAAAGAGTGTTTCATAACTGCTCAATCAAAAATATGTTTTATCTCTGTTAACTGAATTTACAGATCAGAAATAAGTTTCACAGAATGCATCTGTGTAGTTTTTATTTGAAGATATTCTTTTTCCCAATGTAGGCCTCTTAGTGCTTAGCATGTCCAATTGCAGTTTCTACAGAAAGAGTGTTTCAGAACGGCTCAATCAAAAGTAAGGTTCAACTCTGTTAGTTGAATGCACAGAACAGAAAGAATTTTCACAGAATGCTACTGTGTAGTTTATATTTGAATATATTCCTTTTTCCACTATTACCCTCTTAGCGCTCCGAATGTCCACTTGCATTTTCTACAGAAAGAGTGTTCAGAACTGCGCAATCAAAAGTATGGTTTAACTCTGTTAGCTTAATGAACATATCAGAAATAAGTTTCACACAATGCTTCTGTGTAGTTTTTATTTGAAGATATTATTTTTCCCAATATAGGCCTCTTAGCGCTCAGAATGTCCAATTGCAGTTTCTACAGAAAGAGTGTTTCAGAAAGGCTCAATCAAAAGTAAGGTTCAACTCTGTTAGTTGAATGCACAGAACAGAAAGAAGTTTCATACAATGCTTCTGTGTAGTTTATCTTTGAACATACTCTTTTTTCCACTATTACCCACTTAGCGCTACGAATGTCCAGTTGCATTTTCTACAGACAGAGTGTTTCAAAACTGCTCAATCAAATGTATGGTTTAACTCTGTTAGCTGAATGCTCAGATCAGAAAGAAGTTTCACAGAATGCTTCTGTGTAGTTTATATTTGAATATATTCCTTTTTCCACTACTACTCTCTTATCGCTCCAAATGTCCAGTTGCATTTTCTACAGAAAGAGAGTTCAGATCTGCTCAATCAAAAGTATGGTTTAACTCTGTTAGCTGAATGCACAGATCAGAAAGAAGTTTCACAGAATGATTCTGTGTAGTTTATATTTGGAGACATTCCTTTTTCAACTATTACCCTCTTAGCGCTCCGAATCTCCACTTGCATTTTCTACAGAAAGAGTGTTTCAGAACGGCTCAATCAAAACTAAGGTTCAACTCTTTTAGTTGAACAAACAGAACAGAAAGAAGTTTCACACAATTCTTCTGTGTAGTTTTTATTTGTAGACATTCTTTTTCCCAATATAGGCCTCTTAGCGCTCAGAATGTCCAATTGCAGTTTCTACAGAAAGAGTGTTTCAGAAAGGCTCAATCAAAAGTAAGGTTCAACTCTGTTAGTTGAATGCACAGAACAGAAAGAAGTTTCATACAATGCTTCTGTGTAGTTTATCTTTGAACATATTCTTTTTTCCACTATTACCCACTTAGCGCTACGAATGTCCAGTTGCATTTTCTACAGACAGAGTGTTTCAAAACTGCTCAATCAAAAGTATGGTTTAACTCTGTTAGCTGAATGCTCAGATCAGAAAGAAGTTTCACAGAATGCTTCTGTGTAGTTTATATTTGAATATATTCCTTTTTCCACTACTACGCTCTTAGCGCTCGAAATGTCCAGTTGCATTTTCTACAGAAAGAGTGTTCAGATCTGCTCAATCAAAAGTATGTATTAACTCTGTTAGCTGAATGCACAGATCAGAAAGAAGTTTCACAGAATGATTCTGTGTAGTTTATATTTGGAGACATTCCTTTTTCCACTATTACCCTCTTAGCGCTCCGAATCTCCACTTGCATTTTCTACAGAAAGTGTGTTTCAGAACGGCTCAATCAAAACTAAGGTTCAACTCTTTTAGTTGAACAAGCAGAACAGAAAGAAGTTTCACACAATTCTTCTGTGTAGTTTTTATTTGTAGACATTCTCTTTCCCAATATAGGCCTCTTAGCGCTCAGAATGTCCAATTGCAGTTTCTACAGAAAGAGTGTTTCAGAACGGCTCAATCAAAAGTAAGGTTCAACTCTGTTAGTTGAATGCACAGAACAGAAAGAAGTTTCATACAATGCTTCTGTGTAGTTTATATTTGAACATATTCTTTTTTCCACTATTACCCACTTAGTGCTACGAATGTCCAGTTGCATTTTCTACAGACAGAGTGTTTCAAAACTGCTCAATCAAAAGTATGGTTTAACTCTGTTAGCTGAATGCTCAGATCACAAAGAACTTTCACACAATGCTTCTGTGTAGTTTATATTTGAATATATTCCTTTTTCCACTACTACGCTCTTAGCGCTCCAAATGTCCAGTTGCATTTTCTACAGAAAGAGTGTTCAGACCTGCTCAATCAAAAGTATGTTTTAACTCTGTTAGCTGAATGCACAGATCAGAAAGAAGTTTCACCGAATGATTCTGTGTAGTTTATATTTGAAGACATTCCTTTTTCCACTATTACCCTCTTAGCGCTCCGAATCTCCACTTGCATTTTCTACAAAAAGAGTGTTTCATAACTGCTCAATCAAAAATATGTTTTATCTCTGTTAACTGAATTTACAGATCAGAAATAAGTTTCACAGAATGCATCTGTGTAGTTTTTATTTGAAGATATTCTTTTTCCCAATGTAGGCCTCTTAGCGCTTAGCATGTCCAATTGCAGTTTCTACAGAAAGAGTGTTTCAGAACGGCTCAATCAAAAGTAAGGTTCAACTCTGTTAGTTGAATGCACAGAACAGAAAGAATTTTCACAGAATGCTACTGTGTAGTTTATATTTGAATATATTCCTTTTTCCACTATTACCCTCTTAGCGCTCCGAATGTCCACTTGCATTTTCTACAGAAAGAGTGTTCAGAACTGCGCAATCAAAAGTATGGTTTAACTCTGTTAGCTTAATGAACATATCAGAAATAAGTTTCACACAATGCTTCTGTGTAGTTTTTATTTGAAGATATTATTTTTCCCAATATAGGTTTCTTAGCGCTCAGAATGTCCAATTGCAGTTTCTACAGAAAGAGTGTTTCAGAAAGGCTCAATCAAAAGTAAGGTTCAACTCTGTTAGTTGAATGCACAGAACAGAAAGAAGTTTCATACAATGCTTCTGTGTAGTTTATATTTGAACATATTCTTTTTTCCACTATTACCTACTTAGCTCTACGAATGCCCAGTTGCATTTTCTACAGACAGAGTGTTTCAAAACTGCTCAATCAAAAGTATGGTTTAACTCTGTTAGCTGAATGCTCAGATCAGAAAGAAGTTTCACAGAATGCTTCTGTGTAGTTTATATTTGAATATATTCCTTTTTCCACTACTACTCTCTTAGCGCTCCAAATGTCCAGTTGCATTTTCTACAGAAAGAGTGTTCAGATCTGCTCAATCAAAAGTATGGTTTAACTCTGTTAGCTGAATGCACAGATCAGAAAGAAGTTTCACAGAATGATTCTGTGTAGTTTATATTTGGAGACATTCCTTTTTCCACTATTACCCTCTTAGCGCTCCGAATCTCCACTTGCATTTTCTACAGAAAGAGTGTTTCAGAACGGCTCAATCAAAACTAAGGTTCAACTCTTTTAGTTGAACAAACAGAACAGAAAGAAGTTTCACACAATACTTCTGTGTAGTTTTTATTTGTAGACATTCTTTTTCCCAATATAGGCCTCTTAGCGCTCAGAATGTCCAATTGCAGTTTCTACGGAAAGAGTGTTTCAGAACGGCTCAATCAAAACTAAGGTTCAACTCTGTTAGTTGAATGCACAGAACAGAAAGAAGTTTCATACAATGCTTCTGTGTAGTTTATATTTGAACATATTCTTTTTTCCACTATTACCCACTTAGCGCTACGAATGTCCAGTTGCATTTTCTACAGACAGAGTGTTTCAAAACTGCTCAATCAAAAGTATGGTTTAACTCTGTTAGCTGAATGCTCAGATCAGAAAGAAGTTTCACAGAATGCTTCTGTGTAGTTTATATTTGAATATATTCCTTTTTCCACTACTACGCTCTTAGCGCTCCAAATGTCCAGTTGCATTTTCTACAGAAATAGTGTTCAGATCTGCTCAATCAAAAGTATGGTTTAACTCTGTTAGCTGAATGCACAGATCAGAAAGAAGTTTCACCGAATGATTCTCTGTGGTTTATATTTGAAGACATTCCTTTTTCCACTATTACCCTCTTAGCGCTCCGAATCTCCACTTGCATTTTCTACAAAAAGAGTGTTTCATAACTGCTCAATCAAAAATATGTTTTATCTCTGTTAACTGAATTTACAGATCAGAAATAAGTTTCACAGAATGCATCTGTGTAGTTTTTATTTGAAGATATTCTTTTTCCCAATGTAGGCCTCTTAGCGCTTAGCATGTCCAATTGCAGTTTCTACAGAAAGAGTGTTTCAGAACGGCTCAATCAAAAGTAAGGTTCAACTCTGTTAGTTGAATGCACAGAACAGAAAGAATTTTCACAGAATGCTACTGTGTAGTTTATATTTGAATATATTCCTTTTTCCACTATTACCCTCTTAGCGCTCTGAATGTCCACTTGCATTTTCTACAGAAAGAGTGTTCAGAACTGCGCAATCAAAAGTATGGTTTATCTCTGTTAGCTTAATGAACATATCAGAAATAAGTTTCACACAATGCTTCAGTGTAGTTTTTATTTGAAGATATTATTTTTCCCAATATAGGCCTCTTAGCGCTCAGAATGTCCAATTGCAGTTTCTACAGAAAGAGTGTTTCAGAAAGGCTCAATCAAAAGTAAGGTTCAACTCTGTTAGTTGAATGCACAGAACAGTAAGAAGTTTCATACAATGCTTCTGTGTAGTTTATATTTGAACATATTCTTTTTTCCACTATTACCCACTTAGCGCTACGAATGTCCAGTTGCATTTTCTACAGACAGAATGTTTCAAAACTGCTCAATCAAAAGTATGGTTTAACTCTGTTAGCTGAATGCTCAGATCAGAAAGAAGTTTCACAGAATGCTTCTGTGTAGTTTATATTTGAATATATTCCTTTTTCCACTACTACTCTCTTAGCGCTCCAAATGTCCAGTTGCATTTTCTACAGTAAGAGTGTTAAGATCTGCTCAATCAAAAGTATGGTTTAACTCTGTTAGCTGAATGCACAGATCAGAAAGGAGTTTCACAGAATGATTCTGTGTAGTTTATATTTGGAGACATTCCATTTTCCACTATTACCATCTTAGCGCTCCGAATCTCCACTTGCATTTTCTACAAAAAGAGTGTTTCATAACTGCTCAATCAAAAATATGTTTTATCTCTGTTAACTGAATTTACAGATCAGAAATAAGTTTCACAGAATGCATCTGTGTAGTTTTTATTTGAAGATATTCTTTTTCCCAATGTAGGCCTCTTAGCGCTTAGCATGTCCAATTGCAGTTTCTACAGAAAGAGTGTTTCAGAACGGCTCAATCAAAAGTAAGGTTCAAATCTGTTAGTTGAATGCACAGAACAGAAAGAATTTTCACAGAATGCTACTGTGTAGTTTATATTTGAATATATTCCTTTTTCCACTATTACCCTCTTAGCGCTCCGAATGTCCACTTGCATTTTCTACAGAAAGAGTTTTCAGAACTGCGTAATCAAAAGTATGGTTTAACTCTGTTAGCTTAATGAACATATCAGAAATAAGTTTCACACAATGCTTCTGTGTAGTTTTTATTTGAAGATTTTATTTTTCCCAATAGAGGCCTCTTAGCGCTCAGAATGTCCAATTGCAGTTTCTACAGAAAGAGTGTTTCAGAAAGGCTCAATCAAAAGTAAGGTTCAACTCTGTTAGTTGAATGCACAGAACAGAAAGAAGTTTCATACAATGCTTCTGTGTAGTTTATATTTGAACATATTCTTTTTTCCACTATTACCCACTTAGCGCTACGAATGTCCAGTTGCATTTTCTACAGACAGAGTGTTTCAAAACTGCTCAATCAAAAGTATGGTTTAACTCTGTTAGCTGAATGCTCAGATCAGAAAGAAGTTTCACAGAATGCTTCTGTGTAGTTTATATTTGAATATATTCCTTTTTCCACTACTACTCTCTTAGCGCTCCAAATGTCCAGTTGCATTTTCTACAGAAAGAGTGTTCAGATCTGCTCAATCAAAAGTATGGTTTAACTCTGTTAGCTGAATGCACAGATCAGAAAGAAGTTTCACAGAATGATTCTGTGTAGTTTATATTTGGAGACATTCCTTTTTCCACTATTACCCTCTTTGCGCTCCGAATCTCCACTTGCATTTTCTACAGAAAGTGTGTTTCAGAACGGCTCAATCAAATCTAAGGTTCAACTCTTTTAGTTGAACAAACAGAACAGAAAGAGATTTCACACAATTCTTCTGTGTAGTTTTTATTTGTAGACATTCTTTACCCCAATATAGGCCTCTGAGCGCTCACAATGTCCAATTGCAGTTTCTACAGAAAGACTGTTTCAGAACGGCTCAATCAAAAGTAAAGTTCAACTCTGTTAGCTGAATGCTCAGATCAGAAAGAAGTTTCACAGAATGCTTCTGTGTAGTTTATATTTGAATATATTCCTTTTTCCACTACTACGCTCTTAGCGCTCCAAATGTCCAGTTGCATTTTCTACAGAAAGAGTGTTCAGATCTGCTCAATCAAAAGTATGGTTTAACTCTGTTAGCTGAATGCACAGATCAGAAAGAAGTTTCACAGAATGATTCTGTGTAGTTTATATTTGGAGACATTCCTTTTTCCACTATTACCCTCTTAGCGCTCCGAATCTCCACTTGCATTTTCTACAGAAAGAGTGTTTCAGAACGGCTCAATCAAAACTAAGGTTCAACTCTTTTAGTTGAACAAACAGAACAGAAAGAAGTTTCACACAATACTTCTGTGTAGTTTTTATTTGTAGACATTCTTTTTCCCAATATAGGCCTCTTAGCGCTCAGAATGTCCAATTGCAGTTTCTACGGAAAGAGTGTTTCAGAACGGCTCAATCAAAACTAAGGTTCAACTCTGTTAGTTGAATGCACAGAACAGAAAGAAGTTTCATACAATGCTTCTGTGTAGTTTATATTTGAACATATTCTTTTTTCCACTATTACCCACTTAGCGCTACGAATGTCCAGTTGCATTTTCTACAGACAGAGTGTTTCAAAACTGCTCAATCAAAAGTATGGTTTAACTCTGTTAGCTGAATGCTCAGATCAGAAAGAAGTTTCACAGAATGCTTCTGTGTAGTTTATATTTGAATATATTCCTTTTTCCACTACTACGCTCTTAGCGCTCCTAATGTCCAGTTGCATTTTCTACAGAAATAGTGTTCAGATCTGCTCAATCAAAAGTATGGTTTAACTCTGTTAGCTGAATGCACAGATCAGAAAGAAGTTTCACCGAATGATTCTCTGTGGTTTATATTTGAAGACATTCCTTTTTCCACTATTACCCTCTTAGCGCTCCGAATCTCCACTTGCATTTTCTACAAAAAGAGTGTTTCATAACTGCTCAATCAAAAATATGTTTTATCTCTGTTAACTGAATTTACAGATCAGAAATAAGTTTCACAGAATGCATCTGTGTAGTTTTTATTTGAAGATATTCTTTTTCCCAATGTAGGCCTCTTAGCGCTTAGCATGTCCAATTGCAGTTTCTACAGAAAGAGTGTTTCAGAACGGCTCAATCAAAAGTAAGGTTCAACTCTGTTAGTTGAATGCACAGAACAGAAAGAATTTTCACAGAATGCTACTGTGTAGTTTATATTTGAATATATTCCTTTTTCCACTATTACCCTCTTAGCGCTCCGAATGTCCACTTGCATTTTCTACAGAAAGAGTGTTCAGAACTGCGCAATCAAAAGTATGGTTTATCTCTGTTAGCTTAATGAACATATCAGAAATAAGTTTCACACAATGCTTCAGTGTAGTTTTTATTTGAAGATATTATTTTTCCCAATATAGGCCTCTTAGCGCTCAGAATGTCCAATTGCAGTTTCTACAGAAAGAGTGTTTCAGAAAGGCTCAATCAAAAGTAAGGTTCAACTCTGTTAGTTGAATGCACAGAACAGAAAGAAGTTTCATACAATGATTCTGTGTAGTTTATATTTGAACATGTTCTTTTTTCCACTATTACCCACTTAGCGCTACGAATGTCCAGTTGCATTTTCTACAGACAGAATGTTTCAAAACTGCTCAATCAAAAGTATGGTTTAACTCTGTTAGCTGAATGCTCAGATCAGAAAGAAGTTTCACAGAATGCTTCTGTGTAGTTTATATTTGAATATATTCCTTTTTCCACTACTACTCTCTTAGCGCTCCAAATGTCCAGTTGCATTTTCTACAGTAAGAGTGTTAAGATCTGCTCAATCAAAAGTATGGTTTAACTCTGTTAGCTGAATGCACAGATCAGAAAGAAGTTTCACAGAATGATTCTGTGTAGTTTATATTTGGAGACATTCCATTTTCCACTATTACCATCTTAGCGCTCCGAATCTCCACTTGCATTTTCTACAAAAAGAGTGTTTCATAACTGCTCAATCAAAAATATGTTTTATCTCTGTTAACTGAATTTACAGATCAGAAATAAGTTTCACAGAATGCATCTGTGTAGTTTTTATTTGAAGATATTCTTTTTCCCAATGTAGGCCTCTTAGCGCTTAGCATGTCCAATTGCAGTTTCTACAGAAAGAGTGTTTCAGAACGGCTCAATCAAAAGTAAGGTTCAAATCTGTTAGTTGAATGCACAGAACAGAAAGAATTTTCACAGAATGCTACTGTGTAGTTTATATTTGAATATATTCCTTTTTCCACTATTACCCTCTTAGCGCTCCGAATGTCCACTTGCATTTTCTACAGAAAGAGTTTTCAGAACTGCGTAATCAAAAGTATGGTTTAACTCTGTTAGCTTAATGAACATATCAGAAATAAGTTTCACACAATGCTTCTGTGTAGTTTTTATTTGAAGATTTTATTTTTCCCAATAGAGGCCTCTTAGCGCTCAGAATGTCCAATTGCGGTTTCTACAGAAAGAGTGTTTCAGAAAGGCTCAATCAAAAGTAAGGTTCAACTCTGTTAGTTGAATGCACAGAACAGAAAGAAGTTTCATACAATGCTTCTGTGTAGTTTATATTTGAACATATTCTTTTTTCCACTATTACCCACTTAGCGCTACGAATGTCCAGTTGCATTTTCTACAGACAGAGTGTTTCAAAACTGCTCAATCAAAAGTATGGTTTAACTCTGTTAGCTGAATGCTCAGATCAGAAAGAAGTTTCACAGAATGCTTCTGTGTAGTTTATATTTGAATATATTCCTTTTTCCACTACTACTCTCTTAGCGCTCCAAATGTCCAGTTGCATTTTCTACAGAAAGAGTGTTCAGATCTGCTCAATCAAAAGTATGGTTTAACTCTGTTAGCTGAATGCACAGATCAGAAAGAAGTTTCACAGAATGATTCTGTGTAGTTTATATTTGGAGACATTCCTTTTTCCACTATTACCCTCTTTGCGCTCCGAATCTCCACTTGCATTTTCTACAGAAAGTGTGTTTCAGAACGGCTCAATCAAATCTAAGGTTCAACTCTTTTAGTTGAACAAACAGAACAGAAAGTAATTTCACACAATTCTTCTGTGTAGTTTTTATTTGTAGACATTCTTTATCCCAATATAGGCCTCTGAGCGCTCACAATGTCCAATTGCAGTTTCTACAGAAAGACTGTTTCAGAACGGCTCAATCAAAAATAAAGTTCAACTCTGTTAGCTGAATGCTCAGATCAGAAAGAAGTTTCACAGAATGCTTCTGTGTAGTTTATATTTGAATATATTCCTTTTTCCACTACTACGCTCTTAGCGCTCCAAATGTCCAGTTGCATTTTCTACAGAAAGAGTGTTCAGATCTGCTCAATCAAAAGTATGGTTTAACTCTGTTAGCTGAATGCACAGATCAGAAAGAAGTTTCACCGAATGATTCTGTGTAGTTTATATTTGAAGACATTCCTTTTTCCACTATTACCCTCTTAGCGCTCCGAATCTCCACTTGCATTTTCTACAAAAAGAGTGTTTCATAACTGCTCAATCAAAAATATGTTTTATCTCTGTTAACTGAATTTACAGATCAGAAATAAGTTTCACAGAATGCATCTGTGTAGTTTTTATTTGAAGATATTCTTTTTCCCAATGTAGGCCTCTTAGCGCTTAGCATGTCCAATTGCAGTTTCTACAGAAAGAGTGTTTCAGAACGGCTCAATCAAAAGTAAGGTTCAACTCTGTTAGCTGAATGCACAGAACAGAAAGTGTTTTCACAGAATGCTACTGTGTAGTTTATATTTGAATATATTCCTTTTTCCACTATTACCCTCTTAGCGCTCCGAATGTCCACTTGCATTTTCTACAGAAAGAGTGTTCAGAACTGCGCAATCAAAAGTATGGTTTAACTCTGTTACCTTAATGAACATATCAGAAATAAGTTTCACACAATTCTTCTGTGTAGTTTTTATTTGAAGATATTATTTTTCCCAATATAGGCCTCTTAGCGCTCAGAATGTCCAATTGCAGTTTCTACAGAAAGAGTGTTTCAGAAAGGCTCAATCAAAATTAAGGTTCAACTCTGTTAGTTGAATGCACAGAACAGAAAGAAGTTTCATACAATGCTTCTGTGTAGTTTATCTTTGAACATACTCTTTTTTCCACTATTACCCACTTAGCGCTACGAATGTCCAGTTGCATTTTCTACAGACAGAGTGTTTCAAAACTTCTCAATCAAATGTATGGTTTAACTCTGTTAGCTGAATGCTCAGATCAGAAAGTAGTTTCACAGAATGCTTCTGTGTAGTTTATATTTGAATATATTCCTTTTTCCACTACTACTCTCTTAGCGCTCCAAATGTCCAGTTGCATTTTCTACAGAAAGCGAGTTCAGATCTGCTCAATCAAAAGTATGGTTTAACTCTGTTAGCTGAATGCACAGATCAGAAAGAAGTTTCACAGAATGATTCTGTGTAGTTTGTATTTGGAGACATTCCTTTTTCAACTATTACCCTCTTAGCGCTCCGAATCTCCACTTGCATTTTCTACAGAAAGAGTGTTTCAGAACGGCTCAATCACAACTAAGGTTCAACTCTTTTAGTTGAACAAACAGAACAGAAAGAAGTTTCACACAATTCTTCTGTGTAGTTTTTATTTGTAGACATTCTTTTTCCCAATATAGGCCTCTTAGCGCTCAGAATGTCCAATTGCAGTTTCTACAAAAGAGTGTTTCAGATCGGCTCAATCAAAAGTAAGGTTCAACTCTGTTAGTTGAATGCACAGAACAGAAAGAAGTTTCATACAATGCTTCTGTGTAGTTTATATTTGAACATATTCTTTTTTCCACTATTCCCCACTTAGCGCTACGAATGTCCAGTTGCATTTTCTACAGACAGAGTGTTTCAAAACTGCTCAATCAAAAGTATGGTTTAAATCTGTTAGCTGAATGCTCAGATCAGAAAGAAGTTTCACAGAATGCTTCTGTGTAGTTTATATTTGAATATATTCCTTTTTCCACTACTACGCTCTTAACGCTCGAAATGTCCAGTTGCATTTTCTACAGAAAGAGTGTTCAGATCTGCTCAATCAAAAGTATGGTTTAACTCTGTTAGCTGAATGCACAGATCAGAAAGAAGTTTCACCGAATGATTCTGTGTAGTTTATATTTGAAGACATTCCTTTTTCCACTATTACCCTCTTAGCGCTCCGAATCTCCACTTGCATTTTCTACAAAAAGAGTGTTTCATAACTGCTCAATCAAAAATATGTTTTATCTCTGTTAACTGAATTTACAGATCAGAAATAAGTTTCACAGAATGCATCTGTGTAGTTTTTATTTGAAGATATTCTTTTTCCCAATTTAGGCCTCTTAGCGCTTAGCATGTCCAATTGCAGTTTCTACAGAAAGAGTGTTTCAGAACGGCTCAATCAAAAGTAAGGTTCAACTCTGTTAGTTGAATGCACAGAACCGAAAGAATTTTCACAGAATGCTACTGTGTAGTTTATATTTGAATATATTCCTTTTTCCACTATTACCCTCTTAGCGCTCCGAATGTCCACTTGCATTTTCTACAGAAAGAGTGTCCAGAACTGCGCAATCAAAAGTATGGTTTAACTCTGTTAGCTTAATGAACATATCAGAAATAAGTTTCACACAATGCTTCTGTGTAGTTTTTATTTGAAGATATTCTTTTTCCCAATGTAGGCCTCTTAGCGCTTAGCATGTCCAATTGCAGTTTCTACAGAAAGAGTGTTTCAGAACGGCTCAATCAAAAGTAAGGTTCAATTCTGTTAGTTGAATGCACAGAACAGAAAGAATTTTCACAGAATGCTACTGTGTAGTTTATATTTGAATATATTCCTTTTTCCACTATTACCCTCTTAGCGCTCCGAATGTCCACTTGCATTTTCTACAGAAAGAGTGTCCAGAACTGCGCAATCAAAAGTATGGTTTAACTCTGTTAGCTTAATGAACATATCAGAAATAAGTTTCACACAATGCTTCTGTGTAGTTTTTATTTGAAGATATTATTTTTCCCAATAGAGGCCTCTTAGCGCTCAGAATGTCCAATTGCAGTTTCTACAGAAAGAGTGTTTCAGAAAGGCTCAATCAAAAGTAAGGTTCAACTCTGTTAGTTGAATGCACAGAACAGAAAGTTGTTTCATACAATGCTTCTGTGTAGTTTATATTTGAACATATTCTTTTTTCCACTATTACCCACTTAGCGCTACGAATGTCCAGTTGCATTTTCTACAGACAGAGTGTTTCAAAACTGCTCAATCAAAAGTATGGTTTAACTCTGTTAGCTGAATGCTCAGATCAGAAAGAAGTTTCACAGAATGCTTCTGTGTAGTTTATATTTGAATATATTCCTTTTTCCACTACTACTCTCTTAGCGCTCCAAATGTCCAGTTGCATTTTCTACAGAAAGAGTGTTCAGATCTGCTCAATCAAAAGTATGGTTTAACTATGTTAGCTGAATGCACAGATCAGAAAGAAGTTTCACAGAATGATTCTGTGTAGTTTATATTTGGAGACATTCCTTTTTCCACTATTACCCTCTTAGCGCTCCGAATCTCCTCTTGCATTTTCTACAAAAAGAGGGTTTCATAACTGCTCAATCAAAAATATGTTTTATCTCTGTTAACTGAATTTACAGATCAGAAATAAGTTTCACAGAATGCATCTGTGTAGTTTTTATTTGAAGATATTCTTTTTCCCAATGTAGGCCTCTTAGCGCTTAGCATGTCCAATTGCAGTTTCTACAGAAAGAGTGTTTCAGAACGGCTCAATCAAAAGTAAGGTTCAACTCTGTTAGTTGAATGCACAGAACAGAAAGAATTTTCACAGAATGCTACTGTGTAGTTTATATTTGAATATATTCCTTTTTCCACTATTACCCTCTTAGCGCTCCGAATGTCCACTTGCATTTTCTACAGAAAGAGTGTTCAGAACTGCGCAATCAAAAGTATGGTTTAACTCTGTTAGCTTAATGAACATATCAGAATTAAGTTTCACACAATTCTTCTGTGTAGTTTTTATTTGAAGATATTATTTTTCCCAATATAGGCCTCTTAGCGCTCAGAATGTCCAATTGCAGTTTCTACAGAAAGAGTGTTTCAGAAAGGCTCAATCAAAAGTAAGGTTCAACTCTGTTAGTTGAATGCACAGAACAGAAATAAGTTTCATACAATGCTTCTGTGTAGTTTATATTTGAACATATTCTTTTTTCCACTATTACCCACTTAGCGCTACGAATGTCCAGTTGCATTTTCTACAGACAGAGTGTTTCAAAACTGCTCAATCAAAAGTATGGTTTAACTCTGTTAGCTGAATGCTCAGATCAGAAAGAAATTTCACAGAATGCTTCTGTGTAGTCTATATTTGAATATATTCCTTTTTCCACTACTACTCTCTTAGCGCTCCAAATGTCCAGTTGCATTTTCTACAGAAAGAGAGTTCAGATCTGCTCAATCAAAAGTATGGTTTAACTCTGTTAGCTGAATGCACAGATCAGAAAGAAGTTTCACAGAATGATTCTGTGTAGTTTATATTTGGAGACATTCCTTTTTCCACTATTACCCTCTTAGCGCTCCGAATCTCCACTTGCATTTTCTACAGAAAGAGTGTTTCAGAACGGCTCAATCAAAACTAAGGTTCAACTCTTTTAGTTGAACAAACAGAACAGAAAGAAGTTTCACACAATTCTTCTGTGTAGTTTTTATTTGTAGACATTCTTTTTCCCAATATAGGCCTCTTAGCGCTCAGAATGTCCAATTGCAGTTTCTACAGAAAGAGTGTTTCAGAACGGCTCAATCAAAATTAAGGTTCAACTCTGTTAGTTGAATGCACAGAACAGAAAGAAGTTTCATACAATGCTTCTGTGTAGTTTATATTTGAACATATTCTTTTTTCCACTATTACCCACTTAGCGCTACGAATGTCCAGTTGCATTTTCTACAGACAGAGTGTTTCAAAACTGCTCAATCAAAAGTATGGTTTAATTCTGTTAGCTGAATGCTCAGATCAGAAAGAAGTTTCACAGAATGCTTCTGTGTAGTTTATATTTGAATATATTCCTTTTTCCACTACTACGCTCTTAGCGCTCGAAATGTCCAGATGCATTTTCTACAGAAAGAGTGTTCAGATCTGCTCAATCAAAAGTATGGTTTAATTCTGTTAGCTGAATGCACAGATCAGAAAGAAGTTTCACAGAATGATTCTGTGTAGTTTATATTTGAAGACATTCCTTTTTCCACTACTACCCTCTTAGCGCTCCGAATCTCCACGTGCATTTTCTACAAAAAGAGTGTTTCATAACTGCTCAATCAAAAATATGTTTTATCTCTGTTAACTGAATTTACAGATCAGAAATAAGTTTCACAGAATGCATCTGTGTAGTTTTTATTTGAAGATATTCTTCTTCCCAATGTAGGCCTCTTAGCGCTTAGCATGTCCAATTGCAGTTTCTACAGAAAGAGTGTTTCAGAACGGCTCAATCAAAAGTAAGGTTCAACTCTGTAAGTTGAATGCACAGAACAGAAAGAATGTTCACAGAATGCTACTGTGTAGTTTATATTTGAATATATTCCTTTTTCCACTATTACCCTCTTAGCGCTCCGAATGTCCACTTGCATTTTCTACATAAAGAGAGTTCAGATCTGCTCAATCAAAAGTATGGTTTAACTCTGTTAGCTGAATGCACAGATCAGAAAGAAGTTTCACCGAATGATTCTGTGTAGTTTATATTTGGAGACATTCCTTTTTCCACTATTACCCTCTTAGCGCTCCGAATCTCCACTTGCATTTTCTACAGAAAGAGTGTTTCAGAACGGCTCAATCAAAACTAAGGTTCAAATCTTTTAGTTGAACAAACAGAACAGAAAGAAGTTTCACACAATTCTTCTGTGTAGTTTTTATTTGTAGACATTCTTTTTCCCAATATAGGCCTCTTAGCGCTCAGAATGTCCAATTGCAGTTTCTACAGAAAGAGTGTTTCAGAACGGCTCAATCAAAAGTAAGGTTCAACTCTGTTAGTTGAATGCACAGAACAGAAAGAAGTTTCATACAATGCTTCTGTGTAGTTTATATTTGAACATATTCTTTTTTCCACTATTACCCACTTAGCGCTACGAATGTCCAGTTGCATTTTCTACAGACAGAGTGTTTCAAAACTGCTCATTCAAAAGTATGGTTTAACTCTGTTAGCTGAATGCTCAGATCAGAAAGAAGTTTCACAGAATGCTTCTGTGTAGTTTATATTTGAATACATTCCTTTTTCCACTACTATGCTCTTAGCGCTCCAAATGTCCAGTTGCATTTTCTACAGAAAGAGTGTTCAGATCTGCTCAATCAAAAGTATGGTTTAACTCTGTTAGCTGAATGCACAGATCAGAAAGAAGTTTCACCGAATGATTCTGTGTAGTTTATATTTGAAGACATTCCTTTTTCCACTATAACCCTCTTAGCGCTCCGAATCTCCACTTGCACTTTCTACAAAAAGAGTGTTTCATAACTGCTCAATCAAAAATATGTTTTATCTCTGTTAACTGAATTTACAGATCCGAAATAAGTTTCACAGAATGCATCTGTGTAGTTTTTATTTGAAGATATTCTTTTTCAAAATGTAGGCCTCTTAGCGCTTAGCATGTCCAATTGCAGTTTCTACAGAAAGAGTGTTTCAGAACGGCTCAATCAAAAGTAAGGTTCAACTCTGTTAGTTGAATGCACAGAACAGGAAGAATTTTCACAGAATGCTACTGTGTAGTTTATATTTGAATATATTCCTTTTTCCACTATTACCCTCTTAGCGCTCCGAATGTCCACTTGCATTTTCTACAGAAAGAGTGTTCAGAACTGCGCAATCAAAAGTATGGTTTAACTCTGTTAGCTTAATGAACATATCAGAAAGAAGTTTCACACAATGCTTCTGTGTAGTTTTTATTTGAAGATATTATTTTTCCCAATATAGGCCTCTTATCGCTCAGAATGTCCAATTGCAGTTTCTACAGAAAGAGTGTTTCAAAAAGGCTCAATCAAAAGTAAGGTTCAACTCTGTTAGTTGAATGCACAGAACAGAAAGTAGTTTCATACAATGCTTCTGTGTAGTTTATATTTGAACATATTCTTTTTTCCTCTATTACCCACTTAGCGCTACGAATGTCCAGTTGCATTTTCTACAGACAGTGTGTTTCAAAACTGCTCAATCAAAAGTATGGTTTAACTCTGTTAGCTGAATGCTCAGATCAGAAAGAAGTTTCACAGAATGCTTCTGTGTAGTTCATATTTGAATATATTCCTTTTTCCACTACTACTCTCTTAGCGCTCCAAATGTCCAGTTGCATTTTCTACAGAAAGAGAGTTCAGATCTGCTCAATCAAAAGTATGGTTTAACTCTGTTAGCTGAATGCACAGATCAGAAAGAAGTTTCACCGAATGATTCTGTGTAGTTTATATTTGGAGACATTCCTTTTTCCACTATTACCCTCTTAGCGCTCCGAATCTCCACTTGCATTTTCTACAGAAAGAGTGTTTCAGAACGGCTCAATCAAAACTAAGGTTCAATTCTTTTAGTTGAACAAACAGAACAGAAAGAAGTTTCACACAATTCTTCTTTGTAGTTTTTATTTGTAGACATTCTTTTTCCCAATATAGGCCTCTTAGCGCTCAGAATGTCCAATTGCAGTTTCTACAGTAAGAGTGTTTCAGAACGGCTCAATCAAAAGTAAGGTTCAACTCTGTTAGTTGAATGCACAGAACAGAAAGAAGTTTCATACAATGCTTCTGTGTAGTTTATATTTGAACATATTCTTTTTTCCACTATTACCCACTTAGCGCTACGAATGTCCAGTTGCATTTTCTACAGACAGAGTGTTTCAAAACTGCTCAATCAAAAGTATGGTTTAACTCTGTTAGCTGAATGCTCAGATCAGAAAGAAGTTTCACAGAATGCTTCTGTGTAGTTTATATTTGAATATATTCCTTTTTCCACTACTACGCTCTTAGCGCTCCAAATGTCCAGTTGCATTTTCTACAGAAAGAGTGTTCAGATCTGCTCAATCAAAAGTATGGTTTAACTCTGTTAGCTGAATGCACAGATCAGAAAGAAGTTTCACCGAATGATTCTGTGTAGTTTATATTTGAAGACATTCCTTTTTCCACTATTACCCTCTTAGCGCTCCGAATCTCCACTTGCATTTTCTACAAAAGAGTGTTTCATAACTGCTCAATCAAAAATATGTTTTATCTCTGTTAACTGAATTTACAGATCAGAAATAAGTTTCACAGAATGCATCTGTGTAGTTTTTATTTGAAGATATTCTTTTTCAAAATGTAGGACTCTTAGCGCTTAGCATGTCCAATTGCAGTTTCTACAGAAAGAGTGTTTCAGAACGGCTGAATCAAAAGTAAGGTTCAACTCTGTTAGTTGAATGCACAGAACAGAAAGAATTTTCACAGAATGCTACTGTGTAGTTTATATTTGAATATATTCCTTTTTCCACTATTACCCTCTTAGCGCTCCGAATGTCCACTTGCATTTTCTACAGAAAGAGTGTTCAGAACTGCGCAATCAAAAGTATGGTTTAACTCTGTTAGCTTAATGAACATATCAGAAATAAGTTTCACACAATGCTTCTGTGTAGTTTTTATTTGAAGATATTATTTTTCCCAATATAGGCCTCTTAGCGCTCAGAATGTCCAATTGCAGTTTCTACAGAAAGAGTGTTTCAGAAAGGCTCAATCAAAAGTAAGGTTCAACTCTGTTAGTTGAATGCACAGAACAGAAAGAAGTTTCATACAATGCTTCTGTGTAGTTTATATTTGAACATATTCTTTTTTCCACTATTACCCACTTAGCGCTACGAATGTCCAGTTGCATTTTCTACAGACAGAGTGTTTCAAAACTGCTCAATCAAAAGTATGGTTTAACTCTGTTAGCTGAATGCTCAGATCAGAAAGAAGTTTCACAGAATGCTTCTGTGTAGTTTATATTTGAATATATTCCTTTTTCCACTACTAATCTCTTAGCGCTCCAAATGTCCAGTTGCATTTTCTACAGAAAGAGAGTTCAGATCTGCTCAATCAAAAGTATGGTTTAACACTGTTAGCTGAATGCACAGATCAGAAAGAAGTTTCACCGAATGATTCTGTGTAGTTTATATTTGGAGACATTCCTTTTTCCACTATTACCCTCTTAGCGCTCCGAATCTCCACTTGCATTTTCTACAGAAAGAGTGTTTCAGAACGGCTCAATCAAAACTAAAGTTCAACTCTTTTAGTTGAACAAACAGAACAGAAAGTAGTTTCACACAATGCTTCTGTGTAGTTTTTATTTGTAGACATTCTTTTTCCCAATATAGGCCTCTTAGCGCTCAGAATGTCCAATTGCAGTTTCTACAGAAAGAGTGTTTCAGAACGGCTCAATCAAAAGTAAGGTTCAACTCTGTTAGTTGAATGCACAGAACAGAAAGAAGTTTCATACAATGCTTCTGTGTAGTTTATATTTGAACATATTCTTTTTTCCACTATTACCCACTTAGCGCTACGAATGTCCAGTTGCATTTTCTACAGACAGAGTGTTTCAAAACTGCTGAATCAAAAGTATGGTTTAACTCTGTTAGCTGAATGCTCAGATCAGAAAGAAGTTTCACAGAATGCTTCTGTGTAGTTTATATTTGAATATATTCCTTTTTCCACTACTACGCTCTTAGCGCTCCAAATGTCCAGTTGCATTTTCTACAGAAAGAGTGTTCAGATCTGCTCAATCAAAAGTATGGTTTAACTCTGTTAGCTGAATGCACAGATCAGAAAGAAGTTTCACCGAATGATTCTGTGTAGTTTATATTTGAAGACATTCCTTTTTCCACTATTACCCTCTTAGCGCTCCGAATCTCCACTTGCATTTTCTACAAAAAGAGTGTTTCATAACTGCTCAATCAAAAATATGTTTTATCTCTGTTAACTGAATATACAGATCAGAAATAAGTTTCACAGAATGCATCTGTGTAGTTTTTATTTGAAGATATTCTTTTTCAAAATGTAGGCCTCTTAGCGCTTAGCATGTCCAATTGCAGTTTCTACAGAAAGAGTGTTTCAGAACGGCTCAATCAAAAGTAAGGTTCAACTCTGTTAGTTGAATGCACAGAACAGAAAGAATTTTCACAGAATGCTACTGTGTAGCTTATATTTGAATATATTCCTTTTTCCACTATTACACTCTTAGCGCTCCAAATGTCCACTTGCATTTTCTACAGAAAGAGTGTTCAGAACTGCGCAATCAAAAGTATGGTTTAACTCTGTTAGCTTAATGAACATATCAGAAATAAGTTTCACACAATGCTTCTGTGTAGTTTTTATTTGAAGATATTATTTTTCCCAATATAGGCCTCTTAGCGCTCAGAATGTCCAATTGCAGTTTCTACAGAAAGAGTGTTTCAGAAAGGCTCAATCAAAAGTAAGGTTCAACTCTGTTAGTTGAATGCACAGAACAGAAAGAAGTTTCATACAATGCTTCTGTGTAGTTTATATTTGAACATATTCTTTTTTCCACTATTACCCACTTAGCGCTACGAATGCCCAGTTGCATTTTCTACAGACAGAGTGTTTCAAAACTGCTCAATCAAAAGTATGGTTTAACTCTGTTAGCTGAATGCTCAGATCAGAAAGAAGTTTCACAGAATGCTTCTGTGTAGTTCATATTTGAATATATTCCTTTTTCCACTACTACTCTCTTAGCGCTCCAAATGTCCAGTTGCATTTTCTACAGAAAGAGAGTTCAGATCTGCTCAATCAAAAGTATGGTTTAACTCTGTTAGCTGAATGCACAGATCAGAAAGAAGTTTCACCGAATGATTCTGTGTAGTTTATATTTGGAGACATTCCTTTTTCCACTATTACCCTCTTAGCGCTCCGAATCTCCACTTGCATTTTCTACAGAAAGAGTGTTTCAGAACGGCTCAATCAAAACTAAGGTTCAATTCTTTTAGTTGAACAAACAGAACAGAAAGAAGTTTCACACAATTCTTCTTTGTAGTTTTTATTTGTAGACATTCTTTTTCCCAATATAGGCCTCTTAGCGCTCAGAATGTCCAATTGCAGTTTCTACAGTAAGAGTGTTTCAGAACGGCTCAATCAAAAGTAAGGTTCAACTCTGTTAGTTGAATGCACAGAACAGAAAGAAGTTTCATACAATGCTTCTGTGTAGTTTATATTTGAACATATTCTTTTTTCCACTATTACCCACTTAGCGCTACGAATGTCCAGTTGCATTTTCTACAGACAGAGTGTTTCAAAACTGCTCAATCAAAAGTATGGTTTAACTCTGTTAGCTGAATGCTCAGATCAGAAAGAAGTTTCACAGAATGCTTCTGTGTAGTTTATATTTGAATATATTCCTTTTTCCACTACTACGCTCTTAGCGCTCCAAATGTCCAGTTGCATTTTCTACAGAAAGAGTGTTCAGATCTGCTCAATCAAAAGTATGGTTTAACTCTGTTAGCTGAATGCACAGATCAGAAAGAAGTTTCACCGAATGATTCTGTGTAGTTTATATTTGAAGACATTCCTTTTTCCACTATTACCCTCTTAGCGCTCCGAATCTCCACTTGCATTTTCTACAAAAGAGTGTTTCATAACTGCTCAATCAAAAATATGTTTTATCTCTGTTAACTGAATTTACAGATCAGAAATAAGTTTCACAGAATGCATCTGTGTAGTTTTTATTTGAAGATATTCTTTTTCAAAATGTAGGACTCTTAGCGCTTAGCATGTCCAATTGCAGTTTCTACAGAAAGAGTGTTTCAGAACGGCTGAATCAAAAGTAAGGTTCAACTCTGTTAGTTGAATGCACAGAACAGAAAGAATTTTCACAGAATGCTACTGTGTAGTTTATATTTGAATATATTCCTTTTTCCACTATTACCCTCTTAGCGCTCCGAATGTCCACTTGCATTTTCTACAGAAAGAGTTTTCAGAACTGCGCAATCAAAAGTATGGTTTAACTCTGTTAGCTTAATGAACATATCAGAAATAAGTTTCACACAATGCTTCTGTGTAGTTTTTATTTGAAGATATTATTTTTCCCAATATAGGCCTCTTAGCGCTCAGAATGTCCAATTGCAGTTTCTACAGAAAGAGTGTTTCAGAAAGGCTCAATCAAAAGTAAGGTTCAACTCTGTTAGTTGAATGCACAGAACAGAAAGAAGTTTCATACAATGCTTCTGTGTAGTTTATATTTGAACATATTCTTTTTTCCACTATTACCCACTTAGCGCTACGAATGTCCAGTTGCATTTTCTACAGACAGAGTGTTTCAAAACTGCTCAATCAAAAGTATGGTTTAACTCTGTTAGCTGAATGCTCAGATCAGAAAGACGTTTCACAGAATGCTTCTGTGTAGTTTATATTTGAATATATTCCTTTTTCCACTACTAATCTCTTAGCGCTCCAAATGTCCAGTTGCATTTTCTACAGAAAGAGAGTTCAGATCTGCTCAATCAAAAGTATGGTTTAACTCTGTTAGCTGAATGCACAGATCAGAAAGAAGTTTCACCGAATGATTCTGTGTAGTTTATATTTGGAGACATTCCTTTTTCCACTATTACCCTCTTAGCGCTCCGAATCTCCACTTGCATTTTCTACAGAAAGAGTGTTTCAGAACGGCTCAATCAAAACTAAGGTTCAACTCTTTTAGTTGAACAAACAGAACAGAAAGAAGTTTCACACAATTCTTCTGTGTAGTTTTTATTTGTAGACATTCTTTTTCCCAATATAGGCCTCTTAGCGCTCAGAATGTCCAATTGCAGTTTCTACAGAAAGAGTGTTTCAGAACGGCTCAATCAAAAGTAAGGTTCAACTCTGTTAGTTGAATGCACAGAACAGAAAGAAGTTTCATACAATGCTTCTGTGTAGTTTATATTTGAACATATTCTTTTTTCCACTATTACCCACTTAGCGCTACGAATGTCCAGTTGCATTTTCTACAGACAGAGTGTTTCAAAACTGCTCAATCAAAAGTATGGTTTAACTCTGTTAGCTGAATGCTCAGATCAGAAAGAAGTTTCACAGAATGCTTCTGTGTAGTTTATATTTGAATATATTCCTTTTTCCACTACTACGCTCTTAGCGCTCCAAATGTCCAGTTGCATTTTCTACAGAAAGAGTGTTCAGATCTGCTCAATCAAAAGTATGGTTTAACTCTGTTAGCTGAATGCACAGATCAGAAAGAAGTTTCACCGAATGATTCTGTGTAGTTTATATTTGAAGACATTCCTTTTTCCACTATTACCATCTTAGCGCTCCGAATCTCCACTTGCATTTTCTACAAAAAGAGTGTTTCATAACTGCTCAATCAAAAATATGTTTTATCTCTGTTAACTGAATTTACAGATCAGAAATAAGTTTCACAGAATGCATCTGTGTAGTTTTTATTTGAAGATATTCTTTTTCAAAATGTAGGCCTCTTAGCGCTTAGCATGTCCAATTGCAGTTTCTACAGAAAGAGTGTTTCAGAACGGCTCAATCAAAAGTAAGGTTCAACTCTGTTAGTTGAATGCACAGAACAGAAAGAATTTTCACAGAATGCTACTGTGTAGTTTATATTTGAATATATTCCTTTTTCCACTATTACACTCTTAGCGCTCCGAATGTCCACTTGCATTTTCTACAGAAAGAGTGTTCAGAACTGCGCAATCAAAAGTATGGTTTAACTCTGTTAGCTTAATGAACATATCAGAAATAAGTTTCACACAATGCTTTGTGTAGTTTTTATTTGAAGATATTTTTTTTCCCAATATATGCCTCTTAGCGCTCAGAATGTCCAATTGCAGTTTCTACAGAAAGAGTGTTTCAGAAAGGCTCAATCAAAAGTAAGGTTCAACTCTGTTAGTTGAATGCACAGAACAGAAAGAAGTTTCATACAATGCTTCTGTGTAGTTTATATTTGAACATATTCTTTTTTCCACTATTACCCAATTAGCGCTACGAATGTCCCGTTGCATTTTCTACAGACAGAGTGTTTCAAAACTGCTCAATCAAAAGTATGGTTTAACTCTGTTAGCTGAATGCTCAGATCAGAAAGAAGTTTCACAGAATGCTTCTGTGTAGTTTATATTTGAATATATTCCTTTTTCCACTACTAATCTCTTAGCGCTCCAAATGTCCAGTTGCATTTTCTACAGAAAGAGAGTTCAGATCTGCTCAATCAAAAGTATGGTTTAACTCTGTTAGCTGAATACACAGATCAGAAATAAGTTTCACCGAATGATTCTGTGTAGTTTATATTTGGAGACATTCCTTTTTCCACTATTACCCTCTTAGCGCTCCGAATCTCCACTTGCATTTTCTACAGAAAGAGTGTTTCAGAACGGCTCAATCAAAACTAAGGTTCAACTCTTTTAGTTGAACAAACAGAACAGAAAGAAGTTTCACACAATTCTTCTGTGTAGTTTTTATTTGTAGACATTCTTTTTCCCAATATAGGCCTCTTAGCGCTCAGAATGTCCAATTGCAGTTTCTACAGAAAGAGTGTTTCAGAACGGCTCAATCAAAAGTAAGGTTCAACTCTGTTAGTTGAATGCACAGAACAGAAAGAAGTTTCATACAATGCTTCTGTGTAGTTTATATTTGAACATATTCTTTTTTCCACTATTACCCACTTAGCGCTACGAATGTCCAGTTGCATTTTCTACAGACAGAGTGTTTCAAAACTGCTCAATCAAAAGTATGGTTTAACTCTGTTAGCTGAATGCTCAGATCAGAAAGAAGTTTCACAGAATGCTTCTGTGTAGTTTATATTTGAATATATTCCTTTTTCCACTACTACGCTCTTAGCGCTCCAAATGTCCAGTTGCATTTTCTACAGAAAGAGTGTTCAGATCTGCTCAATCAAAAGTATGGTTTAACTCTGTTAGCTGAATGCACAGATCAGAAAGAAGTTTCACCGAATGATTCTGTGTAGTTTATATTTGAAGACATTCCTTTTTCCACTATTACCCTCTTAGCGCTCCGAATCTCCACTTGCATTTTCTACAAAAGAGTGTTTCATAACTGCTCAATCAAAAATATGTTTTATCTCTGTTAACTGAATTTACAGATCAGAAATAAGTTTCACAGAATGCATCTGTGTAGTTTTTATTTGAAGATATTCTTTTTCAAAATGTAGGACTCTTAGCGCTTAGCATGTCCAATTGCAGTTTCTACAGAAAGAGTGTTTCAGAACGGCTGAATCAAAAGTAAGGTTCAACTCTGTTAGTTGAATGCACAGAACAGAAAGAATTTTCACAGAATGCTACTGTGTAGTTTATATTTGAATATATTCCTTTTTCCACTATTACCCTCTTAGCGCTCCGAATGTCCACTTGCATTTTCTACAGAAAGAGTGTTCAGAACTGCGCAATCAAAAGTATGGTTTAACTCTGTTAGCTTAATGAACATATCAGAAATAAGTTTCACACAATGCTTCTGTGTAGTTTTTATTTGAAGATATTATTTTTCCCAATATAGGCCTCTTAGCGCTCAGAATGTCCAATTGCAGTTTCTACAGAAAGAGTGTTTCAGAAAGGCTCAATCAAAAGTAAGGTTCAACTCTGTTAGTTGAATGCACAGAACAGAAAGAAGTTTCATACAATGCTTCTGTGTAGTTTATATTTGAACATATTCTTTTTTCCACTATTACCCACTTAGCGCTACGAATGTCCAGTTGCATTTTCTACAGACAGAGTGTTTCAAAACTGCTCAATCAAAAGTATGGTTTAACTCTGTTAGCTGAATGCTCAGATCAGAAAGAAGTTTCACAGAATGCTTCTGTGTAGTTTATATTTGAATATATTCCTTTTTCCACTACTAATCTCTTAGCGCTCCAAATGTCCAGTTGCATTTTCTACAGAAAGAGAGTTCAGATCTGCTCAATCAAAAGTATGGTTTAACACTGTTAGCTGAATGCACAGATCAGAAAGAAGTTTCACCGAATGATTCTGTGTAGTTTATATTTGGAGACATTCCTTTTTCCACTATTACCCTCTTAGCGCTCCGAATCTCCACTTGCATTTTCTACAGAAAGAGTGTTTCAGAACGGCTCAATCAAAACTAAAGTTCAACTCTTTTAGTTGAACAAACAGAACAGAAAGTAGTTTCACACAATGCTTCTGTGTAGTTTTTATTTGTAGACATTCTTTTTCCCAATATAGGCCTCTTAGCGCTCAGAATGTCCAATTGCAGTTTCTACAGAAAGAGTGTTTCAGAACGGCTCAATCAAAAGTAAGGTTCAACTCTGTTAGTTGAATGCACAGAACAGAAAGAAGTTTCATACAATGCTTCTGTGTAGTTTATATTTGAACATATTCTTTTTTCCACTATTACCCACTTAGCGCTACGAATGTCCAGTTGCATTTTCTACAGACAGAGTGTTTCAAAACTGCTGAATCAAAAGTATGGTTTAACTCTGTTAGCTGAATGCTCAGATCAGAAAGAAGTTTCACAGAATGCTTCTGTGTAGTTTATATTTGAATATATTCCTTTTTCCACTACTACGCTCTTAGCGCTCCAAATGTCCAGTTGCATTTTCTACAGAAAGAGTGTTCAGATCTGCTCAATCAAAAGTATGGTTTAACTCTGTTAGCTGAATGCACAGATCAGAAAGAAGTTTCACCGAATGATTCTGTGTAGTTTATATTTGAAGACATTCCTTTTTCCACTATTACCCTCTTAGCGCTCCGAATCTCCACTTGCATTTTCTACAAAAAGAGTGTTTCATAACTGCTCAATCAAAAATATGTTTTATCTCTGTTAACTGAATATACAGATCAGAAATAAGTTTCACAGAATGCATCTGTGTAGTTTTTATTTGAAGATATTCTTTTTCAAAATGTAGGCCTCTTAGCGCTTAGCATGTCCAATTGCAGTTTCTACAGAAAGAGTGTTTCAGAACGGCTCAATCAAAAGTAAGGTTCAACTCTGTTAGTTGAATGCACAGAACAGAAAGAATTTTCACAGAATGCTACTGTGTAGTTTATATTTGAATATATTCCTTTTTCCACTATTACACTCTTAGCGCTCCAAATGTCCACTTGCATTTTCTACAGAAAGAGTGTTCAGAACTGCGCAATCAAAAGTATGGTTTAACTCTGTTAGCTTAATGAACATATCAGAAATAAGTTTCACACAATGCTTCTGTGTAGTTTTTATTTGAAGATATTATTTTTCCCAATATAGGCCTCTTAGCGCTCAGAATGTCCAATTGCAGTTTCTACAGAAAGAGTGTTTCAGAAAGGCTCAATCAAAAGTAAGGTTCAACTCTGTTAGTTGAATGCACAGAACAGAAAGAAGTTTCATACAATGCTTCTGTGTAGTTTATATTTGAACATATTCTTTTTTCCACTATTACCCACTTAGCGCTACGAATGTCCCGTTGCATTTTCTACAGACAGAGTGTTTCAAAACTGCTCAATCAAAAGTATGGTTTAACTCTGTTAGCTGAATGCTCAGATCAGAAAGAAGTTTCACAGAATGCTTCTGTGTAGTTTATATTTGAATATATTCCTTTTTCCACTACTAATCTCTTAGCGCTCCAAATGTCCAGTTGCATTTTCTACAGAAAGAGAGTTCAGATCTGCTCAATCAAAAGTATAGTTTAACTCTGTTAGCTGAATGCTCAGATCAGAAAGAAGTTTCACAGAATGCTTCTGTGTAGTTCATATTTGAATATATTCCTTTTTCCACTACTACTCTCTTAGCGCTCCAAATGTCCAGTTGCATTTTCTACAGAAAGAGAGTTCAGATCTGCTCAATCAAAAGTATGGTTTAACTCTGTTAGCTGAATGCACAGATCAGAAAGAAGTTTCACCGAATGATTCTGTGTAGTTTATATTTGGAGACATTCCTTTTTCCACTATTACCCTCTTAGCGCTCCGAATCTCCACTTGCATTTTCTACAGAAAGAGTGTTTCAGAACGGCTCAATCAAAACTAAGGTTCAATTCTTTTAGTTGAACAAACAGAACAGAAAGAAGTTTCACACAATTCTTCTTTGTAGTTTTTATTTGTAGACATTCTTTTTCCCAATATAGGCCTCTTAGCGCTCAGAATGTCCAATTGCAGTTTCTACAGTAAGAGTGTTTCAGAACGGCTCAATCAAAAGTAAGGTTCAACTCTGTTAGTTGAATGCACAGAACAGAAAGAAGTTTCATACAATGCTTCTGTGTAGTTTATATTTGAACATATTCTTTTTTCCACTATTACCCACTTAGCGCTACGAATGTCCAGTTGCATTTTCTACAGACAGAGTGTTTCAAAACTGCTCAATCAAAAGTATGGTTTAACTCTGTTAGCTGAATGCTCAGATCAGAAAGAAGTTTCACAGAATGCTTCTGTGTAGTTTATATTTGAATATATTCCTTTTTCCACTACTACGCTCTTAGCGCTCCAAATGTCCAGTTGCATTTTCTACAGAAAGAGTGTTCAGATCTGCTCAATCAAAAGTATGGTTTAACTCTGTTAGCTGAATGCACAGATCAGAAAGAAGTTTCACCGAATGATTCTGTGTAGTTTATATTTGAAGACATTCCTTTTTCCACTATTACCCTCTTAGCGCTCCGAATCTCCACTTGCATTTTCTACAAAAGAGTGTTTCATAACTGCTCAATCAAAAATATGTTTTATCTCTGTTAACTGAATTTACAGATCAGAAATAAGTTTCACAGAATGCATCTGTGTAGTTTTTATTTGAAGATATTCTTTTTCAAAATGTAGGACTCTTAGCGCTTAGCATGTCCAATTGCAGTTTCTACAGAAAGAGTGTTTCAGAACGGCTGAATCAAAAGTAAGGTTCAACTCTGTTAGTTGAATGCACAGAACAGAAAGAATTTTCACAGAATGCTACTGTGTAGTTTATATTTGAATATATTCCTTTTTCCACTATTACCCTCTTAGCGCTCCGAATGTCCACTTGCATTTTCTACAGAAAGAGTTTTCAGAACTGCGCAATCAAAAGTATGGTTTAACTCTGTTAGCTTAATGAACATATCAGAAATAAGTTTCACACAATGCTTCTGTGTAGTTTTTATTTGAAGATATTATTTTTCCCAATATAGGCCTCTTAGCGCTCAGAATGTCCAATTGCAGTTTCTACAGAAAGAGTGTTTCAGAAAGGCTCAATCAAAAGTAAGGTTCAACTCTGTTAGTTGAATGCACAGAACAGAAAGAAGTTTCATACAATGCTTCTGTGTAGTTTATATTTGAACATATTCTTTTTTCCACTATTACCCACTTAGCGCTACGAATGTCCAGTTGCATTTTCTACAGACAGAGTGTTTCAAAACTGCTCAATCAAAAGTATGGTTTAACTCTGTTAGCTGAATGCTCAGATCAGAAAGACGTTTCACAGAATGCTTCTGTGTAGTTTATATTTGAATATATTCCTTTTTCCACTACTAATCTCTTAGCGCTCCAAATGTCCAGTTGCATTTTCTACAGAAAGAGAGTTCAGATCTGCTCAATCAAAAGTATGGTTTAACTCTGTTAGCTGAATGCACAGATCAGAAAGAAGTTTCACCGAATGATTCTGTGTAGTTTATATTTGGAGACATTCCTTTTTCCACTATTACCCTCTTAGCGCTCCGAATCTCCACTTGCATTTTCTACAGAAAGAGTGTTTCAGAACGGCTCAATCAAAACTAAGGTTCAACTCTTTTAGTTGAACAAACAGAACAGAAAGAAGTTTCACACAATTCTTCTGTGTAGTTTTTATTTGTAGACATTCTGTTTCCCAATATAGGCCTCTTAGCGCTCAGAATGTCCAATTGCAGTTTCTACAGAAAGAGTGTTTCAGAACGGCTCAATCAAAAGTAAGGTTCAACTCTGTTAGTTGAATGCACAGAACAGAAAGAAGTTTCATACAATGCTTCTGTGTAGTTTATATTTGAACATATTCTTTTTTCCACTATTACCCACTTAGCGCTACGAATGTCCAGTTGCATTTTCTACAGACAGAGTGTTTCAAAACTGCTCAATCAAAAGTATGGTTTAACTCTGTTAGCTGAATGCTCAGATCAGAAAGAAGTTTCACAGAATGCTTCTGTGTAGTTTATATTTGAATATATTCCTTTTTCCACTACTACGCTCTTAGCGCTCCAAATGTCCAGTTGCATTTTCTACAGAAAGAGTGTTCAGATCTGCTCAATCAAAAGTATGGTTTAACTCTGTTAGCTGAATGCACAGATCAGAAAGAAGTTTCACCGAATGATTCTTTGTAGTTTATATTTGAAGACATTCCTTTTTCCACTATTACCCTCTTAGCGCTCCGAATCTCCGCTTGCATTTTCTACAAAAAGAGTGTTTCATAACTGCTCAATCAAAAATATGTTTTATCTCTGTTAACTGAATTTACAGATCAGAAATAAGTTTCACAGAATGCATCTGTGTAGTTTTTATTTGAAGATATTCTTTTTCAAAATGTAGGCCTCTTAGCGCTTAGCATGTCCAATTGCAGTTTCTACAGAAAGAGTGTTTCAGAACGGCTCAATCAAAAGTAAGGTTCAACTCTGTTAGTTGAATGCACAGAACAGGAAGAATTTTCACAGAATGCTACTGTGTAGTTTATATTTGAATATATTCCTTTTTCCACTATTACCCTCTTAGCGCTCCGAATGTCCACTTGCATTTTCTACAGAAAGAGTGTTCAGAACTGCGCAATCAAAAGTATGGTTTAACTCTGTTAGCTTAATGAACATATCAGAAATAAGTTTCACACAACGCTTCTGTGTAGTTTTTATTTGAAGATATTATTTTTCCCAATAGAGGCCTCTTAGCGCTCAGAATGTCCAATTGCAGTTTCTACAGAAAGAGTGTTTCAGAAAGGCTCAATCAAAAGTAAGGTTCAACTCTGTTAGTTGAATGCACAGAACAGAAAGAAGTTTCATACAATGCTTCTGTGTAGTTTATATTTGAACATATTCTTTTTTCCACTATTACCCACTTAGCGCTACGAATGTCCAGTTGCATTTTCTACAGACAGAGTGTTTCAAAACTGCTCAATCAAAAGTATGGTTTAACTCTGTTAGCTGAATGCTCAGATCAGAAAGAAGTTTCACAGAATGCTTCTGTGTAGTTTATATTTGAATATATTCCTTTTTCCACAACTACTCTCTTAGCGCTCCAAATTTCCAGTTGCATTTTCTACAGAAAGAGAGTTCAGATCTGCTCAATCAAAAGTATGGTTTAACTCTGTTAGCTGAATGCACAGATCAGAAAGAAGTTTCATCGAATGATTCTGTGTAGTTTATATTTGGAGACATTCCTTTTTCCACTATTACCCTCTTAGCGCTCCGAATCTCCACTTGCATTTTCTACAGAAAGAGTGTTTCAGAACGGCTCAATCAAAACTAAGGTTCAACTCTTTTAGTTGAACAAACAGAACAGAAAGAAGTTTCACACAATTCTTCTTTGTAGTTTTTATTTGTAGACATTCTTTTTCCCAATATAGGCCTCTTAGCGCTCAGAATGTCCAATTGCAGTTTCTACAGAAAGAGTGTTTCAGAACGGCTCAATCAAAAGTAAGGTTCAACTCTGTTAGTTGAATGCACAGAACAGAAAGAAGTTTCATACAATGCTTCTGTGTAGTTTATATTTGAACATATTCTTTTTTCCACTATTACCCACTTAGCGCTACGAATGTCCAGTTGCATTTTCTACAGACAGAGTGTTTCAAAACTGCTCAATCAAAAGTATGGTTTAACTCTGTTAGCTGAATGCTCAGATCAGAAAGAAGTTTCACAGAATGCTTCTGTGTAGTTTATATTTGAATATATTCCTTTTTCCACTACTACGCTCTTAGCGCTCCAAATGTCCAGTTGCATTTTCTACAGAAAGAGTGTTCAGATCTGCTCAATCAAAAGTATGGTTTAACTCTGTTAGCTGAATGCAGAGATCAGAAAGAAGTTTCACCGAATGATTCTGTGTAGTTTATATTTGAAGACATTCCTTTTTCCACTATTACCCTCTTAGCGCTCCGAATCTCCACTTGCATTTTCTACAAAGAGTGTTTCATAACTGCTCAATCAAAAGTATGTTTTATCTCTGTTAACTGAATTTACAGATCAGAAATAAGTTTCACAGAATGCATCTGTGTAGTTTTAATTTGAAGATATTCTTTTTAAAATGTAGGCCTCTTAGCGCTTAGCATGTCCAATTGCAGTTTCTACAGAAAGAGTGTTTCAGAACGGCTCAATCAAAAGTAAGGTTCAACTCTGTTAGTTGAATGCACAGAACAGGAAGAATTTTCACAGAATGCTACTGTGTAGTTTATATTTGAATATATTCCTTTTTCCACTATTACCCTCTTAGCGCTCCGAATGTCCACTTGCATTTTCTACAGAAAGAGTGTTCAGAACTGCGCAATCAAAAGTATGGTTTAACTCTGTTAGCTTAATGAACATATCAGAAAGAAGTTTCACACAATGCTTCTGTGTAGTTTTTATTTGAAGATATTATTTTTCCCAATAGAGGCCTCTTAGCGCTCAGAATGTCCAATTGCAGTTTCTACAGAAAGAGTGTTTCAGAAAGGCTCAATCAAAAGTAAGGTTCAACTCTGTTAGTTGAATGCACAGAACAGAAAGAAGTTTCATACAATGCTTCTGTGTAGTTTATATTTGAACATATTCTTTTTTCCACTATTACCCACTTAGCGCTACGAATGTCCAGTTGCATTTTCTACAGACAGAGTGTTTCAAAACTGCTCAATCAAAAGTATGGTTTAACTCTGTTAGCTGAATGCTCAGATCAGAAAGAAGTTTCACAGAATGCTTCTGTGTAGTTCATATTTGAATATATTCCTTTTTCCACTACTAATCTCTTAGCGCTCCAAATGTCCAGTTGCATTTTCTACAGAAAGAGAGTTCAGATCTGCTCAATCAAAAGTATGGTTTAACTCTGTTAGCTGAATGCACAGATCAGAAAGAAGTTTCACCGAATGATTCTGTGTAGTTTATATTTGGAGACATTCCTTTTTCCACTATTACCCTCTTAGCGCTCCGAATCTCCACTTGCATTTTCTACAGAAAGAGTGTTTCAGAACGGCTCAATCAAAACTAAGGTTCAATTCTTTTAGTTGAACAAACAGAACAGAAAGAAGTTTCACACAATTCTTCTTTGTAGTTTTTATTTGTAGACATTCTTTTTCCCAATATAGGCCTCTTAGCGCTCAGAATGTCCAATTGCAGTTTCTACAGAAAGAGTGTTTCAGAACGGCTCAATCAAAAGTAAGGTTCAACTCTGTTAGTTGAATGCACAGAACAGAAAGAAGTTTCATACAATGCTTCTGTGTAGTTTATATTTGAACATATTCTTTTTTCCACTATTACCCACTTAGCGCTACGAATGTCCAGTTGCATTTTCTACAGACAGAGTGTTTCAAAACTGCTCAATCAAAAGTATGGTTTAACTCTGTTAGCTGAATGCTCAGATCAGAAAGAAGTTTCACAGAATGCTTCTGTGTAGTTTATATTTGAATATATTCCTTTTTCCACTACTACGCTCTTAGCGCTCCAAATGTCCAGTTGCATTTTCTACAGAAAGAGTGTTCAGATCTGCTCAATCAAAAGTATGGTTTAACTCTGTTAGCTGAATGCACAGATCAGAAAGAAGTTTCACCGAATGATTCTGTGTAGTTTATATTTGAAGACATTCCTTTTTCCACTATTACCCTCTTAGCGCTCCGAATCTCCACTTGCATTTTCTACAAAAGAGTGTTTCATAACTGCTCAATCAAAAATATGTTTTATCTCTGTTAACTGAATTTACAGATCAGAAATAAGTTTCACAGAATGCATCTGTGTAGTTTTTATTTGAAGATATTCTTTTTCAAAATGTAGGACTTTGAGCGCTTAGCATGTCCAATTGCAGTTTCTACAGAAAGAGTGTTTCAGAACGGCTGAATCAAAAGTAAGGTTCAACTCTGTTAGTTGAATGCACAGAACAGAAAGAATTTTCACAGAATGCTACTGTGTAGTTTATATTTGAATATATTCCTTTTTCCACTATTACCCTCTTAGTGCTCCGAATGTCCACTTGCATTTTCTACAGAAAGAGTGTTCAGAACTGCGCAATCAAAAGTATGGTTTAACTCTGTTAGCTTAATGAACATATCAGAAATAAGTTTCACACAATGCTTCTGTGTAGTTTTTATTTGAAGATATTATTTTTCCCAATATAGGCCTCTTAGCGCTCAGAATGTCCAATTGCAGTTTCTACAGAAAGAGTGTTTCAGAAAGGCTCAATCAAAAGTAAGGTTCAACTCTGTTAGTTGAATGCACAGAACAGAAAGAAGTTTCATACAATGCTTCTGTGTAGTTTATATTTGAACATATTCTTTTTTCCACTATTACCCACTTAGCGCTACGAATGTCCAGTTGCATTTTCTACAGACAGAGTGTTTCAAAACTGCTCAATCAAAAGTATGGTTTAACTCTGTTAGCTGAATGCTCAGATCAGAAAGAAGTTTCACAGAATGCTTCTGTGTAGTTCATATTTGAATATATTCCTTTTTCCACTACTAATCTCTTAGCGCTCCAAATGTCCAGTTGCATTTTCTACAGAAAGAGAGTTCAGATCTGCTCAATCAAAAGTATGGTTTAACTCTGTTAGCTGAATGCACAGATCAGAAAGAAGTTTCACCGAATGATTCAGTGTAGTTTATATTTGGAGACATTCCTTTTTCCACTATTACCCTCTTAGCGCTCCGAATCTCCACTTGCATTTTCTACAGAAAGAGTGTTTCAGAACGGCTCAATCAAAACTAAGGTTCAATTCTTTTAGTTGAACAAACAGAACAGAAAGAAGTTTCACACAATTCTTCTTTGTAGTTTTTATTTGTAGACATTCTTTTTCCCAATATAGGCCTCTTAGCGCTCAGAATGTCCAATTGCAGTTTCTACAGAAAGAGTGTTTCAGAACGGCTCAATCAAAAGTAAGGTTCAACTCTGTTAGTTGAATGCACAGAACAGAAAGAAGTTTCATACAATGCTTCTGTGTAGTTTATATTTGAACATATTCTTTTTTCCACTATTACCCACTTAGCGCTACGAATGTCCAGTTGCATTTTCTACAGACAGAGTGTTTCAAAACTGCTCAATCAAAAGTATGGTTTAACTCTGTTAGCTGAATGCTCAGATCAGAAAGAAGTTTCACAGAATGCTTCTGTGTAGTTTATATTTGAATATATTCCTTTTTCCACTACTACGCTCTTAGCGCTCCAAATGTCCAGTTGCATTTTCTACAGAAAGAGTGTTCAGATCTGCTCAATCAAAAGTATGGTTTAACTCTGTTAGCTGAATGCAGAGATCAGAAAGAAGTTTCACCGAATGATTCTGTGTAGTTTATATTTGAAGACATTCCTTTTTCCACTATTACCCTCTTAGCGCTCCGAATCTCCACTTGCATTTTCTACAAAAGAGTGTTTCATAACTGCTCAATCAAAAATATGTTTTATCTCTGTTAACTGAATTTACAGATCAGAAATAAGTTTCACAGAATGCATCTGTGTAGATTTTATTTGAAGATATTCTTTTTCAAAATGTAGGACTTTTAGCGCTTAGCATGTCCAATTGCAGTTTCTACAGAAAGAGTGTTTCAGAACGGCTGAATCAAAAGTAAGGTTCAACTCTGTTAGTTGAATGCACAGAACAGAAAGAATTTTCACAGAATGCTACTGTGTAGTTTATATTTGAATATATTCCTTTTTCCACTATTACCCTCTTAGCGCTCCGAATGTCCACTTGCATTTTCTACAGAAAGAGTGTTCAGAACTGCGCAATCAAAAGTATGGTTTAACTCTGTTAGCTTAATGAACATATCAGAAATAAGTTTCACACAATGCTTCTGTGTAGTTTTTATTTGAAGATATTATTTTTCCCAATATAGGCCTCTTAGCGCTCAGAATGTCCAATTGCAGTTTCTACAGAAAGAGTGTTTCAGAAAGGCTCAATCAAAAGTAAGGTTCAACTCTGTTAGTTGAATGCACAGAACAGAAAGAAGTTTCATACAATGCTTCTGTGTAGTTTATATTTGAACATATTCTTTTTTCCACTATTACCCACTTAGCGCTACGAATGTCCAGTTGCATTTTCTACAGACAGAGTGTTTCAAAACTGCTCAATCAAAAGTATGGTTTAACTCTGTTAGCTGAATGCTCAGATCAGAAAGAAGTTTCACAGAATGCTTCTGTGTAGTTCATATTTGAATATATTCCTTTTTCCACTACTAATCTCTTAGCGCTCCAAATGTCCAGTTGCATTTTCTACAGAAAGAGAGTTCAGATCTGCTCAATCAAAAGTATGGTTTAACTCTGTTAGCTGAATGCACAGATCAGAAAGAAGTTTCACCGAATGATTCTGTGTAGTTTATATTTGGAGACATTCCTTTTTCCACTATTACCCTCTTAGCGCTCCGAATCTCCACTTGCATTTTCTACAGAAAGAGTGTTTCAGAACGGCTCAATCAAAACAAAGGTTCAACTCTTTTAGTTGAACAAACAGAACAGAAAGAAGTTTCACACAATTCTTCTGTGTAGTTTTTATTTGTAGACATTCTTTTTCCCAATATAGGCCTCTTAGCGCTCAGAATGTCCAATTGCAGTTTCTACAGAAAGAGTGTTTCAGAACGGCTCAATCAAAAGTAAGGTTCAACTCTGTTAGTTGAATGCACAGAACAGAAAGAAGTTTCATACAATGCTTCTGTGTAGTTTATATTTGAACATATTCTTTTTTCCACTATTACCCACTTAGCGCTACGAATGTCCAGTTGCATTTTCTACAGACAGAGTGTTTCAAAACTGCTCAATCAAAAGTATGGTTTAACTCTGTTAGCTGAATGCTCAGATCAGAAAGAAGTTTCACAGAATGCTTCTGTGTAGTTTATATTTGAATATATTCCTTTTTCCACTACTAATCTCTTAGCGCTCCAAATGTCCAGTTGCATTTTCTACAGAAAGAGTGTTCAGATCTGCTCAATCAAAAGTATGGTTTAACTCTGTAACTGAATGCACAGATCAGAAAGAAGTTTCACCGAATGATTCTGTGTAGTTTATATTTGAAGACATTCCTTTTTCCACTATTACCCTCTTAGCGCTCCGAATCTCCACTTGCATTTTCTACAAAAGAGTGTTTCATATCTTCTCAATCAAAAATATGTTTTATCTCTGTTAACTGAATTTACAGATCAGAAATAAGTTTCACAGAATGCATCTGTGTAGTTTTTATTTGAAGATAATCTTTTTCAAAATGTAGGCCTCTTAGCGCTTAGCATGTCCAATTGCACTTTCTACAGAAAGAGTGTTTCAGAACGGCTCAATCAAAAGTAAGGTTCAACTCTGTTAGTTGAATGCACAGAACAGGAAGAATTTTCACAGAATGCTACTGTGTAGTTTATATTTGAATATATTCCTTTTTCCACTATTACCCTCTTAGCGCTCCGAATGTGCACTTGCATTTTCTACAGAAAGAGTGTTCAGAACTGCGCAATCAAAAGTATGGTTTAACTCTGTTAGCTTAATGAACATATCAGAAAGAAGTTTCACACAATGCTTCTGTGTAGTTTTTATTTGAAGATATTATTTTTCCCAATAGAGGCCTCTTAGCGCTCAGAATGTCCAATTGCAGTTTCTACAGAAAGAGAGTTTCAGAAAGGCTCAATCAAAAGTAAGGTTCAACTCTGTTAGTTGAATGCACAGAACAGAAAGAAGTTTCATACAATGCTTCTGTGTAGTTTATATTTGAACATATTCTTTTTTCCACTATTACCCACTTAGCGCTACGAATGTCCAGTTGCATTTTCTACAGACAGAGTGTTTCAAAACTGCTCAATCAAAAGTATGGTTTAACTCTGTTAGCTGAATGCTCAGATCAGAAAGAAGTTTCACAGAATGCTTCTGTGTAGTTCATATTTGAATATATTCCTTTTTCCACTACTACTCTCTTAGCGCTCCAAATGTCCAGTTGCATTTTCTACAGAAAGAGAGTTCAGATCTGCTCAATCAAAAGTATGGTTTAACTCTGTTAGCTGAATGCACAGATCAGAAAGAAGTTTCACCGAATGATTCTGTGTAGTTTATATTTGGAGACATTCCTTTTTCCACTATTACCCTCTTAGCGCTCCGAATCTCCACTTGCATTTTCTACAGAAAGAGTGTTTCAGAACGGCTCAATCAAAACTAAGGTTCAACTCTTTTAGTTGAACAAACAGAACAGAAAGAAGTTTCACACAATTCTTCTGTGTAGTTTTTATTTGTAGACATTCTTTTTCCCAATATAGGCCTCTTAGCGCTCAGAATGTCCAATTGCAGTTTCTACAGAAAGAGTGTTTCAGAACGGCTCAATCAAAAGTAAGGTTCAACTCTGTTAGTTGAATGCACAGAACAGAAAGAAGTTTCATACAATGCTTCTGTGTAGTTTATATTTGAACATATTCTTTTTTCCACTATTACCCACTTAGCGCTACGAATGTCCAGTTGCATTTTCTACAGACAGAGTGTTTCAAAACTGCTCAATCAAAAGTATGGTTTAACTCTGTTAGCTGAATGCTCAGATCAGAAAGAAGTTTCACAGAATGCTTCTGTGTAGTTTATATTTGAATATATTCCTTTTTCCACTACTACGCTCTTAGCGCTCCAAATGTCCAGTTGCATTTTCTACAGAAAGAGTGTTCAGATCTGCTCAATCAAAAGTATGGTTTAACTCTGTTAGCTGAATGCACAGATCAGAAAGAAGTTTCACCGAATGATTCTGTGTAGTTTATATTTGAAGACATTCCTTTTTCCACTATTACCCTCTTAGCGCTCCGAATCTCCACTTGCATTTTCTACAAAAGAGTGTTTCATAACTGCTCAATCAAAAATATGTTTTATCTCTGTTAACTGAATTTACAGATCAGAAATAAGTTTCACAGAATGCATCTGTGTAGTTTTTATTTGAAGATATTCTTTTTCAAAATGTAGGCCTCTTAGCGCTTAGCATGTCCAATTGCAGTTTCTACAGAAAGAGTGTTTCAGAACGGCTCAATCAAAAGTAAGGTTCAACTCTGTTAGTTGAATGCACAGAACAGGAAGAATTTTCACAGAATGCTACTGTGTAGTTTATATTTGAATATATTCCTTTTTCCACTATTACCCTCTTAGCGCTCCGAATGTCCACTTGCATTTTCTACAGAAAGAGTGTTCAGAACTGCGCAATCAAAAGTATGGTTTAACTCTGTTAGCTTAATGAACATATCAGAAAGAAGTTTCACACAATGCTTCTGTGTAGTTTTTATTTGAAGATATTATTTTTCCCAATAGAGGCCTCTTAGCGCTCAGAATGTCCAATTGCAGTTTCTACAGAAAGAGAGTTTCAGAAAGGCTCAATCAAAAGTAAGGTTCAACTCTGTTAGTTGAATGCACAGAACAGAAAGAAGTTTCATACAATGCTTCTGTGTAGTTTATATTTGAACATATTCTTTTTTCCACTATTACCCACTTAGCGCTACGAATGTCCAGTTGCATTTTCTACAGACAGAGTGTTTCAAAACTGCTCAATCAAAAGTATGGTTTAACTCTGTTAGCTGAATGCTCAGATCAGAAAGAAGTTTCACAGAATGCTTCTGTGTAGTTCATATTTGAATATATTCCTTTTTCCACTACTACTCTCTTAGCGCTCCAAATGTCCAGTTGCATTTTCTACAGAAAGAGAGTTCAGATCTGCTCAATCAAAAGTATGGTTTAACTCTGTTAGCTGAATGCACAGATCAGAAAGAAGTTTCACCGAATGATTCTGTGTAGTTTATATTTGGAGACATTCCTTTTTCCACTATTACCCTCTTAGCGCTCCGAATCTCCACTTGCATTTTCTACAGAAAGAGTGTTTCAGAACGGCTCAATCAAAACTAAGGTTCAACTCTTTTAGTTGAACAAACAGAACAGAAAGAAGTTTCACACAATTCTTCTGTGTAGTTTTTATTTGTAGACATTCTTTTTCCCAATATAGGCCTCTTAGCGCTCAGAATGTCCAATTGCAGTTTCTACAGAAAGAGTGTTTCAGAACGGCTCAATCAAAAGTAAGGTTCAACTCTGTTAGTTGAATGCACAGAACAGAAAGAAGTTTCATACAATGCTTCTGTGTAGTTTATATTTGAACATATTCTTTTTTCCACTATTACCCACTTAGCGCTACGAATGTCCAGTTGCATTTTCTACAGACAGAGTGTTTCAAAACTGCTCAATCAAAAGTATGGTTTAACTCTGTTAGCTGAATGCTCAGATCAGAAAGAAGTTTCACAGAATGCTTCTGTGTAGTTTATATTTGAATATATTCCTTTTTCCACTACTGCGCTCTTAGCGCTCCAAATGTCCAGTTGCATTTTCTACAGAAAGAGTGTTCAGATCTGCTCAATCAAAAGTATGGTTTAACTCTGTTAGCTGAATGCACAGATCAGAAAGAAGTTTCACCGAATGATTCTGTGTAGTTTATATTTGAAGACATTCCTTTTTCCACTATTACCCTCTTAGCGCTCCGAATCTCCACTTGCATTTTCTACAAAAGAGTGTTTCATAACTGCTCAATCAAAAATATGTTTTATCTCTGTTAACTGAATTTACAGATCAGAAATAAGTTTCACAGAATGCATCTGTGTAGTTTTTATTTGAAGATATTCTTTTTCAAAATGTAGGACTCTTAGCGCTTAGCATGTCCAATTGCAGTTTCTACAGAAAGAGTGTTTCAGAACGGCTGAATCAAAAGTAAGGTTCAACTCTGTTAGTCGAATGCACAGAACAGAAAGAATTTTCACAGAATGCTACTGTGTAGTTTATATTTGAATATATTCCTTTTTCCACTATTACCCTCTTAGCGCTCCGAATGTCCACTTGCATTTTCTACAGAAAGAGTGTTCAGAACTGCGCAATCAAAAGTATGGTTTAACTCTGTTAGCTTAATGAACATATCAGAAATAAGTTTCACACAATGCTTCTGTGTAGTTTTTATTTGAAGATATTATTTTTCCCAATATAGGCCTCTTAGCGCTCAGAATGTCCAATTGCAGTTTCTACAGAAAGAGTGTTTCAGAAAGGCTCAATCAAAAGTAAGGTTCAACTCTGTTAGTTGAATGCACAGAACAGAAAGAAGTTTCATACAATGCTTCTGTGTAGTTTATATTTGAACATCTTTTTTCCACTATTACCCACTTAGCGCTACGAATGTCCAGTTGCATTTTCTACAGACAGAGTGTTTCAAAACTGCTCAATCAAAAGTATGGTTTAACTCTGTTAGCTGAATGCTCAGATCAGAAAGAAGTTTCACAGAATGCTTCTGTGTAGTTTATATTTGAATATATTCCTTTTTCCACTACTAATCTCTTAGCGCTCCAAATGTCCAGTTGCATTTTCTACAGAAAGAGAGTTCAGATCTGCTCAATCATAAGTATGGTTTAACTCTGTTAGCTGAATGCACAGATCAGAAAGAAGTTTCACCGAATGATTCTGTGTAGTTTATATTTGGAGACATTCCTTTTTCCACTATTACCCTCTTAGCGCTCCGAATCTCCACTTGCATTTTCTACAGAAAGAGTGTTTCAGAACGGCTCAATCAAAACTAAGGTTCAACTCTTTTAGTTGAACAAACAGAACAGAAAGAAGTTTCACACAATTCTTCTGTGTAGTTTTTATTTGTAGACATTCTTTTTCCCAATATAGGCCTCTTAGCGCTCAGAATGTCCAATTGCAGTTTCTACAGAAAGAGTGTTTCAGAACGGCTCAATCAAAAGTAAGGTTCAACTCTGTTAGTTGAATGCACAGAACAGAAAGAAGTTTCATACAATGCTTCTGTGTAGTTTATATTTGAACATATTCTTTTTTCCACTATTACCCACTTAGCGCTACGAATGTCCAGTTGCATTTTCTACAGACAGAGTGTTTCAAAACTGCTCAATCAAAAGTATGGTTTAACTCTGTTAGCTGAATGCTCAGATCAGAAAGAAGTTTCACAGAATGCTTCTGTGTAGTTTATATTTGAATATATTCCTTTTTCCACTACTACGCTCTTAGCGCTCCAAATGTCCAGTTGCATTTTCTACAGAAAGAGTGTTCAGATCTGCTCAATCAAAAGTATGGTTTAACTCTGTTAGCTGAATGCAGAGATCAGAAAGAAGTTTCACCGAATGATTCTGTGTAGTTTATATTTGAAGACATTCCTTTTTCCACTATTACCCTCTTAGCGCTCCGAATCTCCACTTGCATTTTCTACAAAAAGAGTGTTTCATAACTGCTCAATCAAAAATATGTTTTATCTCTGTTAACTGAATTTACAGATCAGAAATAAGTTTCACAGAATGCATCTGTGTAGTTTTTATTTGAAGATATTCTTTTTCAAAATGTAGGCCTCTTAGCGCTTAGCATGTCCAATTGCAGTTTCTACAGAAAGAGTGTTTCAGAACGGCTCAATCAAAAGTAAGGTTCAACTCTGTTAGTTGAATGCACAGAACAGGAAGAATTTTCACAGAATGCTACTGTGTAGTTTATATTTGAATATATTCCTTTTTCCACTATTACCCTCTTAGCGCTCCGAATGTCCACTTGCATTTTCTACAGAAAGAGTGTTCAGAACTGCGCAATCAAAAGTATGGTTTAACTCTGTTAGCTTAAAGAACATATCAGAAAGAAGTTTCACACAATGCTTCTGTGTAGTTTTTATTTGAAGATATTATTTTTCCCAATATAGGCCTCTTAGCGCTCAGAATGACCAATTGCAGTTTCTACAGAAAGAGTGTTTCAGAAAGGCTCAATCAAAAGTAAGGTTCAACTCTGTTAGTTGAATGCACAGAACAGTAAGAAGTTTCATACAATGCTTCTGTGTAGTTTATATTTGAACATATTCTTTTTTCCACTATTACCCACTTAGCGCTACGAATGTCCAGTTGCATTTTCTACAGACAGAGTGTTTCAAAATTGCTCAATCAAAAGTATGGTTTAACTCTGTTGGCTGAATGCTCAGATCAGAAAGAAGTTTCACAGAATGCTTCTGTGTAGTTCATATTTGAATATATTCCTTTTTCCACTACTACTCTCTTAGCGCTCCAAATGTCCAGTTGCATTTTCTACAGAAAGAGAGTTCAGATCTGCTCAATCAAAAGTATGGTTTAACACTGTTAGCTGAATGCACAGATCAGAAAGAAGTTTCACCGAATGATTCTGTGTAATTTATATTTGGAGACATTCCTTTTTCCACTATTACCCTCTTAGCGCTCCGAATCTCCACTTGCATTTTCTACAGAAAGAGTGTTTCAGAACGGCTCAATCAAAACTAAGGTTCAACTCTTTTAGTTGAACAAACAGAACAGAAAGAAGTTTCACACAATTCTTCTTTGTAGTTTTTATTTGTAGACATTCTTTTTCCCAATATAGGCCTCTTAGCGCTCAGAATGTCCAATTGCAGTTTCTACAGAAAGAGTGTTTCAGAACGGCTCAATCAAAAGTAAGGTTCAACTCTGTTAGTTGAATGCACAGAACAGAAAGAAGTTTCATACAATGCTTCTGTGTAGTTTATATTTGAACATATTCTTTTTTCCACTATTACCCACTTAGCTCTACGAATGTCCAGTTGCATTTTCTACAGACAGAGTGTTTCAAAACTGCTCAATCAAAAGTATGGTTTAACTCTGTTAGCTGAATGCTCAGATCAGAAAGAAGTTTCACAGAATGCTTCTGTGTAGTTTATATTTGAATATATTCCTTTTTCCACTACTAATCTCTTAGCGCTCCAAATGTCCAGTTGCATTTTCTACAGAAAGAGAGTTCAGATCTGCTCAATCAAAAGTATGGTTTAACTCTGTTAGCTGAATGCACAGATCAGAAAGAAGTTTCACCGAATGATTCTGTGTAGTTTATATTTGGAGACATTCCTTTTTCCACTATTACCCTCTTAGCGCTCCGAATCTCCACTTGCATTTTCTACAGAAAGAGTGTTTCAGAACGGCTCAATCAAAACTAAGGTTCAACTCTTTTAGTTGAACAAACAGAACAGAAAGTAGTTTCACACAATTCTTCTGTGTAGTTTTTATTTGTAGACATTCTTTTTCCCAATATAGGCCTCTTAGCGCTCAGAATGTCCAATTGCAGTTTCTACAGAAAGAGTGTTTCAGAACGGCTCAATCAAAAGACAGGTTCAACTCTGTTAGTTGAATGCACAGAACAGAAAGAAGTTTCATACAATGCTTCTGTGTAGTTTATATTTGAACATATTCTTTTTTCCACTATTACCCACTTAGCGCTACGAATGTCCAGTTGCATTTTCTACAGACAGAGAGTTTCAAAACTGCTCAATCAAAGTATGGTTTAACTCTGTTAGCTGAATGCTCAGATCAGAAAGAAGTTTCACAGAATGCTTCTGTGTAGTTTATATTTGAATATATTCCGTTTTCCACTACTACGCTCTTAGCGCTCCAAATGTCCAGTTGCATTTTCTAGAGAAAGAATGTTCAGATCTGCTCAATCAAAAGTATGGTTTAACTCTGTTAGCTGAATGCACAGATCAGAAAGAAGTATCACCGAATGATTCTGTGTAGTTTATATTTGAAGACATTCCTTTTTCCACTATTACCCTCTTAGCGCTCCGAATCTCCACTTGCATTTTCTACAAAAGAGTGTTTCATAACTGCTCAATCAAAAATATGTTTTATCTCTGTTAACTGAATTTACAGATCAGAAATAAGTTTCACAGAATGCATCTGTGTAGTTTTTATTTGAAGATATTATTTTCCAAATGTAGGCCTCTTAGCGCTTAGCATGTCCAATTGCAGTTTCTACAGAAAGAGTGTTTCAGAACGGCTCAATCAAAAGTAAGGTTCAACTCTGTTAGTTGAATGCACAGAACAGAAAGAATTTTCACAGAATGCTACTGTGTAGTTTATATTTGAATATATTCCTTTTTCCACTATTACCCTCTTAGCGCTCCGAATGTCCACTTGCATTTTCTACAGAAAGAGTGTTCAGAACTGTGCAATCAAAAGTATGGTTTAACTCTGTTAGCTTAATGAACATATCAGAAATAAGTTTCACACAATGCTTCTGTGTAGTTTTTATTTGAAGATATTATTTTTCCCAATATAGGCCACTTAGCGCTCAGAATGTCCAATTGCAGTTTCTACAGAAAGAGTGTTTCAGAAAGGCTCAATCAAAAGTAAGGTTCAACTCTGTTAGTTGAATGCACAGAACAGAAAGAAGTTTCATACAATGCTTCTGTGTAGTTTATATTTGAACATATTCTTTTTTCCACTATTACCCACTTAGCGCTACGAATGTCCAGTTGCATTTTCTACAGACAGAGTGTTTCAAAACTGCTCAATCAAAAGTATGGTTTAACTCTGTTAGCTGAATGCTCAGATCAGAAAGAAGTTTCACAGAATGCTTCTGTGTAGTTTATATTTGAATATATTCCTTTTTCCACTACTAATCTCTTAGCGCTCCAAATGTCCAGTTGCATTTTCTACATAAAGAGAGTTCAGATCTGCTCAATCAAAAGTATGGTTTAACTCTGTTAGCTGAATGCACAGATCAGAAAGAAGTTTCACCGAATGATTCTGTGTAGTTTATATTTGGAGACATTCCTTTTTCCACTATTACCCTCTTAGCGCTCCGAATCTCCACTTGCATTTTCTACAGAAAGAGTGTTTCAGAACGGCTCAATCAAAACTAAGGTTCAACTCTTTTAGTTGAACAAACAGAACAGAAAGAAGTTTCACACAATTCTTCTGTGTAGTTTTTATTTGTAGACATTCTTTTTCCCAATATAGGCCTCTTAGCGCTCAGAATGTCCAATTGCAGTTTCTACAGAAAGAGTGTTTCAGAAAGGCTCAATCAAAAGTAAGGTTCAACTCTGTTAGTTGAATGCACAGAACAGAAAGAAGTTTCATACAATGCTTCTGTGTAGTTTATATTTGAACATATTCTTTTTTCCACTATTACCCACTTAGCGCTACGAATGTCCAGTTGCATTTTCTACAGACAGAGTGTTTCAAAACTGCTCAATCAAAAGTATGGTTTAACTCTGTTAGCTGAATGCTCAGATCAGAAAGAAGTTTCACAGAATGCTTCTGTGTAGTTCATATTTGAATATATTCCTTTTTCCACTACTACTCTCTTAGCGCTCCAAATGTCCAGTTGCATTTTCTACAGAAAGAGAGTTCAGATCTGCTCAATCAAAAGTATGGTTTAACTCTGTTAGCTGAATGCACAGATCAGAAAGAAGTTTCACCGAATGATTCTGTGTAGTTTATATTTGGAGACATTCCTTTTTCCACTATTACCCTCTTAGCGCTCCGAATCTCCACTTGCATTTTCTACAGAAAGAGTGTTTCAGAACGGCTCAATCAAAACTAAGGTTCAATTCTTTTAGTTGAACAAACAGAACAGAAAGAAGTTTCACACAATTCTTCTTTGTAGTTTTTATTTGTAGACATTCTTTTTCCCAATATAGGCCTCTTAGCGCTCAGAATGTCCAATTGCAGTTTCTACAGAAAGAGTGTTTCAGAACGGATCAATCAAAAGTAAGGTTCAACTCTGTTAGTTGAATGCACAGAACAGAAAGAAGTTTCATACAATGCTTCTGTGTAGTTTATATTTGAACATATTCTTTTTTCCACTATTACCCACTTAGCGCTACGAATGTCCAGTTGCATTTTCTACAGACAGAGTGTTTCAAAACTGCTCAATCAAAAGTATGGTTTAACTCTGTTAGCTGAATGCTCAGATCAGAAAGAAGTTTCACAGAATGCTTCTGTGTAGTTTATATTTGAATATATTCCTTTTTCCACTACTACGCTCTTAGCGCTCCAAATGTCCAGTTGCATTTTCTACAGAAAGAGTGTTCAGATCTGCTCAATCAAAAGTATGGTTTAACTCTGTTATCTGAATGCACAGATCAGAAAGAAGTTTCACCGAATGATTCTGTGTAGTTTATATTTGAAGACATTCCTTTTTCCACTATTACCCTCTTAGCGCTCCGAATCTCCACTTGCATTTTCTACAAAAGAGTGTTTCATAACTGCTCAATCAAAAATATGTTTTATCTCTGTTAACTGAATTTACAGATCAGAAATAAGTTTCACAGAATGCATCTGTGTAGTTTTTATTTGAAGATATTCTTTTTCAAAATGTAGGACTTTTAGCGCTTAGCATGTCCAATTGCAGTTTCTACAGAAAGAGTGTTTCAGAACGGCTGAATCAAAAGTAAGGTTCAACTCTGTTAGTTGAATGCACAGAACAGAAAGAATTTTCACAGAATGCTACTGTGTAGTTTATATTTGAATATATTCCTTTTTCCACTATTACCCTCTTAGCGCTCCGAATGTCCACTTGCATTTTCTACAGAAAGAGTGTTCAGAACTGCGCAATCAAAAGTATGGTTTAACTCTGTTAGCTTAATGAACATATCAGAAATAAGTTTCACACAATGCTTCTGTGTAGTTTTTATTTGAAGATATTATTTTTCCCAATATAGGCCTCTTAGCGCTCAGAATGTCCAATTGCAGTTTCTACAGAAAGAGTGTTTCAGAAAGGCTCAATCAAAAGTAAGGTTCAACTCTGTTAGTTGAATGCACAGAACAGAAAGAAGTTTCATACAATGCTTCTGTGTAGTTTATATTTGAACATATTCTTTTTTCCACTATTACCCACTTAGCGCTACGAATGTCCAGTTGCATTTTCTACAGACAGAGTGTTTCAAAACTGCTCAATCAAAAGTATGGTTTAACTCTGTTAGCTGAATGCTCAGATCAGAAAGAAGTTTCACAGAATGCTTCTGTGTAGTTTATATTTGAATATATTCCTTTTTCCACTACTAATCTCTTAGCGCTCCAAATGTCCAGTTGCATTTTCTACAGAAAGAGAGTTCAGATCTGCTCAATCAAAAGTATGGTTTAACTCTGTTAGCTGAATGCACAGATCAGAAAGAAGTTTCACCGAATGATTCTGTGTAGTTTATATTTGGAGACATTCCTTTTTCCACTATTACCCTCTTAGCGCTCCGAATCTCCACTTGCATTTTCTACAGAAAGAGTGTTTCAGAACGGCTCAATCAAAACTAAGGTTCAACTCTTTTAGTTGAACAAACAGAACAGAAAGAAGTTTCACACAATTCTTCTGTGTAGTTTTTATTTGTAGACATTCTTTTTCCCAATATAGGCCTCTTAGCGCTCAGAATGTCCAATTGCAGTTTCTACAGAAAGAGTGTTTCAGAAAGGCTCAATCAAAAGTAAGGTTCAACTCTGTTAGTTGAATGCACAGAACAGAAAGAAGTTTCATACAATGCTTCTGTGTAGTTTATATTTGAACATATTCTTTTTTCCACTATTACCCACTTAGCGCTACGAATGTCCAGTTGCATTTTCTACAGACAGAGTGTTTCAAAACTGCTCAATCAAAAGTATGGTTTAACTCTGTTAGCTGAATGCTCAGATCAGAAAGAAGTTTCACAGAATGCTTCTGTGTAGTTCATATTTGAATATATTCCTTTTTCCACTACTACTCTCTTAGCGCTCCAAATGTCCAGTTGCATTTTCTACAGAAAGAGAGTTCAGATCTGCTCAATCAAAAGTATGATTTAACTCTGTTAGCTGAATGCACAGATCAGAAAGAAGTTTCACCGAATGATTCTGTGTAGTTTATATTTGGAGACATTCCTTTTTCCACTATTACCCTCTTAGCGCTCCGAATCTCCACTTGCATTTTCTACAGAAAGAGTGTTTCAGAACGGCTCAATCAAAACTAAGGTTCAATTCTTTTAGTTGAACAAACAGAACAGAAAGAAGTTTCACACAATTCTTCTTTGTAGTTTTTATTTGTAGACATTCTTTTTCCCAATATAGGCCTCTTAGCGCTCAGAATGTCCAATTGCAGTTTCTACAGAAAGAGTGTTTCAGAACGGCTCAATCAAAAGTAAGGTTCAACTCTGTTAGTTGAATGCACAGAACAGAAAGAAGTTTCATACAATGCTTCTGTGTAGTTTATATTTGAACATATTCTTTTTTCCACTATTACCCACTTAGCGCTACGAATGTCCAGTTGCATTTTCTACAGACAGAGTGTTTCAAAACTGCTCAATCAAAAGTATGGTTTAACTCTGTTAGCTGAATGCTCAGATCAGAAAGAAGTTTCACAGAATGCTTCTGTGTAGTTTATATTTGAATATATTCCTTTTTCCACTACTACGCTCTTAGCGCTCCAAATGTCCAGTTGCATTTTCTACAGAAAGAGTGTTCAGATCTGCTCAATCAAAAGTATGGTTTAACTCTGTTAGCTGAATGCACAGATCAGAAAGAAGTTTCACCGAATGATTCTGTGTAGTTTATATTTGAAGACATTCCTTTTTCCACTATTACCCTCTTAGCGCTCCGAATCTCCACTTGCATTTTCTACAAAAGAGTGTTTCATAACTGCTCAATCAAAAATATGTTTTATCTCTGTTAACTGAATTTACAGATCAGAAATAAGTTTCACAGAATGCATCTGTGTAGTTTTTATTTGAAGATATTCTTTTTCAAAATGTAGGACTTTTAGCGCTTAGCATGTCCAATTGCAGTTTCTACAGAAAGAGTGTTTCAGAACGGCTGAATCAAAAGTAAGGTTCAACTCTGTTAGTTGAATGCACAGAACAGAAAGAATTTTCACAGAATGCTACTGTGTAGTTTATATTTGAATATATTCCTTTTTCCACTATTACCCTCTTAGCGCTCCGAATGTCCACTTGCATTTTCTACAGAAAGAGTGTTCAGAACTGCGCAATCAAAAGTATGGTTTAACTCTGTTAGCTTAATGAACATATCAGAAATAAGTTTCACACAATGCTTCTGTGTAGTTTTTATTTGAAGATATTATTTTTCCCAATATAGGCCTCTTAGCGCTCAGAATGTCCAATTGCAGTTTCTACAGAAAGAGTGTTTCAGAAAGGCTCAATCAAAAGTAAGGTTCAACTCTGTTAGTTGAATGCACAGAACAGAAAGAAGTTTCATACAATGCTTCTGTGTAGTTTATATTTGAACATATTCTTTTTTCCACTATTACCCACTTAGCGCTACGAATGTCCAGTTGCATTTTCTACAGACAGAGTGTTTCAAAACTGCTCAATCAAAAGTATGGTTTAACTCTGTTAGCTGAATGCTCAGATCAGAAAGAAGTTTCACAGAATGCTTCTGTGTAGTTTATATTTGAATATATTCCTTTTTCCACTACTAATCTCTTAGCGCTCCAAATGTCCAGTTGCATTTTCTACAGAAAGAGAGTTCAGATCTGCTCAATCAAAAGTATGGTTTAACTCTGTTAGCTGAATGCACAGATCAGAAAGAAGTTTCACCGAATGATTCTGTGTAGTTTATATTTGGAGACATTCCTTTTTCCACTATTACCCTCTTAGCGCTCCGAATCTCCACTTGCATTTTCTACAGAAAGAGTGTTTCAGAACGGCTCAATCAAAACTAAGGTTCAACTCTTTTAGTTGAACAAACAGAACAGAAAGAAGTTTCACACAATTCTTCTGTGTAGTTTTTATTTGTAGACATTCTTTTTCCCAATATAGGCCTCTTAGCGCTCAGAATGTCCAATTGCAGTTTCTACAGAAAGAGTGTTTCAGAAAGGCTCAATCAAAAGTAAGGTTCAACTCTGTTAGTTGAATGCACAGAACAGAAAGAAGTTTCATACAATGCTTCTGTGTAGTTTATATTTGAACATATTCTTTTTTCCACTATTACCCACTTAGCGCTACGAATGTCCAGTTGCATTTTCTACAGACAGAGTGTTTCAAAACTGCTCAATCAAAAGTATGGTTTAACTCTGTTAGCTGAATGCTCAGATCAGAAAGAAGTTTCACAGAATGCTTCTGTGTAGTTCATATTTGAATATATTCCTTTTTCCACTACTACTCTCTTAGCGCTCCAAATGTCCAGTTGCATTTTCTACAGAAAGAGAGTTCAGATCTGCTCAATCAAAAGTATGGTTTAACTCTGTTAGCTGAATGCACAGATCAGAAAGAAGTTTCACCGAATGATTCTGTGTAGTTTATATTTGGAGACATTCCTTTTTCCACTATTACCCTCTTAGCGCTCCGAATCTCCACTTGCATTTTCTACAGAAAGAGTGTTTCAGAACGGCTCAATCAAAACTAAGGTTCAATTCTTTTAGTTGAACAAACAGAACAGAAAGAAGTTTCACACAATTCTTCTTTGTAGTTTTTATTTGTAGACATTCTTTTTCCCAATATAGGCCTCTTAGCGCTCAGAATGTCCAATTGCAGTTTCTACAGAAAGAGTGTTTCAGAACGGCTCAATCAAAAGTAAGGTTCAACTCTGTTAGTTGAATGCACAGAACAGAAAGAAGTTTCATACAATGCTTCTGTGTAGTTTATATTTGAACATATTCTTTTTTCCACTATTACCCACTTAGCTCTACGAATGTCCAGTTGCATTTTCTACAGACAGAGTGTTTCAAAACTGCTCAATCAAAAGTATGGTTTAACTCTGTTAGCTGAATGCTCAGATCAGAAAGAAGTTTCACAGAATGCTTCTGTGTAGTTTATATTTGAATATATTCCTTTTTCCACTACTAATCTCTTAGCGCTCCAAATGTCCAGTTGCATTTTCTACAGAAAGAGAGTTCAGATCTGCTCAATCAAAAGTATGGTTTAACTCTGTTAGCTGAATGCACAGATCAGAAAGAAGTTTCACCGAATGATTCTGTGTAGTTTATATTTGGAGACATTCCTTTTTCCACTATTACCCTCTTAGCGCTCCGAATCTCCACTTGCATTTTCTACAGAAAGAGTGTTTCAGAACGGCTCAATCAAAACTAAGGTTCAACTCTTTTAGTTGAACAAACAGAACAGAAAGTAGTTTCACACAATTCTTCTGTGTAGTTTTTATTTGTAGACATTCTTTTTCCCAATATAGGCCTCTTAGCGCTCAGAATGTCCAATTGCAGTTTCTACAGAAAGAGTGTTTCAGAACGGCTCAATCAAAAGACAGGTTCAACTCTGTTAGTTGAATGCACAGAACAGAAAGAAGTTTCATACAATGCTTCTGTGTAGTTTATATTTGAACATATTCTTTTTTCCACTATTACCCACTTAGCGCTACGAATGTCCAGTTGCATTTTCTACAGACAGAGAGTTTCAAAACTGCTCAATCAAAGTATGGTTTAACTCTGTTAGCTGAATGCTCAGATCAGAAAGAAGTTTCACAGAATGCTTCTGTGTAGTTTATATTTGAATATATTCCGTTTTCCACTACTACGCTCTTAGCGCTCCAAATGTCCAGTTGCATTTTCTAGAGAAAGAATGTTCAGATCTGCTCAATCAAAAGTATGGTTTAACTCTGTTAGCTGAATGCACAGATCAGAAAGAAGTATCACCGAATGATTCTGTGTAGTTTATATTTGAAGACATTCCTTTTTCCACTATTACCCTCTTAGCGCTCCGAATCTCCACTTGCATTTTCTACAAAAGAGTGTTTCATAACTGCTCAATCAAAAATATGTTTTATCTCTGTTAACTGAATTTACAGATCAGAAATAAGTTTCACAGAATGCATCTGTGTAGTTTTTATTTGAAGATATTCTTTTCCAAATGTAGGCCTCTTAGCGCTTAGCATGTCCAATTGCAGTTTCTACAGAAAGAGTGTTTCAGAACGGCTCAATCAAAAGTAAGGTTCAACTCTGTTAGTTGAATGCACAGAACAGAAAGAATTTTCACAGAATGCTACTGTGTAGTTTATATTTGAATATATTCCTTTTTCCACTATTACCCTCTTAGCGCTCCGAATGTCCACTTGCATTTTCTACAGAAAGAGTGTTCAGAACTGTGCAATCAAAAGTATGGTTTAACTCTGTTAGCTTAATGAACATATCAGAAATAAGTTTCACACAATGCTTCTGTGTAGTTTTTATTTGAAGATATTATTTTTCCCAATATAGGCCACTTAGCGCTCAGAATGTCCAATTGCAGTTTCTACAGAAAGAGTGTTTCAGAAAGGCTCAATCAAAAGTAAGGTTCAACTCTGTTAGTTGAATGCACAGAACAGAAAGAAGTTTCATACAATGCTTCTGTGTAGTTTATATTTGAACATATTCTTTTTTCCACTATTACCCACTTAGCGCTACGAATGTCCAGTTGCATTTTCTACAGACAGAGTGTTTCAAAACTGCTCAATCAAAAGTATGGTTTAACTCTGTTAGCTGAATGCTCAGATCAGAAAGAAGTTTCACAGAATGCTTCTGTGTAGTTTATATTTGAATATATTCCTTTTTCCACTACTAATCTCTTAGCGCTCCAAATGTCCAGTTGCATTTTCTACAGAAAGAGAGTTCAGATCTGCTCAATCAAAAGTATGGTTTAACTCTGTTAGCTGAATGCACAGATCAGAAAGAAGTTTCACCGAATGATTCTGTGTAGTTTATATTTGGAGACATTCCTTTTTCCACTATTACCCTCTTAGCGCTCCGAATCTCCACTTGCATTTTCTACAGAAAGAGTGTTTCAGAACGGCTCAATCAAAACTAAGGTTCAACTCTTTTAGTTGAACAAACAGAACAGAAAGAAGTTTCACACAATTCTTCTGTGTAGTTTTTATTTGTAGACATTCTTTTTCCCAATATAGGCCTCTTAGCGCTCAGAATGTCCAATTGCAGTTTCTACAGAAAGAGTGTTTCAGAAAGGCTCAATCAAAAGTAAGGTTCAACTCTGTTAGTTGAATGCACAGAACAGAAAGAAGTTTCATACAATGCTTCTGTGTAGTTTATATTTGAACATATTCTTTTTTCCACTATTACCCACTTAGCGCTACGAATGTCCAGTTGCATTTTCTACAGACAGAGTGTTTCAAAACTGCTCAATCAAAAGTATGGTTTAACTCTGTTAGCTGAATGCTCAGATCAGAAAGAAGTTTCACAGAATGCTTCTGTGTAGTTCATATTTGAATATATTCCTTTTTCCACTACTACTCTCTTAGCGCTCCAAATGTCCAGTTGCATTTTCTACAGAAAGAGAGTTCAGATCTGCTCAATCAAAAGTATGGTTTAACTCTGTTAGCTGAATGCACAGATCAGAAAGAAGTTTCACCGAATGATTCTGTGTAGTTTATATTTGGAGACATTCCTTTTTCCACTATTACCCTCTTAGCGCTCCGAATCTCCACTTGCATTTTCTACAGAAAGAGTGTTTCAGAACGGCTCAATCAAAACTAAGGTTCAATTCTTTTAGTTGAACAAACAGAACAGAAAGAAGTTTCACACAATTCTTCTTTGTAGTTTTTATTTGTAGACATTCTTTTTCCCAATATAGGCCTCTTAGCGCTCAGAATGTCCAATTGCAGTTTCTACAGAAAGAGTGTTTCAGAACGGATCAATCAAAAGTAAGGTTCAACTCTGTTAGTTGAATGCACAGAACAGAAAGAAGTTTCATACAATGCTTCTGTGTAGTTTATATTTGAACATATTCTTTTTTCCACTATTACCCACTTAGCGCTACGAATGTCCAGTTGCATTTTCTACAGACAGAGTGTTTCAAAACTGCTCAATCAAAAGTATGGTTTAACTCTGTTAGCTGAATGCTCAGATCAGAAAGAAGTTTCACAGAATGCTTCTGTGTAGTTTATATTTGAATATATTCCTTTTTCCACTACTACGCTCTTAGCGCTCCAAATGTCCAGTTGCATTTTCTACAGAAAGAGTGTTCAGATCTGCTCAATCAAAAGTATGGTTTAACTCTGTTATCTGAATGCACAGATCAGAAAGAAGTTTCACCGAATGATTCTGTGTAGTTTATATTTGAAGACATTCCTTTTTCCACTATTACCCTCTTAGCGCTCCGAATCTCCACTTGCATTTTCTACAAAAGAGTGTTTCATAACTGCTCAATCAAAAATATGTTTTATCTCTGTTAACTGAATTTACAGATCAGAAATAAGTTTCACAGAATGCATCTGTGTAGTTTTTATTTGAAGATATTCTTTTTCAAAATGTAGGACTTTTAGCGCTTAGCATGTCCAATTGCAGTTTCTACAGAAAGAGTGTTTCAGAACGGCTGAATCAAAAGTAAGGTTCAACTCTGTTAGTTGAATGCACAGAACAGAAAGAATTTTCACAGAATGCTACTGTGTAGTTTATATTTGAATATATTCCTTTTTCCACTATTACCCTCTTAGCGCTCCGAATGTCCACTTGCATTTTCTACAGAAAGAGTGTTCAGAACTGCGCAATCAAAAGTATGGTTTAACTCTGTTAGCTTAATGAACATATCAGAAATAAGTTTCACACAATGCTTCTGTGTAGTTTTTATTTGAAGATATTATTTTTCCCAATATAGGCCTCTTAGCGCTCAGAATGTCCAATTGCAGTTTCTACAGAAAGAGTGTTTCAGAAAGGCTCAATCAAAAGTAAGGTTCAACTCTGTTAGTTGAATGCACAGAACAGAAAGAAGTTTCATACAATGCTTCTGTGTAGTTTATATTTGAACATATTCTTTTTTCCACTATTACCCACTTAGCGCTACGAATGTCCAGTTGCATTTTCTACAGACAGAGTGTTTCAAAACTGCTCAATCAAAAGTATGGTTTAACTCTGTTAGCTGAATGCTCAGATCAGAAAGAAGTTTCACAGAATGCTTCTGTGTAGTTTATATTTGAATATATTCCTTTTTCCACTACTAATCTCTTAGCGCTCCAAATGTCCAGTTGCATTTTCTACAGAAAGAGAGTTCAGATCTGCTCAATCAAAAGTATGGTTTAACTCTGTTAGCTGAATGCACAGATCAGAAAGAAGTTTCACCGAATGATTCTGTGTAGTTTATATTTGGAGACATTCCTTTTTCCACTATTACCCTCTTAGCGCTCCGAATCTCCACTTGCATTTTCTACAGAAAGAGTGTTTCAGAACGGCTCAATCAAAACTAAGGTTCAACTCTTTTAGTTGAACAAACAGAACAGAAAGAAGTTTCACACAATTCTTCTGTGTAGTTTTTATTTGTAGACATTCTTTTTCCCAATATAGGCCTCTTAGCGCTCAGAATGTCCAATTGCAGTTTCTACAGAAAGAGTGTTTCAGAAAGGCTCAATCAAAAGTAAGGTTCAACTCTGTTAGTTGAATGCACAGAACAGAAAGAAGTTTCATACAATGCTTCTGTGTAGTTTATATTTGAACATATTCTTTTTTCCACTATTACCCACTTAGCGCTACGAATGTCCAGTTGCATTTTCTACAGACAGAGTGTTTCAAAACTGCTCAATCAAAAGTATGGTTTAACTCTGTTAGCTGAATGCTCAGATCAGAAAGAAGTTTCACAGAATGCTTCTGTGTAGTTCATATTTGAATATATTCCTTTTTCCACTACTACTCTCTTAGCGCTCCAAATGTCCAGTTGCATTTTCTACAGAAAGAGAGTTCAGATCTGCTCAATCAAAAGTATGGTTTAACTCTGTTAGCTGAATGCACAGATCAGAAAGAAGTTTCACCGAATGATTCTGTGTAGTTTATATTTGGAGACATTCCTTTTTCCACTATTACCCTCTTAGCGCTCCGAATCTCCACTTGCATTTTCTACAGAAAGAGTGTTTCAGAACGGCTCAATCAAAACTAAGGTTCAATTCTTTTAGTTGAACAAACAGAACAGAAAGAAGTTTCACACAATTCTTCTTTGTAGTTTTTATTTGTAGACATTCTTTTTCCCAATATAGGCCTCTTAGCGCTCAGAATGTCCAATTGCAGTTTCTACAGAAAGAGTGTTTCAGAACGGCTCAATCAAAAGTAAGGTTCAACTCTGTTAGTTGAATGCACAGAACAGAAAGAAGTTTCATACAATGCTTCTGTGTAGTTTATATTTGAACATATTCTTTTTTCCACTATTACCCACTTAGCGCTACGAATGTCCAGTTGCATTTTCTACAGACAGAGTGTTTCAAAACTGCTCAATCAAAAGTATGGTTTAACTCTGTTAGCTGAATGCTCAGATCAGAAAGAAGTTTCACAGAATGCTTCTGTGTAGTTTATATTTGAATATATTCCTTTTTCCACTACTACGCTCTTAGCGCTCCAAATGTCCAGTTGCATTTTCTACAGAAAGAGTGTTCAGATCTGCTCAATCAAAAGTATGGTTTAACTCTGTTAGCTGAATGCACAGATCAGAAAGAAGTTTCACCGAATGATTCTGTGTAGTTTATATTTGAAGACATTCCTTTTTCCACTATTACCCTCTTAGCGCTCCGAATCTCCACTTGCATTTTCTACAAAAGAGTGTTTCATAACTGCTCAATCAAAAATATGTTTTATCTCTGTTAACTGAATTTACAGATCAGAAATAAGTTTCACAGAATGCATCTGTGTAGTTTTTATTTGAAGATATTCTTTTTCAAAATGTAGGACTTTTAGCGCTTAGCATGTCCAATTGCAGTTTCTACAGAAAGAGTGTTTCAGAACGGCTGAATCAAAAGTAAGGTTCAACTCTGTTAGTTGAATGCACAGAACAGAAAGAATTTTCACAGAATGCTACTGTGTAGTTTATATTTGAATATATTCCTTTTTCCACTATTACCCTCTTAGCGCTCCGAATGTCCACTTGCATTTTCTACAGAAAGAGTGTTCAGAACTGCGCAATCAAAAGTATGGTTTAACTCTGTTAGCTTAATGAACATATCAGAAATAAGTTTCACACAATGCTTCTGTGTAGTTTTTATTTGAAGATATTATTTTTCCCAATATAGGCCTCTTAGCGCTCAGAATGTCCAATTGCAGTTTCTACAGAAAGAGTGTTTCAGAAAGGCTCAATCAAAAGTAAGGTTCAACTCTGTTAGTTGAATGCACAGAACAGAAAGAAGTTTCATACAATGCTTCTGTGTAGTTTATATTTGAACATATTCTTTTTTCCACTATTACCCACTTAGCGCTACGAATGTCCAGTTGCATTTTCTACAGACAGAGTGTTTCAAAACTGCTCAATCAAAAGTATGGTTTAACTCTGTTAGCTGAATGCTCAGATCAGAAAGAAGTTTCACAGAATGCTTCTGTGTAGTTTATATTTGAATATATTCCTTTTTCCACTACTAATCTCTTAGCGCTCCAAATGTCCAGTTGCATTTTCTACAGAAAGAGAGTTCAGATCTGCTCAATCAAAAGTATGGTTTAACTCTGTTAGCTGAATGCACAGATCAGAAAGAAGTTTCACCGAATGATTCTGTGTAGTTTATATTTGGAGACATTCCTTTTTCCACTATTACCCTCTTAGCGCTCCGAATCTCCACTTGCATTTTCTACAGAAAGAGTGTTTCAGAACGGCTCAATCAAAACTAAGGTTCAACTCTTTTAGTTGAACAAACAGAACAGAAAGAAGTTTCACACAATTCTTCTGTGTAGTTTTTATTTGTAGACATTCTTTTTCCCAATATAGGCCTCTTAGCGCTCAGAATGTCCAATTGCAGTTTCTACAGAAAGAGTGTTTCAGAAAGGCTCAATCAAAAGTAAGGTTCAACTCTGTTAGTTGAATGCACAGAACAGAAAGAAGTTTCATACAATGCTTCTGTGTAGTTTATATTTGAACATATTCTTTTTTCCACTATTACCCACTTAGCGCTACGAATGTCCAGTTGCATTTTCTACAGACAGAGTGTTTCAAAACTGCTCAATCAAAAGTATGGTTTAACTCTGTTAGCTGAATGCTCAGATCAGAAAGAAGTTTCACAGAATGCTTCTGTGTAGTTCATATTTGAATATATTCCTTTTTCCACTACTACTCTCTTAGCGCTCCAAATGTCCAGTTGCATTTTCTACAGAAAGAGAGTTCAGATCTGCTCAATCAAAAGTATGGTTTAACTCTGTTAGCTGAATGCACAGATCAGAAAGAAGTTTCACCGAATTATTCTGTGTAGTTTATATTTGGAGACATTCCTTTTTCCACTATTACCCTCTTAGCGCTCCGAATCTCCACTTGCATTTTCTACAGAAAGAGTGTTTCAGAACGGCTCAATCAAAACTAAGGTTCAATTCTTTTAGTTGAACAAACAGAACAGAAAGAAGTTTCACACAATTCTTCTTTGTAGTTTTTATTTGTAGACATTCTTTTTCCCAATATAGGCCTCTTAGCGCTCAGAATGTCCAATTGCAGTTTCTACAGAAAGAGTGTTTCAGAACGGCTCAATCAAAAGTAAGGTTCAACTCTGTTAGTTGAATGCACAGAACAGAAAGAAGTTTCATACAATGCTTCTGTGTAGTTTATATTTGAACATATTCTTTTTTCCACTATTACCCACTTAGCGCTACGAATGTCCAGTTGCATTTTCTACAGACAGAGTGTTTCAAAACTGCTCAATCAAAAGTATGGTTTAACTCTGTTAGCTGAATGCTCAGATCAGAAAGAAGTTTCACAGAATGCTTCTGTGTAGTTTATATTTGAATATATTCCTTTTTCCACTACTACGCTCTTAGCGCTCCAAATGTCCAGTTGCATTTTCTACAGAAAGAGTGTTCAGATCTGCTCAATCAAAAGTATGGTTTAACTCTGTTAGCTGAATGCACAGATCAGAAAGAAGTTTCACCGAATGATTCTGTGTAGTTTATATTTGAAGACATTCCTTTTTCCACTATTACCCTCTTAGCGCTCCGAATCTCCACTTGCATTTTCTACAAAAGAGTGTTTCATAACTGCTCAATCAAAAATATGTTTTATCTCTGTTAACTGAATTTACAGATCAGAAATAAGTTTCACAGAATGCATCTGTGTAGTTTTTATTTGAAGATATTCTTTTTCAAAATGTAGGACTTTTAGCGCTTAGCATGTCCAATTGCAGTTTCTACAGAAAGAGTGTTTCAGAACGGCTGAATCAAAAGTAAGGTTCAACTCTGTTAGTTGAATGCACAGAACAGAAAGAATTTTCACAGAATGCTACTGTGTAGTTTATATTTGAATATATTCCTTTTTCCACTATTACCCTCTTAGCGCTCCGAATGTCCACTTGCATTTTCTACAGAAAGAGTGTTCAGAACTGCGCAATCAAAAGTATGGTTTAACTCTGTTAGCTTAATGAACATATCAGAAATAAGTTTCACACAATGCTTCTGTGTAGTTTTTATTTGAAGATATTATTTTTCCCAATATAGGCCTCTTAGCGCTCAGAATGTCCAATTGCAGTTTCTACAGAAAGAGTGTTTCAGAAAGGCTCAATCAAAAGTAAGGTTCAACTCTGTTAGTTGAATGCACAGAACAGAAAGAAGTTTCATACAATGCTTCTGTGTAGTTTATATTTGAACATATTCTTTTTTCCACTATTACCCACTTAGCGCTACGAATGTCCAGTTGCATTTTCTACAGACAGAGTGTTTCAAAACTGCTCAATCAAAAGTATGGTTTAACTCTGTTAGCTGAATGCTCAGTTCAGAAAGAAGTTTCACAGAATGCTTCTGTGTAGTTTATATTTGAATATATTCCTTTTTCCACTACTAATCTCTTAGCGCTCCAAATGTCCAGTTGCATTTTCTACAGAAAGAGAGTTCAGATCTGCTCAATCAAAAGTATGGTTTAACTCTGTTAGCTGAATGCACAGATCAGAAAGAAGTTTCACCGAATGATTCTGTGTAGTTTATATTTGGAGACATTCCTTTTTCCACTATTACCCTCTTAGCGCTCCGAATCTCCACTTGCATTTTCTACAGAAAGAGTGTTTCAGAACGGCTCAATCAAAACTAAGGTTCAACTCTTTTAGTTGAACAAACAGAACAGAAAGAAGTTTCACACAATTCTTCTGTGTAGTTTTTATTTGTAGACATTCTTTCTCCCAATATAGGCCTCTTAGCGCTCAGAATGTCCAATTGCAGTTTCTACAGAAAGAGTGTTTCAGAACGGCTCAATCAAAAGTAAGGTTCAACTCTGTTAGTTGAATGCACAGAACAGAAAGAAGTTTCATACAATGCTTCTGTGTAGTTTATATTTGAACATATTCTTTTTTCCACTATTACCCACTTAGCGCTACGAATGTCCAGTTGCATTTTCTACAGACAGAGTGTTTCAAAACTGCTCAATCAAAAGTATGGTTTAACTCTGTTAGCTGAATGCTCAGATCAGAAAGAAGTTTCACAGAATGCTTCTGTGTAGTTTATATTTGAATATATTCCTTTTTCCACTACTAATCTCTTAGCGCTCCAAATGTCCAGTTGCATTTTCTACAGAAAGAGTGTTCAGATCTGCTCAATCAAAAGTATGGTTTAACTCTGTTAGCTGAATGCAGAGATCAGAAAGAAGTTTCACCGAATGATTCTGTGTAGTTTATATTTGAAGACATTCCTTTTTCCACTATTACCCTCTTAGCGCTCCGAATCTCCACTTGCATTTTCTACAAAAGAGTGTTTCGTAACTGCTCAATCAAAAATATGTTTTATCTCTGTTAACTGAATTTACAGATCAGAAATAAGTTTCACAGAATGCATCTGTGTAGTTTTTATTTGAAGATATTCTTTTTCAAAATGTAGGCCTCTTAGCGCTTATCATGTCCAATTGCAGTTTCTACAGAAAGAGTGTTTCAGAACGGCTCAATCAAAAGTAAGGTTCAACTCTGTTAGTTGAATGCACAGAACAGGAAGAATTTTCACAGAATGCTACTGTGTAGTTTATATTTGAATATATTCCTTTTTCCACTATTACCCTCTTAGCGCTCCGAATGTCCACTTGCATTTTCTACAGAAAGAGTGTTCAGAACTGCGCAATCAAAAGTATGGTTTAACTCTGTTAGCTTAATGAACATATCAGAAAGAAGTTTCACACAATGCTTCTGTGTAGTTTTTATTTGAAGATATTATTTTTCCCAATAGAGGCCTCTTAGCGCTCAGAATGTCCAATTGCAGTTTCTACAGAAAGAGAGTTTCAGAAAGGCTCAATCAAAAGTAAGGTTCAACTCTGTTAGTTGAATGCACAGAACAGAAAGAAGTTTCATACAATGCTTCTGTGTAGTTTATATTTGAACATATTCTTTTTTCCACTATTACCCACTTAGCGCTACGAATGTCCAGTTGCATTTTCTACAGACAGAGTGTTTCAAAACTGCTCAATCAAAAGTATGGTTTAACTCTGTTAGCTGAATGCTCAGATCAGAAAGAAGTTTCACAGAATGCTTCTGTGTAGTTCATATTTGAATATATTCCTTTTTCCACTACTACTCTCTTAGCGCTCCAAATGTCCAGTTGCATTTTCTACAGAAAGAGAGTTCAGATCTGCTCAATCAAAAGTATGGTTTAACTCTGTTAGCTGAATGCACAGATCAGAAAGAAGTTTCACCGAATGATTCTGTGTAGTTTATATTTGGAGACATTCCTTTTTCCACTATTACCCTCTTAGCGCTCCGAATCTCCACTTGCATTTTCTACAGAAAGAGTGTTTCAGAACGGCTCAATCAAAACTAAGGTTCAATTCTTTTAGTTGAACAAACAGAACAGAAAGAAGTTTCACACAATTCTTCTTTGTAGTTTTTATTTGTAGACATTCTTTTTCCCAATATAGGCCTCTTAGCGCTCAGAATGTCCAATTGCAGTTTCTACAGAAAGAGTGTTTCAGAACGGCTCAATCAAAAGTAAGGTTCAACTCTGTTAGTTGAATGCACAGAACAGAAAGAAGTTTCATACAATGCTTCTGTGTAGTTTATATTTGAACATATTCTTTTTTCCACTATTACCCACTTAGCGCTACGAATGTCCAGTTGCATTTTCTACAGACAGAGTGTTTCAAAACTGCTCAATCAAAAGTATGGTTTAACTCTGTTAGCTGAATGCTCAGATCAGAAAGAAGTTTCACAGAATGCTTCTGTGTAGTTTATATTTGAATATATTCCTTTTTCCACTACTACGCTCTTAGCGCTCCAAATGTCCAGTTGCATTTTCTACAGAAAGAGTGTTCAGATCTGCTCAATCAAAAGTATGGTTTAATTCTGTTAGCTGAATGCACAGATCAGAAAGAAGTTTCACCGAATGATTCTGTGTAGTTTATATTTGAAGACATTCCTTTTTCCACTATTACCCTCTTAGCGCTCCGAATCTCCACTTGCATTTTCTACAAAAGAGTGTTTCATAACTGCTCAATCAAAAATATGTTTTATCTCTGTTAACTGAATTTACAGATCAGAAATAAGTTTCACAGAATGCATCTGTGTAGTTTTTATTTGAAGATATTCTTTTTCAAAATGTAGGACTCTTAGCGCTTAGCATGTCCAATTGCAGTTTCTACAGAAAGAGTGTTTCAGAACGGCTGAATCAAAAGTAAGGTTCAACTCTGTTAGTCGAATGCACAGAACAGAAAGAATTTTCACAGAATGCTACTGTGTAGTTTATATTTGAATATATTCCTTTTTCCACTATTACCCTCTTAGCGCTCCGAATGTCCACTTGCATTTTCTACAGAAAGAGTGTTCAGAACTGCGCAATCAAAAGTATGGTTTAACTCTGTTAGCTTAATGAACATATCAGAAATAAGTTTCACACAATGCTTCTGTGTAGTTTTTATTTGAAGATATTATTTTTCCCAATATAGGCCTCTTAGCGCTCAGAATGTCCAATTGCAGTTTCTACAGAAAGAGTGTTTCAGAAAGGCTCAATCAAAAGTAAGGTTCAACTCTGTTAGTTGAATGCACAGAACAGAAAGAAGTTTCATACAATGCTTCTGTGTAGTTTATATTTGAACATGTTTTTTCCACTATTACCCACTAAGCGCTACGAATGTCCAGTTGCATTTTCTACAGACAGAGTGTTTCAAAACTGCTCAATCAAAAGTATGGTTTAACTCTGTTAGCTGAATGCTCAGATCAGAAAGAAGTTTCACAGAATGCTTCTGTGTAGTTTATATTTGAATATATTCCTTTTTCCACTACTAATCTCTTAGCGCTCCAAATGTCCAGTTGCATTTTCTACAGAAAGAGAGTTCAGATCTGCTCAATCATAAGTATGGTTTAACTCTGTTAGCTGAATGCACAGATCAGAAAGAAGTTTCACCGAATGATTCTGTGTAGTTTATATTTGGAGACATTCCTTTTTCCACTATTACCCTCTTAGCGCTCCGAATCTCCACTTGCATTTTCTACAGAAAGAGTGTTTCAGAACGGCTCAATCAAAACTAAGGTTCAACTCTTTTAGTTGAACAAACAGAACAGAAAGAAGTTTCACACAATTCTTCTGTGTAGTTTTTATTTGTAGACATTCTTTTTCCCAATATAGGCCTCTTAGCGCTCAGAATGTCCAATTGCAGTTTCTACAGAAAGAGTGTTTCAGAACGGCTCAATCAAAAGTAAGGTTCAACTCTGTTAGTTGAATGCACAGAACAGAAAGAAGTTTCATACAATGCTTCTGTGTAGTTTATATTTGAACATATTCTTTTTTCCACTATTACCCACTTAGCGCTACGAATGTCCAGTTGCATTTTCTACAGACAGAGTGTTTCAAAACTGCTCAATCAAAAGTATGGTTTAACTCTGTTAGCTGAATGCTCAGATCAGAAAGAAGTTTCACAGAATGCTTCTGTGTAGTTTATATTTGAATATATTCCTTTTTCCACAACTACGCTCTTAGCGCTCCAAATGTCCAGTTGCATTTTCTACAGAAAGAGTGTTCAGATCTGCTCAATCAAAAGTATGGTTTAACTCTGTTAGCTGAATGCAGAGATCAGAAAGAAGTTTCACCGAATGATTCTGTGTAGTTTATATTTGAAGACATTCCTTTTTCCACTATTACCCTCTTAGCGCTCCGAATCTCCACTTGCATTTTCTACAAAAAGAGTGTTTCATAACTGCTCAATCAAAAATATGTTTTATCTCTGTTAACTGAATTTACAGATCAGAAATAAGTTTCACAGAATGCATCTGTGTAGTTTTTATTTGAAGATATTCTTTTTCAAAATGTAGGCCTCTTAGCGCTTAGCATGTCCAATTGCAGTTTCTACAGAAAGAGTGTTTCAGAACGGCTCAATCAAAAGTAAGGTTCAACTCTGTTAGTTGAATGCACAGAACAGGAAGAATTTTCACAGAATGCTACTGTGTACTTTATATTTGAATATATTCCTTTTTCCACTATTACCCTCTTAGCGCTCCGAATGTCCACTTGCATTTTCTACAGAAAGAGTGTTCAGAACTGCGCAATCAAAAGTATGGTTTAACTCTGTTAGCTTAATGAACATATCAGAAAGAAGTTTCACACAATGCTTCTGTGTAGTTTTTATTTGAAGATATTATTTTTCCCAATATAGGCCTCTTAGCGCTCAGAATGACCAATTGCAGTTTCTACAGAAAGAGTGTTTCAGAAAGGCTCAATCAAAAGTAAGGTTCAACTCTGTTAGTTGAATGCACAGAACAGTAAGAAGTTTCATACAATGCTTCTGTGTAGTTTATATTTGAACATATTCTTTTTTCCACTATTACCCACTTAGCGCTACGAATGTCCAGTTGCATTTTCTACAGACAGAGTGTTTCAAAATTGCTCAATCAAAAGTATGGTTTAACTCTGTTGGCTGAATGCTCAGATCAGAAAGAAGTTTCACAGAATGCTTCTGTGTAGTTCATATTTGAATATATTCCTTTTTCCACTACTACTCTCTTAGCGCTCCAAATGTCCAGTTGCATTTTCTACAGAAAGAGAGTTCAGATCTGCTCAATCAAAAGTATGGTTTAACACTGTTAGCTGAATGCACAGATCAGAAAGAAGTTTCACCGAATGATTCTGTGTAATTTATATTTGGAGACATTCCTTTTTCCACTATTACCCTCTTAGCGCTCCGAATCTCCACTTGCATTTTCTACAGAAAGAGTGTTTCAGAACGGCTCAATCAAAACTAAGGTTCAACTCTTTTAGTTGAACAAACAGAACAGAAAGAAGTTTCACACAATTCTTCTTTGTAGTTTTTATTTGTAGACATTCTTTTTCCCAATATAGGCCTCTTAGCGCTCAGAATGTCCAATTGCAGTTTCTACAGAAAGAGTGTTTCAGAACGGCTCAATCAAAAGTAAGGTTCAACTCTGTTAGTTGAATGCACAGAACAGAAAGAAGTTTCATACAATGCTTCTGTGTAGTTTATATTTGAACATATTCTTTTTTCCACTATTACCCACTTAGCTCTACGAATGTCCAGTTGCATTTTCTACAGACAGAGTGTTTCAAAACTGCTCAATCAAAAGTATGGTTTAACTCTGTTAGCTGAATGCTCAGATCAGAAAGAAGTTTCACAGAATGCTTCTGTGTAGTTTATATTTGAATATATTCCTTTTTCCACTACTAATCTCTTAGCGCTCCAAATGTCCAGTTGCATTTTCTACAGAAAGAGAGTTCAGATCTGCTCAATCAAAAGTATGGTTTAACTCTGTTAGCTGAATGCACAGATCAGAAAGAAGTTTCACCGAATGATTCTGTGTAGTTTATATTTGGAGACATTCCTTTTTCCACTATTACCCTCTTAGCGCTCCGAATCTCCACTTGCATTTTCTACAGAAAGAGTGTTTCAGAACGGCTCAATCAAAACTAAGGTTCAACTCTTTTAGTTGAACAAACAGAACAGAAAGTAGTTTCACACAATTCTTCTGTGTAGTTTTTATTTGTAGACATTCTTTTTCCCAATATAGGCCTCTTAGCACTCAGAATGTCCAATTGCAGTTTCTACAGAAAGAGTGTTTCAGAACGGCTCAATCAAAAGTCAGGTTCAACTCTGTTAGTTGAATGCACAGAACAGAAAGAAGTTTCATACAATGCTTCTGTGTAGTTTATATTTGAACATATTTTTTTTCCACTATTACCCACTTAGCGCTACGAATGTCCAGTTGCATTTTCTACAGACAGAGAGTTTCAAAACTGCTCAATCAAAGTATGGTTTAACTCTGTTAGCTGAATGCTCAGATCAGAAAGAAGTTTCACAGAATGCTTCTGTGTAGTTTATATTTGAATATATTCCGTTTTCCACTACTACGCTCTTAGCGCTCCAAATGTCCAGTTGCATTTTCTAGAGAAAGAATGTTCAGATCTGCTCAATCAAAAGTATGGTTTAACTCTGTTAGCTGAATGCACAGATCAGAAAGAAGTATCACCGAATGATTCTGTGTAGTTTATATTTGAAGACATTCCTTTTTCCACTATTACCCTCTTAGCGCTCCGAATCTCCACTTGCATTTTCTACAAAAGAGTGTTTCATAACTGCTCAATCAAAAATATGTTTTATCTCTGTTAACTGAATTTACAGATCAGAAATAAGTTTCACAGAATGCATCTGTGTAGTTTTTATTTGAAGATATTCTTTTCCAAATGTAGGCCTCTTAGCGCTTAGCATGTCCAATTGCAGTTTCTACAGAAAGAGTGTTTCAGAACGGCTCAATCAAAAGTAAGGTTCAACTCTGTTAGTTGAATGCACAGAACAGAAAGAATTTTCACAGAATGCTACTGTGTAGTTTATATTTGAATATATTCCTTTTTCCACTATTACCCTCTTAGCGCTCCGAATGTCCACTTGCATTTTCTACAGAAAGAGTGTTCAGAACTGTGCAATCAAAAGTATGGTTTAACTCTGTTAGCTTAATGAACATATCAGAAATAAGTTTCACACAATGCTTCTGTGTAGTCTTTATTTGAAGATATTATTTTTCCCAATATAGGCCTCTTAGCACTCAGAATGTCCAATTGCAGTTTCTACAGAAAGAGTGTTTCGGAAAGGCTCAATCAAATGTAAGGTTCACCTCTGTTAGTTGAATGCACAGAACAGAAAGAAGTTTCATACAATGCTTCTGTGTAGTTTATATTTGAACATATTCTTTTTTCCACTATTACCCACTTAGCGCTACGAATGTCCAGTTGCATTTTCTACAGACAGAGTGTTTCAAAACTGCTCAATCAAAAGTATGGTTTAACTCTGTTAGCTGAATGCTCAGATCAGAAAGAAGTTTCACAGAATGCTTCTGTGTAGTTTATATTTGAATATATTCCTTTTTCCACTACTACGCTCTTAGCGCTCCAAATGTCCAGTTGCATTTTCTACAGAAAGAGTGTTCAGATCTGCTCAATCAAAAGTATGGTTTAACTCTGTTAGCTGAATGCACAGATCAGAAAGAAGTTTCACCGAATGATTCTGTGTAGTTTATATTTGAAGACATTCCTTTTTCCACTATTACCCTCTTAGCGCTCCGAATCTCCACTTGCATTTTCTACAAAAAGAGTGTTTCATAACTGCTCAATCAAAAATATGTTTTATCTCTGTTAACTGAATTTACAGATCAGAAATAAGTTTCACAGAATGCATCTGTGTAGTTTTTTTTTGAAGATATTCTTTTTCCCAATGTAGGCCTCTTAGCGCTTAGCATGTCCAATTGCAGTTTCTACAGAAAGAGTGTTTCAGAACGGCTCAATCAAAAGTAAGGTTCAACTCTGTTAGTTGAATGCACAGAACAGAAATAATTTTCACAGAATGCTACTGTGTAGTTTATATTTGAATATATTCCTTTTTCCACTATTACCCTCTTAGCGCTCCGAATGTCCACTTGCATTTTCTACAGAAAGAGTGTTCAGAACTGCGCAATCAAAAGTATGGTTTAACTCTGTTAGCTTAATGAACATTTCAGAAATAAGTTTCACACAATTCTTCTGTGTAGTTTTTATTTGAAGATATTATTTCTCCCAATATAGGCCTCTTAGCGCTCAGAATGTCCAATTGCAGTTTCTACAGAAAGAGTGTTTCAGAAAGGCTCAATCAAAAGTAAGGTTCAACTCGGTTAGTTGAATGCACAGAACAGAAAGTAGTTTCATACAATGCTTCTGTGTAGTTTATATTTGAACATATTCTTTTTTCCACTATTACCCACTTAGCTCTACGAATGTCCAGTTGCATTTTCTACAGACAGAGTGTTTCAAAACTGCTCAATCAAAAGTATGGTTTAACTCTCTTAGCTGAATGCTCAGATCAGAAAGAAGTTTCACAGAATGCTTCTGTGTAGTTTATATTTGAATATATTCCTTTTTCCACTACTAATCTCTTAGCGCTCCAAATGTCCAGTTGCATTTTCTACAGAAAGAGAGTTCAGATCTGCTCAATCAAAAGTATGGTTTAACTCTGTTAGCTGAATGCACAGATCAGAAAGAAGTTTCACCGAATGATTCTGTGTAGTTTATATTTGGAGACATTCCTTTTTCCACTATTACCCCCTTAGCGCTCCGAATCTCCACTTGCATTTTCTACAGAAAGAGTGTTTCAGAACGGCTCAATCAAAACTAAGGTTCAACTCTTTTAGTTGAACAAACAGAACAGAAAGTAGTTTCACACAATTCTTCTGTGTAGTTTTTATTTGTAGACATTCTTTTTCCCAATATAGGCCTCTTAGCGCTCAGAATGTCCAATTGCAGTTTCTACAGAAAGAGTGTTTCAGAACGGCTCAATCAAAAGTCAGGTTCAACTCTGTTAGTTGAATGCACAGAACAGAAAGAAGTTTCATACAATGCTTCTGTGTAGTTTATATTTGAACATATTCTTTTTTCCACTATTACCCACTTAGCGCTACGAATGTCCAGTTGCATTTTCTACAGACAGAGTGTTTGAAAACTGCTCAATCAAAAGTATGGTTTAACTCTGTTAGCTGAATGCTCAGATCAGAAAGAAGTTTCACAGAATGCTTCTGTGTAGTTTATATTTGTATATATTCCCTTTTCCACTACTACGCTCTTAGCGCTCCAAATGTCCAGTTGCATTTTCTACAGAAAGAGTGTTCAGATCTGCTCAATCAAAAGTATGGTTTAACTCTGTTAGCTGAATGCACAGATCAGAAAGAAGTTTCACCGAATGATTCTGTGTAGTTTATATTTGAAGACATTCCTTTTTCCACTATTACCCTCTTAGCGCTCCGAATCTCCACTTGCATTTTCTACAAAGGAGTGTTTCATAACTGCTCAATCAAAAATATGTTTTATCTCTGTTAACTGAATTTACAGATCAGAAATAAGTTTCACAGAATGCATCTGTGTAGTTTTTATTTGAAGATATTCTTTTTCCCAATGTAGGCCTCTTAGCGCTTAGCATGTCCAATTGCAGTTTCTACAGAAAGAGTGTTTCAGAATGGCTCAATCAAAAGCAAGGTTCAACTCTGTTAGTTGAATGCACAGAACAGAAAGAATTTTCACAGAATGCTACTGTGTAGTTTATATTTGAATATATTCCTTTTTCCACTATTACCCTCTTAGCGCTCCGAATGTCCACTTGCATTTTCTACAGAAAGAGTGTTCAGAACTGCGCAATCAAAAGTATGGTTTAACTCTGTTAGCTTAATGAACATATCAGAAATAAGTTTCCCACAATGCTTCTGTGTAGTTTTTATTTGAAGATATTATTTTTCCCAACAGAGGCCTCTTAGCGCTCAGAATGTCCAATTGCAGTTTCTATAGAAAGAGTGTTTCAGAAAGGCTCAATCAAAAGTAAGGTTCAACTCTGTTAGTTGAATGCACAGAAGAGAAAGAAGTTTCATACAATGCTTCTGTGTAGTTTATATCTGAACATACTCTTTTTTCCACTATTACCCACTTAGCGCTACGAATGTCCAGTTGCATTTTCTACAGACAGAGTGTTTCAAAACTGCTCAATCAAAAGTATGGTTTAACACTGTTAGCTGAATGCGCAGATCAGAAAGAAGTTTCACAGAATGCTTCTGTGTAGTTTATATTTGAATATATTCCTTTTTCCACTACTACTCTCTTAGCGCTACAAATGTGCAGTTGCATTTTCTACAGAAAGAGTGTTCAGATCTGCTCAATCAAAAGTATGGTTTAACTCTGTTAGCTGAATGCACAGATCAGAAAGAAGTTTCACAGAATGATTCTGTGTAGTTTATATTTGGAGACATTCCTTTTTCCACTATTACCCTCTTAGCGCTCCGAATCTCCACTTGCATTTTCTACAGAAAGAGTGTTTCAGAACGGCTCAATCAAAACTAATGTTCAACTCTTTTAGTTGAACAAACAGAACATAAAGAAGTTTCACACAATTCTTCTGTGTAGTTTTTATTTGTAGACATTCTTTTTCCCAATATAGGCCTCTTAGCGCTCAGAATGTCCAATTGCAGTTTCTACAGAAAGAGTGTTTCAGAACGGCTCAATCAAAAGTAAGGTTCAACTCTGTTAGTTGAATGCACAGAACAGAAAGAAGTTTCATACAATGCTTCTGTGTAGTTTATATTTGAACATATTCTTTTTTCCACTATTACCCACTTAGCGCTACGAATGTCCAGTTGCATTTTCTACAGACAGAGTGTTTCAAAACTGCTCAATCAAAAGTATGGTTTCACTCTGTTAGCTGAATGCTCAGATCAGGATGAAGTTTCACAGAATGCTTCTGTGTAGTTTATATTTGAATATATTCCTTTTTCCACTACTACGCTCTTAGCGCTCCAAATGTCCAGTTGCATTTTCTACAGAAAGAGTGTTCAGATCTGCTGAATCAAAAGTATGGTTTAACTCTGTTAGCTGAATGCACAGATCAGAAAGAAGTTTCACCGAATGATTCTGTGTAGTTTATATTTGAAGACATTCCTTTTTCCACTATTACCCTCTTAGCGCTCCGAATCTCCACTTGCATTTTCTACAAAAAGAGTGTTTCATAACTGTACAATCAAAAATATGTTTTATCTCTGTTAACTGAATTTACAGATCAGAAATAAGTTTCACAGAATGCATCTGTGTAGTTTTTATTTGAAGATATTCTTTTTCCCAATGTAGGCCTCTTAGCGCTTAGCATGTCCAATTGCAGTTTCTACAGAAAGAGTGTTTCAGAACGGCTCAATCAAAAGTAAGGTTCAACTCTGTTAGTTGAATGCACAGAACAGAAAGAATTTTCACAGAATGCTACTGTGTAGTTTATATTTGAATATATTCCTTTTTCCACTATTACCCTCTTAGCGCTCCGAATCTCCATTGCATTTTCTACAGAAAGAGTGTTTCAGAACGGCTCAATCAAAACTAATCTTCAACTCTTTTAGTTGAACAAACAGAACAGAAAGAAGTTTCACACAATTCTTCTGTGTAGTTTTTATTTGTAGACATTCTTTTTCCCAATATAGGCCTCTTAGCGCTCAGAATGTCCAATTGCAGTTTCTACAGAAAGAGTGTTTCAGTACGGCTCAATCAAAAGTAAGGTTCAACTCTGTTAGTTGAATGCACAGAACAGAAAGAAGTTTCATACAATGCTTCTGTGTAGTTTATATTTGAACATATTCTTTTTTCCACTATTACCCACTTAGCGCTACGAATGTCCAGTTGCATTTTCTACAGACAGAGTGTTTCAAAACTGCTCAATCAAAAGTATGGTTTAACTCTGTTAGCTGAATGCTCAGATCAGAAAGAATTTTCACAGAATGCTTCTGTGTAGTTTATATTTGAATATATTCCTTTTTCCACTACTAATCTCTTAGCGCTCCAAATGTCCAGTTGCATTTTCTACAGAAAGAGTGTTCAGATCTGCTCAATCAAAAGTATGGTTTAACTCTGTTAGCTGAATGCACAGATCAGAAAGAAGTTTCACCGAAAGATTCTGTGTAGTTTATATTTCAAGACATTCCTTTTTCCACTATTACCCTCTTAGCGCTCCGAATCTCCACTTGCATTTTCTACAAAAAGAGTGTTTCATAACTGCTCAATCAAAAATATATTTTATCTCTGTTAACTGAATTTACAGATCAGAAATAAGTTTCACAGAATGCATCTGTGTAGTTTTTATTTGAAGATATTCTTTTTCCCAATGTAGGCGTCTTAGCGCTTAGCATGTCCAATTGCAGTTTCTACAGAAAGAGTGTTTCAGAACGGCTCAATCAAAAGTAAGGTTCAACTCTGTTAGTTGAATGCACAGAACAGAAAGAATTTTCACAGAATGCTACTGTGTAGTTTATATTTGAATATATTCCTTTTTCCACTATTACCCTCTTAGCGCTCCGAATGTCCACTTGCATTTTCTACAGAAAGAGTGTTCAGAACTGCGCAATCAAAAGTATGGTTTAACTCTGTTAGCTTAATGAACATATCAGAAATAAGTTTCACAAAATGCTTCTGTGTAGTTTTTATTTGAAGATATTATTTTTCCCATTATAGGCCTCTTAGCGCTCAGAATGTCCAATTGCAGTTTCTACAGAAAGAGTGTTTCAGAAAGGCTCAATCAAAAGTAAGGTTCAACTCTGTTAGTTGAATGCACAGAACAGAAAGAAGTTTCATACAATGCTTCTGTGTAGTTTATATTTGAACATATTCTTTTTTCCACTATTACCCACTTAGCGCTACGAATGTCCAGTTGCATTTTCTACAGACAGAGTGTTTCAAAACTGCTCAATCAAAAGTATGGTTTAACTCTGTTAGCTGAATGCTCAGATCAGAAAGAAGTTTCACAGAATGCTTCTGTGTAGTTTATATTTGAATATATTCCTTTTTCCACTACTACGCTCTTAGCGCTCCAAATGTCCAGTTGCATTTTCTACAGAAAGAGTGTTCAGATCTGCTCAATCAAAAGTATGGTTTAACTCTGTTAGCTGAATGCACAGATCAGAAAGAAGTTTCACCGAATGATTTTGTGTAGTTTATATTTGAAGACATTCCTTTTTCCACTATTACCCTCATAGCGCTCCGAATCTCCACTTGCATATTCTACAAAAAGAGTGTTTCATAACTGCTCAATCAAAAATATGTTTTATCTCTGTTAACTGAATTTAAAGATCAGAAATAAGTTTCACAGAATGCATCTGTGTAGTTTTTATTTGAAGATATTCTTTTTCCCAATGTAGGCCTCTTAGCGCTTAGCATGTCCAATTGCAGTTTCTACAGAAAGAGTGTTTCAGAACGGCTCAATCAAAAGTAAGGTTCAACTCTGTTAGTTGAATGCACAGAACAGAAAGAATTTTCGCAGAATGCTACTGTGTAGTTTATATTTGAATATATTCCTTTTTCCACTATTACCCTCTTAGCGCTCCGAATCTCCATTGCATTTTCTACAGAAAGAGTGTTTCAGAACGGCTCAATCAAAACTACGGTTCAACTCTTTTAGTTGAACAAACAGAACAGAAAGAAGTTTCACACAATTCTTCTGTGTAGTTTTTATTTGTAGACATTCTTTTTCCCAATATAGGCCTCTTAGCGCTCAGAATGTCCAATTGCAGTTTCTACAGAAAGAGTGTTTCAGAACGGGTCAATCAAAAGTAAGGTTCAACTCTGTTAGTTGAATGCACAGAACAGAAAGAAGTTTCATACAATGCTTCTGTGTAGTTTATATTTGAACATATTCTTTTTTCCACTATTACCCACTTAGGGCTACGAATGTCCAGTTGCATTTTCTACAGACAGAGTGTTTCAAAACTGCTCAATCAAAAGTATGGTTTAACTCTGTTAGCTGAATGCTCAGATCAGAAAGAAGTTTCACAGAATGCTTCTGTGTAGTTTATATTTCAATATATTCCTTTTTCCACTACTACGCTCTTAGCGCTCCAAATGTCCGGTTGCATTTTCTACAGAAAGAGTGTTCAGATCTGCTCAATCAAAAGTATGGTTTAACTCTCTTAGCTGAATGCACAGATCAGAAAGAAGTTTCACCGAATGATTCTGGGTAGTTTATATTTGAAGACATTCCTTTTTCCACTATTACCCTCTTAGCGCTCCGAATCTCCACTTGCATTTTCTACAAAAAGAGTGTTTCATAACTGCTCAATCAAAAATAAGTTTTATCTCTGTTAACTGAATTTACAGATCAGAAATAAGTTTCACAGAATGCATCTGTGTAGTTTTTATTTGAAGATATTCTTTTTGCCAATGTAGGCCTCTTAGCGCTTAGCATGTCCAATTGCAGTTTCTACAGAAAGAGTGTTTCAGAACGGCTCAATCAAAAGTAAGGTTCAAGTCTGTTAGTTGAATGCACAGAACAGAAAGAATTTTCACAGAATGCTACTGTGTAGTTTATATTTGAATATATTCCTTTTTCCACTATTACCCTCTTAGCGCTCCGAATGTCCACTTGCATTTTCTACAGAAAGAGTGTTCAGAACTGCGCAATCAAAAGTATGGTTTAACTCTGTTAGCTTAATGAACATATCAGAAATAAGTTTCACACAATGCTTCTGTGTAGTTTTTATATGAAGATATTATTTTTATAAATAGAGGCCTCTTAGCGCTCAGAATGTCCAATTGCAGTTTCTACAGAAAGAGTGTTTCAGAAAGGCTCAATCCAAAGTAAGGTTCAACTCTGTTAGTTGAATGCACAGAACAGAAAGAAGTTTCATACAATGCTTCTGTGTAGTTTATATTTGAACATATTCTTTTTTCCACTATTACCCACTTAGCGCTACGAATGTCCAGTTGCATTTTCTACAGAGTGTTTCAAAACTGCTCAATCAAAAGTATGGTTTAACTCTGTTAGCTGAATGCTCAGATGAGAAAGAAGTTTCACAGAATGCTTCTGTGTAGTTTATATTTGAATATATTCCTTTTTCCACTACTACTCTCTTAGCGCTCCAAATGTCCAGTTGCATTTTCTACAGAAAGAGTGTTCAGATCTGCTCAATCAAAAGTATGGTTTAACTCTGTTAGCTGAATGCACAGATCAGAAAGAAGTTTCACCGAATGATTCTGTGTATTTTATATTTGGAGACATTCCTTTTTCCACTATTACCCTCTTAGCGCTCCGAATCTGCACTTGCATTTTCTACAGAAAGAGTGTTTCAGAACGGCTCAATCAAAACTAAGGTTCAACTCTTTTAGTTGAACAAACAGAACAGAAAGAAGTTTCACACAATTCTTCTGTGTAGTTTTTATTTGTAGACATTCTTTTTTCCAATATAGGCCTCTTAGCGCTCAGAATGTCCAATTGCAGTTTCTACAGAAAGAGTGTTTCAGAACGGCTCAATCAAAAGTAAGGTTCAACTCTGTTAGTTGAATGCACAGAACAGAAAGAAGTTTCATACAATGCTTCTGTGTAGTTTATATTGGAACATATTCTTTTTTCCACTATTACCCACTTAGCGCTACGAATGTCCAGTTGCATTTTCTACAGACAGAGTGTTTCAAAACTGCTCAATCAAAAGTATGGTTTAACTCTGTTAGCTGAATGCTCAGATCAGAAAGAAGTTTCACAGAATGCTTCTGTGTAGTTTATATTAGAATATATTCCTTTTTCCACTACTACGCTCTTAGCGCTCCAAATGTCCAGTTGCATTTTCTACAGAAAGAGTGTTCAGATCTGCTCAATCAAAAGTATGGTTTAACTCTGTTAGCTGAATGCACAGATCAGAAAGAAGTTTCACCGAATGATTCTGTGTAGTTTATATTTGAAGACATTCCTTTTTCCACTATTACCCTCTTAGCGCTCCGAATCTCCACTTGCATTTTCTACAAAAGAGTGTTTCATAACTGCTCAATCAAAAATATGTTTTATCTCTGTTAACTGAATTTACAGATCAGAAATAAGTTTCACAGAATGCATCTGTGTAGTTTTTATTTGAAGATATTGTTTTTCAAAATGTAGGCCTCTTAGCGCTTAGCATGTCCAATTGCAGTTTCTACAGAAAGAGTGTTTCAGAACGGCTCAATCAAAAGTAAGGTTCAACTCTGTTAGTTGAATGCACAGAACAGAAAGAATTTTCACAGAATGCTACTGTGTAGTTTATATTTGAATATATTCCTTTTTCCACTATTACCCTCTTAGCGCTCCGAATGTCCACTTGCATTTTCTACAGAAAGAGTGTTCAGAACTGCGCAATCAAAAGTATGGTTTAACTCTGTTAGCTTAATGAACATATCAGAATTAAGTTTCACACAATGCTTCTGTGTAGTTTTTATTTGAAGATATTATTTTTCCCAATATAGGCCTCTTAGCGCTCAGAATGTCCAATTGCAGTTACTACAGAAAGAGTGTTTCAGAAAGGCTCAATCAAAAGTAAGGTTCAACTCTGTTAGTTGAATGCACAGAACAGAAAGAAGTTTCATACAATGCTTCTGTGTAGTTTATATTTGAACATATTCTTTTTTCCACTATTACCCACTTAGCGCTACGAATGTCCAGTTGCATTTTCTACAGACAGAGTGTTTCAAAACTGCTCAATCAAAAGTATGGTTTTATTCTGTTAGCTGAATGCTCAGATCAGAAAGAAGTTTCACAGAATGATTCTGTGTAGTTTATATTTGAATATATTCCTTTTTCCACTACTACTCTCTTAGCGCTCCAAATGTCCAGTTGCAATTTCTACAGAAAGAGAGTTCAGATCTGCTCAATCAAAAGTATGGTTTACCTCTGTTAGCTGAATGCACAGATCAGAAAGAACTTTCACCGAATGATTCTGTGTAGTTTATATTTGGAGACATTCCTTTTTCCACTATTACCCTCTTAGCGCTCGAATCTCCACTTGCATTTTCTACAGAAAGAGTGTTTCAGAACGGCTCAATCAAAACTAAGGTTCAACTCTTTTAGTTGAACAAACAGAACAGAAAGAAGTTTCACACAATTCTTCTGTGTAGTTTTTATTTGTAGACATTCTTTTTCCCAATATAGGCCTCTTAGCGCTCAGAATGTCCAATTGCAGTTTCTACAGAAAGAGTGTTTCAGAACGGCTCAATCAAAAGTAAGGTTCAACTCTGTTAGTTGAATGCACAGAACAGAAAGAAGTTTCATACAATGCTTCTGTGTAGTTTATATTTGAACATATTCTTTTTTCCACTATTACCCACTTAGCGCTACGAATGTCCAGTTGAATTTTCTACAGACAGAGTGTTTCAAAACTGCTCAATCAAAAGTATGGTTTAACTCTGTTAGCTGAATGCTCAGATCAGAAAGAAGTTTCACAGAATGCTTCTGTGTAGTTTATATTTGAATATATTCCTTTTTCCACTACTACGCTCTTAGCGCTCCAAATGTCCAGTTGCATTTTCTACAGAAAGAGTGTTCCGATCTGCTCAATCAAAAGTATGGTTTAACTCTGTTAGCTGAATGCACAGATCAGAAAGAAGTTTCACCGAATTATTCTGTGTAGTTTATATTTGAAGACATTCCTTTTTCCACTATTACCCTCTTAGCGCTCCGAATCTCCACTTGCATTTTCTACAAAAAGAGTGTTTCATAACTGCTCAATCAAAAATATGTTTTATCTCTGTTAACTGAATTTACAGATCAGAAATAAGTTTCACAGAATGCATCTGTGTAGTTTTTATTTGAAGATATTCTTTTTCCCAATGTAGGCCTCTTAGCGCTTAGCATGTCCAATTGCAGTTTCTGCAGAAAGAGTGTTTCAGAACGGCTCAATCAAAAGTATGGTTCAACTCTGTTAGTTGAATGCACAGAACAGAAAGAATTTTCACAGAATGCTACTGTGTAGTTTATATTTGAATATATTCCTTTTTCCACTATTACCCTCTTAGCGCTCCGAATGTCCACTTGCATTTTCTACAGAAAGAGTGTTCAGAACTGCGCAATCAAAAGTATGGTTTAACTCTGTTAGCTTAATGAACATATCAGAAATAAGTTTCACACAATGCTTCTGTGTAGTTTTTATTTGAAGATATTATTTTTCCCAATAGAGGCCTCTTAGCGCTCAGAATGTCCAATTGCAGTTTCTATAGAAAGAGTGATTCAGAAAGGCTCAATCAAAAGTAAGGTTCAACTCTGTTAGTTGAATGCACAGAAGAGAAAGAAGTTTCATACAATGCTTCTGTGTAGTTTATATCTGAACATACTCTTTTTTCCACTATTACCCACTTAGCGCTACGAATGTCCAGTTGCATTTTCTACAGACAGAGTGTTTCAAAACTGCTCAATCAAAAGTATGGTTTAACACTGTTAGCTGAATGCGCAGATCAGAAAGAAGTTTCACAGAATCCTTCTGTGTAGTTTATATTTGAATATATTACTTTTTCCACTACTACTCTCTTAGCGCTCCAAATGTCCAGTTGCATTTTCTACAGAAAGAGAGTTCAGATCTGCTCAATCAAAAGTATGGTTTAACTCTGTTAGCTGAATGCACAGATCAGAAAGAAGTTTCACAGAATGATTCTGTGTAGTTTATATTTGGAGACATTCCTTTTTCCACTATTACCCTCTTAGCGCTCCGAATCTCCACTTGCATTTTCTACAGAAAGAGTGTTTCAGAACGGCTCAATCAAAACTAAGGTTCAACTCTTTTAGTTGAACAAACAGAACAGAAAGAAGTTTCACACAATTCTTCTGTGTAGTTTTTATTTGTAGACATTCTTTTTCCCAATATAGGCCTCTTAGCGCTCAGAATGTCCAATTGCAGTTTCTACAGAAAGAGTGTTTCAGAACGGCTCAATCAAAAGTAAGGTTCAACTCTGTTAGTTGAATGCACAGAAGAGAAAGAAGTTTCATACAATGCTTCTGTGTAGTTTATATTTGAACATATTCTTTTTTCCACTATTACCCACTTAGCGCTACGAATGTCCAGTTGCATTTTCTACAGACAGAGTGTTTCAAAACTGCTCAATCAAAAGTATGGTTTAACTCTGTTAGATGAATGCTCAGATCAGAAAAAAGTTTCACAGAATGCTTCTGTGTAGTTTATATTTGAATATATTCCTTTTTCCACTACTACGCTCTTAGCGCTCCAAATGTCCAGTTGCATTTTCTACAGAAAGAGTGTTCAGATCTGCTCAATCAAAAGTATGGTTTAACGCTGTTAGCTGAATGCACAGATCAGAAAGAAGTTTCACCGAATGTTTCTGTGTAGTTTATATTTGAAGACATTCCTTTTTCCACTATTACCCTCTTAGCGCTCCGAATCTCCAATTGCATTTTCTACAAAAAGAGTGTTTCATAACTGCTCAATCAAAAATATGTTTTATCTCTGTTAACTGAATTTACAGATCAGAAATAAGTTTCACAGAATGCATCTGTGTAGTTTTTATTTGAAGATATTCTTTTTCCCAATGTAGGCCTCTTAGCGCTTAGCATGTCCAATTGCAGTTTCTGCAGAAAGAGTGTTTCAGAACGGCTCAATCAAAAGTAAGGTTCAACTCTGTTAGTTGAATGCACAGAACAGAAAGAATTTTCACAGAATGCTACTGTGTAGTTTATATTTGAATATATTCCTTTTTCCACTATTACCCTCTTAGCGCTCCGAATGTCCACTTGCATTTTCTACAGAAAGAGTGTTCAGAACTGCGCAATCAAAAGTATGGTTTAACTCTGTTAGCTTAATGAACATATCAGAAATAAGTTTCACACAATGCTTCTGTGTAGTTTTTAATTGAAGATATTATTTTTCCCAATAGAGGCCTCTTAGCGCTCAGAATGTCCAATTGCAGTTTCTATAGAAAGAGTGTTTCAGAAAGGCTCAATCAAAAGTAAGGTTCAACTCTGTTAGTTGAATGCACAGAAGAGAAAGAAGTTTCATACAATGCTTCTGTGTAGTTTATATCTGAACATATTCTTTATTCCACTATTACCCACTTAGCGCTACGAATGTCCAGTTGCATTTTCTACAGACAGAGTGTTTCAAAACTGCTCAATCAAAAGTATGGTTTAACACTGTTAGCTGAATGCGCAGATCAGAAAGAAGTTTCACAGAATGCTTCTGTGTAGTTTATATTTGAATATATTCCTTTTTCCACTACTACTCTCTTAGCGCTCCAAATGTCCAGTTGCATTTTCTACAGAAAGAGTGTTCAGATCTGCTCAATCAAAAGTATGGTTTAACTCTGTTAGCTGAATGCACAGATCAGAAAGAAGTTTCACAGAATGATTCTGTGTAGTTTATATTTGGAGACATTCCTTTTTCCACTATTACCCTCTTAGCGCTCCGAATCTCCATTGCATTTTCTACAGAAAGAGTGTTTCAGAACGGCTCAATCAAAATTAATCTTCAACTCTTTTAGTTGAACAAACAGAACAGAAAGAAGTTTCACACAATTCTTCTGTGTAGTTTTTATTTGTAGACATTCTTTTTCCCAATATAGGCCTCTTAGCGCTCAGAATGTCCAATTGCAGTTTCTACAGAAAGAGTGTTTCAGAACGGCTCAATCAAAAGTAAGGTTCAACTCTGTTAGTTGAATGCACAGAACAGAAAGAAGTTTCATACAATGCTTCTGTGTAGTTTATATTTGAACATATTCTTTTTTCCACTATTACCCACTTAGCGCTACGAATGTCCAGTTGCATTTTCTACAGACAGAGTGTTTCAAAACTGCTCAATCAAAAGTATGGTTTAACTCTGTTAGCTGAATGCTCAGATCAGAAAGAAGTTTCACAGAATGCTTCTGTGTAGTTTATATTTGTATATATTCCTTTTTCCACTACTACGCTCTTAGCGCTCCAAATGTCCAGTTGCATTTTCTACAGAAAGAGTGTTCAGATCTGCTCAATCAAAAGTATGGTTTAACTCTGTTAGCTGAATGCACAGATCAGAAAGAAGTTTCACCGAATGATTCTGTGTAGTTTATAATTCAAGACATTCCTTTTTCCACTATTACCCTCTTAGCGCTCCGAATCTCCACTTGCATTTTCTACAAAAAGAGTGTTTCATAACTGCTCAATCAAAAATATATTTTATCTCTGTTAACTGAATTTACAGATCAGAAATAAGTTTCACAGAATGCATCTGTGTAGTTTTTATTTGAAGATATTCTTTTTCCCAATGTAGGCGTCTTAGCGCTTAGCATGTCCAATTGCAGTTTCTACAGAAAGAGTGTTTCAGAACGGCTCAATCAAAAGTAAGGTTCAACTCTGTTAGTTGAATGCACAGAACAGAAAGAATTTTCACAGAATGCTACTGTGTAGTTTATATTTGAATATATTCCTTTTTCCACTATTACCCTCTTAGCGCTCCGAATGTCCACTTGCATTTTCTACAGAAAGAGTGTTCAGAACTGCGCAATCAAAAGTATGGTTTAACTCTGTTAGCTTAATGAACATATCAGAAATAAGTTTCACACAATGCTTCTGTGTAGTTTTTATTTGAAGATATTATTTTTCCCATTATAGGCCTCTTAGCGCTCAGAATGTCCAATTGCAGTTTCTACAGAAAGAGTGTTTCAGAAAGGCTCAATCAAAAGTAAGGTTCAACTCTGTTAGTTGAATGCACAGAACAGAAAGAAGTTTCATACAATGCTTCTGTGTAGTTTATATTTGAACATATTCTTTTTTCCACTATTACCCACTTAGCGCTACGAATGTCCAGTTGCATTTTCTACAGACAGAGTGTTTCAAAACTGCTCAATCAAAAGTATGGTTTAACTCTGTTAGCTGAATGCTCAGATCAGAAAGGAGTTTCACAGAATGCTTCTGTGTAGTTTATATTTGAATATATTCCTTTTTCCACTACTACGCTCTTAGCGCTCCAAATGTCCAGTTGCATTTTCTACAGAAAGAGTGTTCAGATCTGCTCAATCAAAAGTATGGTTTAACTCTGTTAGCTGAATGCACAGATGAGAAAGAAGTTTCACCGAATGATTTTGTGTAGTTTATATTTGAAGACATTCCTTTTTCCACTATTACCCTCATAGCGCTCCGAATCTCCACTTGCATATTCTACAAAAAGAGTGTTTCATAACTGCTCAATCAAAAATATGTTTTATCTCTGTTAACTGAATTTAAAGATCAGAAATAAGTTTCACAGAATGCATCTGTGTAGTTTTTATTTGAAGATATTCTTTTTCCCAATGTAGGCCTCTTAGCGCTTAGCATGTCCAATTGCAGTTTCTACAGAAAGAGTGTTTCAGAACGGCTCAATCAAAAGTAAGGTTCAACTCTGTTAGTTGAATGCACAGAACAGAAAGAATTTTCGCAGAATGCTACTGTGTAGTTTATATTTGAATATATTCCTTTTTCCACTATTACCCTCTTAGCGCTCCGAATCTCCATTGCATTTTCTACAGAAAGAGTGTTTCAGAACGGCTCAATCAAAATTACGGTTCAACTCTTTTAGTTGAACAAACAGAACAGAAAGAAGTTTCACACAATTCTTCTGTGTAGTTTTTATTTGTAGACATTCTTTTTCCCAATATAGGCCTCTTAGCGCTCAGAATGTCCAATTGCAGTTTCTACAGAAAGAGTGTTTCAGAACGGCTCAATCAAAAGTAAGGTTCAACTCTGTTAGTTGAATGCACAGAACAGAAAGAAGTTTCATACAATGCTTCTGTGTAGTTTATATTTGAACATATTCTTTTTTCCACTATTACCCACTTAGCGCTACGAATGTCCAGTTGCATTTTCTACAGACAGAGTGTTTCAAAACTGCTCAATCAAAAGTATGGTTTAACTCTGTTAGCTGAATGCTCAGATCAGAAAGAAGTTTCACAGAATGCTTCTGTGTAGTTTATATTTGAATATATTACTTTTTCCACTACTACGCTCTTAGCGCTCCAAATGTCCAGTTGCATTTTCTACAGAAAGAGTGTTCAGATCTGCTCAATCAAAAGTATGTTTTAACTCTGTTAGCTGAATGCACAGATCAGAAAGAAGTTTCACCGAATGTTTCTGTGTAGTTTATATTTGAAGACAATTCTTTTTCCACTATTACCTTCTTAGCGCTCCGAATCTCCACTTGCATTTTCTACAAAAAGAGTGTTTCATAACTGCTCAATCAAAAATATGTTTTATCTCTGTTAACTGAATTTACAGATCAGAAATAAGTTTCACAGAATGCATCTGTGTAGTTTTTATTTGAAGATATTCTTTTTCCCAATGTAGGCCTCTTAGCGCTTAGCATGTCCAATTGCAGTTTCTACAGAAAGAGTGTTTCAGAACGGCTCAATCAAAAGTAAGGTTCAAGTCTGTTAGTTGAATGCACAGAACAGAAAGAATTTTCACAGAATGCTACTGTGTAGTTTATATTTGAATATATTCCTTTTTCCACTATTACCCTCTTAGCGCTCCAAATGTCCACTTGCATTTTCTACAGAAAGAGTGTTCAGAACTGCGCAATCAAAAGTATGGTTTAACTCTGTTAGCTTAATGAACATATCAGAAATAAGTTTCACACAATGCTTCTGTGTAGTTTTTATATGAAGATATTATTTTTATAAATAGAGGCCTCTTAGCGCTCAGAATGTCCAATTGCAGTTTCTACAGAAAGAGTGTTTCAGAAAGGCTCAATCCAAAGTAAGGTTCAACTCTGTTAGTTGAATGCACAGAACAGAAAGAAGTTTCATACAATGCTTCTGTGTAGCTTATATTTGAACATATTCTTTTTTCCACTATTACCCACTTAGCGCTACGAATGTCCAGTTGCATTTTCTACAGAGTGTTTTAAAACTGCTCAATCAAAAGTATGGTTTAACTCTGTTAGCTGAATGCTCAGATGAGAAAGAAGTTTCACAGAATGCTTCTGTGTAGTTTATATTTGAATATATTCCTTTTTCCACTACTACTCTCTTAGCGCTCCAAATGTCCAGTTGCATTTTCTACAGAAAGAGTGTTCAGATCTGCTCAATCAAAAGTATGGTTTAACTCTGTTAGCTGAATGCACAGATCAGAAAGAATTTCACAGAATGATTCTGTGTATTTTATATTTGGAGACATTCCTTTTTCCACTATTACCCTCTTAGAGCTGTGAATCTCCACTTGCATTTTCTACAGAAAGAGTGTTTCAGAACGGCTCAATCAAAACTAAGGTTCAACTCTTTTAGTTGAACAAACAGAACAGAAAGAAGTTTCACACAATTCTTCTGTGTAGTTTTTATTTGTAGACATTCTTTTTCCCAATATAGGCCTCTTTGCGCTCAGAATGTCCAATTTCAGTTTCTACAGAAAGAGTGTTTCAGAACGGCTCAATCAAATGTAAGGTTCAACTCTGTTAGTTGAATGCACAGAACAGAAAGAAGTTTCATACAATGCTTCTATGTAGTTTATATTTGAACATATTCTTTTTTCCACTATTACCCACTTAGCGCTACGAATGTCCAGTTGCATTTTCTACAGACAGAGTGTTTCAAAACTGCTCAATCAAAAGTATGGTTTAACTCTGTTAGCTGAATGCTCAGATCAGAAAGAAGTTTCACAGAATGCTTCTGTGTAGTTTATATTTGAATATATTCCTTTTTCCACTACTACGCTCTTAGCACTCCAAATGTCCAGTTGCATTTTCTACAGAAAGAATGTTCAGATCTGCTCAATCAAAAGTATGGTTTAACTCTGTTAGCTGAATGCACAGATCAGAAAGAAGTTTCACCGAATGATTCTGTGTAGTTTATATTTGAAGACATTCCTTTTTCGACTATTACCCTCTTAGCGCTCCGAATCTCCACTTGCATTTTCTACAAAAAGAGTGTTTCATAACTGCTCAATCAAAAATACGTTTTATCTCTGTTAACTGAATTTACAGATCAGAAATAAGTTTCACAGAATGCATCTGTGTAGTTTTTATTTGAAGATATTCTTTTTCCCAATGTAGGCCTCTTAGCGCTTAGCATGTCCAATTGCAGTTTCTACAGAAAGAGTGTTTCAGAACGGCTCAATCAAAAGTAAGGTTCAACTCTGTTAGTTGAATGCACAGAACAGAAAGAATTTTCACAGAATGCTACTGTGTAGTTTTATTTGAATATATTCCTTTTTCCACTATTACCCTCTTAGCGCTCCGAATGTCCACTTGCATTTTCTACAGAAAGAGTGTTCAGAACTGCGCAATCAAAAGTATGGTTTAACTCTGTTAGCTTAATGAACATATCAGAAATAAGTTTCACACAATGCTTCTGTGTAGTTTTTATTTGAAGATATTATTTTTCCAAATAGAGGCCTCTTAGCGCTCAGAATGTCCAATTGCAGTTTCTACAGAAAGAGTGTTTCAGAAAGGCTCAATCCAAAGTAAGGTTCAACTCTGTTAGTTGAATGCACAGAACAGAAAGAAGTTTCATAAAATGCTTCTGTGTAGTTTATATTTGAACATATTCTTTTTTCAATTATTACCCACTTAGCGCTACGAATGTCCAGTTGCATTTTCTACAGACAGAGTGTTTCAAAACTGCTCAATCAAAAGTATGGTTTAACTCTGTTAGCTGAATGCTCAGATGAGAAAGAAGTTTCACAGAATGCTTCTGTGTAGTTTATATTTGAATATATTACTTTTTCCACTACTACTCTCTTAGCGCTCCAAATGTCTAGTTGCATTTTCTACAGAAAGAGTGTTCTGATCTGCTCAATCAAAAGTATGGTTTAACTCTGTTAGCTGAATGCACAGATCAGGAAGAAGTTTCACAGAATGATTCTGTGTATTTTATATTTGGAGACATTCCTTTTTCCACTATTACCCTCTTCGTGCTCCGAATCTCCACTTGCATTTTCTACAGAAAGAGTGTTTCAGAACGGCTCAATCAAAACTAAGGTTCAACTCTTTTAGTTGAACAAACAGAACAGAAAGAAGTTACACACAATTCTTCTGTGTAGTTTTTATTTGTAGACATTCTTTTTCCCAATATAGTCCTCTTTGCGCTCAGAATGTCCAATTGCAGTTTCTACAGAAAGAGTGTTTCAGAACGGCTCAATCAAAAGTAAGGTTCAACTCTGTTAGTTGAATGCACAGAACAGAAAGTAGTTTCATACAATGCTTCTGTGTAGTTTATATTTGAACATATTCTTTTTTCCACTATTACCCACTTAGCGCTACGAATGTCCAGTTGCATTTTCTACAGACAGAGTGTTTCAAAACTGCTCAATCAAAAGTATGGTTTAACTCTGTTAGCTGAATGCCCAGATCAGAAAGAAGTTTCACAGAATGCTTCTGTGTAGTTTATATTTGAATATATTCCTTTTTCCACTACTACTCTCTTAGCGCTCCAAATGTCCAGTTGCATTTTCTACAGAAAGAGTGTTCAGATCTGCTCAATCAAAAATATGGTTTAACTCTGTTAGCTGAATGCACAGATCAGAAAGAAGTTTCACAGAATGATTCTGTGTAGTTTATATTTGGAGACATTCCTTTTTCCACTATTACCCTCTTAGCGCACCGAATCTCCACTTGCATTTTCTACAGAAAGAGTGTTTCAGAACGGCTCAATCAAAACTAAGGTTCAACTCTTTTAGTTGAACAAACAGAACAGAAAGAAGTTTCACACAATTCTTCTGTGTAATTTTTATTTGTAGACATTCTTTTTCCCAATATAGGCCTCTTTGCGCTCAGAATGTCCAATTGCAGTTTCTACAGAAAGAGTGTTTCAGAACGGCTCAATCAAAAGTAAGGTTCAACTCTGTTAGTTGAATGCACAGAACAGAAAGTAGTTTCATACAATGCTTCTGTGTAGTTTATATTTGAACATATTCTTTTTTCCACTATTACCCACTTAGCGCTACGAATGTCCAGTTGCATTTTCTACAGACAGAGTGTTTCAAAACTGCTCAATCAAAAGTATGGTTTAACTCTGTTAGCTGAATGCTCAGATCAGAAAGAAGTTTCACAGAATGCTTCTGTGTAGTTTATATTTGAATATATTCCTTTTTCCACTACTACGCTCTTAGCGCTCCAAATGTCCAGTTGCATTTTCTACAGAAAGAGTGTTCAGATCTGCTCAATCAAAAGTATGGTTTAACTCTGTTAGCTGAATGCACAGATCGGAAAGAAGTTTCACCGAATGATTCTGTGTAGTTTATATTTGAAGACATTCCTTTTTCCACTATTACCCTCTTAGCGCTCCGAATCTCCACTTGCATTTTCTAAAAAAAGAGTGTTTCATAACTGCTCAATCAAAAATACGTTTTATCTCTGTTAACTGAATTTACAGATCAGAAATAAGTTTCACAGAATGCATCTGTGTTGTTTTTATTTGAAGATATTTTTTTTCCCAATGTAGGCCTCTTAGCGCTTAGCATGTCCAATTGCAGTTTCTACAGAAAGAGTGTTTCAGAACGGCTCAATCAAAAGTAAGGTTCAATTCTGTTAGTTGAATGCACAGAACAGAAAGAATTTTCACAGAATGCTACTGTGTAGTTTATATTTGAATATATTCCTTTTTCCACTATTACCCTCTTAGCGCTCCGAATGTTCACTTGCATTTTCTACAGAAAGAGTGTTCAGAACTGCGCAATCAAAAGTATGGTTTAACTCTGTTAGCTTAATGAACATATCAGAAATAAGTTTCACACAATGCTTCTGTGTAGTTTTTATTTGAAGATATTATTTTTCCGAATAGAGGCCTCTTAGCGCTCAGAATGTCCAATTGCAGTTTCTACAGAAAGAGTGTTTCAGAAAGGCTCAATCCAAAGTAAGGTTCAACTCTGTTAGTTGAATGCACAGAACAGAAAGTAGTTTCATACAATGCTTCTGTGTAGTTTATATTTGAACATATTCTTTTTTCCACTATTACCCACTTAGCGCTACGAATGTCCAGTTGCATATTCTACAGACAGAGTGTTTCAAAACTGCTCAATCAAAAGTATGGTTTAACTCTGTTAGCTGAATGCTCAGATGAGAAAGAAGTTTCACAGAATGCTTCTGTGTAGTTTATATTTGAATATATTCCTTTTTCCACTACTACTCTCTTAGCGCTCCAAATGTCTAGTTGCATTTTATACAGAAAGAGTGTTCAGATCTTCTCAATCAAAAGTATGGTTTAACTCTGTTAGCTGAATGCACAGATCAGAAAGAAGTTTCACAGAATGATTCTGTGTATTTTATATTTGGAGACATTACTTTTTCCACTATTACCATCTTCGCGCTCCGAATCTCCACTTGCATTTTCTACAGAAAGAGTGTTTCAGAACGGCTCAATCAAAACTAAGGTTCAACTCTTTTAGTTGAACAAACAGAACAGAAAGAAGTTACACACAATTCTTCTGTGTAGTTTTTATTTGTAGACATCCTTTTCCCCATATAGGCCTCTTTGCGCTCAGAATGTCCAATTGCAGTTTCTACAGAAAGAGTGTTTCAGAACGGCTCATTCAAAAGTAAGGTTCAACTCTGTTAGTTGAATGCACAGAACAGAAAGAAGTTTCATACAATGCTTCTGTGTAGTTTATATTTGAACATATTCTTTTTTCCACTATTACCCACTTAGCGCTACGAATGTCCAGTTGCATTTTCTACAGACAGAGTGTTTCAAAACTGCTCAATCAAAAGTATGGTTTAACTCTGTTAGCTGAATGCTCAGATCAGAAAGAAGTTTCACAGAATGCTTCTGTGTAGTTTATATTTGAATATATTCCTTTTTCCACTACTACGCTCTTAGCGCTCCAAATGTCCAGTTGCATTTTCTACAGAAAGAGTGTTCAGATCTGCTCAATCAAAAGTATGGTTTAACTCTGTTAGCTGAATGCACAGATCAGAAAGAAGTTTCATCGAATGATTCTGTGTAGTTTATATTTGAAGACATTCCTTTTTCCACTATTACCCTCTTAGCGCTCCGAATCTCCACTTGCATTTTCTACAAAAAGAGTGTTTCATAACTGCTCAATCAAAAATACGTTTTATCTCTGTGAACTGAATTTACACATCAGAAATAAGTTTCACAGAATGCATCTGTGTAGTTTTTATTTGAAGATATTCTTTTTCCCAATGTAGGCCTCTTAGCGCTTAGCATGTCCAATTGCAGTTTCTACAGAAAGAGTGTTTCAGAACGGCTCAATCAAAAGTAAGGTTCAACTCTGTTAGTTGAATGCACAGAACTGAAAGAATTTTCACAGAATGCTACTGTGTAGTTTATATTTGAATATATTCCTTTTTCCACTATTACCCTCTTAGCGCTCCGAATGACCACTTGCATTTTCTACAGAAAGAGTGTTCAGAACTGCGCAATCAAAAGTATGGTTTAACTCTGTTAGCTTAATGAACATATCAGAAATAAGTTTCACACAATGCTTCTGTGTAGTTTTTATTTGAAGATATTATTTTTCCAAATAGAGGCCTCTTAGCGCTCAGAATGTCCAATTGCAGTTTCTACAGAAAGAGTGTTTCAGAAAGGCTCAATCCAAAGTAAGGTTCAACTCTGTTAGTTGAATGCACAGAACAGAAAGAAGTTTCATACAATGCTTCTGTGTAGTTTATATTTGAACATATTCTTTTTTCCACTATTACCCTCTAAGCGCTACGAATGTCCAGTTGCATTTTCTACAGACAGAGTGTTTCAAAACTGCTCAATCAAAATTATGGTTTAACTCTGTTAGCTGAATGCTCAGATGAGAAAGAAGTTTCACCGAATGCTTCTGTGTAGTTTATATTTGAATATATTCCTTTTTCCACTACTACTCTCTTAGCGCTCCAAATGTCCAGTTGCATTTTCTACAGAAAGAGTGTTCAGATCTGCTCAATCAAAAGTATGGTTTAACTCTGTTAGTGAATGCACAGATCAGAAAGAAGTTTCACAGAATGATTCTGTGTATTTTATATTTGGAGACATTCCTTTTTCCACTATTACCCTCTTAGAGCTGCGAATCTCCACTTGCATTTTCTACAGAAAGTGTGTTTCAGAACTGCTCAATCAAAACTAAGGTTCAACTCTTTTAGTTGAACAAACAGAACAGAAAGAAGTTTCACACAATTCTTCTGTGTAGTTTTTATTTGTAGACATTCTTTTTCCCAATATAGGCCTCTTTGCGCTCAGAATGTCCAATTGCAGTTTCTACAGAAAGAGTGTTTCAGAACGGCTCAATCAAAAGTAAGGTTCAACTCTGTTAGTTGAATGCACAGAACAGAAAGAAGTTTCATACAATGCTTCTGTGTAGTTTATATTTGAACATATTTTTTTTCAACTATTACCCACTTAGCGCTACGAATGTCCAGTTGCATTTTCTACAGACAGAGTGTTTCAAAACTGCTCAATCAAAAGTATGGTTTAACTCTGTTAGCAGAATGCTCAGATCAGAAAGAAGTTTCACAGAATGCTTCTGTGTAGTTTATATTTGAATATATTCCTTTTTCCACTACTACGCTCTTAGCGCTCCAAATGTCCAGTTGCATTTTCTACAGAAAGAGTGTTCAGATCTGCTCAATCAAAAGTATGGTTTAACTCTGTTAGCTGAATGCACAGATCAGAAAGAAGTTTCACCGAATGATTCTGTGTAGTTTATATTTGAAGACATTCCTTTTTCCACTATTACCCTCTTAGCGCTCCGAATCTCCACTTGCATTTTCTACAAAAAGAGTGTTTCATAACTGCTCAATCAAAAATACGTTTTATCTCTGTTAACTGAATTTACATATCAGAAATAAGTTTCACAGAATGCATCTGTGTAGTTTTTATTTGAAGATATTCTTTTTCCCAATGTAGGCCTCTTAGCGCTTAGCATGTCCAATTGCAGTTGCTACAGAAAGAGTGTTTCAGAACGGCTCAATCAAAAGTAAGGTTCAACTCTGTTAGTTGAATGCACAGAACAGAAAGAATTTTCACAGAATGCTACTGTGTAGTTTATATTTGAATATATTCCTTTTTCCACTATTACCCTCTTAGCCCTCCGAATGTCCACTTGCATTTACTACAGAAAGAGTGTTCAGAACTGCGCAATCAAAAGTATGGTTTAACTCTGTTAGCTTAATGAACATATCAGAAATAAGTTTCACACAATGCTTCTGTGTAGTTTTTATTTGAAGATATTATTTTTCCAAATAGAGGCCTCTTAGCACTCAGAATGTCCAATTGCAGTTTCTACAGAAAGAGTGTTTCAGAAAGGCTCAATCCAATATAAGATTCAACTCTGTTAGTTGAATGCACAGAACAGAAAGAAGTTTCATACAATGCTTCTGTGTAGTTTATATTTGAACATATTCTTTTTTCCACTATTACCCACTTAGCGCTACGAATGTCCAGTTGCATTTTCTACAGACAGAGTGTTTCAAAACTGCTCAATCAAAAGTATGGTTTAACTCTGTTAGCTGAATGCTCAGATGAGAAAGAAGTTTCACAGAATGCTTCTGTGTAGTTTATATTTGAATATATTCCTTTTTCCACTACTACTCTCTTAGCGCTCCAAATGTCTAGTTGCATTTTCTACAGAAAGAGTGTTCAGATCTGCTCAATCAAAAGTATGGTTTAACTCTGTTAGCTGAATGCACAGATCAGAAAGAAGTTTCACAGAATGATTCTGTGTAGTTTATATTTGGAGACATTCCTTTTTCCACTATTACCCTCTTAGCGCTCCGAATCTCCACTTGCATTTTCTACAGAAAGAGTGTTTCAGAACGGCTCAATCAAATCTAAGGTTCAACTCTTTTAGTTGAACAAACAGAACAGAAAGAAGTTTCACACAATTCTTCTGTGTAGTTTTTATTTGTAGACATTCTTTTTCCCAATATAGGCCTCTTTGCGCTCAGAATGTCCAATTGCAGTTTCTACAGAAAGAGTGTTTCAGAACGGCTCAATCAAAAGTAAGGTTCAACTCTGTTAGTTGAATGCACAGAACAGAAAGAAGTTTCATACAATGCTTCTGTGTAGTTTATATTTGAACATATTCTTTTTTCCACTATTACCCACTTAGCGCTACGAATGTCCAGTTGCATTTTCTACAGACAGAGTGTTTCAAAACTGCTCAATCAAAAGTATGGTTTAACTCTGTTAGCTGAATGCTCAGATCAGAAAGAAGTTTCACAGAATGCTTCTGTGTAGTTTATATTTGAATATATTCCTTTTTCCACTACTACGCTCTTAGCGCTCCAAATGTCCAGTTGCATTTTCTACAGAAAGAGTGTTCAGATCTGCTCAATCAAAAGTATGGTTTAACTCTGTTAGCTGAATGCACAGATCAGAAAGAAGTTTCACCGAATGATTCTGTGTAGTTTATATTTGAAGACATTCCTTTTTCCACTATTACCCTCTTAGCGCTCCGAATCTCCACTTGCATTTTCTACAAAAAGAGTGTTTCATAACTGCTCAATCAAAAATACGTTTTATCTCTGTTAACTGAATTTACATATCAGAAATAAGTTTCACAGAATGCATCTGTGTAGTTTTTATTTGAAGATATTCTTTTTCCCAATGTAGGCCTCTTAGCGCTTAGCATGTCCAATTGCAGTTGCTACAGAAAGAGTGTTTCAGAACGGCTCAATCAAAAGTAAGGTTCAACTCTGTTAGTTGAATGCACAGAACAGAAAGAATTTTCACAGAATGCTACTGTGTAGTTTATATTTGAATATATTCCTTTTTCCACTATTACCCTCTTAGCGCTCCGAATGTCCACTTGCATTTTCTACAGAAAGAGTGTTCAGAACTGCGCAATCAAAAGTATGGTTTAACTCTGTTAGCTTAATGAACATATCAGAAATAAGTTTCACACAATGCTTCTGTGTAGTTTTTATTTGAAGATATTATTTTTCCAAATAGAGGCCTCTTAGCGCTCAGAATGTCCAATTGCAGTTTCTACAGAAAGAGTGTTTCAGAAAGGCTCAATCCAAAGTAAGGTTCAACTCTGTTAGTTGAATGCACAGAACAGAAAGAAGTTTCATACAATGCTTCTGTGTAGTTTATATTTGAACATATTCTTTTTTCCACTATTACCCACTTAGCGCTACGAATGTCCAGTTGCATTTTCTACAGACAGAGTGTTTCAAAACTGCTCAATCAAAAGTATGGTTTAACTCTGTTAGCTGAATGCTCAGATGAGAAAGAAGTTTCACAGAATGCTTCTGTGTAGTTTATATTTGAATATATTCCTTTTTCCACTACTACTCTCTTAGCGCTCCAAATGTCTAGTTGCATTTTCTACAGAAAGAGTGTTCAGATCTGCTCAATCAAAAGTATGGTTTAACTCTGTTAGCTGAATGCACAGATCAGAAAGAAGTTTCACAGAATGATTCTGTGTATTTTATATTTGGAGACATTCCTTTTTCCACTATTACCCTCTTCGCGCTCCGAATCTCCACTTGCATTTTCTACAGAAAGAGTGTTTCAGAACGGCTCAATCAAAACTAAGGTTCAACTCTTTTAGTTGAACAAACAGAACAGAAAGAAGTTACACACAATTCTTCTGTGTAGTTTTTATTTGTAGACATTCTTTTTCCCAATATAGGCCTCTTTGCGCTCAGAATGTCCAATTGCAGTTTCTACAGAAAGAGTGTTTCAGAACGGCTCAATCAAAAGTAAGGTTCAACTCTGTTAGTTGAATGCACAGAACAGAAAGTAGTTTCATACAATGCTTCTGTGTAGTTTATATTTGAACATATTCTTTTTTCCACTATTACCCACTTAGCGCTACGAATGTCCAGTTGCATTTTCTACAGACAGAGTGTTTCAAAACTGCTCAATCAAAAGTATGGTTTAACTCTGTTAGCTGAATGCTCAGATCAGAAAGAAGTTTCACAGAATGCTTCTGTGTAGTTTATATTTGAATATATTCCTTTTTCCACTACTACGCTCTTAGCGCTCCAAATGTCCAGTTGCATTTTCTACAGAAAGAGTGTTCAGATCTGCTCAATCAAAAGTATGGTTTAACTCTGTTAGCTGAATGCACAGATCAGAAAGAAGTTTCATCGAATGATTCTGTGTAGTTTATATTTGAAGACATTCCTTTTTCCACTATTACCCTCTTAGCGCTCCGAATCTCCACTTGCATTTTCTACAAAAAGAGTGTTTCATAACTGCTCAATCAAAAATACGTTTTATCTCTGTTAACTGAATTTACACATCAGAAATAAGTTTCACAGAATGCATCTGTGTAGTTTTTATTTGAAGATATTCTTTTTCCCAATGTAGGCCTCCTAGCGCTTAGCATGTCCAATTGCAGTTTCTACAGAAAGAGTGTTTCAGAACGGCTCAATCAAAAGTAAGGTTCAACTCTGTTAGTTGAATGCACAGAACTGAAAGAATTTTCACAGAATGCTACTGTGTAGTTTATATTTGAATATATTCCTTTTTCCACTATTACCCTCTTAGCGCTCCGAATGTCCACTTGCATTTTCTACAGAAAGAGTGTTCAGAACTGCGCAATCAAAAGTATGGTTTAACTCTGTTATCTTAATGAACATATCAGAAATAAGTTTCACACAATGCTTCTGTGTAGTTTTTATTTGAAGATATTATTTTTCCAAATAGAGGCCTCTTAGCGCTCAGAATGTCCAATTGCAGTTTCTACAGAAAGAGTGTTTCAGAAAGGCTCAATCCAAAGAAAGGTTCAACTCTGTTAGTTGAATGCACAGAACAGAAAGAAGTTTCATACAATGCTTCTGTGTAGTTTATATTTGAACATATTCTTTTTTCCACTATTACCCACTGAGCGCTACGAATGTCCAGTTGCATTTTCTACAGACAGAGTGTTTCAAACCTGCTCAATCAAAATTATGGTTTAACTCTGTTAGCTGAATGCTCAGATCAGAAATAAGTTTCACAGAATGCTTCTGTGTAGTTTATATTTGAATATATTCCTTTTTCCACTACTACTCTCTTAGCGCTCCAAATGTCCAGTTGCATTTTCTACAGAAAGAGTGTTCAGATCTGCTCAATCAAAAGTATGGTTTAACTCTGTTAGTGAATGCACAGATCAGAAAGAAGTTTCACAGAATGATTCTGTGTATTTTATATTTGGAGACATTCCTTTTTCCACTATTACCCTCTTAGAGCTGCGAATCTCCACTTGCATTTTCTACAGAAAGTGTGTTTCAGAACTGCTCAATCAAAACTAAGGTTCAACTCTTTTAGTTGAACAAACAGAACAGAAAGAAGTTTCACACAATTCTTCTGTGTAGTTTTTATTTGTAGACATTCTTTTTCCCAATATAGGCCTCTTTGCGCTCAGAATGTCCAATTGCAGTTTCTACAGAAAGAGTGTTTCAGAACGGCTCAATCAAAAGTAAGGTTCAACTCTGTTAGTTGAATGCACAGAACAGAAAGAAGTTTCATACAATGCTTCTGTGTAGTTTATATTTGAACATATTTTTTTTCAACTATTACCCACTTAGCGCTACGAATGTCCAGTTGCATTTTCTACAGACAGAGTGTTTCAAAACTGCTCAATCAAAAGTATGGTTTAACTCTGTTAGCAGAATGCTCAGATCAGAAAGAAGTTTCACAGAATGCTTCTGTGTAGTTTATATTTGAATATATTCCTTTTTCCACTACTACGCTCTTAGCGCTCCAAATGTCCAGTTGCATTTTCTACAGAAAGAGTGTTCAGATCTGCTCAATCAAAAGTATGGTTTAACTCTGTTAGCTGAATGCACAGATCAGAAAGAAGTTTCACCGAATGATTCTGTGTAGTTTATATTTGAAGACATTCCTTTTTCCACTATTACCCTCTTAGCGCTCCGAATCTCCACTTGCATTTTCTACAAAAAGAGTGTTTCATAACTGCTCAATCAAAAATACGTTTTATCTCTGTTAACTGAATTTACATATCAGAAATAAGTTTCACAGAATGCATCTGTGTAGTTTTTATTTGAAGATATTCTTTTTCCCAATGTAGGCCTCTTAGCGCTTAGCATGTCCAATTGCAGTTGCTACAGAAAGAGTGTTTCAGAACGGCTCAATCAAAAGTAAGGTTCAACTCTGTTAGTTGAATGCACAGAACAGAAAGAATTTTCACAGAATGCTACTGTGTAGTTTATATTTGAATATATTCCTTTTTCCACTATTACCCTCTTAGCCCTCCGAATGTCCACTTGCATTTACTACAGAAAGAGTGTTCAGAACTGCGCAATCAAAAGTATGGTTTAACTCTGTTAGCTTAATGAACATATCAGAAATAAGTTTCACACAATGCTTCTGTGTAGTTTTTATTTGAAGATATTATTTTTCCAAATAGAGGCCTCTTAGCACTCAGAATGTCCAATTGCAGTTTCTACAGAAAGAGTGTTTCAGAAAGGCTCAATCCAATATAAGATTCAACTCTGTTAGTTGAATGCACAGAACAGAAAGAAGTTTCATACAATGCTTCTGTGTAGTTTATATTTGAACATATTCTTTTTTCCACTATTACCCACTTAGCGCTACGAATGTCCAGTTGCATTTTCTACAGACAGAGTGTTTCAAAACTGCTCAATCAAAAGTATGGTTTAACTCTGTTAGCTGAATGCTCAGATGAGAAAGAAGTTTCACAGAATGCTTCTGTGTAGTTTATATTTGAATATATTCCTTTTTCCACTACTACTCTCTTAGCGCTCCAAATGTCTAGTTGCATTTTCTACAGAAAGAGTGTTCAGATCTGCTCAATCAAAAGTATGGTTTAACTCTGTTAGCTGAATGCACAGATCAGAAAGAAGTTTCACAGAATGATTCTGTGTAGTTTATATTTGGAGACATTCCTTTTTCCACTATTACCCTCTTAGCGCTCCGAATCTCCACTTGCATTTTCTACAGAAAGAGTGTTTCAGAACGGCTCAATCAAATCTAAGGTTCAACTCTTTTAGTTGAACAAACAGAACAGAAAGAAGTTTCACACAATTCTTCTGTGTAGTTTTTATTTGTAGACATTCTTTTTCCCAATATAGGCCTCTTTGCGCTCAGAATGTCCAATTGCAGTTTCTACAGAAAGAGTGTTTCAGAACGGCTCAATCAAAAGTAAGGTTCAACTCTGTTAGTTGAATGCACAGAACAGAAAGAAGTTTCATACAATGCTTCTGTGTAGTTTATATTTGAACATATTCTTTTTTCCACTATTACCCACTTAGCGCTACGAATGTCCAGTTGCATTTTCTACAGACAGAGTGTTTCAAAACTGCTCAATCAAAAGTATGGTTTAACTCTGTTAGCTGAATGCTCAGATCAGAAAGAAGTTTCACAGAATGCTTCTGTGTAGTTTATATTTGAATATATTCCTTTTTCCACTACTACGCTCTTAGCGCTCCAAATGTCCAGTTGCATTTTCTACAGAAAGAGTGTTCAGATCTGCTCAATCAAAAGTATGGTTTAACTCTGTTAGCTGAATGCACAGATCAGAAAGAAGTTTCACCGAATGATTCTGTGTAGTTTATATTTGAAGACATTCCTTTTTCCACTATTACCCTCTTAGCGCTCCGAATCTCCACTTGCATTTTCTACAAAAAGAGTGTTTCATAACTGCTCAATCAAAAATACGTTTTATCTCTGTTAACTGAATTTACATATCAGAAATAAGTTTCACAGAATGCATCTGTGTAGTTTTTATTTGAAGATATTCTTTTTCCCAATGTAGGCCTCTTAGCGCTTAGCATGTCCAATTGCAGTTGCTACAGAAAGAGTGTTTCAGAACGGCTCAATCAAAAGTAAGGTTCAACTCTGTTAGTTGAATGCACAGAACAGAAAGAATTTTCACAGAATGCTACTGTGTAGTTTATATTTGAATATATTCCTTTTTCCACTATTACCCTCTTAGCGCTCCGAATGTCCACTTGCATTTTCTACAGAAAGAGTGTTCAGAACTGCGCAATCAAAAGTATGGTTTAACTCTGTTAGCTTAATGAACATATCAGAAATAAGTTTCACACAATGCTTCTGTGTAGTTTTTATTTGAAGATATTATTTTTCCAAATAGAGGCCTCTTAGCGCTCAGAATGTCCAATTGCAGTTTCTACAGAAAGAGTGTTTCAGAAAGGCTCAATCCAAAGTAAGGTTCAACTCTGTTAGTTGAATGCACAGAACAGAAAGAAGTTTCATACAATGCTTCTGTGTAGTTTATATTTGAACATATTCTTTTTTCCACTATTACCCACTTAGCGCTACGAATGTCCAGTTGCATTTTCTACAGACAGAGTGTTTCAAAACTGCTCAATCAAAAGTATGGTTTAACTCTGTTAGCTGAATGCTCAGATGAGAAAGAAGTTTCACAGAATGCTTCTGTGTAGTTTATATTTGAATATATTCCTTTTTCCACTACTACTCTCTTAGCGCTCCAAATGTCTAGTTGCATTTTCTACAGAAAGAGTGTTCAGATCTGCTCAATCAAAAGTATGGTTTAACTCTGTTAGCTGAATGCACAGATCAGAAAGAAGTTTCACAGAATGATTCTGTGTATTTTATATTTGGAGACATTCCTTTTTCCACTATTACCCTCTTCGCGCTCCGAATCTCCACTTGCATTTTCTACAGAAAGAGTGTTTCAGAACGGCTCAATCAAAACTAAGGTTCAACTCTTTTAGTTGAACAAACAGAACAGAAAGAAGTTACACACAATTCTTCTGTGTAGTTTTTATTTGTAGACATTCTTTTTCCCAATATAGGCCTCTTTGCGCTCAGAATGTCCAATTGCAGTTTCTACAGAAAGAGTGTTTCAGAACGGCTCAATCAAAAGTAAGGTTCAACTCTGTTAGTTGAATGCACAGAACAGAAAGAAGTTTCATACAATGCTTCTGTGTAGTTTATATTTGAACATATTCTTTTTTCCACTATTACCCACTTAGCGCTACGAATGTCCAGTTGCATTTTCTACAGACAGAGTGTTTCAAAACTGCTCAATCAAAAGTATGGTTTAACTCTGTTAGCTGAATGCTCAGATCAGAAAGAAGTTTCACAGAATGCTTCTGTGTAGTTTATATTTGAATATATTCCTTTTTCCACTACTACGCTCTTAGCGCTCCAAATGTCCAGTTGCATTTTCTACAGAAAGAGTGTTCAGATCTGCTCAATCAAAAGTATGGTTTAACTCTGTTAGCTGAATGCACAGATCAGAAAGAAGTTTCATCGAATGATTCTGTGTAGTTTATATTTGAAGACATTCCTTTTTCCACTATTACCCTCTTAGCGCTCCGAATCTCCACTTGCATTTTCTACAAAAAGAGTGTTTCATAACTGCTCAATCAAAAATACGTTTTATCTCTGTTAACTGAATTTACACATCAGAAATAAGTTTCACAGAATGCATCTGTGTAGTTTTTATTTGAAGATATTCTTTTTCCCAATGTAGGCCTCCTAGCGCTTAGCATGTCCAATTGCAGTTTCTACAGAAAGAGTGTTTCAGAACGGCTCAATCAAAAGTAAGGTTCAACTCTGTTAGTTGAATGCACAGAACTGAAAGAATTTTCACAGAATGCTACTGTGTAGTTTATATTTGAATATATTCCTTTTTCCACTATTACCCTCTTAGCGCTCCGAATGTCCACTTGCATTTTCTACAGAAAGAGTGTTCAGAACTGCGCAATCAAAAGTATGGTTTAACTCTGTTATCTTAATGAACATATCAGAAATAAGTTTCACACAATGCTTCTGTGTAGTTTTTATTTGAAGATATTATTTTTCCAAATAGAGGCCTCTTAGCGCTCAGAATGTCCAATTGCAGTTTCTACAGAAAGAGTGTTTCAGAAAGGCTCAATCCAAAGAAAGGTTCAACTCTGTTAGTTGAATGCACAGAACAGAAAGAAGTTTCATACAATGCTTCTGTGTAGTTTATATTTGAACATATTCTTTTTTCCACTATTACCCACTGAGCGCTACGAATGTCCAGTTGCATTTTCTACAGACAGAGTGTTTCAAACCTGCTCAATCAAAATTATGGTTTAACTCTGTTAGCTGAATGCTCAGATCAGAAATAAGTTTCACAGAATGCTTCTGTGTAGTTTATATTTGAATATATTCCTTTTTCCACTACTACTCTCTTAGCGCTCCAAATGTCCAGTTGTATTTTCTACAGAAAGAGTGTTCAGATCTGCTCAATCAAAAGTATGGTTTAACTCTGTTAGCTGAATGCACAGATCAGAAAGAAGTTTCACAGAATGATTCTGTGTAGTTTATATTTGGAGACATTCCTTTTTCCACTATTACCCTCTTAGCGCTCCGAATCTCCACTTGCATTTTCTACAGAAAGAGTGTTTCAGAACGGCTCAATCAAAACTAAGGTTCAACTCTTTTAGTTGAACAAACAGAACAGAAAGAAGTTTCACACAATTCTTCTGTGTAGTTTTTATTTGTAGACATTCTTTTTCCCAATATAGGCCTCCTAGCCCTCAGAATGTCCAATTGCAGTTTCTACAGAAAGAGTGTTTCAGAACGGCTCAATCAAAAGTAAGGTTCAACTCTGTTAGTTGAATGCACAGAACAGAAAGAAGTTTCATACAATGCTTCTGTGTAGTTTATATTTGGACATATTCTTTTTTCCACTATTACCCACTTAGCGCTACGAATGTCCAGTTGAATTTTCTACAGACAGAGTGTTTCAAAACTGCTCAATCAAAAGTATGGTTTAACTCTGTTAGCTGAATGCTCAGATCAGAAAGAAGTTTCACAGAATGCTTCTGTGTAGTTTATATTTGAATATATTCCTTTTTCCACTACTACGCTCTTAGCGCTCCAAATGTCCAGTTGCATTTTCTACAGAAAGAGTGTTCAGATCTGCTCAATCAAAAGTATGGTTTAACTCTGTTAGCTGAATGCACAGATCAGAAAGAAGTTTCACCGAATGATTCTGTGTAGTTTATATTTGAAGACATTCCTTTTTCCACTATTACCCTCTTAGCGCTCCGAATCCTCACTTGCATTTTCTACAAAAAGAGTGTTTCATAACTGCTCAATCAAAAATATGTTTTATCTCTGTTAACTGAATTTACAGATCAGAAATAAGTTTCACAGAATGCATCCGTGCAGTTTTTATTTGAAGATATTCTTTTTCCCAATGTAGGCCTCTTAGCGCTTAGCATGTCCAATTGCAGTTTCTACAGAAAGAGTGTTTCAGAACGGCTCAATCAAAAGTAAGTTTCAACTCTGTTAGTTGAATGCACAGAGCAGAAAGAATTTTCACAGAATGCTACTGTGTAGTTTATATTTGAATATATTCCTTTTTCCACTATTACCTTCTTAGCGCTCCGAATGTCCACTTGCATTTTCTACAGAAAGTGTGTTCAGAACTGCGCAATCAAAAGTATGGTTTAACTCTGTTAGCTTAATGAACATATCAGAAATAAGTTTCACACAATGCTTCTGTGTAGTTTTTATTTGAAGATATTATTTTTCCCAATAGAGGCCTCTTAGCGCTCAGAAAGTCCAATTGCAGTTTCTACAGAAAGAGTGTTTCAGAAAGGCTCAATCAAAATTAAGGTTCAACTCTGTTAGTTGAATGCACAGAAGAGAAAGTAGTTTCATACAATGCTTCTGTGTAGTTTATATTTGAACATATTCTTTTTTCCACTATTACCCACTTAGCGCTACGAATGTCCAGTTGCATTTTCTACAGACAGAGTGTTTCAAAACTCCTCAATCAAAAGTATGGTTTAACTCTGTTAGCTGAATGCTCAGATCAGAAAGAAGTTTCACAGAATGCTTCTGTGTAGTTTATATTTGAATATATTCGTTTTTCCACTACTACACTCTTAGCGCTCCAAGTGTCCAGTTGCATTTTCTACAGAAAGAGTGTTCAGATCTGCTCAATCAAAAGTATGTTTTAACTCTGTTAGCTGAATGCACAGATCAGAAAGAAGTTTCACAGAATGATTCTGTGTAGTTTATATTTGGAGACATTCCTTTTTCCACTATTACCCTCTTAGCGCTCCGAATCTCCACTTGCATTTTCTGTAGAAAGAGTGTTTCAGAACGGCTCAATCAAAACTAAGGTTCAACTCTTTTAGTTGAACCAACAGAACAGAAAGAAGTTTCACACAATTCTTCTGTGTAGTTTTTATGTGTAGACATTCTTTTTCCCAATATAGGCCTCCTAGGGCTCAGAATGTCCAATTGCAGTTTCTACAGAAAGAGTGTTTCAGAACGGCTCAATCAAAAGTAATGTTCAACTCTGTTAGTTGAATGCACAGAACAGAAAGAAGTTTCATACAATGCTTCTGTGTAGTTTATATTTGAACATATTCTTTTTTCCACTATTACCCACTTAGAGCTACGAATGTCCAGTTGCATTTTCTACAGACAGTGTTTCAAAACTGCTCAATCAAAAGTATGGTTTAACTCTGTTAGCTGAATGCTCAGATCAGAAAGAAGTTTCACAGAATGCTTCTGTGTAGTTTATATTTGAATATATTCCTTTTTCCACTACTACGCTCTTAGCGCTCCAAATGTCCAGTTGCATTTTCTACAGAAAGAGTGTTCAGATCTGCTCAATCAAAAGTATGCTTTAACCCTGTTAGCTGAATGCACAGATCAGAAAGAAGTTTCACCGAATGATTCTGTGTAGTTTATATTTGAAGACATTCCTTTTTCCACTATTACCCTCTTAGCGCTCCGAATCTCCACTTGCATTTTCTACAAAAAGAGTGTTTCATAACTGCTCAATCAAAAATATGTTTTGTCTCTGTTAACTGAATTTACAGATCAGAAATAATTTTCACAGAATGCATCTGTGTAGTTTTTATTTGAAGATATTCTTTTTCCCAATGTAGGCCTCTTAGCGCTTAGCATGTCCAATTGCAGTTTCTACAGAAAGAGTGTTTCAGAACGGCTCAATCAAAAGTAAGGTTCAACTCTGTTAGTTGAATGCACAGAACAGAAAGAATTTTCACAGAATGCTACTGTGTAGTTTATATTTGAATATATTCCTTTTTCCACTATTACCCTCTTAGCGCTCCGAATGTCCACTTGCATTTTCTACAGAAAGAGTCTTCAGAACTGCGCAATCAAAAGTATGGTTTAACTCTGATAGCTTAATGAACATATCAGAAATAAGTTTCACACAATGCTTCTGTGTAGTTTTTATTTGAAGATATTATTTTTCCCAATAGAGGCCTCTTAGCGCTCAGAATGTCCAATTGCAGTTTCTACAGAAAGAGTGTTTCAGAAAGGCTCAATCAAAAGTAAGGTTCAACTCTGTTAGTTGAATGCACAGAACAGAAAGAAGTTTCATACAATGCTTCTGTGTAGTTTATATTTGAACATATTCTTTTTTCCACTATTACCCACTTAGCGCTACGAATGTCCAGTTGCATTTTCTACAGACAGAGTGTTTCAAAACTGCTCAATCAAAAGTATGGTTTAACTCTGTTAGCTGAATGCTCAGATCAGAAGGAAATTTCACAGAATGCTTCTGTGTAGTTTATATTTGAATATATTCCTTTTTCCACTACTAATCTCTTAGCGCTCCAAATGTCCAGTTGCATTTTCTACAGAAAGAGTGTTCAGATCTGCTCAATCAAAAGTATGGTTTAACTCTGTTAGCTGAATGCACAGAGCAGAAAGAAGTTTCACAGAATGATTCTGTGTAGTTTATATTTGGAGACATTCCTTTTTCCACTATTACCCTCTTAGCGCTCCGAATCTCCACTTGCATTTTCTACAGAAAGAGTGTTTCAGGACGGCTCAATCAAAACTAAGTTTCAACACTTTTAGTTGAACAAACAGAACAGAAAGAAGTTTCACACAATTCTTCTGTGTAGTTTTTATTTGTAGACATTCTTTTTCCCAATATAGGCCTCTTAGCGCTCAGAATGTCCAATTGCAGTTTCTACAGAAAGAGTGTTTCAGAACGGCTCAATCAAAAGTAAGGTTCAACTCTGTTAGTTGAATGCACAGAACAGAAAGAAGTTTCATACAATGCTTCTGTGTAGTTTATATTTGAACATATTCTTTTTTCCACTATTGCCCACTTAGCACTACGAATGTCCAGTTGCATTATCTACAGACAGAGTGTTTCAAAACTGCTCAATCAAAAGTATGGTTTAACTCTGTTAGCTGAATGCTCAGATCAAAAAGAAGTTTCACAGAATGCTTCTGTGTAGTTTATATTTGAATATATTACTATTTCCACTACTACGCTCTTAGCGCTCCAAATGTCCAGTTGCATTTTCTACAGAAAGAGTGTTCAGATCTGCTCAATCAAAAGTATGGTTTAACTCTCTTAGCTGAATGCACAGATCAGAAAGAAGTTTCACCGAATGATTCTGTGTAGTTTATATTTGAAGACATTCCTTTTTCCACTATTACCCTCTTAGCGCTCCGAATCTCCACTTGCATTTTCTACAAAAAGAGTGTTTCATAACTGCTCAATCAAAAATATGTTTTATCTCTGTTAACTGAATTTACAGATCAGAAATAAGTTTCACAGAATGCATCTGTGTAGTTTTTATTTGAAGATATTCTTTTTCCCAATGTAGGCCTCTTAGCGCTTAGCATGTCCAATTGCAGTTTCTACAGAAAGAGTGTTTCAGAACGGCTCCATCAAAAGTAAGGTTCAACTCTGTTAATTGAATGCACAGAACAGAAAGAATTTTCACAGAATGCTACTGTGTAGTTTATATTTGAATATATTCCTTTTTCCACTATTACCCTCTTAGCGCTCCGAATGTCCACTTGCATTTTCTACAGAAAGAGTGTTCAGAACTGCGCAATCAAAAGTATGGTTTAACTCTGTTAGCTTAATGAACATATGAGAAATATGTTTCACACAATGCTTCTGTGTAGTTTTTATTTGAAGATATTATTTTCCCCAATAGAGGCCTCTTAGCGCTCAGAATGTCCAATTGCAGTTTCTACAGAAAGAGTGTTTCAGAAAGGCTCAATCAAAACTAAGGTTCAACTCTGTTAGTTGAATGCACAGAACAGAAAGAAGTTTCATACAATGCTTCTGTGTAGTTTATATTTCAACATATTCTTTTTTCCACTATTACCCACTTAGCGCTACGAATGTCCAGTTGCATTTTCTACAGACAGAGTGTTTCAAAACTGCTCAATCAATAGTATGCTTTAACTCTGTTAGCTGAATGCTCAGATCAGAAAGAAGTTTCACAGAATGCTTCTGTGTGGTTTATATTTGAATATATTCCTTTTTCCACTACTACTCTCTTAGCGCTCCAAATGCCCAGTTGCATTTTCTACAGAAAGAGTGTTCAGATCTGCTCAATCAAAAGTATGGTTTAACACTGTTATCTGAATGCACAGATCAGAAAGAAGTTTCACAGAATGATTCTGTGTAGTTTATATTTGGAGACATTCCTTTTTCCACTATTACCCTCTTAGCGCTCGGAATCTACACTTGTATTTTCTACAGAAAGAGTGTTTCAGAACGGCTCAATCAAAACTAAGGTTCAACTCTTTTAGTTGAACAAAAAGAACAGAAAGAAGTTTCACACAATTCTTCTGTGTAGTTTTTATTTGTAGACATTCTTTTTCCCAATATAGGCCTCTTAGCGCTCAGAATGTCCAATTGCAGTTTCTACAGAAAGAGTGTTTCAGAACGGCTCAATCAAAAGTAAGGTTCAACTCTGTTAGTTGAATGCACAGAACAGAAAGAAGTTTCATACAATGCTTCTGTGTAGTTTATATTTGAACATATTCTTTTTTCCACTATTACCCACTTAGCGCTACGAATGTCCAGTTGCATTTTCTACAGACAGAGTGTTTCAAATCTGCTCAATCAAAAGTATGGTTTAACTCTGTTAGCTGAATGCTCAGATCAGAAAGAAGTTTCACAGAATGCTTCTGTGTAGTTTATATTTGAATATATTCCTTTTTCCACTACTACTCTCTTAGCGCTCCAAATGTCCAGTTGCATTTTCTACAGAAAGAGTGTTCAGATCTGCTCAATCAAAAGTATGGTTTAACTCTGTTAGCTGAATGCACAGATCAGAAAGAAGTTTCACAGAATGATTCTGTGTAGTTTATATTTGGAGACATTCCTTTTTCCACTATTACCCTCTTAGCGCTCCGAATCTCCACTTGCATTTTCTACAGAAAGAGTGTTTCAGAACGGCTCAATCAAAACTAAGGTTCAACTCTTTTAGTTGAACAAACAGAACAGAAAGAAGTTTCACACAATTCTTCTGTGTAGTTTTTATTTGTAGACATTCTTTTTCCCAATATAGGCCTCTTAGCGCTCAGAATGTCCAATTGCAGTTTCTACAGAAAGAGTGTTTCAGAACGGCTCAATCAAAAGTAAGGTTCAACTCTGTTAGTTGAATGCACAGAACAGAAAGAAGTTTCATACAATGCTTCTGTGTAATTTCTATTTGAACATATTCTTTTTTCCACTATTACCCACTTAGCGCTACGAATGTCCAGTTGCATTTTCTACAGACAGAGTGTTTCAAAACTGCTCAATCAAAAGTATGGTTTAACTCTGTTAGCTGAATGCTCAGATCAGAAAGAAGTTTCACAGAATGCTTCTGTGTAGTTTATATTTGAATATATTCCTTTTTCCACTACTACGCTCTTAGCGCTCCAAATGTCCAGTTGCATTTTCTACAGAAAGAGTGTTCAGATCTGCTCAATCAAAAGTATGGTTTAACTCTGTTAGCTGAATGCACAGATCAGAAAGAAGTTTCACAGAATGATTCTGTGTAGTTTATATTTGAAGACATTCCTTTTTCCACTATTACCCTCTTAGCGCTCCGAATCTCCACTTGCATTTTCTACAAAAAGAGTGTTTCATAACTGCTCAATCAAAAATATGTTTTATCTCTGTTAACTGAATTTACATATCAGAAATAAGTTTCACAGAATGCATCTGTGTAGTTTTTATTTGAAGATATTCTTTTTCCCAATGTAGGCCTCTTAGCGCTTAGCATGTCCAATTGCAGTTTCTACAGAAAGAGAGTTTCAGAACGGCTCAATCAAAAGTAAGGTTCAACTCTGTTAGTTGAATGCACAGAACAGAAAGAATTTTCACAGAATGCTACTGTGTAGTTTATATTTGAATATATTCCTTTTTCCACTATTACCCTCTTAGCGCTCCGAATGTCCACTTGCATTTTCTACAGAAAGAGTGTTCAGAACTGCGCAATCAAAAGTATGGTTTAACTCTGTTAGCTTAATGAACATATCAGAAATAAGTTTCACACAATGCTTCTGTGTAGTTTTTATTTGAAGATATAATTTTTCCCAATAGAGGCCTCTTAGCGCTCAGAATGTCCAATTGCAGTTTCTACAGAAAGAGTGTTTCAGAAAGGCTCAATCAAAAGTAAGGTTCAACTCTGTTAGTTGAATGCACAGAACTGAAAGAAGTTTCATACAATGCTTCTGTGTAGTTTATATTTGAACATATTCTTTTTTCCACTATTACCCACTTAGCGCTACGAATGTCCAGTTGCATTTTCTACAGACAGAGTGTTTCAAAACTGCTCAATCAAAAGTATGGTTTAACTCTGTTAGCTGAATGCTCAGATCAGAAAGAAGTTTCACAGAATGCTTCTGTGTAGTTTATATTTGAATATATTCCTTTTTCCACTACTACTCTCTTAGCGCTCCAAATGTCCAGTTGCATTTTCTACAGAAAGAGTGTTCAGATCTCCTCAATCAAAAGTATGGTTTAACTCTGTTAGCTGAATGCACAGATCAGAAAGAAGTTTCACAGAATGATTCTGTGTAGTTTATATTTGGAGACATTCCTTTTTCCACTATTACTCTCTTAGCTCTCCGAATCTCCACTTGCATTTTCTACAGAAAGAGTGTTTCAGAACGGCTCAATCAAAACTAAGGTTCAACTCTTTTAGTTGAACAAACAGAACAGAAAGAAGTTTCACACAATTCTTCTGTGTAGTTTTTATTTGTAGACATTCTTTTTCCCAATATAGGCCTCTTAGCGCTCAGAATGTCCAGTTGCAGTTTCTACAGAAAGAGTGTTTCAGAACGGCTCAATCAAAAGTAAGGTTCAACTCTGTTAGTTGAATGCACAGAACAGAAAGAAGTTTCATACAATGCTTCTGTGTAGTTTATATTTGAACATATTCTTTTTTCCACTATTACCCACTTAGCGCTACGAATGTCCAGTTGCATTTTCTACAGACAGAGTGTTTCAAAACTGCTCAATCAAAAGTATGGTTTAACTCTGTTAGCTGAATGCTCAGATCAGAAAGAAGTTTCACAGAATGCTTCTGTGTAGTTTATATTTGAATATATTCCTTTTTCCACTACTACGCTCTTAGCGCTCCAAATGTCCAGTTGCATTTTCTACAGAAAGAGTGTTCAGATCTGCTCAATCAAAAGTATGGTTTAACTCTGTTAGCTGAATGCACAGATCAGAAAGAAGTTTCATCGAATGATTCTGTGTAGTTTATATTTGAAGACATTCCTTTTTCCACTATTACCCTCTTAGCGCTCCGAATCTCCACTTGCATTTTCTACAAAAAGAGTGTTTCATAACTGCTCAATCAAAAATACGTTTTATCTCTGTTAACTGAATTTACACATCAGAAATAAGTTTCACAGAATGCATCTGTGTAGTTTTTATTTGAAGATATTCTTTTTCCCAATGTAGGCCTCCTAGCGCTTAGCATGTCCAATTGCAGTTTCTACAGAAAGAGTGTTTCAGAACGGCTCAATCAAAAGTAAGGTTCAACTCTGTTAGTTGAATGCACAGAACTGAAAGAATTTTCACAGAATGCTACTGTGTAGTTTATATTTGAATATATTCCTTTTTCCACTATTACCCTCTTAGCGCTCCGAATGTCCACTTGCATTTTCTACAGAAAGAGTGTTCAGAACTGCGCAATCAAAAGTATGGTTTAACTCTGTTATCTTAATGAACATATCAGAAATAAGTTTCACACAATGCTTCTGTGTAGTTTTTATTTGAAGATATTATTTTTCCAAATAGAGGCCTCTTAGCGCTCAGAATGTCCAATTGCAGTTTCTACAGAAAGAGTGTTTCAGAAAGGCTCAATCCAAAGAAAGGTTCAACTCTGTTAGTTGAATGCACAGAACAGAAAGAAGTTTCATACAATGCTTCTGTGTAGTTTATATTTGAACATATTCTTTTTTCCACTATTACCCACTGAGCGCTACGAATGTCCAGTTGCATTTTCTACAGACAGAGTGTTTCAAACCTGCTCAATCAAAATTATGGTTTAACTCTGTTAGCTGAATGCTCAGATCAGAAAGAAGTTTCACAGAATGCTTCTGTGTAGTTTATATTTGAATATATTCCTTTTTCCACTACTACTCTCTTAGCGCTCCAAATGTCCAGTTGTATTTTCTACAGAAAGAGTGTTCAGATCTGCTCAATCAAAAGTATGGTTTAACTCTGTTAGCTGAATGCACAGATCAGAAAGAAGTTTCACAGAATGATTCTGTGTAGTTTATATTTGGAGACATTCCTTTTTCCACTATTACCCTCTTAGCGCTCCGAATCTCCACTTGCATTTTCTACAGAAAGAGTGTTTCAGAACGGCTCAATCAAAACTAAGGTTCAACTCTTTTAGTTGAACAAACAGAACAGAAAGAAGTTTCACACAATTCTTCTGTGTAGTTTTTATTTGTAGACATTCTTTTTCCCAATATAGGCCTCCTAGCCCTCAGAATGTCCAATTGCAGTTTCTACAGAAAGTGTGTTTCAGAACGGCTCAATCAAAAGTAAGGTTCAACTCTGTTAGTTGAATGCACAGAACAGAAAGAAGTTTCATACAATGCTTCTGTGTAGTTTATATTTGGACATATTCTTTTTTCCACTATTACCCACTTAGCGCTACGAATGTCCAGTTGAATTTTCTACAGACAGAGTGTTTCAAAACTGCTCAATCAAAAGTATGGTTTAACTCTGTTAGCTGAATGCTCAGATCAGAAAGAAGTTTCACAGAATGCTTCTGTGTAGTTTATATTTGAATATATTCCTTTTTCCACTACTACGCTCTTAGCGCTCCAAATGTCCAGTTGCATTTTCTACAGAAAGAGTGTTCAGATCTGCTCAATCAAAAGTATGGTTTAACTCTGTTAGCTGAATGCACAGATCAGAAAGAAGTTTCACCGAATGATTCTGTGTAGTTTATATTTGAAGACATTCCTTTTTCCACTATTACCCCCTTAGCGCTCCGAATCCTCACTTGCATTTTCTACAAAAAGAGTGTTTCATAACTGCTCAATCAAAAATATGTTTTATCTCTGTTAACTGAATTTACAGATCAGAAATAAGTTTCACAGAATGCATCCGTGTAGTTTTTATTTGAAGATATTCTTTTTCCCAATGTAGGCCTCTTAGCGCTTAGCATGTCCAATTGCAGTTTCTACAGAAAGAGTGTTTCAGAACGGCTCAATCAAAAGTAAGTTTCAACTCTGTTAGTTGAATGCACAGAGCAGAAAGTATTTTCACAGAATGCTACTGTGTAGTTTATATTTGAATATATTCCTTTTTCCACTATTACCTTCTTAGCGCTCCGAATGTCCACTTGCATTTTCTACAGAAAGTGTGTTCAGAACTGCGCAATCAAAAGTATGGTTTAACTCTGTTAGCTTAATGAACATATCAGAAATAAGTTTCACACAATGCTTCTGTGTAGTTTTTATTTGAAGATATTATTTTTCCCAATAGAGGCCTCTTAGCGCTCAGAATGTCCAATTGCAGTTTCTACAGAAAGAGTGTTTCAGAAAGGCTCAATCAAAATTAAGGTTCAACTCTGTTAGTTGAATGCACAGAACAGAAAGTAGTTTCATACAATGCTTCTGTGTAGTTTATATTTGAACATATTCTTTTTTCCACTATTACCCACTTAGCGCTACGAATGTCCAGTTGCATTTTCTACAGACAGAGTGTTTCAAAACTCCTCAATCAAAACTATGGTTTAACTCTGTTAGCTGAATGCTCAGATCAGAAAGAAGTTTCACAGAATGCTTCTGTGTAGTTTATATTTGAATATATTCGTTTTTCCACTACTACTCTCTTAGCGCTCCAAGTGTCCAGTTGCATTTTCTACAGAAAGAGTGTTCAGATCTGCTCAATCAAAAGTATGTTTTAACTCTGTTAGCTGAATGCACAGATCAGAAAGAAGTTTCACAGAATGATTCTGTGTAGTTTATATTTGGAGACATTCCTTTTTCCACTATTACCCTCTTAGCGCTCCGAATCTCCACTTGCATTTTCTGTAGAAAGAGTGTTTCAGAACGGCTCAATCAAAACTAAGGTTCAACTCTTTTAGTTGAACCAACAGAACAGAAAGAAGTTTCACACAATTCTTCTGTGTAGTTTTTATGTGTAGACATTCTTTTTCCCAATATAGGCCTCCTAGGGCTCAGAATGTCCAATTGCAGTTTCTACAGAAAGAGTGTTTCAGAACGGCTCAATCAAAAGTAATGTTCAACTCTGTTATTTGAATGCACAGAACAGAAAGAAGTTTCATACAATGCTTCTGTGTAGTTTATATTTGAACATATTCTTTTTTCCACTATTACCCACTTAGAGCTACGAATGTCCAGTTGCATTTTCTACAGACAGTGTTTCAAAACTGCTCAATCAAAAGTATGGTTTAACTCTGTTAGCTGAATGCTCAGATCAGAAAGAAGTTTCACAGAATGCTTCTGTGTAGTTTATATTTGAATATATTCCTTTTTCCACTACTACGCTCTTAGCGCTCCAAATGTCCAGTTGCATTTTCTACAGAAAGAGTGTTCAGATCTGCTCAATCAAAAGTATGCTTTAACCCTGTTAGCTGAATGCACAGATCAGAAAGAAGTTTCACCGAATGATTCTGTGTAGTTTATATTTGAAGACATTCCTTTTTCCACTATTACCCTCTTAGCGCTCCGAATCTCCACTTGCATTTTCTACAAAAAGAGTGTTTCATAACTGCTCAATCAAAAATATGTTTTGTCTCTGTTAACTGAATTTACAGATCAGAAATAATTTTCACAGAATGCATCTGTGTAGTTTTTATTTGAAGATATTCTTTTTCCCAATGTAGGCCTCTTAGCGCTTAGCATGTCCAATTGCAGTTTCTACAGAAAGAGTGTTTCAGAACGGCTCAATCAAAAGTAAGGTTCAACTCTGTTAGTTGAATGCACAGAACAGAAAGAATTTTCACAGAATGCTACTGTGTAGTTTATATTTGAATATATTCCTTTTTCCACTATTACCCTCTTAGCGCTCCGAATGTCCACTTGCATTTTCTACAGAAAGAGTCTTCAGAACTGCGCAATCAAAAGTATGGTTTAACTCTGATAGCTTAATGAACATATCAGAAATAAGTTTCACACAATGCTTCTGTGTAGTTTTTATTTGAAGATATTATTTTTCCCAATAGAGGCCTCTTAGCGCTCAGAATGTCCAATTGCAGTTTCTACAGAAAGAGTGTTTCAGAAAGGCTCAATCAAAAGTAAGGTTCAACTCTGTTAGTTGAATGCACAGAACAGAAAGAAGTTTCATACAATGCTTCTGTGTAGTTTATATTTGAACATATTCTTTTTTCCACTATTACCCACTTAGCGCTACGAATGTCCAGTTGCATTTTCTACAGACAGAGTGTTTCAAAACTGCTCAATCAAAAGTATGGTTTAACTCTGTTAGCTGAATGCTCAGATCAGAAGGAAATTTCACAGAATGCTTCTGTGTAGTTTATATTTGAATATATTCCTTTTTCCACTACTAATCTCTTAGCGCTCCAAATGTCCAGTTGCATTTTCTACAGAAAGAGTGTTCAGATCTGCTCAATCAAAAGTATGGTTTAACTCTGTTAGCTGAATGCACAGAGCAGAAAGAAGTTTCACAGAATGATTCTGTGTAGTTTATATTTGGAGACATTCCTTTTTCCACTATTACCCTCTTAGCGCTCCGAATCTCCACTTGCATTTTCTACAGAAAGAGTGTTTCAGAACGGCTCAATCAAAACTAAGTTTCAACACTTTTAGTTGAACAAACAGAACAGAAAGAAGTTTCACACAATTCTTCTGTGTAGTTTTTATTTGTAGACATTCTTTTTCCCAATATAGGCCTCTTAGCGCTCAGAATGTCCAATTGCAGTTTCTACAGAAAGAGTGTTTCAGAACGGCTCAATCAAAAGTAAGGTTCAACTCTGTTAGTTGAATGCACAGAACAGAAAGAAGTTTCATACAATGCTTCTGTGTAGTTTATATTTGAACATATTCTTTTTTCCACTATTGCCCACTTAGCACTACGAATGTCCAGTTGCATTTCCTACAGACAGAGTGTTTCAAAACTGCTCAATCAAAAGTATGGTTTAACTCTGTTAGCTGAATGCTCAGATCAAAAAGAAGTTTCACAGAATGCTTCTGTGTAGTTTATATTTGAATATATTACTTTTTCCACTACTACGCTCTTAGCGCTCCAAATGTCCAGTTGCATTTTCTACAGAAAGAGTGTTCAGATCTGCTCAATCAAAAGTATGGTTTAACTCTCTTAGCTGAATGCACAGATCAGAAAGAAGTTTCACCGAATGATTCTGTGTAGTTTATATTTGAAGACATTCCTTTTTCCACTATTACCCTCTTAGCGCTCCGAATCTCCACTTGCATTTTCTACAAAAAGAGTGTTTCATAACTGCTCAATCAAAAATATGTTTTATCTCTGTTAACTGAATTTACAGATCAGAAATAAGTTTCACAGAATGCATCTGTGTAGTTTTTATTTGAAGATATTCTTTTTCCCAATGTAGGCCTCTTAGCGCTTAGCATGTCCAATTGCAGTTTCTACAGAAAGAGTGTTTCAGAACGGCTCCATCAAAAGTAAGGTTCAACTCTGTTAGTTGAATGCACAGAACAGAAAGAATTTTCACAGAATGCTACTGTGTAGTTTATATTTGAATATATTCCTTTTTCCACTATTACCCTCTTAGCGCTCCGAATGTCCACTTGCATTTTCTACAGAAAGAGTGTTCAGAACTGCGCAATCAAAAGTATGGTTTAACTCTGTTAGCTTAATGAACATATGAGAAATATGTTTCACACAATGCTTCTGTGTAGTTTTTATTTGAAGATATTATTTTCCCCAATAGAGGCCTCTTAGCGCTCAGAATGTCCAATTGCAGTTTCTACAGAAAGAGTGTTTCAGAAAGGCTCAATCAAAACTAAGGTTCAACTCTGTTAGTTGAATGCACAGAACAGAAAGAAGTTTCATACAATGCTTCTGTGTAGTTTATATTTCAACATATTCTTTTTTCCACTATTACCCACTTAGCGCTACGAATGTCCAGTTGCATTTTCTACAGACAGAGTGTTTCAAAACTGCTCAATCAATAGTATGCTTTAACTCTGTTAGCTGAATGCTCAGATCAGAAAGAAGTTTCACAGAATGCTTCTGTGTGGTTTATATTTGAATATATTCCTTTTTCCACTACTACTCTCTTAGCGCTCCAAATGCCCAGTTGCATTTTCTACAGAAAGAGTGTTCAGATCTGCTCAATCAAAAGTATGGTTTAACTCTGTTATCTGAATGCACAGATCAGAAAGAAGTTTCACAGAATGATTCTGTGTAGTTTATATTTGGAGACATTCCTTTTTCCACTATTACCCTCTTAGCGCTCCGAATCTACACTTGCATTTTCTACAGAAAGAGTGTTTCAGAACGGCTCAATCAAAACTAAGGTTCAACTCTTTTAGTTGAACAAAAAGAACAGAAAGAAGTTTCACACAATTCTTCTGTGTAGTTTTTATTTGTAGACATTCTTTTTCCCAATATAGGCCTCTTAGCGCTCAGAATGTCCAATTGCAGTTTCTACAGAAAGAGTGTTTCAGAACGGCTCAATCAAAAGTAAGGTTCAACTCTGTTAGTTGAATGCACAGAACAGAAAGAAGTTTCATACAATGCTTCTGTGTAGTTTATATTTGAACATATTCTTTTTTCCACTATTACCCACTTAGCGCTACGAATGTCCAGTTGCATTTTCTACAGACAGAGTGTTTCAAATCTGCTCAATCAAAAGTATGGTTTAACTCTGTTAGCTGAATGCTCAGATCAGAAAGAAGTTTCACAGAATGCTTCTGTGTAGTTTATATTTGAATATATTCCTTTTTCCACTACTACTCTCTTAGCGCTCCAAATGTCCAGTTGCATTTTCTACAGAAAGAGTGTTCAGATCTGCTCAATCAAAAGTATGGTTTAACTCTGTTAGCTGAATGCACAGATCAGAAAGAAGTTTCACAGAATGATTCTGTGTAGTTTATATTTGGAGACATTCCTTTTTCCACTATTACCCTCTTAGCGCTCCGAATCTCCACTTGCCTTTTCTACAGAAAGAGTGTTTCAGAACGGCTCAATCAAAACTAAGGTTCAACTCTTTTAGTTGAACAAACAGAACAGAAAGAAGTTTCACACAATTCTTCTGTGTAGTTTTTATTTGTAGACATTCTTTTTCCCAATATAGGCCTCTTAGCGCTCAGAATGTCCAATTGCAGTTTCTACAGAAAGAGTGTTTCAGAACGGCTCAATCAAAAGTAAGGTTCAACTCTGTTAGTTGAATGCACAGAACAGAAAGAAGTTTCATACAATGCTTCTGTGTAATTTCTATTTGAACATATTCTTTTTTCCACTATTACCCACTTAGCGCTACGAATGTCCAGTTGCATTTTCTACAGACAGAGTGTTTCAAAACTGCTCAATCAAAAGTATGGTTTAACTCTGTTAGCTGAATGCTCAGATCAGAAAGAAGTTTCACAGAATGCTTCTGTGTAGTTTATATTTGAATATATTCCTTTTTCCACTACTACGCTCTTAGCGCTCCAAATGTCCAGTTGCATTTTCTACAGAAAGAGTGTTCAGATCTGCTCAATCAAAAGTATGGTTTAACTCTGTTAGCTGAATGCACAGATCAGAAAGAAGTTTCACAGAATGATTCTGTGTAGTTTATATTTGAAGACATTCCTTTTTCCACTATTACCCTCTTAGCGCTCCGAATCTCCACTTGCATTTTCTACAAAAAGAGTGTTTCATAACTGCTCAATCAAAAATATGTTTTATCTCTGTTAACTGAATTTACATATCAGAAATAAGTTTCACAGAATGCATCTGTGTAGTTTTTATTTGAAGATATTCTTTTTCCCAATGTAGGCATCTTAGCGCTTAGCATGTCCAATTGCAGTTTCTACAGAAAGAGAGTTTCAGAACGGCTCAATCAAAAGTAAGGTTCAACTCTGTTAGTTGAATGCACAGAACAGAAAGAATTTTCACAGAATGCTACTGTGTAGTTTATATTTGAATATATTCCTTTTTCCACTATTACCCTCTTAGCGCTCCGAATGTCCACTTGCATTTTCTACAGAAAGAGTGTTCAGAACTGCGCAATCAAAAGTATGGTTTAACTCTGTTAGCTTAATGAACATATCAGAAATAAGTTTCACACAATGCTTCTGTGTAGTTTTTATTTGAAGATATTATTTTTCCCAATAGAGGCCTCTTAGCGCTCAGAATGTCCAATTGCAGTTTCTACAGAAAGAGTGTTTCAGAAAGTCTCAATCAAAAGTAAGGTTCAACTCTGTTAGTTGAATGCACAGAACTGAAAGAAGTTTCATACAATGCTTCTGTGTAGTTTATATTTGAACATATTCTTTTTTCCACTATTACCCACTTAGCGCTACGAATGTCCAGTTGCATTTTCTACAGACAGAGTGTTTCAAAACTGCTCAATCAAAAGTATGGTTTAACTCTGTTAGCTGAATGCTCAGATCAGAAAGAAGTTTCACAGAATGCTTCTGTGTAGTTTATATTTGAATATATTCCTTTTTCCACTACTACTCTCTTAGCGCTCCAAATGTCCAGTTGCATTTTCTACAGAAAGAGTGTTCAGATCTGCTCAATCAAAAGTATGGTTTAACTCTGTTAGCTGAATGCACAGATCAGAAAGAAGTTTCACAGAATGATTCTGTGTAGTTTATATTTGGAGACATTCCTTTTTCCACTATTACTCTCTTAGCTCTCCGAATCTCCACTTGCATTTTCTACAGAAAGAGTGTTTCAGAACGGCTCAATCAAAACTAAGGTTCAACTCTTTTAGTTGAACAAACAGAACAGAAAGAAGTTTCACACAATTCTTCTGTGTAGTTTTTATTTGTAGACATTCTTTTTCCCAATATAGGCCTCTTAGCGCTCAGAATGTCCAGTTGCAGTTTGTACAGAAAGAGTGTTTCAGAACGGCTCAATCAAAAGTAAGGTTCAACTCTGTTAGTTGAATGCACAGAACAGAAAGAAGTTTCATACAATGCTTCTGTGTAGTTTATATTTGAACATATTCTTTTTTCCACTATTACCCACTTAGCGCTACGAATGTCCAGTTGCATTTTCTACAGACAGAGTGTTTCAAAACTGCTCAATCAAAAGTATGGTTTAACTCTGTTAGCTGAATGCTCAGATCAGAAAGAAGTTTCACAGAATGCTTCTGTGTAGTTTATATTTGAATATATTCCTTTTTCAACTACTACGCTCTTAGCGCTCCAAATGTCCAGTTGCATTTTCTACAGAAAGAGTGTTCAGATCTGCTCAATCAAAAGTATGGTTTAACTCTGTTAGCTGAATGCACAGATCAGAAAGAAGTTTCACAGAATGATTCTGTGTAGTTTATATTTGAAGACATTCCTTTTTCCACTATTACCCTCTTAGCGCTCCGAATCTCCACTTGCATTTCCTACAAAAAGAGTGTTTCATAACTGCTCAATCAAAAATATGTTTTATCTCTGTTAACTGAATTTACAGATCAGAAATTAGTTTCACAGAATGCATCTGTGTAGTTTTTATTTCAAGATATTCTTTTTCCCAATGTAGGCCTCTTAGCGCTTAGCATGTCCAATTGCAGTTTCCACAGAAAGAGTGTTTCAGAACGGCTCAATCAAAAGTAAGGTTCAACTCTGTTAGTTGAATGCACAGAACAGAAAAAATTTTCACAGAATGCTACTGTGTAGTTTATATTTGAATATATTCCTTTTTCCACTATTACCCTCTTAGCTCTCCGAATGTCCACTTGCATTTTCTACAGAAAGAGTGTTCAGAACTGCGCAATCAAAAGTATGGTTTAACTCTGTTAGCTTAATGAACATATCAGAAATAAGTTTCACACAATGCTTCTGTGTAGTTTTTATTTGAAGATATTATTTTCCCCAATAGAGGCCTCTTAGCGCTCAGAATGTCCAATTGCAGTTTCTACAGAAAGAGTGTTTCAGAAAGGCTCAATCAAAAGTAAGGTTCAACTCTGTTAGTTGAATGCACAGAACAGAAAGAAGTTTCATACAATGCTTCTGTGTAGTTTATATTTGAACATATTCTTTTTTCCACTATTACCCACTTAGCGCTACGAATGTCCAGTTGCATTTTCTACAGACAGAGTGTTTCAAAACTGCTCAATCAAAAGTATGGTTTAACTCTGTTAGCTGAATGCTCAGATAAGAAAGAAGTTTCACAGAATGCTTCTGTGTAGTTTATATTTGAATATATTCCTTTTTCCACTACTACTCTCTTAGCGCTCCAAATGTCCAGTTGCATTTTCTACAGAAAGAGTGTTCAGATCTGCTCAATCAAAAGTATGGTTTAACTCTGTTAGCTGAATGCACAGATCAGAAAGAAGTTTCACAGAATGTTTCTGTGTAGTTTATATTTGGAGACATTCCTTTTTCCACTATTACCCTCTTAGCGCTCCGAATCTCCACTTGCATTTTCTACAGAAAGAGTGTTTCAGAACGGCTCAATCAAAACTAAGGTTCAACTCTTTTAGTTGAACAAACAGAACAGAAAGAAGTTTCACACAATTCTTCTGTGTAGTTTTTATTTGTAGACATTCTTTTTCCCAATATAGGCCTCCTAGCGCTCAGAATGTCCAATTGCAGTTTCTACAGAAAGAGTGTTTCAGAACGGCTCAATCAAAAGTAAGGTTCAACTCTGTTAGTTGAATGCACAGAACAGAAAGTAGTTTCATACAATGCTTCTGTGTAGTTTATATTTGGACATATTCTTTTTTCCACTATTACCCACTTAGCGCTACGAATGTCCAGTTGCATTTTCTACAGACAGAGTGTTTCAAAACTGCTCAATCAAAAGTATGGTTTAACTCTGTTAGCTGAATGCTCAGATCAGAAAGAAGTTTCACAGAATGCTTCTGTGTAGTTTATATTTGAATATATTCCTTTTTCCACTACTACGCTCTTAGCGCTCCAAATGTCCAGTTGCATTTTCTACAGAAAGAGTGTTCAGATCTGCTCAATCAAAAGTATGGTTTAACTCTGTTAGCTGAATGCACAGATCAGAAAGAAGTTTCACCGAATGATTCTGTGTAGTTTATATTTGAAGACATTCCTTTTTCCACTATTACCCTCTTAGCGCTCCGAATCTCCACTTGCATTTTCTACAAAAAGAGTGTTTCATAACTGCTCAATCAAAAATATGTTTTATCTCTGTTAACTGAATTTACAGATCAGAAATAAGTTTCACAGAATGCATCTGTGTAGTTTTTATTTGAAGATATTCTTTTTCCCAATGTAGGCCTCTTAGCGCTTAGCATGTCCAATTGCAGTTTCTACAGAAAGAGTGTTTCAGAACGGCTCAATCAAAAGTAAGGTTCAACTGTGTTAGTTGAATGCACAGAACAGAAAGAATTTTCACAGAATGCTACTGTGTAGTTTATATTTGAATATATTCCTTTTTCCACTATTACCTTCTTAGCGCTCCGAATGTCCACTTGCATTTTCTACAGAAAGTGTGTTCAGAACTGCGCAATCAAAAGTATGGTTTAACTCTGTTAGCTTAATGAACATATCAGAAATATGTTTCACACAATGCTTCTGTGTAGTTTTTATTTGAAGATATTATTTTTCCCAATAGAGGCCTCTTAGCGCTCAGAATGTCCAATTGCAGTTTCTACAGAAAGAGTGTTTCAGAAAGGCTCAATCAAAATTAAGGTTCAACTCTGTTAGTTGAATGCACAGAACAGAAAGGAGTTTCATACAATGCTTCTGTGTAGTTTATATTTGAACATATTCTTTTTTCCACTATTACCCACTTAGCGCTACGAATATCCAGTTGCATTTTCTACAGACAGAGTGTTTCAAAACTCCTCAATCAAATGTATGGTTTAACTCTGTTAGCTGAATGCTCAGATCAGAAAGAAGTTTCACAGAATGCTTCTCTGTAGTTTATATTTGAATATATTCCTTTTTCCACTACAACTCTCTTAGCGCTCCAAGTGTCCAGTTGCATTTTCTACAGAAAGAGTGTTCAGATCTGCTCAATCAAAAGTATGTTTTAACTCTGTTAGCTGAATGCACAGATCAGAAAGAAGTTTCACAGAATGATTCTGTGTAGTTTATATTTGGAGACATTCCTTTTTCCACTATTACCCTCTTAGCGCTCCGAATCACCACTTGCATTTTCTGCAGAAAGAGTGTTTCAGAACGGCTCAATCAAAACTAAGATTCAACTCTTTTAGTTGAACCAACAGAACAGAAAGAAGTTTCACACAATTCTTCTGTGTAGTTTTTATTTGTAGACATTCTTTTTCCCAATATAGGCCTCCTAGGGCTCAGAATGTCCAATTGCAGTTTCTACAGAAAGAGTGTTTCAGAACGGCTCAATCAAAAGTAAGGTTCAACTCTTTTAGTTGAATGCACAGAACAGAAAGAAGTTTCATACAATGCTTCTGTGTAGTTTATATTTGAACATATTCTTTTTTCCACTATTACCCACTTAGCGCTACGAATGTCCAGTTGCATTTTCTACAGACAGTGTTTCAAAACTGCTCAATCAAAAGTATGGTTTAACTCTGTTAGCTGAATGCTCAGATCAGAAAGAAGTTTCACAGAATGCTTCTGTGTAGTTTATATTTGAATATATTCCTTTTTCCACTACTACGCTCTTAGCGCTCCAAATGTCCAGTTGCATTTTCTACAGAAAGAGTGTTCAGATCTGCTCAATCAAAAGTATGGTTTAACTCTGTTAGCTGAATGCTCAGATAAGAAAGAAGTTTCACAGAATGATTCTGTGTAGTTTATATTTGGCGACATTCCTTTTTCCACTATTACCCTCTTAGCGCTCCGAATCTCCACTTGAATTTTCTACAGAAAGAGTGTTTCAGAACGGCTCAATCAAAACTAAGGTTCAACTCCTTTAGTTGAACAAACAGAACAGAAAGAAGTTTCACACGATTCTTCTGTGTAGTTTTTATTTGTAGACATTCTTTTTCCCAATATAGGCCTCCTAGCGCTCAGAATGTCCAATTGCAGTTTCTACAGAAAGAGTGTTTCAGAACGTCTCAATCAAAAGTAAGGTTCAACTCTGTTATTTGAATGCACAGAACAGAAAGAAGTTTCATACAATGCTTCTGTGTAGTTTATATTTGGACATATTCTTTTTTCCACTATTACCCACTTAGCGCTACGAATGTCCAGTTGCATTTTCTACAGACAGAGTGTTTCAAAACTGCTCAATCAAAAGTATGGTTTAACTCTGTTAGCTGAATGCTCAGATCAGAAAGAAGTTTCACAGAATGCTTCTGTGTAGTTTATATTTGAATATATTCCTTTTTCCACTACTACGCTCTTAGCGCTCCAAATGTCCAGTTGCATTTTCTACAGAAAGAGTGTTCAGATCTGCTCAATCAAAAGTATGGTTTAACTCTGTTAGCTGAATGCACAGATCAGAAAGATGTTTCACCGAATGATTCTGTGTAGTTTATATTTGAAGACATTCCTTTTTCCACTATTACCCTCTTAGCGCTCCGAATCTCCACTTGCATTTTCTACAAAAAGAGTGTTTCATAACTGCTCAATCAAAAATATGTTTTATCTCTGTTAACTGAATTTACAGATCAGAAATAAGTTTCACAGAATGCATCTGTGTAGTTTTTATTTGAAGATATTCTTTTTCCCAATGTTGGCCTCTTAGCGCTTAGCATGTCCATTTGCAGTTTCTACAGAAAGAGTGTTTCAGAACGGCTCCATCAAAAGTAAGGTTCAACTCTGTTAGTTGAATGCACAGAACAGAAAGTATTTTCACAGAATGCTACTGTGTAGTTTATATTTGAATATGTTCCTTTTTCCACTATTACCTTCTTAGCGCTCCGAATGTCCACTTGCATTTTCTACAGAAAGTGTGTTCAGAACTGCGCAATCAAAAGTATGGTTTAACTCTGTTAGCTGAATGCTCAGATCAGAAAGAAGTTTCACAGAATGCTTCTCTGTAGTTTATATTTGAATATATTCCTTTTTCCACTACTACTCTCTTAGCGCTCCAAGTGTCCAGTTGCATTTTCTACAGAAAGAGTGTTCAGATCTGCTCAATCAAAAGTATGTTTTAACTCTGTTAGCTGAATGCACAGATCAGAAAGAAGTTTCACAGAATGATTCTGTGTAGTTTATATTTGGATATATTCCTTTTTCCACTATTACCCTCTTAGCGCTCCGAATGTCCACTTGCATTTTCTACAGAAAGTGTGTTCAGAACTGCGCAATCAAAAGTATGGTTTAACTCTGTTAGCTTAATGAACATATCAGAAATTAGTTTCACACAATGCTTCTGTGTAGTTTTTATTTGAAGATATTATTTTTCCCAATAGAGGCCTCTTAGCGCTCAGAATGTCCAATTGCAGTTTCTACAGAAAGAGTGTTTCAGAAAGGCTCAATCAAAATTAAGGTTCAACTCTGTTAGTTGAATGCACAGAACAGAAAGGAGTTTCATACAATGCTTCTGTGTAGTTTATATTTGAACATATTCTTTTTTCCACTATTACCCACTTAGCGCTACGAATGTCCAGTTGCATTTTCTACAGACAGAGTGTTTCAAAACTCCTCAATCAAAAGTATGGTTTAACTCTGTTAGCTGAATGCTCAGATCAGAAAGAAGTTTCACAGAATGCTTCTGTGTAGTTTATATTTGAATATATTCCTTTTTCCACTACTACTCTCTTAGCGCTCCAAGTGTCCAGTTGCATTTTCTACAGAAAGAGTGTTCAGATCTGCTCAATCAAAAGTATGTTTTAACTCTGTTAGCTGAATGCACAGAACAGAAAGAAGTTTCACAGAATGACTCTGTGTAGTTTATATTTGGAGACATTCCTTTTTCCACTATTACCCTCTTAGCGCTCCGAATCTCCACTTGCATTTTCTGCAGAAAGAGTGTTTCAGAACGGCTCAATCAAAACTAAGGTTCAACTCTTTTAGTTGAACCAACAGAACAGAAAGAAGTTTCACACAATTCTTCTGTGTAGTTTTATTTGTAGACATTCTTTTTCCCAATATAGTCCTCCTAGGGCTCAGAATGTCCAATTGCAGTTTCTACAGAAAGAGTGTTTCAGAACGGCTCAATCAAAAGTAAGGTTCAACTCTGTTAGTTGAATGCACAGAACAGAAAGAAGTTTCATACAATGCTTCTGTGTAGTTTATATTTGAACATATTCTTTTTTCCACTATTACCCACTTAGCGCTACGAATGTCCAGTTGCATTTTCTACAGACAGTGTTTCAAAACTGCTCAATCAAAAGTATGGTTTAACTCTGTTAGCTGAATGCTCAGATCAGAAAGAAGTTTCACAGAATGCTTCTGTGTAGTTTATATTTGAATATATTCCTTTTTCCACTACTACTCTCTTAGCGCTCCAAATGTCCAGTTGCATTTTCTACAGAAAGAGTGTTCAGATCTGCTCAATCAAAAGTATGGTTTATCTCTGTTAGCTGAATGCTCAGATCAGAAAGAAGTTTCACAGAATGCTTCTGTGTAGTTTATATTTGAATATATTCCTTTTTCCACTACTACTCTCTTAGCGCTCCAAATGTCCAGTTGCATTTTCTACAGAAAGAGTGTTCAGATCTGCTCAATCAAAAGTATGGTTTATCTCTGTTAGCTGAATGCACAGATCAGAAAGAAGTTTCACAGAATGATTCTGTGTAGTTTATATTTGGAGACATTCCTTTTTCCACTATTACCCTCTTAGCGCTCCGAATCTCCACTTGCATTTTCTACAGAAAGGGTGTTTCAGAACGGCTCAATCAAAACTAAGGTTCAACTCTTTTAGTTGAACAAACAGAACAGAAAGAAGTTTCACACAATTCTTCTGTGTAGTTTTTATTTGTAGACATTCTTTTTCCCAATATAGGCCTCTTAGCGCTCAGAATGTCCAATTGCAGTTTCTACAGAAAGAGTGTTTCAGAACGGCTCAATCAAAAGTAAGGTTCAACTCTGTTAGTTGAATGCACAGAACAGAAAGAAGTTTCATACAATGCTTCTGTGTAGTTTATATTTGAACATATTCTTTTTTCCACTATTACCCACTTAGCGCTACGAATGTCCAGTTGCATTTTCTACAGACAGAGTGTTTCAAAACTGCTCAATCAAAAGTATGGTTTAACTCTGTTAGCTGAATGCTCAGATCAGAAAGAAGTTTCACAGAATGCTTCTGTGTAGTTTATATTTGAATATATTCCTTTTTCCACTACTACGCTCTTAGCGCTCCAAATGTCCAGTTGCATTTTCTACAGAAAGAGTGTTCAGATCTGCTCAATCAAAAGTATGGTTTAACTCTGTTAGCTGAATGCACAGATCAGAAAGAAGTTTCACCGAATGATTCTGTGTAGTTTATATTTGAAGACATTCCTTTTTCCACTATTACCCTCTTAGCGCTCCGAATCTCCACTTGCATTTTCTACAAAAAGAGTGTTTCATAACTGCTCAATCAAAAATATGTTTTATCTCTGTTAACTGAATTTACAGATCAGAAATAAGTTTCACAGAATGCATCTGTGTAGTTTTTATTTGAAGATATTCTTTTTCCCAATGTAGGCCTCTTAGCGCTTAGCATGTCCAATTGCAGTTTCTACAGAAAGAGTGTTTCAGAACGGCTCAATCAAAAGTAAGGTTCAACTCTGTTAGTTGAATGCACAGAACAGAAAGAATTTTCACAGAATGCTACTGTGTAGTTTATATTTGAATAAATTCCTTTTTCCACTATTACCTTCTTAGCGCTCCGAATGTCCACTTGCATTTTCTACAGAAAGTGTGTTCAGAACTGCGCAATCAAAAGTATGGTTTAACTCTGTTAGCTTAATGAATATATCAGAAATAAGTTTCACACAATGCTTCTGTGTAGTTTTTATTTGAAGATATTATTTTTCCCAATAGAGGCCTCTTAGCGCTCAGAATGTCCAATTGCAGTTTCTACAGAAAGAGTGTTTCAGAACGGCTCAATCAAAAGTAAGGTTCAACTCTTTTAGTTGAATGCACAGAACAGAAAGAAGTTTCATACAATGCTTCTGTGTAGTTTATATTTGAACATATTCTTTTTTCCACTATTACCCACTTAGCGCTACGAATGTCCAGTTGCATTTTCTACAGACAGTGTTTCAAAACTGCTCAATCAAAAGTATGGTTTAACTCTGTTAGCTGAATGCTCAGATCAGAAAGAAGTTTCACAGAATGCTTCTGTGTAGTTTATATTTGAATATATTCCTTTTTCCACTACTACGCTCTTAGCGCTCCAAATGTCCAGTTGCATTTTCTACAGAAAGAGTGTTCAGATCTGCTCAATCAAAAGTATGGTTTAACTCTGTTAGCTGAATGCTCAGATAAGAAAGAAGTTTCACAGAATGATTCTGTGTAGTTTATATTTGGCGACATTCCTTTTTCCACTATTACCCTCTTAGCGCTCCGAATCTCCACTTGAATTTTCTACAGAAAGAGTGTTTCAGAACGGCTCAATCAAAACTAAGGTACAACTCCTTTAGTTGAACAAACAGAACAGAAAGAAGTTTCACACGATTCTTCTGTGTAGTTTTTATTTGTAGACATTCTTTTTCCCAATATAGGCCTCCTAGCGCTCAGAATGTCCAATTGCAGTTTCTACAGAAAGAGTGTTTCAGAACGGCTCAATCAAAAGTAAGGTTCAACTCTGTTATTTGAATGCACAGAACAGAAAGAAGTTTCATACAATGCTTCTGTGTAGTTTATATTTGGACATATTCTTTTTTCCACTATTACCCACTTAGCGCTACGAATGTCCAGTTGCATTTTCTACAGACAGAGTGTTTCAAAACTGCTCAATCAAAAGTATGGTTTAACTCTGTTAGCTGAATGCTCAGATCAGAAAGAAGTTTCACAGAATGCTTCTGTGTAGTTTATATTTGAATATATTCCTTTTTCCACTACTACGCTCTTAGCGCTCCAAATGTCCAGTTGCATTTTCTACAGAAAGAGTGTTCAGATCTGCTCAATCAAAAGTATGGTTTAACTCTGTTAGCTGAATGCACAGATCAGAAAGAAGTTTCACCGAATGATTCTGTGTAGTTTATATTGGAAGACATTCCTTTTTCCACTATTACCCTCTTAGCGCTGCGAATCTCCACTTGCATTTTCTACAAAAAGAGTGTTTCATAACTGCTCAATCAAAAATATGTTTTATCTCTGTTAACTGAATTTACAGATCAGAAATAAGTTTCACAGAATGCATCTGTGTAGTTTTTATTTGAAGATATTCTTTTTCCCAATGTTGGCCTCTTAGCGCTTAGCTTGTCCATTTGCAGTTTCTACAGAAAGAGTGTTTCAGAACGGCTCCATCAAAAGTAAGGTTCAACTCTGTTAGTTGAATGCACAGTACAGAAAGAATTTTCACAGAATGCTACTGTGTAGTTTATATTTGAATATGTTCCTTTTTCCACTATTACCTTCTTAGCGCTCCGAATGTCCACTTGCATTTTCTACAGAAAGTGTGTTCAGAACTGCGCAATCAAAAGTATGGTTTAACTCTGTTAGCTGAATGCTCAGATCAGAAAGAAGCTTCACAGAATGCTTCTCTGTAGTTTATATTTGAATATATTCCTTTTTCCACTACTACTCTCTTAGCGCTCCAAGTGTCCAGTTGCATTTTCCACAGAAAGAGTGTTCAGATCTGCTCAATCAAAAGTATGTTTTAACTCTGTTAGCTGAATGCACAGATCAGAAAGAAGTTTCACAGAATGATTCTGTGTAGTTTATATTTGGATATATTCCTTTTTCCACTATTACCCTCTTAGCGCTCCGAATGTCCACTTGCATTTTCTACAGAAAGTGTGTTCAGAACTGCGCAATCAAAAGTATGGTTTAACTCTGTTAGCTTAATGAACATATCAGAAATTAGTTTCACACAATGCTTCTGTGTAGTTTTTATTTGAAGATATTATTTTTCCCAATAGAGGCCTCTTAGCGCTCAGAATGTCCAATTGCAGTTTCTACAGAAAGAGTGTTTCAGAAAGGCTCAATCAAAATTAAGGTTCAACTCTGTTAGTTGAATGCACAGAACAGAAAGGAGTTTCATACAATGCTTCTGTGTAGTTTATATTTGAACATATTCTTTTTTCCACTATTACCCACTTAGCGCTACGAATGTCCAGTTGCATTTTCTACAGACAGAGTGTTTCAAAACTCCTCAATCAAAAGTATGGTTTAACTCTGTTAGCTGAATGCTCAGATCAGAAAGAAGTTTCACAGAATGCTTCTGTGTAGTTTATATTTGAATATATTCCTTTTTCCACTACTACTCTCTTAGCGCTCCAAGTGTCCAGTTGCATTTTCTACAGAAAGAGTGTTCAGATCTGCTCAATCAAAAGTATGTTTTAACTCTGTTAGCTGAATGCACAGAACAGAAAGAAGTTTCACAGAATGACTCTGTGTAGTTTATATTTGGAGACATTCCTTTTTCCACTATTACCCTCTTAGCGCTCCGAATCTCCACTTGCATTTTCTGCAGAAAGAGTGTTTCAGAACGGCTCAATCAAAACTAAGGTTCAACTCTTTTAGTTGAACCAACAGAACAGAAAGAAGTTTCACACAATTCTTCTGTGTAGTTTTATTTGTAGACATTCTTTTTCCCAATATAGGCCTCCTAGGGCTCAGAATGTCCAATTGCAGTTTCTACAGAAAGAGTGTTTCAGAACGGCTCAATCAAAAGTAAGGTTCAACTCTGTTAGTTGAATGCACAGAACAGAAAGAAGTTTCATACAATGCTTCTGTGTAGTTTATATTTGAACATATTCTTTTTTCCACTATTACCCACTTAGCGCTACGAATGTCCAGTTGCATTTTCTACAGACAGTGTTTCAAAACTGCTCAATCAAAAGTATGGTTTAACTCTGTTAGCTGAATGCTCAGATCAGAAAGAAGTTTCACAGAATGCTTCTGTGTAGTTTATATTTGAATATATTCCTTTTTCCACTACTACTCTCTTAGCGCTCCAAATGTCCAGTTGCATTTTCTACAGAAAGAGTGTTCAGATCTGCTCAATCAAAAGTATGGTTTATCTCTGTTAGCTGAATGCTCAGATCAGAAAGAAGTTTCACAGAATGCTTCTGTGTAGTTTATATTTGAATATATTCCTTTTTCCACTACTACTCTCTTAGCGCTCCAAATGTCCAGTTGCATTTTCTACAGAAAGAGTGTTCAGATCTGCTCAATCAAAAGTATGGTTTATCTCTGTTAGCTGAATGCACAGATCAGAAAGAAGTTTCACAGAATGATTCTGTGTAGTTTATATTTGGAGACATTCCTTTTTCCACTATTACCCTCTTAGCGCTCCGAATCTCCACTTGCATTTTCTACAGAAAGAGTGTTTCAGAACGGCTCAATCAAAACTAAGGTTCAACTCTTTTAGTTGAACAAACAGAACAGAAAGAAGTTTCACACAATTCTTCTGTGTAGTTTTTATTTGTAGACATTCTTTTTCCCAATATAGGCCTCTTAGCGCTCAGAATGTCCAATTGCAGTTTCTACAGAAAGAGTGTTTCAGAACGGCTCAATCAAAAGTAAGGTTCAACTCTGTTAGTTGAATGCACAGAACAGAAAGAAGTTTCATACAATGCTTCTGTGTAGTTTATATTTGAACATATTCTTTTTTCCACTATTACCCACTTAGCGCTACGAATGTCCAGTTGCATTTTCTACAGACAGTGTTTCAAAACTGCTCAATCAAAAGTATGGTTTAACTCTGTTAGCTGAATGCTCAGATCAGAAAGAAGTTTCACAGAATGCTTCTGTGTAGTTTATATTTGAATATATTCCTTTTTCCACTACTACTCTCTTAGCGCTCCAAATGTCCAGTTGCATTTTCTACAGAAAGAGTGTTCAGATCTGCTCAATCAAAAGTATGGTTTATCTCTGTTAGCTGAATGCTCAGATCAGAAAGAAGTTTCACAGAATGCTTCTGTGTAGTTTATATTTGAATATATTCCTTTTTCCACTACTACTCTCTTAGCGCTCCAAATGTCCAGTTGCATTTTCTACAGAAAGAGTGTTCAGATCTGCTCAATCAAAAGTATGGTTTATCTCTGTTAGCTGAATGCACAGATCGAAAGAAGTTTCACAGAATGATTCTGTGTAGTTTATATTTGGAGACATTCCTTTTTCCACTATTACCCTCTTAGCGCTCCGAATCTCCACTTGCATTTTCTACAAAAAGAGTGTTTCATAACTGCTCAATCAAAAATATGTTTTATCTCTGTTAACTGAATTTACAGATCAGAAATAAGTTTCACAGAATGCATCTGTGTAGTTTTTATTTGAAGATATTCTTTTTCCCAATGTAGGCCTCTTAGCGCTTAGCATGTCCAATAGCAGTTTCTACAGAAAGAGTGTTTCAGAACGGCTCAATCAAAAGTAAGGTTCAACTCTGTTAGTTGAATGCACAGAACAGAAAGAATTTTCACAGAATGCTACTGTGTAGTTTAAATTTGAATATATTCCTTTTTCCACTATTACCCTCTTAGCGCTCCGAATGTCCACTTGCATTTTCTACAGAAAGAGTGTTCAGAACTGCGCAATCAAAAGTATGGTTTAGCTCTGTTAGCTTAATGAACATATCAGAAATAAGTTTCACACAATGCTTCTGTGTAGTTTTTATTTGAAGATATTATTTTTCCCAATAGAGGCCTCTTAGCGCTCAGAATGTCCAATTGCAGTTTCTACAGAAAGAGTGTTTCAGAAAGGCTCAATCAAAATTAAGGTTCAACTCTGTTAGTTGAATGCACAGAACAGAAAGGAGTTTCATACAATGCTTCTGTGTAGTTTATATTTGAACATATTCTTTTTTCCACTATTACCCACTTAGCGCTACGAATGTCCAGTTGCATTTTCTACAGACAGAGTGTTTCAAAACTCCTCAATCAAAAGTATGGTTTAACTCTGTTAGCTGAATGCTCAGATCAGAAAGAAGTTTCACAGAATGCTTCTGTGTAGTTTATATTTGAATATATTCCTTTTTCCACTACTACTCTCTTAGCGCTCCAAGTGTCCAGTTGCATTTTCTACAGAAAGAGTGTTCAGATCTGCTCAATCAAAAGTATGTTTTAACTCTGTTAGCTGAATGCACAGAACAGAAAGAAGTTTCACAGAATGACTCTGTGTAGTTTATATTTGGAGACATTCCTTTTTCCACTATTACCCTCTTAGCGCTCCGAATCTCCACTTGCATTTTCTGCAGAAAGAGTGTTTCAGAACGGCTCAATCAAAACTAAGGTTCAACTCTTTTAGTTGAACCAACAGAACAGAAAGAAGTTTCACACAATTCTTCTGTGTAGTTTTATTTGTAGACATTCTTTTTCCCAATATAGGTCTCCTAGGGCTCAGAATGTCCAATTGCAGTTTCTACAGAAAGAGTGTTTCAGAACGGCTCAATCAAAAGTAAGGTTCAACTCTGTTAGTTGAATGCACAGAACAGAAAGAAGTTTCATACAATGCTTCTGTGTAGTTTATATTTGAACATATTCTTTTTTCGACTATTACCCACTTAGCGCTACGAATGTCCAGTTGCATTTTCTACAGACAGTGTTTCAAAACTGCTCAATCAAAAGTATGGTTTAACTCTGTTAGCTGAATGCTCAGATCAGAAAGAAGTTTCACAGAATGCTTCTGTGTAGTTTATATTTGAATATATTCCTTTTTCCACTACTACTCTCTTAGCGCTCCAAATGTCCAGTTGCATTTTCTACAGAAAGAGTGTTCAGATCTGCTCAATCAAAAGTATGGTTTATCTCTGTTAGCTGAATGCTCAGATCAGAAAGAAGTTTCACAGAATGCTTCTGTGTAGTTTATATTTGAATATATTCCTTTTTCCACTACTACTCTCTTAGCGCTCCAAATGTCCAGTTGCATTTTCTACAGAAAGAGTGTTCAGATCTGCTCAATCAAAAGTATGGTTTATCTCTGTTAGCTGAATGCACAGATCAGAAAGAAGTTTCACAGAATGATTCTGTGTAGTTTATATTTGGAGACATTCCTTTTTCCACTATTACCCTCTTAGCGCTCCGAATCTCCACTTGCATTTTCTACAGAAAGAGTGTTTCAGAACGGATCAATCAAAACTAAGGTTCAACTCTTTTAGTTGAACAAACAGAACAGAAAGAAGTTTCACACAATTCTTCTGTGTAGTTTTTATTTGTAGACATTCTTTTTCCCAATATAGGCCTCTTAGCGCTCAGAATGTCCAATTGCAGTTTCTACAGAAAGAGTGTTTCAGAACGGCTCAATCAAAAGTAAGGTTCAACTCTGTTAGTTGAATGCACAGAACAGAAAGAAGTTTCATACAATGCTTCTGTGTAGTTTATATTTGAACATATTCTTTTTTCCACTATTACCCACTTAGCGCTACGAATGTCCAGTTGCATTTTCTACAGACAGAGTGTTTCAAAACTGCTCAATCAAAAGTATGGTTTAACTCTGTTAGCTGAATGCTCAGATCGGAAAGAAGTTTCACAGAATGCTTCTGTGTAGTTTATATTTGAATATATTCCTTTTTCCACTACTACGCTCTTAGCGCTCCAAATGTCCAGTTGCATTTTCTACAGAAAGAGTGTTCAGATCTGCTCAATCAAAAGTATGGTTTAACTCTGTTAGCTGAATGCACAGATCAGAAAGAAGTTTCACCAAATGATTCTGTGTAGTTTATATTTGAAGACATTCCTTTTTCCACTATTACCCTCTTAGCGCTCCGAATCTCCACTTGCATTTTCTACAAAAAGAGTGTTTCATAACTGCTCAATCAAAAATATGTTTTATCTCTGTTAACTGAATTTACAGATCAGAAATACGTTTCACAGAATGCATCTGTGTAGTTTTTATTTGAAGATATTCTTTTTCCCAATGTAGGCCTCTTAGCGCTTAGCATGTCCAATTGCAGTTTCTACAGAAAGAGTGTTTCAGAACGGCTCAATCAAAAGTAAGGTTCAACTCTGTTAGTTGAATGCACAGAACAGAAAGAATTTTCACAGAATGCTACTGTGTAGTTTATATTTGAATATATTCCTTTTTCCACTATTACCTTCTTAGCGCTCCGAATGTCCACTTGCATTTTCTACAGAAAGTGTGTTCAGAACTGCGCAATCAAAAGTATGGTTTAACTCTGTTAGCTTAATGAACATATCAGAAATAAGTTTCACACAATGCTTCTGTGTAGTTTTTATTTGAAGATATTATTTTTCCCAATAGAGGCCTCTTAGCGCTCAGAATGTCCAATTGCAGTTTCTACAGAAAGAGTGTTTCAGAAAGGCTCAATCAAAATTAAGGTTCAACTCTGTTAGTTGAATGCACAGAACAGAAAGGAGTTTCATACAATGCTTCTGTGTAGTTTATATTTGAACATATTCTTTTTTCCACTATTACCCACTTAGCGCTACGAATATCCAGTTGCATTTTCTACAGACAGAGTGTTTCAAAACTCCTCAATCAAATGTATGGTTTAACTCTGTTAGCTGAATGCTCAGATCAGAAAGAAGTTTCACAGAATGCTTCTCTGTAGTTTATATTTGAATATATTCCTTTTTCCACTACTACTCTCTTAGCGCTCCAAGTGTCCAGTTGCATTTTCTACAGAAAGAGTGTTCAGATCTGCTCAATCAAAAGTATGTTTTAACTCTGTTAGCTGAATGCACAGATCAGAAAGAAGTTTCACAGAATGATTCTGTGTAGTTTATATTTGGAGACATTCCTTTTTCCACTATTACCCTCTTAGCGCTCCGAATCTCCACTTGCATTTTCTGCAGAAAGAGTGTTTCAGAACGGCTCAATCAAAACTAAGATTCAACTCTTTTAGTTGAACCAACAGAACAGAAAGAAGTTTCACACAATTCTTCTGTGTAGTTTTTATTTGTAGACATTCTTTTTCCCAATATAGGCCTCCTAGGGCTCAGAATGTCCAATTGCAGTTTCTACAGAAAGAGTGTTTCAGAACGGCTCAATCAAAAGTAAGGTTCAACTCTTTTAGTTGAATGCACAGAACAGAAAGAAGTTTCATACAATGCTTCTGTGTAGTTTATATATGAACATATTCTTTTTTCCACTATTACCCACTTAGCGCTACGAATGTCCAGTTGCATTTTCTACAGACAGTGTTTCAAAACTGCTCAATCAAAAGTATGGTTTAACTCTGTTAGCTGAATGCTCAGATCAGAAAGAAGTTTCACAGAATGCTTCTGTGTATAGTTTATATTTGAATATATTCCTTTTTCCACTACTACGCTCTTAGCGCTCCAAATGTCCAGTTGCATTTTCTACAGAAAGAGTGTTCAGATCTGCTCAATCAAAAGTATGGTTTAACTCTGTTAGCTGAATGCTCAGATCAGAAAGAAGTTTCACAGAATGATTCTGTGTAGTTTATATTTGGCGACATTCCTTTTTCCACTATTACCCTCTTAGCGCTACGAATCTCCACTTGAATTTTCTACAGAAAGTGTGTTTCAGAACGGCTCAATCAAAACTAAGGTTCAACTCTTTTAGTTGAACAAACAGAACAGAAAGAAGTTTCACACAATTCTTCTGTGTAGTTTTTATTTGTAGACATTCTTTTTCCCAATATAGGCCTCCTAGCGCTCAGAATGTCCAATTGCAGTTTCTACAGAAAGAGTGTTTCAGAACGGCTCAATCAAAAGTAAGGTTCAACCCTGTTAGTTGAATGCACAGAACAGAAAGAAGTTTCATACAATGCTTCTGTGTAGTTTATATTTCAACATATTCTTTTTTCCACTATTACCCACTTAGCGCTACGAATGTCCAGTTGCATATTCTACAGACAGTGTTTCAAAACTGCTCAATCAAAAGTATGGTTTAAGTCTGTTAGCTGAATGCTCAGATCAGAAAGAATTTTCACAGAATGCTTCTGTGTAGTTTATATATGAATATATTCCTTTTTCCACTACTACTCTCTTAGCGCTCCAAATGTCCAGTTGCATTTTCTACAGAAAGAGTGTTCAGATCTGCTCAATCAAAAGTATGGTTTATCTCTGTTAGCTGAATGCTCAGATCAGAAAGAAGTTTCACAGAATGCTTCTGTGTAGTTTATATTTGAATATATTCCTTTTTCCACTACTACTCTCTTAGCGCTCCAAATGTCCAGTTGCATTTTCTACAGAAAGAGTGTTCAGATCTGCTCAATCAAAAGTATGGTTTATCTCTGTTAGCTGAATGCACAGATCAGAAAGAAGTTTCACAGAATGATTCTGTGTAGTTTATATTTGGAGACATTCCTTTTTCCACTATTACCCTCTTAGCGCTCCGAATCTCCACTTGCATTTTCTACAGAAAGAGTGTTTCAGAACGGCTCAATCAAAACTAAGGTTCAACTCTTTTAGTTGAACAAACAGAACAGAAAGAAGTTTCACACAATTCTTCTGTGTAGTTTTTATTTGTAGACATTCTTTTTCCCAATATAGGCCTCTTAGCGCTCAGAATGTCCAATTGCAGTTTCTACAGAAAGAGTGTTTCAGAACGGCTCAATCAAAAGTAAGGTTCAACTCTGTTAGTTGAATGCACAGAACAGAAAGAAGTTTCATACAATGCTTCTGTGTAGTTTATATTTGAACATATTCTTTTTTCCACTATTACCCACTTAGCGCTACGAATGTCCAGTTGCATTTTCTACAGACAGAGTGTTTCAAAACTGCTCAATCAAAAGTATGGTTTAACTCTGTTAGCTGAATGCTCAGATCAGAAAGAAGTTTCACAGAATGCTTCTGTGTAGTTTATATTTGAATATATTCCTTTTTCCACTACTACGCTCTTAGCGCTCCAAATGTCCAGTTGCATTTTCTACAGAAAGAGTGTTCAGATCTGCTCAATCAAAAGTATGGTTTAACTCTGTTAGCTGAATGCACAGATCAGAAAGAAGTTTCACCGAATGATTCTGTGTAGTTTATATTTGAAGACATTCCTTTTTCCACTATTACCCTCTTAGCGCTCCGAATCTCCACTTGCATTTTCTACAAAAAGAGTGTTTCATAACTGCTCAATCAAAAATATGTTTTATCTCTGTTAACTGAATTTACAGATCAGAAATAAGTTTCACAGAATGCATCTGTGTAGTTTTTATTTGAAGATATTCTTTTTCCCAATGTAGGCCTCTTAGCGCTTAGCATGTCCAATTGCAGTTTCTACAGAAAGAGTGTTTCAGAACGGCTCAATCAAAAGTAAGGTTCAACTCTGTTAGTTGAATGCACAGAACAGAAAGAATTTTCACAGAATGCTACTGTGTAGTTTATATTTGAATATATTCCTTTTTCCACTATTACCTTCTTAGCGCTCCGAATGTCCACTTGCATTTTCTACAGAAAGTGTGTTCAGAACTGCGCAATCAAAAGTATGGTTTAACTCTGTTAGCTTAATGAACATATCAGAAATAAGTTTCACACAATGCTTCTGTGTAGTTTTTATTTGAAGATATTATTTTTCCCAATAGAGGCCTCTTAGCGCTCAGAATGTCCAATTGCAGTTTCTACAGAAAGAGTGTTTCAGAAAGGCTCAATCAAAATTAAGGTTCAACTCTGTTAGTTGAATGCACAGAACAGAAAGGAGTTTCATACAATGCTTCTGTGTAGTTTATATTTGAACATATTCTTTTTTCCACTATTACCCACTTAGCGCTACGAATATCCAGTTGCATTTTCTACAGACAGAGTGTTTCAAAACTCCTCAATCAAATGTATGGTTTAACTCTGTTAGCTGAATGCTCAGATCAGAAAGAAGTTTCACAGAATGCTTCTCTGTAGTTTATATTTGAATATATTCCTTTTTCCACTACTACTCTCTTAGCGCTCCAAGTGTCCAGTTGCATTTTCTACAGAAAGAGTGTTCAGATCTGCTCAATCAAAAGTATGTTTTAACTCTGTTAGCTGAATGCACAGATCAGAAAGAAGTTTCACAGAATGATTCTGTGTAGTTTATATTTGGAGACATTCCTTTTTCCACTATTACCCTCTTAGCGCTCCGAATCTCCACTTGCATTTTCTGCAGAAAGAGTGTTTCAGAACGGCTCAATCAAAACTAAGATTCAACTCTTTTAGTTGAACCAACAGAACAGAAAGAAGTTTCACACAATTCTTCTGTGTAGTTTTTATTTGTAGACATTCTTTTTCCCAATATAGGCATCCTAGGGCTCAGAATGTCCAATTGCAGTTTCTACAGAAAGAGTGTTTCAGAACGGCTCAATCAAAAGTAAGGTTCAACTCTTTTAGTTGAATGCACAGAACAGAAAGAAGTTTCATACAATGCTTCTGTGTAGTTTATATTTGAACATATTCTTTTTTCCACTATTACCCACTTAGCGCTACGAATGTCCAGTTGCATTTTCTACAGACAGTGTTTCAAAACTGCTCAATCAAAAGTATGGTTTAACTCTGTTAGCTGAATGCTCAGATCAGAAAGAAGTTTCACAGAATGCTTCTGTGTAGTTTATATTTGAATATATTCCTTTTTCCACTACTACGCTCTTAGCGCTCCAAATGTCCAGTTGCATTTTCTACAGAAAGAGTGTTCAGATCTGCTCAATCAAAAGTATGGTTTAACTCTGTTAGCTGAATGCTCAGATCAGAAATAAGTTTCACAGAATGATTCTGTGTAGTTTATATTTGGCGACATTCCTTTTTCCACTATTACCCTCTTAGCGCTATGAATCTCCACTTGAATTTTCTACAGAAAGTGTGTTTCAGAACGGCTCAATCAAAACTAAGGTTCAACTCTTTTAGTTGAACAAACAGAACAGAAAGAAGTTTCACACAATTCTTCTGTGTAGTTTTTATTTGTAGACATTCTTTTTCCCAATATAGGCCTCCTAGCGCTCAGAATGTCCAATTGCAGTTTCTACAGAAAGAGTGTTTCAGAACGGCTCAATCAAAAGTAAGGTTCAACCCTGTTAGTTGAATGCACAGAACAGAAAGAAGTTTCATACAATGCTTCTGTGTAGTTTATATTTGGACATATTCTTTTTTCCACTATTACCCACTTAGCGCTACGAATGTCCAGTTGCATTTTCTACAGACAGAGTATTTCAAAACTGCTCAATCAAAAGTATGGTTTAACTCTGTTAGCTGAATGCTCAGATCAGAAAGAAGTTTCACAGAATGCTTCTGTGTAGTTTATATTTGAATATATTCCTTTTTCCACTACTACGCTCTTAGCGCTCCAAATGTCCAGTTGCATTTTCTACAGAAAGAGTGTTCAGATCTGCTCAATCAAAAGTATGGTTTAACTCTGTTAGCTGAATGCACAGATCAGAAAGAAGTTTCACCGAATGATTCTGTGTAGTTTATATTTGAAGACATTCCTTTTTCCACTATTACCCTCTTAGCGCTCCGAATCTCCACTTGCATTTTCTACAAAAAGAGTGTTTCATAACTGCTCAATCAAAAATATGTTTTATCTCTGTTAACTGAATTTACAGATCAGAAATAAGTTTCACAGAATGCATCTGTGTAGTTTTTATTTGAAGATATTCTTTTTCCCAATGTTGGCCTCTTAGCGCTTAGCATGTCCATTTGCAGTTTCTACAGAAAGAGTGTTTCAGAACGGCTCCATCAAAAGTAAGGTTCAACTCTGTTAGTTGAATGCACAGAACAGAAAGAATTTTCACAGAATGCTACTGTGTAGTTTATATTTGAATATGTTCTTTTTTCCACTATTACCTTCTTAGCGCTCCGAATGTCCACTTGCATTTTCTACAGAAAGTGTGTTCAGAACTGCGCAATCAAAAGTATGGTTTAACTCTGTTAGCTGAATGCTCAGATCAGAAAGAAGTTTCACAGAATGCTTCTCTGTAGTTTATATTTGAATATATTCCTTTTTCCACTACTACTCTCTTAGCGATCCAAGTGTCCAGTTGCATTTTCTACAGAAAGAGTGTTCAGATCTGCTCAATCAAAAGTATGTTTTAACTCTGTTAGCTGAATGCACAGATCAGAAAGAAGTTTCACAGAATGATTCTGTGTAGTTTATATTTGGATATATTCCTTTTTCCACTATTACCTTCTTAGCGCTCCGAATGTCCACTTGCATTTTCTACAGAAAGGGTGTTCAGAACTGCGCAATCAAAAGTATGGTTTAACTCTGTTAGCTTAATGAACATATCAGAAATTAGTTTCACACAATGCTTCTGTGTAGTTTTTATTTGAAGATATTATTTTTCCCAATAGAGGCCTCTTAGCGCTCAGAATGTCCAAGTGCAGTTTCTACAGAAAGAGTGTTTCAGAACGGCTCAATCAAAAGTAAGGTTCAACTCTGTTAGTTGAATGCACAGAACAGAAAGATGTTTCATACAATGCTTCTGTGTAGTTTATATTTGAACATATTCTTTTTTCCTCTATTACCCACTTAGCGCTACGAATGTCCAGTTGCATTTTCTACAGACAGAGTGTTTCAAAACTGCTCAATCAAAAGAATGGTTTAACTCTGTTAGCTGAATGCTCAGAACAGAAAGAAGTTTCACAGAATGCTTCTGTGTAGTTTATATTTGAATATATTACTTTTTCCACTACTACGCTCTTAGCGCTCCAAATGTCCAGTTGCATTTTCTACAGAAAGAGTGTTCAGATCTGCTCAATCAAAAGTATGGTTTAACTCTGTTAGCTGAATGCACAGATCAGAAAGAAGTTTCACCGAATGATTCTGTGTAGTTTATATTTGAAGACATTCCTTTTTCCACTATTACCCTCTTAGCGCTCCGAATCTCCACTTGCATTTTCTTCAAAAAGAGTGTTTCATAACTGCTCAATCAAAAATATGTTTTATCTCTGTTAACTGAATTTACAGATCAGAAATAAGTTTCACAGAATGCATCTGTGTAGTTTTTATTTGAAGATATTCTTTTTCCCAATGTAGGCCTCTTAGCGCTTAGCATGTCCAATTGCAGTTTCCACAGAAAGAGTGTTTCAGAACGGCTCAATCAAAAGTAAGGTTCAACTCTGTTAGTTGAATGCACAGAACAGAAAGAATTTTCACAGAATGCTACTGTGTAGTTTATATTTGAATATATTCCTTTTTCCACTATTACCCTCTTAGCGCTCCGAATGTCCACTTGCATTTTCTACAGAAAGAGTGTTCAGAACTGCGCAATCAAAAGTATGGTTTAACTCTGTTAGCTTAATGAACATATGAGAAATAAGTTTCACACAATGCTTCTGTGTAGTTTTTATTTGAAGATATTATTTTCCCCAATAGAGTCCTCTTAGCGCTCAGAATGTCCAATTGCAGTTTCTACAGAAAGAGTGTTTCAGAAAGGCTCAATCCAAAGTAAGGTTCAACTCTGTTAGTTGAATGCACAGAACAGAAAGAAGTTTCATACAATGCTTCTGTGTAGTTTATATTTGAACATATTCTTTTTTCCACTATTACCCACTTAGCGCTACGAATGTCCAGTTGCATTTTCTACAGACAGAGTGTTTCAAAACTGCTCAATCAAAAGTATGGTTTAACTCTGTTAGCTGAATGCACAGATCAGAAAGAAGTTTCACAGAATGCTTCTGTGTAGTTTATATTTGAATATATTCCTTTTTCCACTACTACTCTCTTAGCGCTCCAAATGTCCAGTTGCATTTTCTACAGAAAGAGTGTTCAGATCTGCTCAATCAAAAGTATGGTTTAACTCTGTTAGCTGAATGCATAGATCAGAAAGAAGTTTCACAGAATGATTCTGTGTAGTTTATATTTGGAGACATTCCTTTTTCCACTATTACCCTCTTAGCGCTCCGAATCTCCACTTGCATTTTCTACAGAAAGTGTGTTTCAGAACGGCTCAATCAAAACTAATGTTCAACTCTTTTAGTTGAACAAACAGAACAGAAAGAAGTTTCACACAATTCTTCTGTGTAGTTTTTATTTGTAGACATTCTTTTTCCCAATATAGGCCTCTTAGCGCTCAGAATGTCCAATTGCAGTTTCTACAGAAAGAGTGTTTCAGAACGGCTCAATCAAAAGTAAGGTTCAACTCTGTTAGTTGAATGCACAGAACAGAAAGAAGTTTCATACAATGCTTCTGTGTAGTTTATATTTGAACATATTCTTTTTTCCACTATTACCCACTTAGCGCTACGAATGTCCAGTTGCATTTTCTACAGACAGAGTGTTTCAAAACTGCTCAATCAAAAGTATGGTTTAACTCTGTTAGCTGAATGCTCAGATCAGAAAGAAGTTTCACAGAATGCTTCTGTGTAGTTTATATTTGAATATATTCCTTTTTCCACTACTACTCTCTTAGCTCTCCAAATGTCCAGTTGCATTTTCTACAGAAAGAGTGTTCAGATCTGCTCAATCAAAAGTATGGTTTAACTCTGTTAGCTGAATGCACAGATCAGAAAGAAGTTTCACAGAATGATTCTGTGTAGTTTATATTTGGAGACATTCCTTTTTCCACTATTACCCTCTTAGCGCTCCGAATCTCCACTTGCATTTTCTACAGAAAGAGTGTTTCAGAACGGCTCAATCAAAACTAAGGTTCAACTCTTTTAGTTGAACAAACAGAACAGAAAGAAGTTTCACACAATTCTTCTGTGTAGTTTTTATTTGTAGACATTCTTTTTCCCAATATAGGCCTCTTAGCACTCAGAATGTCCAATTGCAGTTTCTACAGAAAGAGTGTTTCAGAACGGCTCAATCAAAAGTAAGGTTCAACTCTGTTAGTTGAATGCACAGAACAGAAAGTAGTTTCATACAATGCTTCTGTGTAGTTTATATTTGAACATATTCTTTTTTCCACTATTACCCACTTAGCGCTACGAATGTCCAGTTGCATTTTCTACAGACAGAGTGTTTCAAAACTGCTCAATCAAAAGTATGGTTTAACTCTGTTAGCTGAATGCTCAGATCAGAAAGAAGTTTCACAGAATGCTTCTGTGTAGTTTATATTTGAATATATTCCTTTTTCCACTACTACGCTCTTAACGCTCCAAATGTCCAGTTGCATTTTCTACAGAAAGAGTGTTCAGACCTGCTCAATCAAAAGTATGGTTTAACTCTGTTAGCTGAATGCACAGATTAGAAAGAAGTTTCACCGAATGATTCTGTGTACTTTATATTTGAAGACATTCGTTTTTCCACTATTACCCTCTTAGCGCTCCGAATCTCCACTTGCATTTTCTACAAAAAGAGTGTTTCATAACTGCTCAATCAAAAATATGTTTTATCTCTGTTAACTGAATTTACAGATCAGAAATTAGTTTCACAGAATGCATCTTTGTAGTTTTTATTTCAAGATATTATTTTTCCCAATGTAGGCCTCTTAGCGCTTAGCATGTCCAATTGCAGTTTCCACAGAAAGAGTGTTTCAGAACGGCTCAATCAAAAGTAAGGTTCAACTCTGTTAGTGGAATGCACAGAACAGAAAGAATTTTCACAGAATGCTACTGTGTAGTTTATATTTGAATATATTCCTTTTTCCACTATTACCCTCTTAGCTCTCCGAATGTCCACTTGCATTTTCTACAGAAAGAGTGTTCAGAACTGCGCAATCAAAAGTATGGTTTAACTCTGTTAGCTTAATGAATATATCAGAAATAAGTTTCACACAATGCTTCTGTGTAGTTTTTATTTGAAGATATTATTTTCCCCAATAGAGGCCTCTTAGCGCTCAGAATGTCCAATTGCAGTTTCTACAGAAAGAGTGTTTCAGAAAGGCTCAATCAAAAGTAAGGTTCAACTCTGTTAGTTGAATGCACAGAACAGAAAAAATTTTCATACAATGCTTCTGTGTAGTTTATATTTGAACATATTCTTTTTTCCACTATTACCCACTTAGCGCTACGAATGTCCAGTTGCATTTTCTACAGACAGAGTGTTTCAAAACTGCTCAATCAAAAGTATGGTTTAACTCTGTTAGCTGAATGCTCAGATCAGAAAGAAGTTTCACAGAATGCTTCTGTGTAGTTTATATTTGAATATATTCCTTTTTCCACTACTACTCTCTTAGCGCCCCAAATGTCCAGTTGCATTTTCTACAGAAAGAGTGTTCAGATCTGCTCAATCAAAAGTATGGTTTAACTTTGTTAGCTGAATGCACAGATCAGAAAGAAGTTTCACAGAATGATTCTGTGTAGTTTATATTTGGAGACATTCCTTTTTCCACTAAGACCCTCTTAGCGCTCCGAATCTCCACTTGCGTTTTCTACAGAAAGAGTGTTTCAGAACAGCTCAATCAAAACTAAGGTTCAACTCTTTTAGTTGAACAAACAGAACAGAAAGAAGTTTCACACAATTCTTCTGTGTAGTTTTTATTTGTAGACATTCTTTTTCCCAATATAGGCCTCTTAGCGCTCAGAATGTCCAATTGCAGTTTCTACAGAAAGAGTGTTTCAGAACGGCTCAATCAAAAGTAAGGTTCAACTCTGTTAGTTGAATGCACAGAACAGAAAGAAGTTTCATACAATGCTTCTGTGTAGTTTATATTTGAACATATTCTTTTTTCCACTATTACCCACTTAGCGCTACGAATGTCCAGTTGCATTTTCTACAGACAGAGTGTTTCAAAACTGCTCAATCAAAAGTATGGTTTAACTCTGTTAGCTGAATGCTCAGATCAGAAAGAAGTTTCACAGAATGCTTCTGTGTAGTTTATATTTGAATATATTCCTTTTTTCACTACTACTCTCTTAGCGCTCCAAATGTCCAGTTGCATTTTCTACAGAAAGAGTGTTCAGATCTGCTCAATCAAAAGTATGGTTTAACTCTGTTAGCTGAATGCACAGATCAGAAAGAAGTTTCACAGAATGATTCTGTGTAGTTTATATTTGGAGACATTCCTTTTTCCACTATTACCCTCTTAGCGCTCCGAATCTCCACTTGCATTTTCTACAGAAAGAGTGTTTCAGAACGGCTCGATCAAAACTAAGGTTCAACTCTTTTAGTTGAACAAACTGAACAGAAAGAAGTTTCACACAATTTTTCTGTGTAGTTTTTATTTGTAGACATTCTTTTTCCCAATATAGGCCTCTTTGCGCTCAGAATGTCCAATTGCAGTTTCTACAGAAAGAGTGTTTAAGAACGGCTCAATCCAAAGTAAGGTTCAACTCTGTTAGTTGAATGCACAGAACAGAAAGAAGTTTCATACAATGCTTCTGTGTAGTTTATATTTGAACATATTCTTTTTTCCACTATTACCCACTTTGCGCTACGAATGTCCAGTTGCATTTTCTACAGACAGAGTGTTTCAAAACTGCTCAATCAAAAGTATGGTTTAACTCTGTTAGCTGAATGCTCAGATCAGAAAGAAGTTTCACAGAATGCTTCTGTGTAGTTTATATTTGAATATATTCCTTTATCCACTACTACGCTCTTAGCGCTCCAAATGTCCAGTTGCATTTTCTACAGAAAGAGTGTTCAGATCTGCTCAATCGAAAGTATGTTTTAACTCTGTTAGCTGAATGCACAGATCAGAAAGAAGTTTCACCGAATGATTCTGTGTAGTTTATATTTGAAGACATTCCTTTTTCCACTATTACCCTCTTAGCGCTCCGAATCTCCACTTGCATTTTCTACAAAAAGAGTGTTTCATAACTGCTCAATCAAAAATATGTTTTATCTCTGTTAACTGAATTTACAGATCAGAAATAAGTTTCACAGAATGCATCTGTGTAGTTTTTATTTGAAGATATTCTTTTTCCCAATGTAGGCCTCTTAGCGCTTAGAATGTCCAATTGCAGTTTCTACAGAAAGAGTGTTTCAGAACGGCTCAATCAAAAGTAAGGTTCAACTCTGTTAGTTGAATGCACAGAACAGAAAGAATTTTCACAGAATGCTACTGTGTAGTTTATATTTGAATATATTCCTTTTTCCACTATTACCCTCTTAGCGCTCCGAATGTCCACTTGCATTTTCTACAGAAAGAGTGTTCAGAACTGCGCAATCAAAATATGGTTTAACTCTGTTAGCTTAATGAACATATCAGAAATAAGTTTCACACAATGCTTCTCTGTAGTTTTTATTTGAAGATATTATTTTTCCCAATATAGGCCTCATAGCGCTCAGAATGTCCAATTGCAGTTTCTACAGAAAGAGTGTTTCAGAAAGGCTCAATCAAAAGTAAGGTTAAACTCTGTTAGTTGAATGCACAGAACAGAAAGAAGTTTCATACAATGCTTCTGTGTAGTGTATATTTGAACATATTCTTTTTTCCACTATTACCCACTTAGCGCTACGAATGTCCACTTGCATTTTCTACAGACAGAGTGTTTCAAAACTGCTCAATCAAAAGTATGGTTTAACTCTGTTAGCTGAATGCTCAGATCAGAAAGAAGTTTCACAGAATGCTTCTGTGTAGTTTATATTTGAATATATTCCTTTTTTAATCTACTACTCTCTTAGCGCTCCAAATGTCCAGTTGCATTTTCTAGAGAAAGAGTGTTCAGATCTGCTCAATCAAAAGTATGGTTTAACTCTGTTAGCTGAATGCACAGATCAGAAAGAAGTTTCACAGAATGATTCTGTGTAGTTTATATTTGGAGACATTCCTTTTTCCACTATTACCCTCTTAGCGCTCCGAATCTCCACTTGCATTTTCTACAGAAAGAGTGTTTCAGAACGTCTCAATCAAAACTAAGGTTCAACACTTTTAGTTGAACAAACAGAACAGAAAGAAGTTTCACACAATTCTTCTGTGTAGTTTTTATTTGTAGACATTCTTTTTCCCAATATAGGCCTCTTAGCGCTCAGAATGTCCAATTGCAGTTTCTACAGAAAGAGTGTTTCAGAACGGCTCAATCAAAAGTAAGGTTCAACTCTGTTAGTTGAATGCACAGAACAGAAAGAAGTTTCATACAGTGCTTCTGTGTAGTTTATATTTGAACATATTCTTTTTTCCACTATTACCCACTTAGCGCTACGAATGTCCAGTTGCATTTTCTACAGACAGAGTGTTTCAAAACTGCTCAATCAAAAGTATGGTTTAACTCTGTTAGCTGAATGCTCAGATCAGAAAGAAGTTTCACAGAATGCTTCTGTGTAGTTTATATTTGAATATATTCCTTTTTCCACTACTACTCTCTTAGCGCTCCAAATGTCCAGTTGCATTTTCTACAGAAAGAGTGTTCAGATCTGCTCAATCAAAAGTATGGTTTAACACTGTTAGCTGAATGCACAGATCAGAAAGAAGTTTCACCGAATGATTCTGTGTAGTTTATATTTGGAGACATTCCTTTTTCCACTATTACCCTCTTAGCGCTCCGAATCTCCACTTGCATTTTCTACAGAAAGAGTGTTTAAGAACGGCTCAATCAAAACTAAGGTTCAACTCTTTTAGTTGAACAAACAGAACAGAAAGCAGTTTCACACAATTCTTCTGTGTAGTTTTTATTTGTAGACATTCTTTTTCCCAATATAGGCCTCTTAGCGCTCAGAATGTCCAATTGCAGTTTCTACAGAAAGAGTGTTTCAGAACGGCTCAATCAAAAGTAAGCTTCAACTCTGTTAGTTGAATGCACAGAACAGAAAGAAGTTTCATACAATGCTTCTGTGTAGTTTATATTTGAACATATTCTTTTTTCCACTATTACCCCCTTAGCGCTACGAATGTCCAGTTGCATTTTCTACAGACAGAGTGTTTCAAAACTGCTCAATCAAAGAATGGTTTAACTCTGTTAGCTGAATGCTCAGATCAGAAAGAAGTTTCACAGAATGCTTCTGTGTAGTTTATATTTGAATATATTCCTTTTTCCACTACTACTCTCTTAGCGCTCCAAATGTCCAGTTGCATTTTCTACAGAAAGAGTGTTCAGATCTGCTCAATCAAAAGTATGTTTTAACTCTGTTAGCTGAATGCACAGATCAGAAAGAAGTTTCACAGAATGATTCTGTGTAGTTTATATTTGGATATATTCCTTTTTCCACTATTACCTTCTTAGCGCTCCGAATGTCCACTTGCATTTTCTACAGAAAGGGTGTTCAGAACTGCGCAATCAAAAGTATGGTTTAACTCTGTTAGCTTAATGAACATATCAGAAATTAGTTTCACACAATGCTTCTGTGTAGTTTTTATTTGAAGATATTATTTTTCCCAATAGAGGCCTCTTAGCGCTCAGAATGTCCAAGTGCAGTTTCTACAGAAAGAGTGTTTCAGACCGGCTCAATCAAAAGTAAGGTTCAACTCTGTTAGTTGAATGCACAGAACAGAAAGATGTTTCATACAATGCTTCTGTGTAGTTTATATTTGAACATATTCTTTTTTCCTCTATTACCCACTTAGCGCTACGAATGTCCAGTTGCATTTTCTACAGACAGAGTGTTTCAAAACTGCTCAATCAAAAGTATGGTTTAACTCTGTTAGCTGAATGCTCAGATCAGAAAGAAGTTTCACAGAATGCTTCTGTGTAGTTTATATTTGAATATATTACTTTTTCCACTACTACGCTCTTAGCGCTCCAAATGTCCAGTTGCATTTTCTACAGAAAGAGTGTTCAGATCTGCTCAATCAAAAGTATGGTTTAACTCTGTTAGCTGAATGCACAGATCAGAAAGAAGTTTCACCGAATGATTCTGTGTAGTTTATATTTGAAGACATTCCTTTTTCCACTATTACCCTCTTAGCGCTCCGAATCTCCACTTGCATTTTCTTCAAAAAGAGTGTTTCATAACTGCTCAATCAAAAATATGTTTTATCTCTGTTAACTGAATTTACAGATCAGAAATAAGTTTCACAGAATGCATCTGTGTAGTTTTTATTTGAAGATATTCTTTTTCCCAATGTAGGCCTCTTAGCGCTTAGCATGTCCAATTGCAGTTTCCACAGAAAGAGTGTTTCAGAACGGCTCAATCAAAAGTAAGGTTCAACTCTGTTAGTTGAATGCACAGAACAGAAAGAATTTTCACAGAATGCTACTGTGTAGTTTATATTTGAATATATTCCTTTTTCCACTATTACCCTCTTAGCGCTCCGAATGTCCACTTGCATTTTCTACAGAAAGAGTGTTCAGAACTGCGCAATCAAAAGTATGGTTTAACTCTGTTAGCTTAATGAACATATGAGAAATAAGTTTCACACAATGCTTCTGTGTAGTTTTTATTTGAAGATATTATTTTCCCCAATAGAGTCCTCTTAGCGCTCAGAATGTCCAATTGCAGTTTCTACAGAAAGAGTGTTTCAGAAAGGCTCAATCCAAAGTAAGGTTCAACTCTGTTAGTTGAATGCACAGAACAGAAAGAAGTTTCATACAATGCTTCTGTGTAGTTTATATTTGAACATATTCTTTTTTCCACTATTACCCACTTAGCGCTACGAATGTCCAGTTGCATTTTCTACAGACAGAGTGTTTCAAAACTGCTCAATCAAAAGTATGGTTTAACTCTGTTAGCTGAATGCACAGATCAGAAAGAAGTTTCACAGAATGCTTCTGTGTAGTTTATATTTGAATATATTCCTTTTTCCACTACTACTCTCTTAGCGCTCCAAATGTCCAGTTGCATTTTCTACAGAAAGAGTGTTCAGATCTGCTCAATCAAAAGTATGGTTTAACTCTGTTAGCTGAATGCATAGATCAGAAAGAAGTTTCACAGAATGATTCTGTGTAGTTTATATTTGGAGACATTCCTTTTTCCACTATTACCCTCTTAGCGCTCCGAATCTCCACTTGCATTTTCTACAGAAAGTGTGTTTCAGAACGGCTCAATCAAAACTAATGTTCAACTCTTTTAGTTGAACAAACAGAACAGAAAGAAGTTTCACACAATTCTTCTGTGTAGTTTTTATTTGTAGACATTCTTTTTCCCAATATAGGCCTCTTAGCGCTCAGAATGTCCAATTGCAGTTTCTACAGAAAGAGTGTTTCAGAACGGCTCAATCAAAAGTAAGGTTCAACTCTGTTAGTTGAATGCACAGAACAGAAAGAAGTTTCATACAATGCTTCTGTGTAGTTTATATTTGAACATATTCTTTTTTCCACTATTACCCACTTAGCGCTACGAATGTCCAGTTGCATTTTCTACAGACAGAGTGTTTCAAAACTGCTCAATCAAAAGTATGGTTTAACTCTGTTAGCTGAATGCTCAGATCAGAAAGAAGTTTCACAGAATGCTTCTGTGTAGTTTATATTTGAATATATTCCTTTTTCCACTACTACTCTCTTAGCTCTCCAAATGTCCAGTTGCATTTTCTACAGAAAGAGTGTTCAGATCTGCTCAATCAAAAGTATGGTTTAACTCTGTTAGCTGAATGCACAGATCAGAAAGAAGTTTCACAGAATGATTCTGTGTAGTTTATATTTGGAGACATTCCTTTTTCCACTATTACCCTCTTAGCGCTCCGAATCTCCACTTGCATTTTCTACAGAAAGAGTGTTTCAGAACGGCTCAATCAAAACTAAGGTTCAACTCTTTTAGTTGAACAAACAGAACAGAAAGAAGTTTCACACAATTCTTCTGTGTAGTTTTTATTTGTAGACATTCTTTTTCCCAATATAGGCCTCTTAGCACTCAGAATGTCCAATTGCAGTTTCTACAGAAAGAGTGTTTCAGAACGGCTCAATCAAAAGTAAGGTTCAACTCTGTTAGTTGAATGCACAGAACAGAAAGAAGTTTCATACAATGCTTCTGTGTAGTTTATATTTGAACATATTCTTTTTTCCACTATTACCCACTTAGCGCTACGAATGTCCAGTTGCATTTTCTACAGACAGAGTGTTTCAAAACTGCTCAATCAAAAGTATGGTTTAACTCTGTTAGCTGAATGCTCAGATCAGAAAGAAGTTTCACAGAATGCTTCTGTGTAGTTTATATTTGAATATATTCCTTTTTCCACTACTACGCTCTTAACGCTCCAAATGTCCAGTTGCATTTTCTACAGAAAGAGTGTTCAGACCTGCTCAATCAAAAGTATGGTTTAACTCTGTTAGCTGAATGCACAGATTAGAAAGAAGTTTCACCGAATGATTCTGTGTACTTTATATTTGAAGACATTCGTTTTTCCACTATTACCCTCTTAGCGCTCCGAATCTCCACTTGCATTTTCTACAAAAAGAGTGTTTCATAACTGCTCAATCAAAAATATGTTTTATCTCTGTTAACTGAATTTACAGATCAGAAATTAGTTTCACAGAATGCATCTTTGTAGTTTTTATTTCAAGATATTATTTTTCCCAATGTAGGCCTCTTAGCGCTTAGCATGTCCAATTGCAGTTTCCACAGAAAGAGTGTTTCAGAACGGCTCAATCAAAAGTAAGGTTCAACTCTGTTAGTGGAATGCACAGAACAGAAAGAATTTTCACAGAATGCTACTGTGTAGTTTATATTTGAATATATTCCTTTTTCCACTATTACCCTCTTAGCTCTCCGAATGTCCACTTGCATTTTCTACAGAAAGAGTGTTCAGAACTGCGCAATCAAAAGTATGGTTTAACTCTGTTAGCTTAATGAATATATCAGAAATAAGTTTCACACAATGCTTCTGTGTAGTTTTTATTTGAAGATATTATTTTCCCCAATAGAGGCCTCTTAGCGCTCAGAATGTCCAATTGCAGTTTCTACAGAAAGAGTGTTTCAGAAAGGCTCAATCAAAAGTAAGGTTCAACTCTGTTAGTTGAATGCACAGAACAGAAAAAATTTTCATACAATGCTTCTGTGTAGTTTATATTTGAACATATTCTTTTTTCCACTATTACCCACTTAGCGCTACGAATGTCCAGTTGCATTTTCTACAGACAGAGTGTTTCAAAACTGCTCAATCAAAAGTATGGTTTAACTCTGTTAGCTGAATGCTCAGATCAGAAAGAAGTTTCACAGAATGCTTCTGTGTAGTTTATATTTGAATATATTCCTTTTTCCACTACTACTCTCTTAGCGCCCCAAATGTCCAGTTGCATTTTCTACAGAAAGAGTGTTCAGATCTGCTCAATCAAAAGTATGGTTTAACTCTGTTAGCTGAATGCACAGATCAGAAAGAAGTTTCACAGAATGATTCTGTGTAGTTTATATTTGGAGACATTCCTTTTTCCACTAAGACCCTCTTAGCGCTCCGAATCTCCACTTGCGTTTTCTACAGAAAGAGTGTTTCAGAACAGCTCAATCAAAACTAAGGTTCAACTCTTTTAGTTGAACAAACAGAACAGAAAGAAGTTTCACACAATTCTTCTGTGTAGTTTTTATTTGTAGACATTCTTTTTCCCAATATAGGCCTCTTAGCGCTCAGAATGTCCAATTGCAGTTTCTACAGAAAGAGTGTTTCAGAACGGCTCAATCAAAAGTAAGGTTCAACTCTGTTAGTTGAATGCACAGAACAGAAAGAAGTTTCATACAATGCTTCTTTGTAGTTTATATTTGAACATATTCTTTTTTCCACTATTACCCACTTAGCGCTACGAATGTCCAGTTGCATTTTCTACAGACAGAGTGTTTCAAAACTGCTCAATCAAAAGTATGGTTTAACTCTGTTAGCTGAATGCTCAGATCAGAAAGAAGTTTCACAGAATGCTTCTGTGTAGTTTATATTTGAATATATTCCTTTTTTCACTACTACTCTCTTAGCGCTCCAAATGTCCAGTTGCATTTTCTACAGAAAGAGTGTTCAGATCTGCTCAATCAAAAGTATGGTTTAACTCTGTTAGCTGAATGCACAGATCAGAAAGAAGTTTCACAGAATGATTCTGTGTAGTTTATATTTGGAGACATTCCTTTTTCCACTATTACCCTCTTAGCGCTCCGAATCTCCACTTGCATTTTCTACAGAAAGAGTGTTTCAGAACGGCTCGATCAAAACTAAGGTTCAACTCTTTTAGTTGAACAAACAGAACAGAAAGAAGTTTCACACAATTTTTCTGTGTAGTTTTTATTTGTAGACATTCTTTTTCCCAATATAGGCCTCTTTGCGCTCAGAATGTCCAATTGCAGTTTCTACAGAAAGAGTGTTTAAGAACGGCTCAATCCAAAGTAAGGTTCAACTCTGTTAGTTGAATGCACAGAACAGAAAGAAGTTTCATACAATGCTTCTGTGTAGTTTATATTTGAACATATTCTTTTTTCCACTATTACCCACTTTGCGCTACGAATGTCCAGTTGCATTTTCTACAGACAGAGTGTTTCAAAACTGCTCAATCAAAAGTATGGTTTAACTCTGTTAGCTGAATGCTCAGATCAGAAAGAAGTTTCACAGAATGCTTCTGTGTAGTTTATATTTGAATATATTCCTTTATCCACTACTACGCTCTTAGCGCTCCAAATGTCCAGTTGCATTTTCTACAGAAAGAGTGTTCAGATCTGCTCAATCGAAAGTATGTTTTAACTCTGTTAGCTGAATGCACAGATCAGAAAGAAGTTTCACCGAATGATTCTGTGTAGTTTATATTTGAAGACATTCCTTTTTCCACTATTACCCTCTTAGCGCTCCGAATCTCCACTTGCATTTTCTACAAAAAGAGTGTTTCATAACTGCTCAATCAAAAATATGTTTTATCTCTGTTAACTGAATTTACAGATCAGAAATAAGTTTCACAGAATGCATCTGTGTAGTTTTTATTTGAAGATATTCTTTTTCCCAATGTAGGCCTCTTAGCGCTTAGAATGTCCAATTGCAGTTTCTACAGAAAGAGTGTTTCAGAACGGCTCAATCAAAAGTAAGGTTCAACTCTGTTAGTTGAATGCACAGAACAGAAAGAATTTTCACAGAATGCTACTGTGTAGTTTATATTTGAATATATTCCTTTTTCCACTATTACCCTCTTAGCGCTCCGAATGTCCACTTGCATTTTCTACAGAAAGAGTGTTCAGAACTGCGCAATCAAAATATGGTTTAACTCTGTTAGCTTAATGAACATATCAGAAATAAGTTTCACACAATGCTTCTCTGTAGTTTTTATTTGAAGATATTATTTTTCCCAATATAGGCCTCATAGCGCTCAGAATGTCCAATTGCAGTTTCTACAGAAAGAGTGTTTCAGAAAGGCTCAATCAAAAGTAAGGTTCAACTCTGTTAGTTGAATGCACAGAACAGAAAGAAGTTTCATACAGTGCTTCTGTGTAGTTTATATTTGAACATATTCTTTTTTCCACTATTACCCACTTAGCGCTACGAATGTCCAGTTGCATTTTCTACAGACAGAGTGTTTCAAAACTGCTCAATCAAAAGTATGGTTTAACTCTGTTAGCTGAATGCTCAGATCAGAAAGAAGTTTCACAGAATGCTTCTGTGTAGTTTATATTTGAATATATTCCTTTTTCCACTACTACTCTCTTAGCGCTCCAAATGTCCAGTTGCATTTTCTACAGAAAGAGTGTTCAGATCTGCTCAATCAAAAGTATGTTTTAACACTGTTAGCTGAATGCACAGATCAGAAAGAAGTTTCACCGAATGATTCTGTGTAGTTTATATTTGGAGACATTCCTTTTTCCACTATTACCCTCTTAGCGCTCCGAATCTCCACTTGCATTTTCTACAGAAAGAGTGTTTAAGAACGGCTCAATCAAAACTAAGGTTCAACTCTTTTAGTTGAACAAACAGAACAGAAAGCAGTTTCACACAATTCTTCTGTGTAGTTTTTATTTGTAGACATTCTTTTTCCCAATATAGGCCTCTTAGCGCTCAGAATGTCCAATTGCAGTTTCTACAGAAAGATGTTTCAGAACGGCTCAATCAAAAGTAAGCTTCAACTCTGTTAGTTGAATGCACAGAACAGAAAGAAGTTTCATACAATGCTTCTGTGTAGTTTATATTTGAACATATTCTTTTTTCCACTATTACCCCCTTAGCGCTACGAATGTCCAGTTGCATTTTCTACAGACAGAGTGTTTCAAAACTGCTCAATCAAAGAATGGTTTAACTCTGTTAGCTGAATGCTCAGATCAGAAAGAAGTTTCACAGAATGCTTCTGTGTAGTTTATATTTGAATATATTCCTTTTTCCACTACTACTCTCTTAGCGCTCCAAATGTCCAGTTGCATTTTCTACAGAAAGAGTGTTCAGATCTGCTCAATCAAAAGTATGTTTTAACTCTGTTAGCTGAATGCACAGATCAGAAAGAAGTTTCACAGAATGATTCTGTGTAGTTTATATTTGGAGACATTCCTTTTTCCACTATTACCCCCTTAGCGCTCCGAATCTCCACTTGCATTTTCTACAGAAAGAGTGTTTCAGAACGGCTCAATCAAAACTAAGGTTCAACTCTTTTAGTTGAACAAACAGAACAGAAAGAAGTTTCACACAATTCTTCTGTGTAGTTTTTATTTGTAGACATTCTTTTTCCCAATATAGGCCTCTTAGCGCTCAGAATGTCCAATTGCAGTTTCTACAGAAAGAGTGTTTCAGAACGGCTCAATCAAAAGTAAGGTTCAACTCTGTTAGTTGAATGCACAGAACAGATAGATGTTTCATACAATACTTCTGTGTAGATTATATTTGAACATATTCTTTTTTCCACTATTACCCACTTAGCGCTACGAATGTCCAGTTGCATTTTCTACAGACAGAGTGTTTCAAAACTGCTGAATCAAAAGTATGGTTTAACTCTGTTAGCTGAATGCTCAGGTCAGAAAGAAGTTTCACAGAATGCTTCTGTGTAGTTTATATTTGAATATATTCCTTTTTCCACTACTACGCTCTTAGCGCTCCAAATGTCCAGTTGCATTTTCTACAGAAAGAGTGTTCAGATCTGCTCAATCAAAAGTATGGTTTAACTCTGTTAGCTGAATGCACAGATCAGAAACAAGTTTCACCGAATGATTCTGTGTAGTTTATATTTGAAGACATTCCATTTTCCACTATTACCCACTTAGCGCTCCGAATCTCCACTTGCATTTTCTACAAAAAGAGTGTTTCATAACTGCTCAATCAAAAATATGTTTTATCTCTGTTAAGTGAATTTACAGATCAGAAATAAGTTTCACAGAATGCATCTGTGTAGTTTTTATTTGAAGATATTCTTTTTCCCAATGTAGGCCTCTTAGCGCTTAGCATGTCCAATTGCAGTTTCTACAGAAAGAGTGTTTCAGAACGGCTCAATCAAAAGTAAGGTTCAACTCTGTTAGTTGAATGCACAGAACAGAAAGAATTTTCACAGAATGCTACTGTGTAGTTTATATTTGAATATATTCCTTTTCCACTATTACTCTCTTAGCGCTCCGAATGTCCACTTGCATTTTCTACAGAAAGAGTGTTCAGAACTGCGCAATCAAAAGTATGGTTTAACTCTGTTAGCTTAATGAACATATCAGAAATAAGTTTCACACAATGCTTCTGTGTAGTTTTTATTTGAAGATATTATTTTTCCCAATAGAGGCCTCTTAGCGCTCAGAATGTCCAAGTGCAGTTTCTACAGAAAGAGTGTTTCAGAAAGGCTCAATCAAAAGTAAGTTTCAACTCTGTTAGTTGAATGCACAGAACAGAAAGTAGTTTCATACAATGCTTCTGTGTAGTTTATATTTGAACATGTTCTTTTTTCCACTATTAACCACTTAGTGCTACGAATGTCCAGTTGCATTTTCTACAGACAGAGTGTTTCAAAGCTGCTCAATCAAAAGTATGGTTTAACTGTTAGCTGAATGCTCAGATCAGAAAGAAGTTTCACAGAATGCTTCTGTGTAGTTTATATTTGAATATATTCCTTTTTCCACTACTACTCTCTTAGCGCTCCAAATGTCCAGTTGCATTTTCTACAGAAAGAGTGTTCAGATCTGCTCAATCAAAAGTATGGTTTAACTCTGTTAGCTGAATGCACAGATCAGAAAGATGTTTCACCGAATGATTCTGTGTAGTTTATATTTGGAGACATTCCTTTTTCCACTATTACACTCTTAGCGCTCCGAATCTCCACTTGCATTTTCTACAGAAAGAGTGTTTCAGAACGGCTCAATCAAAACTAAGGTTCAACTCTTTTCGTTGAACAAACAGAACAGAAAGAAGTTTCACACAATTCTTCTGTGTAGTTTTTATTTGTAGACATTCTTTTTCCCAATATAGGCCTATTAGCGCTCAGAATGTCCAATTGCAGTTTCTACAGAAAGAGTGTTTCAGAACGGCTCAATCAAAAGCAAGGTTCAACTCTGTTAGTTGAATGCACAGAACAGAAAGAAGTTTCATACAATGTTTCTGTGTAGTTTATATTTGAACATATTCTTTTTTCCACTATTACCCACTTAGCGCTACGAATATCCAGTTGCATTTTCTACAGACAGAGTGTTTCAAAACTGCTCAATCAAAATTATGGTTTAAATCTGTTAGCTGAAAGCTCAGATCAGAAAGAAGTTTCACAGAATGCTTCTGTGTAGTTTATATTTGAATATATTCCTTTTTCCACTACTACTCTCTTATCGCTCCAAATCTCCAGTTGCATTTTCTACAGAAAGAGTGTTCAGATCTGCTCAATCAAAAGTATGGTTTAACTCTGTTAGCTGAATGCACAGATCAGAAAGAAGTTTCACAGAATGATTCTGTGTAGTTTATATTTGGAGACATTCCTTTTTCCACTATTACCCTCTTAGCGCTCCGAATCTCCACTTGCATTTCCTACGGAAAGAGTGTTTCAGAACGGCTCAATCAAAACTAAGGTTCAAATCTTTTAGTTGAACAAACAGAACAGAAAGAAGTTTCACACAATTCTTCTGTGTAGTTTTTATTTGTAGACATTCTTCTTCCCAATATAGGCCTCTTTGCGCTCAGAATGTCCAATTGCAGTTTCTACAGAAAGAGTGTTTCAGAACGGCTCAATCCAAAGTAAGGTTCAACTCTGTTAGTTGAATGCACAGAACAGAAAGAAGTTTCATACAATGCTTCTGTGTAGTTTATATTTGAACATATTCTTTTTTCCACTATTACCCACTTAGCGCTACGAATGTCCAGTTGCATTTTCTACAGACAGAGTGTTTCAAAACTGCTCAATCAAAAGTATGGTTTAACTCTGTTAGCTGAATGCTCAGATCAGAAAGAAGTTTCACAGAATGCTTCTGTGTAGTTTATATTTGAATATATTCCTTTTTCCACTACTACGCTCTTAGCGCTCCAAATGTCCAGTTGCATTTTCTACAGAAAGAGTGTTCAGATCTGCTCAATCAAAAGTATGGTTTAACTCTGTTAGCTGAATGCACAGATCAGAAAGAAGTTTCACCGAATGATTCTGTGTAGTTTATATTTGAAGACATTCCTTTTTCCACTATTACCCTTTTAGCGCTCCGAATCTCCACTTGCATTTTCTACAAAAAGAGTGTTTCATAACTGCTCAATCAAAAATATGTTTTATCTCTGTTAACTGAATTTACAGATCAGAAATAAGTTTCACAGAATGCATCTGTGTAGTTTTTATTTGAAGATATTCTTTTTCCCAATGTAGGCCTCTTAGCGCTTAGCATGTCCAATTGCAGTTTCTACAGAAAGAGTGTTTCAGAACGGCTCAATCAAAAGTAAGGTACAACACTGTTAGTTGAATGCACAGAACAGAAAGAATTTTCACAGAATGCTACTGTGTAGTTTATATTTGAATATATTCCTTTTTCCACTATTACCCTATTAGCGCTCCGAATGTCCACTTGCATTATCTACAGAAAGAGTGTTCAGAACTGCGCAATCAAAAGTATGGTTTAACTCTGTTAGCTTAATGAACATATCAGAAATAAGTTTCACACAATGCTTCTGTGTAGTTTTTATTTGAAGATATTATTTTTCCCAATAGAGGCCTCTTAGCGCTCAGAATGTCCAATTGCAGTTTCTACAGAAAGAGGGTTTCAGAAAGGCTCAATCAAAAGTAAGGTTCAACTCTGTTAGTTGAATGCACAGAACAGAAAGTAGTTTCATACAATGCTTCTGTGTAGTTTATATTTGAACACATTCTTTTTTCCACTATTACCGACTTAGCGCTACAAATGTCCAGTTGCATTTTCTACAGACAGAGTGTTTCAAAACTGCTCAATCAAAAGTATGGTTTAACTCTGTTAGCTGAATGCTCAGATCAGAAAGAAGTTTCACAAAATGCTTCTGTGTAGTTTATATTTGAATATATTCCTTTTTTAATCTACTACTCTCTTAGTGCTCCAAATGTCCAGTTGCATTTTCTACAGAAAGAGTGTTCAGATCTGCTCAATCAAAAGTATGTTTTAACTCTGTTAGCTGAATGCACAGATCAGAAAAAAGTTTCACAGAATGATTCTGTGTAGTTTATATTTGGAGACATTCCTTTTTCCACTATTACCCTCTTAGCGCTCCGAATCTCCACTTGCATTTTCTACAGAAAGAGTGTTTCAGAACGTCTCAATCAAAACTAAGATTCAAATCTTTTAGTTGAACAAACAGAACAGAATGAAGTTTCACACAATTTTTCTGTGTAGTTTTTATTTGTAGACATTCTTTTTCCCAATATAGGCCTCTTTGCGCTCAGAATGTCCAATTGCAGTTTCTACAGAAAGAGTGTTTCAGAACGGCTCAATCCAAAGTAAGGTTCAACTCTGTTAGTTGAATGCACAGAACAGAAAGAAGTTTCATACAATGCTTCTGTGTAGTTTATATTTGAACATATTCTTTTTTCCACTATTACCCACTTAGCGCTACCAATGTCCAGTTGCATTTTCTACAGACAGAGTGTTTCAAAACTGCTCAATCAAAAGTATGGTTTAAATCTGTTAGCTGAATGCTCAGATCAGAAAGAAGTTTCACAGAATGCTTCTGTGTAGTTTATATTTGAATATATTCCTTTTTCCACTACTACGCTCTTAGCGCTCCAAATGTCCAGTTGCATTTTCTACAGAAAGAGTGTTCAGATCTGCTCAATCAAAAGTATGGTTTAACTCTGTTAGCTGAATGCACAGATCAGAAAGAAGTTTCACCGAATGATTCTGTGTAGTTTATATTTGAAGACATTCCTTTTTCCACTATTACCCTCTTAGCGCTCCGAATCTCCACTTGCATTTTCTACAAAAAGAGTGTTTCATAACTGCTCAATCAAAAATATGTTTTATCTCTGTTAACTGAATTTTCAGATCAGAAATAAGTTTCACAGAATGCATCTGTGTAGTTTTTATTTGAAGATATTCTTTTTCCCAATGTAGGCCTCTTAGCGCTTAGCATGTCCAATTGCAGTTTCTACAGAAAGAGTGTTTCAGAACGGCTCCATCAAAAGTAAGGTTCATCTCTGTTAGTTGAATGCACAGAACAGAAAGAATTTTCACAGAATGCTACTGTGTAGTTTATATTTGAATATATTCCTTTTTCCACTATTACCCTCTTAGCGCTCCGAATGTCCACTTGCATTTTCTACAGAAAGAGTGTTCAGAACTGCGCAATCAAAAGTATGGTTTAACTCTGTTAGCTTAATGAACATATCAGAAATAAGTTTCACGCAATGCTTCTGTGTAGTTTATATTTGAAGATATTATTTTTCCCAATAGAGGCCTCTTAGCGCTCAGAATGTCCAATTGCAGTTTCTACAGAAAGAGTGTTTCAGAAAGGCTCAATCAAAAGTAAGGTTCAACTCTGTTAGTTGAATGCACAGAACAGAAAGATGTTTCATACAATGCTTCTGTGTAGTTTATATTTGAACATATTCTTTTTTCCACTATTACCCACATAGCGCTACGAATGTCCAGTTGCATTTTCTACAGACAGAGTGTTTCAAAACTGCTCAATCAAAAGTATGGTTTAACTCTGTTAGCTGAATGCTCAGATCAGAAAGAAGTTTCGCCGAATGCTTCTGTGTAGTTTATATTTGAATATATTCCTTTTTCCACTACTACTCTCTTAGGGCTCCAAATGTCCAGTTGCATTTTCTACAGAAAGAGTGTTCAGATCTGCTCAATCAAAAGTATGGTTTAACTCTGTTAGCTGAATGCACAGATCAGAAAGAAGTTTCACAGAATGATTCTGTGTAGTTTATATTTGGAGACATTCCTTTTTCCACTATTACCCTCTTAGGGCTCCGAATCTCCACTTGCATTTTCTACAGAAAGAGTGTTTCAGAACGTCTCAATCAAAACTAAGTTTCAAATCTTTAGTTGAAAAAACAGAACAGAAAGAAGTTTCACACAATTCTTCTGTGTAGTTTTTATTTGTAGACATTCTTTTTCCCAATATAGGCCTCTTAGCGCTCAGAATGTCCAATTGCAGTTTCTACAGAAAGAGTGTTTCAGAACGGCTCAATCAAAAGTAAGCTTCAACTCTGTTAGTTGAATGCACAGAACAGAAAGAAGTTTCATACAATGCTTCTGTGTAGTTTATATTTGAACATATTCTTTTTTCCACTATTACCCCCTTAGCGCTACGAATGTCCAGTTGCATTTTCTACAGACAGAGTGTTTCAAAACTGCTCAATCAAAGAATGGTTTAACTCTGTTAGCTGAATGCTCAGATCAGAAAGAAGTTTCACAGAATGCTTCTGTGTAGTTTATATTTGAATATATTCCTTTTTCCACTACTACTCTCTTAGCGCTCCAAATGTCCAGTTGCATTTTCTACAGAAAGAGTGTTCAGATCTGCTCAATCAAAAGTATGTTTTAACTCTGTTAGCTGAATGCACAGATCAGAAAGAAGTTTCACAGAATGATTCTGTGTAGTTTATATTTGGAGACATTCCTTTTTCCACTATTACCCCCTTAGCGCTCCGAATCTCCACTTGCATTTTCTACAGAAAGAGTGTTTCAGAACGGCTCAATCAAAACTAAGGTTCAACTCTTTTAGTTGAACAAACAGAACAGAAAGAAGTTTCACACAATTCTTCTGTGTAGTTTTTATTTGTAGACATTCTTTTTCCCAATATAGGCCTCTTAGCGCTCAGAATGTCCAATTGCAGTTTCTACAGAAAGAGTGTTTCAGAACGGCTCAATCAAAAGTAAGGTTCAACTCTGTTAGTTGAATGCACAGAACAGATAGATGTTTCATACAATACTTCTGTGTAGATTATATTTGAACATATTCTTTTTTCCACTATTACCCACTTAGCGCTACGAATGTCCAGTTGCATTTTCTACAGACAGAGTGTTTCAAAACTGCTGAATCAAAAGTATGGTTTAACTCTGTTAGCTGAATGCTCAGGTCAGAAAGAAGTTTCACAGAATGCTTCTGTGTAGTTTATATTTGAATATATTCCTTTTTCCACTACTACGCTCTTAGCGCTCCAAATGTCCAGTTGCATTTTCTACAGAAAGAGTGTTCAGATCTGCTCAATCAAAAGTATGGTTTAACTCTGTTAGCTGAATGCACAGATCAGAAACAAGTTTCACCGAATGATTCTGTGTAGTTTATATTTGAAGACATTCCATTTTCCACTATTACCCACTTAGCGCTCCGAATCTCCACTTGCATTTTCTACAAAAAGAGTGTTTCATAACTGCTCAATCAAAAATATGTTTTATCTCTGTTAAGTGAATTTACAGATCAGAAATAAGTTTCACAGAATGCATCTGTGTAGTTTTTATTTGAAGATATTCTTTTTCCCAATGTAGGCCTCTTAGCGCTTAGCATGTCCAATTGCAGTTTCTACAGAAAGAGTGTTTCAGAACGGCTCAATCAAAAGTAAGGTTCAACTCTGTTAGTTGAATGCACAGAACAGAAAGAATTTTCACAGAATGCTACTGTGTAGTTTATATTTGAATATATTCCTTTTCCACTATTACTCTCTTAGCGCTCCGAATGTCCACTTGCATTTTCTACAGAAAGAGTGTTCAGAACTGCGCAATCAAAAGTATGGTTTAACTCTGTTAGCTTAATGAACATATCAGAAATAAGTTTCACACAATGCTTCTGTGTAGTTTTTATTTGAAGATATTATTTTTCCCAATAGAGGCCTCTTAGCGCTCAGAATGTCCAAGTGCAGTTTCTACAGAAAGAGTGTTTCAGAAAGGCTCAATCAAAAGTAAGTTTCAACTCTGTTAGTTGAATGCACAGAACAGAAAGTAGTTTCATACAATGCTTCTGTGTAGTTTATATTTGAACATGTTCTTTTTTCCACTATTAACCACTTAGTGCTACGAATGTCCAGTTGCATTTTCTACAGACAGAGTGTTTCAAAGCTGCTCAATCAAAAGTATGGTTTAACTGTTAGCTGAATGCTCAGATCAGAAAGAAGTTTCACAGAATGCTTCTGTGTAGTTTATATTTGAATATATTCCTTTTTCCACTACTACTCTCTTAGCGCTCCAAATGTCCAGTTGCATTTTCTACAGAAAGAGTGTTCAGATCTGCTCAATCAAAAGTATGGTTTAACTCTGTTAGCTGAATGCACAGATCAGAAAGATGTTTCACCGAATGATTCTGTGTAGTTTATATTTGGAGACATTCCTTTTTCCACTATTACACTCTTAGCGCTCCGAATCTCCACTTGCATTTTCTACAGAAAGAGTGTTTCAGAACGGCTCAATCAAAACTAAGGTTCAACTCTTTTCGTTGAACAAACAGAACAGAAAGAAGTTTCACACAATTCTTCTGTGTAGTTTTTATTTGTAGACATTCTTTTTCCCAATATAGGCCTATTAGCGCTCAGAATGTCCAATTGCAGTTTCTACAGAAAGAGTGTTTCAGAACGGCTCAATCAAAAGCAAGGTTCAACTCTGTTAGTTGAATGCACAGAACAGAAAGAAGTTTCATACAATGTTTCTGTGTAGTTTATATTTGAACATATTCTTTTTTCCACTATTACCCACTTAGCGCTACGAATATCCAGTTGCATTTTCTACAGACAGAGTGTTTCAAAACTGCTCAATCAAAAGTATGGTTTAAATCTGTTAGCTGAAAGCTCAGATCAGAAAGAAGTTTCACAGAATGATTCTGTGTAGTTTATATTTGAATATATTCCTTTTTCCACTACTACTCTCTTATCGCTCCAAATCTCCAGTTGCATTTTCTACAGAAAGAGTGTTCAGATCTGCTCAATCAAAAGTATGGTTTAACTCTGTTAGCTGAATGCACAGATCAGAAAGAAGTTTCACAGAATGATTCTGTGTAGTTTATATTTGGAGACATTCCTTTTTCCACTATTACCCTCTTAGCGCTCCGAATCTCCACTTGCATTTCCTACGGAAAGAGTGTTTCAGAACGGCTCAATCAAAACTAAGGTTCAAATCTTTTAGTTGAACAAACAGAACAGAAAGAAGTTTCACACAATTCTTCTGTGTAGTTTTTATTTGTAGACATTCTTCTTCCCAATATAGGCCTCTTTGCGCTCAGAATGTCCAATTGCAGTTTCTACAGAAAGAGTGTTTCAGAACGGCTCAATCCAAAGTAAGGTTCAACTCTGTTAGTTGAATGCACAGAACAGAAAGAAGTTTCATACAATGCTTCTGTGTAGTTTATATTTGAACATATTCTTTTTTCCACTATTACCCACTTAGCGCTACGAATGTCCAGTTGCATTTTCTACAGACAGAGTGTTTCAAAACTGCTCAATCAAAAGTATGGTTTAACTCTGTTAGCTGAATGCTCAGATCAGAAAGAAGTTTCACAGAATGCTTCTGTGTAGTTTATATTTGAATATATTCCTTTTTCCACTACTACGCTCTTAGCGCTCCAAATGTCCAGTTGCATTTTCTACAGAAAGAGTGTTCAGATCTGCTCAATCAAAAGTATGGTTTAACTCTGTTAGCTGAATGCACAGATCAGAAAGAAGTTTCACCGAATGATTCTGTGTAGTTTATATTTGAAGACATTCCTTTTTCCACTATTACCCTTTTAGCGCTCCGAATCTCCACTTGCATTTTCTACAAAAAGAGTGTTTCATAACTGCTCAATCAAAAATATGTTTTATCTCTGTTAACTGAATTTACAGATCAGAAATAAGTTTCACAGAATGCATCTGTGTAGTTTTTATTTGAAGATATTCTTTTTCCCAATGTAGGCCTCTTAGCGCTTAGCACGTCCAATTGCAGTTTCTACAGAAAGAGTGTTTCAGAACGGCTCAATCAAAAGTAAGGTACAACACTGTTAGTTGAATGCACAGAACAGAAAGAATTTTCACAGAATGCTACTGTGTAGTTTATATTTGAATATATTCCTTTTTCCACTATTACCCTATTAGCGCTCCGAATGTCCACTTGCATTATCTACAGAAAGAGTGTTCAGAACTGCGCAATCAAAAGTATGGTTTAACTCTGTTAGCTTAATGAACATATCAGAAATAAGTTTCACACAATGCTTCTGTGTAGTTTTTATTTGAAGATATTATTTTTCCCAATAGAGGCCTCTTAGCGCTCAGAATGTCCAATTGCAGTTTCTACAGAAAGAGGGTTTCAGAAAGGCTCAATCAAAAGTAAGGTTCAACTCTGTTAGTTGAATGCACAGAACAGAAAGTAGTTTCATACAATGCTTCTGTGTAGTTTATATTTGAACACATTCTTTTTTCCACTGTTACCGACTTAGCGCTACAAATGTCCAGTTGCATTTTCTACAGACAGAGTGTTTCAAAACTGCTCAATCAAAAGTATGGTTTAACTCTGTTAGCTGAATGCTCAGATCAGAAAGAAGTTTCACAAAATGCTTCTGTGTAGTTTATATTTGAATATATTCCTTTTTTAATCTACTACTCTCTTAGTGCTCCAAATGTCCAGTTGCATTTTCTACAGAAAGAGTGTTCAGATCTGCTCAATCAAAAGTATGTTTTAACTCTGTTAGCTGAATGCACAGATCAGAAAGAAGTTTCACAGAATGATTCTGTGTAGTTTATATTTGGAGACATTCCTTTTTCCACTATTACCCTCTTAGCGCTCCGAATCTCCACTTGCATTTTCTACAGAAAGAGTGTTTCAGAACGTCTCAATCAAAACTAAGATTCAAATCTTTTAGTTGAACAAACAGAACAGAATGAAGTTTCACACAATTTTTCTGTGTAGTTTTTATTTGTAGACATTCTTTTTCCCAATATAGGCCTCTTTGCGCTCAGAATGTCCAATTGCAGTTTCTACAGAAAGAGTGTTTCAGAACGGCTCAATCCAAAGTAAGGTTCAACTCTGTTAGTTGAATGCACAGAACAGAAAGAAGTTTCATACAATGCTTCTGTGTAGTTTATATTTGAACATATTCTTTTTTCCACTATTACCCACTTAGCGCTACCAATGTCCAGTTGCATTTTCTACAGACAGAGTGTTTCAAAACTGCTCAATCAAAAGTATGGTTTAAATCTGTTAGCTGAATGCTCAGATCAGAAAGAAGTTTCACAGAATGCTTCTGTGTAGTTTATATTTGAATATATTCCTTTTTCCACTACTACGCTCTTAGCGCTCCAAATGTCCAGTTGCATTTTCTACAGAAAGAGTGTTCAGATCTGCTCAATCAAAAGTATGGTTTAACTCTGTTAGCTGAATGCACAGATCAGAAAGAAGTTTCACCGAATGATTCTGTGTAGTTTATATTTGAAGACATTCCTTTTTCCACTATTACCCTCTTAGCGCTCCGAATCTCCACTTGCATTTTCTACAAAAAGAGTGTTTCATAACTGCTCAATCAAAAATATGTTTTATCTCTGTTAACTGAATTTTCAGATCAGAAATAAGTTTCACAGAATGCATCTGTGTAGTTTTTATTTGAAGATATTCTTTTTCCCAATGTAGGCCTCTTAGCGCTTAGCATGTCCAATTGCAGTTTCTACAGAAAGAGTGTTTCAGAACGGCTCCATCAAAAGTAAGGTTCATCTCTGTTAGTTGAATGCACAGAACAGAAAGAATTTTCACAGAATGCTACTGTGTAGTTTATATTTGAATATATTCCTTTTTCCACTATTACCCTCTTAGCGCTCCGAATGTCCACTTGCATTTTCTACAGAAAGAGTGTTCAGAACTGCGCAATCAAAAGTATGGTTTAACTCTGTTAGCTTAATGAACATATCAGAAATAAGTTTCACGCAATGCTTCTGTGTAGTTTATATTTGAAGATATTATTTTTCCCAATAGAGGCCTCTTAGCGCTCAGAATGTCCAATTGCAGTTTCTACAGAAAGAGTGTTTCAGAAAGGCTCAATCAAAAGTAAGGTTCAACTCTGTTAGTTGAATGCACAGAACAGAAAGAAGTTTCATACAATGCTTCTGTGTAGTTTATATTTGAACATATTCTTTTTTCCACTATTACCCACTTAGCGCTACGAATGTCCAGTTGCATTTCCTACAGACAGAGTGTTTCAAAACTGCTCAATCAAAAGTATGGTTTAACTCTGTTAGCTGAATGCTCAGATCAGAAAGAAGTTTCGCCGAATGCTTCTGTGTAGTTTATATTTGAATATATTCCTTTTTCCACTACTACTCTCTTAGGGCTCCAAATGTCCAGTTGCATTTTCTACAGAAAGAGTGTTCAGATCTGCTCAATCAAAAGTATGGTTTAACTCTGTTAGCTGAATGCACAGATCAGAAAGAAGTTTCACAGAATGATTCTGTGTAGTTTATATTTGGAGACATTCCTTTTTCCACTATTACCCTCTTAGGGCTCCGAATCTCCACTTGCATTTTCTACAGAAAGAGTGTTTCAGAACGTCTCAATCAAAACTAAGGTTCAAATCTTTAGTTGAAAAAACAGAACAGAAAGAAGTTTCACACAATTCTTCTGTGTAGTTTTTATTTGTAGACATTCTTTTTCCCAATATAGGCCTCTTTGCGCTCAGAATGTCCAATTGCAGTTTCTACAGAAAGAGTGTTTCAGAACGGCTCAATCCAAAGTAAGGTTCAACTCTGTTAGTTGAATGCACAGAACAGAAAGAAGTTTCATACAATGCTTCTGTGTAGTTTATATTTGAACATATTCTTTTTTCCACTATTACCCACTTAGCGCTACGAATGTCCAGTTGCATTTTCTACAGACAGAGTGTTTCAAAACTGCTCAATCAAAAGTATGGTTTAACTCTGTTAGCTGAATGCTCAGATCAGAAAGAAGTTTCACAGAATGCTTCTGTGTAGTTTATATTTGAATATATTCCTTTTTCCACTACTACGCTCTTAGCGCTCCAAATGTCCAGTTGCATTTTCTACAGAAAGAGTGTTCAGATCTGCTCAATCAAAAGTATGGTTTAACTCTGTTAGCTGAATGCACAGATCAGAAAGAAGTTTCACTGAATGATTCTGTGTACTTTATATTTGAAGACATTCCTTTTTCCACTATTACCCACTTAGCGCTCCGAATCTCCACTTGCATTTTCTACAAAAAGAGTGTTTCATAACTGCTCAATCAAAAATATGTTTTATCTCTGTTAACTGAATTTACAGATCAGAAATAAGTTTCACAGAATGCATCTGTGTAGTTTTTATTTGAAGATATTCTTTTTCCCAATGTAGGCCTCTTAGCGCTTAGCATGTCCAATTGCAGTTTCTACAGAAAGAGTGTTTCAGAACGGCTCCATCAAAAGTAAGGTTCATCTCTGTTAGTTGAATGCACAGAACAGAAAGAATTTTCACAGAATGCTACTCTGTAGTTTATATTTGAATATATTCCTTTTTCCACTATTACCCTCTTAACGCTCCGAATGTCCACTTGCATTTTCTACGGAAAGAGTGTTCAGAACTGCGCAATCAAAAGTATGGTTCAACTCTGTTAGCTTAATGAACATATCAGAAATAAGTTTCACACAATGCTTCTGTGTAGTTTTTATTTGAAGATATTATTTTTCCCAATAGAGGCCTCTGAGCGCTCAGAATGTCCAATTGCAGTTTCTACAGAAAGAGTGTTTCAGAAAGGCTCAATCAAAAGTAAGGTTCAACTCTGTTAGTTGAATGCACAGAACAGAAAGTAGTTTCATACAATGCTTCTGTGTAGTTTATATTTGAACATATTCTTTTTTCCACTATTACCCACTTAGCGCTACGAATGTCCAGTTGCATTTTCTACAGACAGAGTGTTTCAAAACTGCTCAATCAAAAGTATGGTTTAACTCTGTTAGCTGAATTCTCAGATCAGAAAGAAGTTTCACAGAATGCTTCTGTGTAGTTTATATTTGAATATATTCCTTTTTCCACTACTACTCTCTTAGCGCTCCAAATGTCCAGTTGCATTTTCTACAGAAAGAGTGTTCAGATCTGCTCAATCAAAAGTATGGTTTAACTCTGTTAGCTGAATGCACAGATCAGAAAGAAGTTTCACAGAATGATTCTGTGTAGTTTATATTTGGAGACATTCCTTTTTCCACTATTACCCTCTTAGCGCTCAGAATCTCCACTTGCATTTTCTACAGAAAGAGTGTTTCAGAACGGCTCAATCAAAACTAAGGTTCAACTCTTTTAGTTGAACAAACAGAACAGAAAGAAGTTTCACACAATTCTTCTGTGTAGTTTTTATTTGTAGACATTCTTTTTCCCAATATAGGCCTCTTTGCGCTCAGAATGTCCAATTGCAGTTTCTACAGAAAGAGTGTTTCAGAACGGCTCAATCCAAAATAAGGTTCAACTCTGTTAGTTGAATGCACAGGACAGAAATTAGTTTCATACAATGCTTCTGTGTAGTTTATATTTGAACATATTCTTTTTTCCACTATTACCCAATTAGCGCCACGAATGTCCAGTTGCATTTTCTACAGACAGAGTGTTTCAAAACTGCTCAATCAAAAGTATGGTTTAACTCTGTTAGCTGAATGCTCAGATCAGAAAGAAGTTTCACAGAATGGTTCTGTGTAGTTTATATTTGAATATATTCCTTTTTCCACTACTACGCTCTTAGCGCTCCAAATGTCCAGTTGCATTTTCTACAGAAAGAGTGTTCAGATCTGCTCAATCAAAAGTATGGTTTAACTCTGTTAGCTGAATGCACAGATCAGAAAGAAGTTTCACCGAATGATTCTGTGTAGTTTATATTTGAAGACATTCCTTTTTCCACTATTACCCTCTTAGCGCTCCGAATCTCCACTTGCATTTTCTACAAAAAGAGTGTTTCATAACTGCTCAATCAAAAATATGTTTTATCTCTGTTAACTGAATTTACAGATCAGAAATAAGTTTCACAGAATGCATCTGTGTAGTTTTTATTTGAAGATATTCTTTTTCCCAATGTAGGCCTCTTAGCGATTAGCATGTCCAATTGCAGTTTCTACAGAAAGAGTGTTTCAGAACGGCTCCATCAAAAGTAAGGTTCAACTCTGTTAGTTGAATGCACAGAACAGAAAGAATTTTCACAGAATGCTACTGTGTAGTTTATATTTGAATATATTCCTTTTTCCACTATTACCCTCTTAGCGCTCCGAATCTCCACTTGCATTTTCTACAGAAAGAGTGTTCAGAACTGCGCAATCAAAAGTATGGTTTAAATCTGTTAGCTTAATGAACATATCAGAAATAAGTTTCACACAATGCTTCTTTGTAGTTTTTATTTGAAGATATTATTTTTCCCAATAGAGGCCTCTTAGCGCTCAGAATGTCCAATTGCAGTTTCTACAGAAAGAGTGTTTCAGAAAGGCTCAATCAAAAGTAAGGTTCAACTCTGTTAGTTGAATGCACAGAACAGAAAGAAGTTTCATACAATGCTTCTGTGTAGTTTATATTTGAACATATTCTTTTTTCCACTATTACCCACTTAGCGCTACGAATGTCCAGTTGCATTTTCTACAGACAGAGTGTTTCAAAGCTGCTCAATCAAAAGTATGGTTTAACTCTGTTAGCTGAATGCACAGATCAGAAAGAAGTTTCACAGAATGATTCTGTGTAGTTTATATTTGGAGACATTCCTTTTTCCACTATTACCCTCTTAGGGCTCCGAATCTCCACTTGCATTTTCTACAGAAAGAGTGTTTCAGAACGTCTCAATCAAAAATATGTTTTATCTCTGTTAACTGAATTTACAGATCAGAAATAAGTTTCACAGAATGCATCTGTGTAGTTTTTATTTGAAGATATTCTTTTTCCCAATGTAGGCCTCTTAGCGCTTAGCATGTCCAATTGCAGTTTCTACAGAAAGAGTGTTTCAGAACGGCTCCATCAAAAGTAAGGTTCAACTCTGTTAGTTGAATGCACAGAACAGAAAGAATTTTCACAGAATGCTACTGTGTAGTTTATATTTGAATATATTCCTTTTTCCACTATTACCCTCTTGGCGCTCCGAATCTCCACTTGCATTTTCTACAGAAAGAGTGTTCAGAACTGCGCAATCAAAAGTATGGTTTAAATCTGTTAGCTTAATGAACATATCAGAAATAAGTTTCACACAATGCTTCTTTGTAGTTTTTATTTGAAGATATTATTTTTCCCAATAGAGGCCTCTTAGCGCTCAGAATGTCCAATTGCAGTTTCTACAGAAAGAGTGTTTCAGAAAGGCTCAATCAAAAGTAAGGTTCAACTCTGTTAGTTGAATGCACAGAACAGAAAGAAGTTTCATACAATGCTTCTGTGTAGTTTATATTTGAACATATTCTTTTTTCCACTATTACCCACTTAGCGCTACGAATGTCCAGTTGCATTTTCTACAGACAGAGAGTTTCAAAGCTGCTCAATCAAAAGTATGGTTTAACTCTGTTAGCTGAATGCTCAGATCAGAAAGAAGTTTCACAGAATGCTTCTGTGTAGTTTATATTTGAATATATTCCTTTTTCCACTACTACTCTCTTAGCGCTCCAAATGTCCAGTTGCATTTTCTACAGAAAGAGTGTTCAGATCTGCTCAATCAAAAGTATGGTTTAACTCTGTTAGCTGAATGCACAGATCAGAAAGAAGTTTCACAGAATGATTCTGTGTAGTTTATATTTGGAGACATTCCTTTTTCCACTATTACCCTCTTAGCGCTCCGAATCTCCACTTGCATTTTCTACAGAAAGAGTGTTTCAGAACGGCTCGATCAAAACTAAGGTTCAACTCTTTTAGTTGAACAAACAGAACAGAAAGAAGTTTCACACAATTTTTCTGTGTAGTTTTTATTTGTAGACATTCTTTTTCCCAATATAGGCCTCTTTGCGCTCAGAATGTCCAATTGCAGTTTCTACAGAAAGAGTGTTTAAGAACGGCTCAATCCAAAGTAAGGTTCAACTCTGTTAGTTGAATGCACAGAACAGAAAGAAGTTTCATACAATGCTTCTGTGTAGTTTATATTTGAACATATTCTTTTTTCCACTATTACCCACTTAGCTCTACGAATGTCCAGTTGCATTTTCTACAGACAGAGTGTTTCAAAACTGCTCAATCAAAAGTATGGTTTAACTCTGTTAGCTGAATGCTCAGATCAGAAAGAAGTTTCACAGAATGCTTCTGTGTAGTTTATATTTGAATATATTCCTTTATCCACTACTACGCTCTTAGCGCTCCAAATGTCCAGTTACATTTTCTACAGAAAGAGTGTTCAGATCTGCTCAATCAAAAGTATGGTTTAACTCTGTTAGCTGAATGCACAGATCAGAAAGAAGTTTCACCGAATGATTCTGTGTAGTTTATATTTGAAGACATTCCTTTTTCCACTATTACCCTCTTAGCGCTCCGAATCTCCACTTGCATTTTCTACAAAAAGAGTGTTTCATATCTGCTCAATCAAAAATATGTTTTATCTCTGTTAACTGAATTTACAGATCAGAAATAAGTTTCACAGAATGCATCTGTGTAGTTTTTATTTGAAGATATTCTTTTTCCCAATGTAGGCCTCTTAGCGCTTAGAATGTCCAATTGCAGTTTCTACAGAAAGAGTGTTTCAGAACGGCTCAATCAAAAGTAAGGTTCAACTCTGTTAGTTGAATGCACAGAACAGAAAGAATTTTCACAGAATGCTACTGTGTAGTTTATATTTGAATATATTCCTTTTTCCACTATTACCCTCTTAGCACTCCGAATGTCCACTTGCATTTTCTACAGAAAGAGTGTTCAGAACTGCGCAATCAAAATATGGTTTAACTCTGTTAGCTTAATGAACATATCAGAAATAAGTTTCACACAATGCTTCTCTGTAGTTTTTATTTGAAGATATTATTTTTCCCAATATAGGCCTCATAGCGCTCAGAATGTCCAATTGCAGTTTCTACAGAAAGAGTGTTTCAGAAAGGCTCAATCAAAAGTAAGGTTAAACTCTGTTAGTTGAATGCACAGAACAGAAAGAAGTTTCATACAATGCTTCTGTGTAGTGTATATTTGAACATATTCTTTTTTCCACTATTACCCACTTAGCGCTACGAATGTCCACTTGCATTTACTACAGACAGAGTGTTTCAAAACTGCTCAATCAAAAGTATGGTTTAACTCTGTTAGCTGAATGCTCAGATCAGAAAGAAGTTTCACAGAATGCTTCTGTGTAGTTTATATTTGAATATATTCCTTTTTTAATCTACTACTCTCTTAGCGCTCCAAATGTCCAGTTGCATTTTCTAGAGAAAGAGTGTTCAGATCTGCTCAATCAAAAGTATGGTTTAACTCTGTTAGCTGAATGCACAGATCAGAAAGAAGTTTCACAGAATGATTCTGTGTAGTTTATATTTGGAGACATTCCTTTTTCCACTATTACCCTCTTAGCGCTCCGAATCTCCACTTGCATTTTCTACAGAAAGAGTGTTTCAGAACGTCTCAATCAAAACTAAAGTTCAACACTATTAGTTGAACAAACAGAACAGAAAGAAGTTTCACACAATTCTTCTGTGTAGTTTTTATTTGTAGACATTCTTTTTCCCAATATAGGCCTCTTAGCGCTCAGAATGTCCAATTGCAGTTTCTACAGAAAGAGTGTTTCAGAACGGCTCAATCAAAAGTAAGGTTCAACTCTGTTAGTTGAATGCACAGAACAGAAAGAAGTTTCATACAGTGCTTCTGTGTAGTTTATATTTGAACATATTCTTTTTTCCACTATTACCCACTTAGCGCTACGAATGTCCAGTTGCATTTTCTACAGACAGAGTGTTTCAAAACTGCTCAATCAAAAGTATGGTTTAACTCTGTTAGCTGAATGCTCAGATCAGAAAGAAGTTTCACAGAATGCTTCTGTGTAGTTTATATTTGAATATATTCCTTTTTCCACTACTACTCTCTTAGCGCTCAAAATGTCCAGTTGCATTTTCTACAGAAAGAGTGTTCAGATCTGCTCAATCAAAAGTATGTTTTAACTCTGTTAGCTGAATGCACAGATCAGAAAGAAGTTTCACAGAATGATTCTGTGTAGTTTATATTTGGAGACATTCCTTTTTCCACTATTACCCCCTTAGCGCTCCGAATCTCCACTTGCATTTTCTACAGAAAGAGTGTTTCAGAACGGCTCAATCAAAACTAAGGTTCAACTCTTTTAGTTGAACAAACAGAACAGAAAGAAGTTTCACACAATTCTTCTGTGTAGTTTTTATTTGTAGACATTCTTTTTCCCAATATAGGCCTCTTAGCGCTCAGAATGTCCAATTGCAGTTTCTACAGAAAGAGTGTTTCAGAACGGCTCAATCAAAAGTAAGGTTCAACTCTGTTAGTTGAATGCACAGAACAGATAGATGTTTCATACAATACTTCTGTGTAGATTATATTTGAACATATTCTTTTTTCCACTATTACCCACTTAGCGCTACGAATGTCCAGTTGCATTTTCTACAGACAGAGTGTTTCAAAACTGCTGAATCAAAAGTATGGTTTAACTCTGTTAGCTGAATGCTCAGATCAGAAAGAAGTTTCACAGAATGCTTCTGTGTAGTTTATATTTGAATATATTCCTTTTTCCACTACTACGCTCTTAGCGCTCCAAATGTCCAGTTGCATTTTCTACAGAAAGAGTGTTCAGATCTGCTCAATCAAAAGTATGGTTTAACTCTGTTAGCTGAATGCACAGATCAGAAACAAGTTTCACCGAATGATTCTGTGTAGTTTATATTTGAAGACATTCCATTTTCCACTATTACCCACTTAGCGCTCCGAATCTCCACTTGCATTTTCTACAAAAAGAGTGTTTCATAACTGCTCAATCAAAAATATGTTTTATCTCTGTTAAGTGAATTTACAGATCAGAAATAAGTTTCACAGAATGCATCTGTGTAGTTTTTATTTGAAGATATTCTTTTTCCCAATGTAGGCCTCTTAGCGCTTAGCATGTCCAATTGCAGTTTCTACAGAAAGAGTGTTTCAGAACGGCTCAATCAAAAGTAAGGTTCAACTCTGTTAGTTGAATGCACAGAACAGAAAGAATTTTCACAGAATGCTACTGTGTAGTTTATATTTGAATATATTCCTTTTTCCACTATTACTCTCTTAGCGCTCCGAATGTCCACTTGCATTTTCTACAGAAAGAGTGTTCAGAACTGCGCAATCAAAAGTATGGTTTAACTCTGTTAGCTTAATGAACATATCAGAAATAAGTTTCACACAATGCTTCTGTGTAGTTTTTATTTGAAGATATTATTTTTCCCAATAGAGGCCTCTTAGCGCTCAGAATGTCCAATTGCAGTTTCTACAGAAAGAGTGTTTCAGAAAGGCTCAATCAAAAGTAAGTTTCAACTCTGTTAGTTGAATGCACAGAACAGAAAGTAGTTTCATACAATGCTTCTGTGTAGTTTATATTTGAACATGTTCTTTTTTCCACTATTAACCACTTAGTGCTACGAATGTCCAGTTGCATTTTCTACAGACAGAGTGTTTCAAAGCTGCTCAATCAAAAGTATGGTTTAACTGTTAGCTGAATGCTCAGATCAGAAAGAAGTTTCACAGAATGCTTCTGTGTAGTTTATATTTGAATATATTCCTTTTTCCACTACTACTCTCTTAGCGCTCCAAATGTCCAGTTGCATTTTCTACAGAAAGAGTGTTCAGATCTGCTCAATCAAAAGTATGGTTTAACTCTGTTAGCTGAATGCACAGATCAGAAAGAAGTTTCACCGAATGATTCTGTGTAGTTTATATTTGGAGACATTCCTTTTTCCACTATTACACTCTTAGCGCTCCGAATCTCCACTTGCATTTTCTACAGAAAGAGTGTTTCAGAACGGCTCAATCAAAACTAAGGTTCAACTCTTTTCGTTGAACAAACAGAACAGAAAGAATTTTCACACAATTCTTCTGTGTAGTTTTTATTTGTAGACATTCTTTTTCCCAATATAGGCCTATTAGCGCTCAGAATGTCCAATTGCAGTTTCTACAGAAAGAGTGTTTCAGAACGGCTCAATCAAAAGTAAGGTTCAACTCTGTTAGTTGAATGCACAGAACAGATAGATGTTTCATACAATACTTCTGTGTAGATTATATTTGAACATATTCTTTTTTCCACTATTACCCACTTAGCGCTACGAATGTCCAGTTGCATTTTCTACAGACAGAGTGTTTCAAAACTGCTGAATCAAAAGTATGGTTTAACTCTGTTAGCTGAATGCTCAGATCAGAAAGAAGTTTCACAGAATGCTTCTGTGTAGTTTATATTTGAATATATTCCTTTTTCCACTACTACGCTCTTAGCGCTCCAAATGTCCAGTTGCATTTTCTACAGAAAGAGTGTTCAGATCTGCTCAATCAAAAGTATGGTTTAACTCTGTTAGCTGAATGCACAGATCAGAAACAAGTTTCACCGAATGATTCTGTGTAGTTTATATTTGAAGACATTCCATTTTCCACTCTTACCCACTTAGCGCTCCGAATCTCCACTTGCATTTTCTACAAAAAGAGTGTTTCATAACTGCTCAATCAAAAATATGTTTTATCTCTGTTAAGTGAATTTACAGATCAGAAATAAGTTTCACAGAATGCATCTGTGTAGTTTTTATTTGAAGATATTCTTTTTCCCAATGTAGGCCTCTTAGCGCTTAGCATGTCCAATTGCAGTTTCTACAGAAAGAGTGTTTCAGAACGACTCAATCAAAAGTAAGGTTCAACTCTGTTAGTTGAATGCACAGAACAGAAAGAATTTTCACAGAATGCTACTGTGTAGTTTATATTTGAATATATTCCTTTTTCCACTATTACTCTCTTAGCGCTCCGAATGTCCACTTGCATTTTCTACAGAAAGAGTGTTCAGAACTGCGCAATCAAAAGTATGGTTTAACTCTGTTAGCTTAATGAACATATCAGAAATAAGTTTCACACAATGCTTCTGTGTAGTTTTTATTTGAAGATATTATTTTTCCCAATAGAGGCCTCTTAGCGCTCAGAATGTCCAATTGCAGTTTCTACAGAAAGAGTGTTTCAGAAAGGCTCAATCAAAAGTAAGTTTCAACTCTGTTAGTTGAATGCACAGAACAGAAAGTAGTTTCATACAATGCTTCTGTGTAGTTTATATTTGAACATGTTCTTTTTTCCACTATTAACCACTTAGTGCTACGAATGTCCAGTTGCATTTTCTACAGACAGAGTGTTTCAAAGCTGCTCAATCAAAAGTATGGTTTAACTCTGTTAGCTGAATGCTCAGATCAGAAAGAAGTTTCACAGAATGCTTCTGTGTAGTTTATATTTGAATATATTCCTTTTTCCACTACCACTCTCTTAGCGCTCCAAATGTCCAGTGGCATTTTCTACAGAAAGAGTGTTCAGATCTGCTCAATCAAAAGTATGTTTTAACTCTGTTAGCTGAAAGCACAGATCAGAAAGAAGTTTCACCGAATGATTCTGTGTAGTTTATATTTGGAGACATACTTTTTCCACTATTACCCTCTTAGCGCTCCGAATCTCCACTTGCATTTTCTACAGAAAGAGTGTTTCAGAACGGCTCAATCAAAACTAAGGTTCAACTCTTTTCGTTGAACAAACAGAACAGAAAGAAGTTTCACACAATTCTTCTTTGTAGTTTTTATTTGTAGACATTCTTTTTCCCAATATAGGCCTATTAGCGCTCAGAATGTCCATTTGAAGTTTCTACAGAAAGAGTGTTTCAGAACGGCTCAATCAAAAGTAAGGTTCAACTCTGTTAGTTGAATGCACAGAACAGAAAGCAGTTTCATACAATGCTTCTGTGTAGTTTATATTTGAACATATTCTTTTTTCCACTATTACCCACTTAGCGCTACGAATGTGCAGTTGCATTTTCTACAGACAGAGTGTTTCAAAACTGCTCAATCAAAAGTATGGTTTAACTCTGTTAGCTGAATGCTCAGATCAGAAAGAAGTTTCACAGAATGCTTCTGTGTAGTTTATATTTGAATATATTCCTTTTTCCACTACTACGCTCTTAGCGCTCCAAATGTCCAGTTGCATTTTCTACAGAGAGTGTTCAGATCTGCTCAATCAAAAGTATGGTTTAACTCTGTTAGCAGAATGCACAGATCAGAAAGAAGTTTCACCGTATGATTCTGTGTAGTTTATATTTGAAGACATTCCTTTTTCCACTATTACCCTCTTAGCGCTCCGAATCTCCACTTCCATTTTCTACAAAAAGAGTGTTTCACAATTGCTCAATCAAAAATATGTTTTATCTCTGTTAACTGAATTTACAGATCAGAAATAAATTTCACAGAATGCATCTGTGTAATTTTTATTTGAAGATATTATTTTTCCCAATGTAGGCCTCTTAGCGCTTAGCATGTCCAATTGCAGTTTCTACAGAAAGAGTGTTTCAGAACGGCTCAATCAAAAGTAAGGCTCAACTCTGTTAGTTGAATGCACAGAACAGAAAGAATTTTCACAGAATGCTACTGTGTAGTTTATATTTGAATATATTCCTTTTTCCACTATTACCCTCTTAGCGCTCCGAATGTCCACTTGCATTTTCTACAGAAAGAGTGTTCAGAACTGCGCAATCAAAAGTATGGTTTAACTCTGTTAGCTTAATGAACATATCAGAAATAAGTTTCACACAATGCTTCTGTGTAGTTTTTATTTGAAGATATTATTTTTCCCAATAGAGTCCTCTTAGCGCTCAGAATGTCCAATTGCAGTTTCTACAGAACGAGTGTTTCAGAAAGGCTCAATCCAAAGTAAGGTTCAACTCTGTTAGTTGAATGCACAGAACAGAAAGAAGTTTCATACAATGCTTCTGTGTAGTTTATATTTGAACATATTCTTTTTTCCACTATTACCCACTTAGCGCTACGAATGTCCAGTTGCATTTTCTACAGACAGATTGTTTCAAAACTGCTCAATCAAAAGTATGGTTTAACTCTGTTAGCTGAATGCTCAGATCAGAAAGAAGTTTCACAGAATGCTTCTGTGTAGTTTATATTTGAATATATTCCTTTTTCCACTACTACTCTCTTAGCGCTCCAAATGTCCAGTTGCATTTTCTACGGAAAGAGTGTTCAGATCTGCTCAATCAAAAGTATGGTTTAACTCTGTTAGCTGAATGCACAGATCAGAAAGAAGTTTCACAGAATGATTCTGTGTAGTTTATATTTGGAGACATTCCTTTTTCCACTATTACCTTCTTAGCGCTCCGAATCTCCACTTGCATTTTCTACAGAAAGAGTGTTTCAGAACGGCTCCATCAAAACTAAGGTTCAACTCTTTTAGTTGAACAAACAGAACAGAAAGAAGTTTCACACAATTCTTCTGTGTAGTTTTTATTTGTAGACATTCTTTTTCCCTGTATAGGCCTCTTAGCGCTCAGAATGTCCAATTGCAGTTTCTACAGAAAGAGTGTTTCAGAACGGCTCAATCAAAAGTAAGGTTCAACTCTGTTAGTTGAATGCACAGAACAGAAAGAAGTTTCATACAATGATTCTGTGTAGTTTATATTTGAACATATTCTTTTTTCCACTATTACCCACTTAGCGCTACGAATGTCCAGTTGCATTTTCTACAGACAGAGTGTTTCAAAACTGCTCAATGAAAAGTATGGTTTAACTCTGTTAGCTGAATGCTCAGATCAGAAAGAAGTTTCACAGAATGCTTCTGTGTAGTTTATATTTGAATATATTCCTTTTTCCACTACTACTCTCTTAGCGCTCCAAATGTCCAGTTGCATTTTCTACAGAAAGAGTGTTCAGATCTGCTCAATCAAAAGTATGGTTTAACTCTGTTAGCAGAATGCACAGATCAGAAAGAAGTTTCACCGAATGATTCTGTGTAGTTTATATTTGAAGACATTCCTTTTTCCACTATTACCCTCTTAGCGCTCCGAATCTCCACTTCCATTTTCTACAAAAAGAGTGTTTCACAACTGCTCAATCAAAAATATATTTTATCTCTGTTAACTGAATTTACAAATCAGAAATAAGTTTCACAGAATGCATCTGTGTAGTTATTATTTGAAGATATTCTTTTTCCCAATGTATGCCTCTTAGCGCTTAGCATGTCCAATTGCAGTTTCTACAGAAAGAGTGTTTCAGAACGCCTCAATCAAAAGTAAGTTTCAACTCTGTTAGTTGAATGCACAGAACAGAAAGGATTTTCACAGAATGCTACTGTGTAGTTTATATTTGAATATATTCCTTTTTCCACTCTTACCCTCTTAGCGCTCCGAATGTCCACTTGCATTTTCTACAGAAAGAGTGTTCAGAACTGCGCAATCAAAAGTATGGTTTAACTCTGTTAGCTTAAAGAACATATCAGAAATAAGTTTCACACAATGCTTCTTTGTAGTTTTTATTTGAAGATATTATTTTTCCCAATATAAGCCTCTTAGCGCTCAGAATGTCCAATTGCAGTTTCTACAGAAAGAGTGTTTCAGAACGGCTCAATCCAAAGTAAGTTTCAACTCTGTTAGTTGAATGCACAGAACAGAAAGAAGTTTCATACAATGCTTCTGTGTAGTTTATATTTGAACATATTCTTTTTTCCACTATTACCCACTTAGCGCTACGAATGTCCAGTTGCATTTTCTACAGACAGAGTGTTTCAAAACTGCTCAATCAAAAGTATGGTTTAACTCTGTTAGCTGAATGCTCAGATCAGAAAGAAGTTTCACAGAATGCTTCTGTGTAGTTTATATTTGAATATATTCCTTTTTCCACTACTACGCTCTTAGCGCTCCAAATGTCCAGTTGCATTTTCTACAGAAAGAGTGTTCAGATCTGCTCAATCAAAAGTATGGTTTAACTCTGTTAGCTGAATGCACAGATCAGAAAGAAGTTTCACAGAATGATTCTGTGTAGTTTATATTTGAAGACATTCCTTTTTCCACTATTACCCTCTTAGCGCTCCGAATCTCCACTTGCATTTTCTACAAAAAGAGTGTTTCATAACTGCTCAATCAAAAATATGTTTTATCTCTGTTAACTGAACTTACAGATCAGAAATAAGTTTCACAGAATGCATCTGTGTAGTTTTTATTTGAAGATATTATTTTTCCCAATGTAGGCTTCTTAGCGCTTAGCATGTCCAATTGCAGTTTCTACAGAAAGAGTGTTTCAGAACGGCTCAATCAAAAGTAAGGTTCAACTCTGTTAGTTGAATGCACAGAACAGAAAGAATTTTCACAGAATGCTACTGTGTAGTTTATATTTGAATATATTCCTTTTTCCACTATTACCCTGTTAGCGCTCCGAATGTCCACTTGCATTTTCTACAGAAAGAGTGTTCAGAACTGCGCAATCAAAAGTATGGTTTAACTCTGTTAGCTTAAAGAACATATCAGAAATAAGTTTCACACAATGCTTCTGTGTAGTTTTTATTTGAAGATATTATTTTTCCCAATATAAGCCTCTTAGCGCTCAGAATGTCCAATTGCAGTTTCTACAGAAAGAGTGTTTCAGAAAGGCTCAATCCAAAGTAAGGTTCAACTCTGTTAGTTGAATGCACAGAACAGAAAGAAGTTTCATACAATGCTTCTGTGTAGTTTATATTTGAACATATTCTTTTTTCCACTATTACCCACTTAGCGCTACGAATGTCCAGTTGCATTTTCTACAGACAGAGTGTTTCAAAACTGCTCAATCAAAAGTATGGTTTAACTCTGTTAGCTGAATGCTCAGATCAGAAAGAAGTTTCACAGAATGCTTCTGTGTAGTTTATATTTGAATATATTGCTTTTTCCACTACTACTCTCTTAGCGCTCCAAATGTCCAGTTGCATTTTCTACAGAAAGAGTGTTCAGATCTGCTCAATCAAAAGTATGGTTTAACTCTGTTAGCTGAATGCACAGATGAGAAAGAAGTTTCACAGAATGATTCTGTGTAGTTTATATTTGGAGACATTCCTTTTTCCACTATTACCCTCTTAGCGCTCCGAATCTCCACTTGCATTTTCTACAGAAAGAGTGTTTCAGAACGGCTCAATCAAAACTAAGGTTCAACTCTTTTCGTTGAACAAACAGAACAGAAAGAAGTTTCACAAAATTCTTCTGTGTAGTTTTTATTTGTAGACATTCTTTTTCCCAATATAGGCCTCTTAGCGCTCAGAATGTCCAATTGCAGTTTCTACAGAAAGAGTGTTTCAGAACGGCTCAATCAAAAGTAAGGTTCAACTCTGTTAGTTGAATGCACAGAACAGAAAGAAGTTTCATACAATGCTTCTGTGTAGTTTATATTTGAACATATTCTTTTTTCCACTATTACCCACTTAGCGCTACGAATGTCCAGTTGCATTTTCTACAGACAGAGTGTTTCAAAACTTCTCAATCAAAAGTATGGTTTAACTCTGTTAGCTGAATGCTCAGATCAGAAAGAAGTTTCACAGAATGCTTCTGTGTAGTTTATATTTGAATATATTCCTTTTTCCACTACTACGCTCTTAGCGCTCCAAATGTCCAGTTGCATTTTCTAAAGAAAGAGTGTTCAGATCTGCTCAATCAAAAGTATGGTTTAACTCTGTTAGCTGAATGCACAGATCAGAAAGAAGTTTCACCGAATGATTCTGTGTAGTTTATATTTGAAGACATTCCTTTTTCCACTATTACCCTCTTAGCGCTCCGAATCTCCACTTGCATTTTCTACAAAAAGAGTGTTTCAGAACGGCTCAATCAAAACTAAGGTTCAACTCTTTTAGTTGAACAAACAGAACAGAAAGAAGTTTCACACAATTCTTCTGTGTAGTTTTTATTTGTAGACATTCTTTTTCCCAATATAGGCCTCTTAGCGCTCAGAATGTCCAATTGCAGTTTCTACAGAAAGAGTGTTTCAGAACGGCTCAATCAAAAGTAAGGTTCAACTCTGTTAGTTGAATGCACAGAACAGAAAGAAGTTTCATACAATGCTTCTGTGTAGTTTATATTTGAACATATTCTTTTTTCCACTATTACCCACTTAGCGCTACGAATGTCCAGTTGCATTTTCTACAGACAGAGTGTTTCAAAACTGCTCAATCAAAAGTATGGTTTAACTCTGTTAGCTGAATGCTCAGATCAGAAAGAAGTTTCACAGAATGCTTCTGTGTAGTTTATATTTGAATATATTCCTTTTTCCACTACTACGCTCTTAGCGCTCCAAATGTCCAGTTGCATTTTCTACAGAAAGAGTGTTCAGATCTGCTCAATCAAAAGTATGGTTTAACTCTGTTAGCTGAATGCACAGATCAGAAAGAAGTTTCACCGAATTATTCTGTGTAGTTTATATTTGAAGACATTCCTTTTTCCACTATTACCCTCTTAGCGCTCCGAATCTCCACTTCCATTTTCTACAAAAAGAGTGTTTCACAACTGCTCAATCAAAAATATGTTTTATCTCTGTTAACTGAATTTACAGATCAGAAATAAATTTCACAGAATGCATCTGTGTAGTTTTTATTTGAAGATATTCTTTTTCCCAAAGTAGGCCTCTTAGCGCTTAGCATGTCCAATTGCATTTTCTACAGAAAGAGTGTTTCAGAACGGCTCAATCAAAAGTAAGGCTCAACTCTGTTAGTTGAATGCACAGAACAGAAAGAATTTTCACAGAATGCTACTGTGTAGTTTATATTTGAATATATTCCTTTTTCCACTATTACCCTCTTAGCGCTCCGAATGTCCACTTGCATTTTCTACAGAAAGAATGTTCAGAACTGCGCAATCAAAAGTATGGTTTAACTCTGTTAGCTTAATGAACATATCAGAAATAAGTTTCACACAATGCTTCTGTGTAGTTTTTATTTGAAGATATTATTTTTCCCAATAGAAGCCTCTTAGCGCTCAGAATGTCCAATTGCAGTTTCTACAGAAAGAGTGTTTCAGAAAGGCTCAATCCAAAGTAAGGTTCAACTCTGTTAGTTGAATGCACAGAACAGAAAGAAGTTTCATACAATGCTTCTGTGTAGTTTATATTTGAACATATTCTTTTTTCCACTATTACCCACTTAGTGCTACGAATGTCCAGTTGCATTTTCTACAGACAGAGTGTTTCAAAACTGCTCAATCAAAAGTATGGTTTATCTCTGTTAGCTGAATGCTCAGATCAGAAAGAAGTTTCACAGAATGCTTCTGTGTAGTTTATATTTGAATATATTCCTTTTTCCACTACTACTCTCTTAGCGCTCCAAATGTCCAGTTGCATTTTCTACGGAAAGAGTGTTCAGATCTGCTCAATCAAAAGTATGGTTTAACTCTGTTAGCTGAATGCACAGATCAGAAAGAAGTTTCACAGAATGATTCTGTGTAGTTTATATTTGGAGACATTCCTTTTTCCACTATTACCTTCTTAGCGCTCCGAATCTCCACTTGCATTTTCTACAGAAAGAGTGTTTCAGAACGGCTCCATCAAAACTAAGGTTCAACTCTTTTAGTTGAACAAACAGAACAGAAAGAAGTTTCACACAATTCTTCTGTGTAGTTTTTATTTGTAGACATTCTTTTTCCCTGTATAGGCCTCTTAGCGCTCAGAATGTCCAATTGCAGTTTCTACAGAAAGAGTGTTTCAGAACGGCTCAATCAAAAGTAAGGTTCAACTGTGTTAGTTGAATGCACAGAACAGAAAGAAGTTTCATACAATGATTCTGTGTAGTTTATATTTGAAAATATTCTTTTTTCCACTATTACCCACTTAGCGCTACGAATGTCCAGTTGCATTTTCTACAGACAGAGTGTTTCAAAACTGCTCAATGAAAAGTATGGTTTAACTCTGTTAGCTGAATGCTCAGATCAGAAAGAAGTTTCACAGAATGCTTCTGTGTAGTTTATATTTGAATATATTCCTTTTTCCACTACTACTCTCTTAGCGCTCCAAATGTCCAGTTGCATTTTCTACAGAAAGAGTGTTCAGATCTGCTCAATCAAAAGTATGGTTTAACTCTGTTAGCAGAATGCACAGATCAGAAAGAAGTTTCACCGAATGATTCTGTGTAGTTTATATTTGAAGACATTCCTTTTTCCACTATTACCCTCTTAGCGCTCCGAATCTCCACTTCCATTTTCTACAAAAAGAGTGTTTCACAACTGCTCAATCAAAAATATGTTTTATCTCTGTTAACTGAATTTACAGATCAGAAATAAGTTTCACAGAATGCATCTGTGTAGTTATTATTTGAAGATATTCTTTTTCCCAATGTATGCCTCTTAGCGCTTAGCATGTCCAATTGCAGTTTCTACAGAAAGAGTGTTTCAGAACGGCTCAATCAAAAGTAAGTTTCAACTCTGTTAGTTGAATGCACAGAACAGAAAGGATTTTCACAGAATGCTACTGTGTAGTTTATATTTGAATATATTCCTTTTTCCACTCTTACCCTCTTAGCGCTCCGAATGTCCACTTGCATTTTCTACAGAAAGAGTGTTCAGAACTGCGCAATCAAAAGTATGGTTTAACTCTGTTAGCTTAAAGAACATATCAGAAATAAGTTTCACACAATGCTTCTTTGTAGTTTTTATTTGAAGATATTATTTTTCCCAATATAAGCCTCTTAGCGCTCAGAATGTCCAATTGCAGTTTCTACAGAAAGAGTGTTTCAGAACGGCTCAATCCAAAGTAAGTTTCAACTCTGTTAGTTGAATGCACAGAACAGAAAGAAGTTTCATACAATGCTTCTGTGTAGTTTATATTTGAACATATTCTTTTTTCCACTATTACCCACTTAGCGCTACGAATGTCCAGTTGCATTTTCTACAGACAGAGTGTTTCAAAACTGCTCAATCAAAAGTATGGTTTAACTCTGTTAGCTGAATGCTCAGATCAGAAAGAAGTTTCACAGAATGCTTCTGTGTAGTTTATATTTGAATATATTCCTTTTTCCACTACTACGCTCTTAGCGCTCCAAATGTCCAGTTGCATTTTCTACAGAAAGAGTGTTCAGATCTGCTCAATCAAAAGTATGGTTTAACTCTGTTAGCTGAATGCACAGATCAGAAAGAAGTTTCACAGAATGATTCTGTGTAGTTTATATTTGAAGACATTCCTTTTTCCACTATTACCCTCTTAGCGCTCCGAATCTCCACTTGCATTTTCTACAAAAAGAGTGTTTCATAACTGCTCAATCAAAAATATGTTTTATCTCTGTTAACTGAATTTACAGATCAGAAATAAGTTTCACAGAATGCATCTGTGTAGTTTTTATTTGAAGATATTATTTTTCCCAATGTAGGCTTCTTAGCGCTTAGCATGTCCAATTGCAGTTTCTACAGAAAGAGTGTTTCAGAACGGCTCAATCAAAAGTAAGGTTCAACTCTGTTAGTTGAATGCACAGAACAGAAAGAATTTTCACAGAATGCTACTGTGTAGTTTATATTTGAATATATTCCTTTTTCCACTATTACCCTGTTAGCGCTCCGAATGTCCACTTGCATTTTCTACAGAAAGAGTGTTCAGAACTGCGCAATCAAAAGTATGGTTTAACTCTGTTAGCTTAAAGAACATATCAGAAATAAGTTTCACACAATGCTTCTGTGTAGTTTTTATTTGAAGATATTATTTTTCCCATTATAAGCCTCTTAGCGCTCAGAATGTCCAATTGCAGTTTCTACAGAAACAGTGTTTCAGAAAGGCTCAATCCAAAGTAAGGTTCAACTCTGTTAGTTGAATGCACAGAACAGAATGAAGTTTCATACAATGCTTCTGTGTAGTTTATATTTGAACATATTCTTTTTTCCACTATTACCCACTTAGCGCTACGAATGTCCAGTTGCATTTTCTACAGACAGAGTGTTTCAAAACTGCTCAATCAAAAGTATGGTTTAACTCTGTTAGCTGAATGCTCAGATCAGAAAGAAGTTTCACAGAATGCTTCTGTGTAGTTTATATTTGAATATATTGCTTTTTCCACTACTACTCTCTTAGCGCTCCAAATGTCCAGTTGCATTTTCTACAGAAAGAGTGTTCAGATCTGCTCAATCAAAAGTATGGTTTAACTCTGTTAGCTGAATGCACAGATGAGAAAGAAGTTTCACAGAATGATTCTGTGTAGTTTATATTTGGAGACATTCCTTTTTCCACTATTACCCTCTTAGCGCTCCGAATCTCCACTTGCATTTTCTACAGAAAGAGTGTTTCAGAACGGCTCAATCAAAACTAAGGTTCAACTCTTTTCGTTGAACAAACAGAACAGAAAGAAGTTTCACACAATTCTTCTGTGTAGTTTTTATTTGTAGACATTCATTTTCCCAATATAGGCCTCTTAGCGCTCAGAATGTCCAATTGCAGTTTCTACAGAAAGAGTGTTTCAGAACGGCTCAATCAAAAGTAAGGTTCAACTCTGTTAGTTGAATGCACAGAACAGAAAGAAGTTTCATACAATGCTTCTGTGTAGTTTATATTTGAAAATATTCTTTTTTCCACTATTACCCACTTAGCGCTACGAATGTCCAGTTGCATTTTCTACAGACAGAGTGTTTCAAAACTGCTCAATCAAAAGTATGGTTTAACTCTGTTAGCTGAATGCTCAGATCAGAAAGAAGTTTCACAGAATGCTTCTGTGTAGTTTATATTTGAATATATTCCTTTTTCCACTACTACGCTCTTAGCGCTCCAAATGTCCAGTTGCATTTTCTAAAGAAAGAGTGTTCAGATCTGCTCAATCAAAAGTATGGTTTAACTCTGTTAGCTGAATGCACAGATCAGAAAGAAGTTTCACCGAATGATTCTGTGTAGTTTATATTTGAAGACATTCCTTTTTCCAATATTACCCTCTTAGCGCTCCGAATCTCCACTTGCATTTTCTACAAAAAGAGTGTTTCAGAACGGCTCAATCAAAACTAAGGTTCAACTCTTTTAGTTGAACAAACAGAACAGAAAGAAATTTCACACAATTCTTCTGTGTAGTTTTTATTTGTAGACATTCTTTTTCCCAATATAGGCCTCTTAGGGCTCAGAATGTAAAATTGCAGTTTCTACAGAAAGATTGTTTCAGAATGGCTCAATCAAAAGTGAGGTTCAACTCTGTTAGTTGAATGCACAGAACAGAAAGAAGTTTCATACAATGCTTCTGTGTAGTTTATATTTGAACATATTTTTTTTCCACTATTACCCACTTAGCGCTACGAATGTCCAGTTGCATTTTCTACAGACAGAGTGTTTCAAAACTGCTCAATCAAAAGTATGGTTTAACTCTGTTAGCTGAATGCTCTGATCAGAAAGAAGTTTCACAGAATGCTTCTGTGTAGTTTATATTTGAATATATTCCTTTTTCCACTACTACGCTCTTAGCGCTCCAAATGTCCAGTTGCATTTTCTACAGAAAGAGTGTTCAGATCTGCTCAATCAAAAGTATGGTTTAACTCTGTTAGCTGAATGCACAGATCAGAAAGAAGTTTCACAGAATGATTCTGTGTAGTTTATATTTGAAGACATTCCTTTTTCCACTATTACCCTCTTAGCGCTCCGAATCTCCACTTGCATTTTCTACAAAAAGAGTGTTTCATAACTGCTCAATCAAAAATATGTTTTATCTCTGTTAACTGAATTTACAGATCAGAAATAAGTTTCACAGAATGCATCTGTGTAGTTTTTATTTGAAGATATTCTTTTTCCCAATGTAGGCTTCTTAGCGCTTAGCATGTCCAATTGCAGTTTCTACAGAAAGAGTGTTTCAGAACGGCTCAATCAAAAGTAAGTTTCAACTCTGTTAGTTGAATGCACAGAACAGAAAGAATTTTCACAGAATGCTACTGTGTAGTTTATATTTGAATATATTCCTTTTTCCACTATTACCCTCTTAGCGCTGCGAATGTCCACTTGCATTTTCTACAGAAAGAGTGTTCAGAACTGCGCAATCAAAAGTATGGTTTAACTCTGTTAGCTTAATGAACATATCAGAAATAAGTTTCACAGAATGCTTCTGTGTAGTTTTTCTTTGAAGATATTATTTTTCCCAATATAGGCCTCTTAGCCCTCAGAATGTCCAATTGCAGTTTCTACAGAAAGAGTGTTTCAGAAAGGCTCAATCCAAAGTAAGGTTCAACTCTGTTAGCTGAATGCACAGAACAGAAAGAAGTTTCATACAATGCTTCTGTGTAGTTTATATTTGAACATATTCTTTTTTCCACTATTACCCACTTAGCGCTACGAATGTCCAGTTGCATTTTCTACAGACAGAGTGTTTCAAAACTGCTCAATCAAAAGTATGGTTTAACTCTGTTAGCTGAATGCTCAGATCAGAAAGAAGTTTCACAGAATGCTTCTGTGTAGTTTATATTTGAATATATTCCTTTTTCCACTACTACTCTCTTAGCGCTCCAAATGTCCAGTTGCATTTTCTACAGAAAGAGTGTTCAGATCTGCTCAATCAAAAGTATGGTTTAACTCTGTTAGCTGAATGCACAGATAAGAAAGAAGTTTCACAGAATGATTCTGTGTAGTTTATATTTGGAGACATTCCTTTTTCCACTATTACCCTCTTAGCGCTCCGAATCTCCACTTGCATTTTCTACAGAAAGAGTGTTTCAGAACGGCTCAATCAAAACTAAGGTTCAACTCTTTTAGTTGAACAAACAGAACAGAAAGAAGTTTCACACAATTCTTCTGTGTAGTTTTTATTTGTAGACATTCTTTTTCCCAATATAGGCCTCTTAGCGCTCAGAATGTCCAATTGCAGTTTCTACAGAAAGAGTGTTTCAGAACGGCTCAATCAAAAGTAAGGTTCAACTCTGTTAGTTGAATGCACAGAACAGAAAGAAGTTTCATACAATGCTTCTGTGTAGTTTATATTTGAACATATTCTTTTTTCCACTATTACCCACTTAGCGCTACGAATGTCCAGTTGCATTTTCTACAGACAGAGTGTTTCAAAACTGCTCAATCAAAAGTATGGTTTAACTCTGTTAGCTGAATGCTCAGATCAGAAAGAAGTTTCACAGAATGCTTCTGTGTAGTTTATATTTGAATATATTCCTTTTTCCACTACTACGCTCTTAGCGCTCCAAATGTCCAGTTGCATTTTCTACAGAAAGAGTGTTCAGATCTGCTCAATCAAAAGTATGGTTTAACTCTGTTAGCTGAATGCACAGATCAGAAAGAACTTTCACCGAATGATTCTGTGTAGTTTGTATTTGAAGACATTACTTTTTCCACTATTACCCTCTCAGCGCTCCGAATCTCCACTTGCATTTTCTACAAAAAGAGTGTTTCATAACTGCTCAATCAAAAATATGTTTTATCTCTGTTAACTGAATTTACAGATCAGAAATAAGTTTCACAGAATGCATCTGTGTAGTTTTTATTTGAAGATATTCTTTTTCCCAATGTAGGCTTCTTAGCGCTTAGCATGTCCAATTGCAGTTTCTACAGAAAGAGTGTTTCAGAACGGCTCAATCAAAAGTAAGGTTCAACTCTGTTAGTTGAATGCACAGAACAGAAAGAATTTTCACAGAATGCTACTGTGTAGTTTATATTTGAATATATTCCTTTTTCCACTATTACCCTGTTAGCGCTCCGAATGTCCACTTGCATTTTCTACAGAAAGAGTGTTCAGAACTGCGCAATCAAAAGTATGGTTTAACTCTGTTAGCTTAAAGAACATATCAGAAATAAGTTTCACACAATGCTTCTTTGTAGTTTTTATTTGAAGATATTATTTTTCCCAATATAAGCCTCTTAGCGCTCGGAATGTCCAATTGCAGTTTCTACAGAAAGAGTGTTTCAGAACGGCTCAATCCAAAGTAAGTTTCAACTCTGTTAGTTGAATGCACAGAACAGAAAGAAGTTTCATACAATGCTTCTGTGTAGTTTATATTTGAACATATTCTTTTTTCCACTATTACCCACTTAGCGCTACGAATGTCCAGTTGCATTTTCTACAGACAGAGTGTTTCAAAACTGCTCAATCAAAAGTATGGTTTAACTCTGTTAGCTGAATGCTCAGATCAGAAAGAAGTTTCACAGAATGCTTCTGTGTAGTTTATATTTGAATATATTCCTTTTTCCACTACTACGCTCTTAGCGCTCCAAATGTCCAGTTGCATTTTCTACAGAAAGAGTGTTCAGATCTGCTCAATCAAAAGTATGGTTTAACTCTGTTAGCTGAATGCACAGATCAGAAAGAAGTTTCACAGAATGATTCTGTGTAGTTTATATTTGAAGACATTCCTTTTTCCACTATTACCCTCTTAGCGCTCCGAATCTCCACTTGCATTTTCTACAAAAAGAGTGTTTCATAACTGCTCAATCAAAAATATGTTTTATCTCTGTTAACTGAATTTACAGATCAGAAATAAGTTTCACAGAATGCATCTGTGTAGTTTTTATTTGAAGATATTATTTTTCCCAATGTAGGCTTCTTAGCGCTTAGCATGTCCAATTGCAGTTTCTACAGAAAGAGTGTTTCAGAACGGCTCAATCAAAAGTAAGGTTCAACTCTGTTAGTTGAATGCACAGAACAGAAAGAATTTTCACAGAATGCTACTGTGTAGTTTATATTTGAATATATTCCTTTTTCCACTATTACCCTGTTAGCGCTCCGAATGTCCACTTGCATTTTCTACAGAAAGAGTGTTCAGAACTGCGCAATCAAAAGTATGGTTTAACTCTGTTAGCTTAAAGAACATATCAGAAATAAGTTTCACACAATGCTTCTGTGTAGTTTTTATTTGAAGATATTATTTTTCCCAATATAAGCCTCTTAGCGCTCAGAATGTCCAATTGCAGTTTCTACAGAAAGAGTGTTTCAGAAAGGCTCAATCCAAAGTAAGGTTCAACTCTGTTAGTTGAATGCACAGAACAGAAAGAAGTTTCATACAATGCTTCTGTGTAGTTTATATTTGAACATATTCTTTTTTCCACTATTACCCACTTAGCGCTACGAATGTCCAGTTGCATTTTCTACAGACAGAGTGTTTCAAAACTGCTCAATCAAAAGTATGGTTTAACTCTGTTAGCTGAATGCTCAGATCAGAAAGAAGTTTCACAGAATGCTTCTGTGTAGTTTATATTTGAATATATTGCTTTTTCCACTACTACTCTCTTAGCGCTCCAAATGTCCAGTTGCATTTTCTACAGAAAGAGTGTTCAGATCTGCTCAATCAAAAGTATGGTTTAACTCTGTTAGCTGAATGCACAGATGAGAAAGAAGTTTCACAGAATGATTCTGTGTAGTTTATATTTGGAGACATTCCTTTTTCCACTATTACCCTCTTAGCGCTCCGAATCTCCACTTGCATTTTCTACAGAAAGAGTGTTTCAGAACGGCTCAATCAAAACTAAGGTTCAACTCTTTTCGTTGAACAAACAGAACAGAAAGAAGTTTCACACAATTCTTCTGTGTAGTTTTTATTTGTAGACATTCTTTTTCCCAATATAGGCCTCTTAGCGCTCAGAATGTCCAATTGCAGTTTCTACAGAAAGAGTGTTTCAGAACGGCTCAATCAAAAGTAAGGTTCAACTCTGTTAGTTGAATGCACAGAACAGAAAGAAGTTTCATACAATGCTTCTGTGTAGTTTATATTTGAACATATTCTTTTTTCCACTATTACCCACTTAGCGCTACGAATGTCCAGTTGCATTTCCTACAGACAGAGTGTTTCAAAACTGCTCAATCAAAAGTATGGTTTAACTCTGTTAGCTGAATGCTCAGATCAGAAAGAAGTTTCACAGAATGCTTCTGTGTAGTTTATATTTGAATATATTCCTTTTTCCACTACTACGCTCTTAGCGCTCCAAATGTCCAGTTGCATTTTCTAAAGAAAGAGTGTTCAGATCTGCTCAATCAAAAGTATGGTTTAACTCTGTTAGCTGAATGCACAGATCAGAAAGAAGTTTCACCGAATGATTCTGTGTAGTTTATATTTGAAGACATTCCTTTTTCCACTATTACCCTCTTAGCGCTCCGAATCTCCACTTGCATTTTCTACAAAAAGAGTGTTTCATAACTGCTCAATCAAAAATATGTTTTATCTCTGTTAACTGAATTTACAGATCAGAAATAAGTTTCACAGAATGCATCTGTGTAGTTTTTATTTGAAGATATTCTTTTTCCCAATGTAGGCCTCTTAGCGCTTAGCATGTCCAATTGCAGTTTCTACAGAAAGAGTGTTTCAGAACGGCTCAATCAAAAGTAAGGTTCAAAGCTGTTAGTTGAATGCCAGAACAGAAAGAATTTTCACAGAATGCTACTGTGTAGTTTATATTTGAATATTTTCCTTTTTCCACTATTACCCTCTTAGCGCTCCGAATGTCCACTTGCATTTTCTACAGAAAGAGTGTTCAGAACTTCGCAATCAAAAGAATGGTTTAAATCTGTTAGCTTAATGAACATATCAGAAATAAGTTTCACACAATGCTTCTGTGTAGTTTTTATTTGAAGATATTATTTTTCCCAATATAGGCCTCTTAGCGCTCAGAATGTCCAATTGCATTTTCTACAGAAAGAGTGTTTCAGAAAGGCTCAATTCAAAGTAAGGTTCAACTCTGTTAGTTGAATGCACGGAACAGAAAGAAGTTTCATACAATGCTTCTGTGTAGTTTATATTTGAACATATTCTTTTTTCCACTATTACCCACTTAGCGCTACGAATGTCCAGTTGCATTTTCTACAGACAGAGTGTTTCAAAACTGCTCAATCAAAAGTATGGTTTAACTCTGTTAGCGGAATGCTCAGATCAGAAAGAAGTTTCACAGAATGCTTCTGTGTAGTTTATATTTGAATATATTCCTTTTTCCACTACTACGCTCTTAGCGCTCCAAATGTCCAGTTGCATTTTCTACAGAAAGAGTGTTCAGATCTGCTCAATCAAAAGTATGGTTTATCTCTGTTAGCTGAATGCACAGATCAGAAAGAAGTTTCACAGAATGATTCTGTGTAGTTTATATTTGGAGACATTCCTTTTTCCACTATTACCCTCTTAGCGCTCCGAATCTCCACTTGCATTTTGTACAGAAAGAGTGTTTCAGAACGGCTCAATCAAAACTAAGGTTCAACTCTTTTAGTTGAACAAACAGAACAGAAAGAAGTTTCACACAATTCTTCTGTGTAGTTTTTATTTGTAGACATTCTTTTTCCCAATATAGGCCTCTTAGCGCTCAGAATGTCCAATTGCAGTTTCTACAGAAAGAGTGTTTCAGAACGGCTCAATCAAAAGTAAGGTTCAACTCTGTTAGTTGAATGCACAGAACAGAAAGAAGTTTCATACAATGCTTCTGTGTAGTTTATATTTGAACATATTCTTTTTTCCACTATTACCCACTTAGCGCTACGAATGTCCAGTTGCATTTTCTACAGACAGAGTGTTTCAAAACTGCTCAATCAAAAGTATGGTTTAACTCTGTTAGCTGAATGCTCAGATCAGAAAGAAGTTTCACAGAATGCTTCTGTGTAGTTTATATTTGAATATATTCCTTTTTCCACTACTACGCTCTTAGCGCTCCAAATGTCCAGTTGCATTTTCTACAGAAAGAGTGTTCAGATCTGCTCATTCAAAAGTATGGTTTAACTCTGTTAGCTGAATGCACAGATCAGAAAGAAGTTTCACCGAATGATTCTGTGTAGTTTATATTTGAAGACATTCCTTTTTCCACTATTACCCTCTTAGCGCTCCGAATCTCCACTTGCATTTTCTACAAAAAGAGTGTTTCATAACTGCTCAATCAAAAATATGTTTTATCTCTGTTAACTGAATTTACAGATCAGAAATAAGTTTCACAGAATGCATCTGTGTAGTTTTTATTTGAAGATATTCTTTTTCCCAATGTAGGCCTCTTAGCGCTTAGCATGTCCAATAGCAGTTTCTACAGAAAGAGTGTTTCAGAACGGCTCAATCAAAAGTAAGGTTCAACTCTGTTAGTTGAATGCACAGAACAGAAAGAATTTTCACAGAATGCTACTGTGTAGTTTAAATTTGAATATATTCCTTTTTCCACTATTACGCTCTTAGCGCTCCGAATGTCCACTTGCATTTTCTACAGAAAGAGTGTTCAGAACTGCGCAATCAAAAGTATGGTTTAACTCTGTTAGCTTAATGAACATATCAGAAATAAGTTTCACACAATGCTTCTGTGTAGTTTTTATTTGAAGATATTATTTTTCCCAATAGAGGCCTCTTAGCGCTCAGAATGTCCAATTGCAGTTTCTACAGAAAGAGTGTTTCAGAAAGGCTCAATCAAAAGTAAGGTTCAACTCTGTTAGTTGAATGCACAGAACAGAAAGAAGTTTCATACAATGCTTCTGTGTAGTTTATATTTGAACATATTCTTTTTTCCACTATTACCCACTTAGCGCTACGAATGTCCAGTTGCATTTTCTACAGACAGAGTGTTTCAAAACTGCTCAATCAAAAGTATGGTTTAACTCTGTTAGCTGAATGCTCAGATCAGAAGGAAATTTCACAGAATGCTTCTGTTTAGTTTATATTTGAATATATTCCTTTTTCCACTACTACTCTCTTAGCGCTCCAAATGTCCAGTTGCATTTTCTACAGAAAGAGTGTTCAGATATGCTCAATCAAAAGTATGGTTTAACTCTGTTAGCTGAATGCACAGAGCAGAAAGAAGTTTCACAGAATGATTCTGTGTAGTTTATATTTGGAGACATTCCTTTTTCCACTATTACCCTCTTAGCGCTCCGAATCTCCACTTGCATTTTCTACAGAAAGAGTGTTTCAGAACGGCTCAATCAAAACTAAGGTTCAACTCTTTTAGTTGAACAAACAGAACAGAAAGAAGTTTCACACAATTCTTCTGTGTAGTTTTTATTTGTAGATATTCTTTTTCCCAATATAGGCCTCTTAGCGCTCAGAATGTCCAATTGCAGTTTCTACAGAAAGAGTGTTTCAGAACGGCTCAATCAAAAGTAAGGTTCAACTCTGTTAGTTGAATGCACAGAACAGAAAGATGTTTCATACAATGCTTCTGTGTAGTTTATATTTGAACATATTCTTTTTTCCACTATTACCCACTTAGCGCTACGAATGTCCAGTTGCATTTTCTACAGACAGAGTGTTTCAAAACTGCTCAATCAAAAGTATGGTTTAACTCTGTTAGCTGAATGCTCAGATCAGAAAGAAGTTTCACAGAATGCTTCTGTGTAGTTTATATTTGAATATATTACTTTTTCCACTACTACGCTCTTAGCGCTCCAAATGTCTAGTTGCATTTTCTACAGAAAGATTGTTCAGATCTGCTCAATCAAAAGTATGGTTTAACTCTGTTAGCTGAATGCACAGATCAGAAAGAAGTTTCACCGAATGATTCTGTGTAGTTTATATTTGAAGACATTCCTTTTTCCACTATTACCCTCTTAGCGCTCCGAATCTCCACTTGCATTTTCTTCAAAAAGAGTGTTTCATAACTGCTCAATCAAAAATATGTTTTATCTCTGTTAACTGAATTTACAGATCAGAAATAAGTTTCACAGAATGCATCTGTGTAGTTTTTATTTGAAGATATTCTTTTTCCCAATGTAGGCCTCTTAGCGCTTAGCATGTCCAATTGCAGTTTCCACAGAAAGAGTGTTTCAGAACGGCTCAATCAAAAGTAAGGTTCAACTCTGTTAGTTGAATGCACAGAACAGAAAGAATTTTCACAGAATGCTACTGTGTAGTTTATATTTGAATATATTCCTTTTTCCACTATTACCCTCTTAGCGCTCCGAATGTCCACTTGCATTTTCTACAGAAAGAGAGTTCAGAACTGCGCAATCAAAAGTATGGTTTAACTCTGTTAGCTTAATGAACATATGAGAAATAAGTTTCACACAATGCTTCTGTGTAGTTTTTATTTGAAGATATTATTTTCCCCAATAGAGTCCTCTTAGCGCTCAGAATGTCCAATTGCAGTTTCTACAGAAAGAGTGTTTCAGAAAGGCTCAATCCAAAGTAAGGTTCAACTCTGTTAGTTGAATGCACAGAACAGAAAGAAGTTTCATACAATGCTTCTGTGTAGTTTATATTTTAACATATTCTTTTTTCCACTATTACCCACTTAGCGCTACGAATGTCCAGTTGCATTTCCTACAGACAGAGTGTTTCAAAACTGCTCAATCAAAAGTATGGTTTAACTCTGTTAGCTGAATGCACAGATCAGAAAGAAGTTTCACAGAATGCTTCTGTGTAGTTTATATTTGAATATATTCCTTTTTCCACTACTACTCTCTTAGCGCTCCAAATGTCCAGTTGCATTTTCTACAGAAAGAGTGTTCAGATCTGCTCAATCAAAAGTATGGTTTAACTCTGTTAGCTGAATGCATAGATCAGAAAGAAGTTTCACAGAATGATTCTGTGTAGTTTATATTTGGAGACATTCCTTTTTCCACTATTACCCTCTTAGCGCTCCGAATCTCCACTTGCATTTTCTACAGAAAGAGTGTTTCAGAACGGCTCAATCAAAACTAAGGTTCAACTCATTTAGTTGAACAAACAGAACAGAAAGAAGTTTCACACAATTCTTCTGTGTAGTTTTTATTTGTAGACATTCTTTTTCCCAATATAGGCCTCTTAGCGCTCAGAATGTCCAATTGCAGTTTCTACAGAAAGAGTGTTTCAGAACGGCTCAATCAAAAGTAAGGTTCAACTCTGTTAGTTGAATGCACAGAACAGAAAGAAGTTTCATACAATGCTTCTGTGTAGTTTATATTTGAACATATTCTTTTTTCCACTATTACCCACTTAGCGCTACGAATGTCCAGTTGCATTTTCTACAGACAGAGTGTTTCAAAACTGCTCAATCAAAAGTAGGGTTTAACTCTGTTAGCTGAATGCTCAGATCAGAAAGAAGTTTCACAGAATGCTTCTCTGTAGTTTATATTTGAATATATTCCTTTTTCCACTACTACTCTCTTTGCTCTCCAAATGTCCAGTTGCATTTTCTACAGAAAGAGTGTTCAGATCTGCTCAATCAAAAGTATGTTTTAACTCTGTTAGCTGAATGCACAGATCAGAAAGAAGTTTCACAGAATGATTCTGTGTAGTTTATATTTGGAGACATTCCTTTTTCCACTATTACCCTCTTAGCGCTCCGAATCTCCACTTGCATTTTCTACAGAAAGAGTGTTTCAGAACGGCTCAATCAAAACTAAGGTTCAACTCTTTTAGTTGAACAAACAGAACAGAAAGAAGTTTCACACAATTCTTCTGTGTAGTTTTTATTTGTAGACATTCTTTTTCCCAATATAGGCCTCTTAGCGCTCAGAATGTCCAATTGCAGTTTCTACAGAAAGAGTGTTTCAGAACGGCTCAATCAAAAGTAAGGTTCAACTCTGTTAGTTGAATGCACAGAACAGAAAGAAGTTTCATACAATGCTTCTGTGTAGTTTATATTTGAACATATTCTTTTTTCCACTATTACCCACTTAGCGCTACGAATGTCCAGTTGCATTTTCTACAGACAGAGTGTTTCAAAACTGCTCAATCAAAAGTATGGTTTAACTCTGATAGCTGAATGCTCAGATCAGAAAGAAGTTTCACAGAATGCTTCTGTGTAGTTTATATTTGAATATATTCCTTTTTCCACTACTACGCTCTTAACGCTCCAAATGTCCAGTTGCATTTTCTACAGAAAGAGTGTTCAGACCTGCTCAATCAAAAGTATGGTTTAACTCTGTTAGCTGAATGCACAGATTAGAAAGAAGTTTCACCGAATGATTCTGTGTACTTTATATTTGAAGACATTCGTTTTTCCACTATTACCCTCTTAGCGCTCCGAATCTCCACTTGCATTTTCTACAAAAAGAGTGTTTCATAACTGCTCAATCAAAAATATGTTTTATCTCTGTTAACTGAATTTACAGATCAGAAATTAGTTTCACAGAATGCATCTTTGTAGTTTTTATTTCAAGATATTATTTTTCCCAATGTAGGCCTCTTAGCGCTTAGCATGTCCAATTGCAGTTTCCACAGAAAGAGTGTTTCAGAACGGCTCAATCAAAAGTAAGGTTCAACTCTGTTAGTTGAATGCACAGAACAGAAAGAATTTTCACAGAATGCTACTGTGTAGTTTATATTTGAATATATTCCTTTTTCCACTATTACCCTCTTAGCTCTCCGAATGTCCACTTGCAATTTCTACAGAAAGAGTGTTCAGAACTGCGCAATCAAAAGTATGGTTTAACTCTGTTAGCTTAATGAACATATCAGAAATAAGTTTCACACAATGCTTCTGTGTAGTTTTTATTTGAAGATATTATTTTCCCCAATAGAGGCTTCTTAGCGCTCAGAATGTCCAATTGCAGTTTCTACAGAAAGAGTGTTTCAGAAAGGCTCAATCAAAAGTAAGTTTCAACTCTGTTAGTTGAATGCACAGAACAGAAAAAATTTTCATGCAATGCTTCTGTGTAGTTTATATTTGAACATATTCTTTTTTCCACTATTACCCACTTAGCGCTACGAATGTCCAGTTGCATTTTCTACAGACAGAGTGTTTCAAAACTGCTCAATCAAAAGTATGGTTTAACTCTGTTAGCTGAATGCTCAGATCAGAAAGAAGTTTCACAGAATGCTTCTGTGTAGTTTATATTTGAATATATTCCTTTTTCCACTACTACTCTCTTAGCGCCCCAAATGTCCAGTTGCATTTTCTACAGAAAGAGTGTTCAGATCTGCTCAATCAAAAGTATGGTTTAACTCTGTTAGCTGAATGCACAGATCAGAAAGAAGTTTCACAGAATGATTCTGTGTAGTTTATATTTGGAGACATTCCTTTTTCCACTACGACCCTCTTAGCGCTCCGAATCTCCACTTGCATTTTCTACAGAAAGAGTGTTTCAGAACAGCTCAATCAAAACTAAGGTTCAAATCTTTTAGTTGAACAAACAGAACAGAAAGAAGTTTCACACAATTCTTCTGTGTAGTTTTTATTTGTAGACATTCTTTTTCCCAATATAGGCCTCTTAGCGCTCAGAATGTCCAATTGCAGTTTCTACAGAAAGAGTGTTTCAGAACGGCTCAATCAAAAGTAAGGTTCAACTCTGTTAGTTGAATGCACAGAACAGAAAGATGTTTCATACAATGCTTCTGTGTAGTTTATATTTGAACATATTCTTTTTTCCACTATTACCCACTTAGCGCTACGAATATCCAGTTGCATTTTCTACAGACAGAGTGTTTCAAAACTGCTCAATCAAAAGTATGGTTTAACTCTGTTAGCTGAATGCTCAGATCAGAAAGAAGTTTCACAGAATGCTTCTGTGTAGTTTATATTTGAATATATTCCTTTTTCCACTACTACTCTCTTATCGCTCCAAATCTCCAGTTGCATTTTCTACAGAAAGAGTGTTCAGATCTGCTCAATCAAAAGTATGGTTTAACTCTGTTAGCTGAATGCACAGATCAGAAAGAAGTTTCACAGAATGATTCTGTGTAGTTTATATTTGGAGACATTCCTTTTTCCACTATTACCCTCTTAGCGCTCCGAATCTCCACTTGCATTTCCTACGGAAAGAGTGTTTCAGAACGGCTCAATCAAAACTAAGGTTCAACTCTTTTAGTTGAACAAACAGAACAGAAAGAAGTTTCACACAATTCTTCTGTGTAGTTTTTATTTGTAGACATTCTTCTTCCCAATATAGGCCTCTTTGCGCTCAGAATGTCCAATTGCAGTTTCTACAGAAAGAGTGTTTCAGAACGGCTCAATCCAAAGTAAGGTTCAACTCTGTTAGTTGAATGCACAGAACAGAAAGAAGTTTCATACAATGCTTCTGTGTAGTTTATATTTGAACATATTCTTTTTTCCACTATTACCCACTTAGCGCTACGAATGTCCAGTTGCATTTTCTACAGACAGAGTGTTTCAAAACTGCTCAATCAAAAGTATGGTTTAACTCTGTTAGCTGAATGCTCAGATCAGAAAGAAGTTTCACAGAATGCTTCTGTGTAGTTTATATTTGAATATATTCCTTTTTCCACTACTACGCTCTTAGCGCTCCAAATGTCCAGTTGCATTTTCTACAGAAAGAGTGTTCAGATCTGCTCAATCAAAAGTATGGTTTAACTCTGTTAGCTGAATGCACAGATCAGAAAGAAGTTTCACCGAATGATTCTGTGTAGTTTATATTTGAAGACATTCCTTTTTCCACTATTACCCTCTTAGCGCTCCGAATCTCCACTTGCATTTTCTACAAAAAGAGTGTTTCATAACTGCTCAATCAAAAATATGTTTTATCTCTGTTAACTGAATTTACAGATCAGAAATAAGTTTCACAGAATGCATCTGTGTAGTTTTTATTTGAAGATATTCTTTTTCCCAATGTAGGCCTCTTAGCGCTTAGCATGTCCAATTGCAGTTTCTACAGAAAGAGTGTTTCAGAACGGCTCAATCAAAAGTAAGGTTCAAAGCTGTTAGTTGAATGCCAGAACAGAAAGAATTTTCACAGAATGCTACTGTGTAGTTTATATTTGAATATTTTCCTTTTTCCACTATTACCCTCTTAGCGCTCCGAATGTCCACTTGCATTTTCTACAGAAAGAGTGTTCAGAACTTCGCAATCAAAAGAATGGTTTAAATCTGTTAGCTTAATGAACATATCAGAAATAAGTTTCACACAATGCTTCTGTGTAGTTTTTATTTGTAGATATTATTTTTCCCAATAGAGGCCTCTTAGCGCTCAGAATGTCCAATTGCAGTTTCTACAGAAAGAGTGTTTCAGAAAGGCTCAATCAAAAGTAAGGTTCAACTCTGTTAGTTGAATGCACAGAACAGAAAGAAGTTTCATACAATGCTTCTGTGTAGTTTATATTTGAACATATTCTTTTTTCCACTATTACCCACTTAGCGCTACGAATGTCCAGTTGCATTTTCTACAGACAGAGTGTTTCAAAACTGCTCAATCAAAAGTATGGTTTAACTCTGTTAGCTGAATGCTCAGATCAGAAGGAAATTTCACAGAATGCTTCTGTTTAGTTTATATTTGAATATATTCCTTTTTCCACTACTACTCTCTTAGCGCTCCAAATGTCCAGTTGCATTTTCTACAGAAAGAGTGTTCAGATCTGCTCAATCAAAAGTATGGTTTAACTCTGTTAGCTGAATGCACAGAGCAGAAAGAAGTTTCACAGAATGATTCTGTGTAGTTTATATTTGGAGACATTCCTTTTTCCACTATTACCCTCTTAGCGCTCCGAATCTCCACTTGCATTTTCTACAGAAAGAGTGTTTCAGAACGGCTCAATCAAAACTAAGGTTCAACTCTTTTAGTTGAACAAACAGAACAGAAAGAAGTTTCACACAATTCTTCTGTGTAGTTTTTATTTGTAGATATTCTTTTTCCCAATATAGGCCTCTTAGCGCTCAGAATGTCCAATTGCAGTTTCTACAGAAAGAGTGTTTCAGAACGGCTCAATCAAAAGTAAGGTTCAACTCTGTTAGTTGAATGCACAGAACAGAAAGATGTTTCATACAATGGTTCTGTGTAGTTTATATTTGAACATATTCTTTTTTCCACTATTACCCACTTAGCGCTACGAATGTCCAGTTGCATTTTCTACAGACAGAGTGTTTCAAAACTGCTCAATCAAAAGTATGGTTTAACTCTGTTAGCTGAATGCTCAGATCAGAAAGAAGTTTCACAGAATGCTTCTGTGTAGTTTATATTTGAATATATTACTTTTTCCACTACTACGCTCTTAGCGCTCCAAATGTCTAGTTGCATTTTCTACAGAAAGAGTGTTCAGATCTGCTCAATCAAAAGTATGGTTTAACTCTGTTAGCTGAATGCACAGATCAGAAAGAAGTTTCACCGAATGATTCTGTGTAGTTTATATTTGAAGACATTCCTTTTTCCACTATTACCCTCTTAGCGCTCCGAATCTCCACTTGCATTTTCTTCAAAAAGAGTGTTTCATAACTGCTCAATCAAAAATATGTTTTATCTCTGTTAACTGAATTTACAGATCAGAAATAAGTTTCACAGAATGCATCTGTGTAGTTTTTATTTGAAGATATTCTTTTTCCCAATGTAGGCCTCTTAGCGCTTAGCATGTCCAATTGCAGTTTCCACAGAAAGAGTGTTTCAGAACGGCTCAATCAAAAGTAAGGTTCAACTCTGTTAGTTGAATGCACAGAACAGAAAGAATTTTCACAGAATGCTACTGTGTAGTTTATATTTGAATATATTCCTTTTTCCACTATTACCCTCTTAGCGCTCCGAATGTCCACTTGCATTTTCTACAGAAAGTGAGTTCAGAACTGCGCAATCAAAAGTATGGTTTAACTCTGTTAGCTTAATGAACATATGAGAAATAAGTTTCACACAATGCTTCTGTGTAGTTTTTATTTGAAGATATTATTTTCCCCAATAGAGTCCTCTTAGCGCTCAGAATGTCCAATTGCAGTTTCTACAGAAAGAGTGTTTCAGAAAGGCTCAATCCAAAGTAAGGTTCAACTCTGTTAGTTGAATGCACAGAACAGAAAGAAGTTTCATACAATGCTTCTGTGTAGTTTATATTTTAACATATTCTTTTTTCCACTATTACCCACTTAGCGCTACGAATGTCCAGTTGCATTTCCTACAGACAGAGTGTTTCAAAACTGCTCAATCAAAAGTATGGTTTAACTCTGTTAGCTGAATGCACAGATCAGAAAGAAGTTTCACAGAATGCTTCTGTGTAGTTTATATTTGAATATATTCCTTTTTCCACTACTACTCTCTTAGCGCTCCAAATGTCCAGTTGCATTTTCTACAGAAAGAGTGTTCAGATCTGCTCAATCAAAAGTATGGTTTAACTCTGTTAGCTGAATGCATAGATCAGAAAGAAGTTTCACAGAATGATTCTGTGTAGTTTATATTTGGAGACATTCCTTTTTCCACTATTACCCTCTTAGCGCTCCGAATCTCCACTTGCATTTTCTACAGAAAGAGTGTTTCAGAACGGCTCAATCAAAACTAAGGTTCAACTCATTTAGTTGAACAAACAGAACAGAAAGAAGTTTCACACAATTCTTCTGTGTAGTTTTTATTTGTAGACATTCTTTTTCCCAATATAGGCCTCTTAGCGCTCAGAATGTCCAATTGCAGTTTCTACAGAAAGAGTGTTTCAGAACGGCTCAATCAAAAGTAAGGTTCAACTCTGTTAGTTGAATGCACAGAACAGAAAGAAGTTTCATACAATGCTTCTGTGTAGTTTATATTTGAACATATTCTTTTTTCCACTATTACCCACTTAGCGCTACGAATGTCCAGTTGCATTTTCTACAGACAGAGTGTTTCAAAACTGCTCAATCAAAAGTAGGGTTTAACTCTGTTAGCTGAATGCTCAGATCAGAAAGAAGTTTCACAGAATGCTTCTCTGTAGTTTATATTTGAATATATTCCTTTTTCCACTACTACTCTCTTTGCTCTCCAAATGTCCAGTTGCATTTTCTACAGAAAGAGTGTTCAGATCTGCTCAATCAAAAGTATGGTTTAACTCTGTTAGCTGAATGCACAGATCAGAAAGAAGTTTCACAGAATGATTCTGTGTAGTTTATATTTGGAGACATTCCTTTTTCCACTATTACCCTCTTAGCGCTCCGAATCTCCACTTGCATTTTCTACAGAAAGAGTGTTTCAGAACGGCTCAATCAAAACTAAGGTTCAACTCTTTTAGTTGAACAAACAGAACAGAAAGAAGTTTCACACAATTCTTCTGTGTAGTTTTTATTTGTAGACATTCTTTTTCCCAATATAGGCCTCTTAGCGCTCAGAATGTCCAATTGCAGTTTCTACAGAAAGAGTGTTTCAGAACGGCTCAATCAAAAGTAAGGTTCAACTCTGTTAGTTGAATGCACAGAACAGAAAGAAGTTTCATACAATGCTTCTGTGTAGTTTATATTTGAACATATTCTTTTTTCCACTATTACCCACTTAGCGCTACGAATGTCCAGTTGCATTTTCTACAGACAGAGTGTTTCAAAACTGCTCAATCAAAAGTATGGTTTAACTCTGATAGCTGAATGCTCAGATCAGAAAGAAGTTTCACAGAATGCTTCTGTGTAGTTTATATTTGAATATATTCCTTTTTCCACTACTACGCTCTTAACGCTCCAAATGTCCAGTTGCATTTTCTACAGAAAGTGTGTTCAGACCTGCTCAATCAAAAGTATGGTTTAACTCTGTTAGCTGAATGCACAGATTAGAAAGAAGTTTCACCGAATGATTCTGTGTACTTTATATTTGAAGACATTCGTTTTTCCACTATTACCCTCTTAGCGCTCCGAATCTCCACTTGCATTTTCTACAAAAAGAGTGTTTCATAACTGCTCAATCAAAAATATGTTTTATCTCTGTTAACTGAATTTACAGATCAGAAATTAGTTTCACAGAATGCATCTTTGTAGTTTTTATTTCAAGATATTATTTTTCCCAATGTAGGCCTCTTAGCGCTTAGCATGTCCAATTGCAGTTTCCACAGAAAGAGTGTTTCAGAACGGCTCAATCAAAAGTAAGGTTCAACTCTGTTAGTTGAATGCACAGAACAGAAAGAATTTTCACAGAATGCTACTGTGTAGTTTATATTTGAATATATTCCTTTTTCCACTATTACCCTCTTAGCTCTCCGAATGTCCACTTGCAATTTCTACAGAAAGAGTGTTCAGAACTGCGCAATCAAAAGTATGGTTTAACTCTGTTAGCTTAATGAACATATCAGAAATAAGTTTCACACAATGCTTCTGTGTAGTTTTTATTTGAAGATATTATTTTCCCCAATAGAGGCCTCTTAGCGCTCAGAATGTCCAATTGCAGTTTCTACAGAAAGAGTGTTTCAGAAAGGCTCAATCAAAAGTAAGTTTCAACTCTGTTAGTTGAATGCACAGAACAGAAAAAATTTTCATGCAATGCTTCTGTGTAGTTTATATTTGAACATATTCTTTTTTCCACTATTACCCACTTAGCGCTACGAATGTCCTGTTGCATTTTCTACAGACAGAGTGTTTCAAAACTGCTCAATCAAAAGTATGGTTTAACTCTGTTAGCTGAATGCTCAGATCAGAAAGAAGTTTTACAGAATGCTTCTGTGTAGTTTATATTTGAATATATTCCTTTTTCCACTACTACTCTCTTAGCGCCCCAAATGTCCAGTTGCATTTTCTACAGAAAGAGTGTTCAGATCTGCTCAATCAAAAGTATGGTTTAACTCTGTTAGCTGAATGCACAGATCAGAAAGAAGTTTCACAGAATGATTCTGTGTAGTTTATATTTGGAGACATTCCTTTTTCCACTACGACCCTCTTAGCGCTCCGAATCTCCACTTGCATTTTCTACAGAAAGAGTGTTTCAGAACGGCTCAATCAAAACTAAGGTTCAACTCTTTTAGTTGAACAAACAGAACAGAAAGAAGTTTCACACAATTCTTCTGTGTAGTTTTTATTTGTAGACATTCTTTTTCCCAATATAGGCCTCTTAGCGCTCAGAATGTCCAATTGCAGTTTCTACAGAAAGAGTGTTTCAGAACGGCTCAATCAAAAGTAAGGTTCAACTCTGTTAGTTGAATGCACAGAACAGAAAGAAGTTTCATACAATGCTTCTGTGTAGTTTATATTTGAACATATTCTTTTTTCCACTATTACCCACTTAGCGCTACGAATATCCAGTTGCATTTTCTACAGACAGAGTGTTTCAAAACTGCTCAATCAAAAGTATGGTTTAACTCTGTTAGCTGAATGCTCAGATCAGAAAGAAGTTTCACAGAATGCTTCTGTGTAGTTTATATTTGAATATATTCCTTTTTCCACTACTACTCTCTTATCGCTCCAAATCTCCAGTTGCATTTTCTACAGAAAGAGTGTTCAGATCTGCTCAATCAAAAGTATGGTTTAACTCTGTTAGCTGAATGCACAGATCAGAAAGAAGTTTCACAGAATGATTCTGTGTAGTTTATATTTGGAGACATTCCTTTTTCCACTATTACCCTCTTAGCGCTCCGAATCTCCACTTGCATTTCCTACGGAAAGAGTGTTTCAGAACGGCTCAATCAAAACTAAGGTTCAACCTTTTTAGTTGAACAAACAGAACAGAAAGAAGTTTCACACAATTCTTCTGTGTAGTTTTTATTTGTAGACATTCTTCTTCCCAATATAGGCCTCTTTGCGCTCAGAATGTCCAATTGCAGTTTCTACAGAAAGAGTGTTTCAGAACGGCTCAATCCAAAGTAAGGTTCAACTCTGTTAGTTGAATGCACAGAACAGAAAGAAGTTTCATACAATGCTTCTGTGTAGTTTATATTTGAACATATTCTTTTTTCCACTATTACCCACTTAGCGCTACGAATGTCCAGTTGCATTTTCTACAGACAGAGTGTTTCAAAACTGCTCAATCAAAAGTATGGTTTAACTCTGTTAGCTGAATGCTCAGATCAGAAAGAAGTTTCACAGAATGCTTCTGTGTAGTTTATATTTGAATATATTCCTTTTTCCACTACTACGCTCTTAGCGCTCCAAATGTCCAGTTGCATTTTCTACAGAAAGAGTGTTCAGATCTGCTCAATCAAAAGTATGGTTTAACTCTGTTAGCTGAATGCACAGATCAGAAAGAAGTTTCACCGAATGATTCTGTGTAGTTTATATTTGAAGACATTCCTTTTTCCACTATTACCCTCTTAGCGCTCCGAATCTCCACTTGCATTTTCTACAAAAAGTGTGTTTCATAACTGCTCAATCAAAAATATGTTTTATCTCTGTTAACTGAATTTACAGATCAGAAATAAGTTTCACAGAATGCATCTGTGTAGTTTTTATTTGAAGATATTCTTTTTCCCAATGTAGGCCTCTTAGCGCTTAGCATGTCCAATTGCAGTTTCTACAGAAAGAGTGTTTCAGAACGGCTCAATCAAAAGTAAGGTTCAAAGCTGTTAGTTGAATGCCAGAACAGAAAGAATTTTCACAGAATGCTACTGTGTAGTTTATATTTGAATATTTTCCTTTTTCCACTATTACCCTCTTAGCGCTCCGAATGTCCACTTGCATTTTCTACAGAAAGAGTGTTCAGAACTTCGCAATCAAAAGAATGGTTTAAATCTGTTAGCTTAATGAACATATCAGAAATAAGTTTCACACAATGCTTCTGTGTAGTTTTTATTTGAAGATATTATTTTTCCCAATATAGGCCTCTTAGCGCTCAGAATGTCCAATTGCATTTTCTACAGAAAGAGTGTTTCAGAAAGGCTCAATTCAAAGTAAGGTTCAACTCTGTTAGTTGAATGCACGGAACAGAAAGAAGTTTCATACAATGCTTCTGTGTAGTTTATATTTGAACATATTATTTTTTCCACTATTACCCACTTAGCGCTACGAATGTCCAGTTGCATTTTCTACAGACAGAGTGTTTCAAAACTGCTCAATCAAAAGTATGGTTTAACTCTGTTAGCGGAATGCTCAGATCAGAAAGAAGTTTCACAGAATGCTTCTGTGTAGTTTATATTTGAATATATTCCTTTTTCCACTACTACGCTCTTAGCGCTCCAAATGTCCAGTTGCATTTTCTACAGAAAGAGTGTTCAGATCTGCTCAATCAAAAGTATGGTTTATCTCTGTTAGCTGAATGCACAGATCAGAAAGAAGTTTCACAGAATGATTCTGTGTAGTTTATATTTGGAGACATTCCTTTTTCCACTATTACCCTCTTAGCGCTCCGAATCTCCACTTGCATTTTGTACAGAAAGAGTGTTTCAGAACGGCTCAATCAAAACTAAGGTTCAACTCTTTTAGTTGAACAAACAGAACAGAAAGAAGTTTCACACAATTCTTCTGTGTAGTTTTTATTTGTAGACATTCTTTTTCCCAATATAGGCCTCTTAGCGCTCAGAATGTCCAATTGCAGTTTCTACAGAAAGAGTGTTTCAGAACGGCTCAATCAAAAGTAAGGTTCAACTCTGTTAGTTGAATGCACAGAACAGAAAGAAGTTTCATACAATGCTTCTGTGTAGTTTATATTTGAACATATTCTTTTTTCCACTATTACCCACTTAGCGCTACGAATGTCCAGTTGCATTTTCTACAGACAGAGTGTTTCAAAACTGCTCAATCAAAAGTATGGTTTAACTCTGTTAGCTGAATGCTCAGATCAGAAAGAAGTTTCACAGAATGCTTCTGTGTAGTTTATATTTGAATATATTCCTTTTTCCACTACTACGCTCTTAGCGCTCCAAATGTCCAGTTGCATTTTCTACAGAAAGAGTGTTCAGATCTGCTCAATCAAAAGTATGGTTTATCTCTGTTAGCTGAATGCACAGATCAGAAAGAAGTTTCACAGAATGATTCTGTGTAGTTTATATTTGGAGACATTCCTTTTTCCACTACGACCCTCTTAGCGCTCCGAATCTCCACTTGCATTTTCTACAGAAAGAGTGTTTCAGAACAGCTCAATCAAAACTAAGGTTCAAATCTTTTAGTTGAACAAACAGAACAGAAAGAAGTTTCACACAATTCTTCTGTGTAGTTTTTATTTGTAGACATTCTTTTTCCCAATATAGGCCTCTTAGCGCTCAGAATGTCCAATTGCAGTTTCTACAGAAAGAGTGTTTCAGAACGGCTCAATCAAAAGTAAGGTTCAACTCTGTTAGTTGAATGCACAGAACAGAAAGAAGTTTCATACAATGCTTCTGTGTAGTTTATATTTGAACATATTCTTTTTTCCACTATTACCCACTTAGCGCTACGAATATCCAGTTGCATTTTCTACAGACAGAGTGTTTCAAAACTGCTCAATCAAAAGTATGGTTTAACTCTGTTAGCTGAATGCTCAGATCAGAAAGAAGTTTCACAGAATGCTTCTGTGTAGTTTATATTTGAATATATTCCTTTTTCCACTACTACTCTCTTATCGCTCCAAATCTCCAGTTGCATTTTCTACAGAAAGAGTGTTCAGATCTGCTCAATCAAAAGTATGGTTTAACTCTGTTAGCTGAATGCACAGATCAGAAAGAAGTTTCACAGAATGATTCTGTGTAGTTTATATTTGGAGACATTCCTTTTTCCACTATTACCCTCTTAGCGCTCCGAATCTCCACTTGCATTTCCTACGGAAAGAGTGTTTCAGAACGGCTCAATCAAAACTAAGGTTCAACTCTTTTAGTTGAACAAACAGAACAGAAAGAAGTTTCACACAATTCTTCTGTGTAGTTTTTATTTGTAGATATTCTTTTTCCCAATATAGGCCTCTTAGCGCTCAGAATGTCCAATTGCAGTTTCTACAGAAAGAGTGTTTCAGAACGGCTCAATCAAAAGTAAGGTTCAACTCTGTTAGTTGAATGCACAGAACAGAAAGATGTTTCATACAATGCTTCTGTGTAGTTTATATTTGAACATATTCTTTTTTCCACTATTACCCACTTAGCGCTACGAATGTCCAGTTGCATTTTCTACAGACAGAGTGTTTCAAAACTGCTCAATCAAAAGTATGGTTTAACTCTGTTAGCTGAATGCTCAGATCAGAAAGAAGTTTCACAGAATGCTTCTGTGTAGTTTATATTTGAATATATTACTTTTTCCACTACTACGCTCTTAGCGCTCCAAATGTCTAGTTGCATTTTCTACAGAAAGAGTGTTCAGATCTGCTCAATCAAAAGTATGGTTTAACTCTGTTAGCTGAATGCACAGATCAGAAAGAAGTTTCACCGAATGATTCTGTGTAGTTTATATTTGAAGACATTCCTTTTTCCACTATTACCCTCTTAGCGCTCCGAATCTCCACTTGCATTTTCTTCAAAAAGAGTGTTTCATAACTGCTCAATCAAAAATATGTTTTATCTCTGTTAACTGAATTTACAGATCAGAAATAAGTTTCACAGAATGCATCTGTGTAGTTTTTATTTGAAGATATTCTTTTTCCCAATGTAGGCCTCTTAGCGCTTAGCATGTCCAATTGCAGTTTCCACAGAAAGAGTGTTTCAGAACGGCTCAATCAAAAGTAAGGTTCAACTCTGTTAGTTGAATGCACAGAACAGAAAGAATTTTCACAGAATGCTACTGTGTAGTTTATATTTGAATATATTCCTTTTTCCACTATTACCCTCTTAGCGCTCCGAATGTCCACTTGCATTTTCTACAGAAAGAGAGTTCAGAACTGCGCAATCAAAAGTATGGTTTAACTCTGTTAGCTTAATGAACATATGAGAAATAAGTTTCACACAATGCTTCTGTGTAGTTTTTATTTGAAGATATTATTTTCCCCAATAGAGTCCTCTTAGCGCTCAGAATGTCCAATTGCAGTTTCTACAGAAAGAGTGTTTCAGAAAGGCTCAATCCAAAGTAAGGTTCAACTCTGTTAGTTGAATGCACAGAACAGAAAGAAGTTTCATACAATGCTTCTGTGTAGTTTATATTTTAACATATTCTTTTTTCCACTATTACCCACTTAGCGCTACGAATGTCCAGTTGCATTTCCTACAGACAGAGTGTTTCAAAACTGCTCAATCAAAAGTATGGTTTAACTCTGTTAGCTGAATGCACAGATCAGAAAGAAGTTTCACAGAATGCTTCTGTGTAGTTTATATTTGAATATATTCCTTTTTCCACTACTACTCTCTTAGCGCTCCAAATGTCCAGTTGCATTTTCTACAGAAAGAGTGTTCAGATCTGCTCAATCAAAAGTATGGTTTAACTCTGTTAGCTGAATGCATAGATCAGAAAGAAGTTTCACAGAATGATTCTGTGTAGTTTATATTTGGAGACATTCCTTTTTCCACTATTACCCTCTTAGCGCTCCGAATCTCCACTTGCATTTTCTACAGAAAGAGTGTTTCAGAACGGCTCAATCAAAACTAAGGTTCAACTCATTTAGTTGAACAAACAGAACAGAAAGAAGTTTCACACAATTCTTCTGTGTAGTTTTTATTTGTAGACATTCTTTTTCCCAATATAGGCCTCTTAGCGCTCAGAATGTCCAATTGCAGTTTCTACAGAAAGAGTGTTTCAGAACGGCTCAATCAAAAGTAAGGTTCAACTCTGTTAGTTGAATGCACAGAACAGAAAGAAGTTTCATACAATGCTTCTGTGTAGTTTATATTTGAACATATTCTTTTTTCCACTATTACCCACTTAGCGCTACGAATGTCCAGTTGCATTTTCTACAGACAGAGTGTTTCAAAACTGCTCAATCAAAAGTAGGGTTTAACTCTGTTAGCTGAATGCTCAGATCAGAAAGAAGTTTCACAGAATGCTTCTCTGTAGTTTATATTTGAATATATTCCTTTTTCCACTACTACTCTCTTTGCTCTCCAAATGTCCAGTTGCATTTTCTACAGAAAGAGTGTTCAGATCTGCTCAATCAAAAGTATGGTTTAACTCTGTTAGCTGAATGCACAGATCAGAAAGAAGTTTCACAGAATGATTCTGTGTAGTTTATATTTGGAGACATTCCTTTTTCCACTATTACCCTCTTAGCGCTCCGAATCTCCACTTGCATTTTCTACAGAAAGAGTGTTTCAGAACGGCTCAATCAAAACTAAGGTTCAACTCTTTTAGTTGAACAAACAGAACAGAAAGAAGTTTCACACAATTCTTCTGTGTAGTTTTTATTTGTAGACATTCTTTTTCCCAATATAGGCCTCTTAGCGCTCAGAATGTCCAATTGCAGTTTCTACAGAAAGAGTGTTTCAGAACGGCTCAATCAAAAGTAAGGTTCAACTCTGTTAGTTGAATGCACAGAACAGAAAGAAGTTTCATACAATGCTTCTGTGTAGTTTATATTTGAACATATTCTTTTTTCCACTATTACCCACTTAGCGCTACGAATGTCCAGTTGCATTTTCTACAGACAGAGTGTTTCAAAACTGCTCAATCAAAAGTATGGTTTAACTCTGATAGCTGAATGCTCAGATCAGAAAGAAGTTTCACAGAATGCTTCTGTGTAGTTTATATTTGAATATATTCCTTTTTCCACTACTACGCTCTTAACGCTCCAAATGTCCAGTTGCATTTTCTACAGAAAGAGTGTTCAGACCTGCTCAATCAAAAGTATGGTTTAACTCTGTTAGCTGAATGCACAGATTAGAAAGAAGTTTCACCGAATGATTCTGTGTACTTTATATTTGAAGACATTCGTTTTTCCACTATTACCCTCTTAGCGCTCCGAATCTCCACTTGCATTTTCTACAAAAAGAGTGTTTCATAACTGCTCAATCAAAAATATGTTTTATCTCTGTTAACTGAATTTACAGATCAGAAATTAGTTTCACAGAATGCATCTTTGTAGTTTTTATTTCAAGATATTATTTTTCCCAATGTAGGCCTCTTAGCGCTTAGCATGTCCAATTGCAGTTTCCACAGAAAGAGTGTTTCAGAACGGCTCAATCAAAAGTAAGGTTCAACTCTGTTAGTTGAATGCACAGAACAGAAAGAATTTTCACAGAATGCTACTGTGTAGTTTATATTTGAATATATTCCTTTTTCCACTATTACCCTCTTAGCTCTCCGAATGTCCACTTGCAATTTCTACAGAAAGAGTGTTCAGAACTGCGCAATCAAAAGTATGGTTTAACTCTGTTAGCTTAATGAACATATCAGAAATAAGTTTCACACAATGCTTCTGTGTAGTTTTTATTTGAAGATATTATTTTCCCCAATAGAGGCCTCTTAGCGCTCAGAATGTCCAATTGCAGTTTCTACAGAAAGAGTGTTTCAGAAAGGCTCAATCAAAAGTAAGTTTCAACTCTGTTAGTTGAATGCACAGAACAGAAAAAATTTTCATGCAATGCTTCTGTGTAGTTTATATTTGAACATATTCTTTTTTCCACTATTACCCACTTAGCGCTACGAATGTCCAGTTGCATTTTCTACAGACAGAGTGTTTCAAAACTGCTCAATCAAAAGTATGGTTTAACTCTGTTAGCTGAATGCTCAGATCAGAAAGAAGTTTCACAGAATGCTTCTGTGTAGTTTATATTTGAATATATTCCTTTTTCCACTACTACTCTCTTAGCGCCCCAAATGTCCAGTTGCATTTTCTACAGAAAGAGTGTTCAGATCTGCTCAATCAAAAGTATGGTTTAACTCTGTTAGCTGAATGCACAGATCAGAAAGAAGTTTCACAGAATGATTCTGTGTAGTTTATATTTGGAGACATTCCTTTTTCCACTACGACCCTCTTAGCGCTCCGAATCTCCACTTGCATTTTCTACAGAAAGAGTGTTTCAGAACGGCTCAATCAAAACTAAGGTTCAACTCTTTTAGTTGAACAAACAGAACAGAAAGAAGTTTCACACAATTCTTCTGTGTAGTTTTTATTTGTAGACATTCTTTTTCCCAATATAGGCCTCTTAGCGCTCAGAATGTCCAATTGCAGTTTCTACAGAAAGAGTGTTTCAGAACGGCTCAATCAAAAGTAAGGTTCAACTCTGTTAGTTGAATGCACAGAACAGAAAGAAGTTTCATACAATGCTTCTGTGTAGTTTATATTTGAACATATTCTTTTTTCCACTATTACCCACTTAGCGCTACGAATATCCAGTTGCATTTTCTACAGACAGAGTGTTTCAAAACTGCTCAATCAAAAGTATGGTTTAACTCTGTTAGCTGAATGCTCAGATCAGAAAGAAGTTTCACAGAATGCTTCTGTGTAGTTTATATTTGAATATATTCCTTTTTCCACTACTACTCTCTTATCGCTCCAAATCTCCAGTTGCATTTTCTACAGAAAGAGTGTTCAGATCTGCTCAATCAAAAGTATGGTTTAACTCTGTTAGCTGAATGCACAGATCAGAAAGAAGTTTCACAGAATGATTCTGTGTAGTTTATATTTGGAGACATTCCTTTTTCCACTATTACCCTCTTAGCGCTCCGAATCTCCACTTGCATTTCCTACGGAAAGAGTGTTTCAGAACGGCTCAATCAAAACTAAGGTTCAACTCTTTTAGTTGAACAAACAGAACAGAAAGAAGTTTCACACAATTCTTCTGTGTAGTTTTTATTTGTAGACATTCTTCTTCCCAATATAGGCCTCTTTGCGCTCAGAATGTCCAATTGCAGTTTCTACAGAAAGAGTGTTTCAGAACGGCTCAATCCAAAGTAAGGTTCAACTCTGTTAGTTGAATGCACAGAACAGAAAGAAGTTTCATACAATGCTTCTGTGTAGTTTATATTTGAACATATTCTTTTTTCCACTATTACCCACTTAGCGCTACGAATGTCCAGTTGCATTTTCTACAGACAGAGTGTTTCAAAACTGCTCAATCAAAAGTATGGTTTAACTCTGTTAGCTGAATGCTCAGATCAGAAAGAAGTTTCACAGAATGCTTCTGTGTAGTTTATATTTGAATATATTCCTTTTTCCACTACTACGCTCTTAACGCTCCAAATGTCCAGTTGCATTTTCTACAGAAAGAGTGTTCAGATCTGCTCAATCAAAAGTATGGTTTAACTCTGTTAGCTGAATGCACAGATGAGAAAGAAGTTTCACCGAATGATTCTGTGTAGTTTATATTTGAAGACATTCCTTTTTCCACTATTACCCTCTTAGCGCTCCGAATCTCCACTTGCATTTCCTACGGAAAGAGTGTTTCAGAACGGCTCAATCAAAACTAAGGTTCAACTCTTTTAGTTGAACAAACAGAACAGAAAGAAGTTTCACACAATTCTTCTGTGTAGTTTTTATTTGTAGACATTCTTCTTCCCAATATAGGCCTCTTTGCGCTCAGAATGTCCAATTGCAGTTTCTACAGAAAGAGTGTTTCAGAACGGCTCAATCCAAAGTAAGGTTCAACTCTGTTAGTTGAATGCACAGAACATAAAGAAGTTTCATACAATGCTTCTGTGTAGTTTATATTTGAAGACATTCCTTTTTCCACTATTACCCTCTTAGCGCTCCGAATCTCCACTTGCATTTTCTACAAAAAGAGTGTTTCATAACTGCTCAATCAAAAATATGTTTTATCTCTGTTAACTGAATTTACAGATCAGAAATAAGTTTCACAGAATGCATCTGTGTAGTTTTTATTTGAAGATATTCTTTTTCCCAATGTAGGCCTCTTAGCGCTTAGCATGTCCAATTGCAGTTTCTACAGAAAGAGTGTTTCAGAACGGCTCAATCAAAAGTAAGGTTCAAAGCTGTTAGTTGAATGCCAGAACAGAAAGAATTTTCACAGAATGCTACTGTGTAGTTTATATTTGAATATTTTCCTTTTTCCACTATTACCCTCTTAGCGCTCCGAATGTCCACTTGCATTTTCTACAGAAAGAGTGTTCAGAACTTCGCAATCAAAAGAATGGTTTAAATCTGTTAGCTTAATGAACATATCAGAAATAAGTTTCACACAATGCTTCTGTGTAGTTTTTATTTGAAGATATTATTTTTCCCAATATAGGCCTCTTAGCGCTCAGAATGTCCAATTGCATTTTCTACAGAAAGAGTGTTTCAGAAAGGCTCAATTCAAAGTAAGGTTCAACTCTGTTAGTTGAATGCACGGAACAGAAAGAAGTTTCATACAATGCTTCTGTGTAGTTTATATTTGAACATATTCTTTTTTCCACTATTACCCACTTAGCGCTACGAATGTCCAGTTGCATTTTCTACAGACAGAGTGTTTCAAAACTGCTCAATCAAAAGTATGGTTTAACTCTGTTAGCTGAATGCTCAGATCAGAAAGAAGTTTCACAGAATGCTTCTGTGTAGTTTATATTTGAATATATTCCTTTTTCCACTACTACGCTCTTAGCGCTCCAAATGTCCAGTTGCATTTTCTACAGAAAGAGTGTTCAGATCTGCTCATTCAAAAGTATGGTTTAACTCTGTTAGCTGAATGCACAGATCAGAAAGAAGTTTCACCGAATGATTCTGTGTAGTTTATATTTGAAGACATTCCTTTTTCCACTATTACCCTCTTAGCGCTCCGAATCTCCACTTGCATTTTCTACAAAAAGAGTGTTTCATAACTGCTCAATCAAAAATATGTTTTATCTCTGTTAACTGAATTTACAGATCAGAAATAAGTTTCACAGAATGCATCTGTGTAGTTTTTATTTGAAGATATTCTTTTTCCCAATGTAGGCCTCTTAGCGCTTAGCATGTCCAATAGCAGTTTCTACAGAAAGAGTGTTTCAGAACGGCTCAATCAAAAGTAAGGTTCAACTCTGTTAGTTGAATGCACAGAACAGAAAGAATTTTCACAGAATGCTACTGTGTAGTTTAAATTTGAATATATTCCTTTTTCCACTATTACCCTCTTAGCGCTCCGAATGTCCACTTGCATTTTCTACAGAAAGAGTGTTCAGAACTGCGCAATCAAAAGTATGGTTTAACTCTGTTAGCTTAATGAACATATCAGAAATAAGTTTCACACAATGCTTCTGTGTAGTTTTTATTTGAAGATATTATTTTTCCCAATAGAGGCCTCTTAGCGCTCAGAATGTCCAATTGCAGTTTCTACAGAAAGAGTGTTTCAGAAAGGCTCAATCAAAAGTAAGGTTCAACTCTGTTAGTTGAATGCACAGAACAGAAAGAAGTTTCATACAATGCTTCTGTGTAGTTTATATTTGAACATATTCTTTTTTCCACTATTACCCACTTAGCGCTACGAATGTCCAGTTGCATTTTCTACAGACAGAGTGTTTCAAAACTGCTCAATCAAAAGTATGGTTTAACTCTGTTAGCTGAATGCTCAGATCAGAAGGAAATTTCACAGAATGCTTCTGTTTAGTTTATATTTGAATATATTCCTTTTTCCACTACTACTCTCTTAGCGCTCCAAATGTCCAGTTGCATTTTCTACAGAAAGAGTGTTCAGATCTGCTCAATCAAAAGTATGGTTTAACTCTGTTAGCTGAATGCACAGAGCAGAAAGAAGTTTCACAGAATGATTCTGTGTAGTTTATATTTGGAGACATTCCTTTTTCCACTATTACCCTCTTAGCGCTCCGAATCTCCACTTGCATTTTCTACAGAAAGAGTGTTTCAGAACGGCTCAATCAAAACTAAGGTTCAACTCTTTTAGTTGAACAAACAGAACAGAAAGAAGTTTCACACAATTCTTCTGTGTAGTTTTTATTTGTAGATATTCTTTTTCCCAATATAGGCCTCTTAGCGCTCAGAATGTCCAATTGCAGTTTCTACAGAAAGAGTGTTTCAGAACGGCTCAATCAAAAGTAAGGTTCAACTCTGTTAGTTGAATGCACAGAACAGAAAGATGTTTCATACAATGCTTCTGTGTAGTTTATATTTGAACATATTCTTTTTTCCACTATTACCCACTTAGCGCTACGAATGTCCAGTTGCATTTTCTACAGACAGAGTGTTTCAAAACTGCTCAATCAAAAGTATGGTTTAACTCTGTTAGCTGAATGCTCAGATCAGAAAGAAGTTTCACAGAATGCTTCTGTGTAGTTTATATTTGAATATATTACTTTTTCCACTACTACGCTCTTAGCGCTCCAAATGTCTAGTTGCATTTTCTACAGAAAGAGTGTTCAGATCTGCTCAATCAAAAGTATGGTTTAACTCTGTTAGCTGAATGCACAGATCAGAAAGAAGTTTCACCGAATGATTCTGTGTAGTTTATATTTGAAGACATTCCTTTTTCCACTATTACCCTCTTAGCGCTCCGAATCTCCACTTGCATTTTCTTCAAAAAGAGTGTTTCATAACTGCTCAATCAAAAATATGTTTTATCTCTGTTAACTGAATTTACAGATCAGAAATAAGTTTCACAGAATGCATCTGTGTAGTTTTTATTTGAAGATATTCTTTTTCCCAATGTAGGCCTCTTAGCGCTTAGCATGTCCAATTGCAGTTTCCACAGAAAGAGTGTTTCAGAACGGCTCAATCAAAAGTAAGGTTCAACTCTGTTAGTTGAATGCACAGAACAGAAAGAATTTTCACAGAATGCTACTGTGTAGTTTATATTTGAATATATTCCTTTTTCCACTATTACCCTCTTAGCGCTCCGAATGTCCACTTGCATTTTCTACAGAAAGAGTGTTCAGAACTGCGCAATCAAAAGTATGGTTTAACTCTGTTAGCTTAATGAACATATGAGAAATAAGTTTCACACAATGCTTCTGTGTAGTTTTTATTTGAAGATATTATTTTCCCCAATAGATTCCTCTTAGCGCTCAGAATGTCCAATTGCAGTTTCTACAGAAAGAGTGTTTCAGAAAGGCTCAATCCAAAGTAAGGTTCAACTCTGTTAGTTGAATGCACAGAACAGAAAGAAGTTTCATACAATGCTTCTGTGTAGTTTATATTTTAACATATTCTTTTTTCCACTATTACCCACTTAGCGCTACGAATGTCCAGTTGCATTTCCTACAGACAGAGTGTTTCAAAACTGCTCAATCAAAAGTATGGTTTAACTCTGTTAGCTGAATGCACAGATCAGAAAGAAGTTTCACAGAATGCTTCTGTGTAGTTTATATTTGAATATATTCCTTTTTCCACTACTACTCTCTTAGCGCTCCAAATGTCCAGTTGCATTTTCTACAGAAAGAGTGTTCAGATCTGCTCAATCAAAAGTATGGTTTAACTCTGTTAGCTGAATGCATAGATCAGAAAGAAGTTTCACAGAATGATTCTGTGTAGTTTATATTTGGAGACATTCCTTTTTCCACTATTACCCTCTTAGCGCTCCGAATCTCCACTTGCATTTTCTACAGAAAGAGTGTTTCAGAACGGCTCAATCAAAACTAAGGTTCAACTCATTTAGTTGAACAAACAGAACAGAAAGAAGTTTCACACAATTCTTCTGTGTAGTTTTTATTTGTAGACATTCTTTTTCCCAATATAGGCCTCTTAGCGCTCAGAATGTCCAATTGCAGTTTCTACAGAAAGAGTGTTTCAGAACGGCTCAATCAAAAGTAAGGTTCAACTCTGTTAGTTGAATGCACAGAACAGAAAGAAGTTTCATACAATGCTTCTGTGTAGTTTATATTTGAACATATTCTTTTTTCCACTATTACCCACTTAGCGCTACGAATGTCCAGTTGCATTTTCTACAGACAGAGTGTTTCAAAACTGCTCAATCAAAAGTATGGTTTAACTCTGTTAGCTGAATGCTCAGATCAGAAAGAAGTTTCACAAAATGCTTCTGTGTAGTTTATATTTGAATATATTCCTTTTTTAATCTACTACTCTCTTAGTGCTCCAAATGTCCAGTTGCATTTTCTACAGAAAGAGTGTTCAGATCTGCTCAATCAAAAGTATGTTTTAACTCTGTTAGCTGAATGCACAGATCAGAAAGAAGTTTCACAGAATGATTCTGTGTAGTTTATATTTGGAGACATTCCTTTTTCCACTATTACCCTCTTAGCGCTCCGAATCTCCACTTGCATTTTCTACAGAAAGAGTGTTTCAGAACGTCTCAATCAAAACTAAGGTTCAAATCTTTTAGTTGAACAAACAGAACAGAAAGAAGTTTCACACAATTTTTCTGTGTAGTTTTTATTTGTAGACATTCTTTTTCCCAATATAGGCCTCTTTGCGCTCAGAATGTCCAATTGCAGTTTCTACAGAAAGAGTGTTTCAGAACGGCTCAACCCAAAGTAAGGTTCAACTCTGTTAGTTGAATGCACAGAACAGAAAGAAGTTTCATACAATGCTTCTGTGTAGTTTATATTTGAACATATTTTTTTTCCACTATTACCCACTTAGCGCTACGAATGTCCAGTTGCATTTTCTACAGACAGAGTTTTTCAAAACTGCTCAATCAAAAGTATGGTTTAAATCTGTTAGCTGAATGCTCAGATCAGAAAGAAGTTTCACAGAATGCTTCTGTGTAGTTTATATTTGAATATATTCCTTTTTCCACTACTACGCTCTTAGCGCTCCAAATGTCCAGTTGCATTTTCTACAGAAAGAGTGTTCAGATCTGCTCAATCAAAAGTATGGTTTAACTCTGTTAGCTGAATGCACAGATCAGAAAGAAGTTTCACCGAATGATTCTGTGTAGTTTATATTTGAAGACATTCCTTTTTCCACTATTACCCTCTTAGCGCTCCGAATCTCCACTTGCATTTTCTACAAAAAGAGTGTTTCATAACTGCTCAATCAAAAATATGTTTTATCTCTGTTAACTGAATTTTCAGATCAGAAATAAGTTTCACAGAATGCATCTGTGTAGTTTTTATTTGAAGATATTCTTTTTCCCAATGTAGGCCTCTTAGCGCTTAGCATGTCCAATTGCAGTTTCTACAGAAAGAGTGTTTCAGAACGGCTCCATCAAAAGTAAGGTTCATCTCTGTTAGTTGAATGCACAGAACAGAAAGAATTTTCACAGAATGCTACTGTGTAGTTTATATTTGAATATATTCCTTTTTCCACTATTACCCTCTTAGCGCTCCGAATGTCCACTTGCATTTTCTACAGAAAGAGTGTTCAGAACTGCGCAATCAAAAGTATGGTTTAACTCTGTTAGCTTAATGAACATATCAGAAATAAGTTTCACGCAATGCTTCTGTGTAGTTTTTATTTGAAGATATTATTTTTCCCAATAGAGGCCTCTTAGCGCTCAGAATGTCCAATTGCACTTTCTACAGAAAGAGTGTTTCAGAAAGGCTCAATCAAAAGTAAGGTTCAACTCTGTTAGTTGAATGCACAGAACAGAAAGAAGTTTCATACAATGCTTCTGTGTAGTTTATATTTGAACATATTCTTTTTTCCACTATTACCCACTTAGCGCTACGAATGTCCAGTTGCATTTTCTACAGACAGAGTGTTTCAAAACTGCTCAATCAAAAGTATGGTTTAACTCTGTTAGCTGAATGCTCAGATCAGAAAGAAGTTTCACCGAATGCTTCTGTGTAGTTTATATTTGAATATATTCCTTTTTCCACTACTACTCTCTTAGGGCTCCAAATGTCCAGTTGCATTTTCTAAAGAAAGAGTGTTCAGATCTGCTCAATCAAAAGTATGGTTTAACTCTGTTAGCTGAATGCACAGATCAGAAAGAAGTTTCACAGAATGATTCTGTGTAGTTTATATTTGGAGACATTCCTTTTTCCACTATTACCCTCTTAGGGCTCCGAATCTCCACTTGCATTTTCTACAGAAAGAGTGTTTCAGAACGTCTCAATCAAAACTAAGGTTCAAATCTTTTAGTTGAAAAAACAGAACAGAAAGAAGTTTCACACAATTCTTCTGTGTAGTTTTTATTTGTAGACATTCTTTTTCCCAATATAGGCCTCTTTGCGCTCAGAATGTCCAATTGCAGTTTCTACAGAAAGAGTGTTTCAGAACGGCTCAATCCAAAGTAAGGTTCAACTCTGTTAGTTGAATGCACAGAACAGAAAGAAGTTTCATACAATGCTTCTGTGTAGTTTATATTTGAACATATTCTTTTTTCCACTATTACCCACTTAGCGCTACGAATGTCCAGTTGCATTTTCTACAGACAGAGTGTTTCAAAACTGCTCAATCAAAAGTATGGTTTAACTCTGTTAGCTGAATGCTCAGATCAGAAAGAAGTTTCACAGAATGCTTCTGTGTAGTTTATATTTGAATATATTCCTTTTTCCACTACTACGCTCTTAGCGCTCCAAATGTCCAGTTGCATTTTCTACAGAAAGAGTGTTCAGATCTGCTCAATCAACAGTATGGTTTAACTCTGTTAGCTGAATGCACAGATCAGAAAGAAGTTTCACCGAATGATTCTGTGTACATTATATTTGAAGACATTCCTTTTTCCACTATTACCCCCTTAGCGCTCCGAATCTCCACTTGCATTTTCTACAAAAAGAGTGTTTCATAACTGCTCAATCAAAAATATGTTTTATCTCTGTTAACTGAATTTACAGATCAGAAATAAGTTTCACAGAATGCATCTGTGTAGTTTTTATTTGAAGATATTCTTTTTCCCAATGTAGGCCTCTTAGCGCTTAGCATGTCCAATTGCAGTTTCTACAGAAAGAGTGTTTCAGAACGGCTCCATCAAAAGTAAGGTTCATCTCTGTTAGTTGAATGCACAGAACAGAAAGAATTTTCACAGAATGCTACTGTGTAGTTTATATTTGAATATATTCCTTTTTCCACTATTACCCTCTTAGCGCTCCGAATGTCCACTTGCATTTTCTACAGAAAGAGTGTTCAGAACTGCGCAATCAAAAGTATGGTTTAACTCTGTTAGCTTAATGAACATATCAGAAATAAGTTTCACACAATGCTTCTGTGTAGTTTTTATTTGAAGATATTATTTTTCCCAATAGAGGCCTCTGAGCGCTCAGAATGTCCAATTGCAGTTTCTACAGAAAGAGTGTTTCAGAAAGGCTCAATCAAAAGTAAGGTTCAACTCTGTTAGTTGAATGCACAGAACAGAAAGTAGTTTCATACAATGCTTCTGTGTAGTTTATATTTGAACATATTCTTTTTTCCACTATTACCCACTTAGCGCTACGAATGTCCAGTTGCATTTTCTACAGACAGAGTGTTTCAAAACTGCTCAATCAAAAGTATGGTTTAACTCTGTTAGCTGAATTCTCAGATCAGAAAAAAGTTTCACAGAATGCTTCTGTGTAGTTTATATTTGAATATATTCCTTTTTCCACTACTACTCTTTTAGCGCTCCAAATGTCCAGTTGCATTTTCTACAGAAAGAGTGTTCAGATCTGCTCAATCAAAAGTATGGTTTAACTCTGTTAGCTGAATGCACAGATCAGAAAGAAGTTTCACAGAATGATTCTGTGTAGTTTATATTTGGAGACATTCCTTTTTCCACTATTACCCTCTTAGCGCTCCGAATCTCCACTTGCATTTTCTACAGAAAGAGTGTTTCAGAACGGCTCAATCAAAACTAAGGTTCAACTCTTTTAGTTGAACAAACAGAACAGAAAGAAGTTTCACACAATTCTTCTGTGTAGTTTTTATTTGTAGACATTCTTTTTCCCAATATAGGCCTCTTTGCGCTCAGAATGTCCAATTGCAGTTTCTACAGAAAGAGTGTTTCAGAACGGCTCAATCCAAAGTAAGGTTCAACTCTGTTAGTTGAATGCACAGGACAGAAAGTAGTTTCATACAATGCTTCTGTGTAGTTTATATTTGAACATATTCTTTTTTCCACTATTACCCACTTAGCGCTACGAATGTCCAGTTGCATTTTCTACAGACAGAGAGTTTCAAAACTGCTCAATCAAAAGTATGATTTAACTCTGTTAGCTGAATGCTCAGATCAGAAAGAAGTTTCACAGAATGCTTCTGTGTAGTTTATATTTGAATATATTCCTTTTTCCACTACTACTCTCTTAGCGCTCCAAATGTCCAGTTGCATTTTCTAGAGAAAGAGTGTTCAGATCTGCTCAATCAAAAGTATGGTTTAACTCTGTTAGCTGAATGCACAGATCAGAAAGAAGTTTCACAGAATGATTCTGTGTAGTTTATATTTGGAGACATTCCTTTTTCCACTATTACCCTCTTAGCGCTCCGAATCTCCACTTGCATTTTCTACAGAAAGAGTGTTTCAGAACGTCTCAATCAAAACTAAGGTTCAACACTTTTAGTTGAACAAACAGAACAGAAAGAAGTTTCACACAATTCTTCTGTGTAGTTTTTATTTGTAGACATTCTTTTTCCCAATATAGGCCTCTTAGCGCTCAGAATGTCCAATTGCAGTTTCTACAGAAAGAGTGTTTCAGAACGGCTCAATCAAAAGTAAGGTTCAACTCTGTTAGTTGAATGCACAGAACAGAAAGAAGTTTCATACAGTGCTTCTGTGTAGTTTATATTTGAACATATTCTTTTTTCCACTATTACCCACTTAGCGCTACGAATGTCCAGTTGCATTTTCTACAGACAGAGTGTTTCAAAACTGCTCAATCAAAAGTATGGTTTAACTCTGTTAGCTGAATGCTCAGATCAGAAAGAAGTTTCACAGAATGCTTCTGTGTAGTTTATATTTGAATATATTCCTTTTTCCACTACTACTCCCTTAGCGCTCCAAAAGTCCAGTTGCATTTTATACAGAAAGAGTGTTCAGATCTGCTCAATCAAAAGTATGGTTTAACACTGTTAGCTGAATGCACAGATCAGAAAGAAGTTTCACCGAATGATTCTGTGTAGTTTATATTTGGAGACATTCCTTTTTCCACTATTACCCTCTTAGCGCTCCGAATCTCCACTTGCATTTTCTACAGAAAGAGTGTTTCAGAACGGCTCAATCAAAACTAAGGTTCAACTCTTTTAGTTGAACAAACAGAACAGAAAGAAGTTTTACACAATTCTTCTGTGTAGTTTTTATTTGTAGACATTCTTTTTCCCAATATAGGCCTCTTAGCGCTCAGAATGTCCAATTGCAGTTTCTACAGAAAGAGTGTTTCAGAACGGCTCAATCAAAAGTAAGGTTCAACTCTGTTAGTTGAATGCACAGAACAGATAGATGTTTCATACAATACTTCTGTGTAGATTATATTTGAACATATTCTTTTTTCCACTATTACCCACTTAGCGCCACGAATGTCCAGTTGCATTTTCTACAGACAGAGTGTTTCAAAACTGCTGAATCAAAAGTATGGTTTAACTCTGTTAGCTGAATGCTCAGATGAGAAAGAAGTTTCACAGAATGCTTCTGTGTAGTTTATATTTGAATATATTCCTTTTTCCACTACTACGCTCTTAGCGCTCCAAATGTCCAGTTGCATTTTCTACAGAAAGAGTGTTCAGATCTGCTCAATCAAAAGTATGGTTTAACTCTGTTAGCTGAATGCACAGATCAGAAACAAGTTTCACCGAATGATTCTGTGTAGTTTATATTTGAAGACATTCCTTTTTCCACTATTACCCTCTTAGCGCTCCGAATCTCCACTTGCATTTTCTACAAAAAGAGTGTTTCATAACTGCTCAATCAAAAATATGTTTTAACTCTGTTAACTGAATTTACAGATCAGAAATAAGTTTCACAGAATGCATCTGTGTAGTTTTTATTTGAAGATATTCTTTTTCCCAATGTAGGCCTCTTAGCGCTTAGAATGTCCAATTGCAGTTTCTACAGAAAGAGTGTTTCAGAACGGCTCAATCAAAAGTAAGGTTCAACTCTGTTAGTTGAATGCACAGAACAGAAAGAATTTTCACAGAATGCTACTGTGTAGTGTATATTTGAATATATTCCTTTTTCCACTATTACCCTCTTAGCGCTCCGAATGTCCACTTGCATTTTCTACAGAAAGAGTGTTCAGAACTGCGCAATCAAAATATGGTTTAACTCTGTTAGCTTAATGAACATATCAGAAATAAGTTTCACACAATGCTTCTCTGTAGTTTTTATTTGAAGATATTATTTTTCCCAATATAGGCCTCTTAGCGCTCAGAATGTCCAATTGCAGTCTCTACAGAAAGAGTGTTTCAGAAAGGCTCAATCAAAAGTAAGGTTCAACTCTGTTAGTTGAATGCACAGAACAGAAAGAAGTTTCATACAATGCTTCTGTGTAGTTTATATTTGAACATATTCTTTTTTCCACTATTACCCACTTAGCGCTACGAATGTCCAGTTGCATTTTCTACAGACAGAGTGTTTCAAAACTGCTCAATCAAAAGTATGGTTTAACTCTGTTAGCTGAATGCTCAGATCAGAAAGAAGTTTCACAGAATGCTTCTGTGTAGTTTATGTTTGAATATATTCCTTTTTTAATCTACTACTCTCTTAGCACTCCAAATGTCCAGTTGCATTTTCTAGAGAAAGAGTGTTCAGATCTGCTCAATCAAAAGTATGGTTTAACTCTGTTAGCTGAATGCACAGATCAGAAATAAGTTTCACAGAATGATTCTGTGTAGTTTATATTTGGAGACATTCCTTTTTCCACTATTACCCTCTTAGCGCTCCGAATCTCCACTTGCATTTTCTACAGAAAGAGTGTTTCAGAACGTCTCAATCAAAACTAAGGTTCAACACTTTTAGTTGAACAAACAGAACAGAAAGAAGTTTCACACAATTCTTCTGTGTAGTTTTTATTTGTAGACATTCTTTTTCCCAATATAGGCCTCTTAGCGCTCAGAATGTCCAATTGCAGTTTCTACAGAAAGAGTGTTTCAGAACGGCTCAATCAAAAGTAAGGTTCAACTCTGTTATTTGAATGCACAGAACAGAAAGAAGTTTCATACAGTGCTTCTGTGTAGTTTATATTTGAACATATTCTTTTTTCCACTATTACCCACTTAGCGCTACGAATGTCCAGTTGCATTTTCTACAGACAGAGTGTTTCAAAACTGCTCAATCAAAAGTATGGTTTAACTCTGTTAGCTGAATGCTCAGATCAGAAAGAAGTTTCACAGAATGCTTCTGTGTAGTTTATATTTGAATATATTCCTTTTTCCACTACTACTCCCTTAGCGCTCCAAAAGTCCAGTTGCATTTTCTACAGAAAGAGTGTTCAGATCTGCTCAATCAAAAGTATGGTTTAACACTGTTAGCTGAATGCACAGATCAGAAAGAAGTTTCACCGAATGATTCTGTGTAGTTTATATTTGGAGACATTCCTTTTTCCACTATTACCCTCTTATCGCTCCGAATCTCCACTTGCATTTTCTACAGAAAGAGTGTTTCAGAACGGCTCAATCAAAAGTAAGGTTCAACTCTGTTAGTTGAATGCACAGAACAGAAAGAATTTTCACAGAATACTACTGTGTAGTTTATATATGAATATATTCCTTTTTCCACTATTACTCTCTTAGCGCTCCGAATGTCCACTTGCATTTTCTACAGAAAGAGTGTTCAGAACTGCGCAATCAAAAGTATGGTTTAACTCTGTTAGCTTAATGAACATATCAGAAATAAGTTTCACACAATGCTTCTGTGTAGTTTTTATTTGAAGATATTATTTTTCCCAAAAGAGGCCTCTTAGCGCTCAGAATGTCCAATTGCAGTTTCTACAGAAAGAGTGTTTCAGAAAGGCTCAATCAAAAGTAAATTTCAACTCTGTTAGTTGAATGCACAGAACAGAAAGTATTTTCATACAATGCTTCTGTGTAGTTTATATTTGAACATGTTCTTTTTTCCACTATTAACCACTTAGTGCTACGAATGTCCAGTTGCATTTTCTACAGACAGAGTTTTTCAAAGCTGCTCAATCGAAAGTATGGTTTAACTCTGTTAACTGAATGCTCAGATCAGAAAGAAGTTTCACAGAATGCTTCTGTGTAGTTTATATTTGAATATATTCCTTTTTCCACTACTACTCTCTTAGCGCTCCAAATGTCCAGTTGCATTTTCTACAGAAAGAGTGTTCAGATCTGCTCAATCAAAAGTATGGTTTAATTCTGTTAGCTGAAAGCACAGATCAGAAAGAAGTTTCACCGAATGATTCTGTGTAGTTTATATTTGGAGACATTCTTTTTCCACTATTACCCTCTTAGCGCTCCGAATCTCCACTTGCATTTTCTACAGAAAGAGTGTTTCAGAACGGCTCAATCAAAACTAAGGTTCAACTCTTTTCGTTGAACAAACAGAACAGAAAGAAGTTTCACACAATTCTTCTTTGTAGTTTTTATTTGTAGACATTCTTTTTCCCAATATAGGCCTATTAGCGCTCAGAATGTCCAATTGCAGTTTCTACAGAAAGAGTGTTTCAGAACGGCTCAATCAAAAGTAAGGTTCAACTCTGTTAGTTGAATGCACAGAACAGAAAGAAGTTTCATACAATGCTTCTGTGTAGTTTATATTTGAACATATTCTTTTTTCCACTATTACCCACTTAGCGCTACGAATGTGCAGTTGCATTTTCTACAGACAGAGTGTTTCAAAACTGCTCAATCAAAAGTATGGTTTAACTCTGTTAGCTGAATGCTCAGATCAGAAAGAAGTTTCACAGAATGCTTCTGTGTAGTTTATATTTGAATATATTCCTTTTTCCACTACTACGCTCTTAGCGCTCCAAATGTCCAGTTGCATTTTCTACAGAGAGTGTTCAGATCTGCTCAATCAAAAGTATGGTTTAATTCTGTTAGCAGAATGCACAGATCAGAAAGAAGTTTCACCGAATGATTCTGTGTAGTTTATATTTGAAGACATTCCTTTTTCCACTATTACCCTCTTAGCGCTCCGAATCTCCACTTCCATTTTCTACAAAAAGAGTGTTTCACAACTGCTCAATCAAAAATATGTTTTATCTCTGTTAACTGAATTTACAGATCAGAAATAAATTTCACAGAATGCATCTGTGTAATTTTTATTTGAAGATATTCTTTTTCCCAATGTAGGCCTCTTAGCGCTTAGCATGTCCAATTGCAGTTTCTACAGAAAGAGTGTTTCAGAACGGCTCAATCAAAAGTAAGGCTCAACTCTGTTAGTTGAATGCACAGAACAGAAAGAATTTTCACAGAATGCTACTGTGTAGTTTATATTTGAATATATTCCTTTTTCCACTATTACCCTCTTAGCGCTCCGAATGTCCACTTGCATTTTCTACAGAAAGAGTGTTCAGAACTGCACAATCAAAAGTATGGTTTAACTCTGTTAGCTTAATGAACATATCAGAAATAAGTTTCACACAATGTTTCTGTGTAGTTTTTATTTGAAGATATTATTTTTCCCAATAGAGGCCTCTTAGCGCTCAGAATGTCCAATTGCAGTTTCTACAGAAAGAGTGTTTCAGAAAGGCTCAATCCAAAGTAAGGTTCAACTCTGTTAGTTGAATGCACAGAACAGAAAGAAGTTTCATACAATGCTTCTGTGTAGTTTATATTTGAACATATTCTTTTTTCCAATATTACCCACTTAGCGCTACGAATGTCCAGTTGCATTTTCTACAGACAGAGTGTTTCAAAACAGCTCAATCAAAAGTATGGTTTAACTCTGTTAGCTGAATGCTCAGATCAGAAAGAAGTTTCAGAGAATGCTTCTGTGTAGTTTATATTTGAATATATTCCTTTTTCCCCTACTACTCTCTTAGCGATCCAAATGTCCAGTTGCATTTTCTACGGAAAGAGTGTTCAGATCTGCTCAATCAAAAGTATGGTTTAACTCTGTTAGCTGAATGCACAGATCAGAAAGAAGTTTCACAGAATGATTCTGTGTAGTTTATATTTGGAGACATTCCTTTTTCCACTATTACCTTCTTAGCGCTCCGAATCTCCACTTGCATTTTCTACAGAAAGAGTGTTTCAGAACGGCTCAATCAAAACTAAGGTTCAACTATTTTAGTTGAACAAACAGAACAGAAAGAAGTTTCACACAATTCTTCTGTGTAGTTTTTATTTGTAGACATTCTTTTTCCCAATATAGGCCTCTTAGCGCTCAGAATGTCCAATTGCAGTTTCTACAGAAAGACTGTTTCAGAACGGCTCAATCAAAAGTAAGGTTCAACTCTGTTAGTTGAATGCACAGAACAGAAAGATGTTTCATACAATACTTCTGTGTAGATTATATTTGAATATATTCTTTTTTCCACTATTACCCACTTAGCGCTACGAATGTCCAGTTGCATTTTCTACAGACAGAGTGTTTCAAAACTGCTGAATCAAAAGTATGGTTTACCTCTGTTAGCTGAATGCTCAGATCAGAAAGAAGTTTCACAGAATGCTTCTGTGTAGTTTATATTTGAATATATTCCTTTTTCCACTACTACGCTCTTAGCGCTCCAAATGTCCAGTTGCATTTTCTACAGAAAGAGTGTTCAGATCTGCTCAATCAAAAGTATGGTTTAACTCTGTTAGCTGAATGCACAGATCAGAAACAAGTTTCACCGAATGATTCTGTGTAGTTTATATTTGAAGACATTCCATTTTCCACTATTACCCACTTAGCGCTCCGAATCTCCACTTGCATTTTCTACAAAAAGAGTGTTTCATAACTGCTCAATCAAAAATATGTTTTATCTCTGTTAAGTGAATTTACAGATCAGAAATAAGTTTCACAGAATGCATCTGTGTAGTTTTTATTTGAAGATATTCTTTTTCCCAATGTAGGCCTCTTAGCGCTTAGCATGTCCAATTGCAGTTTCTACAGAAAGAGTGTTTCAGAACGGCTCAATCAAAAGTAAGGTTCAACTCTGTTAGTTGAATGCACAGAACAGAAAGAATTTTCACAGAATGCTACTGTGTAGTTTATATTTGAATATATTCCTTTTTCCACTATTACTCTCTTAGCGCTCCGAATGTCCACTTGCATTTTCTACAGAAAGAGTGTTCAGAACTGCGCAATCAAAAGTATGGTTTAACTCTGTTAGCTTAATGAACATATCAGAAATAAGTTTCACACAATGCTTCTGTGTAGTTTTTATTTGAAGATATTATTTTTCCCAATAGAGGCCTCTTAGCGCTCAGAATGTCCAATTGCAGTTTCTACAGAAAGAGTGTTTCAGAACGGCTCAATCAAAAGTAAGGTTCAACTCTGTTAGTTGATTGCACAGAACAGAAAGTAGTTTCATACAATGCTTCTGTGTAGTTTATATTTGAACATATTCTTTTTTCCACTATTACCACTTAGCGCTACGAATGTACAGTTGCATTTTCTACAGACAGAGTGTTTCAAAACTGCTCAATCCAAAGTATGGTTTAACTCTGTTAGCTGAATGCTCAGATCAGAAAGAAGTTTCACAGAATGCTTCTGTGTAGTTTATATTTGAATATATTCCTTTTTCCACTACTACGCTCTTAGCGCTCCAAATGTCCAGTTGCATTTTCTACAGAAAGAGTGTTCAGATCTGCTCAATCAAAAGTATGGTTTAACTCTGTTAGCTGAATGCACAGATCAGAAAGAAGTTTCACCGAATGATTCTGTGTAGTTTATATTTGAAGACATTCCTTTTTCCACTATTACCCTCTTAGCGCTCCGAATCTCCACTTGCATTTTCTACAAAAACAGTGTTTCATAACTGCTCAATAAAAAATATATTTTATCTCTGTTAACTGAATTTACAGATCAGAAATAAGTTTCACAGAATGCATCTGTGTAGTTTTTATTTGAAGATATTCTTTTTCCCAATGTAGGCCTCTTAGCGCTTAGCATGTCCAATTGCAGTTTCTACAGAAAGTGTGTTTCAGAACGGCTCAATCAAAAGTAAGGTTCAACTCTGTTAGTTGAATGCACTGAACAGAAAGTATTTTCACAGAATGCTACTGTGTAGTTTATATTTGAATATATTCCTTTTTCCACTATTACCCTCTTAGCGCTCCGAATGTCCACTTGCATTTTCTGCAGAAAGAGTGTTCAGAACTGCGCAATCAAAAGTATGGTTTAACTCTGTTAGCTTAATGAACATATCAGAAATAAGTTTCACACAATGCTTCTGTGTAGTTTTTATTTGAAGATATTATTTTTCCCAATATAGGCCTCTTAGCGCTCAGAATGTCCAATTGCAGTTTCTACAGAAAGAGTGTTTCAGAAAGGCTCAATCTAAAGTAAGGTTCAACTCTGTTAGTTGAATGCACAGAACAGAAAGAAGTTTCATACAATGCTTCTGTGTAGTTTATATTTGAACATATTCTTTTTTCCACTATTACCCACTTAGCGCTACGAATGTCCAGTTGCATTTTCTACAGACAGAGTGTTTCAAAACTTCTCAATCAAAAGTATGGTTTACCTCTGTTAGCTGAATGCTCAGATCAGAAAGAAGTTTCACAGAATGCTTCTGTGTAGTTTATATTTGAATATATTGCTTTTTCCACTACTACTCTCTTAGCGCTCCAAATGTCCAGTTGCATTTTCTACAGAAAGAGAGTTCAGATCTGCTCAATCAAAAGTATGGTTTAACTCTGTTAGCTGAATGCACAGATCAGAAAGAAGTTTCACAGAATGATTCTGTGTAGTTTATATTTGGAGACATTCCTTTTTCCACTATTACCCTCTTAGCGCTCCGAATCTCCACTTGCATTTTCTACAGAAAGAGTGTTTCAGAACGGCTCAATCAAAACTAAGGTTCAACTCTTTTAGTTGAACAAACAGAACAGAAAGAAGTTTCACACAATTCTTCTGTGTAGTTTTTATTTGTAGACATTCTTTTTCCCAATATAGGCCTCTTAGCGCTCAGAATATCCAATTGCAGTTTCTACAGAAAGAGTGTTTCAGAACGGCTCAATCAAAAGTAAGGTTCAACTCTGTTAGTTGAATGCACAGAACAGAAAGAAGTTTCATACAATGCTTCTGTGTAGTTTATATTTGAACATATTCTTTTTTCCACTATTACCCACTTAGCGCTACGAATGTCCAGTTGCATTTTCTACAGACAGAGTGTTTCAAAACTGCTCAATCAAAAGTATGGTTTAACTCTGTTAGCTGAATGCTCAGATCAGAAAGAAGTTTCACAGAATGCATCTGTGTAGTTTATATTTGAATATATTCCTTTTTCCACTACTACGCTCTTAGCGCTCCAAATGTCCAGTTGCATTTCTACAGAAAGAGTGTTCAGATCTGCTCAATCAAAAGTATGGTTTAACTCTGTTAGCTGAATGCACAGATCAGAAAGAAGTTTCACCGAATGATTCTGTGTAGTTTATATTTGAAGACATTCCTTTTTCCACTATTACCCTCTTAGCGCTCCGAATCTCCACTTGCATTTTCTACAAAAAGAGTGTTTCATAACTGCTCAATCAAAAATATGTTTTATCTCTGTTAACTGAATTTACAGATCAGAAATAAGTTTCACAGAATGCATCTGTGTAGTTTTTATTTGAAGATATTCTTTTTCCCAATGTAGGCCTCTTAGCGCTTAGCATGTCCAATTGCAGTTTCTACAGAAAGAGTGTTTCAGAACGGCTCAATCAAAAGTAAGGTTCAAAGCTGTTAGTTGAATGCACAGAACAGAAAGAATTTTCACAGAATGCTACTGTGTAGTTTATATTTGAATATTTTCCTTTTTCCACTATTACCCTCTTAGCGCTCCGAATGTCCACTTGCATTTTCTACAGAAAGAGTGTTCAGAACTGCGCAATCAAAAGAATGGTTTAAATCTGTTAGCTTAATGAACATATCAGAAATAAGTTTCACACAATGCTTCTGTGTTGTTTTTATTTGAAGATATTATTTTTCCCAATATAGGCCTCTTAGCGCTCAGAATGTCCAATTGCAGTTTCTACAGAAAGAGTGTTTCAGAAAGGCTCAATCCAAAGTAAGGTTCAACTCTGTTAGTTGAATGCACAGAACAGAAAGAAGTTTCACACAATGCTTCTGTGTAGTTTATATTTGAACATATTCTTTTTCCACTATTACTCACTTAGCGCTACGAATGTCCAGTTGCATTTTCTACAGACAGAGTGTTTCAAAACTGCTCAATCAAAAGTATGGTTTAACTCTGTTAGCTGAATCCTCAGATCAGAAAGAAGTTTCACAGAATGCTTCTGTGTAGTTTATATTTGAATATATTCCTTTTTCCACTACTACTCTCTTAGCGCTCCAAATGTCCAGTTGCATTTTCTACAGAAAGAGTGTTCAGATCTGCTCAATCAAAAGTATGGTTTAACTCTGTTAGCTGAATGCACAGATCAGAAAGAAGTTTCACAGAATGATTCTGTGTAGTTTATATTTGGAGACATTCCTTTTTCCACTATTACCCTCTTAGCGCTCCGAATCTCCACTTGCATTTTCTACAGAAAGAGTGTTTCAGAACGGCTCAATCTAAACTAAGGTTCAAATCTTTTAGTTGAACAAACAGAACAGAAAGAAGTTTCACACAATTCTTCTGTGTAGTTTTTATTTGTAGACATTCTTTTTCCCAATATAGGCCTCTTAGCGCTCAGAATGTCCAATTGCAGTTTCTACAGAAAGAGTGTTTCAGAACGGCTCAATCAATAGTAAGGTTCAACTCTGTTAGTTGAATGCACTGAACAGAAAGTATTTTCACAGAATGCTACTGTGTAGTTTATATTTGAATATATTCCTTTTTCCACTATTACCCTCTTAGCGCTCCGAATGTCCACTTGCATTTTCTGCAGAAAGAGTGTTCAGAACTGCGCAATCAAAAGTATGGTTTAACTCTGTTAGCTTAATGAACATATCAGAAATAAGTTTCACACAATGCTTCTGTGTAGTTTTTATTTGAAGATATTATTTTTCCCAATATAGGCCTCTTAGCGCTCAGAATGTCCAATTGCAGTTTCTACAGAAAGAGTGTTTCAGAAAGGCTCAATCTAAAGTAAGGTTCAACTCTGTTAGTTGAATGCACAGAACAGAAAGAAGTTTCATACAATGCTTCTGTGTAGTTTATATTTGAACATATTCTTTTTTCCACTATTACCCACTTAGCGCTACGAATGTCCAGTTGCATTTTCCACAGACAGAGTGTTTCAAAACTGCTCAATCAAAACTATGGTTTAACTCTGTTAGCTGAATGCTCAGATCAGAAAGAAGTTTCACAGAATGCTTCTGTGTAGTTTATATTTGAATATATTGCTTTTTCCACTACTACTCTCTTAGCGCTCCAAATGTCCAGTTGCATTTTCTACAGAAAGAGAGTTCAGATCTGCTCAATCAAAAGTATGGTTTAACTCTGTTAGCTGAATGCACAGATCAGAAAGAAGTTTCACAGAATGATTCTGTGTAGTTTATATTTGGAGACATTCCTTTTTCCACTATTACCCTCTTAGCGCTCCGAATCTCCACTTGCATTTTCTACAGAAAGAGTGTTTCAGAACGGCTCAATCAAAACTAAGGTTCAACTCTTTTAGTTGAACAAACAGAACAGAAAGAAGTTTCACACAATTCTTCTGTGTAGTTTTTATTTGTAGACATTCTTTTTCCCAATATAGGCCTCTTAGCGCTCAGAATATCCAATTGCAGTTTCTACAGAAAGAGTGTTTCAGAACGGCTCAATCAAAAGTAAGGTTCAACTCTGTTAGTTGAATGCACAGAACAGAAAGAAGTTTCATACAATGCTTCTGTGTAGTTTATATTTGAACATATTCTTTTTTCCACTATTACCCACTTAGCGCTACGAATGTCCAGTTGCATTTTCTACAGACAGAGTGTTTCAAAACTGCTCAATCAAAAGTATGGTTTAACTCTGTTAGCTGAATGCTCAGATCAGAAAGAAGTTTCACAGAATGCATCTGTGTAGTTTATATTTGAATATATTCCTTTTTCCACTACTACGCTCTTAGCGCTCCAAATGTCCAGTTGCATTTCTACAGAAAGAGTGTTCAGATCTGCTCAATCAAAAGTATGGTTTAACTCTGTTAGCTGAATGCACAGATCAGAAAGAAGTTTCACCGAATGATTCTGTGTAGTTTATATTTGAAGACATTCCTTTTTCCACTATTACCCTCTTAGCGCTCCGAATCTCCACTTGCATTTTCTACAAAAAGAGTGTTTCATAACTGCTCAATCAAAAATATGTTTTATCTCTGTTAACTGAATTTACAGATCAGAAATAAGTTTCACAGAATGCATCTGTGTAGTTTTTATTTGAAGATATTCTTTTTCCCAATGTAGGCCTCTTAGCGCTTAGCATGTCCAATTGCAGTTTCTACAGAAAGTGTGTTTCAGAACGGCTCAATCAAAAGTAAGGTTCAACTCTGTTAGTTGAATGCACTGAACAGAAAGTATTTTCACAGAATGCTACTGTGTAGTTTATATTTGAATATATTCCTTTTTCCACTATTACCCTCTTAGCGCTCCGAATGTCCACTTGCATTTTCTGCAGAAAGAGTGTTCAGAACTGCGCAATCAAAAGTATGGTTTAACTCTGTTAGCTTAATGAACATATCAGAAATAAGTTTCACACAATGCTTCTGTGTAGTTTTTATTTGAAGATATTATTTTTCCCAATATAGGCCTCTTAGCGCTCAGAATGTCCAATTGCAGTTTCTACAGAAAGAGTGTTTCAGAAAGGCTCAATCTAAAGTAAGGTTCAACTCTGTTAGTTGAATGCACAGAACAGAAAGAAGTTTCATACAATGCTTCTGTGTAGTTTATATTTGAACATATTCTTTTTTCCACTATTACCCACTTAGCGCTACGAATGTCCAGTTGCATTTTCTACAGACAGAGTGTTTCAAAACTTCTCAATCAAAAGTATGGTTTACCTCTGTTAGCTGAATGCTCAGATCAGAAAGAAGTTTCACAGAATGCTTCTGTGTAGTTTATATTTGAATATATTGCTTTTTCCACTACTACTCTCTTAGCGCTCCAAATGTCCAGTTGCATTTTCTACAGAAAGAGAGTTCAGATCTGCTCAATCAAAAGTATGGTTTAACTCTGTTAGCTGAATGCACAGATCAGAAAGAAGTTTCACAGAATGATTCTGTGTAGTTTATATTTGGAGACATTCCTTTTTCCACTATTACCCTCTTAGCGCTCCGAATCTCCACTTGCATTTTCTACAGAAAGAGTGTTTCAGAACGGCTCAATCAAAACTAAGGTTCAACTCTTTTAGTTGAACAAACAGAACAGAAAGAAGTTTCACACAATTCTTCTGTGTAGTTTTTATTTGTAGACATTCTTTTTCCCAATATAGGCCTCTTAGCGCTCAGAATATCCAATTGCAGTTTCTACAGAAAGAGTGTTTCAGAACGGCTCAATCAAAAGTAAGGTTCAACTCTGTTAGTTGAATGCACAGAACAGAAAGAAGTTTCATACAATGCTTCTGTGTAGTTTATATTTGAACATATTCTTTTTTCCACTATTACCCACTTAGCGCTACGAATGTCCAGTTGCATTTTCTACAGACAGAGTGTTTCAAAACTGCTCAATCAAAAGTATGGTTTAACTCTGTTAGCTGAATGCTCAGATCAGAAAGAAGTTTCACAGAATGCATCTGTGTAGTTTATATTTGAATATATTCCTTTTTCCACTACTACGCTCTTAGCGCTCCAAATGTCCAGTTGCATTTCTACAGAAAGAGTGTTCAGATCTGCTCAATCAAAAGTATGGTTTAACTCTGTTAGCTGAATGCACAGATCAGAAAGAAGTTTCACCGAATGATTCTGTGTAGTTTATATTTGAAGACATTCCTTTTTCCACTATTACCCTCTTAGCGCTCCGAATCTCCACTTGCATTTTCTACAAAAAGAGTGTTTCATAACTGCTCAATCAAAAATATGTTTTATCTCTGTTAACTGAATTTACAGATCAGAAATAAGTTTCACAGAATGCATCTGTGTAGTTTTTATTTGAAGATATTCTTTTTCCCAATGTAGGCCTCTTAGCGCTTAGCATGTCCAATTGCAGTTTCTACAGAAAGAGTGTTTCAGAACGGCTCAATCAAAAGTAAGGTTCAAAGCTGTTAGTTGAATGCACAGAACAGAAAGAATTTTCACAGAATGCTACTGTGTAGTTTATATTTGAATATTTTCCTTTTTCCACTATTACCCTCTTAGCGCTCCGAATGTCCACTTGCATTTTCTACAGAAAGAGTGTTCAGAACTGCGCAATCAAAAGAATGGTTTAAATCTGTTAGCTTAATGAACATATCAGAAATAAGTTTCACACAATGCTTCTGTGTAGTTTTTATTTGAAGATATTATTTTTCCCAATATAGGCCTCTTAGCGCTCAGAATGTCCAATTGCAGTTTCTACAGAAAGAGTGTTTCAGAAAGGCTCAATCCAAAGTAAGGTTCAACTCTGTTAGTTGAATGCACAGAACAGAAAGAAGTTTCACACAATGCTTCTGTGTAGTTTATATTTGAACATATTCTTTTTCCACTATTACTCACTTAGCGCTACGAATGTCCAGTTGCATTTTCTACAGACAGAGTGTTTCAAAACTGCTCAATCAAAAGTATGGTTTAACTCTGTTAGCTGAATCCTCAGATCAGAAAGAAGTTTCACAGAATGCTTCTGTGTAGTTTATATTTGAATATATTCCTTTTTCCACTACTACTCTCTTAGCGCTCCAAATGTCCAGTTGCATTTTCTACAGAAAGAGTGTTCAGATCTGCTCAATCAAAAGTATGGTTTAACTCTGTTAGCTGAATGCACAGATCAGAAAGAAGTTTCACAGAATGATTCTGTGTAGTTTATATTTGGAGACATTCCTTTTTCCACTATTACCCTCTTAGCGCTCCGAATCTCCACTTGCATTTTCTACAGAAAGAGTGTTTCAGAACGGCTCAATCTAAACTAAGGTTCAAATCTTTTAGTTGAACAAACAGAACAGAAAGAAGTTTCACACAATTCTTCTGTGTAGTTTTTATTTGTAGACATTCTTTTTCCCAATATAGGCCTCTTAGCGCTCAGAATGTCCAATTGCAGTTTCTACAGAAAGAGTGTTTCAGAACGGCTCAATCAATAGTAAGGTTCAACTCTGTTAGTTGAATGCACAGAACAGAAAGAATTTTCACAGAATGCTACTGTGTAGTTTATATTTGAATACATTCCTTTTTCCACAATTACCCTCTTAGCGCTCCGAATGTCCACTTGCATTTTCTGCAGAGAGAGTGTTCAGAACTGCGCAATCAATAGTAAGGTTTAACTCTGTTAGCTTAATGAACATATCAGAAATAAGTTTCACACAATGCTTCTGTGTAGTTTTTATTTGAAGATATTATTTTTCCCAATATAGGCCTCTTAGCGCTCAGAATGTCCAATTGCAGTTTCTACAGAAAGAGTGTTTCAGAAAGGCTCAATCTAAAGTAAGGTTCAACTCTGTTAGTTGAATGCACAGAACAGAAAGAAGTTTCATACAATGCTTCTGTGTAGTTTATATTTGAACATATTATTTTTTCCACTATTACCCACTTAGCGCTACGAATGTCCAGTTGCATTTTCTACAGACAGAATGTTTCAAAACTGCTCAATCAAAAGTATGGTTTAATTCTGTTAGCGGAATGCTCAGATCAGAAAGAAGTTTCACAGAATGCTTCTGTGTAGTTTATATTTGAATATATTCCTTTTTCCACTACTACTCTCTTAGCGCTCCAAATGTCCAGTTGCATTTTCTACAGAAAGAGTGTTCAGATCTGCTCAATCAAAAGTATGGTTTAACTCTGTTAGCTGAATGCACAGATCAGAAAGAAGTTTCACCGAATGATTCTGTGTAGTTTATATTTGAAGACATTCCTTTTTCCACTATTACCCTCTTAGCGCTCCGAATCTCCACTTGCATTTTCTACAAAAAGAGTGTTTCATAACTGCTCAATCAAAAATATGTTTTATCTCTGTTAACTGAATTTACAGATCAGAAATAAGTTTCACAGAATGCATCTGTGTAGTTTTTATTTGAAGATATTCTTTTTCCCAATGTAGGCCTCTTAGCGCTTAGCATGTCCAATTGCAGTTTCTACAGAAAGTGTGTTTCAGAACGGCTCAATCAAAAGTAAGGTTCAACTCTGTTAGTTGAATGCACTGAACAGAAAGTATTTTCACAGAATGCTACTGTGTAGTTTATATTTGAATATATTCCTTTTTCCACTATTACCCTCTTAGCGCTCCGAATGTCCACTTGCATTTTCTGCAGAAAGAGTGTTCAGAACTGCGCAATCAAAAGTATGGTTTAACTCTGTTAGCTTAATGAACATATCAGAAATAAGTTTCACACAATGCTTCTGTGTAGTTTTTATTTGAAGATATTATTTTTCCCAATATAGGCCTCTTAGCGCTCAGAATGTCCAATTGCAGTTTCTACAGAAAGAGTGTTTCAGAAAGGCTCAATCTAAAGTAAGGTTCAACTCTGTTAGTTGAATGCACAGAACAGAAAGAAGTTTCATACAATGCTTCTGTGTAGTTTATATTTGAACATATTCTTTTTTCCACTATTACCCACTTAGCGCTACGAATGTCCAGTTGCATTTTCTACAGACAGAGTGTTTCAAAACTTCTCAATCAAAAGTATGGTTTACCTCTGTTAGCTGAATGCTCAGATCAGAAAGAAGTTTCACAGAATGCTTCTGTGTAGTTTATATTTGAATATATTGCTTTTTCCACTACTACTCTCTTAGCGCTCCAAATGTCCAGTTGCATTTTCTACAGAAAGAGAGTTCAGATCTGCTCAATCAAAAGTATGGTTTAACTCTGTTAGCTGAATGCACAGATCAGAAAGAAGTTTCACAGAATGATTCTGTGTATTTTATATTTGGAGACATTCCTTTTTCCACTATTACCCTCTTAGCGCTCCGAATCTCCACTTGCATTTTCTACAGAAAGAGTGTTTCAGAACGGCTCAATCAAAACTAAGGTTCAACTCTTTTAGTTGAACAAACAGAACAGAAAGAAGTTTCACACAATTCTTCTGTGTAGTTTTTATTTGTAGACATTCTTTTTCCCAATATAGGCCTCTTAGCGCTCAGAATATCCAATTGCAGTTTCTACAGAAAGAGTGTTTCAGAACGGCTCAATCAAAAGTAAGGTTCAACTCTGTTAGTTGAATGCACAGAACAGAAAGAAGTTTCATACAATGCTTCTGTGTAGTTTATATTTGAACATATTCTTTTTTCCACTATTACCCACTTAGCGCTACGAATGTCCAGTTGCATTTTCTACAGACAGAGTGTTTCAAAACTGCTCAATCAAAAGTATGGTTTAACTCTGTTAGCTGAATGCTCAGATCAGAAAGAAGTTTCACAGAATGCATCTGTGTAGTTTATATTTGAATATATTCCTTTTTCCACTACTACGCTCTTAGCGCTCCAAATGTCCAGTTGCATTTCTACAGAAAGAGTGTTCAGATCTGCTCAATCAAAAGTATGGTTTAACTCTGTTAGCTGAATGCACAGATCAGAAAGAAGTTTCACCGAATGATTCTGTGTAGTTTATATTTGAAGACATTCCTTTTTCCACTATTACCCTCTTAGCGCTCCGAATCTCCACTTGCATTTTCTACAAAAAGAGTGTTTCATAACTGCTCAATCAAAAATATGTTTTATCTCTGTTAACTGAATTTACAGATCAGAAATAAGTTTCACAGAATGCATCTGTGTAGTTTTTATTTGAAGATATTCTTTTTCCCAATGTAGGCCTCTTAGCGCTTAGCATGTCCAATTGCAGTTTCTACAGAAAGAGTGTTTCAGAACGGCTCAATCAAAAGTAAGGTTCAAAGCTGTTAGTTGAATGCACAGAACAGAAAGAATTTTCACAGAATGCTACTGTGTAGTTTATATTTGAATATTTTCCTTTTTCCACTATTACCCTCTTAGCGCTCCGAATGTCCACTTGCATTTTCTACAGAAAGAGTGTTCAGAACTGCGCAATCAAAAGAATGGTTTAAATCTGTTAGCTTAATGAACATATCAGAAATAAGTTTCACACAATGCTTCTGTGTAGTTTTTATTTGAAGATATTATTTTTCCCAATATAGGCCTCTTAGCGCTCAGAATGTCCAATTGCAGTTTCTACAGAAAGAGTGTTTCAGAAAGGCTCAATCCAAAGTAAGGTTCAACTCTGTTAGTTGAATGCACAGAACAGAAAGAAGTTTCACACAATGCTTCTGTGTAGTTTATATTTGAACATATTCTTTTTCCACTATTACTCACTTAGCGCTACGAATGTCCAGTTGCATTTTCTACAGACAGAGTGTTTCAAAACTGCTCAATCAAAAGTATGGTTTAACTCTGTTAGCTGAATCCTCAGATCAGAAAGAAGTTTCACAGAATGCTTCTGTGTAGTTTATATTTGAATATATTCCTTTTTCCACTACTACTCTCTTAGCGCTCCAAATGTCCAGTTGCATTTTCTACAGAAAGAGTGTTCAGATCTGCTCAATCAAAAGTATGGTTTAACTCTGTTAGCTGAATGCACAGATCAGAAAGAAGTTTCACAGAATGATTCTGTGTAGTTTATATTTGGAGACATTCCTTTTTCCACTATTACCCTCTTAGCGCTCCGAATCTCCACTTGCATTTTCTACAGAAAGAGTGTTTCAGAACGGCTCAATCTAAACTAAGGTTCAAATCTTTTAGTTGAACAAACAGAACAGAAAGAAGTTTCACACAATTCTTCTGTGTAGTTTTTATTTGTAGACATTCTTTTTCCCAATATAGGCCTCTTAGCGCTCAGAATGTCCAATTGCAGTTTCTACAGAAAGAGTGTTTCAGAACGGCTCAATCAATAGTAAGGTTCAACTCTGTTAGTTGAATGCACAGAACAGAAAGAATTTTCACAGAATGCTACTGTGTAGTTTATATTTGAATACATTCCTTTTTCCACAATTACCCTCTTAGCGCTCCGAATGTCCACTTGCATTTTCTGCAGAGAGAGTGTTCAGAACTGCGCAATCAATAGTAAGGTTTAACTCTGTTAGCTTAATGAACATATCAGAAATAAGTTTCACACAATGCTTCTGTGTAGTTTTTATTTGAAGATATTATTTTTCCCAATATAGGCCTCTTAGCGCTCAGAATGTCCAATTGCAGTTTCTACAGAAAGAGTGTTTCAGAAAGGCTCAATCTAAAGTAAGGTTCAACTCTGTTAGTTGAATGCACAGAACAGAAAGAAGTTTCATACAATGCTTCTGTGTAGTTTATATTTGAACATATTATTTTTTCCACTATTACCCACTTAGCGCTACGAATGTCCAGTTGCATTTTCTACAGACAGAATGTTTCAAAACTGCTCAATCAAAAGTATGGTTTAATTCTGTTAGCGGAATGCTCAGATCAGAAAGAAGTTTCACAGAATGCTTCTGTGTAGTTTATATTTGAATATATTCCTTTTTCCACTACTACTCTCTTAGCGCTCCAAATGTCCAGTTGCATTTTCTACAGAAAGAGTGTTCAGATCTGCTCAATCAAAAGTATGTTTTAACTCTGTTAGCTGAATGCACAGATCAGAAAGAAGTTTCACAGAATGATTCTGTGTAGTTTATATTTGGAGACATTCCTTTTTCCACTATTACCCTCTTAGCGCTCCGAATCTCCACTTGCATTTTCTACAGAAAGAGTGTTTCAGAACGGCTCAATCAAAACTAAGGTTCAACTCTTTTAGTTGAACAAACAGAACAGAAAGAAGTTTCACACAATTCTTCTGTGTAGTTTTTATTTGTAGACATTCTTTTTCCCAATATAGGCCTCTTAGCGCTCAGAATGTCCAATTGCAGTTTCTACAGAAAGAGTGTTTCAGAACGGCTCAATCAAAAGTAAGGTTCAACTCTGTTAGTTGAATGCACAGAACAGAAAGGAATTTCATACAATGCTTCTGTGTAGTTTATATTTGAACATATTCTTTTTTCCACTATTACCCACTTAGCGCTACGAATGTCCAGTTGCATTTTCTACAGACAGAGTGTTTCAAAACTGCTCAATCAAAAGTATGGTTTAACTCTGTTAGCTGAATGCTCAGATCAGAAAGAAGTTTCACAGAATGCTTCTGTGTGGTTTATATTTGAATATATTCCTTTTTCCACTACTACGCTCTTAGCGCTGCAAATTTCCAGTTGCATTTTCTACAGAAAGACTGTTCAGATCTGCTCAATCAAAAGTATGGTTTAACTCTGTTAGCTGAATGCACAGATCAGAAAGAAGTTTCACCGAATGATTCTGTGTAGTTTATATTTGAAGACATTCCTTTTTCCACTATTACCCCCTTAGCGCTCCGAATCTCCACTTGCATTTTCTACAAAAAGAGTGTTTCATAACTGCTCAATCAAAAATATGTTTTATCTCTGTTAACTGAATTTACAGATCAGAAATAAGTTTCACAGAATGCATCTGTGTAGTTTTTATTTGAAGATATTCTTTTTCCCAATGTAGGCCTCTTAGCGCTTAGCATGTCCAATTGCAGTTTCTACAGAAAGAGTGTTTCAGAACGGCTCAATCAAAAGTAAGGTTCAAAGCTGTTAGTTGAATGCACAGAACAGAAAGAATTTTCACAGAATGCTACTGTGTAGTTTATATTTGAATATTTTCCTTTTTCCACTATTACCCTCTTAGCGCTCCGAATGTCCACTTGCATTTTCTACAGAAAGAGTGTTCAGAACTGCGCAATCAAAAGAATGGTTTAAATCTGTTAGCTTAATGAACATATCAGAAATAAGTTTCACACAATGCTTCTGTGTAGTTTTTATTTGAAGATATTTTTTTTCCCAATATAGGCCTCTTAGCGCTCAGAATGTCCAATTGCAGTTTCTACAGAAAGAGTGTTTCAGAAAGGCTCAATCCAAAGTAAGGTTCAACTCTGTTAGTTGAATGCACAGAACAGAAAGAAGTTTCATACAATGTTTCTGTGTAGTTTATATTTGAACATATTCTTTTTTCCACTCTTACCCACTTAGCGCTACGAATGTCCAGTTGCATTTTTTGCAGACAGAGTGTTTCAAAACTGCTCAATCAAAAGTATGGTTTAACTGTGTTAGCTGAATCCTCAGATCAGAAAGAAGTTTCACAGAATGCTTCTGTGTAGTTTATATTTGAATATATTCCTTTTTCCACTACTACTCTCTTAGCGCTCCAAATGTCCAGTTGCATTTTCTACAGAAAGAGTGTTCAGATCTGCTCAATCAAAAGTATGGTTTAACTCTGTTAGCTGAATGCACAGATCAGAAAGAAGTTTCACAGAATGATTCTGTGTAGTTTATATTTGGAGACATTCCTTTTTCCACTATTACCCTCTTAGCGCTCCGAATCTCCACCTGCATTTTCTACAGAAAGAGTGTTTCAGAACGGCTCAATCAAAACTAAGGTTCAACTCTTTTAGTTGAACAAACAGAACAGAAAGAAGTTTCACACAATTCTTCTGTGTAGTTTTTATTTGTAGACATACTTTTTCCCAATATAGGACTCTTAGCGCTCAGAATATCCAATTGCAGTTTCTACAGAAAGAGTGTTTCAGAACGGCTCAATCAAAAGTAAGGTTCAACTCTGTTAGTTGAATGCACAGAACAGAAAGAAGTTTCATACAATGCTTCTGTGTAGTTTATATTTGAACATATTCTTTTTTCCACTATTACCCACTTAGCGCTACGAATGTCCAGTTGCATTTTCTACAGACAGAGTGTTTCAAAACTGCTCAATCAAAAGTATGGTTTAACTCTGTTAGCTGAATGCTCAGATCAGAAAGAAGTTTCACAGAATGCATCTGTGTAGTTTATATTTGAATATATTCCTTTTTCCACTACTACGCTCTTAGCGCTCCAAATGTCCAGTTGCATTTCTACAGAAAGAGTGTTCAGATCTGCTCAATCAAAAGTATGGTTTAACTCTGTTAGCTGAATGCACAGATCAGAAAGAAGTTTCACCGAATGATTCTGTGTAGTTTATATTTGAAGACATTCCTTTTTCCACTATTACCCTCTTAGCGCTCCGAATCTCCACTTGCATTTTCTACAAAAAGAGTGTTTCATAACTGCTCAATCAAAAATATGTTTTATCTCTGTTAACTGAATTTACAGATCAGAAATAAGTTTCACAGAATGCATCTGTGTAGTTTTTATTTGAAGATATTCTTTTTCCCAATGTAGGCCTCTTAGCGCTTAGCATGTCCAATTGCAGTTTCTACAGAAAGAGTGTTTCAGAACGGCTCAATCAAAAGTAAGGTTCAAAGCTGTTAGTTGAATGCACAGAACAGAAAGAATTTTCACAGAATGCTACTGTGTAGTTTATATTTGAATATATTCCTTTTTCCACTATTACCCTCTTAGCGCTCCGAATGTCCACTTGCATTTTCTGCAGAAAGAGTGTTCAGAACTGCGCAATCAAAAGTATGGTTTAACTCTGTTAGCTTAATGAACATATCAGAAATAAGTTTCACACAATGCTTCTGTGTAGTTTTTATTTGAAGATATTATTTTTCCCAATATAGGCCTCTTAGCGCTCAGAATGTCCAATTGCAGTTTCTACAGAAAGAGTGTTTCAGAAAGGCTCAATCTAAAGTAAGGTTCAACTCTGTTAGTTGAATGCACAGAACAGAAAGAAGTTTCATACAATGCTTCTGTGTAGTTTATATTTGAACATATTCTTTTTTCCACTATTACCCACTTAGCGCTACGAATGTCCAGTTGCATTTTCTACAGACAGAGTGTTTCAAAACTGCTCAATCAAAAGTATGGTTTACCTCTGTTAGCTGAATGCTCAGATCAGAAAGAAGTTTCACAGAATGCTTCTGTGTAGTTTATATTTGAATATATTGCTTTTTCCACTACTACTCTCTTAGCGCTCCAAATGTCCAGTTGCATTTTCTACAGAAAGAGAGTTCAGATCTGCTCAATCAAAAGTATGGTTTAACTCTGTTAGCTGAATGCACAGATCAGAAAGAAGTTTCACAGAATGATTCTGTGTAGTTTATATTTGGAGACATTCCTTTTTCCACTATTACCCTCTTAGCGCTCCGAATCTCCACTTGCATTTTCTACAGAAAGAGTGTTTCAGAACGGCTCAATCAAAACTAAGGTTCAACTCTTTTAGTTGAACAAACAGAACAGAAAGAAGTTTCACACAATTCTTCTGTGTAGTTTTTATTTGTAGACATTCTTTTTCCCAATATAGGCCTCTTAGCGCTCAGAATATCCAATTGCAGTTTCTACAGAAAGAGTGTTTCAGAACGGCTCAATCAAAAGTAAGGTTCAACTCTGTTAGTTGAATGCACAGAACAGAAAGAAGTTTCATACAATGCTTCTGTGTAGTTTATATTTGAACATATTCTTTTTTCCACTATTACCCACTTAGCGCTACGAATGTCCAGTTGCATTTTCTACAGACAGAGTGTTTCAAAACTGCTCAATCAAAAGTATGGTTTAACTCTGTTAGCTGAATGCTCAGATCAGAAAGAAGTTTCACAGAATGCATCTGTGTAGTTTATATTTGAATATATTCCTTTTTCCACTACTACGCTCTTAGCGCTCCAAATGTCCAGTTGCATTTCTACAGAAAGAGTGTTCAGATCTGCTCAATCAAAAGTATGGTTTAACTCTGTTAGCTGAATGCACAGATCAGAAAGAAGTTTCACCGAATGATTCTGTGTAGTTTATATTTGAAGACATTCCTTTTTCCACTATTACCCTCTTAGCGCTCCGAATCTCCACTTGCATTTTCTACAAAAAGAGTGTTTCATAACTGCTCAATCAAAAATATGTTTTATCTCTGTTAACTGAATTTACAGATCAGAAATAAGTTTCACAGAATGCATCTGTGTAGTTTTTATTTGAAGATATTCTTTTTCCCAATGTAGGCCTCTTAGCGCTTAGCATGTCCAATTGCAGTTTCTACAGAAAGAGTGTTTCAGAACGGCTCAATCAAAAGTAAGGTTCAAAGCTGTTAGTTGAATGCACAGAACAGAAAGAATTTTCACAGAATGCTACTGTGTAGTTTATATTTGAATATATTCCTTTTTCCACTATTACCCTCTTAGCGCTCCGAATGTCCACTTGCATTTTCTGCAGAAAGAGTGTTCAGAACTGCGCAATCAAAAGTATGGTTTAACTCTGTTAGCTTAATGAACATATCAGAAATAAGTTTCACACAATGCTTCTGTGTAGTTTTTATTTGAAGATATTATTTTTCCCAATATAGGCCTCTTAGCGCTCAGAATGTCCAATTGCAGTTTCTACAGAAAGAGTGTTTCAGAAAGGCTCAATCTAAAGTAAGGTTCAACTCTGTTAGTTGAATGCACAGAACAGAAAGAAGTTTCATACAATGCTTCTGTGTAGTTTATATTTGAACATATTCTTTTTTCCACTATTACCCACTTAGCGCTACGAATGTCCAGTTGCATTTTCTACAGACAGAGTGTTTCAAAACTGCTCAATCAAAAGTATGGTTTACCTCTGTTAGCTGAATGCTCAGATCAGAAAGAAGTTTCACAGAATGCTTCTGTGTAGTTTATATTTGAATATATTGCTTTTTCCACTACTACTCTCTTAGCGCTCCAAATGTCCAGTTGCATTTTCTACAGAAAGAGAGTTCAGATCTGCTCAATCAAAAGTATGGTTTAACTCTGTTAGCTGAATGCACAGATCAGAAAGAAGTTTCACAGAATGATTCTGTGTAGTTTATATTTGGAGACATTCCTTTTTCCACTATTACCCTCTTAGCGCTCCGAATCTCCACTTGCATTTTCTACAGAAAGAGTGTTTCAGAACGGCTCAATCAAAACTAAGGTTCAACTCTTTTAGTTGAACAAACAGAACAGAAAGAAGTTTCACACAATTCTTCTGTGTAGTTTTTATTTGTAGACATTCTTTTTCCCAATATAGGCCTCTTAGCGCTCAGAATATCCAATTGCAGTTTCTACAGAAAGAGTGTTTCAGAACGGCTCAATCAAAAGTAAGGTTCAACTCTGTTAGTTGAATGCACAGAACAGAAAGAAGTTTCATACAATGCTTCTGTGTAGTTTATATTTGAACATATTCTTTTTTCCACTATTACCCACTTAGCGCTACGAATGTCCAGTTGCATTTTCTACAGACAGAGTGTTTCAAAACTGCTCAATCAAAAGTATGGTTTAACTCTGTTAGCTGAATGCTCAGATCAGAAAGAAGTTTCACAGAATGCATCTGTGTAGTTTATATTTGAATATATTCCTTTTTCCACTACTACGCTCTTAGCGCTCCAAATGTCCAGTTGCATTTCTACAGAAAGAGTGTTCAGATCTGCTCAATCAAAAGTATGGTTTAACTCTGTTAGCTGAATGCACAGATCAGAAAGAAGTTTCACCGAATGATTCTGTGTAGTTTATATTTGAAGACATTCCTTTTTCCACTATTACCCTCTTAGCGCTCGGAATCTCCACTTGCATTTTCTACAAAAAGAGTGTTTCATAACTGCTCAATCAAAAATATGTTTTATCTCTGTTAACTGAATTTACAGATCAGAAATAAGTTTCACAGAATGCATCTGTGTAGTTTTTATTTGAAGATATTCTTTTTCCCAATGTAGGCCTCTTAGCGCTTAGCATGTCCAATTGCAGTTTCTACAGAAAGAGTGTTTCAGAACGGCTCAATCAAAAGTAAGGTTCAAAGCTGTTAGTTGAATGCACAGAACAGAAAGAATTTTCACAGAATGCTACTGTGTAGTTTATATTTGAATATATTCCTTTTTCCACTATTACCCTCTTAGCGCTCCGAATGTCCACTTGCATTTTCTGCAGAAAGAGTGTTCAGAACTGCGCAATCAAAAGTATGGTTTAACTCTGTTAGCTTAATGAACATATCAGAAATAAGTTTCACACAATGCTTCTGTGTAGTTTTTATTTGAAGATATTATTTTTCCCAATATAGGCCTCTTAGCGCTCAGAATGTCCAATTGCAGTTTCTACAGAAAGAGTGTTTCAGAAAGGCTCAATCTAAAGTAAGGTTCAACTCTGTTAGTTGAATGCACAGAACAGAAAGAAGTTTCATACAATGCTTCTGTGTAGTTTATATTTGAACATATTCTTTTTTCCACTATTACCCACTTAGCGCTACGAATGTCCAGTTGCATTTTCTACAGACAGAGTGTTTCAAAACTGCTCAATCAAAAGTATGGTTTACCTCTGTTAGCTGAATGCTCAGATCAGAAAGAAGTTTCACAGAATGCTTCTGTGTAGTTTATATTTGAATATATTGCTTTTTCCACTACTACTCTCTTAGCGCTCCAAATGTCCAGTTGCATTTTCTACAGAAAGAGAGTTCAGATCTGCTCAATCAAAAGTATGGTTTAACTCTGTTAGCTGAATGCACAGATCAGAAAGAAGTTTCACAGAATGATTCTGTGTAGTTTATATTTGGAGACATTCCTTTTTCCACTATTACCCTCTTAGCGCTCCGAATCTCCACTTGCATTTTCTACAGAAAGAGTGTTTCAGAACGGCTCAATCAAAACTAAGGTTCAACTCTTTTAGTTGAACAAACAGAACAGAAAGAAGTTTCACACAATTCTTCTGTGTAGTTTTTATTTGTAGACATTCTTTTTCCCAATATAGGCCTCTTAGCGCTCAGAATATCCAATTGCAGTTTCTACATAAAGAGTGTTTCAGAACGGCTCAATCAAAAGTAAGGTTCAACTCTGTTAGTTGAATGCACAGAACAGAAAGAAGTTTCATACAATGCTTCTGTGTAGTTTACATTTGAACATATTCTTTTTTCCACTATTACCCACTTAGCGCTACGAATGTCCAGTTGCATTTTCTACAGACAGAGTGTTTCAAAACTGCTCAATCAAAAGTATGGTTTAACTCTGTTAGCTGAATGCTCAGATCAGAAAGAAGTTTCACAGAATGCATCTGTGTAGTTTATATTTGAATATATTCCTTTTTCCACTACTACGCTCTTAGCGCTCCAAATGTCCAGTTGCATTTCTACAGAAAGAGTGTTCAGATCTGCTCAATCAAAAGTATGGTTTAACTCTGTTAGCTGAATGCACAGATCAGAAAGAAGTTTCACCGAATGATTCTGTGTAGTTTATATTTGAAGACATTCCTTTTTCCACTATTACCCTCTTAGCGCTCCGAATCTCCACTTGCATTTTCTACAAAAAGAGTGTTTCATAACTGCTCAATCAAAAATATGTTTTATCTCTGTTAACTGAATTTACAGATCAGAAATAAGTTTCACAGAATGCATCTGTGTAGTTTTTATTTGAAGATATTCTTTTTCCCAATGTAGGCCTCTTAGCGCTTAGCATGTCCAATTGCAGTTTCTACAGAAAGAGTGTTTCAGAACGGCTCAATCAAAAGTAAGGTTCAAAGCTGTTAGTTGAATGCACAGAACAGAAAGAATTTTCACAGAATGCTACTGTGTAGTTTATATTTGAATATTTTCCTTTTTCCACTATTACCCTCTTAGCGCTCCGAATGTCCACTTGCATTTTCTACAGAAAGAGTGTTCAGAACTGCGCAATCAAAAGAATGGTTTAAATCTGTTAGCTTAATGAACATATCAGAAATAAGTTTCACACAATGCTTCTGTGTAGTTTTTATTTGAAGATATTATTTTTCCCAATATAGGCCTCTTAGCGCTCAGAATGTCCAATTGCAGTTTCTACAGAAAGAGTGTTTCAGAAAGGCTCAATCCAAAGTAAGGTTCAACTCTGTTAGTTGAATGCACAGAACAGAAAGAAGTTTCACACAATGCTTCTGTGTAGTTTATATTTGAACATATTCTTTTTCCACTATTACTCACTTAGCGCTACGAATGTCCAGTTGCATTTTCTACAGACAGAGTGTTTCAAAACTGCTCAATCAAAAGTATGGTTTAACTCTGTTAGCTGAATCCTCAGATCAGAAAGAAGTTTCACAGAATGCTTCTGTGTAGTTTATATTTGAATATATTCCTTTTTCCACTACTACTCTCTTAGCGCTCCAAATGTCCAGTTGCATTTTCTACAGAAAGAGTGTTCAGATCTGCTCAATCAAAAGTATGGTTTAACTCTGTTAGCTGAATGCACAGATCAGAAAGAAGTTTCACAGAATGATTCTGTGTAGTTTATATTTGGAGACATTCCTTTTTCCACTATTACCCTCTTAGCGCTCCGAATCTCCACTTGCATTTTCTACAGAAAGAGTGTTTCAGAACGGCTCAATCTAAACTAAGGTTCAAATCTTTTAGTTGAACAAACAGAACAGAAAGAAGTTTCACACAATTCTTCTGTGTAGTTTTTATTTGTAGACATTCTTTTTCCCAATATAGGCCTCTTAGCGCTCAGAATGTCCAATTGCAGTTTCTACAGAAAGAGTGTTTCAGAACGGCTCAATCAATAGTAAGGTTCAACTCTGTTAGTTGAATGCACAGAACAGAAAGAATTTTCACAGAATGCTACTGTGTAGTTTATATTTGAATACATTCCTTTTTCCACAATTACCCTCTTAGCGCTCCGAATGTCCACTTGCATTTTCTGCAGAGAGAGTGTTCAGAACTGCGCAATCAATAGTAAGGTTTAATTCTGTTAGCTTAATGAACATATCAGAAATAAGTTTCACACAATGCTTCTGTGTAGTTTTTATTTGAAGATATTATTTTTCCCAATATAGGCCTCTTAGCGCTCAGAATGTCCAATTGCAGTTTCTACAGAAAGAGTGTTTCAGAAAGGCTCAATCTAAAGTAAGGTTCAACTCTGTTAGTTGAATGCACAGAACAGAAAGAAGTTTCATACAATGCTTCTGTGTAGTTTATATTTGAACATATTATTTTTTCCACTATTACCCACTTAGCGCTACGAATGTCCAGTTGCATTTTCTACAGACAGAATGTTTCAAAACTGCTCAATCAAAAGTATGGTTTAATTCTGTTAGCGGAATGCTCAGATCAGAAAGAAGTTTCACAGAATGCTTCTGTGTAGTTTATATTTGAATATATTCCTTTTTCCACTACTACTCTCTTAGCGCTCCAAATGTCCAGTTGCATTTTCTACAGAAAGAGTGTTCAGATCTGCTCAATCAAAAGTATGTTTTAACTCTGTTAGCTGAATGCACAGATCAGAAAGAAGTTTCACAGAATGATTCTGTGTAGTTTATATTTGGAGACATTCCTTTTTCCACTATTACCCTCTTAGCGCTCCGAATCTCCACTTGCATTTTCTACAGAAAGAGTGTTTCAGAACGGCTCAATCAAAACTAAGGTTCAACTCTTTTAGTTGAACAAACAGAACAGAAAGAAGTTTCACACAATTCTTCTGTGTAGTTTTTATTTGTAGACATTCTTTTTCCCAATATAGGCCTCTTAGCGCTCAGAATGTCCAATTGCAGTTTCTACAGAAAGAGTGTTTCAGAACGGCTCAATCAAAAGTAAGGTTCAACTCTGTTAGTTGAATGCACAGAACAGAAAGGAATTTCATACAATGCTTCTGTGTAGTTTATATTTGAACATATTCTTTTTTCCACTATTACCCACTTAGCGCTACGAATGTCCAGTTGCATTTTCTACAGACAGAGTGTTTCAAAACTGCTCAATCAAAAGTATGGTTTAACTCTGTTAGCTGAATGCTCAGATCAGAAAGAAGTTTCACAGAATGCTTCTGTGTGGTTTATATTTGAATATATTCCTTTTTCCACTACTACGCTCTTAGCGCTGCAAATTTCCAGTTGCATTTTCTACAGAAAGACTGTTCAGATCTGCTCAATCAAAAGTATGGTTTAACTCTGTTAGCTGAATGCACAGATCAGAAAGAAGTTTCACCGAATGATTCTGTGTAGTTTATATTTGAAGACATTCCTTTTTCCACTATTACCCCCTTAGCGCTCCGAATCTCCACTTGCATTTTCTACAAAAAGAGTGTTTCATAACTGCTCAATCAAAAATATGTTTTATCTCTGTTAACTGAATTTACAGATCAGAAATAAGTTTCACAGAATGCATCTGTGTAGTTTTTATTTGAAGATATTCTTTTTCCCAATGTAGGCCTCTTAGCGCTTAGCATGTCCAATTGCAGTTTCTACAGAAAGAGTGTTTCAGAACGGCTCAATCAAAAGTAAGGTTCAAAGCTGTTAGTTGAATGCACAGAACAGAAAGAATTTTCACAGAATGCTACTGTGTAGTTTATATTTGAATATTTTCCTTTTTCCACTATTACCCTCTTAGCGCTCCGAATGTCCACTTGCATTTTCTACAGAAAGAGTGTTCAGAACTGCGCAATCAAAAGAATGGTTTAAATCTGTTAGCTTAATGAACATATCAGAAATAAGTTTCACACAATGCTTCTGTGTAGTTTTTATTTGAAGATATTTTTTTTCCCAATATAGGCCTCTTAGCGCTCAGAATGTCCAATTGCAGTTTCTACAGAAAGAGTGTTTCAGAAAGGCTCAATCCAAAGTAAGGTTCAACTCTGTTAGTTGAATGCACAGAACAGAAAGAAGTTTCATACAATGTTTCTGTGTAGTTTATATTTGAACATATTCTTTTTTCCACTCTTACCCACTTAGCGCTACGAATGTCCAGTTGCATTTTTTGCAGACAGAGTGTTTCAAAACTGCTCAATCAAAAGTATGGTTTAACTGTGTTAGCTGAATCCTCAGATCAGAAAGAAGTTTCACAGAATGCTTCTGTGTAGTTTATATTTGAATATATTCCTTTTTCCACTACTACTCTCTTAGCGCTCCAAATGTCCAGTTGCATTTTCTACAGAAAGAGTGTTCAGATCTGCTCAATCAAAAGTATGGTTTAACTCTGTTAGCTGAATGCACAGATCAGAAAGAAGTTTCACAGAATGATTCTGTGTAGTTTATATTTGGAGACATTCCTTTTTCCACTATTACCCTCTTAGCGCTCCGAATCTCCACCTGCATTTTCTACAGAAAGAGTGTTTCAGAACGGCTCAATCAAAACTAAGGTTCAACTCTTTTAGTTGAACAAACAGAACAGAAAGAAGTTTCACACAATTCTTCTGTGTAGTTTTTATTTGTAGACATACTTTTTCCCAATATAGGACTCTTAGCGCTCAGAATATCCAATTGCAGTTTCTACAGAAAGAGTGTTTCAGAACGGCTCAATCAAAAGTAAGGTTCAACTCTGTTAGTTGAATGCACAGAACAGAAAGAAGTTTCATACAATGCTTCTGTGTAGTTTATATTTGAACATATTCTTTTTTCCACTATTACCCACTTAGCGCTACGAATGTCCAGTTGCATTTTCTACAGACAGAGTGTTTCAAAACTGCTCAATCAAAAGTATGGTTTAACTCTGTTAGCTGAATGCTCAGATCAGAAAGAAGTTTCACAGAATGCATCTGTGTAGTTTATATTTGAATATATTCCTTTTTCCACTACTACGCTCTTAGCGCTCCAAATGTCCAGTTGCATTTCTACAGAAAGAGTGTTCAGATCTGCTCAATCAAAAGTATGGTTTAACTCTGTTAGCTGAATGCACAGATCAGAAAGAAGTTTCACCGAATGATTCTGTGTAGTTTATATTTGAAGACATTCCTTTTTCCACTATTACCCTCTTAGCGCTCCGAATCTCCACTTGCATTTTCTACAAAAAGAGTGTTTCATAACTGCTCAATCAAAAATATGTTTTATCTCTGTTAACTGAATTTACAGATCAGAAATAAGTTTCACAGAATGCATCTGTGTAGTTTTTATTTGAAGATATTCTTTTTCCCAATGTAGGCCTCTTAGCGCTTAGCATGTCCAATTGCAGTTTCTACAGAAAGAGTGTTTCAGAACGGCTCAATCAAAAGTAAGGTTCAAAGCTGTTAGTTGAATGCACAGAACAGAAAGAATTTTCACAGAATGCTACTGTGTAGTTTATATTTGAATATATTCCTTTTTCCACTATTACCCTCTTAGCGCTCCGAATGTCCACTTGCATTTTCTGCAGAAAGAGTGTTCAGAACTGCGCAATCAAAAGTATGGTTTAACTCTGTTAGCTTAATGAACATATCAGAAATAAGTTTCACACAATGCTTCTGTGTAGTTTTTATTTGAAGATATTATTTTTCCCAATATAGGCCTCTTAGCGCTCAGAATGTCCAATTGCAGTTTCTACAGAAAGAGTGTTTCAGAAAGGCTCAATCTAAAGTAAGGTTCAACTCTGTTAGTTGAATGCACAGAACAGAAAGAAGTTTCATACAATGCTTCTGTGTAGTTTATATTTGAACATATTCTTTTTTCCACTATTACCCACTTAGCGCTACGAATGTCCAGTTGCATTTTCTACAGACAGAGTGTTTCAAAACTGCTCAATCAAAAGTATGGTTTACCTCTGTTTGCTGAATGCTCAGATCAGAAAGAAGTTTCACAGAATGCTTCTGTGTAGTTTATATTTGAATATATTGCTTTTTCCACTACTACTCTCTTAGCGCTCCAAATGTCCAGTTGCATTTTCTACAGAAAGAGAGTTCAGATCTGCTCAATCAAAAGTATGGTTTAACTCTGTTAGCTGAATGCACAGATCAGAAAGAAGTTTCACAGAATGATTCTGTGTAGTTTATATTTGGAGACATTCCTTTTTCCACTATTACCCTCTTAGCGCTCCGAATCTCCACTTGCATTTTCTACAGAAAGAGTGTTTCAGAACGGCTCAATCAAAACTAAGGTTCAACTCTTTTAGTTGAACAAACAGAACAGAAAGAAGTTTCACACAATTCTTCTGTGTAGTTTTTATTTGTAGACATTCTTTTTCCCAATATAGGCCTCTTAGCGCTCAGAATATCCAATTGCAGTTTCTACAGAAAGAGTGTTTCAGAACGGCTCAATCAAAAGTAAGGTTCAACTCTGTTAGTTGAATGCACAGAACAGAAAGAAGTTTCATACAATGCTTCTGTGTAGTTTATATTTGAACATATTCTTTTTTCCACTATTACCCACTTAGCGCTACGAATGTCCAGTTGCATTTTCTACAGACAGAGTGTTTCAAAACTGCTCAATCAAAAGTATGGTTTAACTCTGTTAGCTGAATGCTCAGATCAGAAAGAAGTTTCACAGAATGCATCTGTGTAGTTTATATTTGAATATATTCCTTTTTCCACTACTACGCTCTTAGCGCTCCAAATGTCCAGTTGCATTTCTACAGAAAGAGTGTTCAGATCTGCTCAATCAAAAGTATGGTTTAACTCTGTTAGCTGAATGCACAGATCAGAAAGAAGTTTCACCGAATGATTCTGTGTAGTTTATATTTGAAGACATTCCTTTTTCCACTATTACCCTCTTAGCGCTCCGAATCTCCACTTGCATTTTCTACAAAAAGAGTGTTTCATAACTGCTCAATCAAAAATATGTTTTATCTCTGTTAACTGAATTTACAGATCAGAAATAAGTTTCACAGAATGCATCTGTGTAGTTTTTATTTGAAGATATTCTTTTTCCCAATGTAGGCCTCTTAGCGCTTAGCATGTCCAATTGCAGTTTCTACAGAAAGAGTGTTTCAGAACGGCTCAATCAAAAGTAAGGTTCAAAGCTGTTAGTTGAATGCACAGAACAGAAAGAATTTTCACAGAATGCTACTGTGTAGTTTATATTTGAATATATTCCTTTTTCCACTATTACCCTCTTAGCGCTCCGAATGTCCACTTGCATTTTCTGCAGAAAGAGTGTTCAGAACTGCGCAATCAAAAGTATGGTTTAACTCTGTTAGCTTAATGAACATATCAGAAATAAGTTTCACACAATGCTTCTGTGTAGTTTTTATTTGAAGATATTATTTTTCCCAATATAGGCCTCTTAGCGCTCAGAATGTCCAATTGCAGTTTCTACAGAAAGAGTGTTTCAGAAAGGCTCAATCTAAAGTAAGGTTCAACTCTGTTAGTTGAATGCACAGAACAGAAAGAAGTTTCATACAATGCTTCTGTGTAGTTTATATTTGAACATATTCTTTTTTCCACTATTACCCACTTAGCGCTACGAATGTCCAGTTGCATTTTCTACAGACAGAGTGTTTCAAAACTGCTCAATCAAAAGTATGGTTTACCTCTGTTAGCTGAATGCTCAGATCAGAAAGAAGTTTCACAGAATGCTTCTGTGTAGTTTATATTTGAATATATTGCTTTTTCCACTACTACTCTCTTAGCGCTCCAAATGTCCAGTTGCATTTTCTACAGAAAGAGAGTTCAGATCTGCTCAATCAAAAGTATGGTTTAACTCTGTTAGCTGAATGCACAGATCAGAAAGAAGTTTCACAGAATGATTCTGTGTAGTTTATATTTGGAGACATTCCTTTTTCCACTATTACCCTCTTAGCGCTCCGAATCTCCACTTGCATTTTCTACAGAAAGAGTGTTTCAGAACGGCTCAATCAAAACTAAGGTTCAACTCTTTTAGTTGAACAAACAGAACAGAAAGAAGTTTCACACAATTCTTCTGTGTAGTTTTTATTTGTAGACATTCTTTTTCCCAATATAGGCCTCTTAGCGCTCAGAATATCCAATTGCAGTTTCTACAGAAAGAGTGTTTCAGAACGGCTCAATCAAAAGTAAGGTTCAACTCTGTTAGTTGAATGCACAGAACAGAAAGAAGTTTCATACAATGCTTCTGTGTAGTTTATATTTGAACATATTCTTTTTTCCACTATTACCCACTTAGCGCTACGAATGTCCAGTTGCATTTTCTACAGACAGAGTGTTTCAAAACTGCTCAATCAAAAGTATGGTTTAACTCTGTTAGCTGAATGCTCAGATCAGAAAGAAGTTTCACAGAATGCATCTGTGTAGTTTATATTTGAATATATTCCTTTTTCCACTACTACGCTCTTAGCGCTCCAAATGTCCAGTTGCATTTCTACAGAAAGAGTGTTCAGATCTGCTCAATCAAAAGTATGGTTTAACTCTGTTAGCTGAATGCACAGATCAGAAAGAAGTTTCACCGAATGATTCTGTGTAGTTTATATTTGAAGACATTCCTTTTTCCACTATTACCCTCTTAGCGCTCCGAATCTCCACTTGCATTTTCTACAAAAAGAGTGTTTCATAACTGCTCAATCAAAAATATGTTTTATCTCTGTTAACTGAATTTACAGATCAGAAATAAGTTTCACAGAATGCATCTGTGTAGTTTTTATTTGAAGATATTCTTTTTCCCAATGTAGGCCTCTTAGCGCTTAGCATGTCCAATTGCAGTTTCTACAGAAAGAGTGTTTCAGAACGGCTCAATCAAAAGTAAGGTTCAAAGCTGTTAGTTGAATGCACAGAACAGAAAGAATTTTCACAGAATGCTACTGTGTAGTTTATATTTGAATATATTCCTTTTTCCACTATTACCCTCTTAGCGCTCCGAATGTCCACTTGCATTTTCTGCAGAAAGAGTGTTCAGAACTGCGCAATCAAAAGTATGGTTTAACTCTGTTAGCTTAATGAACATATCAGAAATAAGTTTCACACAATGCTTCTGTGTAGTTTTTATTTGAAGATATTATTTTTCCCAATATAGGCCTCTTAGCGCTCAGAATGTCCAATTGCAGTTTCTACAGAAAGAGTGTTTCAGAAAGGCTCAATCTAAAGTAAGGTTCAACTCTGTTAGTTGAATGCACAGAACAGAAAGAAGTTTCATACAATGCTTCTGTGTAGTTTATATTTGAACATATTCTTTTTTCCACTATTACCCACTTAGCGCTACGAATGTCCAGTTGCATTTTCTACAGACAGAGTGTTTCAAAACTGCTCAATCAAAAGTATGGTTTACCTCTGTTAGCTGAATGCTCAGATCAGAAAGAAGTTTCACAGAATGCTTCTGTGTAGTTTATATTTGAATATATTGCTTTTTCCACTACTACTCTCTTAGCGCTCCAAATGTCCAGTTGCATTTTCTACAGAAAGAGAGTTCAGATCTGCTCAATCAAAAGTATGGTTTAACTCTGTTAGCTGAATGCACAGATCAGAAAGAAGTTTCACAGAATGATTCTGTGTAGTTTATATTTGGAGACATTCCTTTTTCCACTATTACCCTCTTAGCGCTCCGAATCTCCACTTGCATTTTCTACAGAAAGAGTGTTTCAGAACGGCTCAATCAAAACTAAGGTTCAACTCTTTTAGTTGAACAAACAGAACAGAAAGAAGTTTCACACAATTCTTCTGTGTAGTTTTTATTTGTAGACATTCTTTTTCCCAATATAGGCCTCTTAGCGCTCAGAATATCCAATTGCAGTTTCTACATAAAGAGTGTTTCAGAACGGCTCAATCAAAAGTAAGGTTCAACTCTGTTAGTTGAATGCACAGAACAGAAAGAAGTTTCATACAATGCTTCTGTGTAGTTTACATTTGAACATATTCTTTTTTCCACTATTACCCACTTAGCGCTACGAATGTCCAGTTGCATTTTCTACAGACAGAGTGTTTCAAAACTGCTCAATCAAAAGTATGGTTTAACTCTGTTAGCTGAATGCTCAGATCAGAAAGAAGTTTCACAGAATGCATCTGTGTAGTTTATATTTGAATATATTCCTTTTTCCACTACTACGCTCTTAGCGCTCCAAATGTCCAGTTGCATTTCTACAGAAAGAGTGTTCAGATCTGCTCAATCAAAAGTATGGTTTAACTCTGTTAGCTGAATGCACAGATCAGAAAGAAGTTTCACCGAATGATTCTGTGTAGTTTATATTTGAAGACATTCCTTTTTCCACTATTACCCTCTTAGCGCTCCGAATCTCCACTTGCATTTTCTACAAAAAGAGTGTTTCATAACTGCTCAATCAAAAATATGTTTTATCTCTGTTAACTGAATTTACAGATCAGAAATAAGTTTCACAGAATGCATCTGTGTAGTTTTTATTTGAAGATATTCTTTTTCCCAATGTAGGCCTCTTAGCGCTTAGCATGTCCAATTGCAGTTTCTACAGAAAGAGTGTTTCAGAACGGCTCAATCAAAAGTAAGGTTCAAAGCTGTTAGTTGAATGCACAGAACAGAAAGAATTTTCACAGAATGCTACTGTGTAGTTTATATTTGAATATTTTCCTTTTTCCACTATTACCCTCTTAGCGCTCCGAATGTCCACTTGCATTTTCTACAGAAAGAGTGTTCAGAACTGCGCAATCAAAAGAATGGTTTAAATCTGTTAGCTTAATGAACATATCAGAAATAAGTTTCACACAATGCTTCTGTGTAGTTTTTATTTGAAGATATTATTTTTCCCAATATAGGCCTCTTAGCGCTCAGAATGTCCAATTGCAGTTTCTACAGAAAGAGTGTTTCAGAAAGGCTCAATCCAAAGTAAGGTTCAACTCTGTTAGTTGAATGCACAGAACAGAAAGAAGTTTCACACAATGCTTCTGTGTAGTTTATATTTGAACATATTCTTTTTCCACTATTACTCACTTAGCGCTACGAATGTCCAGTTGCATTTTCTACAGACAGAGTGTTTCAAAACTGCTCAATCAAAAGTATGGTTTAACTCTGTTAGCTGAATCCTCAGATCAGAAAGAAGTTTCACAGAATGCTTCTGTGTAGTTTATATTTGAATATATTCCTTTTTCCACTACTACTCTCTTAGCGCTCCAAATGTCCAGTTGCATTTTCTACAGAAAGAGTGTTCAGATCTGCTCAATCAAAAGTATGGTTTAACTCTGTTAGCTGAATGCACAGATCAGAAAGAAGTTTCACAGAATGATTCTGTGTAGTTTATATTTGGAGACATTCCTTTTTCCACTATTACCCTCTTAGCGCTCCGAATCTCCACTTGCATTTTCTACAGAAAGAGTGTTTCAGAACGGCTCAATCTAAACTAAGGTTCAAATCTTTTAGTTGAACAAACAGAACAGAAAGAAGTTTCACACAATTCTTCTGTGTAGTTTTTATTTGTAGACATTCTTTTTCCCAATATAGGCCTCTTAGCGCTCAGAATGTCCAATTGCAGTTTCTACAGAAAGAGTGTTTCAGAACGGCTCAATCAATAGTAAGGTTCAACTCTGTTAGTTGAATGCACAGAACAGAAAGAATTTTCACAGAATGCTACTGTGTAGTTTATATTTGAATACATTCCTTTTTCCACTATTACCCTCTTAGCGCTCCGAATGTCCACTTGCATTTTCTGCAGAGAGAGTGTTCAGAACTGCGCAATCAATAGTAAGTTTTAACTCTGTTAGCTTAATGAACATATCAGAAATAAGTTTCACACAATGCTTCTGTGTAGTTTTTATTTGAAGATATTATTTTTCCCAATATAGGCCTCTTAGCGCTCAGAATGTCCAATTGCAGTTTCTACAGAAAGAGTGTTTCAGAAAGGCTCAATCTAAAGTAAGGTTCAACTCTGTTAGTTGAATGCACAGAACAGAAAGAAGTTTCATACAATGCTTCTGTGTAGTTTATATTTGAACATATTATTTTTTCCACTATTACCCACTTAGCGCTACGAATGTCCAGTTGCATTTTCTACAGACAGAATGTTTCAAAACTGCTCAATCAAAAGTATGGTTTAATTCTGTTAGCGGAATGCTCAGATCAGAAAGAAGTTTCACAGAATGCTTCTGTGTAGTTTATATTTGAATATATTCCTTTTTCCACTACTACTCTCTTAGCGCTCCAAATGTCCAGTTGCATTTTCTACAGAAAGAGTGTTCAGATCTGCTCAATCAAAAGTATGTTTTAACTCTGTTAGCTGAATGCACAGATCAGAAAGAAGTTTCACAGAATGATTCTGTGTAGTTTATATTTGGAGACATTCCTTTTTCCACTATTACCCTCTTAGCGCTCCGAATCTCCACTTGCATTTTCTACAGAAAGAGTGTTTCAAAACGGCTCAATCAAAACTAAGGTTCAACTCTTTTAGTTGAACAAACAGAACAGAAAGAAGTTTCACACAATTCTTCTGTGTAGTTTTTATTTGTAGACATTCTTTTTCCCAATATAGGCCTCTTAGCGCTCAGAATGTCCAATTGCAGTTTCTACAGAAAGAGTGTTTCAGAACGGCTCAATCAAAAGTAAGGTTCAACTCTGTTAGTTGAATGCACAGAACAGAAAGAAATTTCATACAATGATTCTGTGTAGTTTATATTTGAACATATTCTTTTTTCCACTATTACCCACTTAGCGCTACGAATGTCCAGTTGCATTTTCTACAGACAGAGTGTTTCAAAACTGCTCAATCAAAAGTATGGTTTAACTCTGTTAGCTGAATGCTCAGATCAGAAAGAAGTTTCACAGAATGCTTCTGTGTGGTTTATATTTGAATATATTCCTTTTTCCACTACTACGCTCTTAGCGCTGCAAATTTCCAGTTGCATTTTCTACAGAAAGAGTGTTCAGATCTGCTCAATCAAAAGTATGGTTTAACTCTGTTAGCTGAATGCACAGATCAGAAAGAAGTTTCACCGAATGATTCTGTGTAGTTTATATTTGAAGACATTCCTTTTTCCACTATTACCCCCTTAGCGCTCCGAATCTCCACTTGCATTTTCTACAAAAAGAGTGTTTCATAACTGCTCAATCAAAAATATGTTTTATCTCTGTTAACTGAATTTACAGATCAGAAATAAGTTTCACAGAATGCATCTGTGTAGTTTTTATTTGAAGATATTCTTTTTCCCAATGTAGGCCTCTTAGCGCTTAGCATGTCCAATTGCAGTTTCTACAGAAAGAGTGTTTCAGAATGGCTCAATCAAAAGTAAGGTTCAACTCTGTTAGTTGAATGCACAGAACAGAAAGAATTTTCACAGAATGCTACTGTGTAGTTTATATTTGAATATATTCCTTTTTCCATTATTACCCTCTTAGCGCTCCGAATGTCCACTTGAATTTTCTGCAGAAAGAGTGTTCAGAACTGCGCAATCAAAAGTATGGTTTAACTCTGTTAGCTTAATGAACATATCAGAAATAAGTTTCACACAATGTTTCTGTGTAGTTTTTATTTGAAGATATTGTTTTTCCCAATATAGGCCTCTTAGCGCTCAGAATGTCCAATTGCAGTTTCTACAGAAAGAGTGTTTCAGAAAGGCTCAATCAAAAGTAAGGTTCAACTCTGTTAGTTGAATGCACAGAACAGAAAGAAGTTTCATTCAATGTTTCTGTGTAGTTTATATTTGAACATATTCTTTTTTCCACTCTTACCCACTTAGCGCTACGAATGTCCAGTTGCATTTTTTGCAGACAGAGTGTTTCAAAACTGCTCAATCAAAAGTATGGTTTAACTGTGTTAGCGGAATGCTCAGATCAGAAAGTAGTTTCACAGAATGCTTCTGTGTAGTTTATATTTGAATATATTCCTTTTTCCACTACTACTCTCTTAGCGCTCCAAATGTCCAGTTGCATTTTCTACAGAAAGAGTGTTCAGATCTGCTCAATCAAAAGTATGGTTTAACTCTGTTAGCTGAATGCACAGATCAGAAAGAAGTTTCACAGAATGATTCTGTGTAGTTTATATTTGGAGACATTCCTTTTTCCACTATTACCCTCTTAGCGCTCCGAATCTCCACCTGCATTTTCTACAGAAAGAGTGTTTCAGAACGGCTCAATCAAAACTAAGGTTCAACTCTTTTAGTTGAACAAACAGAACAGAAAGAAGTTTCACACAATTCTTCTGTGTAGTTTTTATTTGTAGACATACTTTTTCCCAATATAGGACTCTTAGCGCTCAGAATATCCAATTGCAGTTTCTACAGAAAGAGGGTTTCAGAACGGCTCAATCAAAAGTAAGGTTCAACTCTGTTAGTTGAATGCACAGAACAGAAAGAAGTTTCATACAATGCTTCTGTGTAGTTTATATTTGAACATATTCTTTTTTCCACTATTACCCACTTAGCGCTACGAATGTCCAGTTGCATTTTCTACAGACAGAGTGTTTCAAAACTGCTCAATCAAAAGTATGGTTTAACTCTGTTAGCTGAATGCTCAGATCAGAAAGAAGTTTCACAGAATGCATCTGTGTAGTTTATATTTGAATATATTCCTTTTTCCACTACTACGCTCTTAGCGCTCCAAATGTCCAGTTGCATTTCTACAGAAAGAGTGTTCAGATCTGCTCAATCAAAAGTATGGTTTAACTCTGTTAGCTGAATGCACAGATCAGAAAGAAGTTTCACCGAATGATTCTGTGTAGTTTATATTTGAAGACATTCCTTTTTCCACTATTACCCTCTTAGCGCTCCGAATCTCCACTTGCATTTTCTACAAAAAGAGTGTTTCATAACTGCTCAATCAAAAATATGTTTTCTCTCTGTTAACTGAATTTACAGATCAGAAATAAGTTTCACAGAATGCATCTGTGTAGTTTTTATTTGAAGATATTCTTTTTCCCAATGTAGGCCTCTTAGCGCTTAGCATGTCCAATTGCAGTTTCTACAGAAAGAGTGTTTCAGAACGGCTCAATCAAAAGTAAGGTTCAAAGCTGTTAGTTGAATGCACAGAACAGAAAGAATTTTCACAGAATGCTACTGTGTAGTTTATATTTGAATATTTTCCTTTTTCCACTATTACCCTCTTAGCGCTCCGAATGTCCACTTGCATTTTCTACAGAAAGAGTGTTCAGAACTGCGCAATCAAAAGAATGGTTTAAATCTGTTAGCTTAATGAACATATCAGAAATAAGTTTCACACAATGCTTCTGTGTAGTTTTTATTTGAAGATATTATTTTTCCCAATATAGGCCTCTTAGCGCTCAGAATGTCCAATTGCAGTTTCTACAGAAAGAGTGTTTCAGAAAGGCTCAATCCAAAGTAAGGTTCAACTCTGTTAGTTGAATGCACAGAACAGAAAGAAGTTTCACACAATGCTTCTGTGTAGTTTATATTTGAACATATTCTTTTTTCCACTATTACTCACTTAGCGCTACGAATGTCCAGTTGCATTTTCTACAGACAGAGTGTTTCAAAACTGCTCAATCAAATGTATGGTTTAACTCTGTTAGCTGAATGCTCAGATCAGAAAGAAGTTTCACAGAATGCTTCTGTGTAGTTTATATTTGAATATATTCCTTTTTCCACTACTACTCTCTTAGCGCTCCAAATGTCCAGTTGCATTTTCTACAGAAAGAGTGTTCAGATCTGCTCAATCAAAAGTATGGTTTAACTCTGTTAGCTGAATGCACAGATCAGAAAGAAGTTTCACAGAATGATTCTGTGTAGTTTATATTTGGAGACATTCCTTTTTCCACTATTACCCTCTTAGCGCTCCGAATCTCCACTTGCAATTTGTACAGAAAGAGTGTTTCAGAACGGCTCAATCAAAACTAAGGTTCAACTCTTTTAGTTGAACAAACAGAACAGAAAGAAGTTTCACACAATTCTTCTGTGTAGTTTTTATTTGTAGACATTCTTTTTCCCAATATAGGCCTCTTAGCGCTCAGAATGTCCAATTGCAGTTTCTACAGAAAGAGTGTTTCAGAACGGCTCAATCAAAAGTAAGGTTCAACTCTGTTAGTTGAATGCACAGAACAGAAAGAATTTTCACAGAATGCTACTGTGTAGTTTATATTTGAATATATTCCTTTTTCCACTATTACCCTCTTAGCGCTCCGAATGTCCACTTGCATTTTCTGCAGAGAGAGTGTTCAGAACTGCGCAATCAATAATATGGTTTAACTCTGTTAGCTTAATGAACATATCAGAAATAAGTCTCACACAATGCTTCTGTGTAGTTTTTATTTGAAGATATTATTTTTCCCAATATTGGCCTCTTAGCGCTCAGAATGTCCAATTGCACTTTCTACAGAAAGAGTGTTTCAGAAAGGCTCAATCTAAAGTAAGGTTCAACTCTGTTAGTTGAATGCACAGAACAGAAAGAAGTTTCATACAATGCTTCTGTGTAGTTTATATTTGAACATATTATTTTTTCCACTATTACCCACTTAGCGCTCCGAATGTCCAGTTGCATTTTCTACAGACAGAGTGTTTCAAAACTGCTCAATCAAAAGTATGGTTTAATTCTGTTAGCGGAATGCTCAGATCAGAAAGAAGTTTCACAGAATGCTTCTGTGTAGTTTATATTTGAATATATTCCTTTTTCCACTACTACTCTCTTAGCGCTCCAAATGTCCAGTTGCATTTTCTACAGAAAGAGTGTTCAGATCTGCTCAATCAAAAGTATGTTTTAACTCTGTTAGCTGAATGCACAGATCAGAAAGAAGTTTCACAGAATGATTCTGTGTAGTTTATATTTGGAGACATTCCTTTTTCCACTATTACCCTCTTAGCGCTCCGAATCTCCACTTGCATTTTCTACAGAAAGAGTGTTTCAGAACGGCTCAATCAAAACTAAGGTTCAACTCTTTTAGTTGAACAAACAGAACAGAAAGAAGTTTCACACAATTCTTCTGTGTAGTTTTTATTTGTAGACATTCTTTTTCCCAATATAGGCCTCTTAGCGCTCAGAATGTCCAATTGCAGTTTCTACAGAAAGAGTGTTTCAGAACGGCTCAATCAAAAGTAAGGTTCAACTCTGTTAGTTGAATGCACAGAACAGAAAGAAATTTCATACAATGCTTCTGTGTAGTTTATATTTGAACATATTCTTTTTTCCACTATTACCCACTTAGCGCTACGAATGTCCAGTTGCATTTTCTACAGACAGAGTGTTTCAAAACTGCTCAATCAAAAGTATGGTTTAACTCTGTTAGCTGAATGCTCAGATCAGAAATAAGTTTCACACAATGCTTCTGTGTAGTTTATATTTGAATATATTCCTTTTTCCACTACTACGCTCTTAGCGCTCCAAATGTCCAGTTGCATTTTCTACAGAAAGAGTTTTCAGATCTGCTCAATCAAAAGTATGGTTTAACTCTGTTAGCTGAATGCACAGATCAGAAAGAAGTTTCACCGAATGATTCTGTGTAGTTTATATTTGAAGACATTCCTTTTTCCACTATTACCCCCTTAGCGCTCCGAATCTCCACTTGCATTTTCTACAAAAAGAGTGTTTCATAACTGCTCAATCAAAAATATGTTTTATCTCTGTTAACTGAATTTACAGATCAGAAATAAGTTTCACAGAATGCATCTGTGTAGTTTTTATTTGAAGATATTCTTTTTCCCAATGTAGGCCTCTTAGCGCTTAGCATGTCCAATTGCAGTTTCTACAGAAAGAGTGTTTCAGAATGGCTCAATCAAAAGTAAGGTTCAACTCTGTTAGTTGAATGCACAGAACAGAAAGAATTTTCACAGAATGCTACTGTGTAGTTTATATTTGAATATATTCCTTTTTCCATTATTACCCTCTTAGCGCTCCGAATGTCCACTTGCATTTTCTGCAGAAAGAGTGTTCAGAACTGCGCAATCAAAAGTATGGTTTAACTCTGTTAGCTTAATGAACATATCAGAAATAAGTTTCACACAATGCTTCTGTGTAGTTTTTATTTGAAGATATTGTTTTTCCCAATATAGGCCTCTTAGCGCTCAGAATGTCCAATTGCAGTTTCTACAGAAAGAGTGTTTCAGAAAGGCTCAATCAAAAGTAAGGTTCAACTCTGTTAGTTGAATGCACAGAACAGAAAGAAGTTTCATACAATGTTTCTGTGTAGTTTATATTTGAACATATTCTTTTTTCCACTATTACCCACTTAGCGCTACGAATGTCCAGTTGCATTTTTTGCAGACAGAGTGTTTCAAAACTGCTCAATCAAAAGTATGGTTTAACTGTGTTAGCGGAATGCTCAGATCAGAAAGTAGTTTCACAGAATGCTTCTGTGTAGTTTATATTTGAATATATTCTTTTTTCCACTACTACTCTCTTAGCGCTCCAAATGTCCAGTTGCATTTTCTACAGAAAGAGTGTTCAGATCTGCTCAATCAAAAGTATGGTTTAACTCTGTTAGCTGAATGCACAGATCAGAAAGAAGTTTCACAGAATGATTCTGTGTAGTTTATATTTGGAGACATTCCTTTTTCCACTATTACCCTCTTAGCGCTCCGAATCTCCACCTGCATTTTCTACAGAAAGAGTGTTTCAGAACGGCTCAATCAAAACTAAGGTTCAACTCTTTTAGTTGAACAAACAGAACAGAAAGAAGTTTCACACAATTCTTCTGTGTAGTTTTTATTTGTAGACATTCTTTTTCCCAATATAGGCCTCTTAGCGCTCAGAATGTCCAATTGCAGTTTCTACAGAAAGAGTGTTTCAGAACGGCTCCAACAAAAGTAAGGTTCAACTCTGTTAGTTGAATGCACAGAACAGAAAGAAGTTTCATTCAATGCTTCTGTGTAGTTTATATTTGAATATATTCTTTTTTCCACTATTACCCACTTAGAGCTACGAATGTCCAGTTGCATTTTCTACAGACAGAGTGTTTCAAAACTGCTCAATCCAAAGTATGGTTTAACTCTGTTAGCTGAATGCTCAGATCAGAAAGAAGTTTCACAGAATGCTTCTGTGTAGTTTATATTTGAATATATTCCTTTTTCCACTATTACGCTCTTAGCGCTCCAAACGTCCATTTGCATTTTCTACAGAAAGAGTGTTCAGATCTGCTCAATCAAAAGTATGGTTTAACTCTGTTAGCTGAATGCACAGATCAGAAAGAAGTTTCACCGAATGATTCTGTGTAGTTTATATTTGAAGACATTCCTTTTTCCACTATTACCCTCTTAGCGCTCCGAATCTCCACTTGCATTTTCTACAAAAAGAGTGTTTCATAACTGCTCAATAAAAAATATGTTTTATCTCTGTTAACTGAATTTACAGATCAGAAATAAGTTTCACAGAATGCATCTGTGTAGTTTTTATTTGAAGATATTCTTTTTCCCAATGTAGGCCTCTTAGCGCTTAGCATGTCCAATTGCAGTTTCTACAGAAAGAGTGTTTCAGTACGGCTCAATCAAAAGTAAGGTTCAACTCTGTTAGTTGAATGCACAGAACAGAAAGAATTTTCACAGAATGCTACTGTGTAGTTTATATTTGAATATATTCCGTTTTCCACTATTACCCTCTTAGCGCTCCGAATGTCCACTTGCATTTTCTGCAGAAAGAGTGTTCAGAACTGCGCAATCAAAAGTATGGTTTAACTCTGTTAGCTTAATGAACATATCAGAAATAAGTTTCACACAATGCTTCTGTGTAGTTTTTATTTGAAGATATTATTTTTCCCAATATAGGCCTCTTAGCGCTCAGAATGTCCAATTGCAGTTTCTACAGAAAGAGTGTTTCAGAAAGGCTCAATCAAAAGTAAGGTTCAACTCTGTTAGTTGAATGCACAGAACAGAAAGAAGTTTCATACAATGCTTCTGTGTAGTTTATATTTGAACATATTCTTTTTTCCACTATTACCCACTTAGCGCTACGAATGTCCAGTTGCATTTTCTACAGACAGAGTGTTTCAAAACTGCTCAATCAAAAGTATGGTTTAACTCTGTTAGCTGAATTCTCAGATCAGAAAGAAGTTTCGCAGAATGCTTCTGTGTAGTTTATATTTGAATATATTCCTTTTTCCACTACTACTCTCTTAGCGCTCCAAATGTCCAGTTGCATTTTCTACAGAAAGAGTGTTCAGATCTGCTCATTCAAAAGTATGGTTTAACTCTGTTAGCTGAATGCACAGATCAGAAAGAAGTTTCACAGAATGATTCTGTGTAGTTTATATTTGGAGACATTCCTTTTTCCACTATTACCCTCTTAGCGCTCGGAATCTCCACTTGCATTTTCTACAGAAAGAGTGTTTCAGAACGGCTCAATCAAAACTAAGGTTCAACTCTTTTAGTTGAACAAACAGAACAGAAAGAAGTTTCACACAATTCTTCTGTGTAGTTTTTATTTGTAGACATTCTTTTTCCCAATATAGGCCTCTTAGCGCTCAGAATGTCCAATTGCAGTTTCTACAGAAAGAGTGTTTCAGAACGGCTCAATCAAAAGTAAGGTTCAACTCTGTTAGTTGAATGCACAGAACAGAAAGAAGTTTCATACAATGCTTCTGTGTAGTTTATATTTGAACATATTATTTTTTCCACTATTACCCACTTAGCGCTACGAATGTCCAGTTGCATTTTCTACAGACAGAGTGTTTCAAAACTGCTCAATCAAAAGTATGGTTTAACTCTGTTAGCTGAATGCTCAGATCAGAAAGAAGTTTTCCAGAATGTTTCTCTGTAGTTTATATTTGAATATATTCCTTTTTCCACTACTACGCTCTTAGCGCTCCAAATGTCCAGTTGCATTTTCTACAGAAAGAGTGTTCAGATCTGCTCAGTCAAAAGTATGGTTTAACTCTGTTAGCTGAATGCACAGATCAGAAAGAAGTTTCACAGAATGATTCTGTGTAGTTTATATTTGGAGACATTCCTTTTTCCACTATTATCCTCTTAGCGCTCCGAATCTCCACTTGCATTTTCTACAGAAAGAGTGTTTCAGAACGGCTCAATCAAAACTAAGATTCAACTCTTTTAGTTGAACAAACAGAACAGAAAGAAGTTTCACACAATTCTTCTGTGTAGTTTTTATTTGTAGACATTCTTTTTCCCAATATAGGCTTCTTAGCGCTCAGAATGTCCAATTGCAGTTTCTACAGAAAGAGTGTTTCAGAACGGCTCAATCAAAAGTAAGGTTCAACTCTGTTAGTTGAATGCACAGAACAGAAAGAAATTTCATACAATGCTTCTGTGTAGTTTATATTTGAACATATTCTTTTTTCCACTATTACCCACTTAGCGCTACGAATGTCCAGTTGCATTTTCTACAGACAGAGTGTTTCAAAACTGCTCAATCAAATGTATGGTTTAACTCTGTTAGCTGAATGCTCAGATCAGAAAGAAGTTTCACAGAATGCTTCTGTGTAGTTTATATTTGAATATATTCCTTTTTCCACTAGTACGCTCTTAGCGCTCCAAATGTCCAGTTGCATTTCTACAGAAAGAGTGTTCAGATCTGCTCAATCAAAAGTATGGTTTAACTCTGTTAGCTGAATGCACAGATCAGAAAGAAGTTTCACCGAATGATTCTGTGTAGTTTATATTTGAAGACATTCCTTTTTCCACTATTACCCTCTTAGCGCTCCGAATCTCCACTTGCATTTTCTACAAAAAGAGTGTTTCATAACTGCTCAATCAAAAATATGTTTTATCTCTGTTAACTGAATTTACAGATCAGAAATAAGTTTCACAGAATGCATCTGTGTAGTTTTTATTTGAAGATATTCTTTTTCCCAATGTAGGCCTCTTAGCGCTTAGCATGTCCAATTGCAGTTTCTACAGAAAGAGTGTTTCAGAACGGCTCAATCAAAAGTAAGGTTCAAAGCTGTTAGTTGAATGCACAGAACAGAAAGAATTTTCACAGAATGCTACTGTGTAGTTTATATTTGAATATTTTCCTTTTTCCACTATTACCCTCTTTGCGCTCCGAATGTCCACTTGCATTTTCTACAGAAAGAGTGTTCAGAACTGCGCAATCAAAAGAATGGTTTAAATCTGTTAGCTTAATGAACATATCAGAAATAAGTTTCACACAATGCTTCTGTGTAGTTTTTATTTGAAGATATTATTTTTCCCAATATAGGCCTCTTAGCGCTCAGAATGTCCAATTGCAGTTTCTACAGAAAGAGTGTTTCAGAAAGGCTCAATCCAAAGTAAGGTTCAACTCTGTTAGTTGAATGCACAGAACAGAAAGAAGTTTCACACAATGCTTCTGTGTAGTTTATATTTGAACATATTCTTTTTTCCACTATTACTCACTTAGCGCTACGAATGTCCAGTTGCATTTTCTACAGACAGAGTGTTTCAAAACTGCTCAATCAAATGTATGGTTTAACTCTGTTAGCTGAATGCTCAGATCAGAAAGAAGTTTCACAGAATGCTTCTGTGTAGTTTATATTTGAATATATTCCTTTTTCCACTACTACTCTCTTAGCGCTCCAAATGTCCAGTTGCATTTTCTACAGAAAGAGTGTTCAGATCTGCTCAATCAAAAGTATGGTTTAACTATGTTAGCTGAATGCACAGATCAGAAAGAAGTTTCACAGAATGATTCTGTGTAGTTTATATTTGGAGACATTCCTTTTTCCACTATTACCCTCTTAGCGCTCCGAATCTCCACTTGCATTTTGTACAGAAAGAGTGTTTCAGAACGGCTCAATCAATACTAAGGTTCAACTCTTTTAGTTGAACAAACAGAACAGAAAGAAGTTTCACACAATTCTTCTGTGTAGTTTTTATTTGTAGACATTCTTTTTCCCAATATAGGCCTCTTAGCGCTCAGAATGTCCAATTGCAGTTTCTACAGAAAGAGTGTTTCAGAACGGCTCAATCAAAAGTAAGGTTCAACTCTGTTAGTTGAATGCACAGAACAGAAAGAATTTTCACAGAATGCTACTGTGTAGTTTATATTTGAATATATTCCTTTTTCCACTATTACCCTCTTAGCGCTCCGAATGTCCACTTGCATTTTCTGCAGAGAGAGTGTTCAGAACTGCGCAATCAATAGTATGGTTTAACTCTGTTAGCTTAATGAACATATCAGAAATAAGTTTCACACAATGCTTCTGTGTAGTTTTTATTTGAAGATATTATTTTTCCCAATATTGGCCTCTTAGCGCTCAGAATGTCCAATTGCACTTTCTACAGAAAGAGTGTTTCAGAAAGGCTCAATCTAAAGTAAGGTTCAACTCTGTTAGTTGAATGCACAGAACAGAAAGAAGTTTCATACAATGCTTCTGTGTAGTTTATATTTGAACATATTATTTTTTCCACTATTACCCACTTAGCGCTACGAATGTCCAGTTGCATTTTCTACAGACAGAGTGTTTCAAAACTGCTCAATCAAAAGTATGGTTTAATTCTGTTAGCGGAATGCTCAGATCAGAAAGAAGTTTCACAGAATGCTTCTGTGTAGTTTATATTTGAATATATTCCTTTTTCCACTACTACTCTCTTAGCGCTCCAAATGTCCAGTTGCATTTTCTACAGAAAGAGTGTTCAGATCTGCTCAATCAAAAGTATGTTTTAACTCTGTTAGCTGAATGCACAGATCAGAAAGAAGTTTCACAGAATGATTCTGTGTAGTTTATATTTGGAGACATTCCTTTTTCCACTATTACCCTCTTAGCGCTCCGAATCTCCACTTGCATTTTCTACAGAAAGAGTGTTTCAGAACGGCTCAATCAAAACTAAGGTTCAACTCTTTTAGTTGAACAAACAGAACAGAAAGAAGTTTCACACAATTCTTCTGTGTAGTTTTTATTTGTAGACATTCTTTTTCCCAATATAGGCCTCTTAGCGCTCAGAATGTCCAATTGCAGTTTCTACAGAAAGAGTGTTTCAGAACGGCTCAATCAAAAGTAAGGTTCAACTCTGTTAGTTGAATGCACAGAACAGAAAGAAATTTCATACAATGCTTCTGTGTAGTTTATATTTGAACATATTCTTTTTTCCACTATTACCCACTTAGCGCTACGAATGTCCAGTTGCATTTTCTACAGACAGAGTGTTTCAAAACTGCTCAATCAAAAGTATGGTTTAACTCTGTTAGCTGAATGCTCAGATCAGAAATAAGTTTCACACAATGCTTCTGTGTAGTTTATATTTGAATATATTCCTTTTTCCACTACTACGCTCTTAGCGCTCCAAATGTCCAGTTGCATTTTCTACAGAAAGAGTTTTCAGATCTGCTCAATCAAAAGTATGGTTTAACTCTGTTAGCTGAATGCACAGATCAGAAAGAAGTTTCACCGAATGATTCTGTGTAGTTTATATTTGAAGACATTCCTTTTTCCACTATTACCCCCTTAGCGCTCCGAATCTCCACTTGCATTTTCTACAAAAAGAGTGTTTCATAACTGCTCAATCAAAAATATGTTTTATCTCTGTTAACTGAATTTACAGATCAGAAATACGTTTCACAGAATGCATCTGTGTAGTTTTTATTTGAAGATATTCTTTTTCCCAATGTAGGCCTCTTAGCGCTTAGCATGTCCAATTGCAGTTTCTACAGAAAGAGTGTTTCAGAATGGCTAAATCAAAAGTAAGGTTCAACTCTGTTAGTTGAATGCACAGAACAGAAAGAATTTTCCCAGAATGCTACTGTGTAGTTTATATTTGAATATATTCCTTTTTCCATTATTACCCTCTTAGCGCTCCGAATGTCCACTTGCATTTTCTGCAGAAAGAGTGTTCAGAACTGCGCAATCAAAAGTATGGTTTAACTCTGTTAGCTTAATGAACATATCAGAAATAAGTTTCACACAATGCTTCTGTGTAGTTTTTATTTGAAGATATTGTTTTTCCCAATATAGGCCTCTTAGCGCTCAGAATGTCCAATTGCAGTTTCTACAGAAAGAGTGTTTCAGAAAGGCTCAATCAAAAGTAAGGTTCAACTCTGTTAGTTGAATGCACAGAACAGAAAGAAATTTCATACAATGTTTCTGTGTAGTTTATATTTGAACATATTCTTTTTTCCACTATTACCCACTTAGCGCTACGAATGTCCAGTTGCATTTTTTGCAGACAGAGTGTTTCAAAACTGCTCAATCAAAAGTATGGTATAACTGTGTTAGCGGAATGCTCAGATCAGAAAGTAGTTTCACAGAATGCTTTTGTGTAGTTTATATTTGAATATATTCCTTTTTCCACTACTACTCTCTTAGCGCTCAAAATGTCCAGTTGCATTTTCTACAGAAAGAGTGTTCAGATCTGCTCAATCAAAAGTATGGTTTAACTCTGTTAGCTGAATGCACAGATCAGAAAGAAGTTTCACAGAATGATTCTGTGTAGTTTATATTTGGAGACATTCCTTTTTCCACTATTACCCTCTTAGCGCTCCGAATCTCCACCTGCATTTTCTACAGAAAGAGTGTTTCAGAACGGCTCAATCAAAACTAAGGTTCAACTCTTTTAGTTGAACAAACAGAACAGAAAGAAGTTTCACACAATTCTTCTGTGTAGTTTTTATTTGTAGACATTCTTTTTCCCAATATAGGCCTCTTAGCGCTCAGAATGTCCAATTGCAGTTTCTACAGAAAGAGTGTTTCAGAACGGCTCCAACAAAAGTAAGGTTCAACTCTGTTAGTTGAATGCACAGAACAGAAAGAAGTTTCATACAATGCTTCTGTGTAGTTTATATTTGAACATATTCTTTTTTCCACTATTACCCACTTAGCGCTACGAATGTCCAGTTGCATTTTCTACAGACAGAGTGTTTCAAAACTGCTCAATCAAAAGTATGGTTTAACTCTGTTAGCTGAATGCTCAGATCCGAAAGAAGTTTTCCAGAATGTTTCTGTGTAGTTTATATTTGAATATATTCCTTTTTCCACTACTACGCTCTTAGCGCTCCAAATGTCCAGTTGCATTTTCTACAGAAAGAGTGTTCAGATCTGCTCAGTCAAAAGTATGGTTTAACTCTGTTAGCTGAATGCACAGATCAGAAAGAAGTTTCACAGAATGATTCTGTGTAGTTTATATTTGGAGACATTCCTTTTTCCACTATTACCCTCTTAGCGCTCCGAATCTCCACTTGCATTTTCTACAGAAAGAGTGTTTCAGAACGGCTCAATCAAAACTAAGGTTCAACTCTTTTAGTTGAACAAACAGAACAGAAAGAAGTTTCACACAATTCTTCTGTGTAGTTTTTATTTGTAGACATTCTTTTTCCCAATATAGGCCTCTTAGCGCTCAGAATGTCCAATTGCAGTTTCTACAGAAAGAGTGTTTCAGAACGGCTCAATCAAAAGTAAGGTTCAACTCTGTTAGTTGAATGCACAGAACAGAAAGAAATTTCATACAATGCTTCTGTGTAGTTTATATTTGAACATATTCTTTTTTCCACTATTACCCACTTAGCGCTACGAATGTCCAGTTGCATTTTCTACAGACAGAGTGTTTCAAAACTGCTCAATCAAATGTATGGTTTAACTCTGTTAGCTGAATGCTCAGATCAGAAAGAAGTTTCACAGAATGCTTCTGTGTAGTTTATATTTGAATATATTCCTTTTTCCACTACTACGCTCTTAGCGCTCCAAATGTCCAGTTGCATTTTCTACAGAAAGAGTGTTCAGATCTGCTCAATCAAAAGTATGGTTTAACTCTGTTAGCTGAATGCACAGATCAGAAAGAAGTTTCACCGAATGATTCTGTGTAGTTTATATTTGAAGACATTCCTTTTTCCACTATTACCCCCTTAGCGCTCCGAATCTCCACTTGCATTTTCTACAAAAAGAGTGTTTCATAACTGCTCAATCAAAAATATGTTTTATCTCTGTTAACTGAATTTACAGATCAGAAATAAGTTTCACAGAATGCATCTGTGTAGTTTTTATTTGAAGATATTCTTTTTCCCAATGTAGGCCTCTTAGCGCTTAGCATGTCCAATTGCAGTTTCTACAGAAAGAGTGTTTCAGAATGGCTCAATCAAAAGTAAGGTTCAAATCTGTTAGTTGAATGCACAGAACAGAAAGACTTTTCACAGAATGCTACTGTGTAGTTTATATTTGAATATATTCCTTTTTCCATTATTACCCTCTTAGCGCTCCGAATGTCCACTTGCATTTTCTGCAGAAAGAGTGTTCAGAACTGCGCAATCAAAAGTATGGTTTAACTCTGTTATCTTAATGAACATATCAGAAATAAGTTTCACACAATGCTTCTGTGTAGTTTTTATTTGAAGATATTATTTTTCCCAATATAGGCCTCTTAGCGCTCAGAATGTCCAATTGCAGTTTCTACAGAAAGAGTGTTTCAGAAAGGCTCAATCCAAAGTAAGGTTCAACTCTGTTAGTTGAATGCACAGAACAGAAAGAAGTTTCACACAATGCTTCTGTGTAGTTTATATTTGAACATATTCTTTTTTCCACTATTACTCACTTAGCGCTACGAATGTCCAGTTGCATTTTCTACAGACAGAGTGTTTCAAAACTGCTCAATCAAAAGTATGGTTTAACTCTGTTAGCTGAATGCTCAGATCAGAAAGAAGTTTCACAGAATGCTTCTGTGTAGTTTATATTTGAATATATTCCTTTTTCCACTACTACTCTCTTAGCGCTCCAAATGTCCAGTTGCATTTTCTACAGAAAGAGTGTTCAGATCTGCTCAATCAAAAGTATGGTTTAACTCTGTTAGCTGAATGCACAGATCAGAAAGAAGTTTCACAGAATGATTCTGTGTAGTTTATATTTGGAGACATTCCTTTTTCCACTATTACCCTCTTAGCGCTCCGAATCTCCACTTGCATTTTCTACAGAAAGAGTGTTTCAGAACGGCTCAATCAAAACTAAGGTTCAACTCTTTTAGTTGAACAAACAGAACAGAAAGAAGTTTCACACAATTCTTCTGTGTAGTTTTTATTTGTAGACATTCTTTTTCCCAATATAGGCCTCTTAGCGCTCAGAATGTCCAATTGCAGTTTCTACAGAAAGAGTGTTTCAGAACGGCTCAATCAAAAGTAAGGTTCAACTCTGTTAGTTGAATGCACAGAACAGAAAGAATTTTCACAGAATGCTACTGTGTAGTTTATATTTGAATATATTCCTTTTTCCACTATTACCCTCTTAGCGCTCCGAATGTCCACTTGCATTTTCTGCAGAGAGAGTGTTCAGAACTGCGCAATCAATAGTATGGTTTAACTCTGTTAGCTTAATGAACATATCAGAAATAAGTTTCACACAATGCTTCTGTGTAGTTTTTATTTGAAGATATTATTTTTCCCAATATTGGCCTCTTAGCGCTCAGAATGTCCAATTGCACTTTCTACAGAAAGAGTGTTTCAGAAAGGCTCAATCTAAAGTAAGGTTCAACTCTGTTAGTTGAATGCACAGAACAGAAAGAAGTTTCATACAATGCTTCTGTGTAGTTTATATTTGAACATATTATTTTTTCCACTATTACCCACTTAGCGCTACGAATGTCCAGTTGCATTTTCTACAGACAGAGTGTTTCAAAACTGCTCAATCAAAAGTATGGTTTAATTCTGTTAGCGGAATGCTCAGATCAGAAAGAAGTTTCACAGAATGCTTCTGTGTAGTTTATATTTGAATATATTCCTTTTTCCACTACTACTCTCTTAGCGCTCCAAATGTCCAGTTGCATTTTCTACAGAAAGAGTGTTCAGATCTGCTCAATCAAAAGTATGTTTTAACTCTGTTAGCTGAATGCACAGATCAGAAAGAAGTTTCACAGAATGATTCTGTGTAGTTTATATTTGGAGACATTCCTTTTTCCACTATTACCCTCTTAGCGCTCCGAATCTCCACTTGCATTTTCTACAGAAAGAGTGTTTCAGAACGGCTCAATCAAAACTAAGGTTCAACTCTTTTAGTTGAACAAACAGAACAGAAAGAAGTTTCACACAATTCTTCTGTGTAGTTTTTATTTGTAGACATTCTTTTTCCCAATATAGGCCTCTTAGCGCTCAGAATGTCCAATTGCAGTTTCTACAGAAAGAGTGTTTCAGAACGGCTCAATCAAAAGTAAGGTTCAACTCTGTTAGTTGAATGCACAGAACAGAAAGAAATTTCATACAATGCTTCTGTGTAGTTTATATTTGAACATATTCTTTTTTCCACTATTACCCACTTAGCGCTACGAATGTCCAGTTGCATTTTCTACAGACAGAGTGTTTCAAAACTGCTCAATCAAAAGTATGGTTTAACTCTGTTAGCTGAATGCTCAGATCAGAAATAAGTTTCACACAATGCTTCTGTGTAGTTTATATTTGAATATATTCCTTTTTCCACTACTACGCTCTTAGCGCTCCAAATGTCCAGTTGCATTTTCTACAGAAAGAGTTTTCAGATCTGCTCAATCAAAAGTATGGTTTAACTCTGTTAGCTGAATGCACAGATCAGAAAGAAGTTTCACCGAATGATTCTGTGTAGTTTATATTTGAAGACATTCCTTTTTCCACTATTACCCCCTTAGCGCTCCGAATCTCCACTTGCATTTTCTACAAAAAGAGTGTTTCATAACTGCTCAATCAAAAATATGTTTTATCTCTGTTAACTGAATTTACAGATCAGAAATACGTTTCACAGAATGCATCTGTGTAGTTTTTATTTGAAGATATTCTTTTTCCCAATGTAGGCCTCTTAGCGCTTAGCATGTCCAATTGCAGTTTCTACAGAAAGAGTGTTTCAGAATGGCTAAATCAAAAGTAAGGTTCAACTCTGTTAGTTGAATGCACAGAACAGAAAGAATTTTCCCAGAATGCTACTGTGTAGTTTATATTTGAATATATTCCTTTTTCCATTATTACCCTCTTAGCGCTCCGAATGTCCACTTGCATTTTCTGCAGAAAGAGTGTTCAGAACTGCGCAATCAAAAGTATGGTTTAACTCTGTTAGCTTAATGAACATATCAGAAATAAGTTTCACACAATGCTTCTGTGTAGTTTTTATTTGAAGATATTGTTTTTCCCAATATAGGCCTCTTAGCGCTCAGAATGTCCAATTGCAGTTTCTACAGAAAGAGTGTTTCAGAAAGGCTCAATCAAAAGTAAGGTTCAACTCTGTTAGTTGAATGCACAGAACAGAAAGAAGTTTCATACAATGTTTCTGTGTAGTTTATATTTGAACATATTCTTTTTTCCACTATTACCCACTTAGCGCTACGAATGTCCAGTTGCATTTTTTGCAGACAGAGTGTTTCAAAACTGCTCAATCAAAAGTATGGTATAACTGTGTTAGCGGAATGCTCAGATCAGAAAGTAGTTTCACAGAATGCTTTTGTGTAGTTTATATTTGAATATATTCCTTTTTCCACTACTACTCTCTTAGCGCTCAAAATGTCCAGTTGCATTTTCTACAGAAAGAGTGTTCAGATCTGCTCAATCAAAAGTATGGTTTAACTCTGTTAGCTGAATGCACAGATCAGAAAGAAGTTTCACAGAATGATTCTGTGTAGTTTATATTTGGAGACATTCCTTTTTCCACTATTACCCTCTTAGCGCTCCGAATCTCCACCTGCATTTTCTACAGAAAGAGTGTTTCAGAACGGCTCAATCAAAACTAAGGTTCAACTCTTTTAGTTGAACAAACAGAACAGAAAGAAGTTTCACACAATTCTTCTGTGTAGTTTTTATTTGTAGACATTCTTTTTCCCAATATAGGCCTCTTAGCGCTCAGAATGTCCAATTGCAGTTTCTACAGAAAGAGTGTTTCAGAACGGCTCCAACAAAAGTAAGGTTCAACTCTGTTAGTTGAATGCACAGAACAGAAAGAAGTTTCATACAATGCTTCTGTGTAGTTTATATTTGAACATATTCTTTTTTCCACTATTACCCACTTAGCGCTACGAATGTCCAGTTGCATTTTCTACAGACAGAGTGTTTCAAAACTGCTCAATCAAAAGTATGGTTTAACTCTGTTAGCTGAATGCTCAGATCCGAAAGAAGTTTTCCAGAATGTTTCTGTGTAGTTTATATTTGAATATATTCCTTTTTCCACTACTACGCTCTTAGCGCTCCAAATGTCCAGTTGCATTTTCTACAGAAAGAGTGTTCAGATCTGCTCAGTCAAAAGTATGGTTTAACTCTGTTAGCTGAATGCACAGATCAGAAAGAAGTTTCACAGAATGATTCTGTGTAGTTTATATTTGGAGACATTCCTTTTTCCACTATTACCCTCTTAGCGCTCCGAATCTCCACTTGCATTTTCTACAGAAAGAGTGTTTCAGAACGGCTCAATCAAAACTAAGGTTCAACTCTTTTAGTTGAACAAACAGAACAGAAAGAAGTTTCACACAATTCTTCTGTGTAGTTTTTATTTGTAGACATTCTTTTTCCCAATATAGGCCTCTTAGCGCTCAGAATGTCCAATTGCAGTTTCTACAGAAAGAGTGTTTCAGAACGGCTCAATCAAAAGTAAGGTTCAACTCTGTTAGTTGAATGCACAGAACAGAAAGAAATTTCATACAATGCTTCTGTGTAGTTTATATTTGAACATATTCTTTTTTCCACTATTACCCACTTAGCGCTACGAATGTCCAGTTGCATTTTCTACAGACAGAGTGTTTCAAAACTGCTCAATCAAATGTATGGTTTAACTCTGTTAGCTGAATGCTCAGATCAGAAAGAAGTTTCACAGAATGCTTCTGTGTAGTTTATATTTGAATATATTCCTTTTTCCACTACTACGCTCTTAGCGCTCCAAATGTCCAGTTGCATTTTCTACAGAAAGAGTGTTCAGATCTGCTCAATCAAAAGTATGGTTTAACTCTGTTAGGTGAATGCACAGATCAGAAAGAAGTTTCACCGAATGATTCTGTGTAGTTTATATTTGAAGACATTCCTTTTTCCACTATTACCCCCTTAGCGCTCCGAATCTCCACTTGCATTTTCTACAAAAAGAGTGTTTCATAACTGCTCAATCAAAAATATGTTTTATCTCTGTTAACTGAATTTACAGATCAGAAATAAGTTTCACAGAATGCATCTGTGTAGTTTTTATTTGAAGATATTCTTTTTCCCAATGTAGGCCTCTTAGCGCTTAGCATGTCCAATTGCAGTTTCTACAGAAAGAGTGTTTCAGAATGGCTCAATCAAAAGTAAGGTTCAAATCTGTTAGTTGAATGCACAGAACAGAAAGACTTTTCACAGAATGCTACTGTGTAGTTTATATTTGAATATATTCCTTTTTCCATTATTACCCTCTTAGCGCTCCGAATGTCCACTTGCATTTTCTGCAGAAAGAGTGTTCAGAACTGCGCAATCAAAAGTATGGTTTAACTCTGTTATCTTAATGAACATATCAGAAATAAGTTTCACACAATGCTTCTGTGTAGTTTTTATTTGAAGATATTATTTTTCCCAATATAGGCCTCTTAGCGCTCAGAATGTCCAATTGCAGTTTCTACAGAAAGAGTGTTTCAGAAAGGCTCAATCCAAAGTAAGGTTCAACTCTGTTAGTTGAATGCACAGAACAGAAAGAAGTTTCACACAATGCTTCTGTGTAGTTTATATTTGAACATATTCTTTTTTCCACTATTACTCACTTAGCGCTACGAATGTCCAGTTGCATTTTCTACAGACAGAGTGTTTCAAAACTGCTCAATCAAAAGTATGGTTTAACTCTGTTAGCTGAATGCTCAGATCAGAAAGAAGTTTCACAGAATGCTTCTGTGTAGTTTATATTTGAATATATTCCTTTTTCCACTACTACTCTCTTAGCGCTCCAAATGTCCAGTTGCATTTTCTACAGAAAGAGTGTTCAGATCTGCTCAATCAAAAGTATGGTTTAACTCTGTTAGCTGAATGCACAGATCAGAAAGAAGTTTCACAGAATGATTCTGTGTAGTTTATATTTGGAGACATTCCTTTTTCCACTATTACCCTCTTAGCGCTCCGAATCTCCACTTGCATTTTCTACAGAAAGAGTGTTTCAGAACGGCTCAATCAAAACTAAGGTTCAACTCTTTTAGTTGAACAAACAGAACAGAAAGAAGTTTCACACAATTCTTCTGTGTAGTTTTTATTTGTAGACATTCTTTTTCCCAATATAGGCCTCTTAGCGCTCAGAATGTCCAATTGCAGTTTCTACAGAAAGAGTGTTTCAGAACGGCTCAATCAAAAGTAAGGTTCAACTCTGTTAGTTGAATGCACAGAACAGAAAGAATTTTCACAGAATGCTACTGTGTAGTTTATATTTGAATATATTCCTTTTTCCACTATTACCCTCTTAGCGCTCCGAATGTCCACTTGCATTTTCTGCAGAGAGAGTGTTCAGAACTGCGCAATCAATAGTATGGTTTAACTCTGTTAGCTTAATGAACATATCAGAAATAAGTTTCACACAATGCTTCTGTGTAGTTTTTATTTGAAGATATTAATTTTCCCAATATAGGCCTCTTAGCGCTCAGAATGTCCAATTGCAGTTTCTACAGAAAGAGTGTTTCAGAAAGGCTCAATCTAAAGTAAGGTTCAACTCTGTTAGTTGAATGCACAGAACAGAAAGAAGTTTCATACAATGCTTCTGTGTAGTTTATATTTGAACATATTATTTTTTCCACTATTACCCACTTAGCGCTACGAATGTCCAGTTGCATTTTCTACAGACAGAGTGTTTCAAAACTGCTCAATCAAAAGTATGGTTTAATTCTGTTAGCGGAATGCTCAGATCAGAAAGAAGTTTCACAGAATGCTTCTGTGTAGTTTATATTTGAATATATTCCTTTTTCCACTACTACTCTCTTAGCGCTCCAAATGTCCAGTTGCATTTTCTACAGAAAGAGTGTTCAGATCTACTCAATCAAAAGTATGTTTTAACTCTGTTAGCTGAATGCACAGATCAGAAAGAAGTTTCACAGAATGATTCTGTGTAGTTTATATTTGGAGACATTCCTTTTTCCACTATTACCCTCTTAGCGCTCCGAATCTCCACTTGCATTTTCTACAGAAAGAGTGTTTCAGAACGGCTCAATCAAAACTAAGGTTCAACTCTTTTATTTGAACAAACAGAACAGAAAGAAGTTTCACACAATTCTTCTGTGTAGTTTTTATTTGTAGACATTCTTTTTCCCAATATAGGCCTCTTAGCGCTCAGAATGTCCAATTGCAGTTTCTACAGAAAGAGTGTTTCAGAACGGCTCAATCAAAAGTAAGGTTCAACTCTGTTAGTTGAATGCACAGAACAGAAAGAAATTTCATACAATGCTTCTGTGTAGTTTATATTTGAACATATTCTTTTTTCCACTATTACCCACTTAGCGCTACGAATGTCCAGTTGCATTTTCTACAGACAGAGTGTTTCAAAACTGCTCAATCAAAAGTATGGTTTAACTCTGTTAGCTGAATGCTCAGATCAGAAATAAGTTTCACACAATGCTTCTGTGTAGTTTATATTTGAATATATTCCTTTTTCCACTACTACGCTCTTAGCGCTCCAAATGTCCAGTTGCATTTTCTACAGAAAGAGTTTTCAGATCTGCTCAATCAAAAGTATGGTTTAACTCTGTTAGCTGAATGCACAGATCAGAAAGAAGTTTCACCGAATGATTCTGTGTAGTTTATATTTGAAGACATTGCTTTTTCCACTATTACCCCCTTAGCGCTCCGAATCTCCACTTGCATTTTCTACAAAAAGAGTGTTTCATAACTGCTCAATCAAAAATATGTTTTATCTCTGTTAACTGAATTTACAGATCAGAAATAAGTTTCACAGAATGCATCTGTGTAGTTTTTATTTGAAGATATTCTTTTTCCCAATGTAGGCCTCTTAGCGCTTAGCATGTCCAATTGCAGTTTCTACAGAAAGAGTGTTTCAGAATGGCTCAATCAAAAGTAAGGTTCAACTCTGTTAGTTGAATGCACAGAACAGAAAGAATTTTCCCAGAATGCTACTGTGTAGTTTATATTTGAATATATTCCTTTTTCCATTATTACCCTCTTAGCGCTCCGAATGTCCACTTGCATTTTCTGCAGAAAGAGTGTTCAGAACTGCGCAATCAAAAGTATGGTTTAACTCTGTTAGCTTAATGAACATATCAGAAATAAGTTTCACACAATGCTTCTGTGTAGTTTTTATTTGAAGATATTGTTTTTCCCAATATAGGCCTCTTAGCGCTCAGAATGTCCAATTGCAGTTTCTACAGAAAGAGTGTTTCAGAAAGGCTCAATCAAAAGTAACGTTCAACTCTGTTAGTTGAATGCACAGAACAGAAAGAAGTTTCATACAATGTTTCTGTGTAGTTTATATTTGAACATATTATTTTTTCCACTATTACCCACTTAGCGCTACGAATGTCCAGTTGCATTTTTTGCAGACAGAGTGTTTCAAAACTGCTCAATCAAAAGTATGGTTTAACTGTGTTAGCGGAATGCTCAGATCAGAAAGTAGTTTCACAGAATGCTTCTGTGTAGTTTATATTTGAATATATTCCTTTTTCCACTACTACTCTCTTAGCGCTCCAAATGTCCAGTTGCATTTTCTACAGAAAGAGTGTTCAGATCTGCTCAATCAAAAGTATGGTTTAACTCTGTTAGCTGAATGCACAGATCAGAAAGAAGTTTCACAGAATGATTCTGTGTAGTTTATATTTGGAGACATTCCTTTTTCCACTATTACCCTCTTAGCGCTCCGAATCTCCACCTGCATTTTCTACAGAAAGAGTGTTTCAGAACGGCTCAATCAAAACTAAGGTTCAACTCTTTTAGTTGAACAAACAGAACAGAAAGAAGTTTCACACAATTCTTCTGTGTAGTTTTTATTTGTAGACATTCTTTTTCCCAATATAGGCCTCTTAGCGCTCAGAATGTCCAATTGCAGTTTCTACAGAAAGAGTGTTTCAGAACGGCTCCAACAAAAGTAAGGTTCAACTCTGTTAGTTGAATGCACAGAACAGAAAGAAGTTTCATTCAATGCTTCTGTGTAGTTTATATTTGAATATATTCTTTTTTCCACTATTACCCACTTAGCGCTACGAATGTCCAGTTGCATTTTCTACAGACAGAGTGTTTCAAAACTGCTCAATCCAAAGTATGGTTTAACTCTGTTAGCTGAATGCTCAGATCAGAAAGAAGTTTCACAGAATGCTTCTGTGTAGTTTATATTTGAATATATTCCTTTTTCCACTATTACGCTCTTAGCGCTCCAAACGTCCAGTTGCATTTTCTACAGAAAGAGTGTTCAGATCTGCTCAATCAAAAGTATGGTTTAACTCTGTTAGCTGAATGCACAGATCAGAAAGAAGTTTCACCGAATGATTCTGTGTAGTTTATATTTGAAGACATTCCTTTTTCCACTATTACCCTCTTAGCGCTCCGAATCTCCACTTGCATTTTCTACAAAAAGAGTGTTTCATAACTGCTCAATAAAAAATATGTTTTATCTCTGTTAACTGAATTTACAGATCAGAAATAAGTTTCACAGAATGCATCTGTGTAGTTTTTATTTGAAGATATTCTTTTTCCCAATGTAGGCCTCTTAGCGCTTAGCATGTCCAATTGCAGTTTCTACAGAAAGAGTGTTTCAGTACGGCTCAATCAAAAGTAAGGTTCAACTCTGTTAGTTGAATGCACAGAACAGAAAGAATTTTCACAGAATGCTACTGTGTAGTTTATATTTGAATATATTCCGTTTTCCACTATTACCCTCTTAGCGCTCCGAATGTCCACTTGCATTTTCTGCAGAAAGAGTGTTCAGAACTGCGCAATCAAAAGTATGGTTTAACTCTGTTAGCTTAATGAACATATCAGAAATAAGTTTCACACAATGCTTCTGTGTAGTTTTTATTTGAAGATATTATTTTTCCCAATATAGGCCTCTTAGCGCTCAGAATGTCCAATTGCAGTTTCTACAGAAAGAGTGTTTCAGAAAGGCTCAATCAAAAGTAAGGTTCAACTCTGTTAGTTGAATGCACAGAACAGAAAGAAGTTTCATACAATGCTTCTGTGTAGTTTATATTTGAACATATTCTTTTTTCCACTATTACCCACTTAGCGCTACGAATGTCCAGTTGCATTTTCTACAGACAGAGTGTTTCAAAACTGCTCAATCAAAAGTATGGTTTAACTCTGTTAGCTGAATTCTCAGATCAGAAAGAAATTTCGCAGAATGCTTCTGTGTAGTTTATATTTGAATATATTCCTTTTTCCACTACTACTCTCTTAGCGCTCCAAATGTCCAGTTGCATTTTCTACAGAAAGAGTGTTCAGATCTGCTCAATCAAAAGTATGGTTTAACTCTGTTAGCTGAATGCACAGATCAGAAAGAAGTTTCACAGAATGATTCTGTGTAGTTTATATATGGAGACATTCCTTTTTCCACTATTACCCTCTTAGCGCTCGGAATCTCCACTTGCATTTTCTACAGAAAGAGTGTTTCAGAACGGCTCAATCAAAACTAAGGTTCAACTCTTTTAGTTGAACAAACAGAACAGAAAGAAGTTTCACACAATTCTTCTGTGTAGTTTTTATTTGTAGACATTCTTTTTCCCAATATAGGCCTCTTAGCGCTCAGAATGTCCAATTGCAGTTTCTACAGAAAGAGTGTTTCAGAACGGCTCAATCAAAAGTAAGGTTCAACTCTGTTAGTTGAATGCACAGAACAGAAAGAAGTTTCATACAATGCTTCTGTGTAGTTTATATTTGAACATATTCTTTTTTCCACTATTACCCACTTAGCGCTACGAATGTCCAGTTGCATTTTCTACAGACAGAGTGTTTCAAAACTACTCAATTAAAAGTATGGTTTAACTCTGTTAGCTGAATGCTCAGATCAGAAAGAAGTTTTCCAGAATGCTTCTGTGTAGTTTATATTTGAATATATTCCTTTTTCCACTACTACGCTCTTAGCGCTCCAAATGTCCAGTTGCATTTTCTACAGAAAGAGTGTTCAGATCTGCTCAGTCAAAAGTATGGTTTAACTCTGTTAGCTGAATGCACAGATCAGAAAGAAGTTTCACAGAATGATTCTGTGTAGTTTATATTTGGAGACATTCCTTTTTCCACTATTACCCTCTTAGCGCTCCGAATCTCCACTTGCATTTTCTACAGAAAGAGTGTTTCAGAACGGCTCAATCAAAACTAAGGTTCAACTCTTTTAGTTGAACAAACAGAACAGAAAGAAGTTTCACACAATTCTTCTGTGTAGTTTTTATTTGTAGACATTCTTTTTCCCAATATAGGCCTCTTAGCGCTCAGAATGTCCAATTGCAGTTTCTACAGAAAGAGTGTTTCAGAACGGCTCAATCAAAAGTAAGGTTCAACTCTGTTAGTTGAATGCACAGAACAGAAAGAAATTTCATACAATGCTTCTGTGTAGTTTATATTTGAACATATTCTTTTTTCCACTATTACCCACTTAGCGCTACGAATGTCCAGTTGCATTTTCTACAGACAGAGTGTTTCAAAACTGCTCAATCAAATGTATGGTTTAACTCTGTTAGCTGAATGCTCAGATCAGAAAGAAGTTTCACAGAATGCTTCTGTGTAGTTTATATTTGAATATATTCCTTTTTCCACTACTACGCTCTTAGCGCTCCAAATGTCCAGTTGCATTTTCTACAGAAAGAGTGTTCAGATCTGCTCAATCAAAAGTATGGTTTAACTCTGTTAGCTGAATGCACAGATCAGAAAGAAGTTTCACCGAATGATTCTGTGTAGTTTATATTTGAAGACATTCCTTTTTCCACTATTACCCCCTTAGCGCTCCGAATCTCCACTTGCATTTTCTACAAAAAGAGTGTTTCATAACTGCTCAATCAAAAATATGTTTTATCTCTGTTAACTGAATTTACAGATCAGAAATAAGTTTCACAGAATGCATCTGTGTAGTTTTTATTTGAAGATATTCTTTTTCCCAATGTAGGCCTCTTAGCGCTTAGCATTTCCAATTGCAGTTTCTACAGAAAGAGTGTTTCAGAATGGCTCAATCAAAAGTAAGGTTCAAATCTGTTAGTTGAATGCACAGAACAGAAAGACTTTTCACAGAATGCTACTGTGTAGTTTATATTTGAATATATTCCTTTTTCCATTATTACCCTCTTAGCGCTCCGAATGTCCACTTGCATTTTCTGCAGAAAGAGTGTTCAGAACTGCGCAATCAAAAGTATGGTTTAACTCTGTTATCTTAATGAACATATCAGAAATAAGTTTCACACAATGCTTCTGTGTAGTTTTTATTTGAAGATATTATTTTTCCCAATATAGGCCTCTTAGCGCTCAGAATGTCCAATTGCAGTTTCTACAGAAAGAGTGTTTCAGAAAGGCTCAATAAAAAGTAAGGTTTAACTCTGTTAGCTGAATGCACAGATCAGAAAGAAGTTTCACAGAATGATTCTGTGTAGTTTATATTTGGAGACATTCCTTTTTCCACTATTACCCTCTTAGCGCTCCGAATCTCCACCTGCATTTTCTACAGAAAGAGTGTTTCAGAACGGCTCAATCAAAACTAAGGTTCAACTCTTTTAGTTGAACAAACAGAACAGAAAGAAGTTTCACACAATTCTTCTGTGTAGTTTTTATTTGTAGACATTCTTTTTCCCAATATAGGCCTCTTAGCGCTCAGAATGTCCAATTGCAGTTTCTACAGAAAGAGTGTTTCAGAACGGCTCCAACAAAAGTAAGGTTCAACTCTGTTATTTGAATGCACAGAACAGAAAGAAGTTTCATTCAATGCTTCTGTGTAGTTTATATTTGAATATATTCTTTTTTCCACTATTACCCACTTAGCGCTACGAATGTCCAGTTGCATTTTCTACAGACAGAGTGTTTCAAAACTGCTCAATCCAAAGTATGGTTTAACTCTGTTAGCTGAATGCTCGGATCAGAAAGAAGTTTCACAGAATGCTTCTGTGTAGTTTATATTTGAATATATTCCTTTTTCCACTATTACGCTCTTAGCGCTCCAAATGTCCAGTTGCATTTTCTACAGAAAGAGTGTTCAGATCTGCTCAATCAAAAGTATGGTTTAACTCTGTTAGCTGAATGCACAGATCAGAAAGAAGTTTCACCGAATGATTCTGTGTAGTTTATATTTGAAGACATTCCTTTTTCCACTATTACCCTCTTAGCGCTCCGAATCTCCACTTGCATTTTCTACAAAAAGAGTGTTTCATAACTGCTCAATCAAAAATATGTTTTATCTCTGTTAACTGAATTTACAGATCAGAAATAAGTTTCACAGAATGCATCTGTGTAGTTTTTATTTGAAGATATTCTTTTTCCCAATGTAGGCCTCTTAGCGCTTAGCATGTCCAATTGCAGTTTCTACAGAAAGAGTGTTTCAGAACGGCTCAATCAAAAGTAAGGTTCAACTCTGTTAGTTGAATGCACAGAACAGAAAGAATTTTCACTGAATGCTACTGTGTAGTTTATATTTGAATATATTCCGTTTTCCACTATTACCCTCTTAGCGCTCCGAATGTCCACTTGCATTTTCTGCAGAAAAGAGTGTTCAGAACTGCGCAATCAAAAGTATGGTTTAACTCTGTTAGCTTAATGAACATATCAGAAATAAGTTTCACACAATGCTTCTGTGTAGTTTTTATTTGAAGATATTATTTTTCCCAATATAGGCCTCTTAGCGCTCAGAATGTCCAATTGCAGTTTCTACAGAAAGAGTGTTTCAGAAAGGCTCAATCAAAAGTAAGGTTCAACTCTGTTAGTTGAATGCACAGAACAGAAAGAAGTTTCATACAATGCTTCTGTGTAGTTTATATTTGAACATATTCTTTTTTCCACTATTACCCACTTAGCGCTACGAATGTCCAGTTGCATTTTCTACAGACAGAGTGTTTCAAAACTGCTCAATCAAAAGTATGGTTTAACTCTGTTAGCTGAATGCTCAGATCAGAAAGAAGTTTCGCAGAATGCTTCTGTGTAGTTTATATTTGAATATATTCCTTTTTCCACTACTACTCTCTTAGCGCTCCAAATGTCCAGTTGCATTTTCTACAGAAAGAGTGTTCAGATCTGCTCAATCAAAAGTATGGTTTAACTCTGTTAGCTGAATGCACAGATCAGAAAGAAGTTTCACAGAATGATTCTGTGTAGTTTATATTTGGAGACATTCCTTTTTCCACTATTACCCTCTTAGCGCTCGGAATCTCCACTTGCATTTTCTACAGAAAGAGTGTTTCAGAACGGCTCAATCAAAACTAAGGTTCAACTCTTTTAGTTGAACAAACAGAACAGAAAGAAGTTTCACACTATTCTTCTGTGTAGTTTTTATTTGTAGACATTCTTTTTCCCAATATAGTCCTCTTAGCGCTCAGAATGTCCAATTGCAGTTCCTACAGAAAGAGTGTTTCAGAACGGCTCCAACAAAAGTAAGGTTCAACTCTGTTAGTTGAATGCACAGAACAGAAAGAAGTTTCATTCAATGCTTCTGTGTAGTTTATATTTGAATATATTCTTTTTTCCACTATTACCCACTTAGCGCTACGAATGTCCAGTTGCATTTTCTACAGACAGAGTGTTTCAAAACTGCTCAATCCAAAGTATGGTTTAACTCTGTTAGCTGAATGCTCAGATCAGAAAGAAGTTTCACAGAATGCTTCTGTGTAGTTTATATTTGAATATATTCCTTTTTCCACTATTACGCTCTTAGCGCTCCAAATGTCCAGTTGCATTTTCTACAGAAAGAGTGTTCAGATCTGCTCAATCAAAAGTATGGTTTAACTCTGTTAGCTGAATGCACAGATCAGAAAGAAGTTTCACAGAATGATTCTGTGTAGTTTATATTTGGAGATATTCCTTTTTCCACTATTACCCTCTTAGCGCTCGGAATCTCCACTTGCATTTTCTACAGAAAGAGTGTTTCAGAACGGCTCAATCAAAACTAAGGTTCAACTCTTTTAGTTGAACAAACAGAACAGAAAGATGTTTCACACTATTCTTCTGTGTAGTTTTTATTTGTAGACATTCTTTTTCCCAATATAGGCCTCTTAGCGCTCAGAATGTCCAATTGCAGTTTCTACAGAAAGAGGGTTTCAGAACGGCTCAATCAAAAGTAAGGTTCAACTCTGTTAGTTGAATGCACAGAACAGAAAGAAATTTCATACAATGCTTCTGTGTAGTTTATATTTGAACATATTCTTTTTTCCACTATTACCCACTTAGCGCTACGAATGTCCAGTTGCATTTTCTACAGACAGAGTGTTTCAAAACTGCTCAATCAAAAGTATGGTTTAACTCTGTTAGCTGAATGCTCAGATCAGAAAGAAGTTTCACAGAATGCTTCTGTGTAGTTTATATTTGAATATAATCCTTTTTCCACTACTACGCTCTTAGCGCTCCAAATGTCCAGTTGCATTTTCTACAGAAAGAGTGTTCAGATCTGCTCAATCAAAAGTATGGTTTAACTGTGTTAGCTGAATGCACAGATCAGAAAGAAGTTTCACCGAATGATTCTGTGTAGTTTATATTTGAAGACATTCCTTTTTCCACTATTACCCTCTTAGCGCTCCGAATCTCCACTTGCATTTTCTACAAAAAGAGTGTTTCATAACTGCTCAATCAAAAATATGTTTTATCTCTGTTAACTGAATTTACAGATCAGAAATAAGTTTCACAGAATGCATCTGTGTAGTTTTTATTTGAAGATATTCTTTTTCCCAATGTAGGCCTCTTAGAGCTTAGCATGTCCAACTGCAGTTTCTACATAAAGAGTGTTTCAGAACGGCTCAATCAAAAGTAAGGTTCAACTCTGTTAGTTGAATGCACAGAACAGAAAGAATTTTCACAGAATGCTACTGTGTAGTTTATATTTGAATATATTCCTTTTTCCACTATTACCCTCTTAGCGCTCCGAATGTCCACTTGCATTTTCTACAGAAAGAGTGTTCAGAACTGCGCAATCAAAAGTATGGTTTAACTCTGTTAGCTTAATGAACATATCAGAAATAAGTTTCACACAATGCTTCTGTGTAGTTTTTATTTGAAGATATTATTTTTCCCAGTAGAGGCCTCTTAGCGCTCAGAATGTCCAATTGCAGTTTCTACAGAAAGAGTGTTTCAGAAAGGCTCAATCAAAAGTAAGGTTCAACTCTGTTAGTTGAATGCACAGAACAGAAAGAAGTTTCATAAAATGCTTCTGTGTAGTTTATATTTGAACATATTCTTTTTTCCACTATTACCCACTTAGCGCTACGAATGTCCAGTTGCATTTTCTACAGACAGAGTGTTTCAAAACTGCTCAATCAAAATTATGGTTTAACTCTGTTAGCTGAATGCTCAGATCAGAAAGAAGTTTCGCAGAATGCTTCTGTGTAGTTTATATTTGAATATATTCCTTTTTCCACTACTACTCTCTTAGCGCTCCAAATGTCCAGTTGCATTTTCTACAGAAAGAGTGTTCAGATCTGCTCAATCAAAAGTATGGTTTAACTCTGTTAGCTGAATGCACAGATCAGAAGGAAGTTTCACAGAATGATTCTGTGTAGTTTATATTTGGAGACATTCCTTTTTCCACTATTACCCTCTTAGCGCTCGGAATCTCCACTTGCATTTTCTACAGAAAGAGTGTTTCAGAACGGCTCAATCAAAACTAAGGTTCAACTCTTTTATTTGAACAAACAGAACAGAAAGAAGTTTCACACAATTCTTCTGTGTAGTTTTTATTTGTAGACATTCTTTTTCCCAATATAGGCCTCTTAGCGCTCAGAATGTCCAATTGCAGTTTCTACAGAAAGAGTGTTTCAGAACGGCTCCAACAAAAGTAAGGTTCAACTCTGTTAGTTGAATGCACAGAACAGAAAGTAGTTTCATTCAATGCTTCTGTGTAGTTTATATTTGAATATATTCTTTTTTCCACTATTACCCACTTAGCGCTACGAATGTCCAGTTGCATTTTCTACAGACAGAGTGTTTCAAAACTGCTCAATCCAAAGTATGGTTTAACTCTGTTAGCTGAATGCTCAGATCAGAAAGAAGTTTCACAGAATGCTTCTGTGTAGTTTATATTTGAATATATTCCTTTTTCCACTATTACGCTCTTAGCGCTCCAAATGTCCAGTTGCATTTTCTACAGAAAGAGTGTTCAGATCTGCTCAATCAAAATATGGTTTAACTCTGTTTGCTGAATGCACAGATCAGAAAGAAGTTTCACCGAATGATTCTGTGTAGTTTATATTTGAAGACATTCCTTTTTCCACTATTACCCTCTTAGCGCTCCGAATCTCCACTTGCATTTTCTACAAAAAGAGTGTTTCATAACTGCTCAATCAAAAATATGTTTTATCTCTGTTAACTGAATTTACAGATCAGAAATAAGTTTCACAGAATGCATCTGTGTAGTTTTTATTTGAAGATATTCTTTTTCCCAATGTAGGCCTCTTAGCGCTTAGCATGTCCAATTGCAGTTTCTACAGAAAGAGTGTTTCAGAACGGCTCAATCAAAAGTAAGGTTCAACTCTGTAAGTTGAATGCACAGAACAGAAAGAATTTTCACAGAATGCTACTGTGTAGTTTATATTTGAATATATTCCATTTTCCACTATTACCCTCTTAGCGCTCCGAATGTCCACTTGCATTTTCTGCAGAAAGAGTGTTCAGAACTGCGCAATCAAAAGTATGGTTTAACTCTGTTAGCTTAATGAACATATCAGAAATAAGTTTCACACAATGCTTCTGTGTAGTTTTTATTTGAAGATATTATTTTTCCCAATATAGGCCTCTTAGCGCTCAGAATGTCCAATTGCAGTTTCTACAGAAAGAGTGTTTCAGAAAGGCTCAATCAAAAGTAAGGTTCAACTCTGTTAGTTGAATGCACAGAACAGAAAGAAGTTTCATACAATGCTTCTGTGTAGTTTATATTTGAACATATTCTTTTTTCCACTATTACCCACTTAGCGCTACGAATGTCCAGTTGCATTTTCTACAGACAGAGTGTTTCAAAACTGCTCAATCAAAAGTATGGTTTAACTCTGTTAGCTGAATGCTCAGATCAGAAAGAAGTTTCACAGAATGCTTCTGTGTAGTTTATATTTGAATATAATCCTTTTTCCACTACTACGCTCTTAGCGCTCCAAATGTCCAGTTGCATTTTCTACAGAAAGAGTGTTCAGATCTGCTCAATCAAAAGTATGGTTTAACTCTGTTAGCTGAATGCACAGATCAGAAAGAAGTTTCACCGAATGATTCTGTGTAGTTTATATTTGAAGACATTCCTTTTTCCACTATTACCCTCTTAGCGCTCCGAATCTCCACTTGCATTTTCTACAAAAAGAGTGTTTCATAACTGCTCAATCAAAAATATGTTTTATCTCTGTTAACTGAATTTACAGATCAGAAATAAGTTTCACAGAATGCATCTGTGTAGTTTTTATTTGAAGATATTCTTTTTCCCAATGTAGGCCTCTTAGATCTTAGCATGTCCAACTGCAGTTTCTACAGAAAGAGTGTTTCAGAACGGCTCAATCAAAAGTAAGGTTCAACTCTGTTAGTTGAATGCACAGAACAGAAAGAATTTTCACAGAATGCTACTGTGTAGTTTATATTTGAATATATTCCTTTTTCCACTATTACCCTCTTAGCGCTCCGAATGTCCACTTGCATTTTCTACAGAAAGAGTGTTCAGAACTGCGCAATCAAAAGTATGGTTTAACTCTGTTAGCTTAATGAACATATCAGAAATAAGTTTCACACAATGCTTCTGTGTAGTTTTTATTTGAAGATATTATTTTTCCCAGTAGAGGCCTCTTAGCGCTCAGAATGTCCAATTGCAGTTTCTACAGAAAGAGTGTTTCAGAAAGGCTCAATCAAAAGTAAGGTTCAACTCTGTTAGTTGAATGCACAGAACAGAAAGGAGTTTCATAAAATGCTTCTGTGTAGTTTATATTTGAACATATTCTTTTTTCCACTATTACCCACTTAGCGCTACGAATGTCCAGTTGCATTTTCTACAGACAGAGTGTTTCAAAACTGCTCAATCAAAATTATGGTTTAACTCTGTTAGCTGAATGCTCAGATCAGAAAGAAGTTTCGCAGAATGCTTCTGTGTAGTTTATATTTGAATATATTCCTTTTTCCACTACTACTCTCTTAGCGCTCCAAATGTCCAGTTGCATTTTCTACAGAAAGAGTGTTCAGATCTGCTCAATCAAAAGTATGGTTTAACTCTGTTAGCTGAATGCACAGATCAGAAAGAAGTTTCACAGAATGATTCTGTGTAGTTTATATTTGGAGACATTCCTTTTTCCACTATTACCCTCTTAGCGCTCGGAATCTCCACTTGCATTTTCTACAGAAAGAGTGTTTCAGAACGGCTCAATCAAAACTAAGGTTCAACTCTTTTAGTTGAACAAACAGAACAGAAAGAAGTTTCACACAATTCTTCTGTGTAGTTTTTATTTGTAGACATTCTTTTTCCCAATATAGGTCTCTTAGCGCTCAGAATGTCCAATTGCAGTTTCTACAGAAAGAGTGTTTCAGAACGGCTCCAACAAAAGTAAGGTTCAACTCTGTTAGTTGAATGCACAGAACAGAAAGTAGTTTCATTCAATGCTTCTGTGTAGTTTATATTTGAATATATTCTTTTTTCCACTATTACCCACTTAGCGCTACGAATGTCCAGTTGCATTTTCTACAGACAGAGTGTTTCAAAACTGCTCAATCCAAAGTATGGTTTAACTCTGTTAGCTGAATGCTCAGATCAGAAAGAAGTTTCACAGAATGCTTCTGTGTAGTTTATATTTGAATATATTCCTTTTTCCACTATTACGCTCTTAGCGCTCCAAATGTCCAGTTGCATTTTCTACAGAAAGAGTGTTCAGATCTGCTCAATCAAAAGTATGGTTTAACTCTGTTAGCTGAATGCACAGATCAGAAAGAAGTTTCACCGAATGATTCTGTGTAGTTTATATTTGAAGACATTCCTTTTTCCACTATTACCCTCTTAGCGCTCCGAATCTCCACTTGCATTTTCTACAAAAAGAGTGTTTCATAACTGCTCAATCAAAAATATGTTTTATCTCTGTTAACTGAATTTACAGATCAGAAATAAGTTTCACAGAATGCATCTGTGTAGTTTTTATTTGAAGATATTCTTTTTCCCAATGTAGGCCTCTTAGCGCTTAGCATGTCCAATTGCAGTTTCTACAGAAAGAGTGTTTCAGAACGGCTCAATCAAAAGTAAGGTTCAACTCTGTTAGTTGAATGCACAGAACAGAAAGAATTTTCACAGAATGCTACTGTGTAGTTTATATTTGAATATATTCCGTTTTCCACTATTACCCTCTTAGCGCTCCGAATGTCCACTTGCATTTTCTGCAGAAAGAGTGTTCAGAACTGCGCAATCAAAAGTATGGTTTAACTCTGTTAGCTTAATGAACATATCAGAAATAAGTTTCACACAATGCTTCTGTGTAGTTTTTATTTGAAGATATTTTTTTTCCCAATATAGGCCTCTTAGCGCTCAGAATGTCCAATTGCAGTTTCTACAGAAAGAGTGTTTCAGAAAGGCTCAATCAAAAGTAAGGTTCAACTCTGTTAGTTGAATGCACAGAACAGAAAGAAGTTTCATACAATGCTTCTGTGTAGTTTATATTTGAACATATTCTTTTTTCCACTATTACCCACTTAGCGCTACGAATGTCCAGTTGCATTTTCTACAGACAGAGTGTTTCAAAACTGCTCAATCAAAAGTATGGTTTAACTCTGTTAGCTGAATGCTCAGATCAGAAAGAAGTTTCACAGAATGCTTCTGTGTAGTTTATATTTGAATATAATCCTTTTTCCACTACTACGCTCTTAGCGCTCCAAATGTCCAGTTGCATTTTCTACAGAAAGAGTGTTCAGATCTGCTCAATCAAAAGTATGGTTTAACTGTGTTAGCTGAATGCACAGATCAGAAAGAAGTTTCACCGAATGATTCTGTGTAGTTTATATTTGAAGACATTCCTTTTTCCACTATTACCCTCTTAGCGCTCCGAATCTCCACTTGCATTTTCTACAAAAAGAGTGTTTCATAACTGCTCAATCAAAAATATGTTTTATCTCTGTTAACTGAATTTACAGATCAGAAATAAGTTTCACAGAATGCATCTGTGTAGTTTTTATTTGAAGATATTCTTTTTCCCAATGTAGGCCTCTTAGAGCTTAGCATGTCCAACTGCAGTTTCTACAGAAAGAGTGTTTCAGAACGGCTCAATCAAAAGTAAGGTTCAACTCTGTTAGTTGAATGCACAGAACAGAAAGAATTTTCACAGAATGCTACTGTGTAGTTTATATTTGAATATATTCCTTTTTCCACTATTACCCTCTTAGCGCTCCGAATGTCCACTTGCATTTTCTACAGAAAGAGTGTTCAGAACTGCGCAATCAAAAGTATGGTTTAACTCTGTTAGCTTAATGCACATATCAGAAATAAGTTTCACACAATGCTTCTGTGTAGTTTTTATTTGAAGATATTATTTTTCCCAGTAGAGGCCTCTTAGCGCTCAGAATGTCCAATTGCAGTTTCTACAGAAAGAGTGTTTCAGAAAGGCTCAATCAAAAGTAAGGTTCAACTCTGTTAGTTGAATGCACAGAACAGAAAGAAGTTTCATAAAATGCTTCTGTGTAGTTTATGTTTGAACATATTCTTTTTTCCACTATTACCCACTTAGCGCTACGAATGTCCAGTTGCATTTTCTACAGACAGAATGTTTCAAAACTGCTCAATCAAAATTATGGTTTAACTCTGTTAGCTGAATGCTCAGATCAGAAAGAAGTTTCGCAGAATGCTTCTGTGTAGTTTATATTTGAATATATTCCTTTTTCCACTACTACTCTCTTAGCGCTCCAAATGTCCAGTTGCATTTACTACAGAAAGAGTGTTCAGATCTGCTCAATCAAAAGTATGGTTTAACTCTGTTAGCTGAATGCACAGATCAGAAAGAAGTTTCACAGAATGATTCTGTGTAGTTTATATTTGGAGACATTCCTTTTTCCACTATTACCCTCTTAGCGCTCGGAATCTCCACTTGCATTTTCTACAGAAAGAGTGTTTCAGAACGGCTCAATCAAAACTAAGGTTCAACTCTTTTAGTTGAACAAACAGAACAGAAAGAAGTTTCACACAATTCTTCTGTGTAGTTTATATTTGTAGACAATCTTTTTCCCAATATAGGCCTCTTAGCGCTCAGAATGTCCAATTGCAGTTTCTACAGAAAGAGTGTTTCAGAACGGCTCCAACAAAAGTAAGGTTCAACTCTGTTAGTTGAATGCACAGAACAGAAAGTAGTTTCATTCAATGCTTCTGTGTAGTTTATATTTGAATATATTCTTTTTTCCACTATTACCCACTTAGCGCTACGAATGTCCAGTTGCATTTTCTACAGACAGAGTGTTTCAAAACTGCTCAATCCAAAGTATGGTTTAACTCTGTTAGCTGAATGCTCAGATCAGAAAGAAGTTTCACAGAATGCTTCTGTGTAGTTTATATTTGAATATATTCCTTTTTCCACTATTACGCTCTTAGCGCTCCAAATGTCCAGTTGCATTTTCTACAGAAAGAGTGTTCAGATCTGCTCAATCAAAAGTATGGTTTAACTCTGTTAGCTGAATGCACAGATCAGAAAGAAGTTTCACCGAATGATTCTGTGTAGTTTATATTTGAAGACATTCCTTTTTCCACTATTACCCTCTTAGCGCTCCGAATCTCCACTTGCATTTTCTACAAAAAGAGTGTTTCATAACTGCTCAATCAACAATATGTTTTATCTCTGTTAACTGAATTTACAGATCAGAAATAAGTTTCACAGAATGCATCTGTGTAGTTTTTATTTGAAGATATTCTTTTTCCCAATGTAGGCCTCTTAGCGCTTAGCATGTCCAATTGCAGTTTCTACAGAAAGAGTGTTTCAGAACGGCTCAATCAAAAGTAAGGTTCAACTCTGTTAGTTGAATGCACAGAACAGAAAGAATTTTCACAGAATGCTACTGTGTAGTTTATATTTGAATATATTCCGTTTTCCACTATTACCCTCTTAGCGCTCCGAATGTCCACTTGCATTTTCTGCAGAAAGAGTGTTCAGAACTGCGCAATCAATAGTATGGTTTAACTCTGTTAGCTTAATGAACATATCAGAAATAAGTTTCACACAATGCTTCTGTGTAGTTTTTATTTGAAGATATTATTTTTCCCAATATAGGCCTCTTAGCGCTCAGAATGTCCAATTGCAGTTTCTACAGAAAGAGTGTTTCAGAAAGGCTCAATCAAAAGTAAGGTTCAACTCTGTTAGTTGAATGCACAGAACAGAAAGAAGTTTCATACAATGCTTCTGTGTAGTTTATATTTGAACATATTCTTTTTTCCACTATTACCCACTTATCGCTACGAATGTCCAGTTGCATTTTCTACAGACAGAGTGTTTCAAAACTGCTCAATCAAAAGTATGGTTTAACTCTGTTAGCTGAATGCTCAGATCAGAATGAAGTTTCGCAGAATGCTTCTGTGTAGTTTATATTTGAATATATTCCTTTTTCCACTACTACTCTCTTAGCGCTCCAAATGTCCAGTTGCATTTTCTACAGAAAGAGTGTTCAGATCTGCTCAATCAAAAGTATGGTTTAACTCTGTTAGCTGAATGCACAGATCAGAAAGAAGTTTCACAGAATGATTCTGTGTAGTTTATATTTGGAGACATTCCTTTTTCCACTATTACCCTCTTAGCGCTCGGAATCTCCACTTGCATTTTCTACAGAAAGAGTGTTTCAGAACGGCTCAATCAAAACTAAGGTTCAACTCTTTTAGTTGAACAAACAGAACAGAAAGAAGTTTCACACAATTCTTCTGTGTAGTTTTTATTTGTAGACATTCTTTTTCCCAATATAGGCCTCTTAGCGCTCAGAATGTCCAATTGCAGTTTCTACAGAAACAGTGTTTCAGAACGGCTCCAACAAAAGTAAGGTTCAACTCTGTTAGTTGAATGCACAGAACAGAAAGAAGTTTCATTCAATGCTTCTGTGTAGTTTATATTTGAATATATTCTTTTTTCCACTATTACCCACTTAGCGCTACGAATGTCCAGTTGCATTTTCTACAGACAGAGTGTTTCAAAACTGCTCAATCCAAAGTATGGTTTAACTCTGTTAGCTGAATGCTCAGATCAGAAAGAAGTTTCACAGAATGCTTCTGTGTAGTTTATATTTGAATATATTCCTTTTTCCACTATTACGCTCTTAGCGCTCCAAATGTCCAGTTGCATTTTCTACAGAAAGAGTGTTCAGATCTGCTCAATCAAAAGTATGGTTTAACTCTGTTAGCTGAATGCACAGATCAGAAAGAAGTTTCACCGAATGATTCTGTGTAGTTTATATTTGAAGACATTCCTTTTTCCACTATTACCCTCTTAGCGCTCCGAATCTCCACTTGCATTTTCTACAAAAAGAGTGTTTCATAACTGCTCAATCAACAATATGTTTTATCTCTGTTAACTGAATTTACAGATCAGAAATAATTTTCACAGAATGCATCTGTGTAGTTTTTATTTGAAGATATTCTTTTTCCCAATGTAGGCCTCTTAGCGCTTAGCATGTCCAATTGCAGTTTCTACAGAAAGAGTGTTTCAGAACGGCTCAATCAAAAGTAAGGTTCAACTCTGTTAGTTGAATGCACAGAACAGAAAGAATTTTCACAGAATGCTACTGTGTAGTTTATATTTGAATATATTCCGTTTTCCACTATTACCCTCTTAGCGCTCCGAATGTCCACTTGCATTTTCTGCAGAAAGAGTGTTCAGAACTGCGCAATCAAAAGTATGGTTTAACTCTGTTAGCTTAATGAACATATCAGAAATAAGTTTCACACAATGCTTCTGTGTAGTTTTTATTTGAAGATATTATTTTTCCCAATATAGGCCTCTTAGCGCTCAGAATGTCCAATTGCAGTTTCTACAGAAAGAGTGTTTCAGAACGGCTCCAACAAAAGTAAGGTTCAACTCTGTTAGTTGAATGCACAGAACAGAAAGAAGTTTCATTCAATGCTTCTGTGTAGTTTATATTTGAATATATTCTTTTTTCCACTATTACCCACTTAGCGCTACGAATGTCCAGTTGCATTTTCTACAGACAGAGTGTTTCAAAACTGCTCAATCCAAAGTATGGTTTAACTCTGTTAGCTGAATGCTCAGATCAGAAAGAAGTTTCACAGAATGCTTCTGTGTAGTTTATATTTGAATATATTCCTTTTTCCACTATTACGCTCTTAGCGCTCCAAATGTCCAGTTGCATTTTCTACAGAAAGAGTGTTCAGATCTGCTCAATCAAAAGTATGGTTTAACTCTGTTAGCTGAATGCACAGATCAGAAAGAAGTTTCACCGAATGATTCTGTGTAGTTTATATTTGAAGACATTCCTTTTTCCACTATTACCCTCTTAGCGCTCCGAATCTCCACTTGCATTTTCTACAAAAAGAGTGTTTCATAACTGCTCAATCAACAATATGTTTTATCTCTGTTAACTGAATTTACAGATCAGAAATAAGTTTCACAGAATGCATCTGTGTAGTTTTTATTTGAAGATATTCTTTTTCCCAATGTAGGCCTCTTAGCGCTTAGCATGTCCAATTGCAGTTTCTACAGAAAGAGTGTTTCAGAACGGCTCAATCAAAAGTAAGGTTCAACTCTGTTAGTTGAATGCACAGAACAGAAAGTATTTTCACAGAATTCTACTGTGTAGTTTATATTTGAATATATTCCGTTTTCCACTATTACCCTCTTAGCGCTCCGAATGTCCACTTGCATTTTCTGCAGAAAGAGTGTTCAGAACTGCGCAATCAAAAGTATGGTTTAACTCTGTTAGCTTAATGAACATATCAGAAATAAGTTTCACACAATGCTTCTGTGTAGTTTTTATTTGAAGATATTATTTTTCCCAATATAGGCCTCTTAGCGCTCAGAATGTCCAATTGCAGTTTCTACAGAAAGAGTGTTTCAGAAAGGCTCAATCAAAAGTAAGGTTCAACTCTGTTAGTTGAATGCACAGAACAGAAAGAAGTTTCATACAATACTTCTGTGTAGTTTATATTTGAACATATTCTTTTTTCCACTATTACCCACTTAGCGCTACGAATGTCCAGTTGCATTTTCTACAGACAGAGTGTTTCAAAACTGCTCAATCAAAAGTATGGTTTAACTCTGTTAGCTGAATGCTCAGATCAGAAAGAAGTTTCGCAGAATGCTTCTGTGTAGTTTATATTTGAATATATTCCTTTTTCCACTACTATTCTCTTAGCGCTCCAAATGTCCAGTTGCATTTTCTACAGAAAGAGTGTTCAGATCTACTCAATCAAAAGTATGGTTTAACTCTGTTAGCTGAATGCACAGATCAGAAAAAAGTTTCACAGAATGATTCTGTGTAGTTTATATTTGGAGACATTCCTTTTTCCACTATTACCCTCTTAGCGCTCCGAATCTCCACTTGCATTTTCTACAGAAAGAGTGTTTCAGAACGGCTCAATCAAAACTAAGGTTCAACTCTTTTAGTTGAACAAACAGAACAGAAAGATGTTTCACACAATTCTTCTGTGTAGTTTTTATTTGTAGACATTCTTTTTCCCAATATAGGCCTCTTAGCGCTCAGAATGTCCAATTGCAGTCTCTACAGAAAGAGTGTTTCAGAACGGTTCAATCAAAAGTAAGGTTCAACTCTGTTAGTTGAATGCACAGAACAGAAAGAAGTTTCATACAATGCTTCTGTGTAGTTTATATTTGAAAATATTCTTTTTTCCACTATTACCCACTTAGCGCTACGAATGTCCAGTTGCATTTTCTACAGACAGAGTGTTTCAAAACTGCTCAATCAAAAGTATGGTTTAACTCTGTTAGCTGAATGCTCAGATCAGAAAGAAGTTTCACAGAATGCTTCTGTGTAGTTTATATTTGAATATATTCCTTTTTCCACTACTACGCTCTTAGCGCTCCAAATGTCCAGTTGCATTTTCTACAGAAAGAGTGTTCAGATCTGCTCAGTCAAAAGTATGGTTTAACTCTGTTAGCTGAATGCACAGATCAGAAAGAAGTTTCACAGAATGATTCTGTGTAGTTTATATTTGGAGACATTCCTTTTTCCACTATTACCCTCTTAGCGCTCCGAATCTCCACCTGCATTTTCTACAGAAAGAGTGTTTCAGAACGGCTCAATCAAAACTAAGGTTCAACTCTTTTAGTTGAACAAACAGAACAGAAAGAAGTTTCACACAATTCTTCTGTGTAGTTTTTATTTGTAGACATTCTTTTTCCCAATATAGGCCTCTTAGCGCTCAGAATGTCCAATTGCAGTTTCTACAGAAAGAGTGTTTCAGAACGGCTCAATCAAAAGTAAGGTTCAACTCTGTTAGTTGAATGCACAGAACAGAAAGAAATTTCATACAATGCTTCTGTGTAGTTTATATTTGAACATATTCTTTTTTCCACTATTACCCACTTAGCGCTACGAATGTCCAGTTGCATTTTCTACAGACAGAGTGTTTCAAAACTGCTCAATCAAATGTATGGTTTAACTCTGTTAGCTGAATGCTCAGATCAGAAAGAAGTTTCACAGAATGCTTCTGTGTAGTTTATATTTGAATATATTCCTTTTTCCACTACTACGCTCTTAGCGCTCCAAATGTCCAGTTGCATTTTCTACAGAAAGAGTGTTCAGATCTGCTCAATCAAAAGTATGGTTTAACTCTGTTAGCTGAATGCACAGATCAGAAAGAAGTTTCACCGAATGATTCTGTGTAGTTTATATTTGAAGACATTCCTTTTTCCACTATTACCCCCTTAGCGCTCCGAATCTCCACTTGCATTTTCTACAAAAAGAGTGTTTCATAGCTGCTCAATCAAAAATATGTTTTATCTCTGTTAACTGAATTTACAGATCAGAAATAAGTTTCACAGAATGCATCTGTGTAGTTTTTATTTGAAGATATTCTTTTTCCCAATGTAGGCCTCTTAGCGCTTAGCATGTCCAATTGCAGTTTCTACAGAAAGAGTGTTTCAGAATGGCTCAATCAAAAGTAAGGTTCAAATCTGTTAGTTGAATGCACAGAACAGAAAGACTTTTCACAGAATGCTACTGTGTAGTTTATATTTGAATATATTCCTTTTTCCATTATTACCCTCTTAGCGCTCCGAATGTCCACTTGCATTTTCTGCAGAAAGAGTGTTCAGAACTGCGCAATCATAAGTATGGTTTAACTCTGTTAGCTTAATGAACATATCAGAAATAAGTTTCACACAATGCTTCTGTGTAGTTTTTATTTGTAGACATTCTTTTTCCCAATATAGGCCTCTTAGCGCTCAGAATGTCCAATTGCAGTTTCTACAGAAAGAGTGTTTCAGAACGGCTCCAACAAAAGTAAGGTTCAACTCTGTTAGTTGAATGCACAGAACAGAAAGAAGTTTCATTCAATGCTTCTGTGTAGTTTATATTTGAATATATTCTTTTTTCCACTATTACCCACTTAGCGCTACGAATGTCCAGTTGCATTTTCTACAGACAGAGTGTTTCAAAACTGCTCAATCCAAAGTATGGTTTAACTCTGTTAGCTGAATGCTCAGATCAGAAAGAAGTTTCACAGAATGCTTCTGTGTAGTTTATATTTGAATATATTCCTTTTTCCACTATTACGCTCTTAGCGCTCCAAATGTCCAGTTGCATTTTCTACAGAAAGAGTGTTCAGATCTGCTCAATCAAAAGTATGGTTTAACTCTGTTAGCTGAATGCACAGATCAGAAAGAAGTTTCACCGAATGATTCTGTGTAGTTTATATTTGAAGACATTCCTTTTTCCACTATTACCCTCTTAGCGCTCCGAATCTCCACTTGCATTTTCTACAAAAAGAGTGTTTCATAACTGCTCAATCAACAATATGTTTTATCTCTGTTAACTGAATTTACAGATCAGAAATAAGTTTCACAGAATGCATCTGTGTAGTTTTTATTTGAAGATATTCTTTTTCCCAATGTAGGCCTCTTAGCGCTTAGCATGTCCAATTGCAGTTTCTACAGAAAGAGTGTTTCAGAACGGCTCAATCAAAAGTAAGGTTCAACTCTGTTAGTTGAATGCACAGAACAGAAAGTATTTTCACAGAATTCTACTGTGTAGTTTATATTTGAATATATTCCGTTTTCCACTATTACCCTCTTAGCGCTCCGAATGTCCACTTGCATTTTCTGCAGAAAGAGTGTTCAGAACTGCGCAATCAAAAGTATGGTTTAACTCTGTTAGCTTAATGAACATATCAGAAATAAGTTTCACACAATGCTTCTGTGTAGTTTTTATTTGAAGATATTATTTTTCCCAATATAGGCCTCTTAGCGCTCAGAATGTCCAATTGCAGTTTCTACAGAAAGAGTGTTTCAGAAAGGCTCAATCAAAAGTAAGGTTCAACTCTGTTAGTTGAATGCACAGAACAGAAAGAAGTTTCATACAATACTTCTGTGTAGTTTATATTTGAACATATTCTTTTTTCCACTATTACCCACTTAGCGCTACGAATGTCCAGTTGCATTTTCTACAGACAGAGTGTTTCAAAACTGCTCAATCAAAAGTATGGTTTAACTCTGTTAGCTGAATGCTCCGATCAGAAAGAAGTTTCGCAGAATGCTTCTGTGTAGTTTATATTTGAATATATTCCTTTTTCCACTACTATTCTCTTAGCGCTCCAAATGTCCAGTTGCATTTTCTACAGAAAGAGTGTTCAGATCTACTCAATCAAAAGTATGGTTTAACTCTGTTAGCTGAATGCACAGATCAGAAAGAAGTTTCACAGAATGATTCTGTGTAGTTTATATTTGGAGACATTCCTTTTTCCACTATTACCCTCTTAGCGCTCCGAATCTCCACTTGCATTTTCTACAGAAAGAGTGTTTCAGAACGGCTCAATCAAAACTAAGGTTCAACTCTTTTAGTTGAACAAACAGAACAGAAAGATGTTTCACACAATTCTTCTGTGTAGTTTTTATTTGTAGACATTCTTTTTCCCAATATAGGCCTCTTAGCGCTCAGAATGTCCAATTGCAGTTTCTACAGAAAGAGTGTTTCAGAACGGTTCAATCAAAAGTAAGGTTCAACTCTGTTAGTTGAATGCACAGAACAGAAAGAAGTTTCATACAATGCTTCTGTGTAGTTTATATTTGAACATATTCTTTTTTCCACTATTACCCACTTAGCGCTACGAATGTCCAGTTGCATTTTCTACAGACAGAGTGTTTCAAAACTGCTCAATCAAAAGTATGGTTTAACTCTGTTAGCTGAATGCTCAGACCAGAAAGAAGTTTCACAGAATGCTTCTGTGTAGTTTATATTTGAATATATTCCTTTTTCCACTACTACGCTCTTAGCGCTCCAAATGTCCAGTTGCATTTTCTACAGAAAGAGTGTTCAGATCTGCTCAGTCAAAAGTATGGTTTAACTCTGTTAGCTGAATGCACAGATCAGAAAGAAGTTTCACAGAATGATTCTGTGTAGTTTATATTTGGAGACATTCCTTTTTCCACTATTACCCTCTTAGCGCTCCGAATCTCCACCTGCATTTTCTACAGAAAGAGTGTTTCAGAACGGCTCAATCAAAACTAAGGTTCAACTCTTTTAGTTGAACAAACAGAACAGAAAGAAGTTTCACACAATTCTTCTGTGTAGTTTTTATTTGTAGACATTCTTTTTCCCAATATAGGCCTCTTAGCGCTCAGAATGTCCAATTGCAGTTTCTACAGAAAGAGTGTTTCAGAACGGCTCAATCAAAAGTAAGGTTCAACTCTGTTAGTTGAATGCACAGAACAGAAAGAAATTTCATACAATGCTTCTGTGTAGTTTATATTTGAACATATTCTTTTTTCCACTATTACCCACTTAGCGCTACGAATGTCCAGTTGCATTTTCTACAGACAGAGTGTTTCAAAACTGCTCAATCAAATGTATGGTTTAACTCTGTTAGCTGAATGCTCAGATCAGAAAGAAGTTTCACAGAATGCTTCTGTGTAGTTTATATTTGAATATATTCCTTTTTCCACTACTACGCTCTTAGCGCTCCAAATGTCCAGTTGCATTTTCTACAGAAAGAGTGTTCAGATCTGCTCAATCAAAAGTATGGTTTAACTCTGTTAGCTGAATGCACAGATCAGAAAGAAGTTTCACCGAATGATTCTGTGTAGTTTATATTTGAAGACATTCCTTTTTCCACTATTACCCCCTTAGCGCTCCGAATCTCCACTTGCATTTTCTACAAAAAGAGTGTTTCATAACTGCTCAATCAAAAATATGTTTTATCTCTGTTAACTGAATTTACAGATCAGAAATAAGTTTCACAGAATGCATCTGTGTAGTTTTTATTTGAAGATATTCTTTTTCCCAATGTAGGCCTCTTAGCGCTTAGCATGTCCAATTGCAGTTTCTACAGAAAGAGTGTTTCAGAATGGCTCAATCAAAAGTAAGGTTCAAATCTGTTAGTTGAATGCACAGAACAGAAAGACTTTTCACAGAATGCTACTGTGTAGTTTATATTTGAATATATTCCTTTTTCCATTATTACCCTCTTAGCGCTCCGAATGTCCACTTGCATTTTCTGCAGAAAGAGTGTTCAGAACTGCGCAATCATAAGTATGGTTTAACTCTGTTAGCTTAATGAACATATCAGAAATAAGTTTCACACAATGCTTCTGTGTAGTTTTTATTTGAAGATATTATTTTTCCCAATATAGGCCTCTTAGCGCTCAGAATGTCCAATTGCAGTTTCTACAGAAAGAGTGTTTCAGAAAGGCTCAATCAAAGGTAAGGTTCAACTCTGTTAGTTGAATGCACAGAACAGAAAGAAGTTTCATACAATGTTTCTGTGTAGTTTTTATTTGAACATATTCTTTTTTCCACTATTACCCACTTAGCGCTACGAATGTCCAGTTGCATTTTTTGCAGACAGAGTGCTTCAAAACTGCTCAATCAAAAGTATGGTTTAACTCTGTTAGCGGAATGCTCAGATCAGAAAGAAGTTTCACAGAATGCTTCTGTGTAGTTTATATTTGAATATATTCCTTTTTCCACTACTACTCTCTTAGCGCTCCAAATGTCCAGTTGCATTTTCTACAGAAAGAGTGTTCAGATCTGCTCAATCAAAAGTATGGTTTAACTCTGTTAGCTGAATGCACAGATCAGAAAGAAGTTTCACAGAATGATTCTGTGTAGTTTATATTTGGAGACATTCCTTTTTCCACTATTACCCTCTTAGCGCTCCGAATCTCCACCTGCATTTTCTACAGAAAGAGTGTTTCAGAACGGCTCAATCAAAACTAAGGTTCAACTCTTTTAGTTGAACAAACAGAACAGAAGGAAGTTTCACACAATTCTTCTGTGTAGTTTTTATTTGTAGACATTCTTTTTCCCAATATAGGCCTCTTAGCGCTCAGAATGTCCAATTGCAGTTTCTACAGAAAGAGTGTTTCAGAACGGCTCCAACAAAAGTAAGGTTCAACTCTGTTAGTTGAATGCACAGAACAGAAAGAAGTTTCATTCAATGCTTCTGTGTAGTTTATATTTGAATGTATTCTTTTTTCCACTATTACCCACTTAGCGCTACGAATGTCCAGTTGCATTTTCTACAGACAGAGTGTTTCAAAACTGCTCAATCAAAAGTATGGTTTAACTCTGTTAGCTGAATGCTCAGATCAGAAAGAAGTTTCACAGAATGCTTCTGTGTAGTTTATATTTGAATATATTCCTTTTTCCACTACTACGCTCTTAGCGCTCCAAATGTCCAGTTGCATTTTCTACAGAAAGAGTGTTCAGATCTGCTCAGTCAAAAGTATGGTTTAACTCTGTTAGCTGAATGCACAGATCAGAAAGAAGTTTCACAGAATGATTCTGTGTAGTTTATATTTGGAGACATTCCTTTTTCCACTATTACCCTCTTAGCGCTCCGAATCTCCACTTGCATTTTCTACAGAAAGAGTGTTTCAGAACGGCTCAATCAAAACTAAGGTTCAACTCTTTTAGTTGAACAAACAGAACAGAAAGAAGTTTCACACAATTCTTCTGTGTAGTTTTTATTTGTAGACATTCTTTTTCCCAATATAGGCCTCTTAGCGCTCAGAATGTCCAATTGCAGTTTCTACAGAAAGAGTGTTTCAGAACGGCTCAATCAAAAGTAAGGTTCAACTCTGTTAGTTGAATGCACAGAACAGAAAGAAATTTCATACAATGCTTCTGTGTAGTTTATATTTGAACATATTCTTTTTTCCACTATTACCCACTTAGCGCTACGAATGTCCAGTTGCATTTTCTACAGACAGAGTGTTTCAAAACTGCTCAATCAAATGTATGGTTTAACTCTGTTAGCTGAATGCTCAGATCAGAAAGAAGTTTCACAGAATGCTTCTGTGTAGTTTATATTTGAATATATTCCTTTTTCCACTACTACGCTGTTAGCGCTCCAAATGTCCAGTTGCATTTTCTACAGAAAGAGTGTTCAGATCTGCTCAATCAAAAGTATGGTTTAACTCTGTTAGCTGAATGCACAGATCAGAAAGAAGTTTCACCGAATGATTCTGTGTAGTTTATATTTGAAGACATTCCTTTTTCCACTATTACCCCCTTAGCGCTCCGAATCTCCACTTGCATTTTCTACAAAAAGAGTGTTTCATAACTGCTCAATCAAAAATATGTTTTATCTCTGTTAACTGAATTTACAGATCAGAAATAAGTTTCACAGAATGCATCTGTGTAGTTTTTATTTGAAGATATTCTTTTTCCCAATGTAGGCCTCTTAGCGCTTAGCATGTCCAATTGCAGTTTCTACAGAAAGAGTGTTTCAGAATGGCTCAATCAAAAGTAAGGTTCAAATCTGTTAGTTGAATGCACAGAACAGAAAGACTTTTCACAGAATGCTACTGTTTAGTTTATATTTGAATATATTCCTTTTTCCATTATTACCCTCTTAGCGCTCCGAATGTCCACTTGCATTTTCTGCAGAAAGAGTGTTCAGAACTGCGCAAGCATAAGTATGGTTTAACTCTGTTAGCTTAATGAACATATCAGAAATAAGTTTCACACAATGCTTCTGTGTAGTTTTTATTTGAAGATATTATTTTTCCCAATATAGGCCTCTTAGCGCTCAGAATGTCCAATTGCAGTTTCTACAGAAAGAGTGTTTCAGAAAGGCTCAATCAAAAGTAAGGTTCAACTCTGTTAGTTGAATGCACAGAACAGAAAGAAGTTTCATACAATGTTTCTGTGTAGTTTATATTTGAACATATTCTTTTTTCCACTATTACCCACTTAGCGCTACGAATGTCCAGTTGCATTTTTTGCAGACAGAGTGTTTCAAAACTGCTCAATCAAAAGTATGGTTTAACTCTGTTAGCGGAATGCTCAGATCAGAAAGAAGTTTCACAGAATGCTTCTGTGTAGTTTATATTTGAATATATTCCTTTTTCCACTACTACTCTCTTAGCGCTCCAAATGTCCAGTTGCATTTTCTACAGAAAGAGTGTTCAGATCTGCTCAATCAAAAGTATGGTTTAACTCTGTTAGCTGAATGCACAGATCAGAAAGAAGTTTCACAGAATGATTCTGTGTAGTTTATATTTGGAGACATTCCTTTTTCCACTATTACCCTCTTAGCGCTCCGAATCTCCACCTGCATTTTCTACAGAAAGAGTGTTTCAGAACGGCTCAATCAAAACTAAGGTTCAACTCTTTTAGTTGAACAAACAGAACAGAAGGAAGTTTCACACAATTCTTCTGTGTAGTTTTTATTTGTAGACATTCTTTTTCCCAATATAGGCCTCTTAGCGCTCAGAATGTCCAATTGCAGTTTCTACAGAAAGAGTGTTTCAGAACGGCTCCAACAAAAGTAAGGTTCAACTCTGTTAGTTGAATGCACAGAACAGAAAGAAGTTTCATTCAATGCTTCTGTGTAGTTTATATTTGAATATATTCTTTTTTCCACTATTACCCACTTAGCGCTACGAATGTCCAGTTGCATTTTCTACAGACAGAGTGTTTCAAAACTGCTCAATCCAAAGTATGGTTTAACTCTGTTAGCTGAATGCTCAGATCAGAAAGAAGTTTCACAGAATGCTTCTGTGTAGTTTATATTTGAATATATTCCTTTTTCCACTATTACGCTCTTAGCGCTCCAAATGTCCAGTTGCATTTTCTAAAGAAAGAGTGTTCAGATCTGCTCAATCAAAAGTATGGTTTAACTCTGTTAGCTGAATGCACAGATCAGAAAGAAGTTTCACCGAATGATTCTGTGTAGTTTATATTTGAAGACATTCCTTTTTCCACTATTACCCTCTTAGCGCTCCGAGTCTCCACTTGCATTTTCTACAAAAAGAGTGTTTCATAACTGCTCAATCAAAAATATGTTTTATCTCTGTTAACTGAATTTACAGATCAGAAATAAGTTTCACAGAATGCATCTGTGTAGTTTTTATTTGAAGATATTCTTTTTCCCAATGTAGGCCTCTTAGCGCTTAGCATGTCCAATTGCAGTTTCTACAGAAAGAGTGTTTCAGAACGGCTCAATCAAAAGTAAGGTTCAACTCTGTTAGTTGAATGCACAGAACAGAAAGAATTTTCACAGAATGCTACTGTGTAGTTTATATTTGAATATATTCCGTTTTCCACTATTACCCTCTTAGCGCTCCGAATGTCCACTTGCATTTTCTGCAGAAAGAGTGTTCAGAACTGCGCAATCAAAAGTATGGTTTAACTCTGTTAGCTTAATGAACATATCAGAAATAAGTTTCACACAATGCTTCTGTGTAGTTTTTATTTGAAGATATTATTTTTCCCAATATAGGCCTCTTAGCGCTCAGAATGTCCAATTGCAGTTTCTACAGAAAGAGTGTTTCAGAAAGGCTCAATCAAAAGTAAGGTTCAACTCTGTTCGTTGAATGCACAGAACAGAAAGGAGTTTCATACAATGCTTCTGTGTAGTTTATATTTGAACATATTCTTTTTTCCACTATTACCCACTTAGCGCTACGAATGTCCAGTTGCATTTTCTACAGACAGAGTGTTTCAAAACTGCTCAATCAAAAGTATGGTTTAACTCTGTTAGCTGAATGCTCAGATCAGAAAGAAGTTTCGCAGAATGCTTCTGTGTAGTTTATATTTGAATATATTCCTTTTTCCACTACTACTCTCTTAGCGCTCCAAATGTCCAGTTGCATTTTCTACAGAAAGAGTGTTCAGATCTGCTCAATCAAAAGTATGGTTTAACTCTGTTAGCTGAATGCACAGATCAGAAAGAAGTTTCACAGAATGATTCTGTGTAGTTTATATTTGGAGACATTCCTTTTTCCACTATTACCCTCTTAGCGCTCGGAATCTCCACTTGCATTTTCTACAGAAAGAGTGTTTCAGAAAGGCTCAATCAAAACTAAGGTTCAACTCTTTTAGTTGAACAAACAGAACAGAAAGTAGTTTCACACTATTCTTCTGTGTAGTTTTTATTTGTAGACATTCTTTTTCCCAATATAGGCCTCTTAGCGCTCAGAATGTCCAATTGCAGTTTCTACAGAAAGAGTGTTTCAGAACGGCTCAATCAAAAGTAAGGTTCAACTCTGTTAGTTGAATGCACAGAACAGAAAGAAGTTTCATACAATGCTTCTGTGTAGTTTATATTTGAACATATTATTTTTTCCACTATTACCCACTTAGCGCTACGAATGTCCAGTTGCATTTTCTACAGACAGAGTGTTTCAAAACTGCTCAATCAAAAGTATGGTTTAACTCTGTTAGCTGAATGCTAAGATCAGAAAGAAGTTTCACAGAATGCTTCTGTGTAGTTTATATTTGAATATAATCCTTTTTCCACTACTACGCTCTTAGCGCTCCAAATGTCCAGTTGCATTTTCTACAGAAAGAGTGTTCAGATCTGCTCAATCAAAAGTATGGTTTAACTGTGTTAGCTGAATGCACAGATCAGAAAGAAGTTTCACCGAATGATTCTTTGTAGTTTATATTTGAAGACATTCCTTTTTCCACTATTACCCTCTTAGCGCTCCGAATCTCCACTTGCATTTTCTACAAAAAGAGTGTTTCATAACTGCTCAATCAAAAATATGTTTTATCTCTGTTAACTGAATTTACAGATCAGAAATAAGTTTCACAGAATGCATCTGTGTAGTTTTTATTTGAAGATATTCTTTTTCCCAATGTAGGCCTCTTAGAGCTTAGCATGTCCAACTGCAGTTTCTACAGAAAGAGTGTTTCAGAACGGCTCAATCAAAAGTAAGGTTCAACTCTGTTAGTTGAATGCACAGAACAGAAAGAATTTTCACAGAATGCTACTGTGTAGTTTATATTTGAATATATTCCTTTTTCCACTATTACCCTCTTAGCGCTCCGAATGTCCACTTGCATTTTCTACAGAAAGAGTGTTCAGAACTGCGCAATCAAAAGTATGGTTTAACTCTGTTAGCTTAATGAACATATCAGAAATAAGTTTCACACAATGTTTCTGTGTAGTTTTTATTTGAAGATATTATTTTTCCCAGTACAGGCCTCTTAGCGCTCAGAATGTCCAATTGCAGTTTCTACAGAAAGAGTGTTTCAGAAAGGCTCAATCAAAAGTAAGGTTCAACTCTGTTAGTTGAATGCACAGAACAGAAAGAAGTTTCATAAAATGCTTCTGTGTAGTTTATATTTGAACATATTCTTTTTTCCACTATTACCCACTTAGCGCTACGAATGTCCAGTTGCATTTTCTACAGACAGAGTGTTTCAAAACTGCTCAATCAAAATTATGGTTTAACTCTGTTAGCTGAATGCTCAGATCAGAAAGAAGTTTCGCAGAATGCTTCTGTGTAGTTTATATTTGAATATATTCCTTTTTCCACTACTACTCTCTTAGCGCTCCAAATGTCCAGTTGCATTTTCTACAGAAAGAGTGTTCAGATCTGCTCAATAAAAAGTATGGTTTAACTCTGTTAGCTGAATGCACAGATCAGAAAGAAGTTTCACAGAATGATTCTGTGTAGTTTATATTTGGAGACATTCCTTTTTCCACTATTACCCTCTTAGCGCTCGGAATCTCCACTTGCATTTTCTACAGAAAGAGTGTTTCAGAACGGTTCAATCAAAACTAAGGTTCAACTCTTTTAGTTGAACAAACAGAACAGAAAGAAGTTTCACACAATTCTTCTGTGTAGTTTTTATTTGTAGACATTCTTTTTCCCAATATAGGCCTCTTAGCGCTCAGAATGTCCAATTGCAGTTTCTACAGAAAGAGTGTTTCAGAACGGCTCCAACAAAAGTAAGGTTCAACTCTGTTAGTTGAATGCACAGAACAGAAAGAAGTTTCATACAATGCTTCTGTGTAGTTTATATTTGAACATATTATTTTTTCCACTATTACCCACTTAGCGCTACGAATGTCCAGTTGCATTTTCTACAGACAGAGTGTTTCAAAACTGCTCAATCAAAAGTATGGTTTAACTCTGTTAGCTGAATGCTAAGATCAGAAAGAAGTTTCACAGAATGCTTCTGTGTAGTTTATATTTGAATATAATCCTTTTTCCACTACTACGCTCTTAGCGCTCCAAATGTCCAGTTGCATTTTCTACAGAAAGAGTGTTCAGATCTGCTCAATCAAAAGTATGGTTTAACTGTGTTAGCTGAATGCACAGATCAGAAAGAAGTTTCACCGAATGATTCTGTGTAGTTTATATTTGAAGACATTCCTTTTTCCACTATTACCCTCTTAGCGCTCCGAATCTCCACTTGCATTTTCTACAAAAAGAGTGTTTCATAACTGCTCAATCAAAAATATGTTTTATCTCTGTTAACTGAATTTACAGATCAGAAATAAGTTTCACAGAATGCATCTGTGTAGTTTTTATTTGAAGATATTCTTTTTCCCAATGTAGGCCTCTTAGAGCTTAGCATGTCCAACTGCAGTTTCTACAGAAAGAGTGTTTCAGAACGGCTCAATCAAAAGTAAGGTTCAACTCTGTTAGTTGAATGCACAGAACAGAAAGAATTTTCACAGAATGCTACTGTGTAGTTTATATTTGAATATATTCCTTTTTCCACTATTACCCTCTTAGCGCTCCGAATGTCCACTTGCATTTTCTACAGAAAGAGTGTTCAGAACTGCGCAATCAAAAGTATGGTTTAACTCTGTTAGCTTAATGAACATATCAGAAATAAGTTTCACACAATGTTTCTGTGTAGTTTTTATTTGAAGATATTATTTTTCCCAGTACAGGCCTCTTAGCGCTCAGAATGTCCAATTGCAGTTTCTACAGAAAGAGTGTTTCAGAAAGGCTCAATCAAAAGTAAGGTTCAACTCTGTTAGTTGAATGCACAGAACAGAAAGAAGTTTCATAAAATGCTTCTGTGTAGTTTATATTTGAACATATTCTTTTTTCCACTATTACCCACTTAGCGCTACGAATGTCCAGTTGCATTTTCTACAGACAGAGTGTTTCAAAACTGCTCAATCAAAATTATGGTTTAACTCTGTTAGCTGAATGCTCAGATCAGAAAGAAGTTTCGCAGAATGCTTCTGTGTAGTTTATATTTGAATATATTCCTTTTTCCACTACTACTCTCTTAGCGCTCCAAATGTCCAGTTGCATTTTCTACAGAAAGAGTGTTCAGATCTGCTCAATAAAAAGTATGGTTTAACTCTGTTAGCTGAATGCACAGATCAGAAAGAAGTTTCACAGAATGATTCTGTGTAGTTTATATTTGGAGACATTCCTTTTTCCACTATTACCCTCTTAGCGCTCGGAATCTCCACTTGCATTTTCTACAGAAAGAGTGTTTCAGAACGGTTCAATCAAAACTAAGGTTCAACTCTTTTAGTTGAACAAACAGAACAGAAAGAAGTTTCACACAATTCTTCTGTGTAGTTTTTATTTGTAGACATTCTTTTTCCCAATATAGGCCTCTTAGCGCTCAGAATGTCCAATTGCAGTTTCTACAGAAAGAGTGTTTCAGAACGGCTCCAACAAAAGTAAGGTTCAACTCTGTTAGTTGAATGCACAGAACAGAAAGAAGTTTCATTCAATGCTTCTGTGTAGTTTATATTTGAATATATTCTTTTTTCCACTATTACCCACTTAGCGCTACGAATGTCCAGTTGCATTTTCTACAGACAGAGTGTTTCAAAACTGCTCAATCCAAAGTATGGTTTAACTCTGTTAGCTGAATGCTCAGATCAGAAAGAAGTTTCACAGAATGCTTCTGTGTAGTTTATATTTGAATATATTCCTTTTTCCACTATTACGCTCTTAGCGCTCCAAATGTCCAGTTGCATTTTCTACAGAAAGAGTGTTCAGATCTGCTCAATCAAAAGTATGGTTTAACTCTGTTAGCTGAATGCACAGAGCAGAAAGAAGTTTCACCGAATGATTCTGTGTAGTTTATATTTGAAGACATTCCTTTTTCCACTATTACCCTCTTAGCGCTCCGAATCTCCACTTGCATTTTCTACAAAAAGAGTGTTTCATAACTGCTCAATCAAAAATATGTTTTATCTCTGTTAACTGAATTTACAGATCAGAAATAAGTTTCACAGAATGCATCTGTTTAGTTTTTATTTGAAGATATTCTTTTTCCCAATGTAGGCCTCTTAGCGCTTAGCATGTCCAATTGCAGTTTCTACAGAAAGAGTGTTTCAGAACGGCTCAATCAAAAGTAAGGTTCAACTCTGTTAGTTGAATGCACAGAACAGAAAGAATTTTCACAGAATGCTACTGTGTAGTTTATATTTGAATATATTCCGTTTTCCACTATTACCCTCTTAGCGCTCCGAATGTCCACTTGCATTTTCTGCAGAAAGAGTGTTCAGAACTGCGCAATCAAAAGTATGGTTTAACTCTGTTAGCTTAATGAACATATCAGAAATAAGTTTCACACAATGCTTCTGTGTAGTTTTTATTTGAAGATATTATTTTTCCCAATATATGCCTCTTAGCGCTCAGAATGTCCAATTGCAGTTTCTACAGAAAGAGTGTTTCAGAAAGGCTCAATCAAAAGTAAGGTTCAACTCTGTTAGTTGAATGCACAGAACAGAAAGAAGTTTCATACAATGCTTCTGTGTAGTTTATATTTGAACATATTCTTTTTTCCACTATTATCCACTTAGCGCTACGAATGTCCAGTTGCATTTTCTACAGACAGAGTGTTTCAAAACTGCTCAATCAAAAGTATGGTTTAACTCTGTTAGCTGAATGCTCAGATCAGAAAGAAGTTTCACAGAATGCTTCTGTGTAGTTTATATTTGAATATATTCCTTTTTCCACTACTACGCTCTTAGCGCTCCAAATGTCCAGTTGCATTTTCTACAGAAAGAGTGTTCAGATCTGCTCAATCAAAAGTATGGCTTAACTGTGTTAGCTGAATGCACAGATCAGAAAGAAGTTTCACCGAATGATTCTGTGTAGTTTATATTTGAAGACATTCCTTTTTCCACTATTACCCTCTTAGCGCTCCGAATCTCCACTTGCATTTTCTACAAAAAGAGTGTTTCATAACTGCTCAATCAAAAATATGTTTTATCTCTGTTAACTGAATTTACAGATCAGAAATAAGTTTCACAGAATGCATCTGTGTAGTTTTTATTTGAAGATATTCTTTTTCCCAATGTAGGCCTCTTAGCGCTTAGCATGTCCAACTGCAGTTTCTACAGAAAGAGTGTTTCAGAACGGCTCAATCAAAAGTAAGGTTCAACTCTGTTAGTTGAATGCACAGAACAGAAAGAATTTTCACAGAATGCTACTGTGTAGTTTATATTTGAATATATTCCTTTTTCCACTATTACCCTCTTAGCGCTCCGAATGTCCACTTGCATTTTCTACAGAAAGAGTGTTCAGAACTGCGCATTCAAAAGTATGGTTTAACTCTGTTAGCTTAATGAACATATCAGAAATAAGTTTCACACAATGCTTCTGTGTAGTTTTTATTTGAAGATATTATTTTTCCCAGTAGAGGCCTCTTAGCGCTCAGAATGTCCAATTGCAGTTTCTACAGAAAGAGTGTTTCAGAAAGGCTCAATCAAAAGTAAGGTTCAACAATGTTAGTTGAATGCACAGAACAGAAAGAAGTTTCATAAAATGCTTCTGTGTAGTTTATATTTGAACATATTTTTTTTCCAGTATTACACACTTAGCGCTACGAATGTCCAGTTGCATTTTCTACAGACAGAGTGTTTCAAAACTGCTCAATCAAAATTATGGTTTAACTCTGTTAGCTGAATGCTCAGATCAGAAAGAAGTTTCGCAGAATGCTTCTGTGTAGTTTATATTTGAATATATTCCTTTTTCCACTACTACTCTCTTAGCGCTCCAAATGTCCAGTTGCATTTTCTACAGAAAGAGTGTTCAGATCTGCTCAATCAAAAGTATGGTTTAACTCTGTTAGCTGAATGCACAGATCAGAAAGAAGTTTCAGAGAATGATTCTGTGTAGTTTATATTTGGAGACATTCCTTTTTCCACTATTATCCTCTTAGCGCTCAGAATCTCCACTTGCATTTTCTACAGAAAGAGTGTTTCAGAACGGCTCAATCAAAACTAAGGTTCAACTCTTTTAGTTGAACAAACAGAACAGAAAGAAGTTTCACACAATTCTTCTGTGTAGTTTTTATTTGCAGACATTCTTTTTCCCAATATAGGCCTCTTAGCGCTCAGAATGTCCAATTGCAGCTTCTACAGAAAGAGTGTTTCAGAACGGCTCAATCAAAAGTAAGGTTCAACTCTGTTAGTTGAATGCACAGAACAGAAAGAAGTTTCATACAATGCTTCTGTGTAGTTTATATTTGAACATATTCTTTTTTCCACTATTACCCACTTAGCGCTACGAATGTCCAGTTGCATTTTCTACAGAAAGAGTGTTCAGATCTGCTCAATCAAAAGTATGGTTTAACTCTGTTAGCTGAATGCACAGATCAGAAAGAAGATTCACCGAATGTTTCTGTGTAGTTTATATTTGAAGACATTCCTTTTTCCACTATTACCCTCTTAGCGCTCCGAATCTCCACTTGCATTTTCTACAAAAAGAGTGTTTCATAACTGCTCAATCAAAAATATGTTTTATCTCTGTTAACTGAATTTACAGATCAGAAATAAGTTTCACAGAATGCATCTGTGTAGTTTTTATTTGAAGATATTCTTTTTCCCAATGTAGGCCTCTTAGCGCTTAGCATGTCCAATTGCAGTTTCTACAGAAAGAGTGTTTCAGAACGGCTCAATCAAAAGTAAGGTTCAACTCTGTTAGTTGAATGCACAGAACAGAAAGAATTTTCACAGAATGCTACTGTGTAGTTTATATTTGAATATATTCCTTTTTCCACTATTACCCTCTTAGCGCTCCGAATGTCCACTTGCATTTTCTACAGAAAGAGTGTTCAGAACTGTGCAATCAAAAGTATGGTTTAACTCTGTTAGCTTAATGAACATATCAGAAATAAGTTTCACACAATGCTTCTGTGTAGTTTTTATTTGAAGATATTATTTTTCCCAATATAGGCCTCTTAGCGCTCAGAATGTGCAATTGCTGTTTCTACAGAAAGAGTGTTTCAGAAAGGCTCAATCAAAAGTAAGGTTCAACTCTGTTAGTTGAATGCACAGAACAGAAAGAAGTTTCATACAATGTTTCTGTGTAGTTTATATTTGAACATATTCTTTTTTCCACTATTACCCACTTAGCGCTACGAATGTCCAGTTGCATTTTTTGCAGACAGAGTGTTTCAAAACTGCTCAATCAAAAGTATGGTTTAACTCTGTTAGCTGAATGCTCAGATCAGAATGAAGTTTCGCAGAATGCTTCTGTGTAGTTTATATTTGAATATATTCCTTTTTCCACTACTACTCTCTTAGCGCTCCAAATGTCCAGTTGCATTTTCTACAGAAAGAGTGTTCAGATCTGCTCAATCAAAAGTATGGTTTAACTCTGTTAGCTGAATGCACAGATCAGAAAGAAGTTTCACAGAATGATTCTGTGTAGTTTATATTTGGAGACATTCCTTTTTCCACTATTACCCTCTTAGCGCTCGGAATCTCCACTTGCATTTTCTACAGAAAGAGTGTTTCAGAACGGCTCAATCAAAACTAAGGTTCAACTCTTTTAGTTGAACAAACAGAACAGAAAGAAGTTTCACACTATTCTTCTGTGTAGTTTTTATTTGTAGACATTCTTTTTCCCAATATAGGCCTCTTAGCGCTCAGAATGTCCAATTGCAGTTTCTACAGAAAGAGTGTTTCAGAACGGCTCAATCAAAAGTAAGGTTCAACTCTGTTAGTTGAATGCACAGAACAGAAAGAAGTTTCATACAATGCTTCTGTGTAGTTTATATTTGAACATATTCTTTTTTCCACTATTACCCACTTAGCGCTACGAATGTCCAGTTGCATTTTCTACAGACAGAGTGTTTCAAAACTGCTCAATCAAAAGTATGGTTTAACTCTGTTAGCTGAATGCTCAGATCAGAAAGAAGTTTCACAGAATGCTTCTGTGTAGTTTATATTTGAATATATTCCTTTTTCCACTACTACGCTCTTAGCGCTCCAAATGTCCAGTTGCATTTTCTACAGAAAGAGTGTTCAGATCTGCTCAATCAAAAGTATGGTTTAACTGTGTTAGCTGAATGCACAGATCAGAAAGAAGTTTCACCGAATGATTCTGTGTAGTTTATATTTGAAGACATTCCTTTTTCCACTATTACCCTCTTAGCGCTCCGAATCTCCACTTGCATTTTCTACAAAAAGAGTGTTTCATAACTGCTCAATCAAAAATATGTTTTCTCTCTGTTAACTGAATTTACAGATCAGAAATAAGTTTCACAGAATGCATCTGTGTAGTTTTTATTTGAAGATATTCTTTTTCCCAATGTAGGCCTCTTAGCGCTTAGCATGTCCAACTGCAGTTTCTACAGAAAGAGTGTTTCAGAACGGCTCAATCAAAAGTAAGGTTCAACTCTGTTAGTTGAATGCACAGAACAGAAAGAATTTTCACAGAATGCTACTGTGTAGTTTATATTTGAATATATTCCTTTTTCCACTACTACTCTCTTAGCGCTCCGAATGTCCACTTGCATTTTCTACAGAAAGAGTGTTCAGAACTGCGCAATCAAAAGTATGGATTAACTCTGTTAGCTTAATGAACATATCAGAAATAAGTTTCACACAATGCTTCTGTGTAGTTTTTATTTGAAGATATTATTTTTCCCAGTAGAGGCCTCTTAGCGCTCAGAATGTCCAATTGCAGTTTCTACAGAAAGAGTGTTTCAGAAAGGCTCAATCAAAAGTAAGGTTCAACTCTGTTAGTTGAATGCACAGAACAGAAAGAAGTTTCATAAAATGCTTCTGTGTAGTTTATATTTGAACATATTCTTTTTTTCCAGTATTACCCACTTAGCGCTACGAATGTCCAGTTGCATTTTCTACAGACAGAGTGTTTCAAAACTGCTCAATCAAAATTATGGTTTAACTCTGTTAGCTGAATGCTCAGATCAGAAAGAAGTTTCGCAGAATGCTTCTGTGTAGTTTATATTTGAATATATTCCTTTTTCCACTACTACTCTCTTAGCGCTCCAAATGTCCAGTTGCATTTTCTACAGAAAGAGTGTTCAGATCTGCTCAATCAAAAGTATGGTTTAACTCTGTTAGCTGAATGCACAGATCAGAAAGAAGTTTCACAGAATGATTCTGTGTAGTTTATATTTGGAGACATTCCTTTTTCCACTATTACCCTCTTAGCGCTCCGAATCTCCACCTGCATTTTCTACAGAAAGAGTGTTTCAGAACGGCTCAATCAAAACTAAGGTTCAACTCTTTTAGTTGAACAAACAGAACAGAAAGAAGTTTCACACAATTCTTCTGTGTAGTTTTTATTTGTAGACATTCTTTTTCCCAATATAGGCCTCTTAGCGCTCAGAATGTCCAATTGCAGTTTCTACAGAAAGAGTGTTTCAGAACGGCTCCAACAAAAGTAAGGTTCAACTCTGTTAGTTGAATGCACAGAACAGAAAGAAGTTTCATTCAATGCTTCTGTGTAGTTTATATTTGAATATATTCTTTTTTCCACTATTACCCACTTAGCGCTACGAATGTCCAGTTGCATTTTCTACAGACAGAGTGTTTCAAAACTGCTCAATCCAAAGTATGGTTTAACTCTGTTAGCTGAATGCTCAGATCAGAAAGAAGTTTCACAGAATGCTTCTGTGTAGTTTATATTTGAATATATTCCTTTTTCCACTATTACGCTCTTAGCACTCCAAATGTCCAGTTGCATTTTCTACAGAAAGAGTGTTCAGATCTGCTCAATCAAAAGTATGGTTTAACTCTGTTAGCTGAATGCACAGATCAGAAAGAAGTTTCACCGAATGATTCTGTGTAGTTTATATTTGAAGACATTCCTTTTTCCACTATTACCCTCTTAGCGCTCCGAATCTCCACTTGCATTTTCTACAAAAAGAGTGTTTCATAACTGCTCAATCAACAATATGTTTTATCTCTGTTAACTGAATTTACAGATCAGAAATAAGTTTCACAGAATGCATCTGTGTAGTTTTTATTTGAAGATATTCTTTTTCCCAATGTAGGCCTCTTAGCGCTTAGCATGTCCAATTGCAGTTTCTACAGAAAGAGTGTTTCAGAACGGCTCAATCAAAAGTAAGGTTCAACTCTGTTAGTGGAATGCACAGAACAGAAAGTATTTTCACAGAATTCTACTGTGTAGTTTATATTTGAATATATTCCGTTTTCCACTATTACCCTCTTAGCGCTCCGAATGTCCACTTGCATTTTCTGCAGAAAGAGTGTTCAGAACTGCGCAATCAAAAGTATGGTTTAACTCTGTTAGCTTAATGAACATATCAGAAATAAGTTTCACACAATGCTTCTGTGTAGTTTTTATTTGAAGATATTATTTTTCCCAGTAGAGGCCTCTTAGCGCTCAGAATGTCCAATTGCAGTTTCTACAGAAAGAGTGTTTCAGAAAGGCTCAATCAAAAGTAAGGTTCAACTCTGTTAGTTGAATGCACAGAACAGAAAGAAGTTTCATAAAATGCTTCTGTGTAGTTTATATTTGAACATATTCTTTTTTCCAGTATTACCCACTTAGCGCTACGAATGTCCAGTTGCATTTTCTACAGACAGAGTGTTTCAAAACTGCTCAATCAAAATTATGGTTTAACTCTGTTAGCTGAATGCTCAGATCAGAAAGAAGTTTCGCAGAATGCTTCTGTGTAGTTTATATTTGAATATATTCCTTTTTCCACTACTACTCTCTTAGCGCTCCAAATGTCCAGTTGCATTTTCTACAGAAAGAGTGTTCAGATCTGCTCAATCAAAAGTATGGTTTAACTCTGTTAGCTGAATGCACAGATCAGAAAGAAGTTTCACAGAATGATTCTGTGTAGTTTATATTTGGAGACATTCCTTTTTCCACTATTACCCTCTTAGCGCTCCGAATCTCCACCTGCATTTTCTACAGAAAGAGTGTTTCAGAACGGCTCAATCAAAACTAAGGTTCAACTCTTTTAGTTGAACAAACAGAACAGAAAGAAGTTTCACACAATTCTTCTGTGTAGTTTTTATTTGTAGACATTCTTTTTCCCAATATAGGCCTCTTAGCGCTCAGAATGTCCAATTGCAGTTTCTACAGAAAGAGTGTTTCAGAACGGCTCCAACAAAAGTAAGGTTCAACTCTGTTAGTTGAATGCACAGAACAGAAAGAAGTTTCATTCAATGCTTCTGTGTAGTTTATATTTGAATATATTCTTTTTTCCACTATTACCCACTTAGCGCTACGAATGTCCAGTTGCATTTTCTACAGACAGAGTGTTTCAAAACTGCTCAATCCAAAGTATGGTTTAACTCTGTTAGCTGAATGCTCAGATCAGAAAGAAGTTTCACAGAATGCTTCTGTGTAGTTTATATTTGAATATATTCCTTTTTCCACTATTACGCTCTTAGCGCTCCAAATGTCCAGTTGCATTTTCTACAGAAAGAGTGTTCAGATCTGCTCAATCAAAAGTATGGTTTAACTCTGTTAGCTGAATGCACAGATCAGAAAGAAGTTTCACCGAATGATTCTGTGTAGTTTATATTTGAAGACATTCCTTTTTCCACTATTACCCTCTTAGCGCTCCGAATCTCCACTTGCATTTTCTACAAAAAGAGTGTTTCATAACTGCTCAATCAACAATATGTTTTATCTCTGTTAACTGAATTTACAGATCAGAAATAAGTTTCACAGAATGCATCTGTGTAGTTTTTATTTGAAGATATTCTTTTTCCCAATGTAGGCCTCTTAGCGCTTAGCATGTCCAATTGCAGTTTCTACAGAAAGAGTGTTTCAGAACGGCTCAATCAAAAGTAAGGTTCAACTCTGTTAGTTGAATGCACAGAACAGAAAGTATTTTCACAGAATTCTACTGTGTAGTTTATATTTGAATATATTCCGTTTTCCACTATTACCCTCTTAGCGCTCCGAATGTCCACTTGCATTTTCTGCAGAAAGAGTGTTCAGAACTGCGCAATCAAAATTATGGTTTAACTCTGTTTGCTTAATGAACATATCAGAAATAAGTTTCACACAATGCTTCTGTGTAGTTTTTATTTGAAGATATTATTTTTCCCAATATAGGCCTCTTAGCGCTCAGAATGTCCAATTGCAGTTTCTACAGAAAGAGTGTTTCAGAAAGGCTCAATCAAAAGTAAGGTTCAACTCTGTTAGTTGAATGCACAGAACAGAAAGAAGTTTCATACAATACTTCTGTGTAGTTTATATTTGAACATATTCTTTTTTCCACTATTACCCACTTAGCGCTACGAATGTCCAGTTGCATTTTCTACAGACAGAGTGTTTCAAAACTGCTCAATCAAAAGTATGGTTTAACTCTGTTAGCTGAATGCTCAGATCAGAAAGAAGTTTCGCAGAATGCTTCTGTGTAGTTTATATTTGAATATATTCCTTTTTCCACTACTACTCTCTTAGCGCTCCAAATGTCCAGTTGCATTTTCTACAGAAAGAGTGTTCAGATCTACTCAATCAAAAGTATGGTTTAACTCTGTTAGCTGAATGCACAGATCAGAAAGAAGTTTCACAGAATGATTCTGTGTAGTTTATATTTGGAGACATTCCTTTTTCCACTATTACCCTCTTAGCGCTCCGAATCTCCACTTGCATTTTCTACAGAAAGAGTGTTTCAGAACGGCTCAATCAAAACTAAGGTTCAACTCTTTTAGTTGAACAAACAGAATAGAAAGAAGTTTCACACAATTCTTCTGTGTAGTTTTTATTTGTAGACATTCTTTTTCCCAATATAGGCCTCTTAGCGCTCAGAATGTCCAATTGCAGTTTCTACAGAAAGAGTGTTTCAGAACGGTTCAATCAAAAGTAAGGTTCAACTCTGTTAGTTGAATGCACAGAACAGAAAGAAGTTTCATACAATGCTTCTGTGTAGTTTATATTTGAACATATTCTTTTTTCCACTATTACCCACTTAGCGCTACGAATGTCCAGTTGCATTTTCTACAGACAGAGTGTTTCAAAACTGCTCAATCAAAAGTATGGTTTAACTCTGTTAGCTGAATGCTCAGATCAGAAAGAAGTTTCACAGAATGCTTCTGTGTAGTTTATATTTGAATATATTCCTTTTTCCACTACTACGCTCTTAGCGCTCCAAATGTCCAGTTGCATTTTCTACAGAAAGAGTGTTCAGATCTGCTCAGTCAAAAGTATGGTTTAACTCTGTTAGCTGAATGCACAGATCAGAAAGAAGTTTCACAGAATGATTCTGTGTAGTTTATATTTGGAGACATTCCTTTTTCCACTATTACCCTCTTAGCGCTCCGAATCTCCACCTGCATTTTCTACAGAAAGAGTGTTTCAGAACGGCTCAATCAAAACTAAGGTTCAACTCTTTTAGTTGAACAAACAGAACAGAAAGAAGTTTCACACAATTCTTCTGTGTAGTTTTTATTTGTAGACATTCTTTTTCCCAATATAGGCCTCTTAGCGCTCAGAATGTCCAATTGCAGTTTCTACAGAAAGAGTGTTTCAGAACGGCTCCAACAAAAGTAAGGTTCAACTCTGTTAGTTGAATGCACAGAACAGAAAGAAGTTTCATTCAATGCTTCTGTGTAGTTTATATTTGAATATATTCTTTTTTCCACTATTACCCACTTAGCGCTACGAATGTCCAGTTGCATTTTCTACAGACAGAGTGTTTCAAAACTGCTCAATCCAAAGTATGGTTTAACTCTGTTAGCTGAATGCTCAGATCAGAAAGAAGTTTCACAGAATGCTTCTGTGTAGTTTATATTTGAATATATTCCTTTTTCCACTATTACGCTCTTAGCGCTCCAAATGTCCAGTTGCATTTTCTACAGAAAGAGTGTTCAGATCTGCTCAATCAAAAGTATGGTTTAACTCTGTTAGCTGAATGCACAGATCAGAAAGAAGTTTCACCGAATGATTCTGTGTAGTTTATATTTGAAGACATTCCTTTTTCCACTATTACCCTCTTAGCGCTCCGAATCTCCACTTGCATTTTCTACAAAAAGAGTGTTTCATAACTGCTCAATCAAAAATATGTTTTATCTCTGTTAACTGAATTTACAGATCAGAAATAAGTTTCACAGAATGCATCTGTGTAGTTTTTATTTGAAGATATTCTTTTTCCCAATGTAGGCCTCTTAGCGCTTAGCATGTCCAATTGCAGTTTCTACAGAAAGAGTGTTTCAGAACGGCTCAATCAAAAGTAAGGTTCAAATCTGTTAGTTGAATGCACAGAACAGAAAGAATTTTCACAGAATGCTACTGTGTAGTTTATATTTGAATATATTCCGTTTTCCAGTATTACCCTCTTAGCGCTCCGAATGTCCACTTGCATTTTCTGCAGAAAGAGTGTTCAGAACTGCGCAATCAAAAGTATGGTTTAACTCTGTTAGCTTAATGAACATATCAGAAATAAGTTTCACACAATGCTTCTGTGTAGTTTTTATTTGAAGATATTATTTTTCCCAATATAGGCCTCTTAGCGCTCAGAATGTCCAATTGCAGTTTCTACAGAAAGAGTGTTTCAGAAAGGCTCAATCAAAAGTAAGGTTCAACTCTGTTAGTTGAATGCACAGAACAGAAAGAAGTTTCATACAATGTTTCTGTGTAGTTTATATTTGAACATATTCTTTTTTCCACTATTACCCACTTAGCGCTACGAATGTCCAGTTGCATTTTCTACAGACAGAGTGTTTCAAAACTGCTCAATCAAAAGTATGGTTTAATTCTGTTAGCTGAATTCTCAGATCAGAAAGAAGTTTCGCAGAATGCTTCTGTGTAGTTTATATTTGAATATATTCCTTTTTCCACTACTACTCTCTTAGCGCTCCAAATGTCCAGTTGCATTTTCTACAGAAAGAGTGTTCAGATCTGCTCAATCAAAAGTATGGTTTAACTCTGTTAGCTGAATGCACAGATCAGAAAGAAGTTTCACAGAATGATTCTGTGTAGTTTATATTTGGAGACATTCCTTTTTCCACTATTACCCTCTTAGCGCTCGGAATCTCCACTTGCATTTTCTACAGAAAGAGTGTTTCAGAACGGCTCAATCAAAACTAAGGTTCAACTCTTTTAGTTGAACAAACAGAACAGAAAGAAGTTTCACACAATTGTTCTGTGTAGTTTTTATTTGTAGACATTCTTTTTCCCAATATAGGCCTCTTAGCGCTCAGAATGTCCAATTGCAGTTTCTACAGAAAGAGTGTTTCAGAACGGCTCAATCAAAAGTAAGGTTCAACTCTGTTAGTTGAATGCACAGAACAGAAAGAAGTTTCATACAATGCTTCTGTGTAGTTTATATTTGAACATATTCTTTTTTCCACTATTACCCACTTAGCGCTACGAATGTCCAGTTGCATTTTCTACAGACAGAGTGTTTCAAAACTGCTCAATCAAAAGTATGGTTTAACTCTGTTAGCTGAATGCTCAGATCAGAAAGAAGTTTCACAGAATGCTTCTGTGTAGTTTATATTTGAATATATTCCTTTTTCCACTACTACGCTCTTAGCGCTCCAAACGTCCAGTTGCATTTTCTACAGAAAGAGTGTTCAGATCTGCTCAGTCAAAAGTATGGTTTAACTCTGTTAGCTGAATGCACAGATCAGAAAGAAGTTTCACAGAATGATTCTGTGTAGTTTATATTTGGAGACATTCCTTTTTCCACTATTACCCTCTTAGCGCTCCGAATCTCCACTTGCATTTTCTACAGAAAGAGTGTTTCAGAACGGCTCAATCAAAACTAAGGTTCAACTCTTTTAGTTGAACAAACAGAACAGAAAGAAGTTTCACACAATTCTTCTGTGTAGTTTTTATTTGTAGACATTCTTTTTCCCAATATAGGCCTCTTAGCGCTCAGAATGTCCAATTGCAGTTTCTACAGAAAGAGTGTTTCAGAACGGCTCAATCAAAAGTAAGGTTCAACTCTGTTAGTTGAATGCACAGAACAGAAAGAAATTTCATACAATGCTTCTGTGTAGTTTATATTTGAACATATTCTTTTTTCCACTATTACCCACTTAGCGCTACGAATGTCCAGTTGCATTTTCTACAGACAGAGTGTTTCAAAACTGCTCAATCAAATATATGGTTTAACTCTGTTAGCTGAATGCTCAGATCAGAAAGAAGTTTCACAGAATGCTTCTGTGTAGTTTATATTTGAATATATTCCTTTTTCCACTACTACGCTCTTAGCGCTCCAAATGTCCAGTTGCATTTTCTACAGAAAGAGTGTTCAGATCTGCTCAATCAAAAGTATGGTTTAACTCTGTTAGCTGAATGCACAGATCAGAAAGAAGTTTCACCGAATGATTCTGTGTAGTTTATATTTGAAGACATTCCTTTTTCCACTATTACCCCCTTAGCGCTCCGAATCTCCACTTGCATTTTCTACAAAAAGAGTGTTTCATAACTGCTCAATCAAAAATATGTTTTATCTCTGTTAACTGAATTTACAGATCAGAAATAAGTTTCACAGAATGCATCTGTGTAGTTTTTATTTGAAGATATTCTTTTTCCCAATGTAGGCCTCTTAGCGCTTAGCATGTCCAATTGCAGTTTCTACAGAAAGAGTGTTTCAGAATGGCTCAATCTAAAGTAAGGTTCAAATCTGTTAGTTGAATGCACAGAACAGAAAGCCTTTTCACAGAATGCTACTGTGTAGTTTATATTTGAATATATTCCTTTTTCCATTATTACCCTCTTAGCGCTCCGAATGTCCACTTGCATTTTCTGCAGAAAGAGTGTTCAGAACTGCGCAATCATAAGTATGGTTTAACTCTGTTAGCTTAATGAACATATCAGAAATAAGTTTCACACAATGCTTCTGTGTAGTTTTTATTTGAAGATATTATTTTTCCCAATATAGGCCTCTTAGCGCTCAGAATGTCCAATTGCAGTTTCTACAGAAAGAGTGTTTCAGAAAGGCTCAATCAAAAGTAAGGTTCAACTCTGTTAGTTGAATGCACAGAACAGAAAGAAGTTTCATACAATGTTTCTGTGTAGTTTTTATTTGAACATATTCTTTTTTCCACTATTACCCACTTAGCGCTACGAATGTCCAGTTGCATTTTTTGCAGACAGAGTGCTTCAAAACTGCTCAATCAAATGTATGGTTTAACTCTGTTAGCGGAATGCTCAGATCAGAAAGAAGCTTCACAGAATGCTTCTGTGTAGTTTATATTTGAATATATTCCTTTTTCCACTACTACTCTCTTAGCGCTCCAAATGTCCAGTTGCATTTTCTACAGAAAGAGTGTTCAGATCTGCTCAATCAAAAGTATGGTTTAACTCTGTTAGCTGAATGCACAGATCAGAAAGAAGTTTCACAGAATGATTCTGTGTAGTTTATATTTGGAGACATTCCTTTTTCCACTATTACCCTCTTAGCGCTCCGAATCTCCACCTGCATTTTCTACAGAAAGAGTGTTTCAGAACGGCTCAATCAAAACTAAGGTTCAACTCTTTTAGTTGAACAAACAGAACAGAAGGAAGTTTCACACAATTCTTCTGTGTAGTTTTTATTTGTAGACATTCTTTTTCCCAATATAGGCCTCTTAGCGCTCAGAATGTCCAATTGCAGTTTCTACAGAAAGAGTGTTTCAGAACGGCTCCAACAAAAGTAAGGTTCAACTCTGTTAGTTGAATGCACAGAACAGAAAGAAGTTTCATTCAATGCTTCTGTGTAGTTTATATTTGAATATATTCTTTTTTCCACTATTACCCACTTAGCGCTACGAATGTCCAGTTGCATTTTCTACAGACAGAGTGTTTCAAAACTGCTCAATCAAAAGTATGGTTTAACTCTGTTAGCTGAATGCTCAGATCAGAAAGAAGTTTCACAGAATGCTTCTGTGTAGTTTATATTTGAATATATTCCTTTTTCCACTACTACGCTCTTAGCGCTCCAAATGTCCAGTTGCATTTTCTACAGAAAGAGTGTTCAGATCTGCTCAGTCAAAAGTATGGTTTAACTCTGTTAGCTGAATGCACAGATCAGAAAGAAGTTTCACAGAATGATTCTGTGTAGTTTATATTTGGAGACATTCCTTTTTCCACTATTACCCTCTTAGCGCTCCGAATCTCCACTTGCATTTTCTACAGAAAGAGTGTTTCAGAACGGCTCAATCAAAACTAAGGTTCAACTCTTTTAGTTGAACAAACAGAACAGAAAGAAGTTTCACACAATTCTTCTGTGTAGTTTTTATTTGTAGACATTCTTTTTCCCAATATAGGCCTCTTAGCGCTCAGAATGTCCAATTGCAGTTTCTACAGAAAGAGTGTTTCAGAACGGCTCAATCAAAAGTAAGGTTCAACTCTGTTATTTGAATGCACAGAACAGAAAGAAATTTCATACAATGCTTCTGTGTAGTTTATATTTGAACATATTCTTTTTTCCACTATTACCCACTTAGCGCTACGAATGTCCAGTTGCATTTTCTACAGACAGAGTGTTTCAAAACTGCTCAATCAAATGTATGGTTTAACTCTGTTAGCTGAATGCTCAGATCAGAAAGAAGTTTCACAGAATGCTTCTGTGTAGTTTATATTTGAATATATTCCTTTTTCCACTACTACGCTCTTAGCGCTCCAAATGTCCAGTTGCATTTTCTACAGAAAGAGTGTTCAGATCTGCTCAATCAAAAGTATGGTTTAACTCTGTTAGCTGAATGCACAGATCAGAAAGAAGTTTCACCGAATGATTCTGTGTAGTTTATATTTGAAGACATTCCTTTTTCCACTATTACCCCCTTAGCGCTCCGAATCTCCACTTGCATTTTCTACAAAAAGAGTGTTTCATAACTGCTCAATCAAAAATATGTTTTATCTCTGTTAACTGAATTTACAGATCAGAAATAAGTTTCACAGAATGCATCTGTGTAGTTTTTATTTGAAGATATTCTTTTTCCCAATGTAGGCCTCTTAGCGCTTAGCATGTCCAATTGCAGTTTCTACAGAAAGAGTGTTTCAGAATGGCTCAATCAAAAGTAAGGTTCAAATCTGTTAGTTGAATGCACAGAACAGAAAGACTTTTCACAGAATGCTACTGTGTAGTTTATATTTGAATATATTCCTTTTTCCATTATTACCCTCTTAGCGCTCCGAATGTCCACTTGCATTTTCTGCAGAAAGAGTGTTCAGAACTGCGCAAGCATAAGTATGGTTTAACTCTGTTAGCTTAATGAACATATCAGAAATAAGTTTCACACAATGCTTCTGTGTAGTTTTTATTTGAAGATATTATTTTTCCCAATATAGGCCTCTTAGCGCTCAGAATGTCCAATTGCAGTTTCTACAGAAAGAGTGTTTCAGAAAGGCTCAATCAAAAGTAAGGTTCAACTCTGTTAGTTGAATGCACAGAACAGAAAGAAGTTTCATACAATGTTTCTGTGTAGTTTATATTTGAACATATTCTTTTTTCCACTATTACCCACTTAGCGCTACGAATGTCCAGTTGCATTTTTTGCAGACAGAGTGTTTCAAAACTGCTCAATCAAAAGTATGGTTTAACTCTGTTAGCGGAATGCTCAGATCAGAAAGAAGTTTCACAGAATGCTTCTGTGTAGTTTATATTTGAATATATTCCTTTTTCCACTACTACTCTCTTAGCGCTCCAAATGTCCAGTTGCATTTTCTACAGAAAGAGTGTTCAGATCTGCTCAATCAAAAGTATGGTTTAACTCTGTTAGCTGAATGCACAGATCAGAAAGAAGTTTCACAGAATGATTCTGTGTAGTTTATATTTGGAGACATTCCTTTTTCCACTATTACCCTCTTAGCGCTCCGAATCTCCACCTGCATTTTCTACAGAAAGAGTGTTTCAGAACGGCTCAATCAAAACTAAGGTTCAACTCTTTTAGTTGAACAAACAGAACAGAAGGAAGTTTCACACAATTCTTCTGTGTAGTTTTTATTTGTAGACATTCTTTTTCCCAATATAGGCCTCTTAGCGCTCAGAATGTCCAATTGCAGTTTCTACAGAAAGAGTGTTTCAGAACGGCTCCAACAAAAGTAAGGTTCAACTCTGTTAGTTGAATGCACAGAACAGAAAGAAGTTTCATTCAATGCTTCTGTGTAGTTTATATTTGAATATATTCTTTTTTCCACTATTACCCACTTAGCGCTACGAATGTCCAGTTGCATTTTCTACAGACAGAGTGTTTCAAAACTGCTCAATCCAAAGTATGGTTTAACTCTGTTAGCTGAATGCTCAGATCAGAAAGAAGTTTCACAGAATGCTTCTGTGTAGTTTATATTTGAATATATTCCTTTTTCCACTATTATGCTCTTAGCGCTCCAAATGTCCAGTTGCATTTTCTACAGAAAGAGTGTTCAGATCTGCTCAATCAAAAGTATGGTTTAACTCTGTTAGCTGAATGCACAGATCAGAAAGAAGTTTCACCGAATGATTCTCTGTAGTTTATATTTGAAGACATTCCTTTTTCCACTATTACCCTCTTAGCGCTCCGAGTCTCCACTTGCATTTTCTACAAAAAGAGTGTTTCATAACTGCTCAATCAAAAATATGTTTTATCTCTGTTAACTGAATTTACAGATCAGAAATAAGTTTCACAGAATGCATCTGTGTAGTTTTTATTTGAAGATATTCTTTTTCCCAATGTAGGCCTCTTAGCGCTTAGCATGTCCAATTGCAGTTTCTACAGAAAGAGTGTTTCAGAACGGCTCAATCAAAAGTAAGGTTCAACTCTGTTAGTTGAATGCACAGAACAGAAAGAATTTTCACAGAATGCTACTGTGTAGTTTATATTTGAATATATTCCGTTTTCCACTATTACCCTCTTAGCGCTCCGAATGTCCACTTGCATTTTCTGCAGAAAGAGTGTTCAGAACTGCGCAATCAAAAGTATGGTTTAACTCTGTTAGCTTAATGAACATATCAGAAATAAGTTTCACACAATGCTTCTGTGTAGTTTTTATTTGAAGATATTATTTTTCCCAATATAGGCCTCTTAGCGCTCAGAATGTCCAATTGCAGTTTCTACAGAAAGAGTGTTTCAGAAAGGCTCAATCAAAAGTAAGGTTCAACTCTGTTAGTTGAATGCACAGAACAGAAAGAAGTTTCATACAATGCTTCTGTGTAGTTTATATTTGAACATATTCTTTTTTCCACTATTACCCACTTAGCGCTACGAATGTCCAGTTGCATTTTCTACAGACAGAGTGTTTCAAAACTGCTCAATCAAAAGTATGGTTTAACTCTGTTAGCTGAATGCTCAGATCAGAAATAAGTTTCGCAGAATGCTTCTGTGTAGTTTATATTTGAATATATTCCTTTTTCCACTACTACTCTCTTAGCGCTCCAAATGTCCAGTTGCATTTTCTACAGAAAGAGTGTTCAGATCTGCTCAATCAAAAGTATGGTTTAACTCTGTTAGCTGAATGCACAGATCAGAAAGAAGTTTCACAGAATGATTCTGTGTAGTTTATATTTGGAGACATTCCTTTTTCCACTATTACCCTCTTAGCGCTCGGAATCTCCACTTGCATTTTCTACAGAAAGATTGTTTCAGAACGGCACAATCAAAACTAAGGTTCAACTCTTTTATTTGAACAAACAGAACAGAAAGTAGTTTCACACTATTCTTCTGTGTAGTTTTTATTTGTAGACATTCTTTTTCCCAATATAGGCCTCTTAGCGCTCAGAATGTCCAATTGCAGTTTCTACAGAAAGAGTGTTTCAGAACGGCTCACTCAAAAGTAAGGTTCAACTCTGTTAGTTGAATGCACAGAACAGAAAGAAGTTTCATACAATGCTTCTGTGTACTTTATATTTGAACATATTATTTTTTCCACTATTACCCACTTAGCGCTACGAATGTCCAGTTGCATTTTCTACAGACAGAGTGTTTCAAAACTGCTCAATCAAAAGTATGGTTTAACTCTGTTAGCTGAATGCTAAGATCAGAAAGAAGTTTCACAGAATGCTTCTGTGTAGTTTATATTTGAATATAATCCTTTTTCCACTACTACGCTCTTAGCGCTCCAAATGTCCAGTTGCATTTTCTACAGAAAGAGTGTTCAGATCTGCTCAATCAAAAGTATGGTTTAACTGTGTTAGCTGAATGCACAGATCAGAAAGAAGTTTCACCGAATGATTCTGTGTAGTTTATATTTGAAGACATTCCTTTTTCCACTATTACCCTCTTAGCGCTCCGAATCTCCACTTGCATTTTCTACAAAAAGAGTGTTTCATAACTGCTCAATCAAAAATATGTTTTATCTCTGTTAACTGAATTTACAGATCAGAAATAAGTTTCACAGAATGCATCTGTGTAGTTTTTATTTGAAGATATTCTTTTTCCCAATGTAGGCCTCTTAGCGCTTAGCATGTCCAACTGCAGTTTCTACAGAAAGAGTGTTTCAGAACGGCTCAATCAAAAGTAAGGTTCAACTCTGTTAGTTGAATGCACAGAACAGAAAGAATTTTCACAGAATGCTACTGTGTAGTTTATATTTGAATATATTCCTTTTTCCACTATTACCCTCTTAGCGCTCCGAATGTCCACTTGCATTTTCTACAGAAAGAGTGTTCAGAACTGCGCAATCAAAAGTATGGTTTAACTCTGTTAGCTTAATGAACATATCAGAAATAAGTTTCACACAATGCTTCTGTGTAGTTTTTATTTGAAGATATTATTTTTCCCAGTAGAGGCCTCTTAGCGCTCAGAATGTCCAATTGCAGTTTCTACAGAAAGAGTGTTTCAGAAAGGCTCAATCAAAAGTAAGGTTCAACTCTGTTAGTTGAATGCACAGAACAGAAAGAAGTTTCATAAAATGCTTCTGTGTAGTTTATATTTGAACATATTTTTTTTCCAGTATTACCCACTTAGCGCTACGAATGTCCAGTTGCATTTTCTACAGACAGAGTGTTTCAAAACTGCTCAATCAAAATTATGGTTTAACTCTGTTAGCTGAATGCTCAGATCAGAAAGAAGTTTCGCAGAATGCTTCTGTGTAGTTTATATTTGAATATATTCCTTTTTCCACTACTAATCTCTTAGCGCTCCAAATGTCCAGTTGCATTTTCTACAGAAAGAGTGTTCAGATCTGCTCAATCAAAAGTATGGTTTAACTCTGTTAGCTGAATGCACAGATCAGAAAGAAGTTTCAGAGAATGATTCTGTGTAGTTTATATTTGGAGACATTCCTTTTTCCACTATTATCCTCTTAGCGCTCAGAATCTCCACTTGCATTTTCTACAGAAAGAGTGTTTCAGAACGGCTCAATCAAAACTAAGGTTCAACTCTTTTAGTTGAACAAACAGAACAGAAAGAAGTTTCACACAATTCTTCTGTGTAGTTTTTATTTGTAGACATTCTTTTTCCCAATATAGGCCTCTTAGCGCTCAGAATGTCCAATTGCAGCTTCTACAGAAAGAGTGTTTCAGAACGGCTCAATCAAAAGTAAGGTTCAACTCTGTTAGTTGAATGCACAGAACAGAAAGAAGTTTCATACAATGCTTCTGTGTAGTTTATATTTGAACATATTCTTTTTTCCACTATTACCCACTTAGTGCTACGAATGTCCAGTTGCATTTTCTACAGAAAGAGTGTTCAGATCTGCTCAATCAAAAGTATGGTTTAACTCTGTTAGCTGAATGCACAGATCAGAAAGAAGATTCACCGAATGTTTCTGTGTAGTTTATATTTGAATATATTCCTTTTTCCACTACTACTCTCTTAGCGCTCCAAATGTCCAGTTGCATTTTCTACAGAAAGAGTGTTCAGATCTGCTCAATCAAAAGTATGGTTTAACTCTGTTAGCTGAATGCACAGATCAGAAAGAAGTTTCACAGAATGATTCTGTGTAGTTTATATTTGGAGACATTCCTTTTTCCACTATTACCCTCTTAGCGCTCCGAATCTCCACCTGCATTTTCTACAGAAAGAGTGTTTCAGAACGGCTCAATCAAAACTAAGGTTCAACTCTTTTAGTTGAACAAACAGAACAGAAGGAAGTTTCACACAATTCTTCTGTGTAGTTTTTATTTGTAGACATTCTTTTTCCCAATATAGGCCTCTTAGCGCTCAGAATGTCCAATTGCAGTTTCTACAGAAAGAGTGTTTCAGAACGGCTCCAACAAAAGTAAGGTTCAACTCTGTTAGTTGAATGCACAGAACAGAAAGAAGTTTCATTCAATGCTTCTGTGTAGTTTATATTTGAATATATTCTTTTTTCCACTATTACCCACTTGGCGCTACGAATGTCCAGTTGCATTTTCTACAGACAGAGTGTTTCAAAACTGCTCAATCCAAAGTATGGTTTAACTCTGTTAGCTGAATGCTCAGATCAGAAAGAAGTTTCACAGAATGCTTCTGTGTAGTTTATATTTGAATATATTTCTTTTTCCACTATTACGCTCTTAGCGCTCCAAATGTCCAGTTGCATTTTCTACAGAAAGAGTGTTCAGATCTGCTCAATCAAAAGTATGGTTTAACTCTGTTAGCTGAATGCACAGATCAGAAAGAAGTTTCACCGAATTATTCTGTGTAGTTTATATTTGAAGACATTCCTTTTTCCACTATTACCCTCTTAGCGCTCCGAGTCTCCACTTGCATTTTCTACAAAAAGAGTGTTTCATAACTGCTCAATCAAAAATATGTTTTATCTCTGTTAACTGAATTTACAGATCAGAAATAAGTTTCACAGAATGCATCTGTGTAGTTTTTATTTGAAGATATTCTTTTTCCCAATGTAGGCCTCTTAGCGCTTAGCATGTCCAATTGCAGTTTCTACAGAAAGAGTGTTTCAGAACGGCTCAATCAAAAGTAAGGTTCAACTCTGTTAGTTGAATGCACAGAACAGAAAGAATTTTCACAGAATGCTACTGTGTAGTTTATATTTGAATATATTCCGTTTTCCACTATTACCCTCTTAGCGCTCCGAATTTCCACTTGCATTTTCTGCAGAAAAGAGTGTTCAGAACTGCGCAATCAAAAGTATGGTTTAACTCTGTTAGCTTAATGAACATATCAGAAATAAGTTTCACACAATGCTTCTGTGTAGTTTTTATTTGAAGATATTATTTTTCCCAGTAGAGGCCTCTTAGCGCTCAGAATGTCCAATTGCAGTTTCTACAGAAAGAGTGTTTCAGAAAGGCTCAATCAAAAGTAAGGTTCAACTCTGTTAGTTGAATGCACAGAACAGAAAGAAGCTTCATAAAATGCTTCTGTGTAGTTTATATTTGAACATATTTTTTTTCCAGTATTACCCACTTAGCGCTACGAATGTCCAGTTGCATTTTCTACAGACAGAGTGTTTCAAAACTGCTCAATCAAAATTATGGTTTAACTCTGTTAGCTGAATGCTCAGATCAGAAAGAAGTTTCGCAGAATGCTTCTGTGTAGTTTATATTTGAATATATTCCTTTTTCCACTACTACTCTCTTAGCGCTCCAAATGTCCAGTTGCATTTTCTACAGAAAGAGTGTTCAGATCTGCTCAATCAAAAGTATGGTTTAACTCTGTTAGCTGAATGCACAGATCAGAAAGAAGTTTCAGAGAATGATTCTGTGTAGTTTATATTTGGAGACATTCCTTTTTCCACTATTATCCTCTTAGCGCTCAGAATCTCCACTTGCATTTTCTACAGAAAGAGTGTTTCAGAACGGCTCATTCAAAACTAAGGTTCAACTCTTTTAGTTGAACAAACAGAACAGAAAGAAGTTTCACACAATTCTTCTGTGTAGTTTTTATTTGTAGACATTCTTTTTCCCAATATAGGCCTCTTAGCGCTCAGAATGTCCAATTGCAGCTTCTACAGAAAGAGTGTTTCAGAACGGCTCAATCAAAAGTAAGGTTCAACTCTGTTAGTTGAATGCACAGAACAGAAAGAAGTTTCATACAATGCTTCTGTGTAGTTTATATTTGAACATATTCTTTTTTCCACTATTACCCACTTAGCGCTACGAATGTCCAGTTGCATTTTCTACAGAAAGAGTGTTCAGATCTGCTCAATCAAAAGTATGGTTTAACTCTGTTAGCTGAATGCACAGATCAGAAAGAAGATTCACCGAATGTTTCTGTGTAGTTTATATTTGAAGACATTCCTTTTTCCACTATTACCCTCTTAGCGCTCCGAATCTCCACTTGCATTTTCTGCAAAAAGAGTGTTTCATAACTGCTCAATCAAAAATATGTTTTATCTCTGTTAACTGAATTTACAGATCAGAAATAAGTTTCACAGAATGCATCTGTGTAGTTTTTATTTGAAGATATTCTTTTTCCCAATGTAGGCCTCTTAGCGCTTAGCATGTCCAATTGCAGTTTCTACAGAAAGAGTGTTTCAGAACGGCTCAATCAAAAGTAAGGTTCAACTCTGTTAGTTGAATGCACAGAACAGAAAGAATTTTCACAGAATGCTACTGTGTAGTTTATATTTGAATATATTCCTTTTTCCACTATTACCCTCTTAGCGCTCCGAATGTCCACTTGCATTTTCTACAGAAAGAGTGTTCAGAACTGTGCAATCAAAAGTATGGTTTAACTCTGTTAGCTTAATGAACATATCAGAAATAAGTTTCACACAATGCTTCTGTGTAGTTTTTATTTGAAGATATTATTTTTCCCAATATAGGCCTCTTAGCGCTCAGAATGTCCAATTGCAGTTTCTACAGAAAGAGTGTTTCAGAAAGGCTCAATCAAAAGTAAGGTTCAACTCTGTTAGTTGAATGCACAGAACAGAAAGAAGTTTCATACAATGTTTCTGTGTAGTTTATATTTGAACATATTCTTTTTTCCACTATTACCCACTTAGCGCTACGAATGTCCAGTTGCATTTTTTGCAGACAGAGTGTTTCAAAACTGCTCAATCAAAAGTATGGTTTAACTCTGTTAGCGGAATGCTCAGATCAGAAAGAAGTTTCACAGAATGCTTCTGTGTAGTTTATATTTGAATATATTCCTTTTTCCACTACTACTCTCTTAGCGCTCCAAATGTCCAGTTGCATTTTCTACAGAAAGAGTGTTCAGATCTGCTCAATCAAAAGTATGGTTTAACTCTGTTAGCTGAATGCACAGATCAGAAAGAAGTTTCACAGAATGATTCTGTGTAGTTTATATTTGGAGACATTCCTTTTTCCACTATTACCCTCTTAGCGCTCCGAATCTCCACCTGCATTTTCTACAGAAAGAGTGTTTCAGAACGGCTCAATCAAAACTAAGGTTCAACTCTTTTAGTTGAACAAACAGAACAGAAGGAAGTTTCACACAATTCTTCTGTGTAGTTTTTATTTGTAGACATTCTTTTTCCCAATATAGGCCTCTTAGCGCTCAGAATGTCCAATTGCAGTTTCTACAGAAAGAGTGTTTCAGAACGGCTCCAACAAAAGTAAGGTTCAACTCTGTTAGTTGAATGCACAGAACAGAAAGAAGTTTCATTCAATGCTTCTGTGTAGTTTATATTTGAATATATTCTTTTTTCCACTATTACCCACTTAGCGCTACGAATGTCCAGTTGCATTTTCTACAGACAGAGTGTTTCAAAACTGCTCAATCCAAAGTATGGTTTAACTCTGTTAGCTGAATGCTCAGATCAGAAAGAAGTTTCACAGAATGCTTCTGTGTAGTTTATATTTGAATATATTCCTTTTTCCACTATTACGCTCTTAGCGCTCCAAATGTCCAGTTGCATTTTCTACAGAAAGAGTGTTCAGATCTGCTCAATCAAAAGTATGGTTTAACTCTGTTAGCTGAATGCACAGATCAGAAAGAAGTTTCACCGAATGATTCTGTGTAGTTTATATTTGAAGACATTCCTTTTTCCACTATTACCCTCTTAGCGCTCCGAGTCTCCACTTGCATTTTCTACAAAAAGAGTGTTTCATAACTGCTCAATCAAAAATATGTTTTATCTCTGTTAACTGAATTTACAGATCAGAAATAAGTTTCACAGAATGCATCTGTGTAGTTTTTATTTGAAGATATTCTTTTTCCCAATGTAGGCCTCTTAGCGCTTAGCATGTCCAATTGCAGTTTCTACAGAAAGAGTGTTTCAGAACGGCTCAATCAAAAGTAAGGTTCAACTCTGTTAGTTGAATGCACAGAACAGAAAGAATTTTCACAGAATGCTACTGTGTAGTTTATATTTGAATATATTCCTTTTTCCACTATTACCCTCTTAGCGCTCCGAATGTCCACTTGCATTTTCTACAGAAAGAGTGTTCAGAACTGTGCAATCAAAAGTATGGTTTAACTCTGTTAGCTTAATGAACATATCAGAAATAAGTTTCACACAATGCTTCTGTGTAGTTTTTATTTGAAGATATTATTTTTCCCAATATAGGCCTCTTAGCGCTCAGAATGTCCAATTGCAGTTTCTACAGAAAGAGTGTTTCAGAAAGGCTCAATCAAAAGTAAGGTTCAACTCTGTTAGTTGAATGCACAGAACAGAAAGAAGTTTCATACAATGTTTCTGTGTAGTTTATATTTGAACATATTCTTTTTTCCACTATTACCCACTTAGCGCTACGAATGTCCAGTTGCATTTTTTGCAGACAGAGTGTTTCAAAACTGCTCAATCAAAAGTATGGTTTAACTCTGTTAGCGGAATGCTCAGATCAGAAAGAAGTTTCACAGAATGCTTCTGTGTAGTTTATATTTGAATATATTCCTTTTTCCACTACTACTCTCTTAGCGCTCCAAATGTCCAGTTGCATTTTCTACAGAAAGAGTGTTCAGATCTGCTCAATCAAAAGTATGGTTTAACTCTGTTAGCTGAATGCACAGATCAGAAAGAAGTTTCACCGAATGATTCTGTGTAGTTTATATTTGGAGACATTCCTTTTTCCACTATTACCCTCTTAGCGCTCCGAATCTCCACCTGCATTTTCTACAGAAAGAGTGTTTCAGAACGGCTCAATCAAAACTAAGGTTCAACTCTTTTAGTTGAACAAACAGAACAGAAGGAAGTTTCACACAATTCTTCTGTGTAGTTTTTATTTGTAGACATTCTTTTTCCCAATATAGGCCTCTTAGCGCTCAGAATGTCCAATTGCAGTTTCTACAGAAAGAGTGTTTCAGAACGGCTCCAACAAAAGTAAGGTTCAACTCTGTTAGTTGAATGCACAGAACAGAAAGAAGTTTCATTCAATGCTTCTGTGTAGTTTATATTTGAATATATTCTTTTTTCCACTATTACCCACTTAGCGCTACGAATGTCCAGTTGCATTTTCTACAGACAGAGTGTTTCAAAACTGCTCAATCCAAAGTATGGTTTAACTCTGTTAGCTGAATGCTCAGATCAGAAAGAAGTTTCACAGAATGCTTCTGTGTAGTTTATATTTGAATATATTCCTTTTTCCACTATTACGCTCTTAGCGCTCCAAATGTCCAGTTGCATTTTCTACAGAAAGAGTGTTCAGATCTGCTCAATCAAAAGTATGGTTTAACTCTGTTAGCTGAATGCACAGATCAGAAAGAAGTTTCACCGAATGATTCTGTGTAGTTTATATTTGAAGACATTCCTTTTTCCACTATTACCCTCTTAGCGCTCCGAGTCTCCACTTGCATTTTCTACAAAAAGAGTGTTTCATAACTGCTCAATCAAAAATATGTTTTATCTCTGTTAACTGAATTTACAGATCAGAAATAAGTTTCACAGAATGCATCTGTGTAGATTTTATTTGAAGATATTCTTTTTCCCAATGTAGGCCTCTTAGCGCTTAGCATGTCCAATTGCAGTTTCTACAGAAAGAGTGTTTCAGAACGGCTCAATCAAAAGTAAGGTTCAACTCTGTTAGTTGAATGCACAGAACAGAAAGAATTTTCACAGAATGCTACTGTGTAGTTTATATTTGAATATATTCCGTTTTCCACTATTACCCTCTTAGCGCTCCGAATGTCCACTTGCATTTTCTGCAGAAAAGAGTGTTCAGAACTGCGCAATCAAAAGTATGGTTTAACTCTGTTAGCTTAATGAACATATCAGAAATAAGTTTCACACAATGCTTCTGTGTAGTTTTTATTTGAAGATATTATTTTTCCCAGTAGAGGCCTCTTAGCGCTCAGAATGTCCAATTGCAGTTTCTACAGAAAGAGTGTTTCAGAAAGGCTCAATCAAAAGTAAGGTTCAACTCTGTTAGTTGAATGCACAGAACAGAAAGAAGCTTCATAAAATGCTTCTGTGTAGTTTATATTTGAACATATTTTTTTTCCAGTATTACCCACTTAGCGCTACGAATGTCCAGTTGCATTTTCTACAGACAGAGTGTTTCAAAACTGCTCAATCAAAATTATGGTTTAACTCTGTTAGCTGAATGCTCAGATCAGAAAGAAGTTTCGCAGAATGCTTCTGTGTAGTTTATATTTGAATATATTCCTTTTTCCACTACTACTCTCTTAGCGCTCCAAATGTCCAGTTGCATTTTCTACAGAAAGAGTGTTCAGATCTGCTCAATCAAAAGTATGGTTTAACTCTGTTAGCTGAATGCACAGATCAGAAAGAAGTTTCAGAGAATGATTCTGTGTAGTTTATATTTGGAGACATTCCTTTTTCCACTATTATCCTCTTAGCGCTCAGAATCTCCACTTGCATTTTCTACAGAAAGAGTGTTTCAGAACGGCTCAATCAAAACTAAGGTTCAACTCTTTTAGTTGAACAAACAGAACAGAAAGAAGTTTCACACAATTCTTCTGTGTAGTTTTTATTTGTAGACATTCTTTTTCCCAATATAGGCCTCTTAGCGCTCAGAATGTCCAATTGCAGCTTCTACAGAAAGAGTGTTTCAGAACGGCTCAATCAAAAGTAAGGTTCAACTCTGTTAGTTGAATGCACAGAACAGAAAGAAGTTTCATACAATGCTTCTGTGTAGTTTATATTTGAACATATTCTTTTTTCCACTATTACCCACTTAGCGCTACGAATGTCCAGTTGCATTTTCTACAGAAAGAGTGTTCAGATCTGCTCAATCAAAAGTATGGTTTAACTCTGTTAGCTGAATGCACAGATCAGAAAGAAGATTCACTGAATGTTTCTGTGTAGTTTATATTTGAAGACATTCCTTTTTCCACTATTACCCTCTTAGCGCTCCGAATCTCCACTTGCATTTTCTACAAAAAGAGTGTTTCATAACTGCTCAATCAAAAATATGTTTTATCTCTGTTAACTGAATTTACAGATCAGAAATAAGTTTCACAGAATGCATCTGTGTAGTTTTTATTTGAAGATATTCTTTTTCCCAATGTAGGCCTCTTAGCGCTTAGCATGTCCAATTGCAGTTTCTACAGAAAGAGTGTTTCAGAACGGCTCAATCAAAAGTAAGGTTCAACTCTGTTAGTTGAATGCACAGAACAGAAAGAATTTTCACAGAATGCTACTGTGTAGTTTATATTTGAATATATTCCTTTTTCCACTATTACCCTCTTAGCGCTCCGAATGTCCACTTGCATTTTCTACAGAAAGAGTGTTCAGAACTGTGCAATCAAAAGTATGGTTTAACTCTGTTAGCTTAATGAACATATCAGAAATAAGTTTCACACAATGCTTCTGTGTAGTTTTTATTTGAAGATATTATTTTTCCCAATATAGGCCTCTTAGCGCTCAGAATGTCCAATTGCAGTTTCTACAGAAAGAGTGTTTCAGAAAGGCTCAATCAAAAGTAAGGTTCAACACTGTTAGTTGAATGCACAGAACAGAAAGAAGTTTCATACAATGTTTCTGTGTAGTTTATATTTGAACATATTCTTTTTTCCACTATTACCCACTTAGCGCTACGAATGTCCAGTTGCATTTTTTGCAGACAGAGTGTTTCAAAACTGCTCAATCAAAAGTATGGTTTAACTCTGTTAGCGGAATGCTCAGATCAGAAAGAAGTTTCACAGAATGCTTCTGTGTAGTTTATATTTGAATATATTCCTTTTTCCACTACTACTCTCTTAGCGCTCCAAATGTCCAGTTGCATTTTCTACAGAAAGAGTGTTCAGATCTGCTCAATCAAAAGTATGGTTTAACTCTGTTAGCTGAATGCACAGATCAGAAAGAAGTTTCACAGAATGATTCTGTGTAGTTTATATTTGGAGACATTCCTTTTTCCACTATTACCCTCTTAGCGCTCCGAATCTCCACCTGCATTTTCTACAGAAAGAGTGTTTCAGAACGGCTCAATCAAAACTAAGGTTCAACTCTTTTAGTTGAACAAACAGAACAGAAGGAAGTTTCACACAATTCTTCTGTGTAGTTTTTATTTGTAGACATTCTTTTTCCCAATATAGGCCTCTTAGCGCTCAGAATGTCCAATTGCAGTTTCTACAGAAAGAGTGTTTCAGAACGGCTCCAACAAAAGTAAGGTTCAACTCTGTTATTTGAATGCACAGAACAGAAAGAAGTTTCATTCAATGCTTCTGTGTAGTTTATATTTGAATATATTCTTTTTTCCACTATTACCCACTTAGCGCTACGAATGTCCAGTTGCATTTTCTACAGACAGAGTGTTTCAAAACTGCTCAATCCAAAGTATGGTTTAACTCTGTTAGCTGAATGCTCAGATCAGAAAGAAGTTTCACAGAATGCTTCTGTGTAGTTTATATTTGAATATATTTCTTTTTCCACTATTACGCTCTTAGCGCTCCAAATGTCCAGTTGCATTTTCTACAGAAAGAGTGTTCAGATCTGCTCAATCAAAAGTATGGTTTAACTCTGTTAGCTGAATGCACAGATCAGAAAGAAGTTTCACCGAATGATTCTGTGTAGTTTATATTTGAAGACATTCCTTTTTCCACTATTACCCTCTTAGCGCTCCGAGTCTCCACTTGCATTTTCTACAAAAAGAGTGTTTCATAACTGCTCAATCAAAAATATGTTTTATCTCTGTTAACTGAATTTACAGATCAGAAATAAGTTTCACAGAATGCATCTGTGTAGTTTTTATTTGAAGATATTCTTTTTCCCAATGTAGGCCTCTTAGCGCTTAGCATGTCCAATTGCAGTTTCTACAGAAAGAGTGTTTCAGAACGGCTCAATCAAAAGTAAGGTTCAACTCTGTTAGTTGAATGCACAGAACAGAAAGAATTTTCACAGAATGCTACTGTGTAGTTTATATTTGAATATATTCCGTTTTCCACTATTACCCTCTTAGCGCTCCGAATGTCCACTTGCATTTTCTGCAGAAAAGAGTGTTCAGAACTGCGCAATCAAAAGTATGGTTTAACTCTGTTAGCTTAATGAACATATCAGAAATAAGTTTCACACAATGCTTCTGTGTAGTTTTTATTTGAAGATATTATTTTTCCCAGTAGAGGCCTCTTAGCGCTCAGAATGTCCAATTGCAGTTTCTACAGAAAGAGTGTTTCAGAAAGGCTCAATCAAAAGTAAGGTTCAACTCTGTTAGTTGAATGCACAGAACAGAAAGAAGCTTCATAAAATGCTTCTGTGTAGTTTATATTTGAACATATTTTTTTTCCAGTATTACCCACTTAGCGCTACGAATGTCCAGTTGCATTTTCTACAGACAGAGTGTTTCAAAACTGCTCAATCAAAATTATGGTTTAACTCTGTTAGCTGAATGCTCAGATCAGAAAGAAGTTTCGCAGAATGCTTCTGTGTAGTTTATATTTGAATATATTCCTTTTTCCACTACTACTCTCTTAGCGCTCCAAATGTCCAGTTGCATTTTCTACAGAAAGAGTGTTCAGATCTGCTCAATCAAAAGTATGGTTTAACTCTGTTAGCTGAATGCACAGATCAGAAAGAAGTTTCAGAGAATGATTCTGTGTAGTTTATATTTGGAGACATTCCTTTTTCCACTATTATCCTCTTAGCGCTCAGAATCTCCACTTGCATTTTCTACAGAAAGAGTGTTTCAGAACGGCTCAATCAAAACTAAGGTTCAACTCTTTTAGTTGAACAAACAGAACAGAAAGAAGTTTCACACAATTCTTCTGTGTAGTTTTTATTTGTAGACATTCTTTTTCCCAATATAGGCCTCTTAGCGCTCAGAATGTCCAATTGCAGCTTCTACAGAAAGAGTGTTTCAGAACGGCTCAATCAAAAGTAAGGTTCAACTCTGTTAGTTGAATGCACAGAACAGAAAGAAGTTTCATACAATGCTTCTGTGTAGTTTATATTTGAACATATTCTTTTTTCCACTATTACCCACTTAGCGCTACGAATGTCCAGTTGCATTTTCTACAGAAAGAGTGTTCAGATCTGCTCAATCAAAAGTATGGTTTAACTCTGTTAGCTGAATGCACAGATCAGAAAGAAGATTCACCGAATGTTTCTGTGTAGTTTATATTTGAAGACATTCCTTTTTCCACTATTACCCTCTTAGCGCTCCGAATCTCCACTTGCATTTTCTGCAAAAAGAGTGTTTCATAACTGCTCAATCAAAAATATGTTTTATCTCTGTTAACTGAATTTACAGATCAGAAATAAGTTTCACAGAATGCATCTGTGTAGTTTTTATTTGAAGATATTCTTTTTCCCAATGTAGGCCTCTTAGCGCTTAGCATGTCCAATTGCAGTTTCTACAGAAAGAGTGTTTCAGAACGGCTCAATCAAAAGTAAGGTTCAACTCTGTTAGTTGAATGCACAGAACAGAAAGAATTTTCACAGAATGCTACTGTGTAGTTTATATTTGAATATATTCCTTTTTCCACTATTACCCTCTTAGCGCTCCGAATGTCCACTTGCATTTTCTACAGAAAGAGTGTTCAGAACTGTGCAATCAAAAGTATGGTTTAACTCTGTTAGCTTAATGAACATATCAGAAATAAGTTTCACACAATGCTTCTGTGTAGTTTTTATTTGAAGATATTATTTTTCCCAATATAGGCCTCTTAGCGCTCAGAATGTCCAATTGCAGTTTCTACAGAAAGAGTGTTTCAGAAAGGCTCAATCAAAAGTAAGGTTCAACTCTGTTAGTTGAATGCACAGAACAGAAAGAAGTTTCATACAATGTTTCTGTGTAGTTTATATTTGAACATATTCTTTTTTCCACTATTACCCACTTAGCGCTACGAATGTCCAGTTGCATTTTTTGCAGACAGAGTGTTTCAAAACTGCTCAATCAAAAGTATGGTTTAACTCTGTTAGCGGAATGCTCAGATCAGAAAGAAGTTTCACAGAATGCTTCTGTGTAGTTTATATTTGAATATATTCCTTTTTCCACTACTACTCTCTTAGCGCTCCAAATGTCCAGTTGCATTTTCTACAGAAAGAGTGTTCAGATCTGCTCAATCAAAAGTATGGTTTAACTCTGTTAGCTGAATGCACAGATCAGAAAGAAGTTTCACAGAATGATTCTGTGTAGTTTATATTTGGAGACATTCCTTTTTCCACTATTACCCTCTTAGCGCTCCGAATCTCCACCTGCATTTTCTACAGAAAGAGTGTTTCAGAACGGCTCAATCAAAACTAAGGTTCAACTCTTTTAGTTGAACAAACAGAACAGAAGGAAGTTTCACACAATTCTTCTGTGTAGTTTTTATTTGTAGACATTCTTTTTCCCAATATAGGCCTCTTAGCGCTCAGAATGTCCAATTGCAGTTTCTACAGAAAGAGTGTTTCAGAACGGCTCCAACAAAAGTAAGGTTCAACTCTGTTAGTTGAATGCACAGAACAGAAAGAAGTTTCATTCAATGCTTCTGTGTAGTTTATATTTGAATATATTCTTTTTTCCACTATTACCCACTTAGCGCTACGAATGTCCAGTTGCATTTTCTACAGACAGAGTGTTTCAAAACTGCTCAATCCAAAGTATGGTTTAACTCTGTTAGCTGAATGCTCAGATCAGAAAGAAGTTTCACAGAATGCTTCTGTGTAGTTTATATTTGAATATATTCCTTTTTCCACTATTACGCTCTTAGCGCTCCAAATGTCCAGTTGCATTTTCTACAGAAAGAGTGTTCAGATCTGCTCAATCAAAAGTATGGTTTAACTCTGTTAGCTGAATGCACAGATCAGAAAGAAGTTTCACCGAATGATTCTGTGTAGTTTATATTTGAAGACATTCCTTTTTCCACTATTACCCTCTTAGCGCTCCGAGTCTCCACTTGCATTTTCTACAAAAAGAGTGTTTCATAACTGCTCAATCAAAAATATGTTTTATCTCTGTTAACTGAATTTACAGATCAGAAATAAGTTTCACAGAATGCATCTGTGTAGTTTTTATTTGAAGATATTCTTTTTCCCAATGTAGGCCTCTTAGCGCTTAGCATGTCCAATTGCAGTTTCTACAGAAAGAGTGTTTCAGAACGGCTCAATCAAAAGTAAGGTTCAACTCTGTTAGTTGAATGCACAGAACAGAAAGAATTTTCACAGAATGCTACTGTGTAGTTTATATTTGAATATATTCCTTTTTCCACTATTACCCTCTTAGCGCTCCGAATGTCCACTTGCATTTTCTACAGAAAGAGTGTTCAGAACTGTGCAATCAAAAGTATGGTTTAACTCTGTTAGCTTAATGAACATATCAGAAATAAGTTTCACACAATGCTTCTGTGTAGTTTTTATTTGAAGATATTATTTTTCCCAATATAGGCCTCTTAGCGCTCAGAATGTCCAATTGCAGTTTCTACAGAAAGAGTGTTTCAGAAAGGCTCAATCAAAAGTAAGGTTCAACTCTGTTAGTTGAATGCACAGAACAGAAAGAAGTTTCATACAATGTTTCTGTGTAGTTTATATTTGAACATATTCTTTTTTCCACTATTACCCACTTAGCGCTACGAATGTCCAGTTGCATTTTTTGCAGACAGAGTGTTTCAAAACTGCTCAATCAAAAGTATGGTTTAACTCTGTTAGCGGAATGCTCAGATCAGAAAGAAGTTTCACAGAATGCTTCTGTGTAGTTTATATTTGAATATATTCCTTTTTCCACTACTACTCTCTTAGCGCTCCAAATGTCCAGTTGCATTTTCTACAGAAAGAGTGTTCAGATCTGCTCAATCAAAAGTATGGTTTAACTCTGTTAGCTGAATGCACAGATCAGAAAGAAGTTTCACCGAATGATTCTGTGTAGTTTATATTTGGAGACATTCCTTTTTCCACTATTACCCTCTTAGCGCTCCGAATCTCCACCTGCATTTTCTACAGAAAGAGTGTTTCAGAACGGCTCAATCAAAACTAAGGTTCAACTCTTTTAGTTGAACAAACAGAACAGAAGGAAGTTTCACACAATTCTTCTGTGTAGTTTTTATTTGTAGACATTCTTTTTCCCAATATAGGCCTCTTAGCGCTCAGAATGCCCAATTGCAGTTTCTACAGAAAGAGTGTTTCAGAACGGCTCCAACAAAAGTAAGGTTCAACTCTGTTAGTTGAATGCACAGAACAGAAAGAAGTTTCATTCAATGCTTCTGTGTAGTTTATATTTGAATATATTCTTTTTTCCACTATTACCCACTTAGCGCTACGAATGTCCAGTTGCATTTTCTACAGACAGAGTGTTTCAAAACTGCTCAATCCAAAGTATGGTTTAACTCTGTTAGCTGAATGCTCAGATCAGAAAGAAGTTTCACAGAATGCTTCTGTGTAGTTTATATTTGAATATATTCCTTTTTCCACTATTACGCTCTTAGCGCTCCAAATGTCCAGTTGCATTTTCTACAGAAAGAGTGTTCAGATCTGCTCAATCAAAAGTATGGTTTAACTCTGTTAGCTGAATGCACAGATCAGAAAGAAGTTTCACCGAATGATTCTGTGTAGTTTATATTTGAAGACATTCCTTTTTCCACTATTACCCTCTTAGCGCTCCGAGTCTCCACTTGCATTTTCTACAAAAAGAGTGTTTCATAACTGCTCAATCAAAAATATGTTTTATCTCTGTTAACTGAATTTACAGATCAGAAATAAGTTTCACAGAATGCATCTGTGTAGTTTTTATTTGAAGATATTCTTTTTCCCAATGTAGGCCTCTTAGCGCTTAGCATGTCCAATTGCAGTTTCTACAGAAAGAGTGTTTCAGAACGGCTCAATCAAAAGTAAGGTTCAACTCTGTTAGTTGAATGCACAGAACAGAAAGAATTTTCACAGAATGCTACTGTGTAGTTTATATTTGAATATATTCCGTTTTCCACTATTACCCTCTTAGCGCTCCGAATGTCCACTTGCATTTTCTGCAGAAAAGAGTGTTCAGAACTGCGCAATCAAAAGTATGGTTTAACTCTGTTAGCTTAATGAACATATCAGAAATAAGTTTCACACAATGCTTCTGTGTAGTTTTTATTTGAAGATATTATTTTTCCCAGTAGAGGCCTCTTAGCGCTCAGAATGTCCAATTGCAGTTTCTACAGAAAGAGTGTTTCAGAAAGGCTCAATCAAAAGTAAGGTTCAACTCTGTTAGTTGAATGCACAGAACAGAAAGAAGCTTCATAAAATGCTTCTGTGTAGTTTATATTTGAACATATTTTTTTTCCAGTATTACCCACTTAGCGCTACGAATGTCCAGTTGCATTTTCTACAGACAGAGTGTTTCAAAACTGCTCAATCAAAATTATGGTTTAACTCTGTTAGCTGAATGCTCAGATCAGAAAGAAGTTTCGCAGAATGCTTCTGTGTAGTTTATATTTGAATATATTCCTTTTTCCACTACTACTCTCTTAGCGCTCCAAATGTCCAGTTGCATTTTCTACAGAAAGAGTGTTCAGATCTGCTCAATCAAAAGTATGGTTTAACTCTGTTAGCTGAATGCACAGATCAGAAAGAAGTTTCAGAGAATGATTCTGTGTAGTTTATATTTGGAGACATTCCTTTTTCCACTATTATCCTCTTAGCGCTCAGAATCTCCACTTGCATTTTCTACAGAAAGAGTGTTTCAGAACGGCTCAATCAAAACTAAGGTTCAACTCTTTTAGTTGAACAAACAGAACAGAAAGAAGTTTCACACAATTCTTCTGTGTAGTTTTTATTTGTAGACATTCTTTTTCCCAATATAGGCCTCTTAGCGCTCAGAATGTCCAATTGCAGCTTCTACAGAAAGAGTGTTTCAGAACGGCTCAATCAAAAGTAAGGTTCAACTCTGTTAGTTGAATGCACAGAACAGAAAGAAGTTTCATACAATGCTTCTGTGTAGTTTATATTTGAACATATTCTTTTTTCCACTATTACCCACTTAGCGCTACGAATGTCCAGTTGCATTTTCTACAGAAAGAGTGTTCAGATCTGCTCAATCAAAAGTATGGTTTAACTCTGTTAGCTGAATGCACAGATCAGAAAGAAGATTCACCGAATGTTTCTGTGTAGTTTATATTTGAAGACATTCCTTTTTCCACTATTACCCTCTTAGCGCTCCGAATCTCCACTTGCATTTTCTACAAAAAGAGTGTTTCATAACTGCTCAATCAAAAATATGTTTTATCTCTGTTAACTGAATTTACAGATCAGAAATAAGTTTCACAGAATGCATCTGTGTAGTTTTTATTTGAAGATATTCTTTTTCCCAATGTAGGCCTCTTAGCGCTTAGCATGTCCAATTGCAGTTTCTACAGAAAGAGTGTTTCAGAACGGCTCAATCAAAAGTAAGGTTCAACTCTGTTAGTTGAATGCACAGAACAGAAAGAATTTTCACAGAATGCTACTGTGTAGTTTATATTTGAATATATTCCTTTTTCCACTATTACCCTCTTAGCGCTCCGAATGTCCACTTGCATTTTCTACAGAAAGAGTGTTCAGAACTGTGCAATCAAAAGTATGGTTTAACTCTGTTAGCTTAATGAACATATCAGAAATAAGTTTCACACAATGCTTCTGTGTAGTTTTTATTTGAAGATATTATTTTTCCCAATATAGGCCTCTTAGCGCTCAGAATGTCCAATTGCAGTTTCTACAGAAAGAGTGTTTCAGAAAGGCTCAATCAAAAGTAAGGTTCAACACTGTTAGTTGAATGCACAGAACAGAAAGAAGTTTCATACAATGTTTCTGTGTAGTTTATATTTGAACATATTCTTTTTTCCACTATTACCCACTTAGCGCTACGAATGTCCAGTTGCATTTTTTGCAGACAGAGTGTTTCAAAACTGCTCAATCAAAAGTATGGTTTAACTCTGTTAGCGGAATGCTCAGATCAGAAAGAAGTTTCACAGAATGCTTCTGTGTAGTTTATATTTGAATATATTCCTTTTTCCACTACTACTCTCTTAGCGCTCCAAATGTCCAGTTGCATTTTCTACAGAAAGAGTGTTCAGATCTGCTCAATCAAAAGTATGGTTTAACTCTGTTAGCTGAATGCACAGATCAGAAAGAAGTTTCACAGAATGATTCTGTGTAGTTTATATTTGGAGACATTCCTTTTTCCACTATTACCCTCTTAGCGCTCCGAATCTCCACCTGCATTTTCTACAGAAAGAGTGTTTCAGAACGGCTCAATCAAAACTAAGGTTCAACTCTTTTAGTTGAACAAACAGAACAGAAGGAAGTTTCACACAATTCTTCTGTGTAGTTTTTATTTGTAGACATTCTTTTTCCCAATATAGGCCTCTTAGCGCTCAGAATGTCCAATTGCAGTTTCTACAGAAAGAGTGTTTCAGAACGGCTCCAACAAAAGTAAGGTTCAACTCTGTTAGTTGAATGCACAGAACAGAAAGAAGTTTCATTCAATGCTTCTGTGTAGTTTATATTTGAATATATTCTTTTTTCCACTATTACCCACTTAGCGCTACGAATGTCCAGTTGCATTTTCTACAGACAGAGTGTTTCAAAACTGCTCAATCCAAAGTATGGTTTAACTCTGTTAGCTGAATGCTCAGATCAGAAAGAAGTTTCACAGAATGCTTCTGTGTAGTTTATATTTGAATATATTCCTTTTTCCACTATTACGCTCTTAGCGCTCCAAATGTCCAGTTGCATTTTCTACAGAAAGAGTGTTCAGATCTGCTCAATCAAAAGTATGGTTTAACTCTGTTAGCTGAATGCACAGATCAGAAAGAAGTTTCACCGAATGATTCTGTGTAGTTTATATTTGAAGACATTCCTTTTTCCACTATTACCCTCTTAGCGCTCCGAGTCTCCACTTGCATTTTCTACAAAAAGAGTGTTTCATAACTGCTCAATCAAAAATATGTTTTATCTCTGTTAACTGAATTTACAGATCAGAAATAAGTTTCACAGAATGCATCTGTGTAGTTTTTATTTGAAGATATTCTTTTTCCCAATGTAGGCCTCTTAGCGCTTAGCATGTCCAATTGCAGTTTCTACAGAAAGAGTGTTTCAGAACGGCTCAATCAAAAGTAAGGTTCAACTCTGTTAGTTGAATGCACAGAACAGAAAGAATTTTCACAGAATGCTACTGTGTAGTTTATATTTGAATATATTCCGTTTTCCACTATTACCCTCTTAGCGCTCCGAATGTCCACTTGCATTTTCTGCAGAAAAGAGTGTTCAGAACTGCGCAATCAAAAGTATGGTTTAACTCTGTTAGCTTAATGAACATATCAGAAATAAGTTTCACACAATGCTTCTGTGTAGTTTTTATTTGAAGATATTATTTTTCCCAGTAGAGGCCTCTTAGCGCTCAGAATGTCCAATTGCAGTTTCTACAGAAAGAGTGTTTCAGAAAGGCTCAATCAAAAGTAAGGTTCAACTCTGTTAGTTGAATGCACAGAACAGAAAGAAGCTTCATAAAATGCTTCTGTGTAGTTTATATTTGAACATATTTTTTTTCCAGTATTACCCACTTAGCGCTACGAATGTCCAGTTGCATTTTCTACAGACAGAGTGTTTCAAAACTGCTCAATCAAAATTATGGTTTAACTCTGTTAGCTGAATGCTCAGATCAGAAAGAAGTTTCGCAGAATGCTTCTGTGTAGTTTATATTTGAATATATTCCTTTTTCCACTACTACTCTCTTAGCGCTCCAAATGTCCAGTTGCATTTTCTACAGAAAGAGTGTTCAGATCTGCTCAATCAAAAGTATGGTTTAACTCTGTTAGCTGAATGCACAGATCAGAAAGAAGTTTCAGAGAATGATTCTGTGTAGTTTATATTTGGAGACATTCCTTTTTCCACTATTATCCTCTTAGCGCTCAGAATCTCCACTTGCATTTTCTACAGAAAGAGTGTTTCAGAACGGCTCAATCAAAACTAAGGTTCAACTCTTTTAGTTGAACAAACAGAACAGAAAGAAGTTTCACACAATTCTTCTGTGTAGTTTTTATTTGTAGACATTCTTTTTCCCAATATAGGCCTCTTAGCGCTCAGAATGTCCAATTGCAGCTTCTACAGAAAGAGTGTTTCAGAACGGCTCAATCAAAAGTAAGGTTCAATTCTGTTAGTTGAATGCACAGAACAGAAAGAAGTTTCATACAATGCTTCTGTGTAGTTTATATTTGAACATATTCTTTTTTCCACTATTACCCACTTAGCGCTACGAATGTCCAGTTGCATTTTCTACAGAAAGAGTGTTCAGATCTGCTCAATCAAAAGTATGGTTTAACTCTGTTAGCTGAATGCACAGATCAGAAAGAAGATTCACCGAATGTTTCTGTGTAGTTTATATTTGAAGACATTCCTTTTTCCACTATTACCCTCTTAGCGCTCCGAATCTCCACTTGCATTTTCTACAAAAAGAGTGTTTCATAACTGCTCAATCAAAAATATGTTTTATCTCTGTTAACTGAATTTACAGATCAGAAATAAGTTTCACAGAATGCATCTGTGTAGTTTTTATTTGAAGATATTCTTTTTCCCAATGTAGGCCTCTTAGCGCTTAGCATGTCCAATTGCAGTTTCTACAGAAAGAGTGTTTCAGAACGGCTCAATCAAAAGTAAGGTTCAACTCTGTTAGTTGAATGCACAGAACAGAAAGAATTTTCACAGAATGCTACTGTGTAGTTTATATTTGAATATATTCCTTTTTCCACTATTACCCTCTTAGCGCTCCGAATGTCCACTTGCATTTTCTACAGAAAGAGTGTTCAGAACTGTGCAATCAAAAGTATGGTTTAACTCTGTTAGCTTAATGAACATATCAGAAATAAGTTTCACACAATGCTTCTGTGTAGTTTTTATTTGAAGATATTATTTTTCCCAATATAGGCCTCTTAGCGCTCAGAATGTCCAATTGCAGTTTCTACAGAAAGAGTGTTTCAGAAAGGCTCAATCAAAAGTAAGGTTCAACTCTGTTAGTTGAATGCACAGAACAGAAAGAAGTTTCATACAATGTTTCTGTGTAGTTTATATTTGAACATATTCTTTTTTCCACTATTACCCACTTAGCGCTACGAATGTCCAGTTGCATTTTTTGCAGACAGAGTGTTTCAAAACTGCTCAATCAAAAGTATGGTTTAACTCTGTTAGCGGAATGCTCAGATCAGAAAGAAGTTTCACAGAATGCTTCTGTGTAGTTTATATTTGAATATATTCCTTTTTCCACTACTACTCTCTTAGCGCTCCAAATGTCCAGTTGCATTTTCTACAGAAAGAGTGTTCAGATCTGCTCAATCAAAAGTATGGTTTAACTCTGTTAGCTGAATGCACAGATCAGAAAGAAGTTTCACAGAATGATTCTGTGTAGTTTATATTTGGAGACATTCCTTTTTCCACTATTACCCTCTTAGCGCTCCGAATCTCCACCTGCATTTTCTACAGAAAGAGTGTTTCAGAACGGCTCAATCAAAACTAAGGTTCAACTCTTTTAGTTGAACAAACAGAACAGAAGGAAGTTTCACACAATTCTTCTGTGTAGTTTTTATTTGTAGACATTCTTTTTCCCAATATAGGCCTCTTAGCGCTCAGAATGTCCAATTGCAGTTTCTACAGAAAGAGTGTTTCAGAACGGCTCCAACAAAAGTAAGGTTCAACTCTGTTAGTTGAATACACAGAACAGAAAGAACTTTCATTCAATGCTTCTGTGTAGTTTATATTTGAATATATTCTTTTTTCCACTATTACCCACTTAGCGCTACGAATGTCCAGTTGCATTTTCTACAGACAGAGTGTTTCAAAACTGCTCAATCAAAAGTATGGTTTAACTCTGTTAGCTGAATGCTCAGATCAGAAAGAAGTTTCACAGAATGCTTCTGTGTAGTTTATATTTGAATATATTCCTTTTTCCACTACTACGCTCTTAGCGCTCCAAATGTCCAGTTGCATTTTCTACAGAAAGAGTGTTCAGATCTGCTCAATCAAAAGTATGGTTTAACTGTGTTAGCTGAATGCACAGATCAGAAAGAAGTTTCACCGAATGATTCTGTGTAGTTTATATTTGAAGACATTCCTTTTTCCACTATTACCCTCTTAGCGCTCCGAATCTCCACTTGCATTTTCTACAAAGGAGTGTTTCTTAACTGCTCAATCAAAAATATGTTTTATCTCTGTTAACTGAATTTACAGATCAGAAATAAGTTTCACAGAATGCATCTGTGTAGTTTTTATTTGAAGATATTCTTTTTCCCAATGTAGGCCTCTTAGCGCTTAGCATGTCCAATTGCAGTTTCTACAGAAAGAGTGTTTCAGAACGGCTCAATCAAAAGTAAGGTTCAACTCTGTTAGTTGAATGCACAGAACAGAAAGAATTTTCACAGAATGCTACTGTGTAGTTTATATTTGAATATATTCCTTTTTCCACTATTACCCTCTTAGCGCTGCGAATGTCCACTTGCATTTTCTACAGAAAGAGTGTTCAGAACTGCGCAATCAAAAGTATGGTTTAACTCTGTTAGCTTAATGAACATATCAGAAATAAGTTTCACACAATGCTTCTCTGTAGTTTTTATTTGAAGATATTATTTTTCCCAATATAGGCCTCTTAGCGCTCAGAATGTCCAATTGCAGTTTCTACAGAAAGAGTGTTTCAGAAAGGCTCAATCAAAAGTAAGGTTCAACTCTGTTAGTTGAATGCACAGAACAGAAAGAAGTTTCATACAATGCTTCTGTGTAGTTTATATTTGAACATATTCTTTTTTCCACTATTACCCACTTAGCGCTACGAATGTCCAGTTGCATTTTCTACAGACAGAGTGTTTCAAAACTGCTCAATCAAAAGTATGGTTTAACTCTGTTAGCTGAATGCTCAGATCAGAAAGAAGTTTCACAGAATGCTTCTGTGTAGTTTATATTTGAATATATTCCTTTTTCCACTACTACTCTCTTAGCGCTCCAAATGTCCAGTTGCATTTTCTACAGAAAGAGTGTTCAGATCTGCTCAATCAAAAGTATGGTTTAACTCTGTTAGCTGAATGCACAGATCAGAAAGAAGTTTCACAGAATGATTCTGTGTAGTTTATATTTGGAGACATTCCTTTTTCCACTATTACCCTCTTAGCGCTCCGAATCTCCACTTGCATTTTCTACAGAAAGAGTGTTTCAGAACGGCTCAATCAAAACTAAGGTTCAACTCTTTTAGTTGAACAAACAGAACAGAAGGAAGTTTCACACAATTCTTCTGTGTAGTTTTTATTTGTAGACATTCTTTTTCCCAATATAGGCCTCTTAGCGCTCAGAATGCCCAATTGCAGTTTCTACAGAAAGAGTGTTTCAGAACGGCTCCAACAAAAGTAAGGTTCAACTCTGTTAGTTGAATGCACAGAACAGAAAGAAGTTTCATTCAATGCTTCTGTGTAGTTTATATTTGAATATATTCTTTTTTCCACTATTACCCACTTAGCGCTACGAATGTCCAGTTGCATTTTCTACAGACAGAGTGTTTCAAAACTGCTCAATCCAAAGTATGGTTTAACTCTGTTAGCTGAATGCTCAGATCAGAAAGAAGTTTCACAGAATGCTTCTGTGTAGTTTATATTTGAATATATTCCTTTTTCCACTATTACGCTCTTAGCGCTCCAAATGTCCAGTTGCATTTTCTACAGAAAGAGTGTTCAGATCTGCTCAATCAAAAGTATGGTTTAACTCTGTTAGCTGAATGCACAGATCAGAAAGAAGTTTCACCGAATGATTCTGTGTAGTTTATATTTGAAGACATTCCTTTTTCCACTATTACCCTCTTAGCGCTCCGAGTCTCCACTTGCATTTTCTACAAAAAGAGTGTTTCATAACTGCTCAATCAAAAATATGTTTTATCTCTGTTAACTGAATTTACAGATCAGAAATAAGTTTCACAGAATGCATCTGTGTAGTTTTTATTTGAAGATATTCTTTTTCCCAATGTAGGCCTCTTAGCGCTTAGCATGTCCAATTGCAGTTTCTACAGAAAGAGTGTTTCAGAACGGCTCAATCAAAAGTAAGGTTCAACTCTGTTAGTTGAATGCACAGAACAGAAAGAATTTTCACAGAATGCTACTGTGTAGTTTATATTTGAATATATTCCGTTTTCCACTATTACCCTCTTAGCGCTCCGAATGTCCACTTGCATTTTCTGCAGAAAAGAGTGTTCAGAACTGCGCAATCAAAAGTATGGTTTAACTCTGTTAGCTTAATGAACATATCAGAAATAAGTTTCACACAATGCTTCTGTGTAGTTTTTATTTGAAGATATTATTTTTCCCAGTAGAGGCCTCTTAGCGCTCAGAATGTCCAATTGCAGTTTCTACAGAAAGAGTGTTTCAGAAAGGCTCAATCAAAAGTAAGGTTCAACTCTGTTAGTTGAATGCACAGAACAGAAAGAAGCTTCATAAAATGCTTCTGTGTAGTTTATATTTGAACATATTTTTTTTCCAGTATTACCCACTTAGCGCTACGAATGTCCAGTTGCATTTTCTACAGACAGAGTGTTTCAAAACTGCTCAATCAAAATTATGGTTTAACTCTGTTAGCTGAATGCTCAGATCAGAAAGAAGTTTCGCAGAATGCTTCTGTGTAGTTTATATTTGAATATATTCCTTTTTCCACTACTACTCTCTTAGCGCTCCAAATGTCCAGTTGCATTTTCTACAGAAAGAGTGTTCAGATCTGCTCAATCAAAAGTATGGTTTAACTCTGTTAGCTGAATGCACAGATCAGAAAGAAGTTTCAGAGAATGATTCTGTGTAGTTTATATTTGGAGACATTCCTTTTTCCACTATTATCCTCTTAGCGCTCAGAATCTCCACTTGCATTTTCTACAGAAAGAGTGTTTCAGAACGGCTCAATCAAAACTAAGGTTCAACTCTTTTAGTTGAACAAACAGAACAGAAAGAAGTTTCACACAATTCTTCTGTGTAGTTTTTATTTGTAGACATTCTTTTTCCCAATATAGGCCTCTTAGCGCTCAGAATGTCCAATTGCAGCTTCTACAGAAAGAGTGTTTCAGAACGGCTCAATCAAAAGTAAGGTTCAACTCTGTTAGTTGAATGCACAGAACAGAAAGAAGTTTCATACAATGCTTCTGTGTAGTTTATATTTGAACATATTCTTTTTTCCACTATTACCCACTTAGCGCTACGAATGTCCAGTTGCATTTTCTACAGAAAGAGTGTTCAGATCTGCTCAATCAAAAGTATGGTTTAACTCTGTTAGCTGAATGCACAGATCAGAAAGAAGATTCACCGAATGTTTCTGTGTAGTTTATATTTGAAGACATTCCTTTTTCCACTATTACCCTCTTAGCGCTCCGAATCTCCACTTGCATTTTCTACAAAAAGAGTGTTTCATAACTGCTCAATCAAAAATATGTTTTATCTCTGTTAACTGAATTTACAGATCAGAAATAAGTTTCACAGAATGCATCTGTGTAGTTTTTATTTGAAGATATTCTTTTTCCCAATGTAGGCCTCTTAGCGCTTAGCATGTCCAATTGCAGTTTCTACAGAAAGAGTGTTTCAGAACGGCTCAATCAAAAGTAAGGTTCAACTCTGTTAGTTGAATGCACAGAACAGAAAGAATTTTCACAGAATGCTACTGTGTAGTTTATATTTGAATATATTCCTTTTTCCACTATTACCCTCTTAGCGCTCCGAATGTCCACTTGCATTTTCTACAGAAAGAGTGTTCAGAACTGTGCAATCAAAAGTATGGTTTAACTCTGTTAGCTTAATGAACATATCAGAAATAAGTTTCACACAATGCTTCTGTGTAGTTTTTATTTGAAGATATTATTTTTCCCAATATAGGCCTCTTAGCGCTCAGAATGTCCAATTGCAGTTTCTACAGAAAGAGTGTTTCAGAAAGGCTCAATCAAAAGTAAGGTTCAACACTGTTAGTTGAATGCACAGAACAGAAAGAAGTTTCATACAATGTTTCTGTGTAGTTCATATTTGAACATATTCTTTTTTCCACTATTACCCACTTAGCGCTACGAATGTCCAGTTGCATTTTTTGCAGACAGAGTGTTTCAAAACTGCTCAATCAAAAGTATGGTTTAACTCTGTTAGCGGAATGCTCAGATCAGAAAGAAGTTTCACAGAATGCTTCTGTGTAGTTTATATTTGAATATATTCCTTTTTCCACTACTACTCTCTTAGCGCTCCAAATGTCCAGTTGCATTTTCTACAGAAAGAGTGTTCAGATCTGCTCAATCAAAAGTATGGTTTAACTCTGTTAGCTGAATGCACAGATCAGAAAGAAGTTTCACAGAATGATTCTGTGTAGTTTATATTTGGAGACATTCCTTTTTCCACTATTACCCTCTTAGCGCTCCGAATCTCCACCTGCATTTTCTACAGAAAGAGTGTTTCAGAACGGCTCAATCAAAACTAAGGTTCAACTCTTTTAGTTGAACAAACAGAACAGAAGGAAGTTTCACACAATTCTTCTGTGTAGTTTTTATTTGTAGACATTCTTTTTCCCAATATAGGCCTCTTAGCGCTCAGAATGTCCAATTGCAGTTTCTACAGAAAGAGTGTTTCAGAACGGCTCCAACAAAAGTAAGGTTCAACTCTGTTAGTTGAATGCACAGAACAGAAAGAAGTTTCATTCAATGCTTCTGTGTAGTTTATATTTGAATATATTCTTTTTTCCACTATTACCCACTTAGCGCTACGAATGTCCAGTTGCATTTTCTACAGACAGAGTGTTTCAAAACTGCTCAATCCAAAGTATGGTTTAACTCTGTTAGCTGAATGCTCAGATCAGAAAGAAGTTTCACAGAATGCTTCTGTGTAGTTTATATTTGAATATATTCCTTTTTCCACTATTACGCTCTTAGCGCTCCAAATGTCCAGTTGCATTTTCTACAGAAAGAGTGTTCAGATCTGCTCAATCAAAAGTATGGTTTAACTCTGTTAGCTGAATGCACAGATCAGAAAGAAGTTTCACCGAATGATTCTGTGTAGTTTATATTTGAAGACATTCCTTTTTCCACTATTACCCTCTTAGCGCTCCGAGTCTCCACTTGCATTTTCTACAAAAAGAGTGTTTCATAACTGCTCAATCAAAAATATGTTTTATCTCTGTTAACTGAATTTACAGATCAGAAATAAGTTTCACAGAATGCATCTGTGTAGTTTTTATTTGAAGATATTCTTTTTCCCAATGTAGGCCTCTTAGCGCTTAGCATGTCCAATTGCAGTTTCTACAGAAAGAGTGTTTCAGAACGGCTCAATCAAAAGTAAGGTTCAACTCTGTTAGTTGAATGCACAGAACAGAAAGAATTTTCACAGAATGCTACTGTGTAGTTTATATTTGAATATATTCCGTTTTCCACTATTACCCTCTTAGCGCTCCGAATGTCCACTTGCATTTTCTGCAGAAAAGAGTGTTCAGAACTGCGCAATCAAAAGTATGGTTTAACTCTGTTAGCTTAATGAACATATCAGAAATAAGTTTCACACAATGCTTCTGTGTAGTTTTTATTTGAAGATATTATTTTTCCCAGTAGAGGCCTCTTAGCGCTCAGAATGTCCAATTGCAGTTTCTACAGAAAGAGTGTTTCAGAAAGGCTCAATCAAAAGTAAGGTTCAACTCTGTTAGTTGAATGCACAGAACAGAAAGAAGCTTCATAAAATGCTTCTGTGTAGTTTATATTTGAACATATTTTTTTTCCAGTATTACCCACTTAGCGCTACGAATGTCCAGTTGCATTTTCTACAGACAGAGTGTTTCAAAACTGCTCAATCAAAATTATGGTTTAACTCTGTTAGCTGAATGCTCAGATCAGAAAGAAGTTTCGCAGAATGCTTCTGTGTAGTTTATATTTGAATATATTCCTTTTTCCACTACTACTCTCTTAGCGCTCCAAATGTCCAGTTGCATTTTCTACAGAAAGAGTGTTCAGATCTGCTCAATCAAAAGTATGGTTTAACTCTGTTAGCTGAATGCACAGATCAGAAAGAAGTTTCAGAGAATGATTCTGTGTAGTTTATATTTGGAGACATTCCTTTTTCCACTATTATCCTCTTAGCGCTCAGAATCTCCACTTGCATTTTCTACAGAAAGAGTGTTTCAGAACGGCTCAATCAAAACTAAGGTTCAACTCTTTTAGTTGAACAAACAGAACAGAAAGAAGTTTCACACAATTCTTCTGTGTAGTTTTTATTTGTAGACATTCTTTTTCCCAATATAGGCCTCTTAGCGCTCAGAATGTCCAATTGCAGCTTCTACAGAAAGAGTGTTTCAGAACGGCTCAATCAAAAGTAAGGTTCAATTCTGTTAGTTGAATGCACAGAACAGAAAGAAGTTTCATACAATGCTTCTGTGTAGTTTATATTTGAACATATTCTTTTTTCCACTATTACCCACTTAGCGCTACGAATGTCCAGTTGCATTTTCTACAGAAAGAGTGTTCAGATCTGCTCAATCAAAAGTATGGTTTAACTCTGTTAGCTGAATGCACAGATCAGAAAGAAGATTCACCGAATGTTTCTGTGTAGTTTATATTTGAAGACATTCCTTTTTCCACTATTACCCTCTTAGCGCTCCGAATCTCCACTTGCATTTTCTACAAAAAGAGTGTTTCATAACTGCTCAATCAAAAATATGTTTTATCTCTGTTAACTGAATTTACAGATCAGAAATAAGTTTCACAGAATGCATCTGTGTAGTTTTTATTTGAAGATATTCTTTTTCCCAATGTAGGCCTCTTAGCGCTTAGCATGTCCAATTGCAGTTTCTACAGAAAGAGTGTTTCAGAACGGCTCAATCAAAAGTAAGGTTCAACTCTGTTAGTTGAATGCACAGAACAGAAAGAATTTTCACAGAATGCTACTGTGTAGTTTATATTTGAATATATTCCTTTTTCCACTATTACCCTCTTAGCGCTCCGAATGTCCACTTGCATTTTCTACAGAAAGAGTGTTCAGAACTGTGCAATCAAAAGTATGGTTTAACTCTGTTAGCTTAATGAACATATCAGAAATAAGTTTCACACAATGCTTCTGTGTAGTTTTTATTTGAAGATATTATTTTTCCCAATATAGGCCTCTTAGCGCTCAGAATGTCCAATTGCAGTTTCTACAGAAAGAGTGTTTCAGAAAGGCTCAATCAAAAGTAAGGTTCAACTCTGTTAGTTGAATGCACAGAACAGAAAGAAGTTTCATACAATGTTTCTGTGTAGTTTATATTTGAACATATTCTTTTTTCCACTATTACCCACTTAGCGCTACGAATGTCCAGTTGCATTTTTTGCAGACAGAGTGTTTCAAAACTGCTCAATCAAAAGTATGGTTTAACTCTGTTAGCGGAATGCTCAGATCAGAAAGAAGTTTCACAGAATGCTTCTGTGTAGTTTATATTTGAATATATTCCTTTTTCCACTACTACTCTCTTAGCGCTCCAAATGTCCAGTTGCATTTTCTACAGAAAGAGTGTTCAGATCTGCTCAATCAAAAGTATGGTTTAACTCTGTTAGCTGAATGCACAGATCAGAAAGAAGTTTCACAGAATGATTCTGTGTAGTTTATATTTGGAGACATTCCTTTTTCCACTATTACCCTCTTAGCGCTCCGAATCTCCACCTGCATTTTCTACAGAAAGAGTGTTTCAGAACGGCTCAATCAAAACTAAGGTTCAACTCTTTTAGTTGAACAAACAGAACAGAAGGAAGTTTCACACAATTCTTCTGTGTAGTTTTTATTTGTAGACATTCTTTTTCCCAATATAGGCCTCTTAGCGCTCAGAATGTCCAATTGCAGTTTCTACAGAAAGAGTGTTTCAGAACGGCTCCAACAAAAGTAAGGTTCAACTCTGTTAGTTGAATACACAGAACAGAAAGAACTTTCATTCAATGCTTCTGTGTAGTTTATATTTGAATATATTCTTTTTTCCACTATTACCCACTTAGCGCTACGAATGTCCAGTTGCATTTTCTACAGACAGAGTGTTTCAAAACTGCTCAATCAAAAGTATGGTTTAACTCTGTTAGCTGAATGCTCAGATCAGAAAGAAGTTTCACAGAATGCTTCTGTGTAGTTTATATTTGAATATATTCCTTTTTCCACTATTACGCTCTTAGCGCTCCAAATGTCCAGTTGCATTTTCTACAGAAAGAGTGTTCAGATCTGCTCAATCAAAAGTATGGTTTAACTCTGTTAGCTGAATGCACAGATCAGAAAGAAGTTTCACCGAATGATTCTGTGTAGTTTATATTTGAAGACATTCCTTTTTCCACTATTACCCTCTTAGCGCTCCGAGTCTCCACTTGCATTTTCTACAAAAAGAGTGTTTCATAACTGCTCAATCAAAAATATGTTTTATCTCTGTTAACTGAATTTACAGATCAGAAATAAGTTTCACAGAATGCATCTGTGTAGTTTTTATTTGAAGATATTCTTTTTCCCAATGTAGGCCTCTTAGCGCTTAGCATGTCCAATTGCAGTTTCTACAGAAAGAGTGTTTCAGAACGGCTCAATCAAAAGTAAGGTTCAACTCTGTTAGTTGAATGCACAGAACAGAAAGAATTTTCACAGAATGCTACTGTGTAGTTTATATTTGAATATATTCCGTTTTCCACTATTACCCTCTTAGCGCTCCGAATGTCCACTTGCATTTTCTGCAGAAAAGAGTGTTCAGAACTGCGCAATCAAAAGTATGGTTTAACTCTGTTAGCTTAATGAACATATCAGAAATAAGTTTCACACAATGCTTCTGTGTAGTTTTTATTTGAAGATATTATTTTTCCCAGTAGAGGCCTCTTAGCGCTCAGAATGTCCAATTGCAGTTTCTACAGAAAGAGTGTTTCAGAAAGGCTCAATCAAAAGTAAGGTTCAACTCTGTTAGTTGAATGCACAGAACAGAAAGAAGCTTCATAAAATGCTTCTGTGTAGTTTATATTTGAACATATTTTTTTTCCAGTATTACCCACTTAGCGCTACGAATGTCCAGTTGCATTTTCTACAGACAGAGTGTTTCAAAACTGCTCAATCAAAATTATGGTTTAACTCTGTTAGCTGAATGCTCAGATCAGAAAGAAGTTTCGCAGAATGCTTCTGTGTAGTTTATATTTGAATATATTCCTTTTTCCACTACTACTCTCTTAGCGCTCCAAATGTCCAGTTGCATTTTCTACAGAAAGAGTGTTCAGATCTGCTCAATCAAAAGTATGGTTTAACTCTGTTAGCTGAATGCACAGATCAGAAAGAAGTTTCAGAGAATGATTCTGTGTAGTTTATATTTGGAGACATTCCTTTTTCCACTATTATCCTCTTAGCGCTCAGAATCTCCACTTGCATTTTCTACAGAAAGAGTGTTTCAGAACGGCTCAATCAAAACTAAGGTTCAACTCTTTTAGTTGAACAAACAGAACAGAAAGAAGTTTCACACAATTCTTCTGTGTAGTTTTTATTTGTAGACATTCTTTTTCCCAATATAGGCCTCTTAGCGCTCAGAATGTCCAATTGCAGCTTCTACAGAAAGAGTGTTTCAGAACGGCTCAATCAAAAGTAAGGTTCAATTCTGTTAGTTGAATGCACAGAACAGAAAGAAGTTTCATACAATGCTTCTGTGTAGTTTATATTTGAACATATTCTTTTTTCCACTATTACCCACTTAGCGCTACGAATGTCCAGTTGCATTTTCTACAGAAAGAGTGTTCAGATCTGCTCAATCAAAAGTATGGTTTAACTCTGTTAGCTGAATGCACAGATCAGAAAGAAGATTCACCGAATGTTTCTGTGTAGTTTATATTTGAAGACATTCCTTTTTCCACTATTACCCTCTTAGCGCTCCGAATCTCCACTTGCATTTTCTACAAAAAGAGTGTTTCATAACTGCTCAATCAAAAATATGTTTTATCTCTGTTAACTGAATTTACAGATCAGAAATAAGTTTCACAGAATGCATCTGTGTAGTTTTTATTTGAAGATATTCTTTTTCCCAATGTAGGCCTCTTAGCGCTTAGCATGTCCAATTGCAGTTTCTACAGAAAGAGTGTTTCAGAACGGCTCAATCAAAAGTAAGGTTCAACTCTGTTAGTTGAATGCACAGAACAGAAAGAATTTTCACAGAATGCTACTGTGTAGTTTATATTTGAATATATTCCTTTTTCCACTATTACCCTCTTAGCGCTCCGAATGTCCACTTGCATTTTCTACAGAAAGAGTGTTCAGAACTGTGCAATCAAAAGTATGGTTTAACTCTGTTAGCTTAATGAACATATCAGAAATAAGTTTCACACAATGCTTCTGTGTAGTTTTTATTTGAAGATATTATTTTTCCCAATATAGGCCTCTTAGCGCTCAGAATGTCCAATTGCAGTTTCTACAGAAAGAGTGTTTCAGAAAGGCTCAATCAAAAGTAAGGTTCAACTCTGTTAGTTGAATGCACAGAACAGAAAGAAGTTTCATACAATGTTTCTGTGTAGTTTATATTTGAACATATTCTTTTTTCCACTATTACCCACTTAGCGCTACGAATGTCCAGTTGCATTTTTTGCAGACAGAGTGTTTCAAAACTGCTCAATCAAAAGTATGGTTTAACTCTGTTAGCGGAATGCTCAGATCAGAAAGAAGTTTCACAGAATGCTTCTGTGTAGTTTATATTTGAATATATTCCTTTTTCCACTACTACTCTCTTAGCGCTCCAAATGTCCAGTTGCATTTTCTACAGAAAGAGTGTTCAGATCTGCTCAATCAAAAGTATGGTTTAACTCTGTTAGCTGAATGCACAGATCAGAAAGAAGTTTCACAGAATGATTCTGTGTAGTTTATATTTGGAGACATTCCTTTTTCCACTATTACCCTCTTAGCGCTCCGAATCTCCACCTGCATTTTCTACAGAAAGAGTGTTTCAGAACGGCTCAATCAAAACTAAGGTTCAACTCTTTTAGTTGAACAAACAGAACAGAAGGAAGTTTCACACAATTCTTCTGTGTAGTTTTTATTTGTAGACATTCTTTTTCCCAATATAGGCCTCTTAGCGCTCAGAATGTCCAATTGCAGTTTCTACAGAAAGAGTGTTTCAGAACGGCTCCAACAAAAGTAAGGTTCAACTCTGTTAGTTGAATACACAGAACAGAAAGAACTTTCATTCAATGCTTCTGTGTAGTTTATATTTGAATATATTCTTTTTTCCACTATTACCCACTTAGCGCTACGAATGTCCAGTTGCATTTTCTACAGACAGAGTGTTTCAAAACTGCTCAATCAAAAGTATGGTTTAACTCTGTTAGCTGAATGCTCAGATCAGAAAGAAGTTTCACAGAATGCTTCTGTGTAGTTTATATTTGAATATATTCCTTTTTCCACTACTACGCTCTTAGCGCTCCAAATGTCCAGTTGCATTTTCTACAGAAAGAGTGTTCAGATCTGCTCAATCAAAAGTATGGTTTAACTGTGTTAGCTGAATGCACAGATCAGAAAGAAGTTTCACCGAATGATTCTGTGTAGTTTATATTTGAAGACATTCCTTTTTCCACTATTACCCTCTTAGCGCTCCGAATCTCCACTTGCATTTTCTACAAAAAGAGTGTTTCTTAACTGCTCAATCAAAAATATGTTTTATCTCTGTTAACTGAATTTACAGATCAGAAATAAGTTTCACAGAATGCATCTGTGTAGTTTTTATTTGAAGATATTCTTTTTCCCAATGTAGGCCTCTTAGCGCTTAGCATGTCCAATTGCAGTTTCTACAGAAAGAGTGTTTCAGAACGGCTCAATCAAAAGTAAGGTTCAACTCTGTTAGTTGAATGCACAGAACAGAAAGAATTTTCACAGAATGCTACTGTGTAGTTTATATTTGAATATATTCCTTTTTCCACTATTACCCTCTTAGCGCTGCGAATGTCCACTTGCATTTTCTACAGAAAGAGTGTTCAGAACTGCGCAATCAAAAGTATGGTTTAACTCTGTTAGCTTAATGAACATATCAGAAATAAGTTTCACACAATGCTTCTCTGTAGTTTTTATTTGAAGATATTATTTTTCCCAATATAGGCCTCTTAGCGCTCAGAATGTCCAATTGCAGTTTCTACAGAAAGAGTGTTTCAGAAAGGCTCAATCAAAAGTAAGGTTCAACTCTGTTAGTTGAATGCACAGAACAGAAAGAAGTTTCATACAATGCTTCTGTGTAGTTTATATTTGAACATATTCTTTTTTCCACTATTACCCACTTAGCGCTACGAATGTCCAGTTGCATTTTCTACAGACAGAGTGTTTCAAAACTGCTCAATCAAAAGTATGGTTTAACTCTGTTAGCTGAATGCTCAGATCAGAAAGAAGTTTCACAGAATGCTTCTGTGTAGTTTATATTTGAATATATTCCTTTTTCCACTACTACTCTCTTAGCGCTCCAAATGTCCAGTTGCATTTTCTACAGAAAGAGTGTTCAGATCTGCTCAATCAAAAGTATGGTTTAACTCTGTTAGCTGAATGCACAGATCAGAAAGAAGTTTCACAGAATGATTCTGTGTAGTTTATATTTGGAGACATTCCTTTTTCCACTATTACCCTCTTAGCGCTCCGAATCTCCACTTGCATTTTCTACAGAAAGAGTGTTTCAGAACGGCTCAATCAAAACTAAGGTTCAACTCTTTTAGTTGAACAAACAGAACAGAAAGAAGTTTCACACAATTCTTCTGTGTAGTTTTTATTTGTAGACATTCTTTTTCCCAATATAGGCCTCTTAGCGCTCAGAATGTCCAATTGCAGTTTCTACAGAAAGAGTGTTTCAGAACGGCTCAATCAAAAGTAAGGTTCAACTCTGTTAGTTGAATGCACAGAACAGAAAGAAGTTTCATACAATGCTTCTGTGTAGTTTATATTTGAACATATTCTTTTTTCCACTATTACTCATTTAGCGCTACGAATGTCCAGTTGCATTTTCTACAGACAGAGTGTTTCAAAACTGCTCAATCAAAAGTATGGTTTAACTCTGTTAGCTGAAAGCTCAGATCAGAAAGAAGTTTCACAGAATGCTTCTGTGTAGTTTATATTTGAATATATTCCTTTTTCCACTACTACGCTCTTAGCGCTCCAAATGTCCAGTTGCATTTTCTACAGAAAGAGTGTTCAGATCTGCTCAATCAAAAGTATGGTTTAACTCTGTTAGCTGAATGCACAGATCAGAAAGAAGTTTCACCGAATGATTCTGTGTACTTTATATTTGAAGACATTCCTTTTTCCACTATTACCCTCTTAGCGCTCCGAATCTCCACTTGCATTTTCTACAAAAAGTGTGTTTCATAACTGCTCAATCAAAAATATGTTTTATCTCTGTTAACTGAATTTACAGATCAGAAATAAGTTTCACAGAATGCATCTGTGTAGTTTTTATTTGAAGATATTCTTTTTCCCAATGTAGGCCTCTTAGCGCTTAGCATGTCCAATTGCAGTTTCTACAGAAAGAGTGTTTCAGAACGGCTCAATCAAAAGTAAGGTTCAACTCTGTTAGTTGAATGCACAGAACAGAAAGTATTTTCACAGAATGCTACTGTGTAGTTTATATTTGAATATATTCCTTTTTCCACTATTACCCTCTTAGCGCTGCGAATATCCACTTGCATTTTCTACAGAAAGAGTGTTCAGAACTGCGCAATCAAAAGTATGGTTTAACTCTGTTAGCTTAATGAACATATCAGAAATAAGTTTCACACAATGCTTCTCTGTAGTTTTTATTTGAAGATATTACTTTTCCCAATATAGGCCTCTTAGCGCTCAGAATGTCCAATTGCAGTTTCTACAGAAAGAGTGTTTCAGAAAGGCTCAATCAAAAGTAAGGTTCAACTCTGTTAGTTGAATGCACACAACAGAAAGAAGTTTCATACAATGCTTCTTTGTAGTTTATATTTGAATATATTCTTTTTTCCACTATTACCCACTTAGCGCTACGAATGTCCAGTTGCATTTTCTACAGACAGTGTGTTTCAAAACTGCTCAATCAAAAGTATGGTTTAACTCTGTTAGCTGAATGCTCAGATCAGAAAGAAGTTTCACAGAATGCTTCTGTGTAGTTTATATTTGAATATATTCCTTTTTCCACTACTACTCTCTTAGCTCTCCAAATGTCCAGTTGTATTTTCTGCAGAAAGAGTGTTCAGATCTGCTCAATCAAAAGTATGGTTTAACTCTGTTAGCTGAATGCACAGATCAGAAAGAAGTTTCACAGAATGATTCTGTGTAGTTTATATTTGGAGACATTCCTTTTTCCACTATTACCCTCTTAGCGCTCCGAATCTCCACTTGCATTTTCTACAAAAAGAGTGTTTCAGAACGGCTCAATCAAAACTAAGGTTCAACACTTTTTGTTGAACAAACAGAACAAAAATAAGTTTCACACAATTCTTCTGTGTAGTTTTTATTGGTAGACATTCTTTTTCCCAATATAGGCCTCTTAGCGCTCAGAATGTCCAATTGCAGTTTCTACAGAAAGAGTGTTTCAGAACGGCTCAATCAAAAGTAAGGTTCAACTCTGTTAGTTGAATGCACAGAACAGAAAGAAGTTTCATACAATGCTTCTGTGTAGTTTATATTTGAACATATTCTTTTTTCCACTATTACCCACTTAGCGCTACGAATGTCCAGTTGCATTTTCTACAGACAGAGTGTTTCAAAACTGCTCAATCAAAAGTATGGTTTAACTCTGTTAGCTGAATGCTCAGATCAGAAAGAAGTTTCACAGAATGCTTCTGTGTAGTTTATATTTGAATATATTCCTTTTTCCACTACTACGCTCTTAGCGCTCCAAATGTCCAGTTGCATTTTCTACAGAAAGAGTGTTCAGATCTGCTCAATCAAAAGTATGGTTTAACTGTGTTAGCTGAATGCACAGATCAGAAAGAAGTTTCACCGAATGATTCTGTGTAGTTTATATTTGAAGACATTCCTTTTTCCACTATTACCCTCTTAGCGCTCCGAATCTCCACTTGCATTTTCTACAAAAAGAGTGTTTCTTAACTGCTCAATCAAAAATATGTTTTATCTCTGTTAACTGAATTTACAGATCAGAAATAAGTTTCACAGAATGCATCTGTGTAGTTTTTATTTGAAGATATTCTTTTTCCCAATGTAGGCCTCTTAGCGCTTAGCATGTCCAATTGCAGTTTCTACAGAAAGAGTGTTTCAGAACGGCTCAATCAAAAGTAAGGTTCAACTCTGTTAGTTGAATGCACAGAACAGAAAGAATTTTCACAGAATGCTACTGTGTAGTTTATATTTGAATATATTCCTTTTTCCACTATTACCCTCTTAGCGCTGCGAATGTCCACTTGCATTTTCTACAGAAAGAGTGTTCAGAACTGCGCAATCAAAAGTATGGTTTAACTCTGTTAGCTTAATGAACATATCAGAAATAAGTTTCACACAATGCTTCTCTGTAGTTTTTATTTGAAGATATTATTTTTCCCAATATAGGCCTCTTAGCGCTCAGAATGTCCAATTGCAGTTTCTACAGAAAGAGTGTTTCAGAAAGGCTCAATCAAAAGTAAGGTTCAACTCTGTTAGTTGAATGCACAGAACAGAAAGAAGTTTCATACAATGCTTCTGTGTAGTTTATATTTGAACATATTCTTTTTTCCACTATTACCCACTTAGCGCTACGAATGTCCAGTTGCATTTTCTACAGACAGAGTGTTTCAAAACTGCTCAATCAAAAGTATGGTTTAACTCTGTTAGCTGAATGCTCAGATCAGAAAGAAGTTTCACAGAATGCTTCTGTGTAGTTTATATTTGAATATATTCCTTTTTCCACTACTACTCTCTTAGCGCTCCAAATGTCCAGTTGCATTTTCTACAGAAAGAGTGTTCAGATCTGCTCAATCAAAAGTATGGTTTAACTCTGTTAGCTGAATGCACAGATCAGAAAGAAGTTTCACAGAATGATTCTGTGTAGTTTATATTTGGAGACATTCCTTTTTCCACTATTACCCTCTTAGCGCTCCGAATCTCCACTTGCATTTTCTACAGAAAGAGTGTTTCAGAACGGCTCAATCAAAATTAATCTTCAACTCTTTTAGTTGAACAAACAGAACAGAAAGAAGTTTCACACAATTCTTCTGTGTAGTTTTTATTTGTAGACATTCTTTTTCCCAATATAGGCCTCTTAGCGCTCAGAATGTCCAATTGCAGTTTCTACAGAAAGAGTGTTTCAGAACGGCTCAATCAAAAGTAAGGTTCAACTCTGTTAGTTGAATGCACAGAACAGAAAGAAGTTTCATACAATGCTTCTGTGTAGTTTATATTTGAACATATTCTTTTTTCCACTATTACTCATTTAGCGCTACGAATGTCCAGTTGCATTTTCTACAGACAGAGTGTTTCAAAACTGCTCAATCAAAAGTATGGTTTAACTCTGTTAGCTGAAAGCTCAGATCAGAAAGAAGTTTCACAGAATGCTTCTGTGTAGTTTATATTTGAATATATTCCTTTTTCCACTACTACGCTCTTAGCGCTCCAAATGTCCAGTTGCATTTTCTACAGAAAGAGTGTTCAGATCTGCTCAATCAAAAGTATGGTTTAACTCTGTTAGCTGAATGCACAGATCAGAAAGAAGTTTCACCGAATGATTCTGTGTACTTTATATTTGAAGACATTCCTTTTTCCACTATTACCCTCTTAGCGCTCCGAATCTCCACTTGCATTTTCTACAAAAAGTGTGTTTCATAACTGCTCAATCAAAAATATGTTTTATCTCTGTTAACTGAATTTACAGATCAGAAATAAGTTTCACAGAATGCATCTGTGTAGTTTTTATTTGAAGATATTCTTTTTCCCAATGTAGGCCTCTTAGCGCTTAGCATGTCCAATTGCAGTTTCTACAGAAAGAGTGTTTCAGAACGGCTCAATCAAAAGTAAGGTTCAACTCTGTTAGTTGAATGCACAGAACAGAAAGTATTTTCACAGAATGCTACTGTGTAGTTTATATTTGAATATATTCCTTTTTCCACTATTACCCTCTTAGCGCTGCGAATATCCACTTGCATTTTCTACAGAAAGAGTGTTCAGAACTGCGCAATCAAAAGTATGGTTTAACTCTGTTAGCTTAATGAACATATCAGAAATAAGTTTCACACAATGCTTCTCTGTAGTTTTTATTTGAAGATATTACTTTTCCCAATATAGGCCTCTTAGCGCTCAGAATGTCCAATTGCAGTTTCTACAGAAAGAGTGTTTCAGAAAGGCTCAATCAAAAGTAAGGTTCAACTCTGTTAGTTGAATGCACACAACAGAAAGAAGTTTCATACAATGCTTCTTTGTAGTTTATATTTGAATATATTCTTTTTTCCACTATTACCCACTTAGCGCTACGAATGTCCAGTTGCATTTTCTACAGACAGTGTGTTTCAAAACTGCTCAATCAAAAGTATGGTTTAACTCTGTTAGCTGAATGCTCAGATCAGAAAGAAGTTTCACAGAATGCTTCTGTGTAGTTTATATTTGAATATATTCCTTTTTCCACTACTACTCTCTTAGCTCTCCAAATGTCCAGTTGTATTTTCTGCAGAAAGAGTGTTCAGATCTGCTCAATCAAAAGTATGGTTTAACTCTGTTAGCTGAATGCACAGATCAGAAAGAAGTTTCACAGAATGATTCTGTGTAGTTTATATTTGGAGACATTCCTTTTTCCACTATTACCCTCTTAGCGCTCCGAATCTCCACTTGCATTTTCTACAAAAAGAGTGTTTCAGAACGGCTCAATCAAAACTAAGGTTCAACACTTTTTGTTGAACAAACAGAACAAAAATAAGTTTCACACAATTCTTCTGTGTAGTTTTTATTGGTAGACATTCTTTTTCCCAATATAGGCCTCTTAGCGCTCAGAATGTCCAATTGCAGTTTCTACAGAAAGAGTGTTTCAGAACGGCTCAATCAAAAGTAAGGTTCAACTCTGTTAGTTGAATGCACAGAACAGAAAGAAGTTTCATACAATGCTTCTGTGTAGTTTATATTTGAACATATTCTTTTTTCCACTATTACCCACTTAGCGCTACGAATGTCCAGTTGCATTTTCTACAGACAGAGTGTTTCAAAACTGCTCAATCAAAAGTATGGTTTAACTCTGTTAGCTGAATGCTCAGATCAGAAAGAAGTTTCACAGAATGCTTCTGTGTAGTTTATATTTGAATATATTCCTTTTTCCACTACTACTCTCTTAGCGCTCCAAATGTCCAGTTGCATTTTCTACAGAAAGAGTGTTCAGATCTGCTCCATCAAAAGTATGGTTTAACTGTGTTAGCTGAATGCACAGATCAGAAAGAAGTTTCACCGAATGATTCTGTGTAGTTTATATTTGAAGACATTCCTTTTTCCACTATTACCCTCTTAGCGCTCCGAATCTCCACTTGCATTTTCTACAAAAAGAGTGATTCATAACTGCTCAATCAAAAATATGTTTTATCTCTGTTAACTGAATTTACAGATCAGAAATAAGTTTCACAGAATGCATCTGTGTAGTTTTTATTTGAAGATATTCTTTTTCCCAATGTAGGCCTCTTAGCGCTTAGCATGTCCAATTGCAGTTTCTACAGAAAGAGTGTTTCAGAACGGCTCAATCAAAAGTAAGGTTCAACTCTGTTAGTTGAATGCACAGAACAGAAAGAATTTTCACAGAATGCTACTGTGTAGTTTATATTTGTATATATTCCTTTTTCCACTATTACCCTCTTAGCGCTGCGAATGTCCACTTGCATTTTCTACAGAAAGAGTGTTCAGAACTGCGCAATCAAAAGTATGGTTTAACTCTGTTAGCTTAATGAACATATCAGAAATAAGTTTCACACAATGCTTCTCTGTAGTTTTTATTTGAAGATATTATATTTCCCAATATAGGCCTCTTAGCGCTCAGAATGTCCAATTGCAGTTTCTACAGAAAGAGTGTTTCAGAAAGGCTCAATCAAAAGTAAGGTTCAACTCTGTTAGTTGAATGCACAGAACAGAAAGAAGTTTCATACAATGCTTCTGTGTAGTTTATATTTGAACATATTCTTTTTTCCACTATTACCCACTTAGCGCTACGAATGTCCAGTTGCATTTTCTACAGACAGAGTGTTTCAAAACTGCTCAATCAAAAGTATGGTTTAACTCTGTTAGCTGAATGCTCAGATCAGAAAGAAGTTTCACAGAATGCTTCTGTGTAGTTTATATTTGAATATATTCCTTTTTCCACTACTACGCACTTAGCGCTCCAAATGTCCAGTTGCATTTTCTACAGAAAGAGTGTTCAGATCTGCTCAATCAAAAGTATGGTTTAACTGTGTTAGCTGAATGCACAGATCAGAAAGAAGTTTCACCGAATGATTCTGTGTAGTTTATATTTGAAGACATTCCTTTTTCCACTATTACCCTCTTAGCGCTCCGAATCTCCACTTGCATTTTCTACAAAAAGAGTGTTTCATAACTGCTCAATCAAAAATATGTTTTATCTCTGTTAACTGAATTTACAGATCAGAAATAAGTTTCACAGAATGCATCTGTGTAGTTTTTATTTGAAGATATTCTTTTTCCCAATGTAGGCCTCTTAGCGCTTAGCATGTCCAATTGCAGTTTCTACAGAAAGAGTGTTTCAGAACGGCTCAATCAAAAGTAAGGTTCAACTCTGTTAGTTGAATGCACAGAACAGAAAGAATTTTCACAGAATGCTACTGTGTAGTTTATATTTGAATATATTCCTTTTTCCACTATTACCCTCTTAGCGCTGCGAATGTCCACTTGCATTTTCTACAGAAAGAATGTTCAGAACTGCGCAATCAAAAGTATGGTTTAACTCTGTTAGCTTAATGAACATATCAGAAATAAGTTTCACACAATGCTTCTCTGTAGTTTTTATTTGAAGATATTATTTTTCCCAATATAGGCCTCTTAGCGCTCAGAATGTCCAATTGCAGTTTCTACAGAAAGAGTGTTTCAGAAAGGCTGAATCAAAAGTAAGGTTCAACTCTGTTAGTTGAATGCACAGAACAGAAAGAAGTTTCATACAATGCTTCTGTGTAGTTTATATTTGAACATATTCTTTTTTCCACTATTACCCACTTAGCGCTACGAATGTCCAGTTGCATTTTCTACAGACAGAGTGTTTCAAAACTGCTCAATCAAAAGTATGGTTTAACTCTGTTAGCTGAATGCTCAGATCAGAAAGAAGTTTCACAGAATGCTTCTGTGTAGTTTATATTTGAATATATTCCTTTTTCCACTACTACTCTCTTAGCGCTCCAAATGTCCAGTTGCATTTTCTACAGAAAGAGTGTTCAGATCTGCTCAATCAAAAGTATGGTTTAACACTGTTAGCTGAATGCACAGATCAGAAAGAAGTTTCACAGAATGATTCTGTGTAGTTTATATTTGGAGACAATCCTTTTTCCACTATTACCCTCTTAGGGCTAAGAATCTCCACTTGCATTTTCTACAGAAAGAGTGTTTCAGAACGGCTCAATCAAAACTAAGGTTCAACTCTTTTAGTTGAACAAACAGAACAGAAAGAAGTTTCACACAATTCTTCTGTGTAGTTTTTATTTGTAGACATTCTTTTTCCCAATATAGGCCTCTTAGCGCTCAGAATGTCCAATTGCAGTTTCTACAGAAAGAGTGTTTCAGAACGGCTCAATCAAAAGTAAGGTTCAACTCTGTTAGTTGAATGCACAGAACAGAAAGAAGTTTCATACAATGCTTCTGTGTAGTTTATATTTGAACATATTCTTTTTTCCACTATTACCCATTTAGCGCTACGAATGTCCAGTTGCATTTTCTACAGACAGAGTGTTTCAAAACTGCTCAATCAAAAGTATGGTTTAACTCTGTTAGCTGAATGCTCAGATCAGAAAGAAGTTTCACAGAATGCTTCTGTGTAGTTTATATTTGAATATATTCCTTTTTCCACTACTACGCTCTTAGCGCTCCAAATGTCCAGTTGCATTTTCTACAGAAAGAGTGTTCAGATCTGCTCAATCAAAAGTATGGTTTAACTCTGTTAGCTGAATGCACAGATCAGAAAGAAGTTTCACCGAATGATTCTGTGTACTTTATATTTGAAGACATTCCTTTTTCCACTATTACCCTCTTAGCGCTCCGAATCTCCACTTGCATTTTCTACAAAAAGTGTGTTTCATAACTGCTCAATCAAAAATATGTTTTATCTCTGTTAACTGAATTTACAGATCAGAAATAAGTTTCACAGAATGCATCTGTGTAGTTTTTATTTGAAGGTATTCTTTTTCCCAATGTAGGCCTCTTAGCGCTTAGCATGTCCAATTGCAGTTTCTACAGAAAGAGTGTTTCAGAACGGCTCAATCAAAAGTAAGGTTCAACTCTGTTAGTTGAATGCACAGAACAGAAAGAATTTTCACAGAATGCTACTGTGTAGTTTATATTTGAATATATTCCTTTTTCCACTATTACCCTCTTAGCGCTGCGAATGTCCACTTGCATTTTCTACAGAAAGAGTGTTCAGAACTGCGCAATCAAAAGTATGGTTTAACTCTGTTAGCTTAATGAACATATCAGAAATAAGTTTCAAACAATGCTTCTCTGTAGTTTTTATTTTAAGATATTACTTTTCCCAATATAGGCCTCTTAGCGCTCAGAATGACCAATTGCAGTTTCTACAGAAAGAGTGTTTCAGAAAGGCTCAATCAAAAGTAAGGTTCAACTCTGTTAGTTGAATGCACACAACAGAAAGAAGTTTCATACAATGCTTCTGTGTAGTTTATATTTGAATATATTCTTTTTTCCACTATTACCCACTTAGCGCTACGAATGTCCAGTTGCATTTTCTACAGACAGTGTGTTTCAAAACTGCTCAATCAAAAGTATGGTTTAACTCTGTTAGCTGAATGCTCAGATCAGAAAGAAGTTTCACAGAATGCTTCTGTGTAGTTTATGTTTGAATATATTCCTTTTTCCACTACTACTCTCTTAGCTCTCCAAATGTCCAGTTGTATTTTCTACAGAAAGAGTGTTCACATCTGCTCAATCAAAAGTATGGTTTAACTCTGTTAGCTGAATGCACAGATCATAAAGAAGTTTCACCGAATGATTCTGTGTAGTTTATATTTGAAGACATTCCTTTTTCCACTATTACCCTCTTAGCGCTCCGAATCTCCACTTGCATTTTCTACAAAAAGAGTGTTTCATAACTGCTCAATCAAAAATATGTTTTATCTCTGTTAACTGAATTTACAGATCAGAAATAAGTTTCACAGAATGCATCTGTGTAGTTTTTATTTGAAGATATTCTTTTTCCCAATGTAGGCCTCTTAGCGCTTAGCATGTCCAATTGCAGTTTCTACAGAAAGAGTGTTTCAGAACGGCTCAATCAAAAGTAAGGTTCAACTCTGTTAGTTGAATGCACAGAACAGAAAGAATTTTCACAGAATGCTACTGTGTAGTTTATATTTGAATATATTCCTTTTTCCACTATTACCCTCTTAGCGCTCCGAATGTCCACTTGCATTCTCTGCAGAAAGAGTGTTCAGAACTGCGCAATCAAAAGTATGGTTTAACTCTGTTAGCTTAATGAACATATCAGAAATAAGTTTCACACAATGCTTCTGTGTAGTTTTTATTTGAAGATATTATTTTTCCCAATATAGGCCTCTTAGCGCTCAGAATGTCCAATTGCAGTTTCTACAGAAAGAGTGTTTCAGAAAGGCTCAATCAAAAGTAAGGTTCAACTCTGTTAGTTGAATGCACAGAACAGAAAGAATTTTCATACAATGCTTCTGTGTAGTTTATATTTGAACATATTCTTTTTTCCACTATTACCCACTTAGCGCTACGAATGTCCAGTTGCATTTTCTACAGAAAGAGTGTTCAGATCTGCTCAATCAAAAGTATGGTTTAACTCTGTTAGCTGAATGCACAGATCAGAAAGATGTTTCACAGAATGATTCTGTGTAGTTTATATTTGGAGACATTCCTTTTTCCACTATTACCCTCTTAGCGCTCCGAATCTCCACTTGCATTTTCTACAGAAAGAGTGTTTCAGAACGGCTCAATCAAAACTAAGGTTCAACTCTTTTAGTTGAACAAACAGAACAGAAAGAAGTTTCACACAATTCTTCTGTGTAGTTTTTATTTGTAGACATTCTTTTTCCCAATATAGGCCTCTTAGCGCTCAGAATGTCCAATTGCAGTTTCTACAGAAAGAGTGTTTCAGAACGGCTCAATCAAAGTAAGGTTCAACTCTGTTAGTTGAATGCACAGAACAGAAAGAAGGTTCATACAATGCTTCTGTGTAGTTTCTATTTGAACATATTCTTTTTTCCACTATTACCCACTTAGCGCTACGAATGTCCAGTTGCATTTTCTACAGACAGAGTGTTTCAAAACTGCTCAATCAAAAGTATGGTTTAACTCTGTTAGCTGAATGCTCAGATCAGAAAGAAGTTTCACAGAATGCTTCTGTGTAGTTTATATTTGAATATATTCCTTTTTCCACTACTACTCTCTTAGCGCTCCAAATGTCCAGTTGCATTTTCTACAGAAAGAGTGTTCAGATCTGCTCAATCAAAAGTATGGTTTAACTCTGTTAGCTGAATGCACAGATCAGAAAGAAGTTTCACAGAATGATTCTGTGTAGTTTATATTTGGAGACAATCCTTTTTCCACTATTACCCTCTTAGGGCTAAGAATCTCCACTTGCATTTTCTACAGAAAGAGTGTTTCAGAACGGCTCAATCAAAACTAAGGTTCAACTCTTTTAGTTGAACAAACAGAACAGAAAGAAGTTTCACACAATTCTTCTGTGTAGTTTTTATTTGTAGACATTCTTTTTCCCAATATAGGCCTCTTAGCGCTCAGAATGTCCAATTGCAGTTTCTACAGAAAGAGTGTTTCAGAACGGCTCAATCAAAAGTAAGGTTCAACTCTGTTAGTTGAATGCACAGAACAGAAAGAAGTTTCATACAATGCTTCTGTGTAGTTTATATTTGAACATATTCTTTTTTCCACTATTACCCATTTAGCGCTACGAATGTCCAGTTGCATTTTCTACAGACAGAGTGTTTCAAAACTGCTCAATCAAAAGTATGGTTTAACTCTGTTAGCTGAATGCTCAGATCAGAAAGAAGTTTCACAGAATGCTTCTGTGTAGTTTATATTTGAATATATTCCTTTTTCCACTACTACGCTCTTAGCGCTCCAAATGTCCAGTTGCATTTTCTACAGAAAGAGTGTTCAGATCTGCTCAATCAAAAGTATGGTTTAACTCTGTTAGCTGAATGCACAGATCAGAAAGAAGTTTCACCGAATGATTCTGTGTACTTTATATTTGAAGACATTCCTTTTTCCACTATTACCCTCTTAGCGCTCCGAATCTCCACTTGCATTTTCTACAAAAAGTGTGTTTCATAACTGCTCAATCAAAAATATGTTTTATCTCTGTTAACTGAATTTACAGATCAGAAATAAGTTTCACAGAATGCATCTGTGTAGTTTTTATTTGAAGATATTCTTTTTCCCAATGTAGGCCTCTTAGCGCTTAGCATGTCCAATTGCAGTTTCTACAGAAAGAGTGTTTCAGAACGGCTCAATCAAAAGTAAGGTTCAACTCTGTTAGTTGAATGCACAGAACAGAAAGAATTTTCACAGAATGCTACTGTGTAGTTTATATTTGAATATATTCCTTTTTCCACTATTACCCTCTTAGCGCTGCGAATGTCCACTTGCATTTTCTACAGAAAGAGTGTTCAGAACTGCGCAATCAAAAGTATGGTTTAACTCTGTTAGCTTAATGAACATATCAGAAATAAGTTTCAAACAATGCTTCTCTGTAGTTTTTATTTTAAGATATTACTTTTCCCAATATAGGCCTCTTAGCGCTCAGAATGACCAATTGCAGTTTCTACAGAAAGAGTGTTTCAGAAAGGCTCAATCAAAAGTAAGGTTCAACTCTGTTAGTTGAATGCACACAACAGAAAGAAGTTTCATACAATGCTTCTGTGTAGTTTATATTTGAATATATTCTTTTTTCCACTATTACCCACTTAGCGCTACGAATGTCCAGTTGCATTTTCTACAGACAGTGTGTTTCAAAACTGCTCAATCAAAAGTATGGTTTAACTCTGTTAGCTGAATGCTCAGATCAGAAAGAAGTTTCACAGAATGCTTCTGTGTAGTTTATGTTTGAATATATTCCTTTTTCCACTACTACTCTCTTAGCTCTCCAAATGTCCAGTTGTATTTTCTACAGAAAGAGTGTTCAGATCTGCTCAATCAAAAGTATGGTTTAACTCTGTTAGCTGAATGCACAGATCAGAAAGAAGTTTCACCGAATGATTCTGTGTAGTTTATATTTGAAGACATTCCTTTTTCCACTATTACCCTCTTAGCGCTCCGAATCTCCACTTGCATTTTCTACAAAAAGAGTGTTTCATAACTGCTCAATCAAAAATATGTTTTAACTCTGTTAACTGAATTTACAGATCAGAAATAAGTTTCACAGAATGCATCTGTGTAGTTTTTATTTGAAGATATTCTTTTTCCCAATGTAGGCCTCTTAGCGCTTAGCATGTCCAATTGCAGTTTCTACAGAAAGAGTGTTTCAGAACGGCTCAATCAAAAGTAAGGTTCAACTCTGTTAGTTGAATGCACAGAACAGAAAGAATTTTCACAGAATGCTACTGTGTAGTTTATATTTGAATATATTCCTTTTTCCACTATTACCCTCTTAGCGCTCCGAATGTCCACTTGCATTTTCTGCAGAAAGAGTGTTCAGAACTGCGCAATCAAAAGTATGGTTTAACTCTGTTAGCTTAATGAACATATCAGAAATAAGTTTCACACAATGCTTCTGTGTAGTTTTTATTTGAAGATATTATTTTTCCCAATATAGGCCTCTTAGCGCTCAGAATGTCCAATTGCAGTTTCTACAGAAAGAGTGTTTCAGAAAGGCTCAATCAAAAGTAAGGTTCAACTCTGTTAGTTGAATGCACAGAACAGAAAGAATTTTCATACAATGCTTCTGTGTAGTTTATATTTGAACATATTCTTTTTTCCACTATTACCCACTTAGCGCTACGAATGTCCAGTTGCATTTTCTACAGAAAGAGTGTTCAGATCTGCTCAATCAAAAGTATGGTTTAACTCTGTTAGCTGAATGCACAGATCAGAAAGATGTTTCACAGAATGATTCTGTGTAGTTTATATTTGGAGACATTCCTTTTTCCACTATTACCCTCTTAGCGCTCCGAATCTCCACTTGCATTTTCTACAGAAAGAGTGTTTCAGAACGGCTCAATCAAAACTAAGGTTCAACTCTTTTAGTTGAACAAACAGAACAGAAAGAAGTTTCACACAATTCTTCTGTGTAGTTTTTATTTGTAGACATTCTTTTTCCCAATATAGGCCTCTTAGCGCTCAGAATGTCCAATTGCAGTTTCTACAGAAAGAGTGTTTCAGAACGGCTCAATCAAAGTAAGGTTCAACTCTGTTAGTTGAATGCACAGAACAGAAAGAAGGTTCATACAATGCTTCTGTGTAGTTTCTATTTGAACATATTCTTTTTTCCACTATTACCCACTTAGCGCTACGAATGTCCAGTTGCATTTTCTACAGACAGAGTGTTTCAAAACTGCTCAATCAAAAGTATGGTTTAAATCTGTTAGCTGAATGCTCAGATCAGAAAGAAGTTTCACAGAATGCTTCTGTGTAGTTTATATTTGAATATATTCCTTTTTCCACTACTACGCTCTTAGCGCTCCAAATGTCCAGTTGCATTTTCTAGAGAAAGAGTGTTCAGATCTGCTCAATCAAAAGTATGGTTTAACTCAGTTAGCTGAATGCACAGATCAGAAAGAAGTTTCACCGAATTATTCTGTGTAGTTTATATTTGAAGACATTCCTTTTTCCACTATTACCCTCTTAGCGCTCCGAATCTCCAATTGCATTTTCTACAAAAAGAGTGTTTCATAACTGCTCAATCAAAAATATGTTTTATCTCTGTTAACTGAATTTACAGATCAGAAATAAGTTTCACAGAATGCATCTGTGTAGTTTTTATTTGAAGATATTCTTTTTCCCAATGTAGGCCTATTAGCGCTTAGCATGTCCAATTGCAGTTTATAGAGAAAGAGTGTTTCAGAACGGCTCAATCAAAAGTAAGGTTCAACTCTGTTAGTTGAATGCACAGAACAGAAAGAATTTTCACAGAATGCTACTGTGTAGTTTATATTTGAATATATTCCTTTTTCCACTATTACCCTCTTAGCGCTCCGAATGTCCACTTGCATTTTCTACAGAAAGAGTGTTCAGAACTGCGCAATCAAAAGTATGGTTTAACTCAGTTAGCTTAATGAACATATCAGAAATAAGTTTCACACAATGCTTCTGTGTAGTTTTTATTTGAAGATATTATTTTTCCCAATATAGGCCTCTTAGCGCTCAGAATGTCCAATTGCAGTTTCTACAGAAAGAGTGTTTCAGAAACGCTCAATCAAAAGTAAGGTTCAACGCTGTTAGTTGAATGCACAGAACAGAAAAAGGTTTCATACAATGCTTCTGTGTAGTTTATATTTGAACATATTCTTTTTTCCACTATTACCCACTTAGCGCTACGAATGTCCAGTTGCATTTTCTACAGACAGAGTGTTTCAAAACTGCTCAATCAAAAGTATGGTTTAACTCTGTTAGCTGAATGCTCAGATTAGAAAGAAGTTTCACAGAATGCTTCTGTGTAGTTTATATTTGAATATATTCCTTTTTCCACTACTACTCTCTTAGCGCTCCAAATGTCCAATTGCATTTTCTACAGAAAGAATGTTCAGATCTGCTCAATCAAAAGTATGGTTTAACTCTGTTAGCTGAATGCACAGATCAGAAAGAAGTTTCACAGAATGATTCTGTGTAGTTTATATTTGGAGACATTCCTTTTTCCACTATTACCCTCTTAGCGCTCCGAATCTCCACTTGCATTTTCTACAGAAAGAGTGTTTCAGAACGGCTCAATCAAAACTAAGGTTCAACTCTTTTAGTTGAACAAACAGAACAGAAAGAAGTTTCACACAATTCTTCTGTGTAGTTTTTATTTGTAGACATTCTTTTTCCCAATAGAGGCCTCTTAGCGCTCAGAATGTCCAATTGCAGTTTCTACAGAAAGAGTGTTTCAGAACGGCTCAATCAAAAGTAAGGTTCAACTCTGTTAGTTGAATGCACAGAACAGAAAGAAGTTTCATACAATGCTTCTGTGTAGTTTATATTTGAACATATTCTTTTTTCCACTATTACCCACTTAGCGCTACGAATGTCCAGTTGCATTTTCTACAGACAGAGTGTTTCAAAACTGCTCAATCAAAAGTATGGTTTAACTCTGTTAGCTGAATGCTCAGATCAGAAAGAAGTTTCACAGAATGCTTCTGTGTAGTTTATATTTGAATATATTCCTTTTTCCACTACTACGCTCTTAGCGCTCCAAATGTCCAGTTGCATTTTCTACAGAAAGAGTGTTCAGATCTGCTCAATCAAAAGTATGGTTTAACTCTGTTAGCTGAATGCACAGATCAGAAAGAAGTTTCACAGAATGATTCTGTGTAGTTTATATTTGGAGACATTCCTTTTTCCACTATTACCCTCTTAGCGCTCCGAATCTCCACTTGCATTTTCTACAGAAAGAGTGTTTCAGAATGGCTCAATCAAAACTAAGGTTCAACTCTTTTAGTTGAACAAACAGAACAGAAAGAAGTTTCACACAATTCTTCTGTGTAGTTTTTATTTGTAGACATTCTTTTTCCCAATATAGGCCTCTTAGCGCTCAGAATGTCCAATTGCATTTTCTACAGAAAGAGTGTTTCAGAACGGCTCAATCAAAAGTAAGGTTCAACTCTGTTAGTTTAATGCACAGAACAGAAAGAAGTTTCATACAATGCTTCTGTGTAGTTTATATTTGAACATATTCTTTTTTCCACTATTACCCACTTAGCGCTACGAATGTCCAGTTTCATTTTCTACAGACAGAGTGTTTCAAAACTGCTCAATCAAAAGTGTGGTTTAACTCTGTTAGCTGAATGCTCAGATCAGAAAGAAGTTTCACAGAATGCTTCTGTGTAGTTTATATTTGAATATATTCCTTTTTCCACTACTACGCTCTTAGCGCTCCAAATGTCCAGTTGCATTTTCTACAGAAAGAGTGTTCAGATCTGCTCAATCAAAAGTATGGTTTAACTCTGTTAGGTGAATTCACAGATCAGAAAGAAGTTTCACCGAATGATTCTGTGTAGTTTATATTTGAAGACATTCCTTTTTCCACTATTACCCACTTAGCGCTCCGAATCTCCACTTGCATTTTCTACAAAAAGAGTGTTTCATAACTGCTCAATCAAAAATATGTTTTATCTCTGTTAACTGAATTTACAGATCAGAAATAAGTTTCACAGAATGCATCTGTGTAGTTTTTATTTGAAGATATTATTTTTCCCAATGTAGGCCTCTTAGCGCTTAGCATGTCCAATTGCAGTTTCTACAGAAAGAGTGTTTCAGAACGGCTCAATCAAAAGTAAGGTTCAACTCTGTTAGTTGAATGCACAGAACAGAAAGAATTTTCACAGAATGCTACTGTGTAGTTTATATTTGAATATATTCCTTTTTCCACTATTACCCTCTTAGCGCTCCGAATGTCCACTTGCATTTTCTACAGAAAGAGTGTTCAGAACTGCGCAATCAAAAGTATGGTTTAACTCTGTTAGCTTAATGAACATATCAGAAATAAGTTTCACACAATGCTTCTGTGTAGTTTTTATTTGAAGATATTATTTTTCCCAATAGAGGCCTCTTAGCGCTCAGAATGTCCAATTGCAGTTTCTACAGAAAGAGTGTTTCAGAAAGGCTGAATCAAAAGTAAGGTTCAACTCTGTTAGTTGAATGCACAGAACAGAAAGAAGTTTCATACAATGCTTCTGTGTAGTTTATATTTGAACATATTCTTTTTTCCACTATTACCCACTTAGAGCTACGAATGTCCAGTTGCATTTTCTACAGACAGAGTGTATCAAAACTGCTCAATCAAAAGTATGGTTTAACTCTGTTAGCTGAATGCTCAGATCAGAAAGAAGTTTCACAGAATGCTTCTGTGTAGTTTATATTTGAATATATTCCTTTTTCCACTACTACTCTCTTAGCTCTCCAAATGTCCAGTTGTATTTTCTACAGAAAGAGTGTTCAGATCTGCTCAATCAAAAGTATGGTTTAACTCTGTTAGCTGAATGCACAGATCAGAAAGAAGTTTCACCGAATGATTCTGTGTAGTTTATATTTGAAGACATTCCTTTTTCCACTATTACCCTCTTAGCGCTCCGAATCTCCACTTGCATTTTCTACAAAAAGAGTGTTTCATAACTGCTCAATCAAAAATATGTTTTATCTCTGTTAACTGAATTTAAAGATCAGAAATAAGTTTCACAGAATGCATCTGTGTAGTTTTTATTTGAAGATATTCTTTTTCCCAATGTAGGCCTCTTAGCGCTTAGCATGTCCAATTGCAGTTTCTACAGAAAGAGTGTTTCAGAACGGCTCAATCAAAAGTAAGGTTCAACTCTGTTAGTTGAATGCACAGAACAGAAAGTATTTTCACAGAATGCTACTGTGTAGTTTATATTTGAATATATTCCTTTTTCCACTATTACCCTCTTAGCGCTCCGAATGTCCACTTGCATTTTCTGCAGAAAGAGTGTTCAGAACTGCGCAATCAAAAGTATGGTTTAACTCTGTTAGCTTAATGAACATATCAGAAATAAGTTTCACACAATGCTCCTGTGTAGTTTTTATTTGAAGATATTATTTTTCCCAATATATGCCTCTTAGCGCTCAGAATGTCCAATTGCAGTTTCTACAGAAAGAGTGTCTCAGAACGGCTCAATCAAAAGTAAGGTTCAACTCTGTTAGTTGAATGCACAGAACAGAAAGGAGTTTCATACAATGCTTCTGTGTAGTTTATATTTGAACATATTCTTTTTTCCACTATTACCCACTTAGCGCTACGAATGTCCAGTTGCATTTTCTACAGACAGAGTGTTTCAAAACTGCTCAATCAAAAGTATGGTTTAACTCTGTTAGCTGAATTCTCAGATCAGAAAGAAGTTTCACAGAATGCTTCTGTGTAGTTTATATTTGAATATATTCCTTTTTCCACTACTACGCTCTTAGCGCTCCAAATGTCCAGTTGCATTTTCTACAGAAAGAGTGTTCAGATCTGCTCAATCAAAAGTATGGTTTAACTCTGTTAGCTGAATGCACAGATCAGAAAGAAGTTTCACAGAATGATTCTGTGTAGTTTATATTTGGAGACATTCCTTTTTCCACTATTACCCTCTTAGCGCTCCGAATCTCCACTTGCATTTTCTACAGAAAGAGTGTTTCAGAATGGCTCAATCAAAACTAAGGTTCAACTCTTTTAGTTGAACAAACAGAACAGAAAGAAGTTTCACACAATTCTTCTGTGTAGTTTTTATTTGTAGACATTCTTTTTCCCAATATAGGCCTCTTAGCGCTCAGAATGTCCAATTGCATTTTCTACAGAAAGAGTGTTTCAGAACGGCTCAATCAAAAGTAAGGTTCAACTCTGTTAGTTTAATGCACAGAACAGAAAGAAGTTTCATACAATGCTTCTGTGTAGTTTATATTTGAACATATTCTTTTTTCCACTATTACCCACTTAGCGCTACGAATGTCCAGTTTCATTTTCTACAGACAGAGTGTTTCAAAACTGCTCAATCAAAAGTGTGGTTTAACTCTGTTAGCTGAATGCTCAGATCAGAAAGAAGTTTCACAGAATGCTTCTGTGTAGTTTATATTTGAATATATTCCTTTTTCCACTACTACGCTCTTAGCGCTCCAAATGTCCAGTTGCATTTTCTACAGAAAGAGTGTTCAGATCTGCTCAATCAAAAGTATGGTTTAACTCTGTTAGGTGAATTCACAGATCAGAAAGAAGTTTCACCGAATGATTCTGTGTAGTTTATATTTGAAGACATTCCTTTTTCCACTATTACCCACTTAGCGCTCCGAATCTCCACTTGCATTTTCTACAAAAAGAGTGTTTCATAACTGCTCAATCAAAAATATGTTTTATCTCTGTTAACTGAATTTACAGATCAGAAATAAGTTTCACAGAATGCATCTGTGTAGTTTTTATTTGAAGATATTATTTTTCCCAATGTAGGCCTCTTAGCGCTTAGCATGTCCAATTGCAGTTTCTACAGAAAGAGTGTTTCAGAACGGCTCAATCAAAAGTAAGGTTCAACTCTGTTAGTTGAATGCACAGAACAGAAAGAATTTTCACAGAATGCTACTGTGTAGTTTATATTTGAATATATTCCTTTTTCCACTATTACCCTCTTAGCGCTCCGAATGTCCACTTGCATTTTCTACAGAAAGAGTGTTCAGAACTGCGCAATCAAAAGTATGGTTTAACTCTGTTAGCTTAATGAACATATCAGAAATAAGTTTCACACAATGCTTCTGTGTAGTTTTTATTTGAAGATATTATTTTTCCCAATAGAGGCCTCTTAGCGCTCAGAATGTCCAATTGCAGTTTCTACAGAAAGAGTGTTTCAGAAAGGCTGAATCAAAAGTAAGGTTCAACTCTGTTAGTTGAATGCACAGAACAGAAAGAAGTTTCATACAATGCTTCTGTGCAGTTTATATTTGAACATATTCTTTTTTCCACTATTACCCACTTAGAGCTACGAATGTCCAGTTGCATTTTCTACAGACAGAGTGTATCAAAACTGCTCAATCAAAAGTATGGTTTAACTCTGTTAGCTGAATGCTCAGATCAGAAAGAAGTTTCACAGAATGCTTCTGTGTAGTTTATATTTGAATATATTCCTTTTTCCACTACTACTCTCTTAGCTCTCCAAATGTCCAGTTGTATTTTCTACAGAAAGAGTGTTCAGATCTGCTCAATCAAAAGTATGGTTTAACTCTGTTAGCTGAATGCACAGATCAGAAAGAAGTTTCACCGAATGATTCTGTGTAGTTTATATTTGAAGACATTCCTTTTTCCACTATTACCCTCTTAGCGCTCCGAATCTCCACTTGCATTTTCTACAAAAAGAGTGTTTCATAACTGCTCAATCAAAAATATGTTTTATCTCTGTTAACTGAATTTAAAGATCAGAAATAAGTTTCACAGAATGCATCTGTGTAGTTTTTATTTGAAGATATTCTTTTTCCCAATGTAGGCCTCTTAGCGCTTAGCATGTCCAATTGCAGTTTCTACAGAAAGAGTGTTTCAGAACGGCTCAATCAAAAGTAAGGTTCAACTCTGTTAGTTGAATGCACAGAACAGAAAGTATTTTCACAGAATGCTACTGTGTAGTTTATATTTGAATATATTCCTTTTTCCACTATTACCCTCTTAGCGCTCCGAATGTCCACTTGCATTTTCTGCAGAAAGAGTGTTCAGAACTGCGCAATCAAAAGTATGGTTTAACTCTGTTAGCTTAATGAACATATCAGAAATAAGTTTCACACAATGCTCCTGTGTAGTTTTTATTTGAAGATATTATTTTTCCCAATATATGCCTCTTAGCGCTCAGAATGTCCAATTGCAGTTTCTACAGAAAGAGTGTTTCAGAACGGCTCAATCAAAAGTAAGGTTCAACTCTGTTAGTTGAATGCACAGAACAGAAAGGAGTTTCATACAATGCTTCTGTGTAGTTTATATTTGAACATATTCTTTTTTCCACTATTACCCACTTAGCGCTACGAATGTCCAGTTGCATTTTCTACAGACAGAGTGTTTCAAAACTGCTCAATCAAAAGTATGGTTTAACTCTGTTAGCTGAATTCTCAGATCAGAAAGAAGTTTCACAGAATGCTTCTGTGTAGTTTATATTTGAATATATTCCTTTTTCCACTACTACGCTCTTAGCGCTCCAAATGTCCAGTTGCATTTTCTACAGAAAGAGTGTTCAGATCTGCTCAATCAAAAGTATGGTTTAACTGTGTTAGCTGAATGCACAGATCAGAAAGAAGTTTCACCGAATGATTCTGTGTAGTTTATATTTGAAGACATTCCTTTTTCCACTATTACCCTCTTAGCGCTCCGAATCTCCACTTGCATTTTCTACAAAAAGTGTGTTTCATAACTGCTCAAGCAAAAATATGTTTTATCTCTGTTAACTGAATTTACAGATCAGAAATAAGTTTCACAGAATGCATCTGTGTAGTTTTTATTTGAAGGTATTCTTTTTCCCAAGGTAGGCCTCTTAGCGCTTAGCATGTCCAATTGCAGTTTCTACAGAAAGAGTGTTTCAGAACGGCTCAATCTAAAGTAAGGTTCAACTCTGTTAGTTGAATGCACAGAACAGAAAGAATTTTCACAGAATGCTACTGTGTAGTTTATATTTGAATATATTCCTTTTTCCACTATTACCCTCTTAGCGCTGCGAATGTCCACTTGCATTTTCTACAGAAAGAGTGTTCAGAACTGCGCAATCAAAAGTATGGTTTAACTCTGTTAGCTTAATGAACATATCAGAAATAAGTTTCACACAATGCTTCTGTGTAGTTTTTTTTTGAAGATATTATATTTCCCAATATAGGCCTCTTAGCGCTCAGAATGTCCAATTGCAGTTTCTATAGAAAGAGTGTTTCAGAAAGGCTCAATCCAAAGTAAGGTTCAACTCTGTTAGTTGAATGCACAGAACAGAAAGAATTTTCATACAATGCTTCTGTGTAGTTTATATTTGAACATATCTTTTTTTCCACTATTACCCACTTAGCGCTACGAATGTCCAGTTGCATTTTCTACAGACAGAGTGTTTCAAAACTGCTCAATCAAAAGTATGGTTTAACTCTGTTAGCTGAATGCTCAGATCAGAAAGAAGTTTCACAGAATGCTTCTGTGTAGTTTATATTTGAATATATTCCTTTTTCCACTACTACTCTGTTAGCGCTCCAAATGTCCAGTTGCATTTTCTACAGAAAGAGTGTTCAGATCTGCTCAATCAAAAGTATGGTTTAACTCTGTTAGCTGAATGCACAGATCAGAAAGAAGTTTCACAGAATGATTCTGTGTAGTTTATATTTTGAGACATTCCTTTTTCCACTATTACCCTCCTAGCGCTCCGAATCTCCACTTGCATTTTCTACAAAAAGAGTGTTTCAGAACGGCTCAATCAAAACTAAGGTTCAACTCTTTTAGTTGAACAAACAGAACAAAAATAAGTTTCACACAATTCTTCTGTGTAGTTTTTATTGGTAGACATTCTTTTTCCCAATATAGGCCTCTTAGCGCTCAGAATGTCCAATTGCAGTTTCTACAGAAAGAGTGTTTCAGAACGGCTCAATCAAAAGTAAGGTTCAACTCTGTTAGTTGAATGCACAGAACAGAAAGAAGTTTCATACAATGCTTCTGTGTAGTTTATATTTGAACATATTCTTTTTTCCACTATTACCCACTTAGCGCTACGAATGTCCAGTTGCATTTTCTACAGACAGAGTGTTTCAAAACTGCTCAATCAAAAGTATGGTTTAACTCTGTTAGCTGAATGCTCAGATCAGAAAGAAGTTTCACAGAATGCTTCTGTGTAGTTTATATTTGAATATATTCCTTTTTCCACTACTACGCTCTTAGCGCTCCAAATGTCCAGTTGCATTTTCTACAGAAAGAGTGTTCAGATCTGCTCAATCAAAAGTATGGTTTAACTGTGTTAGCTGAATGCACAGATCAGAAAGAAGTTTCACCGAATGATTCTGTGTAGTTTATATTTGAAGACATTCCTTTTTCCACTATTACCCTCTTAGCGCTCCGAATCTCCACTTGCATTTTCTACAAAAAGAGTGTTTCATAACTGCTCAATCAAAAATATGTTTTATCTCTGTTAACTGAATTTACAGATCAGAAATAAGTTTCACAGAATGCATCTGTGTAGTTTTTATTTGAAGATATTCTTTTTCCCAATGTAGGCCTCTTAGCGCTTAGCATGTCCAATTGCAGTTTCTACACAAAGAGTGTTTCAGAACGGCTCAATCAAAAGTAAGGTTCAACTCTGTTAGTTGAATGCACAGAACAGAAAGAATTTTCACAGAATGCTACTGTGTAGTTTATATTTGAATATATTCCTTTTTCCACTATTACCCTCTTAGCGCTCCGAATGTCCACTTGCATTTTCTGCAGAAAGAGTGTTCAGAACTGCGCAATCAAATGTATGGTTTAACTCTGTTAGCTTAATGAACATATCAGAAATAAGTTTCACACAATGCTTCTGTGTAGTTTTTTTTTGAAGATATTATATTTCCCAATATAGGCCTCTTAGCGCTCAGAATGTCCAATTGCAGTTTCTATAGAAAGAGTGTTTCAGAAAGGCTCAATCCAAAGTAAGGTTCAACTCTGTTAGTTGAATGCACAGAACAGAAAGAATTTTCATACAATGCTTCTGTGTAATTTATATTTGAACATATCCTTTTTTCCACTATTACCCACTTAGCGCTACGAATGTCCAGTTGCATTTTCTACAGACAGAGTGTTTCAAAACTGCTCAATCAAAAGTATGGTTTAACTCTGTTAGCTGAATGCTCAGATCAGAAAGAAGTTTCACAGAATGCTTCTGTGTAGTTTATATTTGAATATATTCCTTTTTCCACTACTACTCTCTTAGCGCTCCAAATGTCCAGTTGCATTTTCTACAGAAAGAGTGTTCAGATCTGCTCAATCAAAAGTATGTTTTAACTCTGTTAGCTGAATGCACAGATCAGAAAGAAGTTTCACAGAATGATTCTGTGTAGTTTATATTTGGAGACATTCCTTTTTCCACTATTACCCTCTTAGCGCTCCGAATCTCCACTTGCATTTTCTACAAAAAGAGTGTTTCAGAACGGCTCAATCAAAACTAAGGTTCAACTCTTTTAGTTGAACAAACAGAACAAAAATAAGTTTCACACAATTCTTCTGTGTAGTTTTTATTGGTAGACATTCTTTTTCCCAATATAGGCCTCTTAGCGCTCAGAATGTCCAATTGCAGTTTCTACAGAAAGAGTGTTTCAGAACGGCTCAATCAAAAGTAAGGTTCAACTCTGTTAGTTGAATGCACAGAACAGAAAGAAGTTTCATACAATGCTTCTGTGTAGTTTATATTTGAACATATTCTTTTTTCCACTATTACCCACTTAGCGCTACGAATGTCCAGTTGCATTTTCTACAGACAGAGTGTTTCAAAACTGCTCAATCAAAAGTATGGTTTAACTCTGTTAGCTGAATGCTCAGATCAGAAAGAAGTTTCACAGAATGCTTCTGTGTAGTTTATATTTGAATATATTCCTTTTTCCACTACTACGCTCTTAGCGCTCCAAATGTCCAGTTGCATTTTCTACAGAAAGAGTGTTCAGATCTGCTCAATCAAAAGTATGGTTTAACTGTGTTAGCTGAATGCACAGATCAGAAAGAAGTTTCACCGAATGATTCTGTGTAGTTTATATTTGAAGACATTCCTTTTTCCACTATTACCCTCTTAGCGCTCCGAATCTCCACTTGCATTTTCTACAAAAAGAGTGTTTCATAACTGCTCAATCAAAAATATGTTTTATCTCTGTTAACTGAATTTAAAGATCAGAAATAAGTTTCACAGAATGCAACTGTGTAGTTTTTATTTGAAGATATTCTTTTTCCCAATGTAGGCCTCTTAGCGCTTAGCATGTCCAATTGCAGTTTCTACAGAAAGAGTGTTTCAGAACGGCTCAATCAAAAGTAAGGTTCAACTCTGTTAGTTGAATGCACAGAACAGAAAGAATTTTCACAGAATGCTACTGTGTAGTTTATATTTGAATATATTCCTTTTTCCACTATTACCCTCTTAGCGCTGCGAATGTCCACTTCCATTTTCTACAGAAAGCGTGTTCAGAACTGCGCAATCAAAAGTATGGTTTAACTCTGTTAGCTTAATGAACATATCAGAAATAAGTTTCACACAATGCTTCTCTGTAGTTTTTATTTGAAGATATTATTTTCCCCAATATAGGCCTCTTAGCCCTCAGAATGTCCAATTGCAGTTTCTACAGAAAGAGTGTTTCAGAAAGGCTCAATCAAAAGTAAGGTTCAACTCTGTTAGTTGAATGCACAGAACAGAAAGAAGTTTCATACAATGCTTCTGTGTAGTTTATATTTGAACATATTGTTTTTTCCACTATTACCCACTTAGCGCTACGAATGTCCAGTTGCATTTTCCACAGACAGAGTGTTTCAAAACTGCTCAATCAAAAGTATGGTTTAACTCTGTTAGCTGAATGCTCAGATCAGAAAGAAGTTTCACAGAATGCTTCTGTGTAGTTTATATTTGAATATATTCCTTTTTCCACTACTACTCTCTTAGCGCTCCAAATGTCCAGTTGCATTTTCTACAGAAAGAGTGTTCAGATCTGCTCAATCAAAAGTATGGTTTAACTCTGTTTGCTGAATGCACAGATCAGAAAGAAGTTTCACAGAATGATTCTGTGTAGTTTATATTTGGAGACATTCCTTTTTCCGCTATTACCCTCTTAGCGCTCCGAATCTCCACTTGCATTTTCTACAGAAAGATTGTTTCAGAACGGCTCAATCAAAACTAAGGTTCAACTCCTTTAGTTGAACAAACAGAACAGAAAGAAGTTTCACACAATTCTTCTGTGTAGTTTTTATTTGTAGACATTCTTTTTCCCAATATAGGCCTCTTAGCGCTCAGAATGTCCAATTGCAGTTTCTACAGAAAGAGTGTTTCAGAACGGCTCAATCAAAAGTAAGGTTCAACTCTGTTAGTTGAATGCACAGAACAGAAAGAAGTTTCATACAATGTTTCTGTGTAGTTTATATTTGAACATATTCTTTTTTCCACTATTACCCATTTAGCGCTACGAATGTCCAGTTGCATTTTCTACAGACAGAGTGTTTCAAAACTGCTCAATCAAAAGTATGTTTTAACTCTGTTAGCTGAATGCTCAGATCAGAAAGAAGTTTCACAGAATGCTTCTGTGTAGTTTATATTTGAATATATTCCTTTTTCCACTACTACGCTCTTATCGCTCCAAATGTCCAGTTGCATTTTCTACAGAAAGAGTGTTCAGATCTGCTCAATCAAAAGTATGGTTTATCTCTGTTAGCTGAATGCACAGATCACAAAGAAGTTTCACCGAATGATTCTGTGTACTTTATATTTGAAGACATTCATTTTTCCACTATTACCCTCTTAGCGCTCCGAATCTCCACTTGCATTTTCTACAAAAAGTGTGTTTCATAACTGCTCAATCAAAAATATGTTTTATCTCTGTTAACTGAATTTACAGATCAGAAATAAGTTTCACAGAATGCATCTGTGTAGTTTTTATTTGAAGATATTCTTTTTCCCAATGTAGGCCTCTTAGCGCTTAGCATGTCCAATTGCAGTTTCTACAGAAAGAGTGTTTCAGAACGGCTCAATCAAAAGTAAGGTTCAACTCTGTTAGTTGAATGCACAGAACAGAAAGAATTTTCACAGAATGCTACTGTGTAGTTTATATTTGAATATATTCCTTTTTCCACTATTACCCTCTTAGCGCTGCGAATGTCCACTTGCATTTTCTACAGAAAGAGTGTTCAGAACTGCGCAATCAAAAGTATGGTTTAACTCTGTTAGCTTAATGAACATATCAGAAATAAGTTTCACACAATGCTTCTCTGTAGTTTTTATTTGAAGATATTACTTATCCCAATATAGGCCTCTTAGCGCTCAGAATGTCCAATTGCAGTTTCTACAGAAAGAGTGTTTCAGAAAGGCTCAATCAAAAGTAAGGTTCAACTCTGTTAGTTGAATGCACACAACAGAAAGAAGTTTCATACAATGCTTCTGTGTAGTTTATATTTGAATATATTCTTTTTTCCACTATTACCCACTTAGTGCTACGAATGTCCAGTTGCATTTTCTACAGACAGAGTGTTTCAAAACTCCTCAATCAAAAGTATGGTTTAACTCTGTTAGCTGAATGCTCAGATCAGAAAGAAGTTTCACAGAATGCTTCTGTGTAGTTTATATTTGAATATATTCCTTTTTCCACTACTACTCTCTTAGCGCTCCAAATGTCCAGTTGCATTTTCTACAGAAAGAATGTTCAGATCTGCTCAATCAAAAGTATGTTTTAACTCTGTTAGCTGAATGCACAGATCAGAAAGAAGTTTCACAGAATGATTCTGTGTAGTTTATATTTGGAGACATTCCTTTTTCCACTATTACCCTCTTAGCGCTCCGAATCTCCACTTGCATTTTCTACAGAAAGAGTGTTTCAGAACGGCTCAATCAAAACTAAGGTTCAACTCTTTTAGGTGAACAAACAGAACAGAAAGAAGTTTCACACAATACTTCTGTGTAGTTTTTATTTGTAGACATTCTTTTTCCCAATAGAGGCCTCTTAGCGCTCAGAATGTCCAATTGCAGTTTCTACAGAAAGAGTGTTTCAGAACGGCTCAATCAAAAGTAAGGTTCAACTCTGTTAGTTGAATGCACAGAACAGAAAGAAGTTTCATACAATGCTTCTGTGTAGTTTATATTTGAACATATTCTTTTTTCCACTATTACCCACTTAGCGCTACGAATGTCCAGTTGCATTTTCTACAGACAGAGTGTTTCAAAACTGCTCAATCAAAAGTATGGTTTAACTCTGTTAGCTGAATGCTCAGATCAGAAAGAAGTTTCACAGAATGCTTCTGTGTAGTTTATATTTGAATATATTCCTTTTTCCACTACTACGCTCTTAGCGCTCCAAATGTCCAGTTGCATTTTCTACAGAAAGAGTGTTCAGATCTGCTCAATCAAAAGTATGGTTTAACTCTGTTAGCTGAATGCACAGATCAGAAAGAAGTTTCACAGAATGATTCTGTGTAGTTTATATTTGGAGACATTCCTTTTTCCACTATTACCCTCTTAGCGCTCCGAATCTCCACTTGCATTTTCTACAGAAAGAGTGTTTCAGAACGGCTCAATCAAAACTAAGTTTCAACTCTTTTAGTTGAACAAACAGAACAGAAAGAAGTTTCACACAATTCTTCTGTGTAGTTTTTATTTGTAGACATTCTTTTTCCCAATATAGGCCTCTTAGCGCTCAGAATGTCCAATTGCATTTTCTACAGAAAGAGTGTTTCAGAACGGCTCAATCAAAAGTAAGGTTCAACTCTGTTAGTTGAATGCACAGAACAGAAAGAAGTTTCATACAATGCTTCTGTGTAGTTTATATTTGAACATATTCTTTTTTCCACTATTACCCACTTAGCGCTACGAATGTCCAGTTTCATTTTCTACAGACAGAGTGTTTCAAAACTGCTCAATCAAAAGTGTGGTTTAACTCTGTTAGCTGAATGCTCAGATCAGAAAGAAGTTTCACAGAATGCTTCTGTGTAGTTTATATTTGAATATATTCCTTTTTCCACTACTACGCTCTTAGCGCTCCAAATGTCCAGTTGCATTTTCTACAGAAAGAGTGTTCAGATCTGCTCAATCAAAAGTATGGTTTAACTCTGTTAGCTGAATTCACAGATCAGAAAGAAATTTCACCTAATGATTCTGTGTGGTTTATATTTGAAGACATTCCTTTTTCCACTATTACCCTCTTAGCGCTCCGAATCTCCACTTGCATTTTCTACAAAAAGAGTGTTTCATAACTGCTCAATCAAAAATATGTTTTATCTCTGTTAACTGAATTTACAGATCAGAAATAAGTTTCACAGAATGCATCTGTGTAGTTTTTATTTGAAGATATTCTTTTTCCCAATGTAGGCCTCTTAGCGCTTAGCATGTCCAATTGCAGTTTCTACAGAAAGAGTGTTTCAGAACGGCTCAATCAAAAGTAAGGTTCAACTCTGTTAGTTGAATGCACAGAACAGAAAGAATTTTCACAGAATGCTACTGTGTAGTTTATATTTGAATATATTCCTTTTTCCACTATTACCCTCTTAGCGCTCCGAATGTCCACTTGCATTTTCTGCAGAAAGAGTGTTCAGAACTGCGCAATCAAATGTATGGTTTAACTCTGTTAGCTTAATGAACATATCAGAAATAAGTTTCACACAATGCTTCTGTGTAGTTTTTTTTTGAAGATATTATATTTCCCAATATAGGCCTCTTAGCGCTCAGAATGTCCAATTGCAGTTTCTATAGAAAGAGTGTTTCAGAAAGGCTCAATCCAAAGTAAGGTTCAACTCTGTTAGTTGAATGCACAGAACAGAAAGAATTTTCATACAATGCTTCTGTGTAGTTTATATTTGAACATATCCTTTTTTCCACTATTACCCACTTAGCGCTACGAATGTCCAGGTGCATTTTCTACAGACAGAGTGTTTCAAAACTGCTCAATCAAAAGTATGGTTTAACTCTGTTAGCTGAATGCTCAGATCAGAAAGAAGTTTCACAGAATGCTTCTGTGTAGTTTATATTTGAATATATTACTTTTTCCACTACTACGCTCTTATCGCTCCAAATGTCCAGTTGCATTTTCTACAGAAAGAGTGTTCAGATCTGCTCAATCAAAAGTATGGTTTATCTCTGTTAGCTGAATGCACAGATCAGAAAGAAGTTTCACCGAATGATTCTGTGTACTTTATATTTGAAGACATTCATTTTTCCACTATTACCCTCTTAGCGCTCCGAATCTCCACTTGCATTTTCTACAAAAAGTGTGTTTCATAACTGCTCAATCAAAAATATGTTTTATCTCTGTTAACTGAATTTACAGATCAGAAATAAGTTTCACAGAATGCATCTGTGTAGTTTTTATTTGAAGATATTCTTTTTCCCAATGTAGGCCTCTTAGCGCTTAGCATGTCCAATTGCAGTTTCTACAGAAAGAGTGTTTCAGAACGGCTCAATCAAAAGTAAGGTTCAACTCTGTTAGTTGAATGCACAGAACAGAAAGAATTTTCACAGAATGCTACTGTGTAGTTTATATTTGAATATATTCCTTTTTCCACTATTACCCTCTTAGCGCTGCGAATGTCCACTTGCATTTTCTACAGAAAGAGTGTTCAGAACTGCTCAATCAAAAGTATGGTTTAACTCTGTTAGCTTAATGAACATATCAGAAATAAGTTTCACACAATGCTTCTCTGTAGTTTTTATTTGAAGATATTACTTATCCCAATATAGGGCTCTTAGCGCTCAGAATGTCCAATTGCAGTTTCTACAGAAAGAGTGTTTCAGAAAGGCTCAATCAAAAGTAAGGTTCAACTCTGTTAGTTGAATGCACACAACAGAAAGAAGTTTCATACAATGCTTCTGTGTAGTTTATATTTGAATATATTCTTTTTTCCACTATTACCCACTTAGCGCTACGAATGTCCAGTTGCATTTTCTACAGACAGAGTGTTTCAAAACTCCTCAATCAAAAGTATGGTTTAACTCTGTTAGCTGAATGCTCAGATCAGAAAGAAGTTTCACAGAATGCTTCTGTGTAGTTTATATTTGAATATATTCCTTTTTCCACTACTACTCTCTTAGCGCTCCAAATGTCCAGTTGCATTTTCTACAGAAAGAATGTTCAGATCTGCTCAATCAAAAGTATGTTTTAACTCTGTTAGCTGAATGCACAGATCAGAAAGAAGTTTCACAGAATGATTCTGTGTAGTTTATATTTGGAGACATTCCTTTTTCCACTATTACCCTCTTAGCGCTCCGAATCTCCACTTGCATTTTCTACAGAAAGAGTGTTTCAGAACGGCTCAATCAAAACTAAGGTTCAACTCTTTTAGGTGAACAAACAGAACAGAAAGAAGTTTCACACAATACTTCTGTGTAGTTTTTATTTGTAGACATTCTTTTTCCCAATAGAGGCCTCTTAGCGCTCAGAATGTCCAATTGCAGTTTCTACAGAAAGAGTGTTTCAGAACGGCTCAATCAAAAGTAAGGTTCAACTCTGTTAGTTGAATGCACAGAACAGAAAGAAGTTTCATACAATGCTTCTGTGTAGTTTATATTTGAACATATTCTTTTTTCCACTATTACCCACTTAGCGCTACGAATGTCCAGTTGCATTTTCTACAGACAGAGTGTTTCAAAACTGCTCAATCAAAAGTATGGTTTAACTCTGTTAGCTGAATGCTCAGATCAGAAAGAAGTTTCACAGAATGCTTCTGTGTAGTTTATATTTGAATATATTCCTTTTTCCACTACTACGCTCTTAGCGCTCCAAATGTCCAGTTGCATTTTCTACAGAAAGAGTGTTCAGATCTGCTCAATCAAAAGTATGGTTTAACTCTGTTAGCTGAATGCACAGATCAGAAAGAAGTTTCACAGAATGATTCTGTGTAGTTTATATTTGGAGACATTCCTTTTTCCACTATTACCCTCTTAGCGCTCCGAATCTCCACTTGCATTTTCTACAGAAAGAGTGTTTCAGAACGGCTCAATCAAAACTAAGTTTCAACTCTTTTAGTTGAACAAACAGAACAGAAAGAAGTTTCACACAATTCTTCTGTGTAGTTTTTATTTGTAGACATTCTTTTTCCCAATATAGGCCTCTTAGCGCTCAGAATGTCCAATTGCATTTTCTACAGAAAGAGTGTTTCAGAACGGCTCAATCAAAAGTAAGGTTCAACTCTGTTAGTTGAATGCACAGAACAGAAAGAAGTTTCATACAATGCTTCTGTGTAGTTTATATTTGAACATATTCTTTTTTCCACTATTACCCACTTAGCGCTACGAATGTCCAGTTTCATTTTCTACAGACAGAGTGTTTCAAAACTGCTCAATCAAAAGTGTGGTTTAACTCTGTTAGCTGAATGCTCAGATCAGAAAGAAGTTTCACAGAATGCTTCTGTGTAGTTTATATTTGAATATATTCCTTTTTCCACTACTACGCTCTTAGCGCTCCAAATGTCCAGTTGCATTTTCTACAGAAAGAGTGTTCAGATCTGCTCAATCAAAAGTATGGTTTAACTCTGTTAGCTGAATTCACAGATCAGAAAGAAATTTCACCTAATGATTCTGTGTAGTTTATATTTGAAGACATTCCTTTTTCCACTATTACCCTCTTAGCGCTCCGAATCTCCACTTGCATTTTCTACAAAAAGAGTGTTTCATAACTGCTCAATCAAAAATATGTTTTATCTCTGTTAACTGAATTTACAGATCAGAAATAAGTTTCACAGAATGCATCTGTGTAGTTTTTATTTGAAGATATTCTTTTTCCCAATGTAGGCCTCTTAGCGCTTAGCATGTCCAATTGCAGTTTCTACAGAAAGAGTGTTTCAGAACGGCTCAATCAAAAGTAAGGTTCAACTCTGTTAGTTGAATGCACAGAACAGAAAGAATTTTCACAGAATGCTACTGTGTAGTTTATATTTGAATATATTCCTTTTTCCACTATTACCCTCTTAGCGCTCCGAATGTCCACTTGCATTTTCTGCAGAAAGAGTGTTCAGAACTGCGCAATCAAATGTATGGTTTAACTCTGTTAGCTTAATGAACATATCAGAAATAAGTTTCACACAATGCTTCTGTGTAGTTTTTTTTTGAAGATATTATATTTCCCAATATAGGCCTCTTAGCGCTCAGAATGTCCAATTGCAGTTTCTATAGAAAGAGTGTTTCAGAAAGGCTCAATCCAAAGTAAGGTTCAACTCTGTTAGTTGAATGCACAGAACAGAAAGAATTTTCATACAATGCTTCTGTGTAGTTTATATTTGAACATATCCTTTTTTCCACTATTACCCACTTAGCGCTACGAATGTCCAGTTGCATTTTCTACAGACAGAGTGTTTCAAAACTGCTCAATCAAAAGTATGGTTTAACTCTGTTAGCTGAATGCTCAGATCAGAAAGAAGTTTCACAGAATTCTTCTGTGTAGTTTATATTTGAATATATGCCTTTTTCCACTACTACTCTGTTAGCGCTCCAAATGTCCAGTTGCATTTTCTACAGAAAGAGTGTTTAGATCTGCTCAATCAAAAGTATGGTTTAACTCTGTTAGCTGAATGCACAGATCAGAAAGAAGTTTCACAGAATGATTCTGTGTAGTTTATATTTGGAGACATTCCTTTTTCCACTATTACCCTCTTAGCGCTCCGAATCTCCACTTGCATTTTCTACAAAAAGAGTGTTTCAGAACGGCTCAATCAAAACTAAGGTTCAACTCTTTTAGTTGAACAAACAGAACAAAAATAAGTTTCACACAATTCTTCTGTGTAGTTTTTATTGGTAGACATTCTTTTTCCCAATATAGGCCTCTTAGCGCTCAGAATGTCCAATTGCAGTTTCTACAGAAAGAGTGTTTCAGAACGGCTCAATCAAAAGTAAGGTTCAACTCTGTTAGTTGAATGCACAGAACAGAAAGAAGTTTCATACAATGATTCTGTGTAGTTTATATTTGAACATATTCTTTTTTCCACTATTACCCACTTAGCGCTACGAATGTCCAGTTGCATTTTCTACAGACAGAGTGTTTCAAAACTGCTCAATCAAAAGTATGGTTTAACTCTGTTAGCTGAATGCTCAGATCAGAAAGAAGTTTCACAGAATGCTTCTGTGTAGTTTATATTTGAATATATTCCTTTTTCCACTACTACGCTCTTAGCGCTCCAAATGTCCAGTTGCATTTTCTACAGAAAGAGTGTTCAGATCTGCTCAATCAAAAGTATGGTTTAACTCTGTTAGCTGAATGCACAGATCAGAAAGAAGTTTCACCGAATGATTCTGTGTAGTTTATATTTGAAGACATTCCTTTTTCCACTATTACCCTCTTAGCGCTCCGAATCTCCACTTGCATTTTCTACAAAAAGAGTGTTTCATAACTGCTCAATCAAAAATATGTTTTATCTCTGTTAACTGAATTTAAAGATCAGAAATAAGTTTCACAGAATGCATCTGTGTAGTTTTTATTTGAAGATATTCTTTTTCCCAATGTAGGCCTCTTAGCGCTTAGCATGTCCAATTGCAGTTTCTACAGAAAGAGTGTTTCAGAACGGCTCAATCAAAAGTAAGGTTCAATTCTGTTAGTTGAATGCACAGAACAGAAAGAATTTTCACAGAATGCTACTGTGTAGTTTATATTTGAATATATTCCTTTTTCCACTATTACCCTCTTAGCGCTGCGAATGTCCACTTGCATTTTCTACAGAAAGAGTGTTCAGAACTGCGCAATCAAAAGTATGGTTTAACTCTGTTAGCTTAATGAACATATCAGAAATAAGTTTCACACAATGCTTCTCTGTAGTTTTTATTTGAAGATATTATTTTTCCCAATATAGGCCTCTTAGCGCTCAGAATGTCCAATTGCAGTTTCTACAGAAAGAGTGTTTCAGAAAGGCTCAATCAAAAGTAAGGTTCAACTCTGTTAGTTGAATGCACAGAACAGAAAGAAGTTTCATACAATGCTTCTGTGTAGTTTATATTTGAACATATTCTTTTTTCCACTATTACCCACTTAGCGCTACGAATGTCCAGTTGCATTTTCTACAGACAGAGTGTTTCAAAACTGCTCAATCAAAAGTATGGTTTAACTCTGTTAGCTGAATGCTCAGATCAGAAAGAAGTTTCACAGAATGCTTCTGTGTAGTTTATATTTGAATATATTCCTTTTTCCACTACTACTCTCTTAGCGCTCCAAATGTCCAGTTGCATTTTCTACAGAAAGAGTGTTCAGATCTGCTCAATCAAAAGTATGGTTTAACTCTGTTTGCTGAATGCACAGATCAGAAAGAAGTTTCACAGAATGATTCTGTGTAGTTTATATTTGGAGACATTCCTTTTTCCGCTATTACCCACTTAGCGCTCCGAATCTCCACTTGCATTTTCTACAGAAAGAGTGTTTCAGAACGGCTCAATCAAAACTAAGGTTCAACTCTTTTAGTTGAACAAACAGAACAGAAAGAAGTTTCACACAATTCTTCTGTGTAGTTTTTATTTGTAGACATTCTTTTTCCCAATATAGGCCTCTTAGCGCTCAGAATGTCCAATTGCAGTTTCTACAGAAAGAGTGTTTCAGAACGGCTCAATCAAAAGTAAGGTTCAACTCTGTTAGTTGAATGCACAGAACAGAAAGAAGTTTCATACAATGCTTCTGTGTAGTTTATATTTGAACATATTCTTTTTTCCACTATTACCCACTTAGCGCTACGAATGTCCAGTTTCATTTTCTACAGACAGAGTGTTTCAAAACTGCTCAATCAAAAGTGTGGTTTAACTCTGTTAGCTGAATGCTCAGATCAGAAAGAAGTTTCACAGAATGCTTCTGTGTAGTTTATATTTGAATATATTCCTTTTTCCACTACTACGCTCTTAGCGCTCCAAATGTCCAGTTGCATTTTCTACAGAAAGAGTGTTCAGATCTGCTCAATCAAAAGTATGGTTTAACTCTGTTAGCTGAATTCAAAGATCAGAAAGAAATTTCACCGAATGATTCTGTGTAGTTTATATTTGAAGACATTCCTTTTTCCACTATTACCCTCTTAGCGCTCCGAATCTCCACTTGCATTTTCTACAAAAAGAGTGTTTCATAACTGCTCAATCAAAAATATGTTTTATCTCTGTTAACTGAATTTACAGATCAGAAATAAGTTTCACAGAATGCATCTGTGTAGTTTTTATTTGAAGATATTCTTTTTCCCAATGTAGGCCTCTTAGCGCTTAGCATGTCCAATTGCAGTTTCTACAGAAAGAGTGTTTCAGAACGGCTCAATCAAAAGTAAGGTTCAACTCTGTTAGTTGAATGCACAGAACAGAAAGAATTTTCACAGAATGCTACTGTGTAGTTTATATTTGAATATATTCCTTTTTCCACTATTACCCTCTTAGCGCTCCGAATGTCCACTTGCATTTTCTGCAGAAAGAGTGTTCAGAACTGCGCAATCAAATGTATGGTTTAACTCTGTTAGCTTAATGAACATATCAGAAATAAGTTTCACACAATGCTTCTGTGTAGTTTTTTTTTGAAGATATTATATTTCCCAATATAGGCCTCTTAGCGCTCAGAATGTCCAATTGCAGTTTCTATAGAAAGAGTGTTTCAGAAAGGCTCAATCCAAAGTAAGGTTCAACTCTGTTAGTTGAATGCACAGAACAGAAAGAATTTTCATACAATGCTTCTGTGTAGTTTATATTTGAACATATCCTTTTTTCCACTATTACCCACTTAGCGCTACGAATGTCCAGTTGCATTTTCTACAGACAGAGTGTTTCAAAACTGCTCAATCAAAAGTATGGTTTAACTCTGTTAGCTGAATGCTCAGATCAGAAAGAAGTTTCACAGAATTCTTCTGTGTAGTTTATATTTGAATATATTCCTTTTTCCACTACTACTCTGTTAGCGCTCCAAATGTCCAGTTGCATTTTCTACAGAAAGAGTGTTCAGATCTGCTCAATCAAAAGTATGGTTTAACTCTGTTAGCTGAATGCACAGATCAGAAAGAAGTTTCACAGAATGATTCTGTGTAGTTTATATTTGGAGACATTCCTTTTTCCACTATTACCCTCTTAGCGCTCCGAATCTCCACTTGCATTTTCTACAAAAAGAGTGTTTCAGAACGGCTCAATCAAAACTAAGGTTCAACTCTTTTAGTTGAACAAACAGAACAAAAATAAGTTTCACACAATTCTTCTGTGTAGTTTTTATTGGTAGACATTCTTTTTCCCAATATAGGCCTCTTAGCGCTCAGAATGTCCAATTGCAGTTTCTACAGAAAGAGTGTTTCAGAACGGCTCAATCAAAAGTAAGGTTCAACTCTGTTAGTTGAATGCACAGAACAGAAAGAAGTTTCATACAATGCTTCTGTGTAGTTTATATTTGAACATATTCTTTTTTCCACTATTACCCACTTAGCGCTACGAATGTCCAGTTGCATTTTCTAGAGACAGAGTGTTTCAAAACTGCTCAATCAAAAGTATGGTTTAACTCTGTTAGCTGAATGCTCAGATCAGAAAGAAGTTTCACAGAATGCTTCTGTGTAGTTTATATTTGAATATATTCCTTTTTCCACTACTACGCTCTTAGCGCTCCAAATGTCCAGTTGCATTTTCTACAGAAAGAGTGTTCAGATCTGCTCAATCAAAAGTATGGTTTAACTGTGTTAGCTGAATGCACAGATCAGAAAGAAGTTTCACCGAATGATTCTGTGTAGTTTATATTTGAAGACATTCCTTTTTCCACTATTACCCTCTTAGCGCTCCGAATCTCCACTTGCATTTTCTACAAAAAGAGTGTTTCATAACTGCTGAATCAAAAATATGTTTTATCTCTGTTAACTGAATTTACAGATCAGAAATAAGTTTCACAGAATGCATCTGTGTAGTTTTTATTTGAAGATATTCTTTTTCCCAATGTAGGCCTCTTAGCGCTTAGCATGTCCAATTGCAGTTTCTACAGAAAGAGTGTTTCAGAACGGCTCAATCAAAAGTAAGGTTCAACTCTGTTAGTTGAATGCACAGAACAGAAAGAATTTTCACAGAATGCTACTGTGTAGTTTATATTTGAATATATTCCTTTTTCCACTATTACCCTCTTAGCGCTCCGAATGTCCACTTGCATTTTCTGCAGAAAGAGTGTTCAGAACTGCGCAATCAAAAGTATGGTTTAACTCTGTTAGCTTAATGAACATATCAGAAATAAGTTTCACACAATGCTTCTGTGTAGTTTTTATTTGAAGATATTATTTTTCCCAATATAGGCCTCTTAGCGCTCAGAATGTCCAATTGCAGTTTCTACAGAAAGAGTGTTTCAGAAAGGCTCAATCAAAAGTAAGGTTCAACTCTGTTAGTTGAATGCACAGAACAGAAAGAATTTTCATACAATGCTTCTGTGTAGTTTATATTTGAACATATTCTTTTTTCCACTATTACCCACTTAGCGCTACGAATGTCCAGTTGCATTTTCTACAGACAGAGTGTTTCAAAACTCCTCAATCAAAAGTATGGTTTAACTCTTTTAGCTGAATGCTCAGATCAGAAAGAAGTTTCACAGAATGCTTCTGTGTAGTTTATATTTGAATATATTCCTTTTTCCACTACTACTCTCTTAGCGCTCCAAATGTCCAGTTGCATTTTCTACAGAAAGAATGTTCAGATCTGCTCAATCAAAAGTATGTTTTAACTCTGTTAGCTGAATGCACAGATCAGAAAGAAGTTTCACAGAATGATTCTGTGTAGTTTATATTTGGAGACATTCCTTTTTCCACTATTACCCTCTTAGCGCTCCGAATCTCCACTTGCATTTTCTACAGAAAGAGTGTTTCAGAACGGCTCAATCAAAACTAAGGTTCAACTCTTTTAGGTGAACAAACAGAACAGAAAGAAGTTTCACACAATACTTCTGTGTAGTTTTTATTTGTAGACATTCTTTTTCCCAATAGAGGCCTCTTAGCGCTCAGAATGTCCAATTGCAGTTTCTACAGAAAGAGTGTTTCAGAACGGCTCAATCAAAAGTAAGGTTCAACTCTGTTAGTTGAATGCACAGAACAGAAAGAAGTTTCATACAATGCTTCTGTGTAGTTTATATTTGAACATATTCTTTTTTCCACTATTACCCACTTAGCGCTACGAATGTCCAGTTGCATTTTCTACAGACAGAGTGTTTCAAAACTGCTCAATCAAAAGTATGGTTTAACTCTGTTAGCTGAATGCTCAGATCAGAAAGAAGTTTCACAGAATGCTTCTGTGTAGTTTATATTTGAATATATTCCTTTTTCCACTACTACGCTCTTAGCGCTCCAAATGTCCAGTTGCATTTTCTACAGAAAGAGTGTTCAGATCTGCTCAATCAAAAGTATGGTTTAACTCTGTTAGCTGAATGCACAGATCAGAAAGAAGTTTCACAGAATGATTCTGTGTAGTTTATATTTGGAGACATTCCTTTTTCCACTATTACCCTCTTAGCGCTCCGAATCTCCACTTGCATTTTCTACAGAAAGAGTGTTTCAGAACGGCTCAATCAAAACTAAGTTTCAACTCTTTTAGTTGAACAAACAGAACAGAAAGTTGTTTCACACAATTCTTCTGTGTAGTTTTTATTTGTAGACATTCTTTTTCCCAATATAGGCCTCTTAGCGCTCAGAATGTCCAATTGCATTTTCTACATAAAGAGTTTTTCAGAACGGCTCAATCAAAAGTAAGGTTCAACTCTGTTAGTTGAATGCACAGAACAGAAAGAAGTTTCATACAATGCTTCTGTGTAGTTTATATTTGAACATATTCTTTTTTCCACTATTACCCACTTAGCGCTACGAATGTCCAGTTTCATTTTCTACAGACAGAGTGTTTCAAAACTGCTCAATCAAAAGTGTGGTTTAACTCTGTTAGCTGAATGCTCAGATCAGAAAGAAGTTTCACAGAATGCTTCTGTGTAGTTTATATTTGAATATATTCCTTTTTCCACTACTACGCTCTTAGCGCTCCAAATGTCCAGTTGCATTTTCTACAGAAAGAGAGTTCAGATCTGCTCAATCAAAAGTATGGTTTAACTCTGTTAGCTGAATTCACAGATCAGAAAGAAGTTTCACCGAATGATTCTGTGTAGTTTATATTTGAAGACATTCCTTTTTCCACTATTACCCTCTTAGCGCTCCGAATCTCCACTTGCATTTTCTACAAAAAGAGTGTTTCATAACTGCTCAATCAAAAATATGTTTTATCTCTGTTAACTGAATTTACAGATCAGAAATAAGTTTCACAGAATGCATCTGTGTAGTTTTTATTTGAAGATATTCTTTTTCCCAATGTAGGCCTCTTAGCGCTTAGCATGTCCAATTGCAGTTTCTACAGAAAGAGTGTTTCAGAACGGCTCAATCAAAAGTAAGGTTCAACTCTGTTAGTTGAATGCACACAACAGAAAGGATTTTCACAGAATGCTACTGTGTAGTTTATATTGGAATATATTCCTTTTTCCACTATTACCCTCTTAGCGCTGCGAATGTCCACTTGCATTTTCTACAGAAAGAGTGTTCATAACTGCGCAATCAAAAGTATGGTTTAACTCTGTTAGCTTAATGAACATATCAGAAATAAGTTTCACACAATGCTTCTCTGTAGTTTTTATTTGAAGATATTACTTTTCCCAATATAGGCCTCTTAGCGCTCAGAATGTCCAATTGCAGTTTCTACAGAAAGAGTGTTTCAGAAAGGCTCAATCAAAAGTAAGGTTCAACTCTGTTAGTTGAATGCACACAACAGAAAGAAGTTTCATACAATGCTTCTGTGTAGTTTATATTTGAACATATTCTTTTTTCCACTATTACCCACTTAGCGCTACGAATGTCCAGTTGCATTTTCTACAGACAGAGTGTTTCAAAACTGCTCAATCAAAAGTATGGTTTAACTCTGTTAGCTGAATGCTCAGATCAGAAAGAAGTTTCACAGAATGCTTCTGTGTAGTTTATATTTGAATATATTCCTTTTTCCACTACTACTCTCTTAGCTCTCCAAATGTCCAGTTGTATTTTCTACAGAAAGAGTGTTCAGATCTGCTCAATCAAAAGTATGGTTTAACTCTGTTAGCTGAATGCACAGATCAGAAAGAAGTTTCACCGAATGATTCTGTTTAGTTTATATTTGAAGACATTCCTTTTTCCACTATTACCCTCTTAGCGCTCCGAATCTCCACTTGCATTTTCTACAAAAAGAGTGTTTCAGAACGGCTCAATCAAAACTAAGGTTCAACTCTTTTAGTTGAACAAACAGAACAAAAATAAGTTTCACACAATTCTTCTGTGTAGTTTTTATTGGTAGACATTCTTTTTCCCAATATAGGCCTCTTAGCGCTCAGAATGTCCAATTGCAGTTTCTACAGAAAGAGTGTTTCAGAACGGCTCAATAAAAAGTAAGGTTCAACTCTGTTAGTTGAATGCACAGAACAGAAAGAAGTTTCATACAATGCTTCTGTGTAGTTTATATTTGAACATATTCTTTTTTCCACTATTACCCACTTAGCGCTACGAATGTCCAGTTTCATTTTCTACAGACAGAGTGTTTCAAAACTGCTCAATCAAAAGTGTGGTTTAACTCTGTTAGCTGAATGCTCAGATCAGAAAGAAGTTTCACAGAATGCTTCTGTGTAGTTTATATTTGAATATATTCCTTTTTTCACTACTACGCTCTTAGCGCTCCAAATGTCCAGTTGCATTTTCTACAGAAAGAGTGTTCAGATCTGCTCAATCAAAAGTATGGTTTAACTCTGTTAGCTGAATTCACAGATCAGAAAGAAGTTTCACCGAATGATTCTGTGTAGTTTATATTTGAAGACATTCCTTTTTCCACTATTACCCTCTTAGCGCTCCGAATCTCCACTTGCATTTTCTACAAAAAGAGTGTTTCATAACTGCTCAATCAAAAATATGTTTTATCTCTGTTAACTGAATTTACAGATCAGAAATAAGTTTCACAGAATGCATCTGTGTAGTTTTTATTTGAAGATATTCTTTTTCCCAATGTAGGCCTCTTAGCGCTTAGCATGTCCAATTGCAGTTTCTACAGAAAGAGTGTTTCAGAACGGCTCAATCAAAAGTAAGGTTCAACTCTGTTAGTTGAATGCACACAACAGAAAGGATTTTCACAGAATGCTACTGTGTAGTTTATATTGGAATATATTCCTTTTTCCACTATTACCCTCTTAGCGCTGCGAATGTCCACTTGCATTTTCTACAGAAAGAGTGTTCAGAACTGCGCAATCAAAAGTATGGTTTAACTCTGTTAGCTTAATGAACATATCAGAAATAAGTTTCACACAATGCTTCTCTGTAGTTTTTATTTGAAGATATTACTTTTCCCAATATAGGCCTCTTAGCGCTCAGAATGTCCAATTGCAGTTTCTACAGAAAGAGTGTTTCAGAAAGGCTCAATCAAAAGTAAGGTTCAACTCTGTTAGTTGAATGCACACAACAGAAAGAAGTTTCATACAATGCTTCTGTGTAGTTTATATTTGAACATATTCTTTTTTCCACTATAACCCACTTAGCGCTACGAATGTCCAGTTGCATTTTCTACAGACAGAGTGTTTCAAAACTGCTCAATCAAAAGTATGGTTTAACTCTGTTAGCTGAATGCTCAGATCAGAAAGAAGTTTCACAGAATGCTTCTGTGTAGTTTATATTTGAATATATTCCTTTTTCCACTACTAGTCTCTTAGCGCTCCAAATGTCCAGTTGCATTTTCTACAGAAAGAGTGTTCAGATCTGCTCAATCAAAAGTATGGTTTAACTCTGTTAGCTGAATGCACAGATCAGAAAGAAGTTTCACAGAATGATTCTGTGTAGTTTATATTTGGAGACATTCCTTTTTCCACTATTACCCTCTTAGCGCTCCGAATCTCCACTTGCATTTTCTACAAAAAGAGTGTTTCAGAACGGCTCAATCAAAACTAAGGTTCAACTCTTTTAGTTGAACAAACAGAACAAAAATAAGTTTCACACAATTCTTCTGTGTAGTTTTTATTGGTAGACATTCTTTTTCCCAATATAGGCCTCTTAGCGCTCAGAATGTCCAATTGCAGTTTCTACAGAAAGAGTGTTTCAGAACGGCTCAATCAAAAGTAAGGTTCAACTCTGTTAGTTGAATGCACAGAACAGAAAGAAGTTTCATACAATGCTTCTGTGTAGTTTATATTTGAACATATTCTTTTTTCCACTATTACCCACTTAGCTCTACGAATGTCCAGTTGCATTTTCTACAGACAGAGTGTTTCAAAACTGCTCAATCAAAAGTATGGTTTAACTCTGTTAGCTGAATGCTCAGATCAGAAAGAAGTTTCACAGAATGCTTCTGTGTAGTTTATATTTGAATATATTCCTTTTTCCACTACTAGTCTGTTAGCGCTCCAAATGTCCAGTTGCATTTTCTACAGAAAGAGTGTTCAGATCTGCTCAATCAAAAGTATGGTTTAACTCTGTTAGCTGAATGCACAGATCAGAAAGAAGTTTCACAGAATGATTCTGTGTAGTTTATATTTGGAGACATTCCTTTTTCCACTATTACCCTCTTAGCGCTCCGAATCTCCACTTGCATTTTCTACAAAAAGAGTGTTTCAGAACGGCTCAATCAAAACTAAGGTTCAACTCTTTTAGTTGAACAAACAGAACAAAAATAAGTTTCACACAATTCTTCTGTGTAGTTTTTATTGGTAGACATTCTTTTTCCCAATATAGGCCTCTTAGCGCTCAGAATGTCCAATTGCAGTTTCTACAGAAAGAGTGTTTCAGAACGGCTCAATAAAAAGTAAGGTTCAACTCTGTTAGTTGAATGCACAGAACAGAAAGAAGTTTCATACAATGCTTCTGTGTAGTTTATATTTGAACATATTCTTTTTTCCACTATTACCCACTTAGCGCTACGAATGTCCAGTTTCATTTTCTACAGACAGAGTGTTTCAAAACTGCTCAATCAAAAGTGTGGTTTAACTCTGTTAGCTGAATGCTCAGATCAGAAAGAAGTTTCACAGAATGCTTCTGTGTAGTTTATATTTGAATATATTCCTTTTTTCACTACTACGCTCTTAGCGCTCCAAATGTCCAGTTGCATTTTCTACAGAAAGAGTGTTCAGATCTGCTCAATCAAAAGTATGGTTTAACTCTGTTAGCTGAATTCACAGATCAGAAAGAAGTTTCACCGAATGATTCTGTGTAGTTTATATTTGAAGACATTCCTTTTTCCACTATTACCCTCTTAGCGCTCCGAATCTCCACTTGCATTTTCTACAAAAAGAGTGTTTCATAACTGCTCAATCAAAAATATGTTTTATCTCTGTTAACTGAATTTACAGATCAGAAATAAGTTTCACAGAATGCATCTGTGTAGTTTTTATTTGAAGATATTCTTTTTCCCAATGTAGGCCTCTTAGCGCTTAGCATGTCCAATTGCAGTTTCTACAGAAAGAGTGTTTCAGAACGGCTCAATCAAAAGTAAGGTTCAACTCTGTTAGTTGAATGCACACAACAGAAAGGATTTTCACAGAATGCTACTGTGTAGTTTATATTGGAATATATTCCTTTTTCCACTATTACCCTCTTAGCGCTGCGAATGTCCACTTGCATTTTCTACAGAAAGAGTGTTCAGAACTGCGCAATCAAAAGTATGGTTTAACTCTGTTAGCTTAATGAACATATCAGAAATAAGTTTCACACAATGCTTCTCTGTAGTTTTTATTTGAAGATATTACTTTTCCCAATATAGGCCTCTTAGCGCTCAGAATGTCCAATTGCAGTTTCTACAGAAAGAGTGTTTCAGAAAGGCTCAATCAAAAGTAAGGTTCAACTCTGTTAGTTGAATGCACACAACAGAAAGAAGTTTCATACAATGCTTCTGTGTAGTTTATATTTGAACATATTCTTTTTTCCACTATAACCCACTTAGCGCTACGAATGTCCAGTTGCATTTTCTACAGACAGAGTGTTTCAAAACTGCTCAATCAAAAGTATGGTTTAACTCTGTTAGCTGAATGCTCAGATCAGAAAGAAGTTTCACAGAATGCTTCTGTGTAGTTTATATTTGAATATATTCCTTTTTCCACTACTAGTCTCTTAGCGCTCCAAATGTCCAGTTGCATTTTCTACAGAAAGAGTGTTCAGATCTGCTCAATCAAAAGTATGGTTTAACTCTGTTAGCTGAATGCACAGATCAGAAAGAAGTTTCACAGAATGATTCTGTGTAGTTTATATTTGGAGACATTCCTTTTTCCACTATTACCCTCTTAGCGCTCCGAATCTCCACTTGCATTTTCTACAAAAAGAGTGTTTCAGAACGGCTCAATCAAAACTAAGGTTCAACTCTTTTAGTTGAACAAACAGAACAAAAATAAGTTTCACACAATTCTTCTGTGTAGTTTTTATTGGTAGACATTCTTTTTCCCAATATAGGCCTCTTAGCGCTCAGAATGTCCAATTGCAGTTTCTACAGAAAGAGTGTTTCAGAACGGCTCAATCAAAAGTAAGGTTCAACTCTGTTAGTTGAATGCACAGAACAGAAAGAAGTTTCATACAATGCTTCTGTGTAGTTTATATTTGAACATATTCTTTTTTCCACTATTACCCACTTAGCTCTACGAATGTCCAGTTGCATTTTCTACAGACAGAGTGTTTCAAAACTGCTCAATCAAAAGTATGGTTTAACTCTGTTAGCTGAATGCTCAGATCAGAAAGAAGTTTCACAGAATGCTTCTGTGTAGTTTATATTTGAATATATTCCTTTTTCCACTACTACGCTCTTAGCGCTCCAAATGTCCAGTTGCATTTTCTACAGAAAGAGTGTTCAGATCTGCTCAATCAAAAGTATGGTTTAACTGTGTTAGCTGAATGCACAGATCAGAAAGAAGTTTCACCGAATGATTCTGTGTAGTTTATATTTGAAGACATTCCTTTTTCCACTATTACCCTCTTAGCGCTCCGAATCTCCACTTGCATTTTCTACAAAAAGAGTGTTTCATAACTGCTCAATCAAAAATATGTTTTATCTCTGTTAACTGAATTTACAGATCAGAAATAAGTTTCACAGAATGCATCTGTGTAGTTTTTATTTGAAGATATTCTTTTTCCCAATGTAGGCCTCTTAGCGCTTAGCATGTCCAATTGCAGTTTCTACAGAAAGAGTGTTTCAGAACGGCTCAATCAAAAGTAAGGTTCAACTCTGTTAGTTGAATGCACAGAACAGAAAGAATTTTCACAGAATGCTACTGTGTAGTTTATATTTGAATATATTCCTTTTTCCACTATTACCCTCTTAGCGCTGCGAATGTCCACTTGCATTTTCTACAGAAAGAGTGTTCAGAACTGCGCAATCAAAAGTATGGTTTAACTCTGTTAGCTTAATGAACATATCAGAAATAAGTTTCACACAATGCTTCTCTGTAGTTTTTATTTGAAGATATTATTTTTCCCAATATAGGCCTCTTAGCGCTCAGAATGTCCAATTGCAGTTTCTACAGAAAGAGTGTTTCAGAAAGGCTCAATCAAAAGTAAGGTTCAACTCTGTTAGTTGAATGCACAGAACAGAAAGAAGTTTCATACAATGCTTCTGTGTAGTTTATATTTGAACATATTCTTTTTTCCACTATTACCCACTTAGCGCTACGAATGTCCAGTTGCATTTTCTACAGACAGAGTGTTTCAAAACTGCTCAATCAAAAGTATGGTTTAACTCTGTTAGCTGAATGCTCAGATCAGAAAGAAGTTTCACAGAATGCTTCTGTGTAGTTTATATTTGAATATATTCCTTTTTCCACTACTACTCTCTTAGCGCTCCAAATGTCCAGTTGCATTTTCTACAGAAAGAATGTTCAGATCTGCTCAATCAAAAGTATGTTTTAACTCTGTTAGCTGAATGCACAGATCAGAAAGAAGTTTCACAGAATGATTCTGTGTAGTTTATATTTGGAGACATTCCTTTTTCCACTATTACCCTCTTAGCGCTCCGAATCTCCACTTGCATTTTCTACAGAAAGAGTGTTTCAGAACGGCTCAATCAAAACTAAGGTTCAACTCTTTTAGTTGAACAAACAGAACAGAAAGAAGTTTCACACAATTCTTCTGTGTAGTTTTTATTTGTAGACATTCTTTTTCCCAATATAGGCCTCTTAGCGCTCAGAATGTCCAATTGCATTTTCTACAGAAAGAGTGTTTCAGAACGGCTCAATCAAAAGTAAGGTTCAACTCTGTTAGTTGAATGCACAGAACAGAAAGAAGTTTCATACAATGCTTCTGTGTAGTTTATATTTGAACATATTCTTTTTTCCACTATTACCCACTTAGCGCTACGAATGTCCAGTTGCATTTTCTACAGACAGAGTGTTTCAAAACTGCTCAATCAAAAGTATGGTTTAACTCTGTTAGCTGAATGCTCAGATCAGAAATAAGTTTCACAGAATGCTTCTGTGTAGTTTATATTTGAATATATTCCTTTTTCCACTACTACGCTCTTAGCGCTCCAAATGTCCAGTTGCATTTTCTACAGAAAGAGTGTTCAGATCTGCTCAATCAAAAGTATGGTTTAACTGTGTTAGCTGAATGCACAGATCAGAAAGAATTTTCACCGAATGATTCTGTGTAGTTTATATTTGAAGACATTCCTTTTTCCACTATTACCCTCTTAGCGCTCCGAATCTCCACTTGCATTTTCTACAAAAAGAGTGTTTCATAACTGCTCAATCAAAAATATGTTTTATCTCTGTTAACTGAATTTACAGATCAGAAATAAGTTTCACAGAATGCATCTGTGTAGTTTTTATTTGAAGATATTCTTTTTCCCAATGTAGGCCTCTTAGCGCTTAGCATGTCCAATTGCAGTTTCTACAGAAAGAGTGTTTCAGAACGGCTCAATCAAAAGTAAGGTTCAAATCTGTTAGTTGAATGCACAGAACAGAAAGAATTTTCACAGAATGCTACTGTGTAGTTTATAATGGAATATATTTCTTTTTCCACTATTACCCTCTTAGCGCTGCGAATGTCCACTTGCATTTTCTACAGAAAGAGTGTTCAGAACTGCGCAATCAAAAGTATGGTTTAACTCTGTTAGCTTAATGAACATATCAGAAATAAGTTTCACACAATGCTTCTCTGCAGTTTTTATTTGAAGATATTACTTTTCCCAATATAGGCCTCTTAGCGTTCAGAATGTCCAATTGCAGTTTCTACAGAAAGAGTGTTTCAGAAAGGCTCAATCAAAAGTAAGGTTCAACTCTGTTAGTTGAATGCACACAACAGAAAGAAGTTTCATACAATGCTTCTGTGTAGTTTATATTTGAACATATTCTTTTTTCCACTATTACCCACTTAGCGCTACGAATGTCCAGTTGCATTTTCTACAGACAGAGTGTTTCAAAACTGCTCAATCAAAAGTATGGTTTAACTCTGTTAGCTGAATGCTCAGATCAGAAACAAGTTTCACAGAATGCTTCTGTGTAGTTTATATTTGAATATATTCCTTTTTCCACTACTACTCTCTTAGCTCTCCAAATGTCCAGTTGTATTTTCTACAGAAAGAGTGTTCACATCTGCTCAATCAAAAGTATGGTTTAACTCTGTTAGCTGAATGCACAGATCAGAAAGAAGTTTCACCGAATGATTCTGTGTAGTTTATATTTGAAGACATTCCTTTTTCCACTATTAACCTCTTAGCGCTCCGAATCTCCACTTGCATTTTCTACAAAAAGAGTGTTTCATAACTGCTCAATCAAAAATATGTTTTATCTCTGTTAACTGAATTTACAGATCAGAAATAAGTTTCACAGAATGCATCTGTGTAGTTTTTATTTGAAGATATTCTTTTTCCCAATGTAGGCCTCTTAGCGCTTAGCATGTCCAATTGCAGTTTCTACAGAAAGAGTGTTTCAGGACGGCTCAATCAAAAGTAAGGTTCAACTCTGTTAGTTGAATGCACAGAACAGAAAGGATTTTCACTGAATGCTACTGTGTAGTTTATATTTGAATATATTCCTTTTTCCACTATTACCCTCTTAGCGCTCCGAATGTCCACTTGCATTTTCTGCAGAAAGAGTGTTCAGAACTGCGCAATCAAAAGTATGGTTTAACTCTGTTAGCTTAATGAACATATCAGAAATAAGTTTCACACAATGCTTCTGTATAGTTTTTATTTGAAGATATTATTTTTCCCAATATAGGCCTCTTAGCGCTCAGAATGTCCAATTGCAGTTTCTACAGAAAGAGTGTTTCAGAAAGGCTCAATCGAAAGTAAGGTTCAACTCTGTTAGTTGAATGCACAGAACAGAAAGGATTTTCACAGAATGCTTCTGTGTAGTTTATATTTGAACATATTCTTTTTTCCACTATTACCCACTTAGCGCTACGAATGTCCAGTTGCATTTTCTACAGACAGAGTGTTTCAAAACTGCTCAATCAAAAGTATGGTTTAACTCTGTTAGCTGAATGCTCAGATCAGAAAGAAGTTTCACAGAATGCTTCTGTGTAGTTTATATTTGAATATATTCCTTTTTCCACTACTACTCTCTTAGCGCTCCAAATGTCCAGTTGCATTTTCTACAGAAAGAATGTTCAGATCTGCTCAATCAAAAGTATGGTTTAACTCTGTTAGCTGAATGCACAGATCAGAAAGAAGTTTCACAGAATGATTCTGTGTAGTTTATATTTGGAGACATTCCTTTTTCCACTATTACCCTCTTAGCGCTCCGAATCTCCACTTGCATTTTCTACAGAAAGAGTGTTTCAGAACGGCTCAATCAAAACTAAGGTTCAACTCTTTTAGTTGAACAAACAGAACAGAAAGAAGTTTCACACAATTCTTCTGTGTAGTTTTTATTTGTAGACATTCTTTTTCCCAATAGAGGCCTCTTAGCGCTCAGAATGTCCAATTGCAGTTTCTACAGAAAGAGTGTTTCAGAACGGCTCAATCAAAAGTAAGGTTCAACTCTGTTAGTTGAATGCACAGAACAGAAAGAAGTTTCATACAATGCTTCTGTGTAGTTTATATTTGAACATATTCTTTTTTCCACTATTACCCACTTAGCGCTACGAATGTCCAGTTGCATTTTCTACAGACAGAGTGTTTCAAAACTGCTCAATCAAAAGTATCGTTTAATTCTGTTAGCTGAATGCTCAGATCAGAAAGAAGTTTCACAGAATGCTTCTGTGTAGTTTATATTTGAATATATTCCTTTTTCCACTACTACGCTCTTAGCGCTCCAAATGTCCAGTTGCATTTTCTACAGAAAGAGTGTTCAGATCTGCTCCATCAAAAGTATGGTTTAACTCTGTTAGCTGAATGCACAGATCAGAAAGAAGTTTCACAGAATGATTCTGTGTAGTTTATATTTGGAGACATTCCTTTTTCCACTATTACCCTCTTAGCGCTCCGAATCTCCACTTGCATTTTCTACAGAAAGAGTGTTTCAGAACGGCTCAATCAAAACTAAGGTTCAACTCTTTTAGTTGAACAAACAGAACAGAAAGAAGTTTCACACAATTCTTCTGTGTAGTTTTTATTTGTAGACATTCTTTTTCCCAATATAGGCCTCTTAGCGCTCAGAATGTCCAATTGCAGTTTCTACAGAAAGAGTGTTTCAGAACGGCTCAATCAAAAGTAAGGTTCAACTCTGTTAGTTGAATGCACAGAACAGAAAGAAGTTTCATACAATGCTTCTGTGTAGTTTATATTTGAACATATTCTTTTTTCCACTATTACCCACTTAGCGCTACGAATGTCCAGTTTCATTTTCTACAGACAGAGTGTTTCAAAACTGCTCAATCAAAAGTGTGGTTTAACTCTGTTAGCTGAATGCTCAGATCAGAAAGAAGTTTCACAGAATGCTTCTGTGTAGTTTATATTTGAATATATTCCTTTTTCCACTACTACGCTCTTAGCGCTCCAAATGTCCAGTTGCATTTTCTACAGAAAGAGTGTTCAGATCTGCTCAATCAAAAGTATGGTTTAACTCTGTTAGCTGAATTCACAGATCAGAAAGAAGTTTCACCGAATGATTCTGTGTAGTTTATATTTGAAGACATTCCTTTTTCCACTATTACCCTCTTAGCGCTCCGAATCTCCACTTGCATTTTCTACAAAAAGAGTGTTTCATAACTGCTCAATCAAAAATATGTTTTATCTCTGTTAACTGAATTTACAGATCAGAAATAAGTTTAACAGAATGCATCTGTGTAGTTTTTATTTGAAGATATTCTTTTTCCCAATGTAGGCCTCTTAGCGCTTAGCATGTCCAATTGCAGTTTCTACAGAAAGAGTGTTTCAGAACGGCTCAATCAAAAGTAAGGTTCAACTCTGTTAGTTGAATGCACAGAACAGAAAGAATTTTCACAGAATGCCACTGTGTAGTTTATATTTGAATATATTCCTTTTTCCACTATTACCCTCTTAGCGCTCCGAATGTCCACTTGCATTTTCTACAGAAAGAGTGTTCAGAACTGCGCAATCAAATTATGGTTTAACTCTGTTAGCTTAATGAACATATCAGAAATAAGTTTCACACAATGCTTCTGTGTAGTTTTTATTTGAAGATATTATTTTTCCCAATATAGGACTCTTAGCGCCCAGAATGTCCAATTGCAGTTTCTACAGAAAGAGTGTTTCAGAAAGGCTCAATCCAAAGTAAGGTTCAACTCTGTTAGTTGAATGCACAGAACAGAAAGAAGTTTCATACAATGCTTCTGTGTAGTTTATATTTGAACATATTCTTTTTTCCACTATTACCCACTTAGCGCTACGAATGTCCAGTTGCATTTTCTACAGACAGAGTGTTTCAAAACTGCTCAATCAAAAGTATGGTTTAACTCTGTTAGCTGAATGCTCAGGTCAGAAAGAAGTTTCACAGAATGCTTCTGTGTAGTTTATATTTGAATATATTCCTTTTTCCACTACTACTCTCTTAGCGATCCAAATGTCCAGTTGCATTTTCTACAGAAAGAATGTTCAGATCTGCTCAATCAAAAGTATGGTTTAACTCTGTTAGCTGAATGCACAGATCAGAAAGAAGTTTCACAGAATGATTCTGTGTAGTTTATATTTGGAGACAATCCTTTTTCCACTATTACCCTCTTAGCGCTCCGAATCTCCACTTGCATTTTCTACAGAAAGTGTGTTTCAGAACGGCTCAATCAAAACTAAGGTTCAACTCTTTTAGTTGAACAAACAGAACAAAAAGAAGTTTCACACAATTCTTCTGTGTAGTTTTTATTTGTAGACATTCTTTATCCCAATAGAGGCCTCTTAGCGCTCAGAATGTCCAATTGCAGTTTCTACAGAAAGAGTGTTTCAGAACGGCTCAATCAAAAGTAAGGTTCAACTCTGTTAGTTGAATGCACAGAACAGAAAGAAGTTTCATACAATGCTTCTGTGTAGTTTATATTTGAACATATTCTTTTTTCCACTATTACCCACTTAGCGCTACGAATATCCTGTTGCATTTTCTACAGACAGAGTGTTTCAAAACTGCTCAATCAAAAGTATGGTTTAACTCTGTTAGCTGAATGCTCAGATCAGAAAGAAGTTTCACAGAATGCTTCTGTGTAGTTTATATTTGAATATATTCCTTTTTCCACTACTACGCTCTTAGCGCTCCAAATGTCCAGTTGCATTTTCTACAGAAAGAGTGTTCAGATCTGCTCAATCAAAAGTATGGTTTAACTCTGTTAGCTGAATGCACAGATCAGAAAGAAGTTTCACAGAATGATTCTGTGTAGTTTATATTTGGAGACATTCCTTTTTCCACTATTACCCTCTTAGCGCTCCGAATCTCCACTTGCATTTTCTACAGAAAGAGGGTTTCAGAACGGCTCAATCAAAACTAAGGTTCAACTCTTTTAGTTGAACAAACAGAACAGAAAGAAGTTTCACACAATTCTTCTGTGTAGTTTTTATTTGTAGACATTCATTTTCCCAATATAGGCCTCTTAGCGCTCAGAATGTCCAATTGCAGTTTCTACAGAAAGAGTGTTCAGAACTGCGCAATCAAAAGTATGGTTTAACTCTGTTAGCTTAATGAACATATCAGAAATAAGTTTCACACAATGCTTCTCTGTAGTTTTTATTTGAAGATATTACTTTTCCCAATATAGGCCTCTTAGCGCTCAGAATGTCCAATTGCAGTTTCTACAGAAAGAGTGTTTCAGAAAGGCTCAAACAAAAGTAAGGTTCAACTCTGTTAGTTGAATGCACACAACAGAAAGAAGTTTCATACAATGCTTCTGTGTAGTTTATATTTGAACATATTCTTTTTTCCACTATTACCCACTTAGCGCTACGAATGTCCAGTTGCATTTTCTACAGAGAGAGTGTTTCAAAACTGCTCAATCAAAAGTATGGTTTAACTCTGTTAGCTGAATGCTCAGATCAGAAAGAAGTTTCACAGAATGCTTCTGTGTAGTTTATATTTGAATATATTCCTTTTTCCACTACTACTCTCTTAGCTCTCCAAATGTCCAGTTGTATTTTCTACAGAAAGAGTGTTCAGATCTGCTCAATCAAAAGTATGGTTTAACTCTGTTAGCTGAATGCACAGATCAGAAAGAAGTTTCACCGAATGATTCTGTGTAGTTTATATTTGAAGACATTCCTTTTTCCACTATTACCCTCTTAGCGCTCCGAATCTCCACTTGCATTTTCTACAAAAAGAGTGTTTCATAACTGCTCAATCAAAAATATGTTTTATCTCTGTTAACTGAATTTACAGATCAGAAATAAGTTTCACAGAATGCATCTGTGTAGTTTTTATTTGAAGATATTCTTTTTCCCAATGTAGGCCTCTTAGCGCTTAGCATGTCCAATTGCAGTTTCTACAGAAAGAGTGTTTCAGAACGGCTCAATCAAAAGTAAGGTTCAACTCTGTTAGTTGAATGCACAGAACAGAAAGAATTTTCACAGAATGCTACTGTGTAGTTTATATTTGAATATATTCCTTTTTCCACTATTACCCTCTTAGCGCTCCGAATGTCCACTTGCATTTTCTGCAGAAAGAGTGTTCAGAACTGCGCAATCAAAAGTATGGTTTAACTCTGTTAGCTTAATGAACATATCAGAAATAAGTTTCACACAATGCTTCTGTGTAGTTTTTATTTGAAGATATTATTTTTCCCAATATAGGCCTCTTAGCGCTCAGAATGTCCAATTGCAGTTTCTACAGAAAGAGTGTTTCAGAAAGGCTCAATCCAAAGTAAGGTTCAACTCTGTTAGTTGAATGCACAGAACAGAAAGAATTTTCATACAATGCTTCTGTGTAGTTTATATTTGAACATATTCTTTTTTCCACTATAACACACTTAGCGCTACGAATGTCCAGTTGCATTTTCTACAGACAGAGTGTTTCAAAACTGCTCAATCAAAAGTATGGTTTAACTCTGTTAGCTGAATGCTCAGATCAGAAAGAAGTTTCACAGAATGCTTCTGTGTAGTTTATATTTGAATATATTCCTTTTTCCACTACTAGTCTGTTAGCGCTCCAAATGTCCAGTTGCATTTTCTACAGAAAGAGTGTTCAGATCTGCTCAATCAAATGTATGGTTTAACTCTGTTAGCTGAATGCACAGATCAGAAAGAAGTTTCACAGAATGATTCTGTGTAGTTTATATTTGGAGACATTCCTTTTTCCACTATTACCCTCTTATCGCTCCGAATCTCCACTTGCATTTTCTACAAAAAGAGTGTTTCAGAACGGCTCAATCAAAACTAATGTTCAACTCTTTTAGTTGAACAAAGAGAACAAAAATAAGTTTCACAAAATTCTTCTGTGTAGTTTTTATTTGTAGACATTCTTTTTCCCAATATAGGCCTCTTAGCGCTCAGAATGTCCAATTGCAGCTTCTACAGAAAGAGTGTTTCAGAACGGCTCAATCAAAAGTAAGGTTCAACTCTGTTAGTTGAATGCACAGAACAGAAAGAAGTTTCATACAATGCTTCTGTGTAGTTTATATTTGAACATATTCTTTTTTCCACTATTACCCACTTAGCGCTACGAATGTCCAGTTGCATTTTCTACAGACAGAGTGTTTCAAAACTGCTCAATCAAAAGTATGGTTTAACTCTGTTAGCTGAATGCTCAGATCAGAAAGAAGTTTCACAGAATGCTTCTGTGTAGTTTATATTTGAATATATTCCTTTTTCCACTACTACGCTCTTAGCGCTCCAAATGTCCAGTTGCATTTTCTACAGAAAGAGTGTTCAGATCTGCTCAGTCAAAAGTATGGTTTAACTGTGTTAGCTGAATGCACAGATCAGAAAGAATTTTCACCGAATGATTCTGTGTAGTTTATATTTGAAGACATTCCTTTTTCCACTATTACCCTCTTAGCGCTCCGAATCTCCACTTGCATTTTCTACAAAAAGAGTGTTTCATAACTGCTCAATCAAAAATATGTTTTATCTCTGTTAACTGAATTTACAGATCAGAAATAAGTTTCACAGAATGCATCTGTGTAGTTTTTATTTGAAGATATTCTTTTTCCCAATGTAGGCCTCTTAGCGCTTAGCATGTCCAATTGCAGTTTCTACAGAAAGAGTGTTTCAGAACGGCTCAATCAAAAGTAAGGTTCAAATCTGTTAGTTGAATGCACAGAACAGAAAGATTTTTCACAGAATGCTACTGTGTAGTTTATATTGGAATATATTCCTTTTTCCACTATTACCCTCTTAGCGCTGCGAATGTCCACTTGCATTTTCTACAGAAAGAGTGTTCAGAACTGCGCAATCAAAAGTATGGTTTAACTCTGTTAGCTTAATGAACATATCAGAAATAAGTTTCACACAATGCTTCTCTGCAGTTTTTATTTGAAGATATTACTTTTCCCAATATAGGCCTCTTAGCGCTCAGAATGTCCAATTGCAGTTTCTACAGAAAGAGTGTTTCAGAAAGGCTCAATCAAAAGTAAGGTTCAACTCTGTTAGTTGAATGCACACAACAGAAAGAAGTTTCATACAATGCTTCTGTGTAGTTTATATTTGAACATATTCTTTTTTCCACTATTACCCACTTAGCGCTACGAATGTCCAGTTGCATTTTCTACAGACAGAGTGTTTCAAAACTGCTCAATCAAAAGTATGGTTTAACTCTGTTAGCTGAATGCTCAGATGAGAAACAAGTTTCACAGAATGCTTCTGTGTAGTTTATATTTGAATATATTCCTTTTTCCACTACTACTCTCTTAGCTCTCCAAATGTCCAGTTGTATTTTCTACAGAAAGAGTGTTCAGATCTGCTCAATCAAAAGTATGGTTTAACTCTGTTAGCTGAATGCACAGATCAGAAAGAAGTTTCACCGAATGATTCTGTGTAGTTTATATTTGAAGACATTCCTTTTTCCACTATTACCCCCTTAGCGCTCCGAATCTCCACTTGCATTTTCTACAAAAAGAGTGTTTCATAACTGCTCAATCAAAAATATGTTTTATCTCTGTTAACTGAATTTACAGATCAGAAATAAGTTTCACAGAATGCATCTGTGTAGTTTTTATTTGAAGATATTCTTTTTCCCAATGTAGGCCTCTTAGCGCTTAGCATGTCCAATTGCAGTTTCTACAGAAAGAGTGTTTCAGGACGGCTCAATCAAAAGTAAGGTTCAACTCTGTTAGTTGAATGCACAGAACAGAAAGGATTTTCACTGAATGCTACTGTGTAGTTTATATTTGAATATATTCCTTTTTCCACTATTACCCTCTTAGCGCTCCGAATGTCCACTTGCATTTTCTGCAGAAAGAGTGTTCAGAACTGCGCAATCAAAAGTATGGTTTAACTCTGTTAGCTTAATGAACATATCAGAAATAAGTTTCACACAATGCTTCTGTATAGTTTTTATTTGAAGATATTATTTTTCCCAATATAGGCCTCTTAGCGCTCAGAATGTCCAATTGCAGTTTCTACAGAAAGAGTGTTTCAGAAAGGCTCAATCGAAAGTAAGGTTCAACTCTGTTAGTTGAATGCACAGAACAGAAAGGATTTTCACAGAATGCTTCTGTGTAGTTTATATTTGAACATATTATTTTTTCCACTATTACCCACTTAGCGCTACGAATGTCCAGTTGCATTTTCTACAGACAGAGTGTTTCAAAACTGCTCAATCAAATATACGGTTTAACTCTGTTAGCTGAATGCTCAGATCAGAAAGAAGTTTCACAGAATGCTTCTGTGTAGTTTATATTTGAATATATTCCTTTTTCCACTACTACCCTCTTAGCGCTCCAAATGTCCAGTTGCATTTTCTACAGAAAGAGTGTTCAGATCTGCTCAATCAAATGTATAGCTTAAATCTGTTAGCTGAATGCACAGATCAGAAAGAAGTTTCACAGAATGATTCTGTGTAGTTTATATTTGAAGACATTCCTTTTTCCACTATTACCCTCTTAGCGCTCCGAATCTCCACTTGCATTTTCTACAGAAAGAGTGTTTCAGAACGGATCAATCAAAACTAAGGTTCAACTCTTTTAGTTGAATGAACAGAACAGAAAGTTGTTTCACACAATTCTTCTGTGTAGTTTTTATTTGTAGACATTCTTTTTCCCAATATAGGCCTCTTAGCGCTCAGAATGTCCAATTGCAGTTTCTACAGAAAGAGTGTTTCAGAACGGCTCAATCAAAAGTAAGGTTCAACTCTGTTAGTTGAATACACAGAACAGAAAGAAGTTTCATACAATGTTTCTGTGTAGTTTATATTTGAACATATTATTTTTTCCACTATTACCCACTTAGCGCTACGAATGTCCAGTTGCATTTTCTACAGACAGAGTGTTTCAAAACTGCTCAATCAAAAGTATGGTTTAACTCTGTTAGCTGAATGCAAATATCAGAATTAAGTTTCACACAATGCTTCTGTGTAGTTTTTATTTGAAGATATTATTTTTCCCAATATAGGCCTCTTAGCGCTCAGAATGTCCAATTGCAGTTTCTACGGAAAGAGAGTTTCAGAACGGCTCAATCAAAAGTAAGGTTCAACTATGTTAGTTGAATGCACAGAACAGAAAGAAGTTTCATACAATGTTTCTGTGTAGTTTATATTTGAACATATTATTTTTTCCACTATTACCCACTTAGCGCTACGAATGTCCAGTTGCATTTTCTACAGACAGAGTGTTTCAAAACTGCTCAATCAAAAGTATGGTTTAACTCTGTTAGCTGAATGCTCAGATCAGAATGAAGTTTCACAGAATGCTTCTGTGTAGTTTATATTTGAATATATTCCTTTTTCCACTACTACGCTCTTAGCGCTCCAAATGTCCAGTTGCATTTTCTACAGAAAGAGTGTTCAGATCTGCTCAATCAAAAGTATGGTTTAACTCTGTTAGCTGAATTCACAGATCAGAAAGAAGTTTCACCGAATGATTCTGTGTAGTTTATATTTGAAGTCATTCCTTTTTCCACTATTACCCTCTTAGCGCTCCGAATCTCCACTTGCATTTTCTACAAAAAGAGTGTTTCATAACTGCTCAATCAAAAATATGTTTTATCTCTGTTAACTGAATTTACAGATCAGAAATAAGTTTAACAGAATGCATCTGTGTAGTTTTTATTTGAAGATATTCTTTTTCCCAATGTAGGCCTCTTAGCGCTTAGCATGTCCAATTGCAGTTTCTACAGAAAGAGTGTTTCAGAACGGCTCAATCAAAAGTAAGGTTCAACTCTGTTAGTTGAATGCACAGAACAGAAAGAATTTTCACAGAATGCCACTGTGTAGTTTATATTTGAATATATTCCTTTTTCCACTATTACCCTCTTAGCGCTCCGAATGTCCACTTGCATTTTCTACAGAAAGAGTGTTCAGAACTGCGCAATCAAATTATGGTTTAACTCTGTTAGCTTAATGAACATATCAGAAATAAGTTTCACACAATGCTTCTGTGTAGTTTTTATTTGAAGATATTATTTTTCCCAATATAGGACTCTTAGCGCCCAGAATGTCCTATTGCAGTTTCTACAGAAAGAGTGTTTCAGAAAGGCTCAATCCAAAGTAAGGTTCAACTCTGTTAGTTGAATGCACAAAACAGAAAGAAGTTTCATACAATGCTTCTGTGTAGTTTATATTTGAACATATTCTTTTTTCCACTATTACCCACTTAGCGCTACGAATGTCCAGTTGCATTTTCTACAGACAGAGTGTTTCAAAACTGCTCAATCAAAAGTATGGTTTAACTCTGTTAGCTGAATGCTCAGATCAGAAAGAAGTTTCACAGAATGCTTCTGTGTAGTTTATATTTGAATATATTCCTTTTTCCACTACTACTCTCTTAGCGATCCAAATGTCCAGTTGCATTTTCTACAGAAAGAATGTTCAGATCTGCTCAATCAAAAGTATGGTTTAACTCTGTTAGCTGAATGCACAGATCAGAAAGAAGTTTCACAGAATGATTCTGTGGAGTTTATATTTGGAGACAATCCTTTTTCCACTATTACCCTCTTAGCGCTCCGAATCTCCACTTGCATTTTCTACAGAAAGAGTGTTTCAGAACGGCTCAATCAAAGCTAAGGTTCAACTCTTTTAGTTGAACAAACAGAACAGAAAGAAGTTTCACACAATTCTTCTGTGTAGTTTTTATTTGTAGACATTCTTTATCCCAATAGAGGCCTCTTAGCGCTCAGAATGTCCAATTGCAGTTTCTACAGAAAGAGTGTTTCAGAACGGCTCAATCAAAAGTAAGGTTCAACTCTGTTAGTTGAATGCACAGAACAGAAAGAAGTTTCATACAATGCTTCTGTGTAGTTTATATTTGAACATATTCTTTTTTCCACTATTACCCACTTAGCGCTACGAATATCCTGTTGCATTTTCTACAGACAGAGTGTTTCAAAACTGCTCAATCAAAAGTATGGTTTAACTCTGTTAGCTGAATGCTCAGATCAGAAAGAAGTTTCACAGAATGCTTCTGTGTAGTTTATATTTGAATATATTCCTTTTTCCACTACTACGCTCTTAGCGCTCCAAATGTCCAGTTGCATTTTCTACAGAAAGAGTGTTCAGATCTGCTCAATCAAAAGTATGGTTTAACTCTGTTAGCTGAATGCACAGATCAGAAAGAAGTTTCACAGAATGATTCTGTGTAGTTTATATTTGGAGACATTCCTTTTTCCACTATTACCCTCTTAGCGCTCCGAATCTCCACTTGCATTTTCTACAGAAAGAGGGTTTCAGAACGGCTCAATCAAAACTAAGGTTCAACTCTTTTAGTTGAACAAACAGAACAGAAAGAAGTTTCACACAATTCTTCTGTGTAGTTTTTATTTGTAGACATTCATTTTCCCAATATAGGCCTCTTAGCGCTCAGAATGTCCAATTGCAGTTTCTACAGAAAGAGTGTTTCAGAACGGCTCAATCAAAAGTAAGGTTCAACTCTGTTAGTTGAATGCACAGAACAGAAAGAAGTTTCATACAATGCTTCTGTGTAGTTTATATTTGAACATATTCTTTTTTCCACTATTACCCAGTTAGCGCTACGAATGTCCAGTTTCATTTTCTACAGACAGAGTGTTTCAAAACTGCTCAATCAAAAGTGTGGTTTAACTCTGTTAGCTGAATGCTCAGATCAGAAAGAAGTTTCACAGAATGCTTCTGTGTAGTTTATATTTGAATATATTCCTTTTTCCACTACTACGCTCTTAGCGCTCCAAATGTCCAGTTGCATTTTCTACAGAAAGAGTGTTCAGATCTGCTCAATCAAAAGTATGGTTTAACTCTGTTAGCTGAATTCACAGATCAGAAAGAAGTTTCACCGAATGATTCTCTGTAGTTTATATTTGAAGACATTCCTTTTTCCACTATTACCCTCTTAGCGCTCCGAATCTCCACTTGCATTTTCTACAGAAAGAGTGTTTCAGAACGGCTCAATCAAAACTAAGGTTCAACTCTTTTAGTTGAACAAACAGAACAGAAAGAAGTTTCACACAATTCTTCTGTGTAGTTTTTATTTGTAGACATTCTTTTTCCCAATAGAGGCCTCTTAGCGCTCAGAATGTCCAATTGCAGTTTCTACAGAAAGAGTGTTTCAGAACGGCTCAATCAAATGTAAGGTTCAACTCTGTTAGTTGAATGCACAGAACAGAAAGAAGTTTCATACAATGCTTCTGTGTAGTTTATATTTGAACATATTCTTTTTTCCACTATTACCCACTTAGCGCTACGAATATCCAGTTGCATTTTCTACAGACAGAGTGTTTCAAAACTGCTCAATCAAAAGTATTGTTTAACTCTGTTAGCTGAATGCTCAGATCAGAAAGAAGTTTCACAGAATGCTTCTGTGTAGTTTATATTTGAATATATTCTTTTTCCACTACTACGCTCTCAGCGCTCCAAATGTCCAGTTGCATTTTCTACAGAAAGAGTGTTCAGATCTGCTCAATCAAAAGTATGGTTTAACTCTGTTAGCTGAATGCACAGATCAGAAAGATGTTTCACAGAATGATTCTGTGTAGTTTATATTTGGAGACATTCCTTTTTCCACTATTACCCTCTTAGCGCTCCGAATCTCCACTTGCATTTTCTACAGAAAGAGTGTTTCAGAACGGATCAATCAAAACTAAGGTTCAACTCTTTTAGTTGAATGAACAGAACAGAAAGAAGTTTCACAGAATGCTTCTGTGTAGTTTTTATTTTTAGATATTCTTTTTCCCAATATAGGCCTCTTAGCGCTCAGAATGTCCAATTGCAGTTTCTACAGAAAGAGTGTTTCAGAACGGCTCAATCAAAATTAAGGTTCAACCCTGGTAGTTGAATGCACAGAACAGAAAGAAGTTTCACAGAATGCTTCTGTGTAGTTTATATTTGAATATATTCCTTTTTCCACTATTACCCTCTTAGCGCTCCGAATGTCCACTTACATTTTCTACAGAAAGAGTGTTCTGAACTGAGCAATCAAAAGTATGGTTTAACCCTGTTAGCTGAATGCACATATCAGAAATAAGTTTCAAACAATGCTTCTGTGTAGTTTTTATTTGAAGATATTATTATTCCCAATATAGGCCTCTAAGCGCTCAAAATGTCCAATTGCAGTTTCTACAGAAAGAGTGTTTCAGAACGCCTCAATCAAATGTCAGGTTCAACTCTCTTAGTTGAATGCACAGAACAGAAAGTAGTTTCACAGAATGCTTCTGTGTAGTATTTAGTTGAAGATACTCCTTTTTGGACTATTACCCACTTAGCGCTCCGAATATCCACTGGCAGTTTCTACACAAAGTGTGTTTCAGAACTGCTCCTTCGAAAGTAAGGCTCAACTCTGATAGTTGAATGCGGAGAACAGAAAGGGGTTTCAGAGAATGCTTCTGTGTAGTTTTTAATTGGAGATATTCCTTTTTCCTCTATTACAATCTTAGCGCTCCGAATGTCCACTTGCATTTTCTACAAAAAGAGTGTTTCATAACTGCTCAATCAAAAATATGGTTTAGCTCTGTTAACTGAATTTACAGATCAGAAATAAGTTTCAGAGAATGTATCTGTGTAGTTTTTATTTGAAGATATTCTTTTTCCCAATGTAGGCCTCTTAGCGCTTAGAATGTCCAATTGCAGTTTCTACAGAAAGAGTGTTTCAGAACGGCTCAATCAAAAGTAAGGTTCAACTCTGTTAGTTGAATGCACAGAACAGAAAGAAGTTTCATACAATGTTTCTGTGTAGTTTATATTTGAACATATTATTTTTTCCACTATTACCCACTTAGCGCTACGAATGTCCAGTTGCCTTTTCTACAGACAGAGTGTTTCAAAACTGCTCAATCAAAAGTATGGTTTAACTCTGTTAGCTGAATGCACATATCAGAAATAAGTTTCACACAATGCTTCTGTGTAGTTTTTATTTGAAGATATTATTTTTCCCAATATAGGCCTCTTAGCGCTCAGAATGTCCAATTGTAGTTTCTACGGAAAGAGAGTTTCAGAACGGCTCAATCAAAAGTAAGGTTCAACTATGTTAGTTGAATGCACAGAACAGAAAGAAGTTTCATACAATGATTCTGTGTAGTTTATATTTCAACATATTATTTTTTCCACTATTACCCACTTAGCGCTACGAATGTCCAGTTGCATTTTCTACAGACAGAGTGTTTCAAAACTGCTCAATCAAAAGTATGGTTTAACTCTGTTAGCTGAATGCTCAGATCAGAAAGAAGTTTCACAGAATGCTTCTGTGTAGTTTATATTTGAATATATTCCTTTTTCCACTACTACCCTCTTAGCGCTCCAAATGTCCAGTTGCATTTTCTACAGAAAGAGTGTTCAGATCTGCTCAATCAAATGTATAGTTTAACTCTGTTAGCTGAATGCACAGATCAGAAAGAAGTTTCACAGAATGATTCTGTGTAGTTTATATTTGAAGACATTCCTTTTTCCACTATTACCCTCTTAGCGCTCCGAATCTCCACTTGCATTTTCTACAGAAAGAGTGTTTCAGAACGGATCAATCAAAACTAAGGTTCAACTCTTTTAGTTGAATGAACAGAACAGAAAGAAGTTTCACAGAATGCTTCTGTGTAGTTTTTATTTGTAGATATTCTTTTTCCCAATATAGGCCTCTTAGCGCTCAGAATGTCCAATTGCAGTTTCTACAGAAAGAGTGTTTCAGAACGGCTCAATCAAAAGTAAGGTTCAACCCTGGTAGTTGAATGCACAGAACAGAAAGAAGTTTCACAGAATGCTTCTGTGTAGTTTATATTTGAATATATTCCTTTTTCCACTATTACCCTCTTAGCGCTCCGAATATCCACTTGCATTTTCTACAGAAAGAGTGTTCGGAACTGCGCAATCAAAAGTATGGTTTAACTCTGTTAGCTGAATGCACATATCAGAAATAAGTTTCACACAATGCTTCTGTGTAGTTTTTATTTGAAGATATTATTTTTCCCAATATAGGCCTCTTAGCGCTCAGAATGTCAAATTGCAGTTTCTACGGAAAGAGAGTTTCAGAACGGCTCAATCAAAAGTAAGGTTCAACTCTGTTAGTTGAATGCACAGAACAGAAAGAAGTTTCATACAATGTTTCTGTGTAGTTTATATTTGAACATATTATTTTTTCCACTATTACCCACTTAGCGCTACGAATGTCCAGTTGCATTTTCTACAGACAGAGTGTTTCAAAACTGCTCAATCAAATATACGGTTTAACTCTGTTAGCTGAATGCTCAGATCAGAAAGAAGTTTCACAGAATGCTTCTGTGTAGTTTATATTTGAATATATTCCTTTTTCCACTACTACCCTCTTAGCGCTCCAAATGTCCAGTTGCATTTTCTACAGAAAGAGTGTTCAGATCTGCTCAATCAAATGTATAGCTTAAATCTGTTAGCTGAATGCACAGATCAGAAAGAAGTTTCACAGAATGATTCTGTGTAGTTTATATTTGAAGACATTCCTTTTTCCACTATTACCCTCTTAGCGCTCCGAATCTCCACTTGCATTTTCTACAGAAAGAGTGTTTCAGAACGGATCAATCAAAACTAAGGTTCAACTCTTTTAGTTGAATGAACAGAACAGAAAGAAGCTTCACAGAATGCTTCTGTGTAGTTTTTATTTGTAGATATTCTTTTTCCCAATATAGGCCTCTTAGCGCTCAGAATGTCCAATTGCAGTTTCTACAGAAAGAGTGTTTCAGAACGGCTCAATCAAAAGTAAGGTTCAACTCTGTTAGTTGAATACACAGAACAGAAAGAAGTTTCATACAATGTTTCTGTGTAGTTTATATTTGAACATATTATTTTTTCCACTATTACCCACTTAGCGCTACGAATGTCCAGTTGCATTTTCTACAGACAGAGTGTTTCAAAACTGCTCAATCAAAAGTATGGTTTAACTCTGTTAGCTGAATGCACATATCAGAATTAAGTTTCACACAATGCTTCTGTGTAGTTTTTATTTGAAGATATTATTTTTCCCAATATAGGCCTCTTAGCGCTCAGAATGTCCAATTGCAGTTTCTACGGAAAGAGAGTTTCAGAACGGCTCAATCAAAAGTAAGGTTCAACTATGTTAGTTGAATGCACAGAACAGAAAGAAGTTTCATACAATGTTTCTGTGTAGTTTATATTTGAACATATTATTTTTTCCACTATTACCCACTTAGCGCTACGAATGTCCAGTTGCATTTTCTACAGACAGAGTGTTTCAAAACTGCTCAATCAAAAGTATGGTTTAACTCTGTTAGCTGAATGCTCAGATCAGAAAGAAGTTTCACAGAATGCTTCTGTGTAGTTTATATTTGAATATATTCCTTTTTCCACTACTACCCTCTTAGCGCTCCAAATGTCCAGTTGCATTTTCTACAGAAAGAGTGTTCAGATCTGCTCAATCAAATGTATAGTTTAACTCTGTTAGCTGAATGCACAGATCAGAAAGAAGTTTCACAGAATGATTCTGTGTAGTTTATATTTGAAGACATTCCTTTTTCCACTATTACCCTCTTAGCGCTCCGAATCTCCACTTGCATTTTCTACAGAAAGAGTGTTTCAGAACGGATCAATCAAAACTAAGGTTCAACTCTTTTAGTTGAATGAACAGAACAGAAAGAAGTTTCACAGAATGCTTCTGTGTAGTTTTTATTTGTAGATATTCTTTTTCCCAATATAGGCCTCTTAGCGCTCAGAATGTCCAATTGCAGTTTCTACAGAAAGAGTGTTTCAGAACGGCTCAATCAAAAGTAAGGTTCAACCCTGGTAGTTGAATGCACAGAACAGAAAGAAGTTTCACAGAATGCTTCTGTGTAGTTTATATTTGAATATATTCCTTTTTCCACTATTACCCTCTTAGCGCTCCGAATATCCACTTGCATTTTCTACAGAAAGAGTGTTCGGAACTGCGCAATCAAAAGTATGGTTTAACTCTGTTAGCTGAATGCACATATCAGAAATAAGTTTCACACAATGCTTCTGTGTAGTTTTTATTTGAAGATATTATTTTTCCCAATATAGGCCTCTTAGCGCTCAGAATGTCAAATTGCAGTTTCTACGGAAAGAGAGTTTCAGAACGGCTCAATCAAAAGTAAGGTTCAACTCTGTTAGTTGAATGCACAGAACAGAAAGAAGTTTCATACAATGTTTCTGTGTAGTTTATATTTGAACATATTATTTTTTCCACTATTACCCACTTAGCGCTACGAATGTCCAGTTGCATTTTCTACAGACAGAGTGTTTCAAAACTGCTCAATCAAATATACGGTTTAACTCTGTTAGCTGAATGCTCAGATCAGAAAGAAGTTTCACAGAATGCTTCTGTGTAGTTTATATTTGAATATATTCCTTTTTCCACTACTACCCTCTTAGCGCTCCAAATGTCCAGTTGCATTTTCTACAGAAAGAGTGTTCAGATCTGCTCAATCAAATGTATAGCTTAAATCTGTTAGCTGAATGCACAGATCAGAAAGAAGTTTCACAGAATGATTCTGTGTAGTTTATATTTGAAGACATTCCTTTTTCCACTATTACCCTCTTAGCGCTCCGAATCTCCACTTGCATTTTCTACAGAAAGAGTGTTTCAGAACGGATCAATCAAAACTAAGGTTCAACTCTTTTAGTTGAATGAACAGAACAGAAAGAAGCTTCACAGAATGCTTCTGTGTAGTTTTTATTTGTAGATATTCTTTTTCCCAATATAGGCCTCTTAGCGCTCAGAATGTCCAATTGCAGTTTCTACAGAAAGAGTGTTTCAGAACGGCTCAATCAAAAGTAAGGTTCAACTCTGTTAGTTGAATACACAGAACAGAAAGAAGTTTCATACAATGTTTCTGTGTAGTTTATATTTGAACATATTATTTTTTCCACTATTACCCACTTAGCGCTACGAATGTCCAGTTGCATTTTCTACAGACAGAGTGTTTCAAAACTGCTCAATCAAAAGTATGGTTTAACTCTGTTAGCTGAATGCACATATCAGAATTAAGTTTCACACAATGCTTCTGTGTAGTTTTTATTTGAAGATATTATTTTTCCCAATATAGGCCTCTTAGCGCTCAGAATGTCCAATTGCAGTTTCTACGGAAAGAGAGTTTCAGAACGGCTCAATCAAAAGTAAGGTTCAACTATGTTAGTTGAATGCACAGAACAGAAAGAAGTTTCATACAATGTTTCTGTGTAGTTTATATTTGAACATATTATTTTTTCCACTATTACCCACTTAGCGCTACGAATGTCCAGTTGCATTTTCTACAGACAGAGTGTTTCAAAACTGCTCAATCAAAAGTATGGTTTAACTCTGTTAGCTGAATGCTCAGATCAGAAAGAAGTTTCACAGAATGCTTCTGTGTAGTTTATATTTGAATATATTCCTTTTTCCACTACTACCCTCTTAGCGCTCCAAATGTCCAGTTGCATTTTCTACAGAAAGAGTGTTCAGATATGCTCAATCAAATGTATAGTTTAACTCTGTTAGCTGAATGCACAGATCAGAAAGAATTTTCACAGAATGATTCTGTGTAGTTTATATTTGAAGACATTCCTTTTTCCACTATTACCCACTTAGCGCTCCGAATCTCCACTTGCATTTTCTACAGAAAGAGTGTTTCAGAACGGATCAATCAAAACTAAGGTTCAACTCTTTTAGTTGAATGAACAGAACAGAAAGAAGTTTCACAGAATGCTTCTGTGTTGTTTTTATTTGTAGATATTCTTTTTCCCAATATAGGCCTCTTAGCGCTCAGAATGTCCAATTGCAGTTTCTACAGAAAGAGTGTTTCAGAACGGCTCAATCAAAAGTAAGGTTCAACCCTGGTAGTTGAATGCACAGAACAGAAAGTAGTTTCACAGAATGCTTCTGTGTAGTTTATATTTGAATATATTCCTTTTTCCACTATTACCCTCTTAGCGCTCCGAATGTCCACTTGCATTTTCTACAGAAAGAGTGTTCGGAACTGCGCAATCAAAAGTATGGTTTAATTCTGTTAGCTGAATGCACATATCAGAAATAAGTTTCACACAATGCTTCTGTGTAGTTTTTATTTGAAGATATTATTTTTCCCAATAAAGGACTCTTAGCGCTCAGAATGTCAAATTGCAGTTTCTACGGAAAGAGAGTTTCAGAACGGCTCAATCAAAATTAAGGTTCAACTCTGTTAGTTGAATGCACAGAACAGAAAGAAGTTTCATAGAATGTTTCTGTGTAGTTTATATTTGAACATATTATTTTTTCCACTATTACCCACTTAGCGCTACGAATGTCCAGTTGCATTTTCTACAGACAGAGTGTTTCAAAACTGCTCAATCAAATATACGGTTTAACTCTGTTAGCTGAATGCTCAGATCAGAAAGAAGTTTCACAGAATGCTTCTGTGTAGTTTATATTTGAATATATTCCTTTTTCAACTACTACCCTCTTAGCGCTCCAAATGTCCAGTTGCATTTTCTACAGAAAGAGTGTTCAGATCTGCTCAATCAAATGTATAGCTTAAATCTGTTAGCTGAATGCACAGATCAGAAAGAAGTTTCACAGAATGATTCTGTGTAGTTTATATTTGAAGACATTCCTTTTTCCATTATTACCCTCTTAGCGCTCCGAATCTCCACTTGCATTTTCTACAGAAAGAGTGTTTCAGAACGGATCAATCAAAACTAAGGTTCAACTCTTTTAGTTGAATGAACAGAACAGAAAGAAGTTTCACAGAATGCTTCTGTGTAGTTTTTATTTGTAGATATTCTTTTTCCCAATATAGGCCTCTTAGCGCTCAGAATGACCAATTGCAGTTTCTACAGAAAGAGTGTTTCAGAACGGCTCAATCAAAAGTAAGGTTCAACCCTGGTAGTTGAATGCACAGAACAGAAAGAAGTTTCACAGAATGCTTCTGTGTAGTTTATATTTGAATATATTCCTTTTTCCACTATTACCCTCTTAGCGCTCCGAATGTCCACTTGCATTTTCTACAGAAAGAGTGTTCGGAACTGCGCAATCAAAAGTATGGTTTAACTCTGTTAGCTGAATGCACATATCAGAAATAAGTTTCACACAATGCTTCTGTGTAGTTTTTATTTGAAGATATTATTTTTCCCAATATAGGCCTCTTAGCGCTCAGAATGTCCAATTGCAGTTTCTACGGAAAGAGAGTTTCAGAACTGCTCAATCAAAAGTAAGGTTCAACTATGTTAGTTGAATGCACAGAACAGAAAGAAGTTTCATACAATGTTTCTGTGTAGTTTATATTTGAACATATTATTTTTTCCACTATTACCCACTTAGCGCTACGAATGTCCAGTTGCATTTTCTACAGACAGAGTGTTTCAAAACTGCTCAATCAAAAGTATGGTTTAACTCTGTTAGCTGAATGCTCAGATCAGAAAGAAGTTTCACAGAATGCTTCTGTGTAGTTTATATTTGAATATATTCCTTTTTCCACTACTACCCTCTTAGCGCTCCAAATGTCCAGTTGCATTTTCTACAGAAAGAGTGTTCAGATCTGCTCAATCAAATGTATGGTTTAACTCTGTTAGCTGAATGCACAGATCAGAAAGAAGTTTCACAGAATGATTCTGTGTAGTTTATATTTGAAGACATTCCTTTTTCCACTATTACCCACTTAGCGCTCCGAATCTCCACTTGCATTTTCTACAGAAAGAGAGTTTCAGAACGGATCAATCACAACTAAGGTTCAACTCTTTTAGTTGAATGAACAGAACAGAAAGAAGTTTCACAGAATGCTTCTGTGTAGTTTTTATTTGTAGATATTCTTTTTCCCAATATAGGCCTCTTAGCGCTCAGAATGTCCAATTGCAGTTTCTACAGAAAGAGTGTTTCAGAACGGCTCAATCAAAAGTAAGGTTCAACCCTGGTAGTTGAATGCACAGAACAGAAAGAAGTTTCACAGAATGCTTCTGTGTAGTTTATATTTGAATATATTCCTTTTTCCACTATTACCCTCTTAGCGCTCCGAATGTCCACTTGCATTTTCTACAGAAAGAGTGTTCGGAACTGCGCAATCAAAAGTATGGTTTAACTCTGTTAGCTGAATGCACATATCAGAAATAAGTTTCACACAATGCTTCTGTGTTGTTTTTATTTGAAGATATTATTTTTCCCAATATAGGCCTCTTAGCGCTCAGAATGTCAAATTGCAGTTTCTACGGAAAGAGAGTTTCAGAACGGCTCAATCAAAAGTAAGGTTCAACTCTGTTTGTTGAATGCACAGAACAGAAAGAAGTTTCATAGAATGTTTCTGTGTAGTTTATATTTGAACATATTATTTTTTCCACTATTACCCACTTAGCGCTACGAATGTCCAGTTGCATTTTCTACAGACAGAGTGTTTCAAAACTGCTCAATCAAATATACGGTTTAACTCTGTTAGCTGAATGCTCAGATCAGAAAGAAGTTTCACAGAATGCTTCTGTGTAGTTTATATTTGAATATATTCCTTTTTCCACTACTACCCTCTTAGCGCTCCAAATGTCCAGTTGCATTTTCTACAGAAAGAGTGTTCAGATCTGCTCAATCAAATGTATAGCTTAAATCTGTTAGCTGAATGCACAGATCAGAAAGAAGTTTCACAGAATGATTCTGTGTAGTTTATATTTGAAGACATTCCTTTTTCCACTATTACCCTCTTAGCGCTCCGAATCTCCACTTGCATTTTCTACAGAAAGAGTGTTTCAGAACGGATCAATCAAAACTAAGGTTCAACTCTTTTAGTTGAATGAACAGAACAGAAAGAAGTTTCACAGAATGCTTCTGTGTAGTTTTTATTTGTAGATATTCTTTTTCCCAATATAGGCCTCTTAGCGCACAGAATGTCCATTTGCAGTTTCTACAGAAAGAGTGTTTCAGAACGGCTCAATCAAAATTAAGGTTCAACCCTGGTAGTTGAATGCACAGAACAGAAAGAAGTTTCACAGAATGCTTCTGTGTAGTTTATATTTGAATATATTCCTTTTTCCACTATTACCCTCTTAGCGCTCCGAATGTCCACTTACATTTTCTACAGAAAGAGTGTTCTGAACTGAGCAATCAAAAGTATGGTTTAACCCTGTTAGCTGAATGCACATATCAGAAATAAGTTTCAAACAATGCTTCTGTGTAGTTTTTATTTGAAGATATTATTATTCCCAATATAGGCCTCTCAGCGCTCAGAATGTCCAATTGCAGTTTCTACAGAAAGAATGTTTCAGAACGCCTCAATCAAATGTCAGGTTCAACTCTCTTAGTTGAATGCACAGAACAGAAAGTAGTTTCACAGAATGCTTCTGTGTAGTATTTAGTTGAAGATACTCCTTTTTGGACTATTACCCACTTAGCGCTCCGAATATCCACTGGCTGTTTCTACACAAAAAGTGTTTCAGAACTGCTCCTTCGAAAGTAAGGCTCAACTCTGATAGTTGAATGCGGAGAACAGAAAGGGGTTTCAGAGAATGCTTCTGTGTAGTTTTTAATTGGAGATATTCCTTTTTCCTCTATTACAATCTTAGCGCTCCGAATGTCCACTTGCATTTTCTACAAAAAGAGTGTTTCATAACTGCTCAATCAAAAATATGGTTTAGCTCTGTTAACTGAATTTACAGATCAGAAATAAGTTTCAGAGAATGTATCTGTGTAGTTTTTATTTGAAGATATTCTTTTTCCCAATGTACGCCTCTTAGCGCTTAGAATGTCCAATTGCAGTTTCTACAGAAAGAGTGTTTCAGAACGGCTCAATCAAAAGTATGGTTCAACTCTGTTAGTTGAATGCACAGAACAGAAAGAAGTTTCATACAATGTTTCTGTGTAGTTTATATTTGAACATATTATTTTTTCCACTATTACCCACTTAGCGCTACGAATGTCCAGTTGCATTTTCTACAGACAGAGTGTTTCAAAACTGCTCAATCAAAAGTATGGTTTAACTCTGTTAGCTGAATGCACATATCAGAAATAAGTTTCACACAATGCTTCTGTGTAGTTTTTATTTGAAGATATTATTTTTCCCAATATAGGCCTCTTAGCGCTCAGAATGTCCAATTGCAGTTTCTACGGAAAGAGAGTTTCAGAACGGCTCAATCAAAAGTAAGGTTCAACTATGTTAGTTGAATGCACAGAACAGAAAGAAGTTTCATACAATGTTTCTGTGTAGTTTATATTTGAACATATTATTTTTTCCACTGTTACCCACTTAGCGCTACGAATGTCCAGTTGCATTTTCCACAGACAGAGTGTTTCAAAACTGCTCAATCAAAACTATGGTTTAACTCTGTTAGCTGAATGCTCAGATCAGAAAGAAGTTTCACAGAATGCTTCTGTGTAGTTTATATTTGAATATATTCCTTTTTCCACTACTACCCTCTTAGCGCTCCAAATGTCCAGTTGCATTTTCTACAGAAAGAGTGTTCAGATCTGCTCAATCAAATGTATAGTTTAACTCTGTTAGCTGAATGCACAGATCAGAAAGAAGTTTCACAGAATGATTCTGTGTAGTTTATATTTGGAGACATTCCTTTTTCCACTATTACCCTCTTAGCGCTCCGAATCTCCACTTGCATTTTCTACAGAAAGAGTGTTTCAGAACGGATCAATCAAAACTAAGGTTCAACTCTTTTAGTTGAATGAACAGAACAGAAAGAAGTTTCACAGAATGCTTCTGTGTAGTTTTTATTTGTAGATATTCTTTTTCCCAATATAGGCCTCTTAGCGCTCAGAATGTCCAATTGCAGTTTCTACAGAAAGAGTGTTTCAGAACGGCTCAATCAAAAGTAAGGTTCAAACCTGGTAGTTGAATGCACAGAACAGAAAGAAGTTTCACAGAATGCTTCTGTGTAGTTTATATTTGAATATATTCCTTTTTCCACTATTACCCTCTTAGCGCTCCGAATGTCCAATTGCATTTTCTACAGAAAGAGTGTTCGGAACTGCGCAATCAAAAGTACGGTTTACTCTGTTAGCTGAATGCACATATCAGAAATAAGTTTCACACAATGCTTCTGTGTAGTTTTTATTTGAAGATATTATTTTTCCCAATATAGGCCTCTTAGCGCTCAGAATGTCAAATTGCAGTTTCTACGGAAAGAGAGTTTCAGAAGGGCTCAATCAAAAGTAAGGTTCAACTCTGTTAGTTGAATGCACAGAACAGAAAGAAGTTTCATACAATGTTTCTGTGTAGTTTATATTTGAACATATTATTTTTTCCACTATTACCCACTTAGCGCTACGAATGTCCAGTTGCATTTTCTACATACAGAGTGTTTCAAAACTGCTCAATCAAAAGTACGGTTTAACTCTGTTAGCTGAATGCTCAGATCAGAAAGAAGTTTCACAGAAGCTTCTGTGTAGTTTATATTTGAATATATTCCTTTTTCCACTACTACCCTCTTAGCGCTCCAAATGTCCAGTTGCATTTTCTACAGAAAGAGTGTTCAGATCTGCTCAATCAAATGTATAGCTTAAATCTGTTAGCTGAATGCACAGATCAGAAAGAAGTTTCACAGAATGATTCTGTGTAGTTTATATTTGAAGACATTCCTTTTTCCACTATTACCCTCTTAGCGCTCCGAATCTCCACTTGCATTTTCTACAGAAAGTGTGTTTCAGAACGGATCAATCAAAACTAAGGTTCAACTCTTTTAGGTGAATGAACAGAACAGAAAGAAATTTCACAGAATTCTTCTGTGTAGTTTTTATTTGTGGATATTCTTTTTCCCAATATAGGCCTCTTAGCGCTCAGAATGTCCAATTGCAGTTTCTACAGAAAGAGTGTTTCAGAACGGCTCAATCAAAAGTAGGGTTCAACCCTGGTAGTTGAATGCACAGAACAGAAAGAAGTTTCACAGAATGCTTCTGTGTAGTTTATATTTGAATATAATCCTTTTTCCACTATTACCCTCTTAGCGCTCCGAATGTCCACTTGCATTTTCTACAGAAAGAGTGTTCGGAACTGCGCAATCAAAAGTATGGTTTAACTCTGTTAGCTGAATACACATATCAGAAATAAGTTTCACACAATGCTTCTGTGTAGTTTTTATTTGAAGATATTTTTTTTTCCCAATATAGGCCTCTTAGCGCTCAGAATGTCCAATTGCAGTTTCTACGGAAAGAGTGTTTCAGAACGGCTCAATCAAAAGTAAGGTTCAACTCTGTTAGTTGAATGCACAGAACAGAAAGAAGTTTCATACAATGCTTCTGTGTAGTTTATATTTGAACATATTCTTTTTTCCACTATTACCCACTAAGCGCTCCGAATGTCCAGTTGCATTTTCTACAGACAGAGTGTTTCAAAACTGCTCAATCAAAAGTATGGTTTAACTCTGTTAGCTGAATGCTCAGATCAGAAAAAGTTTCACAGAATGCTTCTGTGTAGTTTATATTTGAATATATTACTTTTTCCACTACTACCCTCTTAGCGCTCCAAATGTCCAGTTGCATTTTCTACAGAAAGTGTGTTCAGATCTGCTCAATCAAATGTATAGCTTAAATCTGTTAGCTGAATGCACAGATCAGAAAGAAGTTTCACAGAATGCTTCTGTGTAGTTTATATTTGAATATATTCCTTTTTCCACTACTACCCTCTTAGCGCTCCAAATGTCCGGTTGCATTTTCTACAGAAAGAGTGTTCAGATCTGCTCAATCAAATGTATAGTTTAACTCTGTTAGCTGAATGCACAGATCAGAAAGAAGTTTCACAGAATGATTCTGTGTAGTTTATATTTGAAGACATTCCTTTTTCCACTATTACCCTCTTACCGCTCCGAATCTCCACTTGCATTTTCTACAGAAAGAGTGTTTCAGAACGGATCAATCAAAACTAAGGTTCAACTCTTTTAGTTGAATGAACAGAACAGAAAGAAGTTTCACAGAATGCTTCTGTGTAGTTTTTATTTGTAGATATTCTTTTTCCCAATATAGGCCTCTTAGCGCTCAGAATGTCCAATTGCAGTTTCTACAGAAAGAGTGTTTCAGAACTGCTCAATCAAAAGTAAGGTTCAACCCTGGTAGTTGAATGCACAGAACAGAAAGAAGTTTCACAGAATGCTTCTGTGTAGTTTATATTTGAATATATTCCTTTTTCCACTCTTACCCTCTTAGCGCTCCGAATGTCCACTTGCATTTTCTACAGAAAGAGTGTTCGGAACTGCGCAATCAAAAGTATGGTTTAACTCTGTTAGCTGAATGCACATATCAGAAATAAGTTTCACACAATGCTTCTGTGTAGTTTTCATTTGAAGATATTATTTTTCCCAATATAGGCCTCTTAGCGCTCAGAATGTCCAATTGCAGTTTCTACAGAAAGAGTGTTTCAGAACGGCTCAATCAAATGTAAGGTTCAACTTTCTTAGTTGAATGCACAGAACAGAAAGAAGTTTCACAGAACGCTTCTGTGTAGTATTTAGTTGAAGATAATACTTTTTGGACTATTACCCACTTAGCGCTCGGAATATCCCCTGGCAGTTTCTACACAAAGAGTGTTTCAGAACTGCCCCTTCAAAAGTAAGGCTCAACTCTGTTAGTTGAATGCGGAGAACAGAAAGGGGTTTCAGAGAATGCTTCTGTGTAGTTTTTAATTGGAGATATTCCTTTTTCCTCTATTACAATCTTAGCGCTCCGAATGTCCACTTGCATTTTCTACAAAAAGAGTGTTTCACAACTGCTCAATCAAAAATATGGTTTAGCTCTGTTAACTGAATTTACAGATCAGAAATAAGTTTCACAGAATGCATCTGTGTAGTTTTTATTTGAAGATATTCTTTTTCCCAATGTAGGCCTCTTAGCGCTTAGAATGTCCAATTGCAGTTTCTACAGAAAGAGTGTTTCAGAACGGCTCAATCAAAAGTAAGGTTCAACACTGTTAGTTGAATGCACAGAAGAGAAAGAAGTTTCACCGAATGCTACTGTGTAGTTTATATTTGAATATATCCCTTTTTCCACTATTACCCTCTTAGCGCTCCGAATGTCCACTTGCATTTTTTACAGAAAGAGTGTTCTGAACTGCGCAATCAAAAGTATGGTTTAACTCTGTTAGCTGAATGCACATATCAGAAATAAGTTTCAAACAATGCTTCTGTGTAATTTTTATTTGAAGATATTATTTTTCCCAATATAGGCCTCTTAGCGCTCAGAATGTCCAATTGCAGTTTCTACAGAAAGAGTGTTTCAGAACGGCTCAATCAAATGTAAGGTTCAACTCTCTTAGTTGAATGCACAGAACAGAAAGAAGTTTCACTGAATGCTTCTGTGTAGTATTTAGTTGAAGATACTCCTTTTTGGACTATTACACACTTAGCGCTCCGAATATCCACTGGCAGTTTCTACACAAAGAGTGTTTCAGAACTGCTCCTTCAAAAGTAAGGCTCAACTCTGTTAGTTGAATTCGGAGAACAGAAAGGGGTTTCAGAGAATGCTTCTGTGTAGTTTTTAATTGGAGATATCCCTTTTTCCTCTATTACAATCTTAGTGCTCCGAATGTCCACTTGCATTTTCTACAAAAGATTGTTTCATAACTGCTCAATCAAAATTATGGTTTAGCTCTATTAACTGAATTTACAGATCAGAAATAAGTTTCACAGAATGCATCTGTGTAGTTTTTATTTGAAGATATTCTTTTTCCCAATGTAGGCCTCTTAGCGCTTAGAATGTCCAATTGCCGTTTCTACAGAAAGACTGTTTCAGAACGGCTCAATCAAAAGTAAGGTTCAACGCTGTTAGTTGAATGCACAGAACAGAAAGAAGTTTCACAGAATGCTACTCTGTAGTTTATATTTGAATATATTCCTTTTTCCAATATTACCCTCTTTGCGCTCCGAATGTCCACTTGCATTTTCTACAGAAAGAGTGTTCGGAACTGCGCAATCAAAAGTATGGTTTAACTCTGTTAGCTGAATGCACATATCAGAAATAAGTTTCACACAATGCTTCTGTGTAGTTTTTATTTGAAGATATTATTTTTCCCAATATAGGCCTCTTAGCGCTCAGAATGTCCAATTGCAGTTTCTACAGAAAGAGTGTTTCAGAAAGGCTCAATCAAAATAAGGTTCAACTCTGTTAGTTGAATGCACAGAACAGAAAGAAGTTTCATACAATGCTTCTGTGTAGTTTATATTTGAACATATTCTTTTTTCCACTATTACCCACTTAGCGCTACGAATGTCCAGTTGCATTTTCTACAAACAGAGTGTTTCAAAACTGCTCAATCAAAAGTATGGTTTAACTCTGTTAGCTGAATGCTCAGATCACAAAGAAGTTTCACAGAACGCTTCTGTGTAGTTTATATTTGAATATATTCCTTTTCCACTACTACCCTCTTAGCGCTCAAAATGTCCAGTTGCATTTTCTACAGAAAGAGTGTTCAGATCTGCTCAATCAAAAGTATGGTTTAACTCTGTTAGCTGAATCCACAGATCAGAAAGAAGTTTCACAGAATGATTCTGTGTAGTTTATATTTGAAGACATTCCTTTTTCCACTATTACCCTCTTAGCGCTCCGAATCTCCACTTGCATTTTCTACAGAAAGAGTGTTTCAGAAAGGCTCAATCAAAACTAAGGTTCAACTCTTTTAGTTGAATGAACAGAACAGAAAGAAGTTTCACTGAATGCTTCTGTGTAGTATTTAGTTGAAGATACTCCTTTTTGGACTATTACACACTTAGCGCTCCGAATATCCACTGGCAGTTTCTACACAAAGAGTGTTTCAGATCTGCTCCTTCAAAAGTAAGGCTCAACTCTGTTAGTTGAATGCGGAGAACAGAAAGGGGTTTCAGAGAATGCTTCTGTGTAGTTTTTAACTGGAGATATTCCTTTTTCCTCTATTACAATCTTAGTGCTCCGAATGTCCACTTGCATTTTTACAAAAAGATTGTTTCATAACTGCTCAATCAAAAATATGGTTTAGCTCTGTTTACTGAATTTACAGATCATAAATAAGTTTCACAGAATGCATCTGTGTAGTTTTTATTTGAAGATATTCTTTTTCCCAATGTAGGCCTCTTAGCGCTTAGAATGTCCAATTGCAGTTTCTACAGAAAGAGTGTTTCAGAACGGCTCAATCAAAAGTAAGGTTCAACTCTGTTAGTTGAATGCACAGAACAGAAAGAAGTTTCACAGAATGCTACTGTGTAGTTTATATTTGAATATATCCCTTTTTCCACAATTACCCTCTTAGCGCTCCGAATGTCCACTTGCATTTTCTACAGAAAGAGTGTTCTGAACTGCGCAATCAAAAGTATGGTTTAACTCTGTTAGCTGAATTCTCAGATCAGAAAGAAGTTTCACAGAATGCTTCTGTGTAGTTTATATTTGAATATATTACTTTTTCCACTACTACACTCTTAGCGCTCCAAATGTCCAGTTGCATTTTCTACAGAAAGAGTGTTCAGATCTGCTCAATCAAAAGTATGGTTTAACTCTGTTAGCTGAATGCACAGATCAGAAAGTAGTTTCACAGAATGTTTCTGTGTAGTTTATATTTGAAGACATTCCTTTTTCCACTATTACCATCTTAGCGCTCCGAATCTCCACTTGCATTTTCTAGAGAAAGAGTGTTTCAGAACGGCTCAATCAAAACTAAAGTTCAAAACTTTTAGTTGAAAGAACAGAACAGAAAGAAGTTTCACAGAATGCTTCTGTGTAGTTTTTATTTGTAGATATTCCTTTTCCCAATATAGGCCTCTTAGCGCTTAGAATGTCCAATTGCAGTTTCTACAGAAAGAGTGTTTCAGAACGGCTCAATCAAAAGAAAGGTTCAACGCTGTTAGTTGAATGCGCAGAACAGAAAGAAGTTTCACAGAATGCTACTGTGTAGTTTATATTTGAATATATTCCTTTTCCACTACTACCCTCTTAGCGCTCCGAATGTCCACTTGCATTTTCTACAGAAAGAGTGTTCGGAACTGCGCAATCAAAAGTATGGTTTATCTCTGTTAGCTGAATGCACATATCAGAAATAAGTTTCACACAATGCTTCTGTGTAGTTTTTATTTGAAGATATTATTTTTCCCAATATAGGCCTCTTAGCGCTCAGAATGTCCAATTGCAGTTTCTACAGAAAGAGTGTTTCAGAACGGCTCAATCAAATGTAAGGTTCAACTCTCTTAGTTAAATGCACAGAACAGAAAGTAGTTTCACTGAATGATTCTGTGTAGTATTTAGTTGAAGATACTCCTTTTTGGACTATTACCCACTTAGCGCTCCGAATATCCACTGGCAGTTTCTACAAAAACAGTGTTTCAGAACTGCTCCTTCAAAAGTAAGGTTCAACTCTGTTAGTTGAATGCGGAGAACAGAGGGGGTTTCAGAGAATGCTTCTGTGTAGTTTTTAATTGGAGATATTCCTTTTTCCTCTATTACAATCTTAGCGCTCCGAATGTCCACTTGCATTTTCAACAAAAAGTGTATTTCATAACTGCCCAATCAAAAATATGGTTAAGCTCTGTTAACTGAATTTACAGATCATAAATAAGTTTCACAGAATGCATCTGTGTAGTTTTTATTTGAAGATATTCTTTTTCCCAATGTAGGCCTCTCAGCGCTTAGAATGTCCAATTGCAGTTTCTACAGAAAGAGTGTTTCAGAACGGCTCAATCAAAAGTAAGGTTCAACTCTGTTAGTTGAATGCACAGAACAGAAAGAAGTTTCACAGAATGCTACTGTGTAGTTTATATTTGAATATATCCCTTTTTCCACAATTACCCTCTTAGCGCTCCGAATGTCCACTTGCATTTTCTACAGAAAGAGTGTTCTGAACTGCGCAATCAAAAGTATGGTTTAACTCTGTTAGCTGAATGCACATATCAGAAATAAGTTTCAAACAATGCTTCTGGGTAATTTTTATTTGAAGATATTATATTTCCCAATATAGGCCTCTTAGCGCTCAGAATGTCCAATTGCAGTTTCTACAGAAAGAGTGTTTCAGAACGGCTGAATCAAATGTAAGGTTCAACTCTCTTAGTTGAATGCACAGAACAGAAAGAAGTTTCACTGAATGCTTCTGTGTAGTATTTAGTTGAGGATAATCCTTTTTGGACTATTACACACTTACCGCTCCGAATATCCACTGGCAGTTTCTACACAAAGAGTGTTTCAGAACTGCTCCTTCAAAAGTAAGGCTCAACTCTGTTAGTTGAATGCGGAGAACAGAAAGGGGTTTCAGACAATGCTTCTGTGTAGTTTTTAATTGGAGATATCACTTTTTCCTCTATTACAATCTTAGTGCTCCGAATGTCCACTTGCATTTTCTACAAAAAGATTGTTTCATAACGGCTCAATCAAAAATATGGTTTAGCTCTGTTAACTGAATTTACAGATCAGAAATAAGTTTCACAGAATGCATCTGTGTAGTTTTTATTTGAAGATATTCTTTTTCCCAATGTAGGCCTCTTAGCGCTTAGAATGTCCAATTGCAGTTTCTACAGAAAGAGTGTTTCAGAACGGCTCAATCAAAAGTAAGGTTCAACGCTGTTAGTTGAATGCGCAGAACAGAAAGAAGTTTCACAGAATGCTACTGTGTAGTTTATATTTGAATATATTCCTTTTCCACTACTACCCTCTTAGAGCTCCGAATGTCCACTTGCATTTTCTACAGAAAGAGTGTTCGGAACTGCGCAATCAAAAGTATGGTTTATCTCTGTTAGCTGAATGCACATATCAGAAATAAGTTTCACACAATGCTTCTGTGTAGTTTTTATTTGAAGATATTATTTTTCCCAATATAGGCCTCTTAGCGCTCAGAATGTCCAATTGCAGTTTCTACAGAAAGAGTGTTTCAGAAAGGCTGAATCAAATGTAAGGTTCAACTCTCTTAGTTAAATGCACAGAACAGAAAGAAGTTTCACTGAATGCTTCTGTGTAGTATTTAGTTGAAGATACTCCTTTTTGGACTATTACCCACTTAGCGCTCCGAATATCCACTGGCAGTTTCTACACAAAGAGTGTTTCAGAACTGCTCCTTCAAAAGTAAGGCTCAACTCTGTTAGTTGAATTCGGAGAACAGAAAGGGGTTTCAGAGAATGCTTCTGTGTAGTTTTTAATTGGAGATATCCCTTTTTCCTCTATTACAATCTTAGTGCTCCGAATGTCCACTTGCATTTTCTACAAAAAGATTGTTTCATAACTGCTCAATCAAAATTATGGTTTAGCTCTATTAACTGAATTTACAGATCAGAAATAAGTTTCACAGAATGCATCTGTGTAGTTTTTATTTGAAGATATTCTTTTTCCCAATGTAGGCCTCTTAGCGCTTAGAATGTCCAATTGCCGTTTCTACAGAAAGACTGTTTCAGAACGGCTCAATCAAAAGTAAGGTTCAACGCTGTTAGTTGAATGCACAGAACAGAAAGAAGTTTCACAGAATGCTACTCTGTAGTTTATATTTGAATATATTCCTTTTTCCAATATTACCCTCTTTGCGCTCCGAATGTCCACTTGCATTTTCTACAGAAAGAGTGTTCGGAACTGCGCAATCAAAAGTATGGTTTAACTCTGTTAGCTGAATGCACATATCAGAAATAAGTTTCACACAATGCTTCTGTGTAGTTTTTATTTGAAGATATTATTTTTCCCAATATAGGCCTCTTAGCGCTCAGAATGTCCAATTGCAGTTTCTACAGAAAGAGTGTTTCAGAAAGGCTCAATCAAAATAAGGTTCAACTCTGTTAGTTGAATGCACAGAACAGAAAGAAGTTTCATACAATGCTTCTGTGTAGTTTATATTTGAACATATTCTTTTTTCCACTATTACCCACTTAGCGCTACGAATGTCCAGTTGCATTTTCTACAGACAGAGTGTTTCAAAACTGCTCAATCAAAAGTATGGTTTAACTCTGTTAGCTGAATGCTCAGATCACAAAGAAGTTTCACAGAACGCTTCTGTGTAGTTTATATTTGAATATATTCCTTTTCCACTACTACCCTCTTAGCGCTCAAAATGTCCAGTTGCATTTTCTACAGAAAGAGTGTTCAGATCTGCTCAATCAAAAGTATGGTTTAACTCTGTTAGCTGAATCCACAGAGCAGAAAGAAGTTTCACAGAATGATTCTGTGTAGTTTATATTTGAAGACATTCCTTTTTCCACTATTACCCTCTTAGCGCTCCGAATCTCCACTTGCATTTTCTACAGAAAGAGTGTTTCAGAAAGGCTCAATCAAAACTAAGGTTCAACTCTTTTAGTTGAATGAACAGAACAGAAAGAAGTTTCACTGAATGCTTCTGTGTAGTATTTAGTTGAAGATACTCCTTTTTGGACTATTACACACTTAGCGCTCCGAATATCCACTGGCAGTTTCTACACAAAGAGTGTTTCAGATCTGCTCCTTCAAAAGTAAGGCTCAACTCTGTTAGTTGAATGCGGAGAACAGAAAGGGGTTTCAGAGAATGCTTCTGTGTAGTTTTTAACTGGAGATATTCCTTTTTCCTCTATTACAATCTTAGTGCTCCGAATGTCCACTTGCATTTTATACAAAAAGATTGTTTCATAACTGCTCAATCAAAAATATGGTTTAGCTCTGTTTACTGAATTTACAGATCATAAATAAGTTTCACAGAATGCATCTGTGTAGTTTTTATTTGAAGATATTCTTTTTCCCAATGTAGGCCTCTTAGCGCTTAGAATGTCCAATTGCAGTTTCTACAGAAAGAGTGTTTCAGAACGGCTCAATCAAAAGTAAGGTTCAACTCTGTTAGTTGAATGCACAGAACAGAAAGAAGTTTCACAGAATGCTACTGTGTAGTTTATATTTGAATATATCCCTTTTTCCACAATTACCCTCTTAGCGCTCCGAATGTCCACTTGCATTTTCTACAGAAAGAGTGTTCTGAACTGCGCAATCAAAAGTATGGTTTAACTCTGTTAGCTGAATTCTCAGATCAGAAAGAAGTTTCACAGAATGCTTCTGTGTAGTTTATATTTGAATATATTACTTTTTCCACTACTACACTCTTAGCGCTCCAAATGTCCAGTTGCATTTTCTACAGAAAGAGTGTTCAGATCTGCTCAATCAAAAGTATGGTTTAACTCTGTTAGCTGAATGCACAGATCAGAAAGTAGTTTCACAGAATGTTTCTGTGTAGTTTATATTTGAAGACATTCCTTTTTCCACTATTACCATCTTAGCGCTCCGAATCTCCACTTGCATTTTCTAGAGAAAGTGTGTTTCAGAACGGCTCAATCAAAACTAAAGTTCAAAACTTTTAGTTGAAAGAACAGAACAGAAAGAAGTTTCACAGAATGCTTCTGTGTAGTTTTTATTTGTAGATATTCCTTTTCCCAATATAGGCCTCTTAGCGCTTAGAATGTCCAATTGCAGTTTCTACAGAAAGAGTGTTTCAGAACGGCTCAATCAAAAGAAAGGTTCAACGCTGTTAGTTGAATGCGCAGAACAGAAAGAAGTTTCACAGAATGCTACTGTGTAGTTTATATTTGAATATATTCCTTTTCCACTACTACCCTCTTAGCGCTCCGAATGTCCACTTGCATTTTCTACAGAAAGAGTGTTCGGAACTGCGCAATCAAAAGTATGGTTTATCTCTGTTAGCTGAATGCACATATCAGAAATAAGTTTCACACAATGCTTCTGTGTAGTTTTTATTTGAAGATATTATTTTTCCCAATATAGGCCTCTTAGCGCTCAGAATGTCCAATTGCAGTTTCTACAGAAAGAGTGTTTCAGAACGGCTCAATCAAATGTAAGGTTCAACTCTCTTAGTTAAATGCACAGAACAGAAAGTAGTTTCACTGAATGATTCTGTGTAGTATTTAGTTGAAGATACTCCTTTTTGGACTATTACCCACTTAGCGCTCCGAATATCCACTGGCAGTTTCTACAAAAACAGTGTTTCAGAACTGCTCCTTCAAAAGTAAGGTTCAACTCTGTTAGTTGAATGCGGAGAACAGAGGGGGTTTCAGAGAATGCTTCTGTGTTGTTTTTAATTGGAGATATTCCTTTTTCCTCTATTACAATCTTAGCGCTCCGAATGTCCACTTGCATTTTCAACAAAAAGAGTATTTCATAACTGCCCAATCAAAAATATGGTTAAGCTCTGTTAACTGAATTTACAGATCATAAATAAGTTTCACAGAATGCATCTGTGTAGTTTTTATTTGAAGATATTCTTTTTCCCAATGTAGGCCTCTCAGCGCTTAGAATGTCCAATTGCAGTTTCTACAGAAAGAGTGTTTCAGAACGGCTCAATCAAAAGTAAGGTTCAACTCTGTTAGTTGAATGCACAGAACAGAAAGAAGTTTCACAGAATGCTACTGTGTAGTTTATATTTGAATATATCCCTTTTTCCACAATTACCCTCTTAGCGCTCCGAATGTCCACTTGCATTTTCTACAGAAAGAGTGTTCTGAACTGCGCAATCAAAAGTATGGTTTAACTCTGTTAGCTGAATGCACATATCAGAAATAAGTTTCAAACAATGCTTCTGGGTAATTTTTATTTGAAGATATTATATTTCCCAATATAGGCCTCTTAGCGCTCAGAATGTCCAATTGCAGTTTCTACAGAAAGAGTGTTTCAGAACGGCTGAATCAAATGTAAGGTTCAACTCTCTTAGTTGAATGCACAGAACAGAAAGAAGTTTCACTGAATGCTTCTGTGTAGTATTTAGTTGAGGATAATCCTTTTTGGACTATTACACACTTACCGCTCCGAATATCCACTGGCAGTTTCTACACAAAGAGTGTTTCAGAACTGCTCCTTCAAAAGTAAGGCTCAACTCTGTTAGTTGAATGCGGAGAACAGAAAGGGGTTTCAGACAATGCTTCTGTGTAGTTTTTAATTGGAGATATCACTTTTTCCTCTATTACAATCTTAGTGCTCCGAATGTCAACTTGCATTTTCTACAAAAAGATTGTTTCATAACGGCTCAATCAAAAATATGGTTTAGCTCTGTTAACTGAATTTACAGATCAGAAATAAGTTTCACAGAATGCATCTGTGTAGTTTTTATTTGAAGATATTCTTTTTCCCAATGTAGGCCTCTTAGCGCTTAGAATGTCCAATTGCAGTTTCTACAGAAAGAGTGTTTCAGAACGGCTCAATCAAAAGTAAGGTTCAACGCTGTTAGTTGAATGCGCAGAACAGAAAGAAGTTTCACAGAATGCTACTGTGTAGTTTATATTTGAATATATTCCTTTTCCACTACTACCCTCTTAGAGCTCCGAATGTCCACTTGCATTTTCTACAGAAAGAGTGTTCGGAACTGCGCAATCAAAAGTATGGTTTATCTCTGTTAGCTGAATGCACATATCAGAAATAAGTTTCACACAATGCTTCTGTGTAGTTTTTATTTGAAGATATTATTTTTCCCAATATAGGCCTCTTAGCGCTCAGAATGTCCAATTGCAGTTTCTACAGAAAGAGTGTTTCAGAAAGGCTGAATCAAATGTAAGGTTCAACTCTCTTAGTTAAATGCACAGAACAGAAAGAAGTTTCACTGAATGCTTCTGTGTAGTATTTAGTTGAAGATACTCCTTTTTGGACTATTACCCACTTAGCGCTCCGAATATCCACTGGCAGTTTCTACACAAAGAGTGTTTCAGAACTGCTCCTTCAAAAGTAAGGCTCAACTCTGTTAGTTGAATTCGGAGAACAGAAAGGGGTTTCAGAGAATGCTTCTGTGTAGTTTTTAATTGGAGATATCCCTTTTTCCTCTATTACAATCTTAGTGCTCCGAATGTCCACTTGCATTTTCTACAAAAAGATTGTTTCATAACTGCTCAATCAAAATTATGGTTTAGCTCTATTAACTGAATTTACAGATCAGAAATAAGTTTCACAGAATGCATCTGTGTAGTTTTTATTTGAAGATATTCTTTTTCCCAATGTAGGCCTCTTAGCGCTTAGAATGTCCAATTGCCGTTTCTACAGAAAGACTGTTTCAGAACGGCTCAATCAAAAGTAAGGTTCAACGCTGTTAGTTGAATGCACAGAACAGAAAGAAGTTTCACAGAATGCTACTCTGTAGTTTATATTTGAATATATTCCTTTTTCCAATATTACCCTCTTTGCGCTCCGAATGTCCACTTGCATTTTCTACAGAAAGAGTGTTCGGAACTGCGCAATCAAAAGTATGGTTTAACTCTGTTAGCTGAATGCACATATCAGAAATAAGTTTCACACAATGCTTCTGTGTAGTTTTTATTTGAAGATATTATTTTTCCCAATATAGGCCTCTTAGCGCTCAGAATGTCCAATTGCAGTTTCTACAGAAAGAGTGTTTCAGAAAGGCTCAATCAAAATAAGGTTCAACTCTGTTAGTTGAATGCACAGAACAGAAAGAAGTTTCATACAATGCTTCTGTGTAGTTTATATTTGAACATATTCTTTTTTCCACTATTACCCACTTAGCGCTACGAATGTCCAGTTGCATTTTCTACAGACAGAGTGTTTCAAAACTGCTCAATCAAAAGTATGGTTTAACTCTGTTAGCTGAATGCTCAGATCACAAAGAAGTTTCACAGAACGCTTCTGTGTAGTTTATATTTGAATATATTCCTTTTCCACTACTACCCTCTTAGCGCTCAAAATGTCCAGTTGCATTTTCTACAGAAAGAGTGTTCAGATCTGCTCAATCAAAAGTATGGTTTAACTCTGTTAGCTGAATCCACAGATCAGAAAGAAGTTTCACAGAATGATTCTGTGTAGTTTATATTTGAAGACATTCCTTTTTCCACTATTACCCTCTTAGCGCTCCGAATCTCCACTTGCATTTTCTACAGAAAGAGTGTTTCAGAAAGGCTCAATCAAAACTAAGGTTCAACTCTTTTAGTTGAATGAACAGAACAGAAAGAAGTTTCACTGAATGCTTCTGTGTAGTATTTAGTTGAAGATACTCCTTTTTGGACTATTACACACTTAGCGCTCCGAATATCCACTGGCAGTTTCTACACAAAGAGTGTTTCAGATCTGCTCCTTCAAAAGTAAGGCTCAACTCTGTTAGTTGAATGCGGAGAACAGAAAGGGGTTTCAGAGAATGCTTCTGTGTAGTTTTTAACTGGAGATATTCCTTTTTCCTCTATTACAATCTTAGTGCTCCGAATGTCCACTTGCATTTTATACAAAAAGATTGTTTCATAACTGCTCAATCAAAAATATGGTTTAGCTCTGTTTACTGAATTTACAGATCATAAATAAGTTTCACAGAATGCATCTGTGTAGTTTTTATTTGAAGATATTCTTTTTCCCAATGTAGGCCTCTTAGCGCTTAGAATGTCCAATTGCAGTTTCTACAGAAAGAGTGTTTCAGAACGGCTCAATCAAAAGTAAGGTTCAACTCTGTTAGTTGAATGCACAGAACAGAAAGAAGTTTCACAGAATGCTACTGTGTAGTTTATATTTGAATATATCCCTTTTTCCACAATTACCCTCTTAGCGCTCCGAATGTCCACTTGCATTTTCTACAGAAAGAGTGTTCTGAACTGCGCAATCAAAAGTATGGTTTAACTCTGTTAGCTGAATTCTCAGATCAGAAAGAAGTTTCACAGAATGCTTCTGTGTAGTTTATATTTGAATATATTACTTTTTCCACTACTACACTCTTAGCGCTCCAAATGTCCAGTTGCATTTTCTACAGAAAGAGTGTTCAGATCTGCTCAATCAAAAGTATGGTTTAACTCTGTTAGCTGAATGCACAGATCAGAAAGTAGTTTCACAGAATGTTTCTGTGTAGTTTATATTTGAAGACATTCCTTTTTCCACTATTACCATCTTAGCGCTCCGAATCTCCACTTGCATTTTCTAGAGAAAGTGTGTTTCAGAACGGCTCAATCAAAACTAAAGTTCAAAACTTTTAGTTGAAAGAACAGAACAGAAAGAAGTTTCACAGAATGCTTCTGTGTAGTTTTTATTTGTAGATATTCCTTTTCCCAATATAGGCCTCTTAGCGCTTAGAATGTCCAATTGCAGTTTCTACAGAAAGAGTGTTTCAGAACGGCTCAATCAAAAGAAAGGTTCAACGCTGTTAGTTGAATGCGCAGAACAGAAAGAAGTTTCACAGAATGCTACTGTGTAGTTTATATTTGAATATATTCCTTTTCCACTACTACCCTCTTAGCGCTCCGAATGTCCACTTGCATTTTCTACAGAAAGAGTGTTCGGAACTGCGCAATCAAAAGTATGGTTTATCTCTGTTAGCTGAATGCACATATCAGAAATAAGTTTCACACAATGCTTCTGTGTAGTTTTTATTTGAAGATATTATTTTTCCCAATATAGGCCTCTTAGCGCTCAGAATGTCCAATTGCAGTTTCTACAGAAAGAGTGTTTCAGAACGGCTCAATCAAATGTAAGGTTCAACTCTCTTAGTTAAATGCACAGAACAGAAAGTAGTTTCACTGAATGATTCTGTGTAGTATTTAGTTGAAGATACTCCTTTTTGGACTATTACCCACTTAGCGCTCCGAATATCCACTGGCAGTTTCTACAAAAACAGTGTTTCAGAACTGCTCCTTCAAAAGTAAGGTTCAACTCTGTTAGTTGAATGCGGAGAACAGAGGGGGTTTCAGAGAATGCTTCTGTGTAGTTTTTAATTGGAGATATTCCTTTTTCCTCTATTACAATCTTAGCGCTCCGAATGTCCACTTGCATTTTCAACAAAAAGAGTATTTCATAACTGCCCAATCAAAAATATGGTTAAGCTCTGTTAACTGAATTTACAGATCACAAATAAGTTTCACAGAATGCATCTGTGTAGTTTTTATTTGAAGATATTCTTTTTCCCAATGTAGGCCTCTCAGCGCTTAGAATGTCCAATTGCAGTTTCTACAGAAAGAGTGTTTCAGAACGGCTCAATCAAAAGTAAGGTTCAACTCTGTTAGTTGAATGCACAGAACAGAAAGAAGTTTCACAGAATGCTACTGTGTAGTTTATATTTGAATATATCCCTTTTTCCACAATTACCCTCTTAGCGCTCCGAATGTCCACTTGCATTTTCTACAGAAAGAGTGTTCTGAACTGCGCAATCAAAAGTATGGTTTAACTCTGTTAGCTGAATGCACATATCAGAAATAAGTTTCAAACAATGCTTCTGGGTAATTTTTATTTGAAGATATTATATTTCCCAATATAGGCCTCTTAGCGCTCAGAATGTCCAATTGCAGTTTCTACAGAAAGAGTGTTTCAGAACGGCTGAATCAAATGTAAGGTTCAACTCTCTTAGTTGAATGCACAGAACAGAAAGAAGTTTCACTGAATGCTTCTGTGTAGTATTTAGTTGAGGATAATCCTTTTTGGACTATTACACACTTACCGCTCCGAATATCCACTGGCAGTTTCTACACAAAGAGTGTTTCAGAACTGCTCCTTCAAAAGTAAGGCTCAACTCTGTTAGTTGAATGCGGAGAACAGAAAGGGGTTTCAGACAATGCTTCTGTGTAGTTTTTAATTGGAGATATCACTTTTTCCTCTATTACAATCTTAGTGCTCCGAATGTCCACTTGCATTTTCTACAAAAAGATTGTTTCATAACGGCTCAATCAAAAATATGGTTTAGCTCTGTTAACTGAATTTACAGATCAGAAATAAGTTTCACAGAATGCATCTGTGTAGTTTTTATTTGAAGATATTCTTTTTCCCAATGTAGGCCTCTTAGCGCTTAGAATGTCCAATTGCAGTTTCTACAGAAAGAGTGTTTCAGAACGGCTCAATCAAAAGTAAGGTTCAACGCTGTTAGTTGAATGCGCAGAACAGAAAGAAGTTTCACAGAATGCTACTGTGTAGTTTATATTTGAATATATTCCTTTTCCACTACTACCCTCTTAGAGCTCCGAATGTCCACTTGCATTTTCTACAGAAAGAGTGTTCGGAACTGCGCAATCAAAAGTATGGTTTATCTCTGTTAGCTGAATGCACATATCAGAAATAAGTTTCACACAATGCTTCTGTGTAGTTTTTATTTGAAGATATTATTTTTCCCAATATAGGCCTCTTAGCGCTCAGAATGTCCAATTGCAGTTTCTACAGAAAGAGTGTTTCAGAAAGGCTGAATCAAATGTAAGGTTCAACTCTCTTAGTTAAATGCACAGAACAGAAAGAAGTTTCACTGAATGCTTCTGTGTAGTATTTAGTTGAAGATACTCCTTTTTGGACTATTACCCACTTAGCGCTCCGAATATCCACTGGCAGTTTCTACACAAAGAGTGTTTCAGAACTGCTCCTTCAAAAGTAAGGCTCAACTCTGTTAGTTGAATTCGGAGAACAGAAAGGGGTTTCAGAGAATGCTTCTGTGTAGTTTTTAATTGGAGATATCCCTTTTTCCTCTATTACAATCTTAGTGCTCCGAATGTCCACTTGCATTTTCTACAAAAAGATTGTTTCATAACTGCTCAATCAAAATTATGGTTTAGCTCTATTAACTGAATTTACAGATCAGAAATAAGTTTCACAGAATGCATCTGTGTAGTTTTTATTTGAAGATATTCTTTTTCCCAATGTAGGCCTCTTAGCGCTTAGAATGTCCAATTGCCGTTTCTACAGAAAGACTGTTTCAGAACGGCTCAATCAAAAGTAAGGTTCAACGCTGTTAGTTGAATGCACAGAACAGAAAGAAGTTTCACAGAATGCTACTCTGTAGTTTATATTTGAATATATTCCTTTTTCCAATATTACCCTCTTTGCGCTCCGAATGTCCACTTGCATTTTCTACAGAAAGAGTGTTCGGAACTGCGCAATCAAAAGTATGGTTTAACTCTGTTAGCTGAATGCACATATCAGAAATAAGTTTCACACAATGCTTCTGTGTAGTTTTTATTTGAAGATATTATTTTTCCCAATATAGGCCTCTTAGCGCTCAGAATGTCCAATTGCAGTTTCTACAGAAAGAGTGTTTCAGAAAGGCTCAATCAAAATAAGGTTCAACTCTGTTAGTTGAATGCACAGAACAGAAAGAAGTTTCATACAATGCTTCTGTGTAGTTTATATTTGAACATATTCTTTTTTCCACTATTACCCACTTAGCGCTACGAATGTCCAGTTGCATTTTCTACAGACAGAGTGTTTCAAAACTGCTCAATCAAAAGTATGGTTTAACTCTGTTAGCTGAATGCTCAGATCACAAAGAAGTTTCACAGAACGCTTCTGTGTAGTTTATATTTGAATATATTCCTTTTCCACTACTACCCTCTTAGCGCTCAAAATGTCCAGTTGCATTTTCTACAGAAAGAGTGTTCAGATCTGCTCAATCAAAAGTATGGTTTAACTCTGTTAGCTGAATCCACAGATCAGAAAGAAGTTTCACAGAATGATTCTGTGTAGTTTATATTTGAAGACATTCCTTTTTCCACTATTACCCTCTTAGCGCTCCGAATCTCCACTTGCATTTTCTACAGAAAGAGTGTTTCAGAAAGGCTCAATCAAAACTAAGGTTCAACTCTTTTAGTTGAATGAACAGAACAGAAAGAAGTTTCACTGAATGCTTCTGTGTAGTATTTAGTTGAAGATACTCCTTTTTGGACTATTACACACTTAGCGCTCCGAATATCCACTGGCAGTTTCTACACAAAGAGTGTTTCAGATCTGCTCCTTCAAAAGTAAGGCTCAACTCTGTTAGTTGAATGCGGAGAACAGAAAGGGGTTTCAGAGAATGCTTCTGTGTAGTTTTTAACTGGAGATATTCCTTTTTCCTCTATTACAATCTTAGTGCTCCGAATGTCCACTTGCATTTTATACAAAAAGATTGTTTCATAACTGCTCAATCAAAAATATGGTTTAGCTCTGTTTACTGAATTTACAGATCATAAATAAGTTTCACAGAATGCATCTGTGTAGTTTTTATTTGAAGATATTCTTTTTCCCAATGTAGGCCTCTTAGCGCTTAGAATGTCCAATTGCAGTTTCTACAGAAAGAGTGTTTCAGAACGGCTCAATCAAAAGTAAGGTTCAACTCTGTTAGTTGAATGCACAGAACAGAAAGAAGTTTCACAGAATGCTACTGTGTAGTTTATATTTGAATATATCCCTTTTTCCACAATTACCCTCTTAGCGCTCCGAATGTCCACTTGCATTTTCTACAGAAAGAGTGTTCTGAACTGCGCAATCAAAAGTATGGTTTAACTCTGTTAGCTGAATTCTCAGATCAGAAAGAAGTTTCACAGAATGCTTCTGTGTAGTTTATATTTGAATATATTACTTTTTCCACTACTACACTCTTAGCGCTCCAAATGTCCAGTTGCATTTTCTACAGAAAGAGTGTTCAGATCTGCTCAATCAAAAGTATGGTTTAACTCTGTTAGCTGAATGCACAGATCAGAAAGTAGTTTCACAGAATGTTTCTGTGTAGTTTATATTTGAAGACATTCCTTTTTCCACTATTACCATCTTAGCGCTCCGAATCTCCACTTGCATTTTCTAGAGAAAGTGTGTTTCAGAACGGCTCAATCAAAACTAAAGTTCAAAACTTTTAGTTGAAAGAACAGAACAGAAAGAAGTTTCACAGAATGCTTCTGTGTAGTTTTTATTTGTAGATATTCCTTTTCCCAATATAGGCCTCTTAGCGCTTAGAATGTCCAATTGCAGTTTCTACAGAAAGAGTGTTTCAGAACGGCTCAATCAAAAGAAAGGTTCAACGCTGTTAGTTGAATGCGCAGAACAGAAAGAAGTTTCACAGAATGCTACTGTGTAGTTTATATTTGAATATATTCCTTTTCCACTACTACCCTCTTAGCGCTCCGAATGTCCACTTGCATTTTCTACAGAAAGAGTGTTCGGAACTGCGCAATCAAAAGTATGGTTTATCTCTGTTAGCTGAATGCACATATCAGAAATAAGTTTCACACAATGCTTCTGTGTAGTTTTTATTTGAAGATATTATTTTTCCCAATATAGGCCTCTTAGCGCTCAGAATGTCCAATTGCAGTTTCTACAGAAAGAGTGTTTCAGAACGGCTCAATCAAATGTAAGGTTCAACTCTCTTAGTTAAATGCACAGAACAGAAAGTAGTTTCACTGAATGATTCTGTGTAGTATTTAGTTGAAGATACTCCTTTTTGGACTATTACCCACTTAGCGCTCCGAATATCCACTGGCAGTTTCTACAAAAACAGTGTTTCAGAACTGCTCCTTCAAAAGTAAGGTTCAACTCTGTTAGTTGAATGCGGAGAACAGAGGGGGTTTCAGAGAATGCTTCTGTGTTGTTTTTAATTGGAGATATTCCTTTTTCCTCTATTACAATCTTAGCGCTCCGAATGTCCACTTGCATTTTCAACAAAAAGAGTATTTCATAACTGCCCAATCAAAAATATGGTTAAGCTCTGTTAACTGAATTTACAGATCATAAATAAGTTTCACAGAATGCATCTGTGTAGTTTTTATTTGAAGATATTCTTTTTCCCAATGTAGGCCTCTCAGCGCTTAGAATGTCCAATTGCAGTTTCTACAGAAAGAGTGTTTCAGAACGGCTCAATCAAAAGTAAGGTTCAACTCTGTTAGTTGAATGCACAGAACAGAAAGAAGTTTCACAGAATGCTACTGTGTAGTTTATATTTGAATATATCCCTTTTTCCACAATTACCCTCTTAGCGCTCCGAATGTCCACTTGCATTTTCTACAGAAAGAGTGTTCTGAACTGCGCAATCAAAAGTATGGTTTAACTCTGTTAGCTGAATGCACATATCAGAAATAAGTTTCAAACAATGCTTCTGGGTAATTTTTATTTGAAGATATTATATTTCCCAATATAGGCCTCTTAGCGCTCAGAATGTCCAATTGCAGTTTCTACAGAAAGAGTGTTTCAGAACGGCTGAATCAAATGTAAGGTTCAACTCTCTTAGTTGAATGCACAGAACAGAAAGAAGTTTCACTGAATGCTTCTGTGTAGTATTTAGTTGAGGATAATCCTTTTTGGACTATTACACACTTACCGCTCCGAATATCCACTGGCAGTTTCTACACAAAGAGTGTTTCAGAACTGCTCCTTCAAAAGTAAGGCTCAACTCTGTTAGTTGAATGCGGAGAACAGAAAGGGGTTTCAGACAATGCTTCTGTGTAGTTTTTAATTGGAGATATCACTTTTTCCTCTATTACAATCTTAGTGCTCCGAATGTCCACTTGCATTTTCTACAAAAAGATTGTTTCATAACGGCTCAATCAAAAATATGGTTTAGCTCTGTTAACTGAATTTACAGATCAGAAATAAGTTTCACAGAATGCATCTGTGTAGTTTTTATTTGAAGATATTCTTTTTCCCAATGTAGGCCTCTTAGCGCTTAGAATGTCCAATTGCAGTTTCTACAGAAAGAGTGTTTCAGAACGGCTCAATCAAAAGTAAGGTTCAACGCTGTTAGTTGAATGCGCAGAACAGAAAGAAGTTTCACAGAATGCTACTGTGTAGTTTATATTTGAATATATTCCTTTTCCACTACTACCCTCTTAGAGCTCCGAATGTCCACTTGCATTTTCTACAGAAAGAGTGTTCGGAACTGCGCAATCAAAAGTATGGTTTATCTCTGTTAGCTGAATGCACATATCAGAAATAAGTTTCACACAATGCTTCTGTGTAGTTTTTATTTGAAGATATTATTTTTCCCAATATAGGCCTCTTAGCGCTCAGAATGTCCAATTGCAGTTTCTACAGAAAGAGTGTTTCAGAAAGGCTGAATCAAATGTAAGGTTCAACTCTCTTAGTTAAATGCACAGAACAGAAAGAAGTTTCACTGAATGCTTCTGTGTAGTATTTAGTTGAAGATACTCCTTTTTGGACTATTACCCACTTAGCGCTCCGAATATCCACTGGCAGTTTCTACACAAAGAGTGTTTCAGAACTGCTCCTTCAAAAGTAAGGCTCAACTCTGTTAGTTGAATTCAGAGAACAGAAAGGGGTTTCAGAGAATGCTTCTGTGTAGTTTTTAATTGGAGATATCCCTTTTTCCTCTATTACAATCTTAGTGCTCCGAATGTCCACTTGCATTTTCTACAAAAAGATTGTTTCATAACTGCTCAATCAAAATTATGGTTTAGCTCTATTAACTGAATTTACAGATCAGAAATAAGTTTCACAGAATGCATCTGTGTAGTTTTTATTTGAAGATATTCTTTTTCCCAATGTAGGCCTCTTAGCGCTTAGAATGTCCAATTGCCGTTTCTACAGAAAGACTGTTTCAGAACGGCTCAATCAAAAGTAAGGTTCAACGCTGTTAGTTGAATGCACAGAACAGAAAGAAGTTTCACAGAATGCTACTCTGTAGTTTATATTTGAATATATTCCTTTTTCCAATATTACCCTCTTTGCGCTCCGAATGTCCACTTGCATTTTCTACAGAAAGAGTGTTCGGAACTGCGCAATCAAAAGTATGGTTTAACTCTGTTAGCTGAATGCACATATCAGAAATAAGTTTCACACAATGCTTCTGTGTAGTTTTTATTTGAAGATATTATTTTTCCCAATATAGGCCTCTTAGCGCTCAGAATGTCCAATTGCAGTTTCTACAGAAAGAGTGTTTCAGAAAGGCTCAATCAAAATAAGGTTCAACTCTGTTAGTTGAATGCACAGAACAGAAAGAAGTTTCATACAATGCTTCTGTGTAGTTTATATTTGAACATATTCTTTTTTCCACTATTACCCACTTAGCGCTACGAATGTCCAGTTGCATTTTCTACAGACAGAGTGTTTCAAAACTGCTCAATCAAAAGTATGGTTTAACTCTGTTAGCTGAATGCTCAGATCACAAAGAAGTTTCACAGAACGCTTCTGTGTAGTTTATATTTGAATATATTCCTTTTCCACTACTACCCTCTTAGCGCTCAAAATGTCCAGTTGCATTTTCTACAGAAAGAGTGTTCAGATCTGCTCAATCAAAAGTATGGTTTAACTCTGTTAGCTGAATCCACAGATCAGAAAGAAGTTTCACAGAATGATTCTGTGTAGTTTATATTTGAAGACATTCCTTTTTCCACTATTACCCTCTTAGCGCTCCGAATCTCCACTTGCATTTTCTACAGAAAGAGTGTTTCAGAAAGGCTCAATCAAAACTAAGGTTCAACTCTTTTAGTTGAATGAACAGAACAGAAAGAAGTTTCACTGAATGCTTCTGTGTAGTATTTAGTTGAAGATACTCCTTTTTGGACTATTACACACTTAGCGCTCCGAATATCCACTGGCAGTTTCTACACAAAGAGTGTTTCAGATCTGCTCCTTCAAAAGTAAGGCTCAACTCTGTTAGTTGAATGCGGAGAACAGAAAGGGGTTTCAGAGAATGCTTCTGTGTAGTTTTTAACTGGAGATATTCCTTTTTCCTCTATTACAATCTTAGTGCTCCGAATGTCCACTTGCATTTTATACAAAAAGATTGTTTCATAACTGCTCAATCAAAAATATGGTTTAGCTCTGTTTACTGAATTTACAGATCATAAATAAGTTTCACAGAATGCATCTGTGTAGTTTTTATTTGAAGATATTCTTTTTCCCAATGTAGGCCTCTTAGCGCTTAGAATGTCCAATTGCAGTTTCTACAGAAAGAGTGTTTCAGAACGGCTCAATCAAAAGTAAGGTTCAACTCTGTTAGTTGAATGCACAGAACAGAAAGAAGTTTCACAGAATGCTACTGTGTAGTTTATATTTGAATATATCCCTTTTTCCACAATTACCCTCTTAGCGCTCCGAATGTCCACTTGCATTTTCTACAGAAAGAGTGTTCTGAACTGCGCAATCAAAAGTATGGTTTAACTCTGTTAGCTGAATTCTCAGATCAGAAAGAAGTTTCACAGAATGCTTCTGTGTAGTTTATATTTGAATATATTACTTTTTCCACTACTACACTCTTAGCGCTCCAAATGTCCAGTTGCATTTTCTACAGAAAGAGTGTTCAGATCTGCTCAATCAAAAGTATGGTTTAACTCTGTTAGCTGAATGCACAGATCAGAAAGTAGTTTCACAGAATGTTTCTGTGTAGTTTATATTTGAAGACATTCCTTTTTCCACTATTACCATCTTAGCGCTCCGAATCTCCACTTGCATTTTCTAGAGAAAGTGTGTTTCAGAACGGCTCAATCAAAACTAAAGTTCAAAACTTTTAGTTGAAAGAACAGAACAGAAAGAAGTTTCACAGAATGCTTCTGTGTAGTTTTTATTTGTAGATATTCCTTTTCCCAATATAGGCCTCTTAGCGCTTAGAATGTCCAATTGCAGTTTCTACAGAAAGAGTGTTTCAGAACGGCTCAATCAAAAGAAAGGTTCAACGCTGTTAGTTGAATGCGCAGAACAGAAAGAAGTTTCACAGAATGCTACTGTGTAGTTTATATTTGAATATATTCCTTTTCCACTACTACCCTCTTAGCGCTCCGAATGTCCACTTGCATTTTCTACAGAAAGAGTGTTCGGAACTGCGCAATCAAAAGTATGGTTTATCTCTGTTAGCTGAATGCACATATCAGAAATAAGTTTCACACAATGCTTCTGTGTAGTTTTTATTTGAAGATATTATTTTTCCCAATATAGGCCTCTTAGCGCTCAGAATGTCCAATTGCAGTTTCTACAGAAAGAGTGTTTCAGAACGGCTCAATCAAATGTAAGGTTCAACTCTCTTAGTTAAATGCACAGAACAGAAAGTAGTTTCACTGAATGATTCTGTGTAGTATTTAGTTGAAGATACTCCTTTTTGGACTATTACCCACTTAGCGCTCCGAATATCCACTGGCAGTTTCTACAAAAACAGTGTTTCAGAACTGCTCCTTCAAAAGTAAGGTTCAACTCTGTTAGTTGAATGCGGAGAACAGAGGGGGTTTCAGAGAATGCTTCTGTGTAGTTTTTAATTGGAGATATTCCTTTTTCCTCTATTACAATCTTAGCGCTCCGAATGTCCACTTGCATTTTCAACAAAAAGAGTATTTCATAACTGCCCAATCAAAAATATGGTTAAGCTCTGTTAACTGAATTTACAGATCACAAATAAGTTTCACAGAATGCATCTGTGTAGTTTTTATTTGAAGATATTCTTTTTCCCAATGTAGGCCTCTCAGCGCTTAGAATGTCCAATTGCAGTTTCTACAGAAAGAGTGTTTCAGAACGGCTCAATCAAAAGTAAGGTTCAACTCTGTTAGTTGAATGCACAGAACAGAAAGAAGTTTCACAGAATGCTACTGTGTAGTTTATATTTGAATATATCCCTTTTTCCACAATTACCCTCTTAGCGCTCCGAATGTCCACTTGCATTTTCTACAGAAAGAGTGTTCTGAACTGCGCAATCAAAAGTATGGTTTAACTCTGTTAGCTGAATGCACATATCAGAAATAAGTTTCAAACAATGCTTCTGGGTAATTTTTATTTGAAGATATTATATTTCCCAATATAGGCCTCTTAGCGCTCAGAATGTCCAATTGCAGTTTCTACAGAAAGAGTGTTTCAGAACGGCTGAATCAAATGTAAGGTTCAACTCTCTTAGTTGAATGCACAGAACAGAAAGAAGTTTCACTGAATGCTTCTGTGTAGTATTTAGTTGAGGATAATCCTTTTTGGACTATTACACACTTACCGCTCCGAATATCCACTGGCAGTTTCTACACAAAGAGTGTTTCAGAACTGCTCCTTCAAAAGTAAGGCTCAACTCTGTTAGTTGAATGCGGAGAACAGAAAGGGGTTTCAGACAATGCTTCTGTGTAGTTTTTAATTGGAGATATCACTTTTTCCTCTATTACAATCTTAGTGCTCCGAATGTCCACTTGCATTTTCTACAAAAAGATTGTTTCATAACGGCTCAATCAAAAATATGGTTTAGCTCTGTTAACTGAATTTACAGATCAGAAATAAGTTTCACAGAATGCATCTGTGTAGTTTTTATTTGAAGATATTCTTTTTCCCAATGTAGGCCTCTTAGCGCTTAGAATGTCCAATTGCAGTTTCTACAGAAAGAGTGTTTCAGAACGGCTCAATCAAAAGTAAGGTTCAACGCTGTTAGTTGAATGCGCAGAACAGAAAGAAGTTTCACAGAATGCTACTGTGTAGTTTATATTTGAATATATTCCTTTTCCACTACTACCCTCTTAGAGCTCCGAATGTCCACTTGCATTTTCTACAGAAAGAGTGTTCGGAACTGCGCAATCAAAAGTATGGTTTATCTCTGTTAGCTGAATGCACATATCAGAAATAAGTTTCACACAATGCTTCTGTGTAGTTTTTATTTGAAGATATTATTTTTCCCAATATAGGCCTCTTAGCGCTCAGAATGTCCAATTGCAGTTTCTACAGAAAGAGTGTTTCAGAAAGGCTGAATCAAATGTAAGGTTCAACTCTCTTAGTTAAATGCACAGAACAGAAAGAAGTTTCACTGAATGCTTCTGTGTAGTATTTAGTTGAAGATACTCCTTTTTGGACTATTACCCACTTAGCGCTCCGAATATCCACTGGCAGTTTCTACAAAAACAGTGTTTCAGAACTGCTCCTTCAAAAGTAAGGTTCAACTCTGTTAGTTGAATGCGGAGAACAGAGGGGGTTTCAGAGAATGCTTCTGTGTAGTTTTTAATTGGAGATATTCCTTTTTCCTCTATTACAATCTTAGCGCTCTGAATGTCCACTTGCATTTTCAACAAAAAGAGTATTTCATAACTGCCCAATCAAAAATATGGTTAAGCTCTGTTAACTGAATTTACAGATCATAAATAAGTTTCACAGAATGCATCTGTGTAGTTTTTATTTGAAGATATTCTTTTTCCCAATGTAGGTCTCTCAGCGCTTAGAATGTCCAATTGCAGTTTCTACAGAAAGAGTGTTTCAGAACGGCTCAATCAAAAGTAAGGTTCAACTCTGTTAGTTGAATGCACAGAACAGAAAGAAGTTTCACAGAATGCTACTGTGTAGTTTATATTTGAATATATCCCTTTTTCCACAATTACCCTCTTAGCGCTCCGAATGTCCACTTGCATTTTCTACAGAAAGAGTGTTCTGAACTGCGCAATCAAAAGTATGGTTTAACTCTGTTAGCTCAATGCTCAGATCAGAAAGAAGTTTCACAGAATGCTTCTGTGTAGTTTATATTTGAATATATTCCTTTTTCCACTACTACACTCTTAGCGCCTCAAATGTCCAGTTGCATTTTCTACAGAAAGAGTGTTCAGATCTGCTCAATCAAAAGTATGTTTTAACTCTGTTAGCTGAATGCACAGATCAGAAAGTAGTTTCACAGAATGTTTCTGTGTAGTTTATATTTGAAGACATTCCTTTTTCCACTATTACCATCTTAGCGCTCCGAATCTCCACTTGTATTTTCTACAGAAAGAGTGTTTCAGAACGGCTCAATCAAAACTAAGTTTCAACACTTTTAGTTGAATGAACAGAACAGAAAGAAGTTTCACAGAATGCTTCTGTGTAGTTTTTATTTGTAGATATTCTTTTTCCCAATATAGGCCTCTTAGCGCTCAGAATGTCCAATTGCAGTTTCTACAGAAAGAGTGTTTCAGAACGGCTCAATCAAAAGTAAGGTTCAACCCCGGTAGTTGAATGCACAGAACAGAAAGACGTTTCACAGAATGCTTCTGTGTAGTTTATATTTGTATATATTACTTTTTCCAATATTACCCTCTTAGCGCTCCGAATGTCCACTTGCATTTTCTACAAAAGAGTGTTCTGAACTGCGCAATCAAAAGTATGGTTTAACTCTGTTAGCTGAATGCACATACCAGAAATAAGTTTCAAACAATGCATCTGTGTAGTTTTTATTTGAAGATATTCTTTTTCCCAATATAGGCCTCTTAGCGCTCAGAATGTCCAATTGCAGTTTCTACAGAAAGAGTGTTTCAGAACGGCTCAATCAAATGTAAGGTTCAACTCTCTTAGTTGAAAGCACAGAACAGAAAGTAGTTTCACAGAATGCTTCTGTGTAGTATTTAGTTGAAGATACTCCTTTTTGGACTATTACCCACTTAGCGCTCCGAATATCCACTGGCAGTTTCTACAAAAACAGTGTTTCAGAACTGCTCCTTCAAAAGTAAGTTTCAACTCTGTTAGTTGAATGCGGAGAACAGAGGGGGTTTCAGAGAATGCTTCTGTGTAGTTTTTAATTGGAAATATTCCTTTTTCCTCTATTACAATCTTAGCGCTCCGAATGTCCACTTGCATTTTCAACAAAAAGTGTATTTCATAACTCCCCAATCAAAAATATGGTTAAGCTCTGTTAACTGAATTTACAGATCATAAATAAGTTTCACAGAATGCATCTGTGTTGTTTTTATTTGAAGATATTCTTTTTCCCAATGTAGGCCTCTCAGCGCTTAGAATGTCCAATTGCAGTTTCTACAAAAAGAGTGTTTCAGAACGGCTCTATCAAAAGTAAGGTTCAACTCTGTTAGTTGAATGCACAGAACAGAAAGAAGTTTCACAGAATGCTACTGTGTAGTTTATATTTGAATATATTCCTTTTTCCACTATTAACCTCTTAGCGCTCGGAATGTCCACTTGCATTTTCTACAGAAATAGTGTTCGGAACTGCGCAATCAAAAGTATGGTTTAACTCTGTTAGCTGAATGCACATATCAGAAATAAGTTTCACACAATGCTTCTGTGTAGTTTTTATTTGTAGATATTATTTTTCCCAATATAGGCCTCTTAGCGCTCAGAATGTCCAATTGCAGTTTCTACAGAAAGAGAGTTTCAGAACGGCTCAATCAAAAGTAAGGTTCAACTCTTTTAGTTGAATGAACAGAACAGAATGAAGTTTCACAGAATGCTTCTGTGTAGTTTTTATTTGTAGATATTCTTTTTCCCAATATAGGCCTCTTAGCGCTCAGAATGTCCAATTGCAGTTTCTACAAAAAGAGTGTTTCAGAACGGCTCAATCAAAATAAGGTTCAACTCTGTTAGTTGAATGCACAGAACAGAAAGAAGTTTCATACAATGCTTCTGTGTAGTTTATATTTGAACATATTGTTTTTTCCACTATTACCCACTTAGCGCTACGAATGTCCAGTTGCATTTTCTACAGACAGAGTGTTTCAAAACTGCTCAATCAAAAGTATGGTTTAACTCTGTTAGCTTAATGCTCAGATCAGAAAGAATTTTCACAGAATGCTTCTGTGTAGTTTATACTTGAATATATTACTTTTTCCACTACTACCCTCTTAGCTCTCCAAATGTCCAGTTGCATTTTCTACAGAAAGAGTGTTCAGATCTGCTCAATCAAAAGTATGGTTTAACTCTGTTAGCTGAATGCACAGATCAGAAATAAGTATCACAGAATGCTTCTTTGTAGTTTTTATTTGTAGATATTCTTTTTCCCAATATAGGCCTCTTAGCGCTCAGAATGTCCAATTGCAGTTTCTACAGAAAGAGTGTTTCAGAACGGCTCAATCAAAACTAAGGTACAACTCTTTTAGTTGAATGAACAGAACAGAAAGAAGTTTCACAGAATGCTTCTGTGTACTTTTTATTTGTAGATATTCATTTTCCCAATATAGGCCTCTTAGCGCTCAGAATGTCCAATTGCAGTTTCTACAGAAAGAGTGTTTCAGAACGGCTCAATCATAAGTAAGGTTCAACCCTGGAAATTGAATGCATAGAACAGAAAGTAGTTTCACAGAATGCTTCTGTGTAGTTTATATATGAATATATTCCTTTTTCCACTATTACCCTCTTAGCGCTCCGAATGTCCACTTGCATTTTCTACAGAAAGAGTGTTCTGAACTGCGCAATCAAAAGTACGGTTTAACTCTGTTAGCTGAATGCACATATCAGAAATAAGTTTCAAACAATGCTTCTGTGTAGTTTTTATTTGAAGATATTATTTTTCCCAATATTGGCCTCTTAGCGCTCAGAATGTCCAATTGCAGTTTCTACAGAAAGAGTGTTTCAGAACGGCTCAATCAAATGTAAGGTTCAACTCTCTTAGTTGAATGCACAGAACAGAAAGAAGTTTCACAGAATGCTTCTGTGTAGTATTTAGTTGAAAATACTCCTTTTTGGACTATTACCCACTTAGCGTTCCGAATATCCACTGGCAGTTTCTACACAAAGAGGGTTTCAGAACTGCTCCTTCAAAAGTAAGGCTCTACTCTGTTAGTTGAATGCGGAGAACAGAAAGGGGTTTCAGAGAATGCTTCTGTGTAGTTTTTAATTGGAGATATTCCTTTTTCCTCTATTACAATCTTAGCGCTCCGAATGTCCACTTGCATTTTCTACAAAAAGAGTGCTTCCTAACTGCTCAATCAAAAATATGGTTTAGCTCTTTTAACTGAATTTACAGATCAGTAATAAGTTTCACAGAATGCATCTGTGTAGTTTTTATTTGAAGATATTCTTTTTCCCAATGTAGGCCTCTTAGCCCTTAGAATGTAAAATTGCAGTTTCTACAGAAAGAGTGTTTCAGAACGGCTCAGTCAAAAGTAAGGTTCAACTCTGTTAGTTGAATGCACAGAACAGAAAGAAGTTTCACAGAATGCTACTGTGTAGTTTATATTTGAATATATTCCTTTTTCCACTATTACCCTCTTAGCGCTCCGAATGTCCACTTGCATTTTCTACAGAAAGAGTGTTCGGAACTGCGCAATCAAAAGTATGGTTTAACTCTGTTAGGTAAATGCACATATCAGAAATAAGTCTGACACAATGCTTCTGTGTAGTTTTTATTTGAAGATATTATTTTTCCCAATATAGGCCTCTTAGCGCTGAGAATGTCCAATTGCATTTTCTACAGAAAGAGTGTTTCAGAACGGCTCAATCAAAAGTAAGGTTCAACTCTGTTAGTTGAATGCACAGAACAGAAAGAAGTTTCATACAATGCTTCTGTGTAGTTTATATTTGAACATATTCTTTTTTCCACTATTACCCACTTAGCGCTACGAATGTCCGGTTGCATTTTCTACAGACAGAGTGTTTCAAAACTGCTCAATCAAAAGTATGGTTTAACTCTGTTAGCTGAATGCTCAGATTAGAAAGAAGTTTCACAGAATGCTTCTGTGTAGTTTATATTTGAATATATTCCTTTTCCACTACTACCCTCTTAGCGCTCCAAATATCCAGTTGCATTTTCTACAGAAAGAGTGTTCAGATCTGCTCAATCAAAAGTATGGTTTAACTCTGTTAGCTGAATGCACAGATCAGAAAGAAGTTTCACCGAATGATTCTGTGTAGTTTATATTTGAAGACATTCCTTTTTCCACTATTACCCTCTTAGCGCTCCGAATCTCCACTTGCATTTTCTACAGAAAGAGTGTTTCAGAACGGCTCAATCAAAACTAAGGTTCAACTCTTTTAGTTGAATGAACAGAACAGAAAGAAGTTTCACAGAATGCTTCTGTGTAGTTTTTATTTGTAGATATTCTCTTTCCCAATATAGGTCTCTTAGCGCTCAGAATGTCCAATTGCTGTTTCTACAGAAAGAGTGTTTCAGAACGGCTCAATCAAAACTAAGGTTCAACTCTTTTAGTTGAATGAACAGAACAGAAAGAAGTTTCACAGAATGCTACTGTGTAGTTTATATTTGAATATATTCCTTTTTCCAATCTTACCCTCATAGCGCTCCGAATGTCCACTTGCATTTTCCACAGAAAGAGTGTTCTGAACTGCGCAATCAAAAGTATGGTTTCACTCTGTTAGCTGAATGCACATACCAGAAATAAGTTTCAAACAATGCATCTGTGTAGTTTTTATTTGAAGATATTCTTTTTCCCAATATAGGCCTCTTAGCGCTCAGAATGTCCAATTGCAGTTTCTACAGAAAGAGTGTTTCAGAACGGCTCAATCAAATGTAAGGTTCAACTCTCTTAGTTGAAAGCACAGAACAGAAAGTAGTTTCACAGAATGCTTCTGTGTAGTATTTAGTTGAAGATACTCCTTTTTGGACTATTACCCACTTAGCGCTCCGAATATCCACTGGCAGTTTCTACAAAAACAGTGTTTCAGAACTGCTCCTTCAAAAGTAAGTTTCAACTCTGTTAGTTGAATGCGGAGAACAGAGGGGGTTTCAGAGAATGCTTCTGTGTAGTTTTTAATTGGAAATATTCCTTTTTCCTCTATTACAATCTTAGCGCTCCGAATGTCCACTTGCATTTTCAACAAAAAGTGTATTTCATAACTCCCCAATCAAAAATATGGTTAAGCTCTGTTAACTGAATTTACAGATCATAAATAAGTTTCACAGAATGCATCTGTGTTGTTTTTATTTGAAGATATTCTTTTTCCCAATGTAGGCCTCTCAGCGCTTAGAATGTCCAATTGCAGTTTCTACAAAAAGAGTGTTTCAGAACGGCTCTATCAAAAGTAAGGTTCAACTCTGTTAGTTGAATGCACAGAACAGAAAGAAGTTTCACAGAATGCTACTGTGTAGTTTATATTTGAATATATTCCTTTTTCCACTATTAACCTCTTAGCGCTCGGAATGTCCACTTGCATTTTCTACAGAAATAGTGTTCGGAACTGCGCAATCAAAAGTATGGTTTAACTCTGTTAGCTGAATGCACATATCAGAAATAAGTTTCACACAATGCTTCTGTGTAGTTTTTATTTGTAGATATTATTTTTCCCAATATAGGCCTCTTAGCGCTCAGAATGTCCAATTGCAGTTTCTACAGAAAGAGAGTTTCAGAACGGCTCAATCAAAAGTAAGGTTCAACTCTTTTAGTTGAATGAACAGAACAGAATGAAGTTTCACAGAATGCTTCTGTGTAGTTTTTATTTGTAGATATTCTTTTTCCCAATATAGGCCTCTTAGCGCTCAGAATGTCCAATTGCAGTTTCTACAAAAAGAGTGTTTCAGAACGGCTCAATCAAAATAAGGTTCAACTCTGTTAGTTGAATGCACAGAACAGAAAGAAGTTTCATACAATGCTTCTGTGTAGTTTATATTTGAACATATTGTTTTTTCCACTATTACCCACTTAGCGCTACGAATGTCCAGTTGCATTTTCTACAGACAGAGTGTTTCAAAACTGCTCAATCAAAAGTATGGTTTAACTCTGTTAGCTTAATGCTCAGATCAGAAAGAATTTTCACAGAATGCTTCTGTGTAGTTTATACTTGAATATATTACTTTTTCCACTACTACCCTCTTAGCTCTCCAAATGTCCAGTTGCATTTTCTACAGAAAGAGTGTTCAGATCTGCTCAATCAAAAGTATGGTTTAACTCTGTTAGCTGAATGCACAGATCAGAAATAAGTATCACAGAATGCTTCTTTGTAGTTTTTATTTGTAGATATTCTTTTTCCCAATATAGGCCTCTTAGCGCTCAGAATGTCCAATTGCAGTTTCTACAGAAAGAGTGTTTCAGAACGGCTCAATCAAAACTAAGGTACAACTCTTTTAGTTGAATGAACAGAACAGAAAGAAGTTTCACAGAATGCTTCTGTGTACTTTTTATTTGTAGATATTCATTTTCCCAATATAGGCCTCTTAGCGCTCAGAATGTCCAATTGCAGTTTCTACAGAAAGAGTGTTTCAGAACGGCTCAATCATAAGTAAGGTTCAACCCTGGAAATTGAATGCATAGAACAGAAAGTAGTTTCACAGAATGCTTCTGTGTAGTTTATATATGAATATATTCCTTTTTCCACTATTACCCTCTTAGCGCTCCGAATGTCCACTTGCATTTTCTACAGAAAGAGTGTTCTGAACTGCGCAATCAAAAGTACGGTTTAACTCTGTTAGCTGAATGCACATATCAGAAATAAGTTTCAAACAATGCTTCTGTGTAGTTTTTATTTGAAGATATTATTTTTCCCAATATTGGCCTCTTAGCGCTCAGAATGTCCAATTGCAGTTTCTACAGAAAGAGTGTTTCAGAACGGCTCAATCAAATGTAAGGTTCAACTCTCTTAGTTGAATGCACAGAACAGAAAGAAGTTTCACAGAATGCTTCTGTGTAGTATTTAGTTGAAAATACTCCTTTTTGGACTATTACCCACTTAGCGTTCCGAATATCCACTGGCAGTTTCTACACAAAGAGGGTTTCAGAACTGCTCCTTCAAAAGTAAGGCTCTACTCTGTTAGTTGAATGCGGAGAACAGAAAGGGGTTTCAGAGAATGCTTCTGTGTAGTTTTTAATTGGAGATATTCCTTTTTCCTCTATTACAATCTTAGCGCTCCGAATGTCCACTTGCATTTTCTACAAAAAGAGTGCTTCCTAACTGCTCAATCAAAAAATATGGTTTAGCTCTTTTAACTGAATTTACAGATCAGTAATAAGTTTCACAGAATGCATCTGTGTAGTTTTTATTTGAAGATATTCTTTTTCCCAATGTAGGCCTCTTAGCCCTTAGAATGTAAAATTGCAGTTTCTACAGAAAGAGTGTTTCAGAACGGCTCAGTCAAAAGTAAGGTTCAACTCTGTTAGTTGAATGCACAGAACAGAAAGAAGTTTCACAGAATGCTACTGTGTAGTTTATATTTGAATATATTCCTTTTTCCACTATTACCCTCTTAGCGCTCCGAATGTCCACTTGCATTTTCTACAGAAAGAGTGTTCGGAACTGCGCAATCAAAAGTATGGTTTAACTCTGTTAGGTAAATGCACATATCAGAAATAAGTCTGACACAATGCTTCTGTGTAGTTTTTATTTGAAGATATTATTTTTCCCAATATAGGCCTCTTAGCGCTGAGAATGTCCAATTGCATTTTCTACAGAAAGAGTGTTTCAGAACGGCTCAATCAAAAGTAAGGTTCAACTCTGTTAGTTGAATGCACAGAACAGAAAGAAGTTTCATACAATGCTTCTGTGTAGTTTATATTTGAACATATTCTTTTTTCCACTATTACCCACTTAGCGCTACGAATGTCCGGTTGCATTTTCTACAGACAGAGTGTTTCAAAACTGCTCAATCAAAAGTATGGTTTAACTCTGTTAGCTGAATGCTCAGATTAGAAAGAAGTTTCACAGAATGCTTCTGTGTAGTTTATATTTGAATATATTCCTTTTCCACTACTACCCTCTTAGCGCTCCAAATATCCAGTTGCATTTTCTACAGAAAGAGTGTTCAGATCTGCTCAATCAAAAGTATGGTTTAACTCTGTTAGCTGAATGCACAGATCAGAAAGAAGTTTCACCGAATGATTCTGTGTAGTTTATATTTGAAGACATTCCTTTTTCCACTATTACCCTCTTAGCGCTCCGAATCTCCACTTGCATTTTCTACAGAAAGAGTGTTTCAGAACGGCTCAATCAAAACTAAGGTTCAACTCTTTTAGTTGAATGAACAGAACAGAAAGAAGTTTCACAGAATGCTTCTGTGTAGTTTTTATTTGTAGATATTCTCTTTCCCAATATAGGTCTCTTAGCGCTCAGAATGTCCAATTGCTGTTTCCACAGAAAGAGTGTTTCAGAACGGCTCAATCAAAACTAAGGTTCAACTCTTTTAGTTGAATGAACAGAACAGAAAGAAGTTTCACAGAATGCTACTGTGTAGTTTATATTTGAATATATTCCTTTTTCCAATCTTACCCTCATAGCGCTCCGAATGTCCACTTGCATTTTCCACAGAAAGAGTGTTCTGAACTGCGCAATCAAAAGTATGGTTTCACTCTGTTAGCTGAATGCACATATCAGAAATAAGTTTCAAACAATGCTTCTGTGTAGTTTTTATTTGAAGATATTATTTTTCCCAATATAGGCCTCTTAGCACTCAGAATGTCCAATTCCAGTTTCTACACAAAGAGTGTTTCAGAACTGCTCCTTCGAAAGTAAGGCTCAACTCTCTTAGTTGAATGCGGAGAACAGAAAGGGGTTTCAGAGAATGCTTCTGTGTAGTTTTTAATTGGAGATATTCCTTTTTCCTCTATTACAATCTTAGCGCTCCGAATGTCCACTTGCATTTTCTACAAAAAGAGTGTTTCATAACTGCTCAATCAAAAATATGGTTTAGCTCTGTTATCTGAATTTACAGATCAGAAATAAGTTTCACAGAATGCATCTGTGTAGTTTTTATTTGAAGATATTATTTTTCCCAATGTAGGCCTCTTAGCGCTTAGAATGTCCAATTGCAGTTTCTACAGAAAGAGTGTTTCAGAACGGCTCAATCAAAAGTAAGGTTCAACTCTTTTAGTTGAATGCACAGAACAGAAAGAAGTTTCATACAATGCTTCTGTGTAGTTTATATTTGAACATATTCTTTTTTCCAATATTACCCACTTAGCGCTACGAATGACCAGTTGCATTTTCTACAGACAGAGTGTTTCAAAACTGCTCAATCAAAAGTATGGTTTAACTCTGTTAGCTGAATGCTCAGATCAGAAAGAAGTTTCACAGAATGCTTCTGTGTAGTTTATATTTGAATATATTCCTTTTTCCACTACTACCCTCTTAGCGCTCCAAATGTCCAGTTGCATTTTCTACAGAAAGAGTGTTCAGATCTGCTCAATCAAAAGTATGGTTTAACTCTGTTAGCTGAATGCACAGATCAGAAATAAGTTTCACAGAATGATTCTGTGTAGTTTATATTTGGAGACATTCCTTTTTCCACTATTACCCTCTTAGCGCTCCGAATCTCCACTTGCATTTTCTACAGAAAGAGTGTTTCAGAACGGCTCAATCAAATCTAAGGTTCAAATCTGTTAGTTGAATGCACAGAACAGAATGTAGTTTCACAGATTGCTTCTGTGTAGTTTGTATTTGAAGATATTCCTTTTTCCACTGTTACCCTCTTAGAGCTCAGAATGTCCACTTGCATTTTCTACAGAAAGTGTGTTCAGAACTGCTCTATCAAAAGTATGATTTAACTCTGTTAGGTGAATGCACAGATCAGAAATAAGTTTCACAGAATTCTTCTGTGTAGTTTATATATGAAGATATTCCATTTTCCACTATTACCCACTTAGCTCTCTGAATGTCCAGTTGCATTTTCTACAGAAAGAGTGTTTCAGAACTACTCAATCAAAAGTATGGTTTAGCTCTGTTAGCTGAATGCACAGATCAGAAAGATGTTTCACAGAATGCTGCTGTGTAGTGTTTATATGGAGATATTCTTTTTACCAATATAGGCCTCTTAGCGCACAGAATGTCCAATTGCAGTTTCTACAGAAAGAGTGTTTCAGAAAGGCTCAATCAAAAGTAAGGTTCAACTCTGTTATTTGAATGAACAGAACAGAAAGAAGTTTCAGAGAATGATTCTGTGTAGTTTATATTTGAAGATATTCCTTTTTCCACTATTACCTTCTAAGCGCTCCGAATGTCCACTTGCATTTTCTACAGAAAGAGTGTTTCCGAACTGCTCAATCAAAAGTATCGTTTAACACTGTTAGCTGAATGCACAGATCAGTACGAAGTTTCACAGAATGTTTCTGTGTAGTTTTCATTTGAAGATAGTCCTTTCTCATATATAGGCCTCTTAGCGCTCCGAATATCCAATTGCAGTTTCTACAGACAGAGTGTTTCAGAACGGCTCAATGAAAAGTAGGGTTCAACTCTTTTAGTTGAATTCACAGAACAGAAAGAAGTTTCACAGAATGCTTCTGTGTAGTATTTATTTGAAGGTATTCCTTTTTCCACTATTAACCTCTTAGCGCTCCAAATGTCCAGTTGCATTTTCTACAGAAGGAGTGTTCAGAACTGCTCAATCAAATGTATGATTTAACTCTCTTAGCTGAATGCACAGATTAGAAAGAAGTTGCACAGAATGCTTCTGTGTAGTTTTTATTTGAAGATATTCTTTTTCCCACTATAGGCCTCTAGCGCTCAGATTGTCCAATTGCAGTTTCTACACAAAGAGTGTTTCAGAACTGCTCCTTCAAAAGTAGGGCTCAACTCTGTTATTTGAATGCACAGAACAGAAAGTAGTTTCACAGAATGCTTCTCTGTAATTCATATTTGACGATATTACTTTTTCCACTATTACCCACTTAGAGCTCCGAATGTCCACTTGCATTTTCTACAGAAAGAGTGTTCAGAACTGCTCAATCAAAAGTATGGTTTAACTCTGTTAGTTGAATGCACAGATCAGAAAGAAGTTTCACAGAATTCTTCTGCGTAGTTTTTATTTGAAGATATTCCTTTTTCCAATATAGGTCTCTTAGCGCTCAGAATGTCCAATTGCAGTATCTGCAGAAAGAGAGTTTCAGAACTGCTCAATCAAAAGTAAGGTTCAGTACTGTTAGTTGAATGCACGGAACAGAAAGAAGTTTCAGAGAATGCTTCTGTGTAGTTTATATTTGAAGATATTCCTTTTTTCACTATTACCCTCTTAGCGCTCCGAATCACCACTTGCATTTTCTACAGAAAGAGTGTTTCAGAACGGCTCAATCAAAAGTAAGGTTCAACTCTTTTAGTTGAATGAACAGAACAGAAAGAAGTTTCACAGAATGCTTCTGTGTAGTATTTAGTTATAGATATTCCTTTTTCAACTATTACCCTCTTAGCGTTCCGAATGTCCACTGGCAGTTTCTACACAATGAGTGTTTCAGAACAGCTCCTTCAAAGTAAGGCTCAAATCTGTTAGTTGAATGCAGAGAACAGAAAAGTGTTTCAGAGAATGCTTCTGTGTAGTTTTAATTTGGGGATATTCCCTTTTCCACTAATACAATCTTAGCGCTCCGAATGTCCACTTGCATTTTCTACAGAAAGAGTGTCTCATAAATTCTCAATCAAAAGTATCATTTAACTCTGTTAGCTGAATGCACAGATCAGAAATAAGTTTCACAGAATGCTTCTGAGTAGTTTTTATTTGGAGATATTCTTTTTCCCAATATAGGCCACTTAGCGCTCAGAATGTCCAATTGCAGTTTCTACAGAATGAGTGTTTCAGAAGGCTCAATCAAAAGTAAGGTTCAACTCTGTTAGTTGAATGCACAGAACAGAAAGAATTTTCACAGAATGCTTCTGTGTAGTTTATATTTGAATGTATTCCTTTTTCCACTATTACCATCTTAGCGCTCCGAATGTCCACTTGCATTTTCTACAGAAAGAGGGTTTCAGAACGGTTCCATCAAAAGTAAGGTTCAACTCTGTTACTTGAATGCACAGAACAGCAAGAAGTTTCACAGAATGCTTCTGTGTAGTTTATATTTGAATATATTCCTTTTTCCAGTATTACCCTCTTAGTGCTCCGAATGTCCACTTGCATTTTCTACAGAAAGAGTGTTCAGAACGGCTCAATCAAAAGTATGGTTTTACTCTGTTATTTGAATGCACATAACAGAAATAAGTTTCACAGAATCCTTCCGTGTAGTATTTTGTTGAAGATATTCCTTTTTCGACTATTATCCTCTTAGCTCTCCGAATGTCCAATTTCAGTTTCTACACAAAGAGTGTTTCAGAACTGCTCCTTCAAAAGTAGGGCTCAACTCTGTTAGTTGAATGCAGAGAATAGAAAGGAGTTACACAGAATGCCTCTGTGTAGTTTATATTTGAATATATTTCCTTTTTCAGTATTACCCTCTTAGCGCTCCGAATGTCCACTTGCATTTTCTACAGAAAGAGTGTTCAGAACTGCTCAATCAAAAGTATGGTTTAACTCTGTTAGCTGAATGCACAGATCAGAAAGAATTTTCACAGAATGCTTCTGTGTACTTTTTATTTGAAGATATTCCCTTCTCCAATATAGGAGTCTTAGCGCTCAGTATGTCCAATTGCAGTATCTACAGAAAGAGTGTTTCTGAACTGCTCAATCAAATGTAAGGTTCAACTCTGTTAGTTGAATGAACGGAACAGAAAGAAGTTTCATAGAATGCTTCTGTGTAGTTTATATTTGAAGATGTTCCTTTTTCCACTATTACCTTCTAAGCGCTCCGAATGTCCACTTGCATTTTCTACAGAAAGAGTGTTTCCGAACTGCTCAATCAAAAGTATGGTTTAATTCTGTTAGCTGAATGCACAGATCAGTACGAAGTTTCACGGAATGCTTCTGTGTAGTTTTTATTTGAAGATAATCCTTTTTCCAATATAGGCCTCTTAGTGCTCCGAATATCCAATTGCAGTTTCTACAGTAAGAGTGTTTCAGAATGGCTCAATCAAAAGTAGGGTTCAACTCTTTTAGTTGAATGCACAGAACAGAAAGTAGTTTCACAGAATGCTTCTGTGTAGTATTTATTTGAATATATTCCTTTTTCCACTATTACCCTCTTAGCGCTCCGAATGTCCACTTGCAGTTTCTACAGAAAGATTGTTTCAGGACTGCTCCTTCAAAAATAAGGCTCAACCCTGTTAGTTGAAAGCAGAGAACAGAAACAAGTTTCAGAGAATGCCTCTGTGTAGTTTTTATTTGAAGATATTCCTTTTTCCACAATTACCATCTTAGCGCACCGAATGACCACTTGCATTTTCTACAGAAAGAGTGTTTCAGAACTGCTAAATCAAAAGTATCGTTTAACTCTGTTAGCTGAATGCACAGATAAGAAAGAAGTTTCACAGAATGCATCTGTTTAGTTTTTATTTTAAGATATTCTTTATCCCAATATAGGCATCATAGCGCTCAGTATGTTAAATTGCAGTTTCTACAGAAAGAGTGTTTCAGAACGGCTCAATCAAAAGTAAGGTTCAACTCTGTTAGTTGAATGCACAGAACAAAAAGAAGTTTCACAGAATGCTTCTCAGTAGTTTATATTTGAATATATTCCTTTTTCCACTATTACCCTCTTAGCGTTCCGAATGTCCACTTGCATTTTCTACATAAAGGGTGTTCAGAACGGCTCAATCAAAAATATGGTTTTAGTCTGTTAGTTAAATGCACATATCAGAAATAAGTTTCAGAGAAGGCTTCTGTGTAGTATTTAGTTGAAGATATTCCTTTTTTGAATATTAACCTCTTAGCGCTCCGAATGTCCACTGGCAGTTTCTACACAAAGAGTTTTTCAGAACTGCTCCTTCAAAAGTAATGCTCAACACTGTAAGTTGAATGCAGAGAACAGAAAGAAGTTTCACAGAATGCTTCTGTGTAGTTTATATTTGAATATATTCCTTTTTTCAGTATTACCCTCTTAGCGCTCCGAATGTCCACCTGCATTTTCTACAAAAAGAGTGTTCAGAACTGCTCAATCAAAAGTATGGTTTATCTCTGTTAGCTGAATGCACATATCAGTACGAAGTTTCACAGAATGCTTCTGTGTAGTTTTTATTTGAAGATAGTCCTTTTTCAAATATAGGCCTCTTAGCGCTCCGAATATCCAATTGCAGTTTCTACAGAAAGAGTGTTTCAGAACGGCAAAATGAAAAGTAGTGTTCAACAATTTTAGTTGAATTCACAGAACAGAAAGTAGTTTCACAGATTGCTTCTGTGTAGTATTTATTTGAAGGTATTCCTTTTTCCACTATTACCCTAGTAGCGCTCGGAATGTCCACTTGCAGTTTCTACAGAAAGTGTGTTTCAGGGCTGCTCCTTCAAAAATAAGGCTCAACTCTGTTAGTTGAATGCAGAGAACAGAAAGAAGTTTCAGAGAATGCCTCTGTGTAGTTTTTATTTGAAGATATTACTTTTTCCACAATTACCAACTTAGCGCACCGAATGTCCACTTGCATTTTCTACAGAAAGAGTGTTTCAGAACTGCTAAATCAAATGTATCATTTAATTCTGTTAGCTGAATGCACAGATCAGAAAGTAGTTTCAGAGAATGCATCTCTGTAGTTTTTATTTGAAGATATTATTTTTCTCAATATAGGACTCTTAGCGTTCAGAAATCCAATTACACTTTCTACAGAAAGAGTGTTTCAGAAATGCTCAATCAAAATTAAGGTTCAACTCTGTTCGTTGAATGCACAGAACAGAATGTAGTTTCACAGAATGCTTCTGTGTAGTTTATATTTGAATATATTCCATTTTCCACTATTACTCACTTAGCGCTCTGAATGTCCAGTTGCATTTTCTACAGAAAGAGTGTTTCAGAACTGCTCAATCATAAGTATGGTTTAACTCTGTTAGCTGAATGCACAGATCAGAAAGAAGCTTCACAGAATGCTGCTGTGTAGTGTTTATATGAAGATATTCTTTTTACCAATATAGGCCTCTTAGATCTCCGAATGTCCACTTGCATTTTCTACAGAAAGTGTGTTCAGAACTGCTCTATCAAAAGTATGGTTTAACTGTGTTAGGTGAATGCACAGATCAGAAATAAGTTTCACAGAATTCTTCTGTGTAGTTTATATTTGAAGATATTATATTTTCCACTATTACCCACTTAGCGCTCTGAATGTCCAGTTGCATTTTCTACAGAAAGAGTGTTTCAGAACTGCTCAATCAAAAGTATGGTTTAACTCTGTTAGCTGAATGCACAGATCAGAAAGAAGTTTCACAGAATGCTGCTGTGTAGTGTTTATATGAAGATATTCTTTTTACCAATATAGGCCTCTTAGCGCTCAGAATGTCCAATTGCATTTTCTACAGAAAGAGTGTTTCAGAAAGGCTCAATCAAAAGTAAGGTTCAACTATGTTAGTTGAATGCACAGAACAGAAACAAGTTTCACAGAATGCTTCTGTGTAGTTTATATTTGAATATATTCCTTTTTGCACTACTACCCTCTTAGCGCTCCAAATGTCCAGTTGTATTTTCTACAGAAAGAGTGTTCAGAACTGATCAATCAAATGTATGATTTAACTCTGTTAGCTGAATGCACAGATCAGAAAAATTGTCACAGAATGCTTCTGTGTAGTTTTTATTTGAAGATATTCTTTTTCCCAATATAGGCCTCTTATCGCTCAGATTGTCCAATTGAATTTTCTACAGAAAGAGTGTTTCAGAATGGCTCTATCAAAAGTAAGGTTCAACTCTGTTATTTGAATGCACAGAACAGAAAGTAGTTTCACAGAATGCTTGTCTGTAGTTCTTATTTGACGATATTACTTTTTCCACTATTACCCTCTTAGAGCTCCGAATGTCCACTTGCATTTTCTACAGAAAGAGTGTTCAGAACTGCTCAATCAAAAGTATGGTTTAACTCTGTTAGTTGAATGCACAGATCAGAAAGAAGTTTCACAGAATTCTTCTGTGTAGTTTTTATTTGAAGATATTCCTTTTTCCAATATAGGACTCTTAGCGTTCAGAATTTCCAATTGCAGTATCTACAGAAAGAGAGTTTCAGAACTGGTCAATCAAAAGTAAGGTTCAATATTGTTAGTTGAATGCAAGGAACAGAAAGAAGTTCTACAGAATGCTTCTGTGTAGTTTATATTTGAAGATATTCCTTTTTCCTCTATTACCCTCTTAGCGCTCCGAATCACCACTTGCATTTTCTACAGAAAGAGTGTTTCAGAACGGCTCAATCAAAAGTAAGGTTCAACTCTTTTATTTGAATGCACAGAAAAGAAAGAAGTTTCACAGAATGCTTCTGTTTAGTATTTAGTTGAAGATATTCCTTTTTCGACTATTACCCTCTTAGCGTTCCGAATGTCCACTGGCAGTTTCTACACAAAGAGTGTTTCAGAACAGCTCCTTCAAAAGTAAGGCTCAAATCTGTTAGTTTAATGCAGAGAACAGAAAGGAGTTTCAGAGAATGCTTCTGTGTAGTTTTTATTTGGGGATATTCCTTTTTCCACTATTACAATCTTAGCGCTCCTAATGTCCACTTGCATTTCCTACAGAAACAGTGTTTAATAACTGCTCAATCAAAAGTATGGTTTAACTCTGTTAGCTGAATGCACAGATCAGAAATAAGTTTCACAGAATTCTTCTGAGTAGTTTTTATTTGGAGATATTCTTTTTCCCAATATAGGCCACTTAGCGCTCAGAATGTCCAATTGCAATTTCTACAGAATGAGTGTTTCAGGACGGCTCAGTCAAAAGTAAGGTTCAACTCTGTTAGTTGAATGCACAGAACAGAAAGAAGTTTCACAGAATTCTTCTGTGTAGTTTATATTTGAATATATTCCTTTTTCCTGTATTACCTTCTTAGTGCTCCGAATGTCCACTTGCATTTTCTTCAGAAAGAGTGTTCATAATGGCTCAATCAAAAGTATGGTTTTACTCTGTTAGTTGAATGCACATATCAGAAATAAGTTTCACAGAATGCTTCTGTGTAGTATTTAGCTGAAGATATTCCTTTTTCGACTTTTATCCTCTTAGCTCTCCGAATGTCCAATTTCAGTTTCTACACAAAGAGTGTTTCGGAACTGCTCCTTCAAAAGTAAGGCTCAACTCTGTTAGTTGAATGCAGAGAACAGAAAGAAGTTGCAGAGAACAGAAAGAAATTTCACAGAATGCTTCTGTTTACTTTATATTTGAATATATTCCTTTTTCCACTACTACCCTCTTAGCGCTGCAAATGTCCAGTTGCATTTTCTACAGAAAGAGTGTTCAGAACTGCTCAATCAAAAGTACGGTTTAACTCTGTTAGCTGAATGCACAGATCAGAAAGATGTTTCACAGAATGATTCTGTGTAGTTTATATTTGAAGATATTCCTTTCTGTTCTCTGCATTAAAATCAATCAAAAAATTATATTGAAATTGAAATACTGAATTTTATACTAAAGACAAGGCATACAACTGAAAATGAAATTTTCCAGGTGAAAATTTCCAAATCATAAATATGTAGGGACAAAAAACTTTATTTATAAAGAAAAAGTTAATTCTAATTAATTGATGATTCAAAGGTTTACAACTTTAAAAGTAAATATTATCTTTGAAGTAAAGTCCATTTAAATTATTTATGCCGCCAAAATTTTAGTAATTGTATATATATATCATGTAAACTTTTTCGAGAAAGATGGAATTGGAAATGTTAGAGTATTATGCGGAAAAAATCACCTAAAGGAAAAAATTATCTCCTCATGAAATATTACTTTAGCCACTTTGACAGGTGTAGGTAAAAGAACACTTAATGCACATCAATATGATTAGGAGATGTGCGCTTAGAAATACGTTATCATTGAAAAGAGAATTGTATTATCAGGTTTGCAGGGGCCCTTCTTATCCTTCATATTTATGTAACTTTGTCATCTATAGAAAGATTATAAGAATTTTAAAAATAGCTGATAGTTAAGAAACATCACCATAACACTGTGCTGAATGCATAATAAAACATTTCCCTTCTCTCTAAAAGCCTTTTAAAATTATGTACCATAATCAGTATGGCCAGCAGAGCGTCATTTCCATGTTCAAGTTCCTCTGTTTCTCGAGGGTGAGAATCCTTCTATAGTCTTCTGAGGGTGACACTGTAGTGTTTTCTTAGCCTGATTATTTTTATCTATTTTTTCCGATCCTTTCCTTTGTATATTTACATTTTACATATTGAAAGTTATTTTTTCAAATATTTTATATGCAAATTTACAAAGTACAACGACTGTACATTAAAATAACTTATTTATGCCATATGGAAGATTAAATATAATTTTACAATATCTAATATTGATTGTTTAGTTTCTAATCATTGATACTTGACATGATTTTTCCCAGCATACCTCAAAATATTCTTCAAAATCCTGCGAATTAATTCCTGTAACACTTCTGAGGTGTATTAATAAGCTAGAGATGTAAAGAAGATTTGCAGAGAAAATTAGGTTCCCAAATTAGAAATTTTGTCCCACTATCGACTAGAAACCTCTTGAAATGATCAAAAACAATAATAATGCATGTCATAGAGGAAAACCAATAAGGCTGCTGCAGCATGACTACCTCTGTGACCTCATACAAGTTACGTGTGGGTCCCTACTTCTGTGACCTCAGACAAGTTACGTGTGGGTCCGCACTTATTTTCTTCATCTCTAATAAATATTTGACAAATCTCATTTTCAAAAGTCTTTTAAGGCCTATCTACCTTTATTTTTCAGATGGAGTTTTGCTCTCATTGCCCAGGCTGCAGTGCAATGTCATGGTCTCGGCTCACACAACCTCCGACTCCCGGGTTCATGTGATTCTCCTGCCTCCACCTCCTGAGTAGCTGGGATTACAGGTGCGCAACACAACGCCCAGCTAATTTTTTGTATTTTTAGTAGAGATGGGGTTTCACCATGTTGGTCAGGCTGGTCTTGAACTCCCGACCTCAGGTGATCTGCACGCCTCGGCCTCTCAAAGTGCTGGGATTACAGGCATGAGCAACCGCGGCCTGTGAGGGCTTTCTACTTTTAAGATGTCAGGACGTATAGCCTGGGAGGTAAATGGTAGTATATATATACATATATATATATATATGTATATATATATACACACACACACTGTATATATATACATATATACGGTATATTATACTATATATACATATATACTGAATATTATACTCTATATATACATATCTACTGTATATTATATGTATATATATATATACACATACACACATACACACATGAGACAGAGAGAAGAGATAGACAATTTCATGTGAAAATATAAACTGTTAACATAATATTTTGCTTCTCTGAGGAATATTTAGCATTGTTCTCAATCTTCTCTGCAGAATTTAAGCATTTTTCTCAGAACTCACCAGATAGAATGAGGGAGGGGCCATATGATACGAGCCAGAGATGAAGGGAGAACAATAGAGAGGGTGCTTTGGGAAAAATAGTACAGTAAGGCTAGGGAATACCTCTCTCCAACAAAAAGACCAAGGTCACAGCTGTATCTCTTCAGAAGCCAAACTTTCTTTTAAAATGTCAATTTCCATCTATTTCTTGCTTCACAGACATTCCATTCATTGCTGGATTTCAAATAAAGCCTTTCCATGTGCAACCTTTCTATAGAAAAAGAGAAATATGGGGGACAGTACAGTCTAAGAAGTGATTAAGAATATCTAGTGGACTTTCCCAGACTGTAAATCTTTACATATATCTGAGCCTAATGAGGTGATTTATTGTGCTATAATGCACAGTGAACTATACAGATGCTTCTTTTTGATCATGCTGCAGAATGGAACTAAATACTAAATACCAAATAGCACTCCCATGATTCTTATACATGTCATTCATATGGCATATTTATGCTTTTTTATATAGCAATTCTTATTCTTAGCTCTTAGGCAACTACGGAATCTATTTGTCATTTTAATAGTCATGCTCCATTTGAGTTATGCAAGGTAGAAATTCTAAGTAGAAAATCTTGTTTTTATTGAAAGTTTTTAGTAAACATTTTGGAAAAAGTCTGTTTTTTGATGCTACTTCTGCACGCTTTCTCAACATGATATTACTTGGTATTGTCCTTATTAACCATAGTACACCATATTCTGCAAATGTTAGAGAGGGTTAAAAATCAGTCATGTATAAGTAAAGCTAATGAAATAGAAAGGAAACCATATTTAGGAAATGGAAGGCAGAAGCAAATGTATTAACCGTGAGTTAGAAACGGTTTAGTCTTTGGAATGAAGCAGCAAGAGTTTAAAAATCTGGTTTGTGATTCACTAGCTTTGTGACCTTGGAGAATTACCTCAGATTTCTGAGTATCAGTTTAGTAGGTGATATCAATTGCAGCTTCGCAGAAATATCACAAGTATTAAATAAAGGACTTAGTATCTGGGAGAGCATAGAAAATTACTAATAGTTACATTTTTGTTAATATTACCGTTATTATTATCATACGTATAGTATTTTCTTTCACTGACAATGCATTTAGGACATAAGGAGAACTATAGAACAGTGCTTCTCCAACTTAAATGCAGAGCATGAATCACCTGGAGTTTTGTCAAAATGCGAATTCTGACTCAGTAGCCCTGCAAACTAAGGAAATCTTGGTAATGCTGGTGCTGCTAGTTCACCAACAGACCACACGTTTTGCAACAGCTATATAGAATGTCCTGTTTCTTTTTTTAATCACAAAACATGGCAAGCTCTAAAATAAAGCAGAATAACAGATTTAAATGTTAATACTCATGTCCTCAATTTATAATTTCTCCCTCCCTAACAATGGTATAATTCTGATTAAAAATTAGCAAAGAAAAAAATGGAAATTAATCTTCCTATGTTTATTCTTTTAACAAATTCTGTGTGATTACTACTGGGTTACTTGCTGTAGGAAATAGAAAAATTGCTTTGACATAGATCCTCAAGAATCTGTCCCACTACAAGCTTATTTTTGTAGGAAGCTAAAAGATTTATATAAATAACCGTAATTAAAGAGACAAATGAAGAAGTGCAATGAAAGACGTAGGGAAAGTGCTAGAGGAGTTCGGGGTGGAGGAAAATTATCCTATAATAATATCTATGCGTAACATTATGCTATCTTCCCTAACCAGCGCTTGACCAGATTGTCACAGTGAACTTTGGTCCTTTCTTATATCTTAGTTTTGGTTCCCACATCCTTCTGTTTGGGGAAGTTCTTGTTTTCCTCATGTAATGACAACAACACTTAAACAATGTATACTAGATAAAAGGAACTATATTGCTTTATTTACATAGTTAATTTAATTTGTACAATGAACTATGAAGTAATCAGCATTATTTCCTTCATTTTACATATGAGAAAATGGAGAATCAGCGACATTGAATCATCTCAAGTTTCTAAAATATCCACTCTCACCAGGCTGTTTACCCTGTTTTTGTCTGTATGCTGCTATAACAAAATGCCACAGATTGAGTAATTCATAAAAAACAGAAATGTATTTCTCACAGTTCTGGGGCTGAGAAGTCCGAAATCAAGGCAGTGGAGATTTGGCAGTTGGTCCCGAGGTGGCACCTTCTTGCTTCGTCTTCACGTGACAAAAGTGGGCAAAAACGGACAATGTAACGACATGGCAGAAGAGACTGAGGAGCCCGGCATTCCTCTAAAGCATCTTTTACGAGGACGTTTATCTCATTCATGAGGGTGGATCCTTCTTCATTTAATCACTTAACCAAAAGCCCCATCTCTTGATGTCATTGTCCTGGGATTTTAGTTTCAACATACAAACTTTGGATGGGCACATAGGTTCAAATCATAGCACCCTCCAAATTATAATGCCTCTCTCATGCCTGTTCTCCTTGAAGTACCCTCTGGTTTTGCTCTCTTCATTCTTGCCATCACAGTTAACCCTTCAGTTCCATTTCTTTAAGTAATCTCTAAATTTGTAAGATGGTTCCATCTTTTTTTTTTGTATATGGCAGTCTCTCAAACATATTTGTCATATGAACTAAGCAGGTAAATATGTAAATGCCAGCTAAATTTTAGTGAATGATATAATGGCCTAAAGTTGTATCTACCCTTCAGCCAAATATATTTACTTTTAGTAGCAATCTCCTGTCATATACAAAGTCACGACTCTAGGGGTAAACATTTTAGCCTGTGGGTAAGATGTAAAGCAGTGGTATGTTATAGTGACAACTCACTGTCATAGCACTGGGACATGCTCCTCTATCTGCTACAAATTGAATCAACAAAATATATATGATTTTGTCAGATTTAAATGTATGCTCCTGTTAGTAAAATAAAAGTATGGGAAAACTTTACGGAGTAGATTTAATAGAAATGTTTTCCTGAGTTATCTGCCTTCTTTATTTTTATGTTATGCTTTAAGTCTATGGTCAATGTATAGAGCTATGATTGATGTGCTTTTCCAATTCTGTTCAGATCAGACAGGTTAATTTTCTTCTTTTAAATCTTCTTGAATTTTGTCTAACACTTTTTGTTCCAATTTCTTACTAGATTATACTCCCTTCCCTAACTGCTTCATGATTACTTATACACAAACAATATTATGATATTGACACATTGAATTCATTTTAGGTGATGATTTTGGTCATAAACATGAGCAGGTTGTGAAGTGTTTCAGCCATCCCAGGGCATGGCTGTCAGTCCCTTGTCTAATGTTTCAAAAAAATCTTGAATTTGTGATGATGCTGTGATGGTCCCTCAGATATTCTTACACACATCTTTGCCCCTTGTTCCCTCTAACTTTCCTCTTCTGATAAAAAAGCAAACACTGCCAAGCTCAAATGGAATTACATTTGGATGCAAGTGTCACTATGCAATGGTTGCCAATAAAAGTACACAAGGAATTTCATTATGGTGAATTAAAGGCAAACAGACTTCAGAGAAATGAGCACGAACATGAAAATGGCGCATGGTACGCGGATCTCACTGGAAAGTCATTCGGTACACAATGTTTTCACTAGAAAAATCCATTAGCTTTAGCTAGAAATTGAAATTACTTTGTAGGAAATCAGAATAAAATATGTGAAAACATTATATTCTGTGCAAGATTAATACCACGCCTGGTGTTGAAAGGTTTGTGGTCTTGCTTCGACGATGCTAAAAGGTCAGAAACCACAAAGATGCATATGTGTTGTCGTTTGCACAGTTACTAATTTTTCTCATTATTTCCATAATGCGATGTGCTGTTTCAACAGAGAAACCCTCTGGAGAGTGGCTTGCACTGTTTTCAGGCAGCTCTTTTGCTTTCATGTTTTGGCCTTGGCCAGGGAATTCAGACAGACTTTTCAGTTATTTTCGACAAGAATGTATTCATTGATTGTTTTAAATAATAATAAATAGATTTTAAAATTACTGTACATTACTGCACTTTAAACGCCATGAGGTCAAGGACTCTAAAGTCTGGACATCATTGTATACCCTACATCTTGCACAAGGTTTAGAAAAAATGGCATGGACACCTATTTTTTGAATCAATAAATGAATACATAAAAGAATTCCAAACTCTAGTCCAAGGTTTTAGATTAATAATGTATTAAAATGCGTAAAATTTATAGACAAAACTCTTCTTATTTAGAAGTTTATTCTTTAGTTGGAGAGATAAAATATATGCACATAAAAGCTTAAGGAAAAATAATAAGGGTTTTGAAGTACTTACTATGTGAAAAATTTAGCATAAATCTTACATCCATTTATTTAACACATTTTATACGTTGCATTATTTATATATAGTGCTGATTGGTAGAATTCATATGTGAACGGAACTATAAAAATTTTGAGGATAAGCACTAGAAACACAGAATAAATAGAGTGTTAACATGCAAAACACAGAAATACTTAAATTGACTAGGTGAAAGAAAAGATTTCTGGTTCCATGTACACTGATTATTGAGGGATGAGTATGACATTATTATGCCAGAATCAATAAATATTTTAAATAGGGAGAAAACTATAATTATATATCTTTGTGTTCAACAGGAGTAGCAGTACTGATAAAGTAGAAGTTTGTTATACCTTTTTTATAGTCTTTTAAAGTTGTTTATAAATAAAATCTACTCTTAGTTAATTAATGGTTGATGTTCATTGAAGTGTTTTCAAATTTTTGACCTCTGAATTGCCTTGTACATATGGAGAAATAAAGCTTGCCTAGCATAATTTCTTGAGTGGAGAATGAATGATCTGGATAGATTTGTTGACAATATGTCTGTACTTATTTTATTAATTCTTTAATCTTCATGAAGAAAAATATAAAAGTCATATTCTAGTATTTTATACCATGGAAAAAATGTCTTATCCTTTTCCTAAGGAAAAATACATCATGACACAAAAGTAAAGTTAATTAAATTACTTACTTTATTAATTAACTGTCTATTATTTCTATGGGTTGAAGTAAATTTGATACTCAATGCTATTTAATCTAATTCTAAAAGCTTGAATGAGTAATGATTTTTTCATGTAAGGTTAGTTGAAATAAATTATCACTGATTTTCAGATTTAATATTAATTAGCTATTGCATATTCTTAATGGGAAATAAGTGTTTAAAAAGCCCTTTTTGGTTGCGAAAAGACCACGCCCATTGTAGACCTCTTAGAATACATCACATCTGGCCTCCTTTTTAGAGTGGGGAATTCAACTCATAAGTGGCTGGACATTGATTCTGAACATTTTGAACATTATTTGCCTGTCTTCACTCATACTGGTTGCTGTTCTTTTATAAGTAATCACCATGTTTAGCATGCACTTGAACTATTGTTACTTAGGGTGCTTGACTATTTACAAGTCTCACTAGGATTCTAGGTATTCATTAGTCTCGTGGTGTGTATTTGCTGATGGTCCTATTATCTTTGTTGGTTCAGTTACACAGTACCATCCAAGATGCTGCAACACATTATACACAGGCTATGGGTTGTGGGAGCTACAGATTTCAGTTATTATTTAGGCTCAGAAACTTAGAATCTCTGCAAGGTTGGACATGATCCTTAGTCTTGTTTTAAGACCGTCTTGTTTTAAAAGTTAAACCCAAATTCTTAAAATATAGAATAGGGGTGCTAGTAGTGCTCACAGAATTGTAGTAAAGATCAGCTGGGAAAGAAGAGCCTATTAAACAGAGCCTGGTATTTAATAAGTATCAGCTGCCTTCAATTAGGAATCTGTGTTGTCATGATTAGAAGATTGCTGGTTTATTTTACAGATCTGTAAGTATAGCCAAAATATGTCAAAATAACCACCAGAAAGAATCATATACCGTCCCTTGAACATTTCATCCCTAGAATCTAGCCAGATTAGCATCTCTATACTGGCAATACTGTTAACACAGATTGTGCTCAAACCCCTCATTGACTTTTCAGCACCTGTAAATTACTGGAGATTTAGGAAGAAGTCTGGGGTTATGGCTTAGTTAAGCTGAGTGGCCAGAAAGTGTGAGATGCTGGATGCCTCCTCCAGTTCATTTCTCCAGCGGCCGCACCAGGCGTATCCATAGCTCCGCTCCCGGGAGCTCGTCTCCGGCGTGGGGTGTGTGCGCACCCCTGGCCGGGCGGAGCCTGGAGCCTGCACATTAGCAGCGCGGGCAGCTCGTGCGCCCGCAGGAGGGAGGCGGAAGCACAGCCCTGAGCCGCCAGCAGGAGGAGGGAGCGCGGCGGCTGCAGGCAGGGGAGGGAGAGGAAAGAACGGAGGGACGGTTCCCGGACAGAGCGGGAGGAATCGGGGAGCGGCCAGTCCAGGGGGAGCTGCTCCGCTGCGCTGCGCTCGTTATTCACAGGACGCGGCGGCGCTTCCCGGGGCCGCTTCCCGGTCCCCTGGGTGGAGGCTGCCATCTAAACCTGACTCCAGGTGAGTTCCCCAAAGAGGCGAAGCGAGGGGTCTCGAACCAGAGACTTGGAACTGGCGAGGCTGCTCGGCTCCCCAAGCGCCGCTGCCTTGACATTTCCCGATTCACGGGAGGTTTTGGGGGCGGCTGCACAGGCTGGAGGGGCGGATGGGCGGTTGCGATCCTCAGCCGGCGTGGGGGCGTTCGGGAGGAATTAGCTTCAGTGAACGGGGTTTTAGGAGATGTCCGCAAGGCACGCGCTATGTACGCGTTTCTAGACGAGCTTTTGAGACAGAAATTTGGCTTCCCGGATGCCCGTTTTGGCCTTCTGTCCTTCCTTTTGCTTGCCTCATGCCCAATTTTCCAAGCCGAGGAAAGGACTGGAAGGGCGTGGAAGTAGGAGGTCTGGGCACAGCATTCGGCAGGGCAGCCCTGGTCTCCAAGTTTGGGGGTGGGGGGTGGGACTCTTTTCCTTTCAGCCTAATTTACCAGGGGAAAACCCGCAGAGCACCTTGAGGTGCCTTTGCTCCGCACCCTCCATAAGCTTATTAGAGGGAACTTGAGGCTCGCTAGACAACCTGTGACAGGTGACGGCAATTTAGCTTAAAAGCCATGTTGGTTCACTTCGTCTCCTCTTTATCCTTTGTTGCAAAATTGATACCTTTTTGGATTTCTTTAACAGCACAAAGTTTAAGTGGCCGGCTGACAGGAAATATTTCTTTTGAAAATGCTATGAGAAAAGTGATGAGTTAACGTTGAGAGAAAGGCAACTTTATTTTCTCGGAAGAACTTTGGGGAAAGAGATTGATAGGGAAATTCTGGGCATGAAATTATGGACATTTCCCACAGAACTTCCTTCATTTATTTATTTTTTTACATTTCCTTCATTTTTTTTTTAATCGTGTGTGTGTGTATCAGAGAGACAAAATTCGTTGGAGGTATTAGGACTTTATTTGGTTTAGAAGTTTCTTTCTTACTAATAGCACTAATTTGTGATCTTCATGATTATAAGAATTTACTAAGTGTTTTGCTTTTAGGTGTTTTGGGTCTGTTTTTTAAAAAAATTCAATACTTACTTTGTGGGCCCTGCTGAATACCTGTCAATAAAATCGGGGGGCATACAGTTAGTGACATGACCCCTGTGGATTTAATAGCAGGTAAGTATACAAATGATAAGTTTAGGAAATAAATGTCAGAATCAACATTTAGGTGTGAAATTGAAATATCTTTCAAATATTTACCAAACTCTCTTATAGGATCCAATGTCATTTTATGGTCAAGAGAGCTTAAAGGTTTCTCAGATTGAGATATATGTATCTACTTTGTTAATCCAAATGTAATGTTTTATTTTGTTCTTTAATGACTGTTTGAATTCAACAAATAAAACTTGCATATTTAATGTAAGGTTCTTTCACATATATTACTTCTCCAATTTTTAATATAAATTTAAGGAGAAAAGCAATATTCCATTTTGTAGATGAAGAGACTGTGTCACAGAAGTATTACTTTACCTAGATTTCTGTAATTATTATGTTATAAACTTAGAAATTACATATTATTCTGGAACATATAAAATATATGAATGTTATAAACCATAAGAATTCAGACCTATGCTATTTAACTTCAAGTTTAGTTCTTTACCCAAACAATTGCATGACTACATTGAGACTACTGAAGTAATTATATATGAACACGCTATACGAAAAAATACTTAAAACATTTCTTATTTTTGTCGTTTCTCTTTGATATAAAATATACTATAATTTAATGGAGTTATATTCCATATTTAGATGCTCCTAACTTCCAAATAACACCTAAACTCCTAAAAACTGACCTGTGTCCTTCTTAATAGAAGTGGCTTGACCGGGAGACCCAATTTTTACTAAGAATATTCTTGGGATAATTTATGTCTTATAATCAAGATAAAGACAGGCCACATTTAGTTGTATTTTTAAACCACTTAGTGTGAAGTTGCAACGCAGACATAACTTGCTTTCAGGCTACACTGCCAGCTTTGCAGTGAATAGTCTTTAAGATTCCGTGGAAACATTGGCAGATATAGCTAATGTCTATCTGATGTAGGATTTATGAGAAAAGGAGAGGTAGAAACTGAATGCTCTTATATTTCATATGTGACCACATTCATAAAACTTTATTGATAAGTACTTTGTTGTCTGACACGGGCTGATACAAATAGGCTTCTTCAAGAGTTGAGGAAGAAAACTAAATCCCTATAATACAGCCTTTTTCCTCCTTTTCTTTCTTAAGCGGTAATAGTTGATCCTAGCTTTTGTGTGTCTATGCATGCTCAATACAGTTAGGGGTATAAGGAGAAGTTAAGCAAGAATATTGAATGCTAGCTAGGAAAGTTTTTGGAGTCTCAAATACTTTGGAACGATTTTTCACATTATATACATAAAATTCCTAGTTACATTTGGGAACTAAGTATATTATACACAACTTTGCATCTGATTACAGGATTCCCTGTACATTTATAGCTCAGGTATTCTGGAAAGAGTCAAGATAATTAGTTTTATGGCTCTTGCCCGTGTGACCTGTTTCTTTCTGGTCCTGATATTAAAAGGATGACTTAAATTTTCTGGAATGTCAAAATTTTCTCTTCCCTTGGATCCTACAAAATACTTCAAGCAGTGTATGTGTGATACTCGCTGTCATTCCAACATTTCCAATCCTCCTGAGAATGCTAAACAATGCCCTAGATTTCTTCCTTTGTAATTCTTTCAGATAGAGGGTTAGCTGAGTTAGGAAGAAAGGAGAGAGGGAGAGAAGAAGAGAGATGACATTTTATCCCTCAGGAAAGAACAAGACCAATTGTATTCCTAATTTAGAAATATTATTCTACAAACATTCCTGAACAAGAGGGCTTTGCATATACATTAAAGCAGAATACCTAGTCAACTTCTAGTTATGCCATGTAGTGAAATGGAAGTAAGATGAGCAGGCCGAGATCATTTTTGTTGGAGAACTGAGACCACATGAAATAGGTAACAGAGTTACCCCAACTGGGGGGCAAGAGGACTTGAAAGTTTCCTCCATAAATTTGCAGTTAGTACAGGGCTGCTCCAGTGATCAGAGTCATGAATGCCCTAGAGTGTCTGTATAACCCTGTACACAGGCTGAGACAGCTCTAACGGCCCAGAAAAGCCTCTGGACAGAATCACTGCACCCTTGGACATTGTCCGACCGCATGTATGAGAATAGTGAGTGCTGAGGAGTTGTGGGTAGCTCGGTACAACTCTTGCTAAAGGAGTGTCATCAACATTCATTGCTGAAAGTGAATTTTTTCATTCACATATGTGATGCCTATTAGGTCATGATTTCTTGGATACCAATTTGTACAAGATATGAATTAATTTTTGAACATCCTTTCTTAAAAGCACCATGTTCATATAGTTGCTCATTTTAATATGAGTAGTTCAGATGGGACATAATAGAGTAAGGAAATGATTGAACATCCTAAGATCTAGTGTATATACCTTTGTTCATGATGAGATTCATCCCCTGTCCCCCTTTGTAGTGACACTGATGGCATAAGGAGTATTAGATGAAATTTAATGCAGAAAACAATGGGATATATGAATGGTAGATATGGTTGACAACCACCATTTTCACTGAAGTTGTTTCAAAGCAAAGAAATTTGGGATAAATTCATTTTATTTGCTCCTGAAGGGTAATTAGGAATAAGTAGGAATTGTGAAGAGGCTGTAGTGTTGACATTAAGAGAAGTTTTTGATTCTTAAAATAGGATATATTACACAAGAGTGAACAAACAGAAGATACTGAACAAATATTCTGTCATAAGTAAGTGATGGATTATTCGGACTTGTTGAACTATGTTTTTAAATGTATTATTTAAATATTTAAATATTATTAAAACCTTAAATAATATTTAAATATTATAAAAGTTGTAGAAAATTATGTTTTCAATACAAATATACACTTATAAGCTATATTGTAGATATGGGAGTAAACAATGCAATTTTTTTTAACTGAGTGAAAAATTTAGTTTTTTAAAATTCCAAATGGAGCTAACAGCTTAGTGTGATACATATTTTGAATTTCAAAATTTGTAACCAAATAGGACAAATGTGTTGAACTGTACTTTTCTTGAAGAACCGTGATAAGAATGAGCGGTGAAAAAATTACAGCATACTTACCAGGGATCAAATACTTGCTTAGGGTTAATAAGAAAAATCTCAGCAAACGCTAGAAATGAGGTACACGATCTATCAGAGACCCATGATTAAAGTGGTATCTTGTTAGGTATATGAGCTTGAAAAGAAACGGCATAGCTTCACTTTACCCCAGTTGCTTCTTTTGTAAAACGGGGAGACTAAGAGTGTGGTAACTCAAAATCCTTTGTTAATGATTTTCTTCTTAGAACAGTGCCAGGTCCAATTAGGATTAGATTGCTATTTTTATTATTGATATTTGCCCTAGTTCTGCCTTTTATTGACTGTGTGAAATTGGTGAAGATCCCTTTCTGAAGCTTTGTTTCTTACCTACAAGCTGGGAATAGAATACTTGCTATGAAGAGTGGTTGTTAGTACATTAGAAAGGCTGGATATTTGTTGATATAAGGGGCTCAGCGCATGGTAGAAATTTGATAGCATTTTTTTCTTGCCCTCCCATGTATTACTGTGGAGACATCCCACATATTATGTCCAAGTTTTTATTTTCCCCTCAAATGCAATGTCAAGCACAAAACATTCCCATCTCCCAATTCTCTTCTGATGTTCTACAACCATTAAAGTATAGAAAACTAGAATGAGTGTTTTTATAACTTTTGCTGTACTTAAGCATGTGGAGAGAAGAGCGCTAGATCACAGGACACACTTTGATAGGAAAAGGGAGATATTTACACTGCAAACAACTTTCTCCTCATGCTTAACAGTTTTATGCTGTCATTCTGTCAGCACCAAGTGAGATTTTTCTATTTAAATAGTTTTCTATTTGTGGTATGATAATTCATGTATGGACTTCATGTAACTAACATAAATATAATGGATGGTTGAGAAGTGGTTTATTTTTACCAAGAGGAAAAAATGTGTACACGATTTTTTAAAATATTGCTTTGAAAATATTTAAAATTAATTTTGATTCAGTTGGTGGAAGATAGCGTCACAAATTCACTGCTAGTGGTATTCTTGAGAAGTAATGTTTGAATTTTCTAGGTATTGTCCCCAGACTGGCTTAAAAGAATTTAATTTTAGATGTAAATTTTCTGCTTAACATGGAAGATTTTCCCTGAAAATATTAGCTTCATCAGATACATAGTTGCTTAGGGGTAGCTGCATGGAATTAGGGGAAGAGTGAAATAGAAAAAAATTTTCATGTCTAAGTTATACATACTGGTGTAATCATATTGATTGGATGATAATGATAATTACAGCAATAATGTGATTGAAAGGGTAAGCAAGTAACATATACTACAGTTACTAATATAATCCTGTGATTGAGTTTACCACTTCGTTTCTCTTTCCTGGAAACCCTTAAGTTTGTCACTATTGCACTTTATTTCCTTTGCTTATTGTAGTGGTGTATTAGTTGTATTACTGCTGCTATAACAAATTACGACACATTTACATAACTTAACACATATTTATTGTCTTGCAGTTTCAAAGGTCAGAAGTCCAAAATCACTTTAATATGGCTAAGTCAATGTGTCTGCAGTGTGGGTTCCTTCTCGAGGTGCTGAGGGGAGAATCCATTCTCTTGCATTTTCTGCTTCTGGTGGCACCTGTCTTCATTGTCTTTTCCCCATTCCTCCATTTTCAAGGTGCGTTGCTTTTATTTCTGTTTCTGTCTCCGCGCTGTCTCCTCCTTTAACTTTGAGTCCTTCTCTCCACTTCATCTAAGGACTCCTGTGATTACTTTGGACTCACGTGGATGATCTGGGATAATCACCTTGTCTCCAGATCCTTAAATGAATCGTATCTACAAGTCCTTTGGCTGTGTAAGGCAGCACATTCCCAGGGCCGGGAGATTAGGTGAAGAACATCTTTTGGGACTATTATGCAGCCTATCACAAGTGGTAATATCACTTTTATGCCTTGAGACCCTGAAATTAATGTACTTGCTTACGCATGGAAAAACAATGTATCTGTGGGGGTAACAGTTTATTTTTGAACCATTAGAAGGTATTGATGGGGAAGTTTTCATCTGACAACAGATACTGATAAATTAAATACCCTTAGATTTGTCAAAACTAGCTTTAGTAAAATATAAGTAAAAGTATTTGCACTGCTAGGGTCAAAAATATTAATTAAACCCATTATTTATCAAGGCCAAGTCCTGGATTAGTTAGGTTTAAATTAACCTAGAACATTATCTTCCATAGTGCTTAATTGTGAAGCTTAGTTCTTGTTGACAAAAGCTCATCCATATAAGAAAGCATCGAAAGGTTGGTGTTTTTTAACCTTTGCAGAATATAACTTTTCAAAGGGATGTTAGACAGTAGTTCCATCACAATTGATGCAGTTCACAGACATTCTTTGTGAATATTTTATCTCATGAGTTATATCTATGACACTAATCATAGACTTCTAGAAGAAATTTAGCAATGGTCATGTCAGCCTTTCAAATCTTTCTGTAACCTAGAAGAGGATCATTGCATAAGATAGATTCATTTTCCCCTTTATTCCATTGTTGCCAGAGAGAACTTGAAATGCCCTGTTCAAATTAATTTAATGCAAATGAATTCTTGCTGCCTCACAAGTAGTTTGTCCTTCATTTTTCTTAAAATTAGATTGAAAATGGATGTGACCTGCTTTACTGGTTGTTGTGCAGGAAGCGTTGTCCTTCCTGAAAGCTCCCTCAGTTGTCAAAATGAAGCCATTAAGAGTAAAGTAAATTATATTATCTGATCATAGTATCACAATTGACCTTAAAACAATAAATTTTATAATCAGTGCAAATTGCTGAATAGTGTTTGCAGTTGTAGAAATTTCAAAGGAAACCCTGGTTGAGATACAAAGCTGCTATAATCATTTTTAAAATCTTTGTTTTTCTTTTACTTTGGAACAGTAGTGCAGTAAGTACTTTTGCCTTATTGTTCTCTCTGCCTTCCAGAAACCCTCATTCAAATATTCTAAGTTTTTAAGTCTTTTTCATTTCTTTTAATATTGTAACATTTAACAATGTCAAAGAAAGTATAATTTTTCTGGAAATCAAGCTAAAAATAAAGAGAAGCCGATGTAAATGAACATCAAATTAACAAGATTGATTAGGAAAAGTAATTTTTGAAAAGGGCCCAAAATCCCTTTGCACATAAATGCAAAAGAATTTAGTGAAAGAAGGTGAAACTGGAGTAAAGAACTCTACGGATGCGTAAGTAACTCTTAATAAGAATGAGTAACGTACATGCATATCTTTAGCTCCCAGTTTCAGAGATACAGTAGTTGTACAACAAATGGTCCTTTCCTGCTGTTAAGGAAGCCTCTCCTCCTCCAGCCATGCCATTCCTCAGAGCAAGCTCTTCCACTGAGTTTTCAGCAACCATAAGTAAGAAGGATGGTACGATAGGCTGCGTGTACATATGGCCCTCATTAGCAGGCCAACTGTTCCTTTTGCCCACCCACATCACTGGGGACATATGGCGTTACTTTGACTGTTGAAACAAGTGTGTGTGGACATATCTTGGTATGAGTAAAAGACTGTTGATTGTCTTTCTCTTGTCGCTCGTGCAACCGTCTCCTTGTGGAGATCGTATTATCCATAACACTAGATTTGAGGATGATAAATGACGTTGTTATTATTAACTGAATTTGCCTCTCTAGTTTGATCACAAAACCAGCGAATGTTTGCTTATGGAACATGTAAAGCTTATAGAAGACGGAAAGCTTACAGAAAGAAATGATGGCTTTTCTAAGCATAAGAGTCAGGTTTTTTCAATCAAAAACTAACTCATTCAAAAATTCAAGAGTTCTGTAAAACCAGAACAGCAGAGGTTTCAGAAATGCTATTGAGATCATTTATTATAAAATAGCCATTAATGAAATGTAATAGTGAGTCTGTTGTTGTGACTATGTGGAGAAATGAATGAGAAAATATAAGATAGGCTGGAATGAAGAGAGTCATCGGATCCCAGCATAATTCATTTTGTATAGTTCACAGTATTGTAACTTTAAAAAATTATGAATTTTTTCAGTACTGTGAATTCTGAATTTGCAATATGAGGCTTTTCAATCCTTGCAACAAGTGTGTATTTTTCAGTGGTTCTAGAATTATCGGGGCTTTCGAGCTGCTTCTGATAAGAAGGCAAGGCTAGAGGACTTGTGTTGAGGTGGCATTTGCACAGGACTTTAGATAACATACATCGATGATGCAGAGAGAAGAGCGGGTGATGTTGCTGTGGATTATAGGGGAAAGGCACCTTTTGCTCCCTCTGCTGACCTCTTTGTGTATTCAGCTGTGTAGCATATTTCTTGTATAATTACATAGTAATTTCACACACTACATTAAGAAAATCTGAACAATTTTTACTAAACTCATGTTTTCTAAATATTAAGTAAATAAAACCAATATTTGGCTAGGTAACATTTATAAAAACAGGATTTCTAGATAGATGATGATAAATTTTCATCTATATCTATAGAGCTGATAAATTTTCAAAACCCTTTGAATATCACTTGTACTACAAAGTCTCGTTTCAGTTTCAGTGCCATGGCACATTGATTAATCACCACTAAAGCGGTACATGAAATATTTGGCAATATAGGTATTTGGTAATGGTGATTGATGCACAGAATACGGCACCATTATTATGCACTGGCCTTGAGAACTTTAGTTTTCATCTTCGATCACCTGATAGAGAACAAACTAACAGATTTTTTCTTTCACCTTGCTGGAGAATAAACTAACAACTTCAAATTATCTGATCCATCCAAAAACTTATTTCCGTGAAACTCACTGATTTATTTATTATTTCGTGGGGATCACTATTATTTGCTGTAGTAAAATATCAAATGATCGATGTTTTATACCAACATGGCAGCTCACATGGTAGGCAACAGAATGAAAACAAACAGGTTTACTACCAAGAATTATACTATATTGCTTTTATTGACAGAAAAAGCATACAGATAATTTTATTCAGAGATTTTATGTGAATTATTTTGATAAGTGTACACATATATTTATAACTGACCTTTCTTTGTCAAGTGTGTGCCCACACACGTATTCATACTAAATCAATCTTAGAGATCTTATCCAAAGATTGAATTTCTTAAAGTGACTGTTCCAAATATGTATAATTTATGGCAAAAAAGTCACAAAATGGCAATACAAGGAGGCATAAAACTGAAGATAAAGGGGGAGATGATGGTTAAAAACACCTGTAAATGAATAATTGATTTTGATTTAAATTCTTTTTAGTTCTTAGCTGATGAAATGAATATAAATGAAATTATTATGCAAAACACCTCTATTTGTTGTATATGCATGTACATATATGTGTTACAAATACAAAACTGATAGGATATTATTTAACATATATTCACACTCATAATGTGCATATATGTACAAAATGAAAATGAGTGCTTGTTTTATATGTATGTATACACACACATACACATATTGCATACTTTCATTTTTTAAAATTTTACTTTAAGTTCTGGGATACATGTGCTGAACATGCAGGTTTGTTACATAGGTATACTTGTGCCATGGTAATTTGCTGCACCCATCAACCCGTCATCTAGGTTTTAAGCTCCACATGCATTAGCTATTTGTCCTAATGCTCTCCCTCCCCTTTCCCCACACCCACCTACAGACCCCAGTGTGTGATGTTCCTCTCCCTGTGTCAACATGTTCTCATTGTTCAGCACCCACTTATGAGTGAGAACATGCAGTGTTTGGTTTTCTGTTCCTGTGTTAGTTTGCTGAGGATGATGGTTTCCAGCTTCATCCATATCCCCGCAAAGGACGTGAACTCATCCTTTTTTATGGCTGTGTAGTATTCCATGGTGAATATGTGCCACATTTTCTTCATCCAGTCTATCATTGATGGGCATTATGTTGGTTCCAAGTCTTTGCTATTGTAAATAGTCCCATGATAAACATATATGTACATGTGTCTTTAGAGTAGAATGATGTATAATCCTTTGGTATATACCCAGTAATGGGATTGCTGGGTCAAATGGTATTTCTGGTTTTATATCCTTGAGGAATCACCACATTGTATTCCACAATGGTTGAACTATTTTACAAGCCCACCAACAGTGTAAAAGTGTTCCTATTTCTCTGCATCTTCTCCAGCATCTGCTGTTTCCAGAATTTTTAATGATCACCATTCTAACTGGTGTGAGATGGTATGTCATTGTGGTTTTGATTTGCATTTCTCTAATGAACAGTGATAATGAGCTTTTTTCATATGTTTATTGGCCATATACATATCTTCTTTTGAGGAGTGTCTGTTCATATCCTTTGCCCACTTTTTGATGGGGTTGTTTGTTTTTTTTTTCTTGTAAATTTGTTTAAGTTCCTTCTAGATTCTGGATATTAGACCTTTGTCAGATGGATAGATTGCAAAAATTTTCTCATATTTTGTAGGTTGCCTGTTCACTCTTGTGATAGTTTATTTTACTGAGCAGAAGCTCTTTAGTTTGATTAGATTCCATCTGTCAATTTTGGCTGTTGTTTCAAGTGCTGTTGGTGATTTAGTCATGAAGTCTTTGCCCACACCTATGTCCTGAATCATATTGCCTAGGTTTTCTTCTAGGGTTTTTATAGTTTTAGGTTTTACATTTATGTTTTTAATCTACCTTGAGTTAATTCTTTTATAAGGTATAATGAAGGGGTCTAGTTTCTCTTTTCTGCATATGGCTACCCAGTTTTCCCAGCGCCATTAATTACATAGGGAATCCTTTCCCCATTGCTTGCTTTTGTCAGGTTTGTTGAAGATCAGATTGTTGTAGATGTGTGGTGTTATTTCTGAGGCCTCTATTCTGTTTCATTGGTCTATATATCTGTTTTGGTATTAGCACCATGCTGTTTTGGTTACTTTAGCTTTGTAATATAGTTTGAAGTCAGGCAGCGTCATGCCTCCAGCTTTGTTCTTTTTGCTTAGGTTAGCCTTGGCTCCACAGGCTCTTTTTTGCTTCCATATGAAATTTAACATAGTTTTTTTCTAGTTCTGTGAAGAAAGTCAATGGTAGCTTGATGGGAATAGCATTGAATCTATAAATTACTTTGGGCAATATGGCCATTTTCATGATATTGAGTCTTCCTATCCATGAGGATGGAGTGTTTCTCTATATGTTTGTGTCCTGTCATTTCCTTGAGCTCTGGTTTGTAGTTTTCTTTGAAGAGGTCCTTCACATCCCTTGTAGGTTGTATTCCTAGGTATTTTGTTTTCTTTATAGCAATTGTGAATGGGAGTTTACTAATGATTTGGCTCTCTGCTTGTCTGTTATTGGTATATAAGAATGATTGTGATTTTTGCACATGAATTTTATATCCTGAGACTTTGCCAAAGTTGCTTATCAGGTTAAGGAATTTTTGGGCTGAGGTGGTGGCGTTTTGTAAATATACAATCATGTCATCTGCAGACAGAGACAATTTGATTTCCTCTCTTCCTATTTGCATGCTTTTATTTCTTTCTCTTACTCGATTGCCCTGGCCAGAACTTCCAATACTATGTTGATAAGAGTGGGGAGAGAGGGCATCCTACTCTTGGGCCAGTTTTCAAAGGTAATGCTTCCAGCTTTTGGCCATTTAGCATGATATTAGCTATGCATTTGTCATAAATAGCTCTTATTTTTGTGAGATATGTTCCATCAATACCTAGTTTATTGAGAGTTTTTAGTATGAGGGGTGTTGAATTTTATTGAAGGCCTTTTCTGCATCTATTGAGATAATCATGTGGTTTTTGTCATTGGTTCTGTTTATGTGATGGATTATGTTTATTGATTTGCATATGTTGAACCAGCCTTTCATGCCAGGCATGAAGCCAACTTGATCGTGGTGGATAAGTTTTTGATGTGCTGCTGGATTCTCTTGCCAGTATTTTATTCAGGATTTTCGCATCGATGTTCATCAGTGATATTGGCCTGAAATTTTCTTTTTCTATTGGGTCTCTGCCAGGTTTTGGAATCAGAGTGATGCTGGCCTCATAAAATGATTTAGGGAGGAGTCTTTCTTTTTCTATTGTTCAGAATAGTTTCAGAAGGAATGGTACCAGCTCCTCTTTGTACCTCTGGTAGAACTCGGCTGTGAAGACATCTGGTCCTGGGCTTTTTTTGGTTGGTAGGCTAGTAATTACTGAGTCAATTTCAGAACTTGTTATTGGTCTATTCAGGGATTTGACTTCTTCCTGCTTTAGTCTTGGGAGGGTGTATGTGTCCAGGACTTTATCCATTTCTTCTAGATTTTCTAGTTTATTTGTGTAGAGGTGTTTACAGTATTCTCTAATAATAGTTTGTATTTCTGTGGGATCAGTGGTGATATCCCCTTTATCGTTTTTTAATGTGTCTATTTGATCTTTCTCTCTTTTCTTCCTTGTTAGTCTGGCTACCGGTCTATCTATTTTGTTAATCTTTTCAAAAAACCCACTCCTAGATTCATTGATTTTTTTTTGAAGGTTTTTTTGTGTTTCTCTCCCATTCGGTTCTGCTGTGATCTTAGTTATTTCTTGTTTTATACTAGGTTTTTAATGTGTTTTCCATTGCTTCTTTTGATTGTGATGTTAGGGTGTCTATTTTAGATCTTTCCCACTTTCTAATGTGGACATTTAATGCTGTAAATTTCCCTCTAAACACTGTTTTAACTGTATCCCAGAAATTCTGATATGTTGTGTCTTTGTTCTCATTGGTTTCAAAGAACTTATTTATTTCTGCCTTAATTTTGCTATTTACCCAGTAGTCATTCATAAGCAGGTTGTTCAGTTTCCATGTAGTTGTGCAGTTTTGAGTGAGCTTCTTAATTCTGAGTTCTAATTTGATTACACTGTGGTGTGAGAGATTGTTTGTTATGATTTTCATTCTTTTGCATTTGCTGAGGAGTGTTTTACTTCCAATTATGTGGTTGATTTTAGAATAAGTGCTATGTGGTGCTGAGAAGAATGTATATTCTGTTGATTTGGGGTGGAGAGTTCTGTAGGTATCTATTAGGTCCACTTGGACCAGAGCTGAGTTCAAGTCTGAATATCCTTGTTAATTTCCTTTCTTGTTGATCTGTCTAATATTGATAGTGGGTTGTTAAATTTTCCCACTATTATTGTGTGGGAGTCTAAGTCTCCTTGTAGGTCTCTAGGAACTCGTTTTATGAATCCTGGTGCTCCTGTATTTGGCATATATATATATTTAGGATACTTAGCTCTTCTTGTTGCATTGATCCCTTTACTACTATGTAATGCCCTTCTTTGTCCTTTTTTATCCTTGTTGGTTAAAAGTCTGTTTTATTAGAGACTAGGATTGCAACTCCTGCTTTTTTTTTCTTTCTTTCCATTTGCTTGGTAAATATTCCTCCATCCCTTTATTTTGAGCCTATGTGTGACCTTGCAAGTGAGATGTGTCTCCTGAATACAGCACACCTGTGGGTATTGACTCTTTATCCAATTTGCCAGTGTATGTCTTTTAATTGGGGCATTTAGCTCATTTATATTTACCGTTAATATTGTTATGTGTGAATTTGGTCCTGTCATCATGATGTTAGCTGGTTATTCTGCACATTAGTTGAAGCAGTTTCTTCCTAGTTTCATTGGTTTATATATTTTGGTGTGTTTTTGCAGAGGCTGGTACTGGTTTTTCCTTTCCATGTTTAGTGCTTCCTTTAGGAGCTCTTGGAAGGCAGGTCTGATGGTGACTAAATCTGTCAGCATCTGCTTGTCTGTAAAGGATTTTATTTCTCATTCACTTATGAAGCTTAGTTTGGCTGGTTATGAAATTCCATATGTACATCATGGAAACGAGTGCATGTGATACACACACACACACACGCACACACATTGCATACTTTCATTTTTGTGTCCATTTCTTTTCTGATTTTATCAGCAGCCAACTAAAGAAAATAGAAAAAAAAATTGGTAATTCGATCTTTCATGTTCTGCATCTTCCAGCTTCACAACTTATAGTTTTCTATTTTTATTGTTATTGTGATCAGAATGAAAATGTATACAATAGAATCAGAATCAGGTCAGAATCAACAAAAATACTATAATGTTTGTACATGCTTTCGATGCAGTTTGTCTCTGCAAAGGGTGTGTGTGTTTCTATGCACATGTGCATGTACACAAGTGTGTAAATAAGTGTTTTATTCATGATGGAGAAAGGCTGGTCAAAATGATTCTGAATGAGATAGCACCACTACAGCAGATAATTAGGTCTCTAGCAATAAAACAAGTCATTAAACATGTTTCTAAGCATCTACTCAGTATCTGGCACAATGTTAAGTAGTGTAAATATAATCATTAGCAAAATTCAGCTTCTACCCTCAATGGTATATGTGTAGAACAAATTGGTAAAGCTGGAGTACATTTCAGGACCAAAAACAGTTTCTGTGTAGTTCCCACTTCATCAAGACCATGTTGTATACCTCTCATACACTTAAGCCATAGGGAAGCAATTATTCCATCCATCCTTTTACAGGGTAGTGGTGGGGAAGAAGAGCTGACTGTCATGCTTGAATTCACATAATTTCATAATTAAATAATTTCATGTTACATAATCTCGATAAACCTAAAATCCAATATATGATAAAGATAGTGTTTCAAATCAGTGGATAAGTGATAAACAGTTCATAAAATGGTGTTCAGATAATTGGCTATATGTATTTTATAGTTGCACAAAGGTATAATATGTCATTAATAAATATTAATTCCATAGTGGATGTCAAATACACTTTTCCAAAATATAAAGAAAAAATACCATAGACAAATATCACTTGCAACATTACGGTTAAAATTAAATATCCAAACATAGCCCTAACCAATAACAGAAAATTTAAAAAAAAATTTATGGATTGGAATTTGTTAAAATATAAAACTTTTCTTTTTCAGAGGATACAATGAATATGTGTAAAAAGCAAATATCAAATCAGCAACAAGTGCTTGCATTTCACTTGACATATTTAAAATATGAGTAGTTCCAAGAAATCATAAATAAATGATTAGTAGTCCAATAAAAGAAAGACAAAGTACATTGACAGGAAACTGTATGAAACTCATGAACACTAAATGTCTTAGATTCTCTATTGTTAAACAAAATGCAAAAACAATAGAGAACATTATGAATATGGAGTTAATATTTAACAAAATTATTTTATCCATGTTATAAGTAAATATTTACATCCAAAAACCCTTGTTTTCTCTGAAAGTTGTCACTTATGAGTCTATTTTGAAAATGTTTAAAGAATAGTAATTAATTAACTTTAATAAATAGGTACTCCTATTGAGGGAAAACAGACATTTCCATAATTTTTCTTCTGTTTCTAATCTAGTAGATGGTAGGAAAATAATGACAATTGCATATTCATACCTGGAGAATATGCATTCCATTTCTTTTAAACTTTTGCATTCTCAAAACTATATTGATACCTCAAAGCATACCCTTTGCTGTTGAAAACAGCCTTTCAAGTATAAAGACACACACATCACTTTCCTTAAATCTTATATAAGGCAAGGGCCTAGATTCCTATCAGAAAATGTATTTCAAGAATGCTTTTTTAGTAGTTCCTGTGGCCTTATCTTATAGAGGAAGGTTTTTTTTTAAACATACACACAGTATTTGATGCACATTTTTATTGGAAAGAGCTTTTATTTCCTTAAATGTTTTGTTGTCTAAGTGTGAAAAGTATCCTGCAGTGGAATTTAGTGGCACAGATGCTTATTGTGATAGATGAGATGAACTTGCTTCCCTAAGCATGCATGGTCATGAAATGCATCTGGCTTCTGTACGTAAAAGTCAGTTATGTTCCCAAATGTGTCTCTGCATTTACACAGACGTTTAGGGGCAGACACCCTACTGTTCCCTCAAAAGGCGGCTCTGCTTAATTATGAAGTTCAAGTTAGACCAGAAGTTGGAAAATACTAAATTCCACATTGCAGACAGAGCCTGAGCAGGTGATGTCACCACTGCATTCTAAGGTGGCAAGTCCTCAGAGAAGTCACTTATCACCTTACCATGGAGAAAAATAACCGTGTCCAGAACACAAGAGGATGCTTTAAGGTAGCGTACAATCAAGTGTGCAAACCTGTGCAATACATACCAGATGAAATCCAGTTCAGAGGCTCAGGAAAACAAACAAATGAGGATATGCTTTAAAAAATAGGACTTAATATAAACAGTCGTGAGAGTAAAACTATTGCTAAGCACATAGGAAACATAAACCAGGCTTTCAGGAAGGAGTTTGGCACATGTGTGCACTGGTAGGAGGTGTAATGTGCAGAAATCCGGCCTTTTGTGGCATAGCAACTAAAGTTCCTTTTCTATTGTCCAGACAACCTTAAATATTCCTTTATGCAGTACTATTTTAAAAAGGCCATCTACTGTGCACAATGTGTTAGCATCAAGGACATGAAATTTATCTGGAATATACCAAAACTTTAATCAATAGACTAGGACCAAAGCTTTTAAAAACAGGTTTTCGTAGATAAATCATTATAAGTTATTATTTCCTCGCCATAGGTAAGGCATGATAGATAACTTTACTTTTTCTCAGTCACTTAGTGTGTAGGTAGAATAATGACCCTTAGCAGGATGACCTTTTGAATGTGTTGTTAGGCAGCATGGAAGCATTATGGTTAGAGGTGGAATTAAGATTGCTAATCACCTCACCTTAAACTGGAGCGATTATCCTGAATTATCTAGGTGGGCCCACTGTAGTCACAAAGAACCTTCAGACAGGAAGGCGGAGAGACCAGAGTGAGCAGAAGAGCTTGGGGAAACTGGAGCCGAGGCTGAAGTGATGTGCTGTGTCCAAGATGTGCAGAGGCCAAGAGCTCAGGGATACATGTGACCCCTCAAACCTGGTGAATTCTCTCCTGGAATCTCTAGACAAAATATACACTTGATGATACCTTGATTTTAGCACACTAAGACCCATTTTGGACTTCTGACCCCCAGAAGTATAAAGAAAAAAAATGTGTTGTTTTAAGCCTCTGAGTTTATGTTAATTTACTGTAACAGCAGTAAGAAACTAACACAGTAAGACGGCTTTTATTTTTATGTGATGTATAGAATTAAATTGGATATGCTAGGAAATATTGGAAATTTATTGATTTATTTTTTTGTCTGAGCTGGAGTCTGGCTCTGTCGCCCAGGCTGGAGTGCAGTGGCGCGATCTCGGCTCACTGCATGCTCTGCCTCCCGGGTTCCCGTCATTCTCCTGCCTCAGCCTCCCGAATAGCTGAGACTACAGGCGCCGCCACCACGCCGGCTAATTTTCTGTATTTTTAGTAGAGACGGGGTTTCACCGTGGTCTCGATCTCCTGACCTTGTGATCCGCCCGCCTCGGCCTCCCAAAGTGCTGGGATTACAAGTGTGAGCCACCGCGCCCGGCCAGGAATTTATTTTCTTAATATAGTTCTTCATATTAGAATAATGAGAACCATCGAGTAATGAAGTGTTCTATTTTGTGAAGGATGATTATATAAACAGTACGAAGGTTAAAAACCGGGCGGGACCGGCTGGGCACAATGGCTCGTTCATGTAATCCCAGCACTTTGGGAGGCCGGGGCAGGTGGATCTCTTGAGCCCAGGAGTCTCAGATCAACCTGGGCAACATGTGAAACCCCATCTCCACAAAAATACAAAAACCAGGCAGACGTGGTGGCGGCGCCTGTGGTCCCAGCCACTCAGGAGGCTGCGGTGGAAGGATCGGAGCCCGGCAGGTGCAGGCTGCGGTGGACCATGATTATGCCACTGCGCTCCAGTCTGGGTGACAGAGTAAGACCCTGTCTCCATTAAATAAATAGATAAATAAATATATATATAAGTAAAAGAGGAGGGTGTCTTTTGAAGGCTATTAAAGTCGTCTAAGTGTCCTCTGATTATATGAGGCTGGAATGGTGCATGGAATGTTGTGTTGAATAACCTGATACAGTCTCTGAAACTATAGAAGCATTAGTAATTTTAGCCTGAGAGTGCTATAATCTGGGATAATTTGGTCCAATACTTCCAGAGAGGGTTGAAGTTTTGAGATAGCTGGAGTTATTTCAGTTGAAGACCTGAATATGAGGCAACTGCATACTCAATTACAATTCAATTTCTACTCTTTATATAAGGTAGAAATGGGTAACATGTGGGACACTGTGTTAAAAGTAATGCAGCCATAGTGTAGTGGTAAAAGCAGATGAAAAGTACTATAATAGTCGTATAGATGAGGTACTGGAAAGAAGCAGATTTGAAAAATTGGAGATAAATGTCAGTTTTCCGGAGCCATGGGATGAAAACCAAACCGGATTACAACAGATTCAATTCACTCAAGATGTCTAACTTGGTAATAGGTCAGAAAACTCAATTTGTCGTATTTTCTTAAAAGTACACAAAAATGTTCCTTTTGATAAAACACGTGTAGTGCACCTTCGGATTTGATTTTTCTTTATGTTCTGTAAACTGCTCACAGTAAAACAGAAAAAAAGTCTGACAAATATGATGGTCCTTAAATCTTGTAGGAGTATGATGCTTCTCCAAAGAATAGAGGTTTTCCTAGGAAGGCCCTAAGCAAGGAATCAAGTTTCCTTTTGCAAGAAATAAAATTCTCAAAAGTTCCCTGCACCTTGGAAAGGCTCTGGTTGAAATTAATAGCACAACGTTATTTATTTAAATTTTAACTTTTAAGTTCAGGGGTACAAGTGTAGGTTTGTTACAGAGGTAAGCTTATGCCATGGGATTGGTTGTACAGTTTATTTCATCACCCAGATATTAAGCCTAATATCCATTAGTTGTTTTTCCTGATCCTCATAGCAAATATTACCCCCATAAAGTTTTATGGTTACTTTTTTCTTATCTTCTGATTAATGCCATTAGATTCACCAATTGAAATTATTTTTCAGTAGTTTAATTCCCTCTAGAAGGTTTAAAAAATGTTTCCGAATTTCCTAAGTCTTCTTTCTTTGTTAGTCTTCTAAAAAGCTATATTCAATAGAATTCATGTGCTTAGGTACAGTTTCACTAAAAGCGTATCTTCAACATTTGATCTGTTTAAAAGTTCTTAAGGTGTTAAGGAACATTAGGTATCAGAGTTTATGGCATTTGATTAATCTGAATAAATCTTGGCATCAAATTGAATTCAGCAAAAGTAACAGTGATAAATCAGAGAGCAATATTTGAAATGTCTCCAGGAAACATTTTAAAACAATTTTTAAGTTCACTAATTTGAGTCATTACACTTGGCCCTAATATGGTAGATTTTAAGTGAAGCTCAGTCGAACCTGGCAGATATCATATACAAACTTTTAATAGTCCTAACAATTCCTGTACCTCATTTGGATAAAGATTATTTCCAGAGCATCAGTGCTTTGACCAGAAAGGCATTTATTATTCTGTAACACTTTTCTTGAGAAATTAGCATGATTCATCATTTGAGTACGCTCTCTCAGATAAGATTCTAATATTTGGGTGTGAATAAAACTTCAGGGCATTGAAAACAGCTGGAAGATAGACAATAGGGTGATCATCCTCTCTTGTCATTCTCTATCAAGGTCCTCTTTAATTATTGGCCTAAACAGCTATAACTTTATGGTGAAAACAAACCGCTCGGATATAGCGTTAAAGGTTGAAATAATGAATTATACATAAATCGATTTAGTTCAGTTATATTCTGTTGAATTGGGAGAACATCGAATTTTTAAATTTCTCTGCATTTCTTGAAGTTAGGAATAAAAGCTGGGGTGGGGTCTCCTGAAATAATGAGGTCTAGAATAATTTCTGTTAAATTTACTTTTTAGTAGGATAAGTCTACTAAAATCAATATGAATGGAACCTTCAATGTACCACTGAAGATAATTAATCTTTGAGAGGTTAAGTAACCATTACAAGGTAATTTACCTAATTAGCAACTAAACCAACCAAATTTTAGATTTCTTAACTTTAAGACTATTGCTCACATAGTCACGTAAAGTATATCTTCCACATAGTCACAGGCAATCACAAGCTAACACGAGCAGTTAGCACAAAATAGATGTTCCACATAGAATGCAGAACAAAAAAAGACACTTTAAAAATCCTTTTCCCTTTTCCAAATTCATATTTAAAAAGTTTCTTGTGGAATTTCCCAAATGCCAGCATGGCCACATATAATACAGATTGATACTCAGACCTCTAATGAGAAACAGTTAGAATTATGCTAAACAAGGAACATTCTATATTGATTTCACAAATTCTCCTCTTTCCACTTATAGTTTCTCATAAAATGTAACATGTTTGTCTCGTGTGGAGTCTGTATAGAAAAAGTGTGATAACTGAAGATATAGACACACAGGTGTATGTATGTCTGTGTGTTCCTGTGTATTATAGCCTTTCTTTAATGGTTTTCTCTTTATATTTATATATATATATATATATATATACATATATATATATATATATATATATACTTTAAGTTCTAGGACACATGTGCACAACGTGCAGGTTTGTTACATATGTATACATGTGCCATGTTGGTGTGCTGCACCCAGTAACTCATCATTTACATTAGGTATATCTCCAAATGCTGTCCCTCCCCCTCACCCCACCCCATGACAGGCCCCGGAGTGTGATGTTCCCCTTCCTGGGTCCATGTGTTCTCATTGTTCAATTCACACCTATGAGTGAGAACATGCAGCGTTTGGTTTTTTTTGTCCTTGTGATAGTTTGCTGAGAATTATGGTTTCCAGCTTCATCCATGTGTCTACAAAGGACATGAACTCATCCTTTTTTATGGCTGCATAGTATTCCATGGTGTATATGTGCCACATTTTCTTTTTTTTTTATTATACTTTAGGTTTTAGGGTACATATGCACAATGTGCAGGTTTGTTACATATGTATCCAGCCACATTTTCTTAATCCAGTCTATCATCGTTGGACGTTTGGGTTGGTTCCAAGTCTTTGCTATTGTGAATAGTGCCACAATAAACATACGTGTGCATGTGTCTTTATAGCAGCATGACTTATAATCCTTTGGGTATATATACATATATATATAAAAAAACTATATATATATATTTTGGGGACGGAGTTTCTCTCTGTCACCCGGCTGGAGTGCAGTGGCGCGATCTCGGCTCACTGCAAGCTCCGCCTCCCGGGTTCACACCATTCTCCTGCCTCAGCCTCCAGAGTAGCTGGGACTACAGGTGCCCGCCACCATGCCCGGCTAATTTTTTGCATTTTTAGTACAGACGGGGTTTCACCGTGTTAGCCAGGATGGTCTCGATCTCCTGACCTCATGATCCACCCTCCTCGGCCTCCCAAAGTGCTGGGATTACAGGCATGAACCACCGCGCCAGGTCTCTATTTAAGTTAGCTCTGTCCAGGGCAAACCAGCATTTCAAAGATACAAACTGTTTTTGCAAAAAACAGGTATACACCTATCCATAGTGCAGACATTATGTCTACTTATTTCTCTCTAAATAGATCTTTCATTTTAACAAGTACTTCACCTTCACAAAATTTAGTTGAGTCAGTGAACTCTTATCCAGATGCTATATCTTGGCCAGATTATCAAGAATTAAGCCTCACAGATAGGCTGTTTCCATTTCCTTTAACAAAGTTTATCAGTCCTGAGTTACTTCTTGATTTCTTGCCAGTGGCATATAATGATGACTCAGCCAAGTCAGTTCCCAGAGTTGGACTCTTTTTTTTCTTATACACAGGAAACTTCTTTTCCAAGAATACTTGTTCCAGTTGCTCACAATCTTCATAGTTGATGATTATAGAATGATCTGTGTACTTTCAATGTACCTTCAAAAATGAGATCTGCAGCTGGATAAGACGTGTGTGTGTGTGTGTGTGTGTGTGTCTTAGTAGACTTAAACCGTTCATTGAATAAGAAGCCTAGTTGATAGTGTAAGGTGAGAGTTAGAAGAACAGGGAATTATTTGGTTTAAGGAATTGTGAAGAAATGTGCTATGCCATTAAAATTTTTCTCTACTTTTGTGTTAAATCTTAATTTTGTGCAGAATTTACTAAGCTGCAGGAAACTGTCAAAATTGACTCTTGCTAAGTTCCATATTGGTTTGTAATTATCTTAAAACAAAAGTTGGTTGATACTAAAGTGCAGTTTTTCCTCTAGCTTTCATAAATTGAGACAGATCTTTTTCTCACCCTCCACATACCTATGGCTGGAAGCCGAGGTGGTTGTTCTTGGTTCCCGTTACAACTTCTAGACTGTTAATTTCTCCGCTCCTTGCAAATTAGACTGTTCCTTTGAAACTCAAACCCCTTGGAAATATCGGCCATGCCCCTTTGGTATTACCATCATCAACAGACCTCCCTCCTGGGCACTCTGGTCTTATTTTTTTTTTTTTTTTTGAGATGGAGTCTTGCTCTGTCACCCATGCTGGAGTGTAATGGTGTGATCTCGGCTCACTGCAACCTCCTCCTCCCGGTTTCAAGTGATTCTCCTGCCTCAGGTTCCTGAGTAACTGGGATTACAGGTGCATACCACCACACCCAGCTAATTTTTGTATTTTTGGTAGAGACGGGGTTTCGCCATGTTGGCCAGGCTGGTCTCGAACTCCTGACCTCAGGTGATATGCCTGCCTCAGCCCCCCAAAGTTCTGGGATTACAGGCATGATCCACTGCACCTGGCCTCTTGCCATTTATTTAAGGCTGTAGATCTTTTGCTCAATATCATCTTCAGGCAAGTTCAGCCATCATTTTAGTGGCTCAGCTTTCACGTGAAAGGACCAGTACAAACCTCGGTTCCCCGTTTTTTGACATCTTTATTTCCATTACTTTTTTTCTTTCCTCCACTTTATTGTCATCAAATCTGAAACATTTTCTATAAGGGTATATACCACCAGGATCTAGATGCAAATATTCTGCCTCCTGGACATCACTCCTTGCCAGCTCGTTGGCCCAGATGTCCTCATTCCTACAACCCTTCATTTTCACTGAGACTCTTCTTAGGACACAGCTGCTGCTGCTCCCTCACGATCCATCCGTACTCTCTTGCTTTCAGTTTCCACGTTTTCCTCCTCAAATGCCATAGTTCATTTTTAGCATTCCCTTGCAACTACCCTGAGCTTCATTTTCCCACAATTTATTTGTTTCTGTTTCTCTTCCCAAATTTTAAATATTGATGTTTCTAAGGGTTCTGTCCTAATTGCTCTTCTTTTCTCTCCACACACATACTCTCTCTAAGCTCTAAACACTACTAAACAGCTCATAATTTCCAGTCTTAGAGTTTGGCCCAGACCTTTATTCTGGGAGTTGATGATTTACATGACAATAGCACTCGAATAATTCAGAGGTAACATGTCCTGGTTTCCCACATGTCAGTAAGTGGCACTGCCAGCCATGCTAGACGCTTATAAGTCATTTTTGGCCCTTCCTCAATATTCTGACAATATCCAATTCAACATTCATTTAAAAAATATTTTGGTTCCAAATACATCTGTAATTTCCTCCACCTCTTTTGATTTCCAATGTCCCCAGCCTAGCCAGAGCCACATATTTTCTTACCTACGCTTATTTTCTTAGGTCATCCTTAGTCAACCTACTTTAATTCTTAATCTCCTACACCCTGTTAGCTACAGAGAAACCAAAGTGATCTCTTAACATGTCTTTCAGTTTCCAACTCTCCCACTTTTCTGGTGTACTTGGACTAACATTTATGTTCCTCATCATTACTAATGAAGACCTGTACTGTTTCACATATCCTTCTCTTTCAGCCACGTCTCACATTAGTCTTTCTCCCTTCTGTACTTCATCCAGATTCCTACTTTTCAGTTTTTCATTTCATCCAATTCACAGGTTTCTTCTACATGCCAAGATCTTGCTCATATATTAGGGTCCATGAACACTGGGGGTTTTTCCTAAAAGACGAATCTTTCTGTAGTGTATGAAAAGCTAACTCTTTTTATTCTCAGGTCTTACCTTAAATATTCTCACTTGAAAGAAGTGGTTAGAATCTGTATAATCCAAATTAATATTTCTTTTTTTCTTTTTCTTTTGAGACAGGGTCTTGCTGTGTCACCCAGGCTGGAGTGCAGTGGCACAATCTTGGCTCACTGAAACCTCTGCCTCCTGGGTTCAAGCAGTTTTCCTTTCTCAGCCTCCTGAGTAGCTGGGACTACAAGCGCACACCACTACACCCGGCTAACTTTTTTATTTTTAGTAGAGATGGGGTTTTGCCATGTTGATCAGACTGGTCTGAAACTCCTGGACTGAAGTGATCCATCCGCCTTGGCCTCCCAAAATGCTGGGATTACAGGCATAAGCCACCACGCCCGGCCCAAATTAATATATCTATATATAAAAATTATATGTATGAATCTTATATAATCTGAATTAAGATTGTATCTAATGTTCGCCCCAAAACCCTTGTTGTATATTCAGTCCCTTGCTTCACTTTGCATGTGAACACATTTTGTAATAATCTCTTCTCTTTGCTCAGTTGGGTTTCTGTGCCTGTCTTCGTCTTCAGAATTGAAACCCTGGGAGTACAGGACTGTGGCTTTCTTATTCACCACTGCAGCTCCGTAACTAAGAGAGCATCTGATACATATGTGTGAAGGGAATTGGTTAAATATAGACCACTAGGTCCAGTGGAGTCCACAGCCTATTCACTTCATGTAGTTTCCAAGAAACAAAGGCTTCTCAACATATATTAATGAATGAGATATGGGCCAGGATATCTGGTCTGGCTGGAGATGGCTTAACTTTGAGTTCACTTGAGAGGGTATCAGTGTGAGCAGGGATGCTTTCACTCACTTCAAGAATTGCATGGTGTTTAGGGGGAAGAATCACCCTGCTTCTCTGGAGAGACATGAGGGCTCTGTGGCTCCTGTGGGCTCTCAAACTGTTGGAAGATGACTGCTAAACCTGAGTTTTCAGGTCTCCTAGTTATATTCATTTAAACTTATAGATGATTTGTCACTATTTTAAGTTGTTTTTCACTGAAAATTCAGTCTGAATATAGAGCCTTATTTCATTCAGAACAGAAAGAATGGGTTACGGTGAAATCTGTTTATCTATAATTTTTAAGTAAGTACAATTTTATAAACCAGTTATTCCTAACTTGAGAGGCCTGGAGGATTTATTACAATGTGTATTTCAGGGCCACATCTGCAGAAGTTTTGATACAACATTTCCTTACTAATCCCCCTGACAGCACATTTTAGCAGGCATCCTGTGTTATTGAGAAGCAGAACGTTTATGCACCACACTTTGGGAGAGAGAAGTGCATGTTATGTTACCATTTAAAGATGCCTGGTTCTTGTGGGGCAAATTGGCAAATGATTTATCTGAACTAATGGCAGAGTGGAATTTTAATATTTTAGGGTTTTCAGGAATCTTAGAGCTGTTTTCATTTGTCTCATACATAGAGCCTGAACCTTGAAGACATTAATGAATTTGTCACAGAAATTAAATTGGGCCAAAATTTACATTTCCAACCCATGTCTGTGCTCTTCATTCTAAAGCACAATGGCCTAGAGTCATATTTTAACCTCTAACTTTTATCTTATTAAAAAATAAAATAAATAATTGTAAATACATGCATGTATTATACCTATATATACAATTTATATACATTACAATATTAATTTGAACTACACATGACATCACTAGTAAAGGCCAGTTACAGTTTAGACTGAGATAAGCCCTGTGAGAATTTACTAAGATCAAAAAGACTCCTTTTAATAGTGACTCAGTGGCACCTACTCTAAGGACAAAGGCTCCAGTATGTATCCTAATCTAAGTTATTACTGAATGTGAGTCCTGTGATAGCTTCTAATGGAAATTTCCCATTGGAAAAAATCAATGTTAATAACTGGAACTCGAGAGCTGTAATGGGTTCTGCTGTGTTTTTCGGGCTTAGACTGTGTGCTATAATATGCTAAGAAGAGGAGTTGATGACCTGTGAGCTCTGGTCACTTCCTGATCTCATTTGATTCTTTGGTCTTTAGTTTTAAAAGGGTGATCAGAGAGGTTGCTTTATAATGGAGAAGTTGAACAAAAGGACCATCAACCTGCAGGCTCACTGGCACAGCGCAAGTTTCACCGGATAAGCATTTCAGTAAAGAGGACTATTGCCAACAGCAATACTTGCAAGGAAGCTTTGTTCCAGAGAGGATTTTTGTTTTTAAAGAAGCTGCTAGAAAAACTGACACTAGAAGCTAACTAGAGTCACTCTTTCTAGATATCAATGAAATTGTAAGTCTGAAGACATTACTTACCTAGATACAGAAATGGACTTTATTTAAGAACCAACTTTATACATATCTAATATACCTAGGCTTGTTGATCAAGTTGGCTGGCTGGGGAAGAATAAGACCATCTAGAAGATCCACATGATGAGAGAAAGCATTCGGGGAGGGCAGACAGATACTTGATGCTGGCCACAGATAGAACCCAGAGACGCTCTGTGATTGAGGTGGTTCTAATACCTAGAAGCTTCGATTTGCTCTTATAACGTGTTCTAAAGCCATTTAATTCAAGACTACCCTTCCTGGTTGGTACCTGTAGATGTAATGCATCTCCTAAGGTATTACTCTAGGCTCCATCGGACAGAACAACTACATGGAGGTAGGTGGTGGAGCCTCCGGACTCCACGACACATTTCACAGTGCTGTTTACTCCAAAACACTGGCCTAATTGAACTAATGTAGCTATTGGGTAAGACGAGAAGTAATACACGAACATTCTTAAAGTCTGTTCTCTTTTGCCTTGTGACCTTAAACATTTGAAAGACCAAGATGAACACTATTGAATAGAATTGTGTTTCCATCGTCATAACTAACCTGAAAGCCTAAGTTTTACCTCTTTCACTGCACATCCGATCTATTTTATGGGCAGAAGAGCACAATGGGCTCAGCTATCCAGGCTTTAGGAGTTATTTTAATCTTTAAAGAACAATAGACACAAGTAAAAGTACATACATAAAGTAGGTATTTTATATTTAATTTTTATTTTCATATGCATGAAAAGGGTGTTCCAAAAAAAGATTAGAGAAGTCCATGGCATGTCTTTCTGGTTAATGTTACTTTATTTTTTGGTTCATCTACCATACTACTTACAAGTTACTTGATTTTGTTCATGGAAAATTATTTTAAATGAATTGATTTTACTTTTCATCAGCACAGTTGTTGACTAATACCAAAGTTAGTTAGAAGGTTATGATTTTTGTATTTATAGAATGGCAGGGGCAGCATTTAGATAATACATCATAGTAACTTGGCATTTATGAAATATTAGTTTTCCATAAACATGAACTCAGAGAGGAAGGTTACATTTTTTTAAATTATAATAACATTTTGAAAACCATCTGTCCTTTAAAATGTTACTGAAATATATATTGGAACTGGTGTTTTAGATGCCAGTCCTTCCTGAAGAGTGTTTTGAGATTTTTTTCAAATACTGCCTCAGTTCTATATAAAATAGAAAAAATTCTGCCTTGTAAAATGACTACTGGATGTAGGTAAGAAGAAGTTAAGGAAATATTACATAAAAATAGATTTGCAAAGGTAATTTGCTGGAGGATTATTTACACTTTGATGAGTGGATCTGGATATTTTGATACTAAGTGAAAGTGGTTCCACTGGAATTAGAAGGGAACAGAGATCTGCAAGCAGGAGTGAAAAGAATGTGTGTAAGCCGGGCACGGTGGCTCATGCCTGACCTCAGGTGAGCCGCCCACTTCAGCCTCCCAAAGTGCTGGGATGACACGCTTGTTAAGTGGTACTCTAATTAATCAGTAACTTAAACCTCAAAAGAGATTCATTATGTACACAAAATTAATCTTGTGTAATCAAGTGTATAAGTAAAATTAATTGAAGAAATCAAAAAACGCACGGTGGCTGACACCTGTAATCTCAGTGCTTTCGGAAGTCCAGGTGGGAGGATCCCTTGACTTAAGGAGGCTGAGACCAGTCAAGCAACACGGTGGGACCCATCTCTGTAAAAAAATTAGCCGGGGATGGTGGTGCGTGCCTGTAGTCCGAGCTACTTGAGAGGCCGAGGCAAAAGTATCGCTTGAGCCTAGGACTTGGAGTCTGAAGTGAGCTATGATCACACCACTGACTCCAGCCAGAGCAACAGAGGGAGACAATGAGAACACGTGGACACAGGAAGGGGAACATCACACTCTGGGGACTGTGGTGGGGTGGGGGGAGGGGGCAGGGACAGCATTAGGAGATACACCTAATGCTATATGACGAGTTAATGGGTGCAGCACATCAACACGGCACATGGATACATATGTAACAAACCTGCACATTGTGCACATGTACCCCAAAACTCAAAGTATAATAATAAATAAATAATAAACCACAAAACACTTGTAATTCCACATCCAGATATATAAACCACAGGAATACTTAGATAAACACACGCTATACACACATATAGTATATATATGATAAAATATATTTGTATGTTCAACTTGGGAAAGGTTGATGATTTTAGAAACAAACTAATAATTCTTTTGCCTTGTGCTCTAATGATTTTCAATATGAAGATGTATTTGGGATCAAATACATGAGGCTCCACATACAAGACATCTTTCTTTCCCCTCTTCTCAGCACCATTTTTTGGCTGATTATTGGACTACAACTGGGAGATCTAGAACTAAATTCCTGCTTAGTGTTTACTTGTTCAGAGCATAGGCTTTGAAATCGTCCTGTTTTGCCTCAGTCTCCACAGTGGTACCTACTAACCTCATGACTAGGGGATCGTGTAGCATTTCTCTAAGCCTTGTTTTCTTAGCTGTGAAGTGGTAAATTTTGGAAGTGCTTTGTTCATAGGATTTCTGTGAAAACTGAATTGGGTAAAGAATGTAAGGCATTTAGCACAGTAAAATAACCTGGATTACAGTAACTTTTCCAGGAGTGTTTATTAGTACTTAAACTGTCATTGTCATCAAAATTCTGTTTTTACATATGAACTTAGAAATGTCATTGTAACCTTCTCAACTCATTTGGTCATTTAAAATGGAGAGGTTGAGTTAGGTGTTTCTTCAATTTCTCTTTAGCTCTGATACTATGAGTCTGACGTTAAGTAATGCAAAGTTGGTAATTAAATCTTCCCCTTTCGTGATGTAGGAGAAAGGCATAAAAAATTTCTGGGTGACTGGATTCCCTTGCAAGTTTATTAGAATTGTAATTACGTAGCATTTTGAATAAAGCATTCATTCTGGAAATCATTAAGTTTATTTTTCTTAACTCCGTTATTTTGTCAACTGTGGAAAAATTGGGATTTAGGAGTAACCTCTGATTTAAAATTCCACCTACTAACCATTTAAATTGTAGTCTTGTAATTTCCTAACTTTAGTCTTGAAGGTGTTTCTCATTCTTATGCGTTATTATACTGTATTATATATTTATGCAACATAAAATTTATAGTTTTAACTATTGCACATGTTTACATATGAAAGGTGTAATTTTGAACTTATCATTATTAAATTTGCTAGTTTTGCTTCACTATTCATTTTGGACACTTATCCATATTAGTACATGCAACTCAAGTTTATTCTTTTGAGCTACTGTATATCATTCAAATGTATGAATAAATAACCTTGCTTTGGTGGACATTTAAGTATTTTCATGTATCAGTATGAAAAGCAGTTTCAAAATGAACATTCAAATATACATTGTCATATATGTGTATAATATTTGTATATATGAAGGTTCCTGTGGGTCATATATCTGAAATCAAAATTACAAGTGTTTTGTACCTTCTATAATTAATTTTACTCTCAATTTTAAGTAAACAAGATTAGTTTTTGCACATGATGCATCTCTTTATTCAGTTAAAATTACTGACATAATTAGAATACCACTTAAAACTTGAGAATATTTTCAAGGGTATTTATGCAAAACTTACATAAATGTGTTGAAAAGTCCTTTTGTATATATGTAGAGATTACATGGTATGTTAAATTCATCAATTTGCCTAAATATCAAGTTATACTTAAGTAGTGTCCATACACCATGCTTTTGCTTGACTGAACTCCAATATGTATATCGGGAGTACTTTTTAACATTCATAGGTTAAGTGGCCTGTTTTGGAAAATGATATTAAAAATGGAATTCAGATGAATGCTTAAAGATTAAAAATGAATGAGCTTTCGTATTAATCATCAATATGACAACCCTAAAGGGAAGCATGATTTTCAAATGTACCTCCTTGTAGGCAGGATAATTCAGAAATGCACAGTGCATATTAGATATGGGATTTGAGTCTTAGTGTATTTCTCTAAGAATGTAATTTATTGTACTTTCACATCCACCCCACTGAATATGCAGAGTTTAAGATGCAATGGCCAGAAGACACGAGCGTGTCACTAGAAGGATGTGGACGTGGGCTCCGGGGCTGTTGATGATGACGGTGGTGTTTTGGGGTCATCTGGGGAATGGACAAAGCCAAGGTAAGTGCAAGGATTTTCTAATTCTTTGCGAGTTGGATGCGAATTTCACTTTGTGATGAAATTATGTTTAGTGTTTGGTTTGATGTTTAAGCAATTTGTTACAATCTTCCGTCAGGTTTTTGTTACAGGGTATTGTAATATCTCTGCAGTTAAATTGAAATAGAATTAAGTGTGAGTAAATGCATCAAAATTGAAGCCATGTTTCTGAAATTGGCTTTTCTCTGTTGTAATTGATGATATGTATATATATGTGAGGTATTATGAGGCCATATATATGCGTGTGTCTCTGTTGCATTTGGTGACATGTATATATATGTGAGGTATTACGAGGCCATATAAATTCGAGTGTGTGTGTTTTGGGTGGGTGGGTGTGCCTGTGAGTTTGTGTATGTGGTATTTTACAGGAACACGTAGCATATAAAGTTGTTGTGATTTTGAAGAAAAGTTTTTGGACGTTTGTCTGTTTAGGGTTTTTATGTTTTTGGATGTTTGTCTCTTTAGGGTTTTTATGTTTAACATTTTAAAATTTCAAGAACCTATTCTTAAAGGATGTGATGTTCTTTAGAAATTAAATGAAAAATGTGACGTTTCTCGTTCTTCTGCCAAGGGTATTTAGGGGAAATTAATGAGAGAGTGGAGCTGCAAGGTTGTGGCATCCTGAAATGTCAGTTGGAGAGTAGAAAAGGGCCATAGATTTTGGAATAAGGCTTTCAATACTGATTTCATCAATAGCTGTATGGAGTGGTTTGTGCCAAATCTAGTATCTGTGAATGTATTTTGTGATAAGTATTGTATTATTTTTGGAGGTGTGTTGCCTGCTCATATACAAATTGCAGTTCTGTACTTTATGTGATAAAACATCCTGACACCCCTGAAATTTTCTTTTCCTTTCGGGGCAAGTATATTCAGCATTGATTTTCTGCATTTTCAAGGCTTGAAATGAAATCTGTGAGCAGGAAGTTTACAGAGTTATTTCAAGGGATAGATATATTTCTCCAGATAAAATTGAAAGTGTGCAGTGTTATTATATAATTGTGATGAAGTTGAGCTTTGCTAGTTTGGAGTATCTAATAAAGTTTAACACTTTTTAAAAGATCCTTCAAAAAGATCAGTTTTCTTGCCATATGTAATATTGTTCAATGAAGATTTGAAATGAAATAGATATTTTTTCAAAACCACAAATGCATCTGTGCCTTTGTATATGAACAGTTGTATATACATGTAAGCAGATAATACATTTTGTTAATTAAGATCAGCTTTGATTTTAATTTTTCTTTCCTGTCATTCAGAATTTGTATTTGCATCTAATAGAATTCTCATTTTTCTTTTGTGATAAAACTAATGTAAAATATATTCAATACACATAGTAGTTTTTTTCACCAAAGGTCTAAAACAAGAATATGTAGACAGTAGCTACGTTGGATTTCTTTGGCTATAAGAGTTGTCTATTTCTCTGGTGATGTGTAGAATTACTAAAATGCAGCATGACAACTGTTTCTCTGTAATAGTGATCCAACATGACATGTAGTATTACACAGGGTTGCTAATACCTTCCTCTGACCATCATTTCCAGTAATTGTGGCTTGTTTTAGATGAGGAATAGGTTATTAGATATTTAAAATATTTGAGAAAAATAGGTATCTTCTCTCTTATTTACCCAAACCCTTTTATTTACTCAATATTGATGGCTCAAGTATTCTATCTTTCACTAGGGACCATCATTTATTAAAAAATGGCCTGAAATCAATTCCAAGTCTAGCTGTAGTGAAGCTTCTAGTGGGAAATGCAAGTTAAGTAATTTGTTTTCTTTCTAAAAGGATAAATTAAAATAGACAATGATTCAAAGAACAAAACAACTTAATAGAAAACATAATGGAATGCTTTGATACTATGATTCAGGGAATTTTGCTTCCTTAGTGGTAGCTAGATTGAGTGAAGGAGATTGCTTAGGTATAATGAGCAAATCTTATAATTGCAAGTATAACCCAAGCTGCATATCATCATTTAGCTCAATAAGCCTCATTAAATATTAAATATTACCTTTTAACTTTTATGCAATTAAGCAGAATTTAAAAATAAAAGTTTTAAAAATTAAAGTTTTTATTACTAAGTATCTTTTAAAATACAAATCTCACAGCTCCTTATTGTCAAGAAAAGAACACATGAAAATTTATAAATAAGATTTTCTCTCTATTAAATTTACAGTCTTGCATTAAATATTGGTTATTGGGACCCACCATGTCCATGATTATGATTAAGTATCAATGAAAGATGACTCTTGCAGCAAATATGCATGCAAATGTTTTAAGATTATTTTAACATTATTTCACATAATTTCTTAAGCATAATAGGATAAGTAAATTATACTTTCTACACAAGCTCTTCATATTTATGAATAGACCATGTTCTAAATTTTTCAATCATTGGGGAATCCCAATGTCATATTTATGAATGGACCATGTTCTAAATGTTTCAGTCATTGGGGAATCCCAATGTCATATTTATGAATGGACCATGTTCTAAAAGTTTCAGTCATTGGGGAATCCCAGTGTCGTATTTATGAATGGACCATGTTCTAAATGTTTCAGTCATTGGGGAATCCCAGTGTCGTATTTATGAGTGGACCATGTTCTAAATGTTTCAGTCATTGGGGAATCCCAGTGTCGTATTTATGAATGGACCATGTTCAAAATGTTTCAGTCATTGGGGAATCCCAGTGTCGTATTTATGAATGGACCATGTTCTAAATGTTTCAGTCATTGAGGAATCTTCCTAGAGAAACCGTGTGAGAAATTGTAGCTAAGCTCAAAAACGGAAGACAAAAATCGATTTAACGAGGAATGTAGATTAATGTCATAGTATTATCGCGACTGTGTGCAACCACTACTTATAAACAATGATATAAGAAATGCAATCTGAAATCTGAATTCTAAATAGGAATGTAGTGCCATTATCCCTCTGGGACCCTTAGGGTCAAAATAAGATAAAAGTGATGAATGGTGGGTTGGAAGTCAGTCAGTGATCCTTGTCAAATTTTTGTATCTGTCAAGAAAAGCATCTGCTTGAGGACATCCATTTTCCTACTTCTGAGTTACAGAATAATAGGTACTTATCCTGAATGTGACATTCCCTGACGTGGACTCTGTCTTTGCTGCTTAGGTGGTGTGTGCATGAGAAAGTGCTTAACATCTGAAAACGGAGACAATCCTTAGAGAAAGATATATATGAATTTTAAAAGGAAATATACCTACGATGGAAATAAAACAAATAGCATAAATATCTAGCTGTATTTGGTCTTTTTGGTAACTATTACAATATATACATTTTCAAACAACTAAGTTCAGCACTGACTTTGGGAGAATCTAGATAAAACTGAACTGACATATAATAAGCATTGGTGTAATTAATAGCACAGCGGGCAGAACCATGGGGGTATTTCCTGAGGAAGAGGGACTATAGAGAGGCAAAAGAAAACCCAGCTCATTCTGGGGAGTGCCAGGAGCAGTTATTATATTCAGAACTGAGAACTTATTTCTAACTCACCAACCCATAGTTCTGGCTGAAGTGCAGTGGTGCAGTCATAGCTCATTCTCAGCCCCAAACTCCTGGGTTCATATGGTCCTCTCATCTCAGCCTCCTGGTAGCTATGACCACAGGTGTGCACTACTTTGTCCAGCCAGTTTATTTTATATTTTATTTTCATTTCATTTGTAAAGACTGGGTCTTGCTATGTTGCCCAGGCAGGTCACAAACTCCTATCCTCAAGCAGTCCTCTAACCTAGGCCTCCCAAAGTACTGACATTACAGGCATGAGCCATTGCATCTGGCTCAAAAATATTTCTGTCCTAATGGCTTTAACAAAGAAGTGCCGTTTTGGGGATATATACAATGGTGTGCTGCTTGGGAGTGACAAAAAAATAATTATAAGAAGAATGGAACGAATATGTCAGTATGTTTTCAAAAGCAAGTTAGCCCAAGTTTTTAAACAAGCATAATTTTAGGGTTTTTGTAACTAACTTAGGGTTTAAATGTAGCAAAAATTTTAAACATTATCATGAATACACAGAAAATTTTAATCAATTTGGTTTCCATGATGAATTTACATGCTTAAATTCCTAATTTCAATTTGCTGCTAGATATGAGAAAGTTTGAGATTTTGAAGAAGCAAGTGGTTCTTACAAATGTAGCAAACTTAAATTTTGAGGACAATTTAATTTAACTTCCATTTTTATGACCAGATTTTGGGTCAGCTGTTAAGCATTCAAAAAATAAAATCTGATAATATCTGGCAATTCCAATTTTCAGTTTTATTGATCTTCACCATGAAATAATATATAAGCTAAGGGGCAAAATTTTGGAAAAGCAGATCACTTTGTTGTCCTATTTAGCAAGTTCTCAAATTATGCCATCTTGGAATCATTACAAGTAATTATACGAAGACAGTATCTTGTGTTTTGTATTTCATTGTTACACATCCAATTGTTCTCTAGAGATATCAGAGAAAACCCACTCAAGAAGGGAAGGTTAGATAAACAGCCCTCTCTCTCTCTCTCTCTGTCTTTGCCTCCATTTGGTTCCTTATGTTCATTTCTCAGTGCATTTCAGTTACTTTTATTGTTCCCTTCATTTTCTCTTTCATTCCAGAAGTTTAAGTGATTGCATAATTCTTTTGACAGCTGAAAGTAGTATCCGACTTTGAATGAAAGGTTTACAGCTACAGCTTTTCAATTAGAAAATCTCAGATCATGTGATCTATGAGTTTTAATATCTTAGGATCTCGACCAGTAAGGAATAATCACTTTGAAAAACCTTGATGCTACCTAGAGTTTGTGTTTTGTGAGGTTGCTTGGTAAATTATTTTCCTTTGATAATTGAATATTGCTTCAAGAGAGGTGAGCTCAGACGTTTGGCAATGAATATTGAATGTGTATTCCAAGAGACATGACCTTAAAATATCATCAAGCTAAGTAGTAGTGAAATTGAACTCTGCTGTATAATAGAAGTCAGTGTTTCTTACATCTTTGTGATATATAAATATTTTTACATTGTGGTAGATAATAATTTGTATGGGAACATTTAATTGAATTTAATTTATCCTATGGCAGAATTATGTTGCATAGGTCATTTTAGTTTTTGATTTAAGCATCTTAAAATTACAAATGCAAATATTCAACACGTAAAACCCACATGAATACACACTCCCAAACATTTGAAATCCTAACAGTCATTTCCAACAGCTTTTTCCTACAAAAGAAGTCAGCTCTTCTTAGAGAAGACATGCATTCCCATAGCTTGAGAGGTGCACACTATAAGGTAAACAGAGAAAGGATTACAGCAGTTTAAGTATACCAGCGGATTTACTTTATAGACAATAGACTTTTGAATTACTTGTCTTCAAAATTTGGTTTCTTGAGAAAATTATCTGTGTAGATTAATCATGCATTTCAGATACTTTCCAGACATCTGAATGTTGTTTTCTTAAAAGTAGCCAGCACGCCTTTTTATGCAGTCTGCATGGGAGATAGTAAGAGATGTGTATGCTGTATATCTACTAGTAGAGATTTGTTTATGAGTGCTTCCTTAAAAAATTATTTTTTCTGAAGAAAGGGATTTCTTTTTTATAATTTAGATTAGATGATTTTAAATGTTTTTAGGTTTTAACCTCTCTGATCATCAGGGTCATTGCCATGGAAAAAATGCAAGTTATAGCATATTTCATTTTTATAAGGAAAGAAGTTGATAATTTAGACTTTTTTCTTTTACTAAATTGAATTACATCACTCAATATTTGGATGGCATTAATTCACAATAGCAACAAAAAAATCTTACTATTCAACAAAATAAAGTATGATTTCCTTCACATTTAACTTAATTTGTTCTTTAAAACATCTCCTAACGAAGGTTTTCTCATCCTCTGAAGCTATATTTATTTAGGAAAAAATATTTTAAACACCATCCCAAGTGATATAACTATTTTTATTGAGCTTTGATGTTCTATTTGAACATATTTGAAGACTGTACAAGCACTCAATTTAGAATTAAGATTTTATTTGGAGATTTTGGTTGTATTTGAAATCTGTTGTGGAATTAAACATGAAGAATACGTCAATTTACTAGATGTCATTGTCTATGACACATTTTAGTCTTATCTTTCTGCCTATATGTAAAGAGGAATAGAAATAATTGGTATAAACAGGAAAAAAGAAGTAAAGTGGTAGGATCAGATGTGAGAAATATATAAGCTAAGATACTCTTTTTTTGTTTGTTTGTTTTTTGTTTTTGTGAGACAGAGTCTTGCTCTGTTGCCCAGGCTGGAGTGCAGTGACACAATCTTGGCTCACTGCGGCCTCCACCTCCCAGGCTCAATGGTTCTCCTGCCTCAGCCTCCTGCGTAGCTGGGATTACAGGTACGCATCACCACACCCGGCTAATTTTTGGATTTTTAGTAGAGACTAGGTTTGACCATGTTGGCTAGGCTAGTCTCAAACTCCTGACTTCAGTTGATCCGCCCACTTCAGCCTCCCAAAATTCTGGGATTTCAAGTGTGAGCCACCAGGGCCAGCCTAAGCTAAGATATTCTAGAAGCTATTAATAGTAAAATATAATGTAAATTGTTTAAAATTAATCTGTATATGAAATTTTTTCTAGGACTTTCCTGCCAGAAAAGTAGGAATAGAATGGCAAAAGGAACGAGGTTCCTTCTACAAGTAGGCACACATCCTATTTCACTTTATCCTGTGATCAGTCTCATAACCATCTCCTGGTGTGAAGTGCTAAATCTGTGCTTTAAGAATAACTTAAGTCCTTTATGTACAAACTAAAGTATGAGAGCCTGAACCTTGGAAACCAAGAGATTCCAAAAAGCCTTATGTGTGAGACTGGGTGCCACAGATCTTGGCAGAAATTACTGCTTATTCTTAATTCTTATTGTTCCTTTCTAGCACTTCAATTTATAATGCCAATATCTACCTCAGCCTAAAGACAAGCTCTAGAATCACTTGTGTTACTTATTACATTTCTTTTAAAAAACTCATGAATTACACATGAATTTCAAAGTTGCCAACTGAGATTCCAAGGACTTAAAAAAGAAAAAACGTGGCACCTTTCCATTATAAAGGCTGTACGCAGTCTTCATAGTGTTTGTCTTTAAGGGACAACATGCCTCATCCATCAGCAACTTTTCTTCCTTAAATCATCATATCTTGCCTAAAAAGGTTTTCTGAAAACTAAGATTTGCAGATTGTTATATCACATCTTAATCTACGTATCAACTTTAGCATTATCAAAGCATGAACTGTTCTGGGTTTTCATAGTTAATTATGTTTGTGGTAATAACTGGGATGCAATTGTTTTTCTTCTGATGATTTTGTACTTGCTTTTCTTATGGTAACTTCTGATGCTTGTTTGTAAGATCTTCCTCTCTTTTCTCCATCTGGTTATCTTCTTACCTTCTGTCCTTTAACTCAGATGTCACCCACACTGTGTGTCTTTCTGGATTGCTTCTTATTTAACTGTTGCTTCTCATAGTTTACATACCTCCTCCTGTACCACACTATCAACATTTCTCAAGCTGCACTATATGCTGGGTTGTGTCTTTATTTATTTATAAGTTCCTTGATAATTCGGACTATATATTAGTATATTCAAAAAATACTTATGAAGTGTTTACTTTGGGTCAGGAATTATTGAGTGAAGGAAATTGACCAAAACTCTGCCATCATGAAGCTCGCATTCTAACTTAGGGAGACAGATAACAGACAATGAGCCACATAAATATGCAAAGTATCGTAAGTTAGATGGTGAAAAGTAATCCTGGATGGGGATCAGATAATTTTGATAGGATAATTTTTAACTGGGTAGTCAAGAAAGGCCGCACAGAGAAGATGGCAATTGGAAGAACAAGGTGGTGAGAACTGCTGAGTCTGGAGCAAACACACAATTTGGAGTAGTAGAAGATTCCAGAAGTAACAGAATAGAGGCGAAGAAGTGGGAATTGTGTGGAGTCTTTTACTTGCTGTTGTAATGACCTTGGGTATGCTTTGAAGTGAGGTGGAAAGTTGGCAGGGACCTTAGTTTTCTTTTTAATAATTCACTATGAATTTTGAACGGTCACTATTATAGACTCAATAATTTTGCTTTATTACTCTTGCAATTGACTACAAAAGAGCGTATTGAAGAAATGTTAAATTCTAATTTAAACTGATTGAAATAGGTTTTTATCTTTTTATATTTCTCATCACTGAATATCTCATTTTTAATTAGTTTGAAAGCATTCTAAGATAGTGAGCCAATGCAATTTAGCATAATGCATAACTTATTATTCATCAGATTTAGGTATTTAACCGAGGATGCTAATTAGGAAAGTAACTTGTTCTGTTGGATGATTTTGATAAAGCTACTTTCAAATGATTATCACATCCATTGATGTCATATTAAGTTGTGTTTCTGGAAACCAAATTTAGGCAGTGGTAATGAGTTAATATCTCTAAGTGGATACCTTCTATCTCTACAGTCAAGGATACTTGAAAGTGGAAAAACATACTGGCTTCAAGTCTTGGGAACTAGGACTTACCGGAAATGTGTGTGTTTGTTTTGTTTCCTGGTGGAATTGTCTTCTCGGAAAGATGGTGTTTCCTTTTCAATAGGAAAAAATTGATCCTATGCTGCTTTACTTTAATGCTTTGCTTTTGTCAAAATAGTGTTTTCTTAGGAAAATTAACCTATCATAATATAATGAAAAGAGAAATGCTGAAGACACAAAATGATGTCCATGTTAATATTGAGTAGGAAGCATCAAGGGACATGAGAAGAGGGAAGCGAAGAGAGAGAGAAGAGAAATTTATAGTGTAACAACAATTAGTAAAAAGGATTAGCATATACATGTAGTCAATAAGTCAATAAATGGCTGTTTATAGAAAGCCTACCAGGCACTAGGGGATATAGCAGTGAAGAAGGCAAAGACACAATTGGCTATACTGTAGTGAGGAGGGAAAGAGGAGGAAGACATACAAATACCTAAACAAAGCAATGGTGTGAAGGGCTATAAATTACACTACTACAAAGAAGATTACATGTGATAACATGGCTGAGTAAAACTGTCAAGGAGGAAGGCACTGATCTGGCTGTAGGTATTTCAGAGCATTTTTCTCTCTGAGGAGGTAATATTTCATTTGAGAGTTGAGTGAAGACAAAGAGGAAGGTACTTTGAAGATCTGGGGTGCTCTGAGCAGAAAGAAGGGCAGATATAAAGATTCTGTAATTTAAAAAGAGAGCTTGATAGTTTCTTACAAAGAAAAGAAGGCCGGTTTGGCTGGAATGTCCATGAAGGAAGAGCATGGAGAGAGATTACATGAGTGTTCTCAGGGACCAAATCTAGATCTTATATCAAAGTGTGAATATAAATTAACTACATTGAGAATTGTATGATGGATGTGTGATACGATGAGGTTAGCCCTTAGGAGGGTGTACTATTGTGGAAGGGTACACTAGTGAAGGAAGGGGGTTCATTTAGCTGACTATTGCACCTGTCCAGTTGAAGGATGATGGTAGTTGGGATTATGAGTGTAGCAATAAAGTTGGAGAAAATCAGTTGAGATTGGAAGTTGATTTGAAGATGATTGAATTTACTGAGCAAGAATTATATCAAGGTATTTGGATTTAGGGACATGGGGGATTATGGTCACTTTTAGTGATATGGCAAAGTCTTGATTACATGAGGCAGTTTGCAAGCGACAGAGGTGTGGGTAGGTGCGTATGTGTGATTGATTTTACATTTTTTAATCTTAAATTAAGACGCTAGTTAGAATCCAAGTGGAGACATCAAGTAGGCACTGACAAGTTGACTTGGCTAGAGATGTGAGTTAGATCATCGTAGCCTATAGAGCATGCCTAAAGTCATGAATCTAGGTGAGGGGTTGGAAAACTATTATAGCCCATGAGCCAGATCTGGTCTGCCACCTATTTTTGTATGGCTCATGAGTTATAAGTACGTGTGGCATTTATAAGTCTAAAATGTAAAATACAGGGAAATTTTTCAGCAGGGAAAGTTCCATAAATTTGCCTCTTGGCAACACAAAGCCTGCAATATTTACTATCTGGCTCTTTGTCAAAAATGTTACTGACTCCTGATCTGGATGAAACCCTGTGAGGAGAGAGTGTTGATAGAAGAGAGAGAAGCATCACAGTGGAAATTAAAATTATGTCAACTGAAGTGTGTAGGGTAGAGAATTTAAGCCTGAGTATAACAGTAAGAGATTAACAGTAAATTCATTATCAGCGTGATCAATGAAACCTTTGGGGGCAAAGAGGAACTATCTTCGTCACACCTTTCACTCACTCATAGAAAGATCTTAGGCAGGAAATATAACTTGTTTGAAGATCTGAGATAAGGCTAATGTAGTTTGGACAAAGAAAGCCAATGGGAGGATGACATTACATCTGGCCAAAGATTTAGGGAAGAGCCAAATACTTCAGGCTTTTTAAAGTGATCTTTAGATAAAGAGGAGGTCATCAAGCCATTCCGAAGTTGGAGGATCAAATCACATCTGATGGGAAAAAATCTGGCTGTATGTGCATCTAGGATGTAAGGAAGCCAACATGGATGTGAAGTTAAAATTGTCCATTGCAAATAATAAAATGAAGGCCCCAGGTAGCCTTGGCAAGGGCAGATTTGGTATAAAATCCTTATTGGAATGGGCTTAAGCAGTAACGGGAATACGGATCTAGCTGTTGTGTTTAGTGGAATTTTATCAGTCTTTTTGTTGTGTATGATATATAGATGGTCAAAATAAGGAACTTCTACATTTTCGGTTTTTGTTTTATTTTAATTGAGATTTGAATTAAAAATAAGAAACTTTTATTTTGAAACTTGGAGACTGTGTTTAAAAAGTATAGAGTAGGGCTAGAAAAAAACCTAAAACTCTCCTGATGAGGAGAGTGCTAATCGTGACTCTAATAATAATAAAATACTTTTCTGATAATTTTTTGTGTGTTTCGTTATTTATATATGTATGGGAAGTTGTACCCTAGCCACATGCCAATTCACCTGGTGAACTTGCTCTTCAACGTGGCACAAATATTTCCTTCTATCTTTAGCCTTCCGGGGTTTCTCACATGGACTATCGGCTCTTCCTACTTGAACCTGCTGGTAGTACCCTGTAGGAGACATGCTACTCCATGACAACAGGCACCACGCTGTAGGGGAATTACCATACCTGTCAATCACTATCTCTAGAATGTGGCCTTTCATGAGCCCTGAGATTTCATACTGTTTCTCTGAGCTGTAACAATATTTATATTGAAAAAATAAACATGTTCTTCTATCTTTAATATTTTATATCTTATAATTTGAATATCCCATTTTCATTATACTACTTAGCTGCTAAGTTATGTTATAAAAACAAGTTTTAATTATCTGCAAACACCTTCAAATCTAATCCTTACCGGTGAAGACTGATGTCTGGTTAACATCTGTTAGGACATTTATTTCCATAAAGTATTTATAGCGCCTTTTTGTTATTGATTGGTATGATAAATGTGTAACTCTTACACAAAGATAAAATTTTTAGATTTTTGTATTTAAAATACTGGTTATCAAAAGAAAAACCCAGATGTTATTTGTTTATGTTTCTGCTTGAGGTACTGAATCTATTTCAAGTCATATTTCTCAGTATTGATATACTTAATTTTGCTGAAATAATAACACACTAACTTTAGCTACTTTTTTTCTCAGTGTGTCTCCTTGTCGCTCACCATTTCCGCCTCATTTCACTTCTCATCTTTATTTCTTTTTCTTTGGTCTTCTTTTACTTTAGGGATTCTTTCAATTTAGAAGTGTTCTTGTTTTCTGTTAATTACTATTCTTCTTGGATGTACACAGATATCCTTTTCCATTTCATTTGTGAATTCATCTCAGAGGCATTTTGTGTGTGCCTTTTACTCATAGCTTCTCAGAAGTCCCTTTCGAGGTTACCGATTTAACATGTCATGTACTATAAGGTTTGCATGGCATGGTGGCAGCTGACTTTGGTCTTTACAAGGATTGAAATGTTCACTCAACATGGATTGGTAGAATTTTTTTTTTCCTTAAACATTTCATCGCCTTGTAAACAAACAAAAGCAAACCCAAGACTCAAAACTGACATTACTATTGGTGCCCCTGGAAATAGCTACCTTCTCACTAAAGTAGATTTTGTCATCCAACTTTATGTGTTGTTGAACACACATGGTGCTGTATGAGCACTCACTCACTAGTCTAGAAAACATTGCTATGACCAGTTACCAGAAAAATAAATTCAGATTGCTCTTCACCTTCCACAGATGACCCTTCTGAAAGCCATTTGAATTCATTATAAATTATAGTTATATTAGTGTGACTTTAATTCACTTGTAATCTGAACTTTATGTGCAATGCATTTTTTCCCGTGTTTAATCATTTTTGAATGCTAAATCATTTTTTTTTTTTTTTCTTGAGACGGAGTCTTGCTCTGTCACCCAGGCTGGAGTGCAGTGGCGCAATCTCGGCTCACTGCAAGCTCCGCCTCCCGGGTTCACGCCATTCTCCTGCCTCAGCCTCTCCAAGTAGCTGGGACTACAGGCGCCCGCCACCACGCCTGGCTAATTTTTTGTATTTTTAGTAGAGACGGGGTTTCACCATGGTCTCGATCTCCTGACCTCGTGATCCACCCACCTCGGCCCCCCAAAGTGCTGGGATTACAAGCGTGAGCCACCACGCCCGGCCAAATGCTAAATCATTTGCAAACAAATGGCTTGTCCTTGAGAAAGAATTTAAGGCTGAAAGTACATTAAGTGCCATCTGGGTATCTGTGTCAATGGTTTTGTCACTACATATGTGTGTGTGTGTGCATATCACCTATTTTATCACATTTATTTGATAAAATTGATATGCAATCTCTAAATCATTGTGTCTCCAACTTGTGTTATACCACAAATACAAATTTTTGTCCTAAAATTGGTGGTACCCTTTGTAAAACTAGAAGTTCTCATTTGTGCAAAGGAAGGAAAAATAAAACAAGAAACAAATTCAATAAAAAAATTAAAGGTCAGATTTCTTTTATAGCTGCTGAGTTCCTTTATTTCCTTTCCATCATCCTCACATTCCCAAATCTCAACAAAGTTAAGAAATTAAAACACACATCATGAGATCATATGTTCACCTTGTTCAGGAACTGAAGGATTACATATACAAGACTATACCTTAATAAGTAGAGGGAGAAATAGGAAGATATAAATAGAATATGAAAATTTATTATAATGCAGTTCTATTCTAAAGTGTTTCCTAGGCAGGCTAAGAGTATGTTGCCAGGAAATGTTAAGAGACCCACTCCATTATATAGAAGAGGATGTGTGTAGATCCCTTAATTCTGAAATGTTTAGAACTGAGTACAACAGGTCTTTGAATAACGACGTTTCATTCAATGTCATTTCATTATAATGTTGATGAGAAAAAACAAATTGATTCCAATTGGGGTTCACTGTCTGTGTAGAGCTTATATATTCTCCCCATGTCCGCATTGATATTCTCTGGATGCTCCAGTTTCCTCTCACTTCCCAAGGCTGTGCATGTGAGGTTGATTGACGTGTCTATGTGGTCCCAGTCTGAGTAACTGTGGGTATGTGTGAGTGCACCTGCAATGCGACGGCGCCCTGTCCAGGGCTGGTTCCCACATTGCGTCCTGAGCTGACAGGATAGGCTGCGGTCAACTGCAACCCCAAACTGAAATAAGTAGGCAAATAATGATTTTACTAGCTTTTATTAATCTTAAACGTATGAATAGCTGAAATTTATTTCAGCATTTAATATTAGAAGTGTTTTGATCTTTATTTACAAGTTTGTTGACGTTTTAGTTACCAAAAGCCATAGAAGCTTAACTCTTTTGATGTCAACCTATGGTAAAATGGGTTTCGCTTACTGTATTTTTGTACCAATTAACCATCCCCAATTTATCCCTCCGTATGCGTGTATCAAAACATCACGTGACCATAAATATATATACCTATGACCAGTTTTCAAGCACCTGTCGATGATGTTAAGTGAAGACTTATTGTAGTCCTTTTTTGGCATAACAAAAATGTGTGTGTTTTGTTCAAGATTGGAAAAGTTCTTTGTGTAAAGAACTAGACAGTAAATATTATAGGCTTTGCTGGCCATATGTAGTCTCTGTCTCTCCTTCATCTACTCATTCTTCTTCTCCCCTTCCTTCTCCTTCTTTAAACACTTCAAAAATGCCAAAACAATTTTTAGCTCTCGGCCATATGAAGCAAGCCATTGATTAAATTTGGCTTGTAGGCCCATAAAGTGTGAATTCCTTTACATCATCAGAATGCCGCATATATATGAAATGTTATCTATGAGAAATTAATGGTGCTCCCAGCAGAGAGAAATTAGCCTAAGTTAAGTTTGGGCTTTGGAATTCAGGGGAATGCCATGCACAAAAATGCTCTGCTTTTAAAACTAGTTACTAACAGTCCATTTCTGATATCAGAAATACATGAAAACTACCAATTGAATGGACATTATTCACTACTTTAGTGCTGCTACTCATGTGTGGTGGAAAAAGAATCCAGAAAGTTTTCCTGTCCATTTGAACATTCATGCAATAAAAATTTCCAAATCTTTTTTTGAACACATTTTTATCTGATAGCTCTCTTGTGTACTTTATAAGTACCTTTTGCTGCTTATTCTCAGTAACTGTATCGAAACAATCTGTTTTCCTTTATCAATCAAAATAAAATAAGAAATTTAGCTTAATACTAATATTAAGCTGAAGTGCAAGATATATGAAAAAGAGAGAAAAGAAGCAGGATAAACTGACCTTTTGATAACTGCAGAGGACAGCAGATCAAAGACTGGACTTTAACGTCTTACATTTTCAGAATCTATCACAGTAAGTCCACTGGGTCCAGAAATAGGTTTTAATCCTAGATTGAAATGACTCACAATGCTGTCATGACATTGAGTTTGATGGAAAAAGTGAAGTTAAAGTTTTTCTCAATATTTTTTTAAAATCAATGATTGATTTAACTATAAAATGGACTGATTCTGAAGAACTCATTCTGACGTTGGAGGTAAAAATGCTTTTACTCTAATCATTAAAATCAATTTCTCTAGATATCTGACTTTATTCTGCTTTATAACATAGAGAATGAAACTATATTTATTAATGAAGTGTAATCTAGCAAAGTGGCATAAGCATAATTATCAGTCACTTACGAAAGTTGTGTGTTTTTTTCCATTGCATGAAAACCCTGCCTTGTTTTAATTTTTATTGACTCTTTAAAAGCAATTTTAGGTTTGTAGAAAGAAGTGAATAAGCATTCACACGTCATCCTCAGCCTCTACCCCAATTTCCCCGATTTTTAACATCTTGCAATAGTGTGGTACATTTGTTATAGTTGATGAGTCAATATTGGTACATTATTATTGACTAAAGTATGTAGTTTGTATTAGAGTTTACTCCTTGTCTTATGAATTCTATAGGTTTTGTCAAATGTGTAATGACAAATAATCCTCATTACAGTGTCATACAGAATAATGGATTCACTCTCCTAAAATTCTTCCTTGCTCCATCCGTTCATCGTTTCCTCTACTAATTTATGTAGAAGATAAATTAGTAGATTGAGTTGATGGTTATAGCAGTTTAAAGCACAGATAGAAAACTAGATTGACCTACCTACCCAGACTGTGCTTCTCACTCTCACTGTGCCCTTTCTTAACCTTTGGAAATGCTTTTATTCATATATAAAATAGGCTATAACTTCATATAGTTGTATTACAAAAAGTTAATGCACAGAAAAAGACTTGTGCTAGGTATATGGTTTCTTCTCAGTTAAATGGAAGCCATTGCATGTGTTTGTCAATAGAATTCGTCATACTTTATCTCACATATCTTTACGTCATTGTTGGCACATGACATGTTTAGACTGCACAAATCTCCTCCAAATCCCTAATAGCCACTGATCTCTTTACTGTCTCCATAGTTTTGCTTTCTCCAGAAGGTCATGCAGTTGAATCATACGGTATGTAGACTTTTCAGACTGGCTTCTTTCACTTGGCAATATGCATTTAAAGGTTCCTGTGTGTCTTCTGTAGCTTGACAGAATACTATTCCATTGCCTGGATATACCACAGTTTATTTTTCCATTCACTTCCTGAAAGACATTTCGATTTTAGTGATCATGAATAAGGCTCCTGTAACATTCATGGGAAGAAGGCTTTTGTGTGCATGTAAGTTTTCAAATCCTTTAAGTAAATACCGGGAATGTAATTGCTGGGTTGTTTGGTAGGGTATGTTTAGTTTTATAAGAAACTGCCAAACTGACTGCCAAAGTAGCTGTACTATTCTGCATTCTCACCAGCAATGAATAAAAGTTCCTGTTTCTCCTCACATTTGCCAGCTTTTGGTATCATCAGACTTTTGGATATTGGTCATTTTAATAGTCATGTAATAATATCTCACGGTTGCTGTGACTTGCAGTTCCCTAATGATACATGACTAGTAACTTCAAAATCCCCATTTGACAGCTGTATTTAGACCTTTGGACTATTTTTTAAATGAGTTGTTTTCTTTCTTATTTTCGAGTTCTCTGTATACTTTAAATACCAGTAATTTATCTGATATGTTTTGAAAATGTTTTGAATATGTTTTGAAAAGATTTTCTCCCAACCTGTGGCTTTTGTTTTCATTCTAAGCACAGTTTGAATAACAAAAGTCTTTAATTTTAATGATGCTCAATTTCTCAATTTTTTCTTTGTCTAACCCAATAAATCAGAAAGCTTTTTATCATTTCACATGACTTAATATTCAGGCAAGGTCTATATAGGCCCCTTTCAAACAGTCATAAAGTTTAGAAGCTCTGACCTCACAAACAATAACAACGACAACATAGAAACAAGAATGACAGCTTTCGATGTTGTCTCAGTAATTTCTCAATTCAAGAACAGATTACTGAGCTTTATAAGCAATACGTATAGATATCAATTTCACAATAAAATACCTTATGATATTTATCAAATCACCTTAGTTTTGGTCACTTATTACTATTAGACTAAAATGTAATTTGTCAGACATGAGAAATCTTTTTGTAGTATTTTTTAGAGAACCAAGTATTTGTTTTAGCCTTTTCAGTTCTTCTCTTGCTGTTTCTCCAGTATAGTCATTCCAATTGTCTCTATAGATGTATTAATACCAGGTACATAATAAACACAATTATCTCCCACGTGTACCCCAACCCCATTCCCTGTTCATGCAGTGAACATAAAGGAAGCAGGTCAAAAGGAAGCAGGTCATGTACCCTGTGATGTGCTGGGTTGTAAGGAAAGGTACACAATTAATGTACCATGTCTGAGTTTTCTTCTTCTCTGTATTTGTTCCATTTAATGCATGTATGTTTTTTATTCCTCAGGCCTCTCCAGTCCTAACACACTCAGGGATACTTGATACAGCTATAAGACTGTGTCTTTATCAGGTACCTTTGGGTTACCCCCGGCCAGGGGTGGGAAATAGAGGAAGTGAATGTCTGTATCCTCATTAAGTATCACACAGAGCAGAAACATAAAGAAGCCTGTGCCATGAATGGGTCTCTTCTTTCTCCAAAAACCACCTACCCCTTCAACTCCCACTGCTTAAAGGAAAATCTTGTATTAGTCTCCCCATTTTCTCCTCAAACTTGCTTTAGCAAAGCAGTTCTTAAACCTCTGTTAATGTATGTCCCCACCCCTAACTCAACACACAGTCTCATGTCACATCACAGAAAAGAAGTTCAAAACAAAACAAAACAAAGCCACAGTCTTATAAGAAAAATAGGTAAGTTTTACAAAAGTTGTGTACTGTATCTCTGCTTTGAATTTTGTCATTGGCCAAGGATAGTAAAACTCTTGGAAAACTATAAAACAGGAACTTACTTAATATATTTTACCCAAGATTTTTCAAACATTTTTGGAAGGATACTTATTAACATCTTGCAGAGGTAATGTTACATGAAAAACTTAGCATAAGACCAATCAGGTATTCTATGCAATAATGCAGATATATGAAAAAATAATATAATGAAATAAATGACTTTTCAAAAGGTATTGATCCTAGATCCACAATCTTTTTTTGGTTCAGGTGAGGCAATTAGAATGTGAAAAAAAGAAGCATAGAACAACTGTCTAATGAGAGGGACGAATGTTCCTGGGTGGAAAGTTATTAGAAGATAAATTAGTAGATTGACCCTTTTGCTGTCTACGCAGGTTTTTTTTTTTTTTGCTAGTACCAATAGAAACAAATTCATTTTATGGTTTGTGTCACTGGAAATGTATAACTTAGTGGTAGCTATATAGCAAACTTTCAATATGTAATAATAAGAGATTAGATGTAGATTTAATATCATTATTTAATTTATTTGCTTGAATACCAGTGAGGAATTTCCACTTAAGCTCTCGTTTTCCAGATGAGTGTTTAATTGAATTCCAGAATTCATTTTGAAATAGAACTTTGTGTAGAATATGAATTTCTTTGCAAGAAGAATCATTTGTACACTTGGGTTTGAGAGCAGTTTAATGTCAATATAACTTCTTTCCAGGCTTTCATTTCCTACTTTTTGATATGGGAATAATCTCATGGCGTGATTGTGAAAGTCTTAAAAGATAATGTTTGGGGGGAGGGGAAGGGATAGCAATAGGAGATATACCTAATGTTAAATGATGAGTTAATGGGTGCAGCACACCTACATGGCACATGTATACATCTGTAACAAACCTCCACGTTGTGCACATGTACCCTAAATCTTAAAGTATAATAAAAAAAGATAATGTTTGCAAAGATACTCTGTGCACTCAAAGCGTGCTCTATGAACTTCATTGCCGTTCACACTTTGGGTTTATGAGGCTTCCATTTGCTGGCAATTGAAATGTGACTCTGAGTTAGATGCCGTGGTGTGGGAGATGATGTTTATTGGAGTTTAAAGCACAGATAGACAACTAGATTGTCCTGCCCACCCAGACTGTGCTTCTCACTCTCACCGTGCCCTTTCTTAACCTTTGGAAACACCTGTATTTATATATAAAATAGTTTCATATACTATTTTATACTATATATTTCATATAGTTGTATTATGAAAAGTTAATGCACAGAAAAAGACTTGTGCTAGGTATACGGTTTCTTATCAATTAAATGGAAGCTATTGCCTGTATTTGTCAATAGAATTCATCATACTTTATCTCACATATTCAGTGCTTTACATCATTTTTGGCACATGGTATGTTTAGACTGTGCAAGGGTTAATTACGCCAAATTTATCTATCTACAGTTAATATAGCCCAAGGTACCTTGTTTAGCTGAGCCAAAGTTTGTATTTATTAAAAATGTAAATGTATCTTGAAGTGATGCCTGATCTCACAGAACTATGGGTTCCAATCTCTAAATCACTGTGATCAGTAGTAAAACTATGTACTCTGTGTCTGTCCTACTAGCTATATTGCCGGAATCTGGAGCATGACTTTTGGGTCTTTCTGTAATGCCTTACCTCTCATCAAAATTCACAAAATTCACAAGACCTGCTCTCTGGATTGTGAGACTTTTGCATTACAAAGAAAAAGGTGCTGTCCTAATGGCATTCCAAAGCCATTTGAAATGAGTTGCTTTCGTTTCCAGGGAGTCATTTTTATGTTGGTTATCATTACTTTACCATTACCTTTTAATTTGGAAATGTTAAAATCCATTGCCATGCTCCTTGGAATATAAAGATCATATAGGGTCATTGAGATGAGTCTGAAAGTATGAGTCACTGGAGACCTTCTAGTGGGATAATGTTGTTAATATTGCTGGTATTCTATTCTTCACGTTTCCTCCAGTAAAATGTAAAGTGACCAAAATATAAGCGTCACGCAGGCAAAGATTCTTTTATTTGTTCAACGAACACTGCCTTCACATAGTAGTCAGTTAATATTCACTACTAGAATGCATGTTGAATGGCATCTCTTTTATTTGCCATTAGCGTTGGTCCACTTTATAGCAGTTGGACAAAAAAATTGGACAAAGTGTGTTGATCTTTTATGAAAAAATAGATATCTTTCTTTCTTTCATTGTTGCGTTTTCTGTGGGCACATTGATAGACACTGTAGTCCTGATGTTATTTTAGGGCATACAGTTGAAGTTACTAGATCTTTTAGAGTTTATTTAATTATACTATGAAGCTTTGAGTTTCTGTTTCGTTATTAAATAATTTATTTTATGATAGTGTTGCTTAACTTAGTGTGCAAGGCCTACAAATAAACCTAATAAATATCTTACAAACTACCTTAAAATAAATCTAACATTTTTTACTGAAATATTTTTAAACATGTTGAAGTTGGAATGCCACGTAATTGTATACACACACACACAAAACACACACACACACACACACATTAGGTTTTCATTTGGTTTCTTTGTTCCTATTATTGAAATTCCTATGCTAATAACCATATCAATTTATGAAACTCATTTTGAGAAAAAAGGCCTAAAATATAACTCATTTTTAAAATGATTTTCTCTTAATTTATAATGTAATACTTTAATAAAATATGGTAGGGCAATTTTGTACAAATATTTATGCTAAGTTTTCTACATAAGTTACTGCATATAGTCTAGTTTTTAATAGAAGGGTTTTTTTTTTTGCTTCAGTATCCACTTTAAAGTCAATGACATTTAGTGTTTTCTACTTTACAGTTCTAAGTTACTTTTGCTTAAAAAGTCATCTGACTTTTAAGTTAATGTCCAACTTGATTACTATCTCTCTGTATCTCATCCATGTGTTCTTGAAAGTAGTTAGATTTTGAAAGACATTACTAAGAGGGCTTTTTCTCATCTTTGGAGAGTAACTTGGGGTAAATGGTTGTCTTTCGTCTTTGTCCTCCTCTCTACCCACAGCTCCCCATCCCAGATCATTAGCTGAACTTGTGTGCTCAGGTTAATGTTCTGTTTCACCTTTCTTGTCAAATTGCTAGAGACAACTCTCTTCAGTTATATAATGTACACACAGAATCTCATCTTTTTAATCTCTCTCTTTTAAACAAATGTGTTCACCCTCAGATTTGCTGTCATTTAGAACAGGACTTCCTATTAGAAATATAATAATTTTCATTCATGTGGAATCTTCAATACAAAAAAAACCAGAAAAACACATATCAATGGTTTGCTTGTGTCATGCTGATAGTTGGGGGACAGCTGATATTAGAAAAAGTGACACTATATTTCTGAACACAAACCTTGTTTCATCTTAGAATGTGGTGTTGAACCAATTTTGTACCTCAGTGCTATAAACATTAATGAGTTGTTAATGTGTGATTAACTGCCTTGGCCAAACTCAAAATCTTATTCACACATACAATACACACAGAGAACTTATTTTTATTTGTTCAGTCACTCCTTTAGTCCTTCATTTATTTCACAAACATTCATTGACACTTACGTGGCAGCACTCTTAGAAGAATAGAATATACCCTGTTAAATCAGACATGATACTTGCTTTTGTGGAGCTTATGCTTTAATGGAGAAACAGAAAGTCAAGCAAAAACTCAAACTATATAACTTTAAATTGGATATGTGCTAATGAAGGAAAATGTGGCACTGTAAGAAAAAATAATAGGGAGTTAAAGGATAAATAGGAGTTTGGTGGATGAAATTTATGAAGGGCTGAAGATTTAAAACAAAAGAAACTGATGCAGGAGGGTGCAGCTTTGGAGTCAAGAATGAAGTTCTAGGAAATAGCAAGGAAATGGTAGGAGAGGAGGTCAAAGTAGGTAGGATTTTATATATTATCAATGGGAAAATATTGAACAACCCTAAGCAGAAACGCAATGATATATGTTCATCTTCATTACAAATTCTTCTCTCTTTAGTAGACCTGTTTTCAGGCAAAATTTCATGAGAGAATAGTAACAAAGAGAAAAAAAGTGGTGTTCTCAGATTATCTCTAACTCACCTGATGACTTGAAGTTAAATGACCTCAACATTTTGTGAGGCTTTTCCTTCTTATAAAGTAAGGAGTTTAGATGAGGTGAGGTGTCCAATTTCATTTAGCTTCAATTTCCTGTAATTTGACAGCTGTCAAGTCATGCTTTGATTTGTTCTGTTTGTGAGCCAGAGTAACTTTAAGGCAGTATATTAACTAGGAGAACTATTTCTTTACTTTTAAACTTCAAAATTATGATGACGTAAGTATTTTAAAGAGCATTTAGAAAGTAGACAAATGAAAAATTTTTAACATTTAGGAATGCTTCTTTTATTTCTTTTTGAAACCTAGGTTTTTGGTGGTAGTGGTGATATTTATTTTTGCCAAACTAACCATTCCATGTAATTTTGTAGCATTTTGGGTTGATGACCACCGTAAGTCTAGTATTCCTATATGTGTTAAAACTTATCTTTACAATTAATGTATTTTCACTGAATTATTTAATTAAAAATTAAACTACGATTTCTAATACATGTTCAGTGAGATATTATTAGGCATTACCTGAAAGGGATTTCTGGAGAAAGAAAGAATTTCTGGTTAAAAGGAGTTGAGCAGGTTTTCCTAGAGCGATTCTCTCGGTCTCTAGGATGGAGCTACAGCATAAAATATCCTCCTAATTTACTTCACAAATTAGCCCTTAGATTTCATGAATTACTTATAATTCTTTTTGTAGACCACAGTTTCTTTGCTCTTCAGTATTACACTTGCTTATGTGAGTTTCTAAAACTAAGTTTAATTCTGGAAATTCTTAATTTTATGTTTATATTTTGAATTTTGTTTAAAATTAAGTTTAGTAAAAAGCTAGGTTTTTATTTCTACCTACAAATTCAGTGTCCCGTCAGTAGAAAAAAAATTCTCAATAATATTTTGAAGTTACTTTAGTCTTTGTCATTAAAGAATAAAAATTTACCAGGCAGAAATGCCCCAGAAGCTACCTATGGAGGAAATATAAATATTATTATTACCTACTAATATTAATATACAAAATAGTCAATTATGTGTATAGAAGTTAAATGTATATAAAAGTTAAATATTTATAAATGATACAGGACTCACGTGTTTGTATGCTCTGACTGCTGTGCAGTCACAGTCTTATAAATTGATAAACAGAGTTTGCAGTAAAGAAGGAGTTTAATGATTGCAGGACAGCTGAGTGAGGAGATGCGAGCACCCTCAAATCTGTCTTTCCAGAGAGTACTTGGTTGGGGTGAAGGGATTGTAGAGGGCCACGGGCTGGATAAATGGGGTCACTGACTGGTTTGGGTTAGGGGGTTTAAATCACCAGGATGTGGAAACTTCGCCCTTTAGTGAGTCAGCTTCTCCTGGAGCCCTTCGGAGGAGCTGATGTCAGTAGTTTCACTGGTATGTAGGATCTGAAAGAATACCTCAGAGAGAAAACTTAACACTTCACAATGCTCAAGTTGTTATCTATGAGTAGTTAAGTTTAACTATAATCTTGTGACAGGATATAAATGATTGTGGGGCTGTACCTAATAAACAATTATGAGGAAGCAGGACAGATAGCAAGTTAACTTAATGTTTAAGACTGGATGTGTTGGAAGCTTATTTTTATTTCATCCCCTCCCTCCTTTCCCAAATAATTTTATAAAGATTATAGGGGTGGTTTATATATATATGTATAAATAACTTCTAATATTTTATCAGTTAATAAAAGCTCACATTTTCTAGACATTTTTGTTGATTAAGCTAATAAGATGGCTTTTACCAATGGATCTTGAAATGTGGTATGCTAAATGAATTTCTGTTTTCAAAAAGAATTGTGCATGATCAATAATTCACTAAAACAGTAGGCAAGTAAACTATATCACTAAGACAGTAGGCAAGTAAACTATATTTTTAAATTTACTAGTGGTGTAATCTTGAGCAAGTCACCTGACACTTCATGCCTTAATTTATAAAAGAAAAAAGAGAACTTCCTAAATTACAGAGTTGGGTTCAAATATGAATGAGAAATAGAAATATGAAGGTATTGGAAATATTAGAAATAGGAATATGAAGGTATCTGCTATAGTGTTAGTGACTGACATGTACTTAACTATCATTGACAAAATTATTATTCTTTTCTTTTTTGAAATAATGGAGACATAGTAGAGAAGATTTTGTTAATTTGAGGTGTTTTAACTCTTTATTCAGTAAGTTCTTTGTAAAAATTTATAGGAAGAACTGAAGGGATATAAAGGGTTCATAATAAACACAGCAGATGATTTCTGATCCTTAAATCCAGAAACTCGGCCCTAGTCTATTTTACTTTCTTATTTCTAGCAAACTACCTAGAAAAAGTTGGAGAACGGCACTATTTTTTTTATTGATCTCAGCTTCAAAAATTTCAAAATGTAGTTTTTCATTAGTAGTAATTCAAGCTAGAACATATAATATATTCAACATTACACTAAGTGATTTATATAAGTTATTTCATTTAACCTTAAGAATACTTCGTGGATATATTTATATTTACTTTTACAGATTAATAGATTGTTATTAGCAGAGGTTGGGTAACTTGCCGAACTCTGATACATTGCTAAGGAGTGATTCACCTATAATTGAGCCAGGTTTCTTCTAAATACTATGCTCCACTGTAAATATATGAGATTACAGGTTAAAGTTTGAGAATTACTTCTAAGTAATAAATAGCTCACTCAATTTTAATATCGATTCTGGTAAAATTCTTTATAAAGGGTTTAGCATTCTTTATAATGTTTGGGGTTGGGTCAGGGAGAAGATAATGAAAAGAGAACAGAGCAGATAAGAAACATTTTGCACATCTGACTTCCAAACTGATCCTCTAAATAGATTTTTTTATGCTATCTCATCAAATTGAAACTTTTTGATGGATATAGAAACAAAAAATATTGTATTAAAAATATTGAGAAAGATTGAGGAGAAAGAAAATTTTTTTGAAGAGAATCAAACTATATTATTTTAGGTATATTTCTGTGTGAATCTTGAAAGTAGGGAAAGAAATATGTCAGCAAAAATACTAGAAGTAATTTATTATTTGATTGTCACAAAAACATTGATTGAACTTGCAATCACTAATCTAGGATGCTCTTGCTCTGACTTATATTCCTTTCCCAAATATTCCAAACCATGACCTTGTATTAATAAAAGAAGACATTCAAGTAGTATATTGATAGTTTACAAGCACTTAGAATGTATATTTTGAAATTTTCTGGTGATCTGACGAGTGACTTTGAGTCTCAAAATTAGAGAAGTTTCTAATAATTCTGGATTAAATAAAATGTGAGGGAGTTAATCTTGAAACAAAAGGAAAAGAACTCATCCATACAAGGAAAGGACTTTGTGATTAACACCTGACTTTTCATCAGAAACAATGATAGTCAGAACACAATGGGATAGCACATCCAAAGTGCTGAAAGAAAGAATAAGTGTCTTGTTCTGTTTATGTTACCAAAGTTGTAATGTGCGTAGGATTTATATTTAAAGGGGAAAAACTTTAAGGGGAATTAGACATAGTCAATGGAAAGAATATGACCAATAATGTGTTCTAGATCTGGCTTGGTTAGATATAACGTGTTTAACTTTGGATAATTCAGGAATCCTTTGCAAATCTTTGTTTCTTTGCCTCCAATATAACTGGGCTGGAGTCAACACTAAAAAGCTTGAACTCTCAATATTGTGTATATCTGTTATTTCAAGTTATCTTTGCCTCCGATATAACTGGGCTGGAGTCAACACTAAAAGCTTGGACTCCAAATATAGTGTATATCTGTTATTTCAAGTTAGTATATTTTATGTTTCCTTCTTGATGGAAGCTTGTCTTATTTTGTTCTCTACAGTCTGTATTTTTTTCTTTTCATAGTTCTGCAGCAATTGTTTTTGAAATATAAAAATAATTCTTTTGTGCTGTGTGAAAATATGCATCCTTTTATTGAAGCTGCCAGACAGATGTGTTATTTCAAGTGGGAGACTATGATTTTTCTCTATAGATGATGGGTGGGGTTTTGTTGTTGTTGTTGCCATTTGTTTGTTTGTCTAACTTTACTAGTAGGTAGATTATTTGAATGACTGATCTGATTAACCATCATTCCTTCTAAATCTGTCTCCTTTCCTTCAGGTCTCTCATCCGAACACATTAGAAATTCTCAGTACAGTTGGTATTGTGCCCAGCTAAATCCATCTGATTTTTGTTTTTAAAAATGGCAAGTTGATATAACATTTCATCATACTATATAAAATAGAAAAATCAGAACAAAATGTAATTGACAGTTTTTTGAGTGTCTTTTAGTCTTAAGTTTTGAAATTGTTTTTGTCTATTTTTATTTAGGGTCTCACTCTGTCACCCAGGGTGGAGTGCAGTGGTGCAATTATGGCTCACTGTACTCTTGATCTCCTGGGCTCAAGCAGTCCTCTCAACTCAGCCCCCAAGTAGCTAGAACTACAGGTGTGTGCCACCACACCCAGCTTTATTTTTTATTAAAGAAAAACAATTGTAGACCTTAGCTTTCATTATGTTGCTCTGGCTGGTCTTGAACTTCCAACCTCAAGTGATCCTCCCACCTTTGCCTCCCAAAGTGCTGGGATTAAAAGTGTGAACCAACTCACGAAACTGTTTTTTTAAATTATCATTAGAATACTTGATAAAATAAAATAAAATAAACATCTGAAAATGATTCTGACATAGTTGGGTGCTGGCTTTAAAAAGTCCATTATGTCCGTTTTCTAAGGTGGCACTTAAACACATGCACACACGCACAGACTGGGTGGCTTAAACAACAGATATTTATTTTCTCACAGTTCTAGGGGCTGTAAATCCAAGGTCAAAGTGCTCCTCTGAGGACCATGATGGAAGGATCTGTTTTAGGCCTCTCTTCTTGGCTTGTAGGTGTCTGCCTTCATGCAGTTGTACTTCTGTGCATGCATGTAGCTGATTTTTACCCCTTTCCAAATTTTATTTTATATGGACTTCATTTTTGTTGGATTGGAACCCACCCTGAGGTCCTCATTTTAACTGAATTCTTATTTAAAACATCCAAATATGGTTACTTTCAGAAATACTAGGCTTTAGAATTTCACCATATGAATTTGGAGAGAGGGGAGCACAGTTCAGCCCATAACTAACACACGGTAAGTAACTATTGACCAAGTTACTCATGTTACTCAAGAGAGATAATTCACTTTTTTAATACAAAGCAATTTTTTTCCTCAGTAGGTGTAAGAGTGTGTCACACAGAAGTAGCATTTTAACATATAAGATACGTAGCTGAGCTGTAAATATAGGAGACAGTATGATAATTTTTACATTTCAAATTCTCTGCCTGCATTAGAATATTTTTGCAGAATGTGTAAAACAATCTAATGAATTGATTGGAATGTGTGGGAACAAGAAATATGGTTGTGGTTTTTACATAAAGCTTTTATATAGTTCCTTTAAAAATATAATTCTCATTTACCGATTTCCCTAAGGTAATGTGTATATTTTGTTTAATTATTTTTGATCCCTTGATTTTTCTGACCATGGTTCACAAAAAAACCATAAGATAAAGTACCATCCTGTACCTTATTTTCATTCGACAGTTTTTTTCTGCTAAATTAATATTTTGTATATTTTTATTTTGTATATATTTGGTATAATTCTGTTAATATTTTATATATTTTGCATATTTGTATATGAGATGCAGATGCCTTAGACAACATGAAAATATCTTTGAACATCCCTATTTTACCAAGGAAGAAAGATAAGCAAAGAACATGATTTAATAGATTTTAGGATTAACTGGTAAGTTACACGAGTTTCAATTTCCCAGAACTCTAATATATATCCCTGCATTCTTATTATGAAATATACAGAAAACACCATTTTGTTGCCTATTGTTACATTTATTTATATTGTAAACATAATCTCAAAGTTTATATTTTGCCACCATTTATGCATGAATTTTTCATGACAAATATTCCTAAGTATTCCCATTATAGGTATATGTTTCCCAGAATAGTGGTTTCAGGATGTCGTACTATTATCCAACTGTCAATTTACTTATTTATTTTATTTATTTTTTCTGTTTATTTTTTAAGGCTAAGTGCGAGTGGAAAAGAAAACAAGAAATCTGTAACTGGTTGTGATTAATTAGTTTTGAACACCACTACATTTGGACTAGCCTGCTAATTTATTTTTCATCTATACTTACCTCATCAGCACTCCCTAATTCTTGCTTATCTTAAGCAATTGAAATTTTCACCCAAGCTTTAACCTAGTTAGAAATATATTTTTCTAAAATTCAAACTCCATACTGTTGAGGCCATACCTTTCTGAAATGCAGTAATATTTTCACTACTGTTTAAATCCAAACATTTCTAACTCTGTGTTGCAGATATGGATATGAAGAGGCTACTGCTACAAGTTTATACAGGCTGGGTATTTTGCACTTTAGTGACTGATTACTGTTTCTTTAGGAATGGACATATTTGTCTTGTTCTATAGTTGCCATTCATTGAATTGTTAAATGTGCGGTCAATATTGTATATGAGCTATTCAGATATGTGTGACGTGCACGTGCACAGGGATCTTTGTCCTTTGTGATTAGTATAACTGTGCATACCCATCTTTTTGTGAGTCTCTTGGTCATTCAAATTCAGCTACTCATCCTGTACTTTATCTTCATGCAACAGTTTTTTTTCTGCTAAATTAATATTTTGTATATTTTTATTTTGTATATATTTGGCATAATTCTGTTAATATTTTATATATTTTGTATACTTGCATATGAGATGCAGATGCTTTAGACAACAAGAAAATATCTTTGAACATCCCTATTTTACCAAGGAAGAAAGATAACCAAAGCACATGATTAATAGATTTTAGAATTAACTGGTAAGTTACACAAATTTCAATTTCCCAGAACTCCAATATATATCCCTGCATTCTTATCGTGAAATATACAGTAACAAGGAATGAAATTAATGTATTAAAGTATCTTAATCTATCTAATTAAATGGTATTTTGAAAAGGACTTTAATGCTCTTTTGACATTGAAATAAAGTGAGTTTATCTTGAGATTCCATAAGATAATGAAGAGCTGGTAATTACATCTTTACATTTTATTGCTCTTTAAATGGCAGAATCTTCATTATTTCTGCAAGAGGTCACAAACATGTTCATCTTAACTTGACTATTATACAAATAAGGCTTTATTAATACATCTATAGAAGTAGCCAAATCACTTTGCCTAAATAACTTTTTTTTTAAAGAGACATATGCAAAAAAACATGAATGTATCATGAATTAATTTGTGCATGGTTTCCCTATAAAATAGTCACAGTAGCAACCACAATTATGGTAAATTAAAAGTTGTAAAACTAAATGTTTTTACATCAACAGTTTTCTCTTTAATGCTGTTTTCAGTTTAATGCTGGCCTATTTTTCTGGGCTTCCATACAGACTTTATAATTAGTTGGATACAGTGGTTGTATGATTAATAAAATATAGACTGGTGCTGCCATGTTTGCATTTGAATCCTGCCTCAGCCACCCAATATGGTATGAATGACGTCAAGTCAGAACCTGCGTTTTCTCATACAGAAAAATAGTCATAGAAACAGCAATCTCATAATGTTGTGTGTTGGTTAAATAAGAAAGTTATGTAAAACTGTCAAAGCACAATAGCTACACATAACAGGCATTCAAGTATTAGTGCCTATATTCTGATCTCTGTTTCCCTCACTTTTCTATTCCCCCAAGTGATAACAGAAGCTACATTTAAAATCACTATTCCACTCTACGATTTCTGTTGTAGAAAAATAGAGAAATCTGTGTTTTCTTATGTAGTAACTTTTATCTGTATATCTTCTTGAGTCTCTGGAGTTGTATAATTTTCATATATATAATTAATTTGACCTCCGGTCTCTACAGATAGTTTATCAACACACTGCTACACATAGACCCAGGTCTTTGATTTCCACAATGTGTGTGTCTGCATGTGTATTTATTAATATGCTTTATTTTCTGGCTGTTGAGTTGATGGGAGAAAAGTGAAGAAATCATAAGTAAAATTTTTACTCCACGATAAGGTGCTGATTTTTCTTTTAAGGAGTATACCAATATAACTATTTATACTTGGAACTATTAAGGTATCTTTTTTCTCTTTTTTGTAAGTATCTCAAGCTGAAATGACTGTCAGCAGGATGAGGCACATGCCAGTATATGCTGCCAATTTGAGATAGTTCATATCCCAGGACTTTTTTAGAATTGTCTATATGCCAGTCTTGACAAAATTTCAGTTACTTGCAGAGTTTTCCTTTGTGCAGAAGTGAACTCAGTTCAGATATTTTGACTTCACTACTAAAAGTGTGTAAGTCAATTTTCTATAACTGGAGACAACTGACTCAACTTTTAAAATAATCCTAGGTGTCTCTAGGATTACTATATATTAACACAAAAAGGGTTATAACCACATACTACAATAATTAAAATAACATAAAATTACAAACAAATTCATGGCATTCAGACTTAATAGGTATGTATGGCCTTTACACATTTATTTATCCTAACAATTTGTTCTGATGGCAAAAACGTACCCAAGTAGGAAGAATAATGTTAGAAGGCATGGAGTAATCTTGCATTTTTCATTATAATTTCATATATAGTTTCATTTTTCATATATAATTTTGTTTTTAATGCATAGTTACCATGCATTAAAAACCAACTTTCTTTTTAGCCTCTTTAAATAAACACAGTTAACACAATCAAGATGGCAGAGATTTTCAGGGATCACCTTATCAAGTTGCCCATTTCTAAGAGTATTTGGAAGCAGATATTACTAAAAACAGTAGTTAGGGTGCCATAATTGCCTTGAGGTAATATTGACTGTAAGTATCTTCAGTGTCCAGAAGTTTTCCTGAAAAATAACTTCAAATATAAACTTCACGTGATAATTTACTTTCTTAAATTACAATAGTTTATTTTTGTTTCGTTGTTTTCGAAAATGGTTGCGATCAAGGTGACACATGCATACATGATCAGAGAGGCAGTTAATTAGGACGATAGATGCCTGAATCAAGATTTGCTGTTCTGTTTGTGTTTCATATGTTGCAAAAATAATATATTCACGGCAAAGTTACTGATGATTTGGCTGTCAACGCTATGGATGTTATTACTGTCCCTCAGGCTTTGCTGATGAGTCTACATGTATCAGGTTGTCTCCTTCCTCTACTTATCTTCCGTCTTTGCCGCTCTAATAGTATCGAAGTAATTGTAAATCTCTCCCATTGAGTTATTTTTTCAAGTTTTGAAATTTTTAGTGTATAAATTGTTAAGTTTTGATAACCTACATTTTAGTTTATTTACTTATTTTCATGGTACATATTTAAGGCATACATATATGCCATGAAATTATTACTAAAATCAAGCCAGTTAACATATCCATCACCTTTGATAGTTTTATTTTTATGTGATTGGCAAGAGCACCTAAAAAATATACTTTTAGAAAATTTTCAGTATAGAATACAATATTATTAACTATTGCTATCATACTATACGTTAGATACAACTTACTCATCCTACATGACTGCCAGTTTGTACCCTTTGATCTGCTTTTTTTCGTTTCCTCTTAATCCTTATCCCTGATGACCACCATTCTACTGTTTCTGTATACTTGGCTTGTTTTTAGATAGCACATAGAAGTGAGATCATGAAGCATTTTTCTTTCCATGTCTGGTTTTATTTTACTTAGCATAATGCCATCCAGGTTCCTCCATATCATCAAAAATGGCAATTTTAATCTTTTTTTAAGATTGAATACTATATACATAATATTTATACTATTATTACAGAGTTTATAAGATTATAATATATATTATAACTAGATATCATAATTTGTTTATCCAATTGTTTTCATAGCTTGGCTATTGTGAACTATACTGCAATAAACATGGGAACACAGATGTATCTTTCATAGACTGATTTCAGTTCCTTTGGGTGTATACCCAGCAGGGGGATTGTGGAGTCATACAGTAACTCTAGTTTAAATTTTTGAGGAACCCTCAAACCGTTTCCCAAAATGGATGTATCAGTTTACATTCCCACCAGCAGTGAACATGGGTTTCCTTTTCCACACCCTCATCACACTTATCTCTTTTTTATATAACAACCATCCTAACAGCTGTGAAATGATATATTTGTTTTGATTAACATTTTTCTGATTAATGATGTTGAGCACCTTTTCATACACTTGTTGCCCTTCGTATGTGTTTTTTAAATAACGTCTATTCAGATACTTTGGCTATTTATCAGTCGGATTGTTTTTTGACATTGAGTTGTGTGAGATTTTTATTTCACATGTCAACCCCTATCTGACATATGGTTTGTAAATATTCTCTCCCATTCTGCAGGCTGTCTTTTCATTTTGTTGAGTGTTTGCTGTGCAGAAGCTTTTTATGCACTGCATTTTGATGCAGTCTCACTTGTTTATTTTTGCTTTTGGTGCCTGAGCTTTTGGTGTGATAGCTAAAAAACCATTGTCAAGGCCCATATCAAGGAGTTGTTTTCTCTGTGTTTTCTTCTGGGAATTTTATACTTTCAGGTCTTACACGTGGGCCTTTAATCCACCTTGAGTTGGTTTTGTGTACAGTCTAAGATAAGGGTCCAGTTTTATTCTTTTATATGTAGATAACCAGACTCTCACTGTTGCTTCTTCACAGGAACCATTCTTTGCCCCAATTTTGGCCAAGTGCCTTCTACACCACCTTCAAGTCTAAGTGCAACAGAAAATGCACCTTCTCAGGAAAGACATTTATTGTTCACTCATAATTCGGTCTTTAATAGACATATCCAATAGAATATACAGTTCGCAAGATTAAAAACAGGGTTTATATTGCTTCATAAGAAGCAAGCACATTTTTGAAGCACACGGTAATTCTTGACAATGAAACCTGCAACTCATTATGATTTTTAAGTTGTGTGAGATGTGGATACCCAGCATTTTCATGATGAGGCTGTGCTTTCTTACATTTTCAGTGATGAAGAAGACATGCCAACAGAGGGTTAGTTCCAGATAAAATGAAATGTTCCAAACAGTATGTATTGTTTATTTGAATCATCTGTGGGAGAAGGAAAGATAATTTTCCAAAGGACATTCCTCCTAAATTCTGTCTTAAAGTTGTTTGTAAGTAGAAGATTGAGTTTATATTACATTACAAGACCATAATGTCTTTATTAAATTCACTGTGCAATCTTTAATCAAATAAGTAAATGCATTATTTATTTCCAAGTTTGAAGCACACATTCTCTTCAGCTGAAATGCCAATTCTGGAGGAAAACATATCCAATTATATATGAAACTGAAGGCCATTTTTACTTTTTATTATTCTTGTAGCATTTAAAGACCAAAAGCCTGTCTTATATCTAGTTGCATGTTTTCAGGAAATATGCTTTTGGAAACTATTCTCATGAATATGAAATTAACCTCAATAAATAATTTATTTTTGAACTCTTATTTCTTGCTAATTAAATATCTTTGGCCAAAATATTTTTAATCCTCCTATTTGTTCTTTGAGAAATTTTGACAATAAATTCAAAACTTTTAATGGAGAATATTTAAAAGGTCTTCTTAGAATAAAAAGAAATTTTACTTTTTTTCTTCATCAAAGTTGTGTATCCCTATATTTCTAATGTTTAGGACATAAACAATTAGGTGTGATTATGACCACTAAATAACTAAGAACAATATACATTTTTAGATTTCAGGCTTTAAAAGTAAAACACTAGTTAGAATTTTATGGTTAAATCATGTTCTTTGTACCATGAAAGAAAAGAAAATCATCGTGTTGTATATCAAAATATAATAATGAGGTATCATCTCTCTCAGAGATCTCTGAACAACATCATAAAACCTGAACATGTTTCTTTTCAGTAATATTTGAGTGATGAAGGCATCAAAAACTTGGAACAAAATAAGATTAAAGCAGAATAATAGCTTAAAAATTAGGTCTAAATTCTAGTTCTCTTGCTTGTGGCAAAACTTTGGTCAAGTAAGTAACCTCTGATTTCTCATTGTCTTCATCGATAAAGACAGAAAAATTCAATTCATCCTACTTTGCCAAACTCTGTGAGAAAGCTGCATAACTTTGAAATTTTGTGGTAGCATAGAATTTCTTAACCATCTAGATTATTAAAAATTCATTTAAAAATTAGCTATTTTTTGAAGTACAAATTCTAATAAATTCTATAACTTTGAAAAAATAATTTTTCAAGTTTGGAAAACTTCAGGCTATGTGGCTAAATCAGAGGGCAATAGAGCATGTATACACCAATATATATCAAATTTTTCTTGTAACATTTTAGAGATTCTTAAGTTTTACAGAAGCTTATTCACAAAAAGCGTTGCTACAAATTCAGAAATATATCCTTCAGCCTCTTCCATTAATTAGAAAACATTATATAATCAGTCACACCTGTCCAAAGTACATAATAAAATATAGCATCCTAAATAAGTATTTGTTACTTTTATTGCTTATGTTGTGAAATCGAAGCTTATTGCAAAGTAAATCAAATAAATTATTCTGTTCTGTGCTTATAAAAGTGAGATTTCAGACCCAATTTTAGATAATTTGCCATCATCATGGAAACGGAAAAGGTTGCTAAGTCAGTTATTTGTTCTTTCTTTCCCGTCTCCTGGGGGTCCAGTAAATGATTATTGAAAAAGTGCTTATCAAAAAACTATTTTGAGCAACATAATTTAGAAGAAATATTATTAAGACACAAGCATTTTTAAGAGAGTTGTGAAATATTCATAGAAATGATCAATAAAATCAAAATGTGTGAAATACCACACAATAGTATACTTGATTGTTATGGGGGTGCAAAGTTAAAGTATTCTAAGGTGAGCGTGAAGTTCTGGAAAGTACTTTTTGGCCATTGACGAGGACTTTGTTTCAATGAAGGAAGCAAGAAGGGAGTGTTGAGGCAGGGACACTGGGCATCATGTTGAACAAATAGTAAAGACCAAAGACAGATTCTGGAAAATGGATGGCCTCTTGAGAGAAAAATTATGTTTGTGCTACCAGCTTGACTTATTACTCTTATATAAGCAACTTCTAAATAAATGAAACCAAATTTGATTATGTTAGGGATTGCCTGGACAGAGACTTGGATTTTGGAGAAATTCAGGGCATAATTTTCTTGAATTCAAATCATGTAGATCATTGATTCTCAAAGAGTGGTCTTTGATCCAACAACATCGGTGTTACATTGAGACGTCAATTCTTGGACCCCCAGATCTGTTGAATCAGAAACTCAGGAAATCTCAGCAGTCTCTTTTGCAGCACGTCCCCTGGGTGACTCCATTGCACAGTGGAGTTTGAAAACCACTGCTGTGGACAAATAACCGAAGTCCCTCGAAGGCCGTCTGGCACTAGCTGTGGCAGCCTGTTAAGTGTGGCTCCTGCAGGACCATCCCTTGTTGACTCTATCTATTAAAGTTTAGTGGCAGATGGAAAGATAACAAATGATAGGGTACAATTTTGTATGTAAACCATAATCCGCGAAATAATCTATTTTCAATCTTCTAACTAGAAGGTACTTCACTCGAATTTAAGCTATTCTAAATAACAACATTTTTCTGAATTAAGAAGACATAGAGTCAAAGGACCAGGCAATCAATTACTAATTAGTGGTTAGTTAACAAGAAATAAATAAAACTATTATCAGAATGTCATTTACATAAGCAAAGCATAGCCAGGTAGGTAGATCCTATTAGAAGGATTATAAGATGAATAACTACACATCTATTCTGTAACACTAGAAATTATAAAAATGAAAAAAATTTAATTATCAAATGAACAAATATTGTAAGTTTCCTTCACAGTGGTTTATCTTCATTATTGGAAGAGTGCTTTAGTACAAACTTTCTAGGCTCAGTTTGGCAGAATTTATCAAGAATTTAAAAAATATGGCCATTGACACAATAATACGGTTAAACAATCACCTTAAGGGAATAGAAATCTAATCCAAGAACTAAAGAACCAGGAACTGATAAGGCAAAAGGGACTAAGTGATGGAAAGAGCAAGAGGGAGAGATGTGAGACCTTGCACCAAAGATAAAACTTAAAACTACAACAACGAAAATTATGGATAGACACTATTACCTGTATATGAACATTAAGGAAAAGTAACAGTCAAAATTTTGTCTGGAATAATAGAAATGTTGTAAAAACAGGAGAGTAAGAAAAGGAAACTGACTGTATAGAATGTGAAGTGTGATTGTGGATTCCTCTCTGATACAGAGGGTTCATCAAGCACTGACAAATAATTGTGTGTGTGTGGATAGACTTAAATTCCCACAAATCAGCACCATTTATTTTATGGCTACATGATGCCATAATATATAGACATAAAACCATGAAATCACAAAGCAAGAAATGAAATTCTACATGGAATTGTCAACTTTGTCAAAATAAAAACATGCCTAGAAAAAATGAAAAGTTAATTCAGCAAAACAATGCATAAGGCTGATTATCTCACACTGGCAGATTCATTGGTAATTACATAATAATAAATATTATTAGTATCATTATTGATTTGCAGCATAGTGTTGAACAGAGCACTCTCTAGAGCCTGACTAACTCACATGAACCTTGATCCCGTCACTTTGTGGTGAACTCAAGTAATTTAGCCTCTCAGAACCTCAGTTTTTCCATCTCTAAAATAGTGATAAGGTAATGCCTATCTTTAATCAGGGCTAAATGGATAAATTATTTATAGGGGTTGGGAAGGTGCTTGGTGTTGTAATTACTCAATAAATAAAATATCCAATAATTTTTTTAAAATAAAAGTATAAAAATTATGTAAGGTTTATAATCATAAAAATACTCGAATCCAAAGATATTTACAACACAACGATATATTCTTTTTAAAAAATACTAACATTTAGGTTAGCTAATATTTGGTGTCCTATATATGAACAACAACAACATAAGGCTACATGTGAAAGAACCAAGTGGATGTCCACTTCAATAAGAGTGAGGGGTCAGAGGAAGGTAAGTTTGTGCTTCGTGATAAATAGTGTTGCACGGAGGCAAGTTCAGGGACGTTTCTTAGAGGAAGTAATTTGGGCTTTATGGAAGACTAATTGTAAAGTAAGGTTGAGAGCAAGGGTATTCAAATGCTGAAATATGATCCAGGCAAAGTATGAAAATGTAAAGGGTTGTCCAGGTGGCAATGTGCAGATTTGTGGCCATTCGTGATGGCAGATATGGTTTTGTTTGCCATCTCTAGTTGAGTCTAGTACTGCTGATTTTGGCCAGACTATCCAGGAATTTGATGATCCAATTAATGAATCTGGTGTCGGAGTATAAAGATAGAATTAGGCTTTTAGGAAGACTAACGTGGCAATAGTGTGTGTTATTAGCGACAGGAAAGAGGAATTGCCCTACAGAAGGCCTAAAAGCCCAGAAACTAAAAAGGCAAGGAATAGTGATGGAAGGAGCAAGAGGGAGAGATGTGAGACCTCGCACCAAAAATAAAAATTAAAACAACAAAAAAAGTATAGATAGACTCTGTTACCTGAAAGCAACAGTGAAAATTTTGTCTGGAATAATAGAAATTTTGAAAAAACAGGAGAGTAAGAAAAGGAAACTAATTTTATAGAAAGAATGTTAATTTGATTTTGGATTACTGAAATGACAGCAGGCCATGGAAATGAAAGGAGCTAAGTAGCAGAGGGAATTGGTGATAGGAAGTTTTAGATGGAGTGGCTTCCGATTCATCAAATAAAAATAATAGTTGAGATTTCAGAGGTAGAAGAAAAGAGAAAATTTGAAGGCAGAAGATTAAAATTAATTACCCAGGGTTAGAAAAAAATCGTAAAAAAGAAGCCAGTAAAGATGGCGGGAAAGGGCTCATGAGTAGTTAAGGTAGGGATGAGGGAGGAGAAAAACCATTGTAATGTGGTTATATAACATGAGAATAATATGGAAGGAAGGGGTAATTATTTTAAAGAAGAAAGTGAAGGAAAACAGCAATAGGTAATGGTGAGGACCAAATACTGCGAACAGCTTACAGTTTGCTGAAACTGAAGGGACATTGGGATTGACCATTGTGAGGTGATTATGATTGCTAAATATAGTGCATTTGGTGAATACAAAATGGAGAGGGTGAAAGAAGCAATGTATGAAAATATTTCAACGCAAGAAAGAATAGATTCAGGCATTTGGTAAATGTAAAATATAGTAGGCACAAAATGCATAGCAGTGCATAGAAACAGATAAGTATTAATTTTTTGTTCAGAGGCACTCAGTTACAAAAGAAATTATGTTCGCTGTTGCAATTATTATCAGCATAATAGGAGGAAATATTATGCACCCTGTATTTTGAAAGATAGGTGCATTTGAACAGTTGAGAGTAGCTATACTTCAAAGAAGCTATCATGGGAATGTTTCGGGGGTTAAAATCATTAATTAAGTAAAATTTATCGAAAATTTGTCAAAGTATTGTTGGCATTAACAGACAATTTAATTTTATGAATTATGGCTTGTCTTGTAATTCTATGTACTGCGTCAAATGTAAATTTGGCTAAACAATGTTTCAGATTTTACTGTTAGCAGTTATTCTCTAATGTTAGGTAAACATTTATAATGTTTTCAATTATTTGAGTTTAATTTTGCAAGAGATTTATTGAAAAGTTTAGTGAGTTGTAAATTTCCATATTGCACAATAAGAGGCAGTTTTGAGAGGCTAAAATATGTAGATACATTTACTTTCACAACTTTTTAGACTTAAGTCACATTATATTTATTCGATGGCAGCAGGAAAATAGTTGTTGATGCCATGTAAAACATAGAGAGATGTGTGTTTATACAGATAGTGTTTTTGATAAATTGATGAGCTTTATTTTATTTTTGTCGGGCTATAACATATTTTAACCTGTCCTCAAAATATAAATAATAACAAGTAAAATGAACTTGTTAACAAGTATAATAATCTTTTTCACAATGGCTGAAAAAGATTGAATTATTTTTGAGATTCATAATGTATGCTTAAAATTTGGAAGAAGATACATACTTTGGGATTAGAATTGGCTAGATATAAAATAGTTGGCAGATATCTAGACAATTATCACTGTCATATATTGGTTTATTTTGTAATTGGGTACAATACATGAATATTGGCAAATTGGGTAAATAAGGTCTTCCACAGATACAAATTTAAACATATTTGTACAAATTTAATAGTTTGTTGGCCTCTTTATAGGTACTTTTGCAAGGCCAAATTCTTTATCAAATTATTTATATAAAAATGAATAATTTTTATAAATGACTAAGATATTTGAATATTTGAAGAGCAATTTCGTCTACCCTTTATTTATATGTACTAATATATTTTGGTAGCCTCTGTTTAGATCAATTTCATCTACACTTTATTTATATGTACTAATATATTTTGGTAGCCTCTGTTTAGATCAATTTCATCTACTCTTTATTTATATATACTCTTTATTTATATATATACTTTATATATACTCTATTTATATATACTTTATTTATATATATATTTTAAATATACTTTATTTGTATATATATAAACTCTTTTTTTCCCATTATTTGGCTATCACTATTTACCAATGTTTATTTTTTGAAGTAATATGATCCTTGATATCAACAATTATGACATTCAATCAACAATGTGGTTGATAGAAGCCTTAAGAAAATTACCTGCTCTGATTACTTCTCAGTGAACAGGAGATGCTAACATGACCATATAGAAATAGTGTGTGAGAATTAAATCAAAGATTATGTGTGAATCTGTGATCTATAATTTATTAGCACAAAATCACTAAACAGCAAAATCCCAACTGGCTATAATTGGGAGAGATACTCACTAATGGAAGACAGGAAGTAGTATTAATCTGATTTCTACAGGACCAGGGGGCTTTTTATTGGTTGAGCCTAAGTTGGGCCATAGAACTCCAGTCACTGCCAAGAAATTCTGAAAATCATTGAATAGCAACTCTCAGTGTACATGAAGCAGAAGTCCCATTGCCAGGTAATAGAGGTCTTTGGCTTGTGCCTATGAGCTTTCATTGGAGAGGAGAGAATAGTGTCAATATCCATGCAAATGGGAACAGCAGAAGCACAAGTTATAAAACTTAATTAAAAAGAAACTCTGCCAAAAATTTACATGTGACTATGCATATACCATGACCCAGAAACTCAATAAAAATGTGTACATGTGTTTAAAAAACCGTACTGAAATGTTTGTGTTAGCAGTATTCAAAATAGCCACACACTGGAGATCACTCAAATGCCCAGAAAATGTAGAAGAGATAAATTAATTATTGCACATTCATGCAGTGTAATACTATTAAGCAATAAGATTGAACTACAACCGTGGGCTGTAGTTAAATGACTCTCCAAAATACAGTGTTGAGTGAAGAAATCTAGACACAGAAGATACATACTGTTTAATTCCACTTATACAAAGTAGAAAGGAAGGAAATTTTTTGTGACTCTTGGAGTGGAAGAGACGAATTTCAAAGTCATTAGCAATATTTCTTATCTGATTTGACTATTGGCTACATGGGTATTGACGTATAATACATTCTCCAAATGTATTACATGTTAATAAAAGTTTAAAAATCAATTTTTCATTGTCACAAAGAAAGAATGGTTATTTTCAATAATTCATATTAAAAACAAAATCTAAGGAAGTTCCATTGTGACACAGAGCATTGTAAGACAAGGACTATGTAATATACGGAAGAGGAATTAGAAACAAAAAGAAGACTCGGAGGAAATAAAAGGGAGGGAAATCCACTTATGAATGGCACAAACCATGTTTCTTTGCCACACGTCTGTGGAAAGGGTTACTCCATACCATAGAATGGAATAATTAAAGACTCATTATATATATGGTGTGTTTTATTTTTACCTGGTTGCCTCAAAAGTTACGTTACCTATCAAGGAAATGGCTTAGTGTTTGCTTCCCATTATGTAGCTTAGGTATTCTCAATTATCCCTCTGTTCTTTATAATGTGTTGTGTGGATCACTCTTTCATATAGTATCAAAGAATTGCAAAATAATACTTTTGTGCATAGAGTTCTACAATATGATTAAAAGCAACCAATTCAGGAAAACATGCTAATTAACAGATCAAACACTTAACGAAAGGAATTCTCGCCTGGACTTACTCTGTCTCACAAATGTGCCTGGCAACGTAATAGACACTTGATAGGTTCTGATACGACTAGAGCACAGATCACAAGAAAGGTCCAAACATACACCAAACACATAGCTGAAAAGTAAAGTTGAAAAAAAATTCATGGTCTGTGCTTGGTAGAATGGATTATCTCAACCTACTACTACTTGTCGGAAATATCTAACTTAAAGTCAAATAGCTAATTGTAGACATAAAAAAGTTGCGTCTCCATATTTGGTTTTCAGTTGATTCAATGGAGAACAATTTTAGTTTTGAATCCATAAAGTTGAAAACTCTTCCTTTTTGAAAATGCTTAAAAAGGCTTTTCTGCCACAAGCAACTCTTTCTACATGCCATATTTTATACTAGTTAGAGCCATTATTTGAGTTTACTTAAAATATAAGGATATGAATTTAGCTAAATAAATGAGTAGGGGTATGCTAGTTGCAAGTTAACTAGGATGGATCAATGTTCATGATAAGGAAATTTGAAAAGCGTCAACTGCCATATTGATACATACACATCAGCATATACTTTGTACTCAAAGATCCAGAAAAGGTAGAGTGACAAAGATAAATTGCACTATACATTACTTTCTGCTATTGATTATTTTCACTATTTACAACTTGTGGTATTTTGGGTAACAATGAGACATTCTTGTATACCACATGAACAATTTTGAAAACAATGAGTAAATTATTATAGCTTTAACATTTTCTCATTGAACTTGTCAATTTAGAGACACTATCCTGAAACCAGCTCTATGGAAAGATGTTATAATGTAAAGGAAGTTAAATGAGCAAGAAGTAATATAACGTTAGTTCAAATATGTCCCAATTTTTCAAAATAGTGATATATTACACATCAAAACAGTTTGTAAAGCTATATCTGAAAAAATCAGCAATAGTAGTTTTCTGTAGATATTAAATTTTACCATCGTAAATATGGTGTAGAGAATTATAGTTCAGAGTAACTTGAATTGGAATCATGGTGCTTCCACTTAAAAACTGGTTGGCTTTTGTTAAACATTTCACTTCTTTGTTTTTCTGTTTTTTCATAAGTCTAGTGAATATAATAATGGGCTCTATTTTGCAGGGTTTTTTAGAGTAGTCAATAATTTTAAAAAAGTACTTAGAATGCCAAAATTATTCAATAAGGTTTAGTTATTATTTTACTAATATTTTATCTTAGCTAGTATTTCAAACTTCAAGATCTTTCATTTTTAATTTAATATGCAATTGATGGTGTTCAACAAAATTTTACCTATGTTTTACAAAAATAATATATTTTCTTTTTTTTTTATTATACTTTAGGTTTTAGGGTACATGTGCACACTGTGCATGTTTGTTACATATGTATCCATGAGCCATGTTGATTTCCTGAACCCATTAACTTGTCATTTAGCATTAGGTATATCTCCTAATGCTGTCCCTCCCCCCTTCCCCCACCCCACAACAGTCCCTGGAGTGTGATGTTCCCCTTCCTGTGTCCATGAGTTCTCATTGTTCAATTCCCACCTATGAGTGAGAACATGCGGTGTTTGATTTTTTGTCCTTGTGATAGTTTACTGAGAATGATGTTTTCCAATTTCATCCATGTCCCTACAAAGGACATGAACTCATCATTTTTTATGGCTGCATAGTATTCCACGGTGTATATGTGCCACATTTTCTTAATCCAGTCTATTGTTGTTGGACATTTGGGTTGGTTCCAAGTCTTTGCTATTGTGAATAGTGCCGCAATAAACATACGTGTGCATGTGTCTTTATAGCAGCATGATTTATAGTCCTTTGGGTATATACCCAGTAATGAGATGGCTGGGTCAAATGGTATTTCTAGTTCTAGATCCCTGAGGAATCGCCACACTGACTTCCACAATGGTTGAACTAGTTTACAGTCCCACCAACAGTGTAAAAGTGTTCCTATTTCTCCACATCCTCTCCAGCACATGTTGTTTCCTGATTTTTTAATGATGGCCATTCTAACTGGTGTGAGATGGTATCTCACTGTGGTTTTGATTTGCATTTCTCTGATGGCCATTGATGATGAGCATTTCTTCATGTGTTTTTTGGCTGCATGAATGTCTTCTTTTGAGAAGTGTCTGTTCATGTCCTTTGCCCACTTTTTGATGGGGTTGTTTGTTTTTTTCTTGTAAATTTGTTTGAGTTCATTGTAGATTCTGGATATTAGCCCTTTGTCAGATGAGTAGGTTGCAAAAATTTTCTCCCATTCTGTAGGTTGCCTGTTCACTCTGATGGTAGTTTCTTTTGCTGTGCAGAAGCTCTTTAATTGGATCCCATTTGTCAATTTTGGCTTTTGTTGCCATTGCCTTTGGAGTTTTAGACATGAAGTCCTTGCCCACGCCTATGTCCTGAATGGTATTGCCTAGGTTTTCTTGTAGGATTTTAATGGTTTTAGGTATAACATTTAAGTCTTTAATCCATCTTGAATTAATTTTTGTATAAGGGATAAGGAAGGGATCCAGTTTCAGCTTTCTATATATGGCTAGCCAGTTTTCCCAGCACCATTTATTAAATAGGGAATCCTTTCCCCATTTCTTGTTTTTGTCAGGTTTGTCAAAGATCAGATAGTTGTAGATATGCGGCATCATTTCTGAGGGCTCTGTTCTGTTCCATTGATCTATGTCTCTGTTGTGGTACCAGTACCATGCTGTTTTGGTTACTGTAGCCTTGTAGTATAGTTTGAAGTCAGGTAGCGTGATGCCTCCAGCTTTGTTCTTTTGGCTTAGGATTGACTTGGCGATGCGGGCTCTTTTTTGGTTCCATATGAACTTTAAAGTAGTTTTTTCCAATTCTGTGAAGAAAGTCATTGGTAGCTTGATGGGGATGCCATTGAATCTATAAATTACTTTGGGCAGTATGGCCATTTTCACGATATTGATTCTTCCAATCCATGAGCATGGAATGTTCTTCCATTTGTTTGTATCCTCTTTTATTTCATTGAGCAGTGGTTTGTAGTTCTAGAAGAGGTCCTTCATGTCCCTTGTAAGTTGGATTCCTAGGTATTTTATTCTCTTTGAAGCAATTGTGAATGGGAGTTCACTCATGATTTGGCTCTCTGTCTGTCTGTGATTGGTGTACAAGAATGCTTGTGATTTTTGTACATTGATTTTGTATCCTGAGACTTTGCTGAAGTTGCTAATCAGCTTAAGGAGATTTTGGGCTGAGACAATGGGGTTTTCTAGATATACAATCATGTCATCTGCAAACAGGGATAATTTGACTTCCTCTTTTCCTAACTGAATACCCTTTATTTCCTTCTCCTGCCTGATTGCTCTGGCCAGAACTTCCAACACTATGTTGAATAGGAGCGGTGAGAGAGGGCATCCCTGTCTTGTGCCAGTTTTCAGAGGGAATGCTTCCAGTTTTTGACCATTCAGTATGATATTGGCTGTGGGTTTGTCGTAGATAGCTCTTATTATTTTGAGATACGTCCCATCAATACCTAATTTATTGAGAGTTTTTAGCATGAAGGGTTGTTGAATTTTGTCAAAGGCCTTTTCTGCATCTATTGAGATAAACATGTGGTTTTTGTCTTTGGTTCTGTTTATATGCTGGATTACATTTATTGATTTGTGTATGTTGAACCAGCCTTGCATCCCAGGGATGAAGCCCACTTGATTATGGTGGATAAGCTTTTTGATGTGCTGCTGGATTCGGTTTGCCAGTATTTTATTGAGGATTTTTGCATCAATGTTCATCAAGGATATTGGTCTGAAATTCTCTTTTGTGGTTATGTCTCTGCCAGGCTTTGGTATCAGGACGATGCTCGCTTCATAAAATGTGTTAGGGAGGATTCCCTCTTTTTCTATCGATTGGAATAGTTTCAGAAGGAATGGTACCAGTTCCTCCTTGTACCTCTGGTAGAATTCGGCTGTGAATCCATCAGGACCTGGACTCTTTTTGGTTGGTAAGCTATTGATTATTGCCACAATTTCAGAACCTGTTATTGGTCTATTCAGAGATTCAACTTCTTCCTGATTTAGTCTTGGGAGGGTGTATTTGTCGAGGAATTTATCCATTTCTTCTAGATTTTCTAGTTTATTTGCATAGAGGTGTTTTTAGTATTCTCTGATCGTAGATTGTATTTCTGTGGGTTCGGTGGTGATATCCCCTTTTTCATTTTTTATTGCATCTATTTGATTCTTCTCTCTTTTCTTCTTTATTCGTCTTGCTAGCGGTCTATCAATTTTGTTGATCTTTTCAAATAACCAGCTCCTGGATTCATTAATTTTTTGAAGGGTTTTTTGTGTCTCTATTTCCTTCAGTTCTGCTCTGATTTTAGTTATTTCTAGCCTTCTGCTAGCTTTTGAATGTGTTTGCTCTTGCTTTTCTAGTTCTTTTAATTGTGATGTTAGGGTGTCAGTTTTGGATCTTTCCTGCTTTCTCTTGTGGGCATTTAGTGCTATAAATTTGCCTCTACACACTGCTTTGAACGTGTCCCAGAGATTCTGGTATGTTGTGTCTTTGTTCTCGTTGGTTTCAAAGAACATCTTTATTTCTGCCTTCATTTCATTATGTACCCAGTAGTCATTCAGGAGCAGGTTGTTCAGTTTCCATGTACTTGAGCGGTCTTGAGTGAATTTCTTAATCCTGAGTTCTAGTTTGATTGCACTGTGGTCTGAGAGAGAGTTTGTTATAATTACTGTTCTTTTACATTTGCTGAGGAGAGCTTTACTTCCAACTATGTGGTCAATTTTGGAATAGGTGTGGTGTGGTGGTGAAAAAAATGTATATTCTGTTGATTTGGGGTGGAGAATTCTGTAGATGTCTATTAGGTCCACTTTATGTAGAGCTGAGTTCAATTCCTGGATATCCTTGTTAACTTTCTGTCTCATTGATCTGTCTAATGTTGACAGTGGGGTGTTAAAATCTCCCATTATTATTGTGTGGGAGTTTAAGTCCCTTTGTAGGTCACTCAGGACTTGCTTTATAAATCTGGGTGCTCCTGTGTTGGCTGCATATATATTTAGGATAGTTAGCTCTTCTTTTTGAATTGATCCCTTTACCATTATGTAATGGCCTTCTTTGTCTCTTTTGATCTTTGTTGGTTTAAAGTCTATTTTATCAGAGACTAGGATTGCAACCCCTGCCTTTTTTTGTTTTCCATTTACTTGATAGATCTTCCTCCATCCCTTTATTTTGAGTCTATTTGTGTCTCTGCACGTGAGATGGGTTTCCTGAATACAGCACACTGATGGGTCCTGACTCCTTATCCAGTTTGCTGGTCTATGTCTTTTAACTGGAGCATTTAGCCCATTTACATTTAACGTGAATATTGTTATGTGTGAATCTGATCCTGTCATTATGATGTTAGTTGGTTACTTTGCTCGTTAGTTGCTGCAGTTTCTTCCTAGCCTCGATGGTCTTTACAATTTGGCGTGTTTTTGCAGGGGCTGGTACCGGTTGTTCCTTTCCATATTTAGTACTTCCTTCAGGAGCTCTTTTAGGGCAGGCCTGGTGGTGACAAAATCACTCAGCGTTTGCTTGTCTGTAAAGTATTTTATTTCTCCTTCACTTATGAAGCTTAGTTTGGCTGGATAGGAAATTCTGGGCTGAAAATTCTTTTCTTTAAGAATGTTGAATATTGGCCCCCACTCTGTTCTGGCTTGTAGAGTTTCTGCCGAGAGATCAGCTGTTAGTCTGATGGGCTTCCCTTTGTGGGTAACCCGACCTTTCTCACTGGCTGCCCTTAACATTTTTTCCTTCATTTCAACTTTGGTGAATCTGACAATTATGTGTCTTGGAGTTGCTCTTCTCAAGGAGTATCTTTGTGGCATTCTCTGTATTTCCTGAATCTGAATGTTGGCCTGCCTTGCTAGATTGGGGAAGTTCTCCTGGATAATATCTTGCAGAGTGTTTTCCAACTTTGTTCCATTCTCCCCATCATTTTCAGGTACACCAATCAGACGTAGGTTTGGTCTTTTCACATAGTCCCAAATTTCTTGGAGGCTTTGTTCATTTCTTTTTATTCTTTTTTCTCTAAACTTCCCTTCTCTCTTCATTTCATTCATTTCATCTTCCATCAGCGATACCCTTTCTTCCAGTTGATCGCATCTGCTACTGAGACTTCTGCAATCTTCGCGTAGTTCCCGATACTTGGCTTTCAGCTCCATTAGCTCCTTTAAGCCCTTCTCTCCATTGGTTATTCTAGTTATCCAGTCTTCTAATTTTTTTTTCAAAGTTTTTAACTTCTTTGCTATTGTTTTGAATTTCCTCTCGTAGCTCAGAGTAGTTTGATCGTCTGAAGCCTTCTTCTCTCAACTCGTCAAAGTCATCCTCCATCCAGCTTTGTTCTGTTGCTGGTGAGGAACTGTGTTCCTTTGGAGGAGGAGAGGTGCTCTGTTTTTTAGAGTTTCCAGTTTTTCTGCTCTGTTTTTTCCCCATCTTTGTGGTTTTATCTACTTTTTGTCTTTGATGATGGTGATGTACAGATGCGTTTTTGGTGTGGATGTCCTTTCTGTTTGTCAGTTTTCCTTCTACCAGACGGGACCCTCAGCTGCAGGTCTGTTGGAGTTTGCTAGAGGTCCACTCCAGACCCTGTTTGGCTGGGTGTCAGCAGTGGTGGCTGCAGAACAGCGGATTTTCGTGAGACCACAAATTCAGCTGTCTGATAGTTCCTCTGGAAGTTTTGTCTCAGATGAGTACCTGGCCGAGTGAGGTGTCATTCTGTCCCTACTGGGGGGGTGCCTCCCAGTTAGGCTGCTCAGGGGTGAGGGACCCACTTTAGAAGGCAGTCTGTCCGTTCTCAGATCTCCAGCTGTGTGCTGGGAGAACCACTACTCACTTCAAAGCTGTCAGTCAGACAGGGACATTTAAGTGTGAGGAGGTTCCTGCTGACTTTTTGTTTGTCTGTGTCCTGCCCCCAGAGGTGGAGCCTACAGAGGCAGGCTGGCCTCCTTGAGCTGTGGTGGGCTCCACCCAGTTCGAGCTTCCTGGCTGCTTTGTTTACCTAAGCAAGCCTGGGCAATGGCGGGCGGCCCTCCCCCAGCGTCGCTGCCGCCTTGCAGCGTGATCTCAGACTGCTGTGCTAGCAATCAGTGAGACTCCGTGGGCATAGGACCCTCCGAGCCAGGTGCGGGACACAATCTCCTAGTGTGCCATTTTCCAGGCCCGTTGGAAAAGCGCAGTATTAGGATGGGACTGACCCGATATTCCAGGTGCCGTCTGTTACCCCTTTCTTTGACTAGGAAAGGGAACTCCTTGACCCCTTGCACTTCCCGAGTGAGGCAATGCCTCGCCCTGCTTCGGCTCGCGCACAGTGCGCTTCACCGACTGTCCTGCACCCACTGTTTGGCACTCCCTAGTGAGATGAAACCGGTACCTCAAGCAGAAATGCAGAAATCACCCGTCTTCTGTGTCACTGGGGCTGGGAGCTGGAGACCGGAGCTGTTCTTATTCGGCCATCTTGGCTCCACCCCCCAAAAACAAAATATTTTCTAAATGCTTCACAATTTTAAAATAAAGCAAAATATTTAAAAAATTGATTAAAGGAAGTGAGACAAAAAAGTAAAAAGCTGTCTGAAAATTTTAAAATTACTGTAGTTATATATATATAATATGCAGTATTTGGTATTCAGCTTATTAACTGATATCCGTCCTTAAGAGTTAATAATTGATCTGAACTCTCAACAGTAGTAAAACTGCACTGTGTGGTAAAGACACATGCAAGTTCCGTGAAAATTTTACCAACCAAGTGAATAACTTTACAGAATACATAGACACAGTGATTTATACCAGTAATCTCTTTAAAGTGAGGTTTTGCTAGGAAACTATGCCATTTTCTTGACAAGCTCACATCTTGTTATTGAGTATCACTGGAATGGGGCAGAGCACATGTGGGATGGAGCGGGAGTAAGTGCTTGTGCATTTTTGCTTCCTCACTGGCTCCTCTCCCTCCACCGTGAGATCATACCTGGGTTAGTGTGCTAAAGAATGAGAGATTAGAACACAGGTGAATACTTTCAGCTGAGGGCAAACTATGTCAACCAATGTCTGCCTGACCCACCAGCTGAAAACCGATGCATGTGTAAGATCCACTGCTCCCAGCTCAGATAGGCAGAACCAGTTAACTAATCTATAGACATTTGAAAAATAATAAGTGATTGTTTTAAGCTATTAAATTTGGAGGTGGTATGTTATAAAAAGTTATGGCAGTGATAACTAACAGATGCTCTATCATACTAGGATGGCATGATAAAGATATGTGGGACAGTAACTGGCTAGGGATAAAGGGATGAGTGAACCTTATATTTTTAAAGGAAGGGAATATAAACACATATACAGAGAGAGATAATAATAGACTTGCTTATTTAATTGTATACTAATTATCTTATCCAAGACAGGCAGGGGAAGTGCTGTACAATGTCTTGAATAGAAAGCGGAGAATAGGATCAGCCCAAGTGGATAGTGTTGAACCCCACAAGAATGGATATAAGTTTATCTAGTAAGTGATTACATTGGAAAAATGGTTCCGAGGACAGGTTTTTTTTCACACTCTAACCTATCGGGAGCACATGGAAATTCTCTTCTGGCACATAATTTTTAGAGTTGTTAATGGAGATTTAGGACATAACATGCGTTAAAATGCCTTGTCTACTAGTGTCCAAAATAAGTTGGGTGCTTTGTGTGTTTCTTGTGTCCCTTCAATGTCTATATAAACTTCTTAAGAGCCTCAGCATTCTGTAATTCAGATAATGACCAGTAAAACACAACCTTTATTTCTTCTAAGCCTGAAAGCTACACATTGTTTTAGTTAATTCTTAATTTCTTCCAAAGTATAAATTTTGTAGAGATGTTGATATCCTTTAATCCAGTATTTAGGAAGTATGCCATTTAATTTTATGTAAGTTGCTTAGTTTATTTTTTCAGACTGTTTTTTCAAGAAATTCCATTTCCTAAAAAATACCCATGGGAGCCTTGGATAAGGATGAAAATGCTAAATTATATGCATAAAATACAAAATTAAAAATCAGTGACGTTTTTCAAGTTACATAAACTTGTCTTCCATTTGTAGTAGGTGTTTCGTGTTACTATTAGCTGGATGAGTAGTAATACCAGTTAAAGTCCTCACGTTCCACATTTCCAAGTGATACAGGGCAAAGTATTTTGCCATCATGGACTTCAGATTTCATAAAGAAAGTGCTTCCATTTCTCTTATTAAATGAATTCTCTGAACTCCTAAAATGTATAAACTTTATGAGTATGTGGAACATGAGCCTCCCTCTCTGCCTTCTGCTTTCAGAATGATGTCAGTGCTTGAAAACGGAAAACAGTTCAGTGTCTTTAGGGGTTCCTGATCCAACAATTACTTATTCCATTCATCTTCTATAGAAGCATTTCTGATGATGTTTGAATTTGACTTTCAGTCTGAGCCAAATGTATATGGCTTTTTTTTCTGCTTAGTATTCATTATCACACTTACTCTTGAAATTATAAAAAACTGTCGTGAAGCAAACAGATGTGAGTAAGTTACCTCAAATCTTTTCATGAGTCAGCATCCATGACTGTGGAAGAGGCAGCAGTTTATTTTCGCATGAAATATGTCAAGTTTCTGTAGTCAAACTATACAAAGCTGGGCTGCACCTAATTATTGGTATAAATTACATAAGGCATCTAAACAGTGATAATTTAGAAGACTCAAAGCACTGCTATTCACTTAAATCTGAAGAGGATCTGACTGGACACATGTATCTCTGACAAAAAGTCCGAGTGCCATGTAGATGTTTATGTTGGCTTTCCTTGATTCTCGGCCAGTAACTTCTGTGAGGTCTGATAAGGCAAGCAATGAATTCTCTCTTAGCCTCATCTTCTTCATTTGTAAAATTGTTAAATATTTTGCAGGACTTCTTCATACTCAGACTTTAATTGTGGTTGGCTTAGAACTCTTTCTCTTTCAACATTGTCTTCATTTCTCCACCGTTTTACTAAACCTTAGTCGTGATTGTTGATATGTCCTCAAGTATCATATACGCACCACGTTCCTTGGAGGTGGTAGAGTGTAGTGAGTAGTCAAACAGGTTCTGGGTTTAAATCCTGCATCTTCTGCTTCCTAGCTGTGTGATTTGGGTCAGGCTAGTTGCTATCTGAGCCTCATTTTCCTCATCTGATTGTTTTAAAGACAAAATAGTATATAAGACAAAAGAGATAAACAATATGTGAAAATATTCCAGCCTCTGACACATCGAAATTCTCAAGAAATATTTACTGTTCTCAGAACAATATTCTATTCTATTCACAATAACAATTGTTAAAATTTTTATGCCTGTTCTAAGCTAAAATCTCTACAAGTCCAAGGGTTAATCAAGAAACATTAAATGTCCCCCAAATAATTATTTCTATTTAACATACTTTAATTTTAAAACAGTTTTAGGTTCACAGCAAAACTGAGCATTGAAGTGTAAAAGCTTTAAGATAATTTTTTGCCCTTTCAGTATTTAATTTATTTTATTTAGACCTGATTAATTATAAAATTATTTTTCCTTAGCCATGGGAATTCAATATTACGTTATAAAGATATTTCAACTGGAAAGCGTTTTTTTTTTTGAGACGGAGTCTGGCTCTGTCGCCCAGGCTGGAGTGCAGGGGCACGATTTCGGCTCACTGCAAGCTCCGCCTCCCAGGTTCACCCTGTTCTCCTGCCTCAGCCTCCCTAGTAGCTGGGACTACAGGCGCCTGCCACCATGCCTGGCTAATTTTTCGTATTTTTAGTAGAGATGGTATTTCACCATGTTAGCCAGGATGGTCTCGATCTCCTGACCTCGTGATCCACCCACCTCGGGCTCCCAAAGTTAATTTTTGAATACATTTCAGATTTTGCTCTAGCATATTTAATGAGATATTAATGTTACTATACAATCTAAATTTTGGCATATCATTTTATATCCCTCAGCGTTTAAAAATCCTTTGTCATTATAGCTTGTACTCTCTGTCTTTTAATAGTGAACTTAATCTATTCATACTAAATATGATTTTGACATATATGGATATATTTCTGCATCTTTAATAAAATTTCACTGTATTTTTACTTCTTTACTTTTTTCGTTTGTTTTCTGCTTTTCATTGACTTGATTGCATATTTTTCGGGGGTGTGTTGTTTGTATATTTCCTTTTCTATTTAATCTGTGTCGCTTTTCATTGCTCTTTAGTTATTAAATGTTGAATAAAGTGCATTAGCACTAATGAAGCACAAGGTTGCATTAACAAAGTACAACTTGAATCAATCATCTCCTTCTACCTGAACAATTTAAGGGCTATAGAAAATTTTAGATACGATCATCTCTTCCAGTTTTTATGTTATTGCAACTTGTAAATATAATTATGTATTGTTTTTTAAGTTCCAAGCTAAATAGTCATTATCCCTAATGTTATTATTGCTGTTACTTTGGTTATTGATTATTTAGATACACCAACGTGTTTTCAAGTTTCTGTATAACTCAGTGCCACTTAGATCTCACTCTTTTCTTCTCATTGAAGCTTATGTTTTGGTGCTCTTTGGTATGTAAACTCAATCATTTATTTGAATGTGTGTGTGTGTGTCTGTGGCAGGGTCTCAGGCTTTCACCCAGGCTGCAGTGCTGTGGTGCAATCATGGTTCACTGCAGCCTTGACTTTCTGGGCTCAAGCAGGTCTCCCACCTCAGCCTCCTGGGTAACTGGGACTACAGGCATTTGCCACCACGCCCACCCCAGGATAATTGTTTGTATTTTTAGTAGAAATGAAGTTTCGCCATCTTGTCCAGGATGGTCTTGAACTCTTGAGCTCAAGCAGTCTGCTCTCCCCAGCCTCCCAAAGTGCTGAGATTATAGGCATGAACAACCATGGCTGTCCTGAAAATTATCTTATTTTATATATCTTACTCTTAATAATTTAGAAAGGTTTAAAATAATAGATTGATGGATATTTTCTCTTAGCACTTTGGAGTTTAAAATCATAGGTTGATGGAAATTTTCTCTTAGCACTATTGTCTTTTATAATTTCAAGATACTTTCATTTTAAATTATGAGTGGAAAACAGAAATTACCTAAAAGGGCACAATTACTAGACTGACAGTATTATGGGTTGAATTGTGTACCTTCAGCAAATAATGAGGCGGTAATTCCAGTAGCTGTGAATGTGACCCTGTATGGCAATACAGCCTTTGCAGATGACCAAGTCAGGATGAGGTCATTAGGATGGGTCCAATCCAATATGACTCTGTCCTTTCAAAAAGGAGAAATGTGGACACAGGGAAAGATAGGCATACAGAGAAGGCGATGTGAAGACACAGGAAGAATGCCATTGATAAGCCAAGCGATATGGTCTGGCTTAGCTCCCGTAACTCCCATGTGTTGTGGGAGGGATCTGGGGGAGGTAATTGAATCATGGTTGTAGCTTCCATAACTCCCATGTGTTGTGGGAGGGACCTGGTGAGAGATCATTGAATCACGGTGTTTTTTTCCCCATGCTGTTCTTGTGGTGGTGAATGAGTCTCACAAGATCTGTTGGTTTGATAAGGGGTCTCCTCTTTGCTTGGTTCTCATTCTCTCTTGCCTGCCGCCATGTGAAATGAGCCTTTCGTCTTCTGCCATGACTATGAGGCCTTCCCAGCACATGGAACTGTGAGTTCAGTAAACCTCTTTTTCTGTATAAATTACCCAGTCTCTGGTATGTCTTCATGAGCAGCAGGAGAACAGACTAAAACACCAAGAAACACCCAAAGCTGCAAGACATTAGGAGAGAGACTTCTCTGGAAAGCTTTTTCCTTTTGGCTCTCAGAAAGAGCCACCTTTTCAACACCATGATTTTAGACTTCTACCCTCCAGAACTCTGAGACAGTACACTTCTGATTAAGCCACCCACTGTGCGCTGTTTTGTTAGGGCAGTCCCAGGAAAGTACTACAGCTACAAATCGTAAACAGAAACAAGAGCCAGGAGAAACCAGAACCTTCAACCCTCCATGTAGTACTCTATCCTTTCTTTCTGGAGGTTTTCAGAAGGCATTTCAAGGATTCAGCAGGGGGTTGGTAGACCATGCTGGGCCCACTGTGTCCCATTCCTGCCAGATTCCTGCAGGAACTGCACGGTTTACTAGGTTACACTTTCTTTTCTGTTTATGGCTTCTCAGGATGCACACTTGACCCTATGCCCTCTCTTAATCCTGGCAGCCCCCCATACTCTGCCTAAATAAATACCAGTGGACATAACTACCAACATGCCAAAGTCCTCAACATCTCATATTCCATGCAAGAATACGTAGAGAGGCTCTTTATACTGTCATAGATTATACCAGCCGGGTATCCAAGTGATGTCAACAGGGCCCCAGTGTTTTTAGACATTTTAATAAAAATTCCTTTTTAAAAAATCAGATTTTGCTGTAAAGTCATGCTTATAATCCCTATGTTCTTTTCTTGACAGTATGTTTTTCCAAAAGAATCCTCAGCCATCCACATAAAAACAGTTTCCATATATGCGAACTGGAAATTTTTATAACTGGTAGAAACAGACTAAAAACTGGACTTTCAAAAAATACAGTTGGCCTTTCATGTGTACGAGCTCCACATTCATAGGTTCAACCAACTATGGATAGAAAATACAGTATTCCCAGATTGGGCAGCCCAAGGATGCAGAGGGCTCAGTTTTAATTTTCCCAGGTTATACAGGACCAATGTTGGAATTTTAGCATTTCTGGATTTTGGCATCCATCAGGGTTCTAGAACTATTCCCTCATGGAGAACGTGGAAGCACTGTATATACCAATGGCAAATAAGCAGTGAAAATTTGCTTTACGCCACTAGTCATTAGGAAAACGCAATTAAAACTGCAATGAGATGCCCTATACAGCTACTAGGATGGCTATAATAAAATCACAGAAGACGGAGTACTGATGAGGATATGTAGAAACATCAGTGGTATAGTTGCTTTGGAAAACAATAGGGAAGTTTCTTTTAAATTTAAATATACATTTATCACATGACTCAACTATCAATTCCTGGATGTTTACCCAAGAGAAATAAAAGCATATTCATACAGAGACCCATTTGCTAATGTTTATAGCAACTTTATTTGCATGGCCTTAAACTAGAAATAATCCAGAGGCCCATGTATTAGTAAAGGTATAATCAAATGGAACACTAGTTTGCGATAAAAAAAAATACAATATAGACATATGTAACAGCATGAATAAATCTCCAACGCATTAAGTAAACTCAATAAAAAACAATCAAGGCTACATAGTATATGATTCAATTTTTGTGACATTATTTAATAGCCAAAACTGTAGCCACCCAAATCTGAGTGGGGTAGACAGGGGCTAGGTGTCAGGTTGGGGGTGAGGACTGATTACTAAGGGGCACTAGGTAACATAGTACTTTAGGTTGCTGTAACAGAATATCATAGACTGGGTAGTTTATAAACAACCAAAATTTATTTTTCACAGTTTTGGAGACTAGAAGTTCAAATTCAAGTTACTGACAGATTCAGTGCCTGGTAATGACTCACTTCCTGATTCAGAGGTGGCTGTCATTCTTTGGTCTCCTCACATTGTAGAAGGACGGGATATCTCCAGGGTCTATTATAAAAAGCACTATCTCCTTTGATTAAGTCTCTGTTCTTATGACCTAATCACCCTCCATAGCCTCCAACTCCCAATACCGTTATATTGGGTATTAGATTTCAGCATAAAATTTCAGAAGAATATAAAAATTGAATCTATAGAAGAAGGGAATTTTTAGGATGAAATGTCTCCATTGAAGTGGTTGTTACACTACTGTAAACATTTGTCAAAAATCATCAAAATGAACACTTAGAAAATGCTGTTATGTATAATTATCGTTTGGTTGTGTCCCTCCAAAAGGCATGTGTTGGAACATAATCCAATGAACCACTGTTGGGAGGTGGGGCCCAATGAGAGGTGTTTAGGTCATGAAGGCAGAAGCCTTGTGAACAGATTCATGCTGATTTAAAATAACTTAAGGCTGGGAGTTCAATCTCTTGCTGTCTCACCTTCCACCATGAGATGACACAGAAAGAAGGTCCTCACCAGACACTTGCCTTTGCATCTTGGATTTTCCAGTTTCCAGAACCATGAAGAATCTCTACAAATTGCCCAGTCTCTTATATTCCATTATAGCAGCACAGACTGAATGGAACTATACATGCATTGCATTTGAATGAATATTAGTAAGAAATTAAACTTTCACCACAATAAAGGAATCTTTGAATGAGCACTGGGTCCCTCTGAGCAAGGACATGGACAGATGTTATGTAAGAGAAAGGATTGGATCAGAACTTTGAGAGCAGAAAGCATCAAATATTCTACAGCTTGAGCCTTCTGTAATGGTAGCAGTAGGAACTGAAGATTCCTATGTTTTTGTTATCTTACATGGTGAATTGGACTCCACTAATGGAGGGGCTTAAGATATGAGCAGCCATTTATTTTGTACAAACAGTTGTGCAAAATGAATGTGCCAATGAACCATAACAAAATAAATTGGGAGAGCTTCAAATCTAATCCACCTTTTAGGAAGTCTATGATGGATAGACTTGACCTACAGAATCTAGGCACACTTTTGATAAGCCAATAATTTCCTCTCTATATAGATACCCCTAATTCAGGCTTCAGGGGCTAAAAAGTGTTTCCAGAGTTGCAACAAAATGATCAATACTTGAACAATATAACACACACTACAAGATTCCTTACTTTGAATGTTGAATATGTGTAGATATAGAGATACTAACTGAAGAAATTAAAGTTTGGCAGCTTTTGAAAATGTAGTCATTCAAATATGTAAGGCATTGTTTGATGACACAACCAAAAATAAAGTTTTCATATTTCTTTATTCAGTATTTTACATAATCTAGGGAGATATAAACTTCTGGCTAACAACAAAATAAATGTTCGCTTAAGAAACAAGACTCCCAGACTTAAACATCGTTACAAAAATACATATGTGACCAGCTATGTTTGGTTTCTCCACTGTCTTTTGGTTGCACTCTAATTTTTCCAGCTTGAAGTGTCTTGTCCTTACGCATTTTTAGACATCCAATACAGAGGTAATATTTATTTATTCAGTATTTGTCACTTTGAGAGTACTATGTTTTCTCAGATCTGAATCATCAAGTTGTTCTTGAATATTATACATTTCATTTTCAGGGTAGAATAAACTTTGTACTGATTATATTTGAATTTGTTACTTGAAGTGGAAATTGTAAGTGATAGCAGAAAGCCTGAGTGCTTTGAAATGAGGAATACTGGATAGTGAAATATTGGTTTAAATTCTGGATCTTCCAGTGATAGCTGCCATCAAGGACACAATTTCTTATCATTTTTAGCTTTAAATCACTCAATTTGGACATAGAAATAATAAACACATTTTACAAAGTTATGCTGGTGTGATGAGATCAGCATTCAGTAAAGGGAAGCTGATACGACTGTCAGTCAACGGATTCATCTAGCTATTTACCTACCCTTCTTTTGTTTTCCTCTCTGCAGCCAAAAGATTTAAGTTCAAATTCTGGATTGATGGTTTATTACATCTGTGACTTTTAGCAAGTTATGTACTTTGCAGTCTAAAATTTCACACTTATAAAGTATGATATTAACATTAAAGAGTCTATAAGAATCTAGTTTAGTGCCTGAAATATAGTAGGTGCTCATTTAATGACAGCTACTGCTATTTTAACTTTTAGACATCACTATTACTACAAAACTGGCTTTGATATTTTACCTTTCTAAAATCTATTTTTTTGCTTCCTAAAATGCAGACTGTCCTGCATCCAAACTATATTGGAAATTAAATATTTTAATGGAAAATAAAAATCACACACAGGTCAAGTAAGTTATAGTGGTTTTGAACAAAAGGCATACAATTTCTTTTTAAAAAAATATAAAAAGTATTAAAACTATGTTCAACACGAATATACTTATATGTGTATTATATACATGCTGGAAATATCAGTTTTTAAGGGACTACATAGCAGCTACATGTTTTGATAATTGACATTATTCAGCAAATTTTTCTAATACATGAAGTATGTCAAATGATGAGTTCAGTATAACATTTTTATCTGCATTGCTTTGTTACTTTTGTGCATTACTATTAAATGCATTGTTATATGTTGCTGTAAGTTGTATTATTGCATATTAAAATCATTCTTAGATAAAATAAAAATCAACAAGGTCATTTGCACAGCTCGAGAAAATGTTTTTATCATACAGAGATTACGCATTTTTCTTTTAGCACTTTTTTTTGCATGAAATCAATTATTTCAGGTTTTTTTTTAAAAAAAAAAACAGCTTCCAGGTAAAGTAAATATTTTCACTTTTAGCTACACATGGATATCCTCCATTATTTATGTTGTCATATACTTATCTTAGTAAAAGGTTTGACTAAAAATAACTGCTTATCCAAAGTGTACTTATGTTAAGTGTAGATATATTTTGAGTAAATAAAAAGCAGGTATTTTTTTCAGAGATAATCTTAAAAATGCTTTTTCATGAATCTGGAAGTTAAATAGCTGGAAATGAAATCCAGAAGTAAATGATACCACTTGTAAACATACCTCTGACATTAGGAGTATACAGGAAATTATGACAAGTGTCTGTTATCATAGATAAGTAAGGGTATCCCATGGGTAACTAAAAATGAGCATATTTAATGGGAGCCAAGTTTCGTATTTTTAAAAGACATGGAGAAATTTATTTCATAAGAAAAATCTGTTTAAAATGGAAAATCTTTGTAAAAAAACTACTCTTTTTAAAATCCTTTGCTAATGGCCTTCTTGAACTTTATCTTAATGTATATAAGAATTCTTCAAAAATCACATTATATAATTAATTAAGGATTTTAGAGAAAATTAGAAAGATACTGCAATATGTCAACAATGTTTAAAACTGATGTTAAATAAGTCTGGGCGCAGTGCCTCACTCCTGTAATCCCAGCACTTTTGTAGGCGGGTCACCTGAGGTCAGGAGTTCAAGACCAGCTTGGCCAACATGGTGATACCCCAACTCCACTAAAAATATGCAAATTACCTGTGTGTGGTGGTGGATACCTCTAGTTACAACTACTCTGGGAGGCTGAGGCAGGAGAATTGCTTGAACCTGGGAGGTGGAGGTTACAGTGAGCCGAGATCGCGCCACTGCACTCCAGCCTGAGAGACAGAGCAAGACTGTTAAAAAAAAAAAAAAAAGAAAAAAATATCGCTGCTAAATACGTTTCTGGCTATTACTAATTTCTATTTGTGATGGTCTAGTTTGTGCTTTTCTTTTTTAATAAAGACTTGTTTTTTAAAAGAAAGCACAGTGATCTGGATGATGTCTTATGGTAAAGCCTTGGGGTAAACTCCAAAGGGTAAGTATTAGCAGTGTCGATGCCACCTCATTACAGTAACCACAATACCACATTTAAAGTGAAAAAAAAATCAGACTTTTGTGAAGTGTCTTGCAAATTGAAATCCTTTCTATGATGGCAAATAAAACAGGAATTTGGAGCACCAAACTTGCCCCTTCCTCTGCAATAAACTAAACACAAAAGTTTCAAACATGTTTTAGAATGAATTCCTAATTTTATACATCAAATGACCACCCTCTCATCACATTGAATACCTATGGTAAGAAATTAGAATTCTCTCTCTCGTCCTTCCTTGTTAGTGTAGGGTAGAAGGGATTTTTTTTTCTCATCCATCACTAGGTTCATGGCTGAAGCACCTATAACAAAAGACAGTTTAACAACAGAAAAGCGTACATATTTATTTAATGTAAATTTTATGTGACATGTGGACCTTCAGAAATGAAGACCCAAAGAAATGGGGAAATCTATGTATATTTATGCTTAGGTTGGATGGGGAGTAGACAGTCATGAGGAAGCATGATTGAACAGAGGGAGTATGATCTAATGGTAATAAGCTGGGGGAACTTAGCAAGGCCTGTTTGTTCATATTACTTTCTGTGTCCCAGTGTGACATTCCTTGTCTCCAGATATGAGGCACATGAGGCTCTTATCACATACTTCAGAGGAAGATCAGATTTTTTTTTTTTTTTTTGAGACAGTGTCTCCTCTGTCGCCCAGGCTGGAGGGCAGTGGCGTGATCTCCGCTCACTGCAAGCTGCACCTCCCGGGTTCACACCGTTTTCCTGCCTCAGCCTCCCGAGTAGCTGGGACTAGAGGCACTGCCACCACACCCGGATAATTTTTTGTATTTTTAGTAGAGACGAGGTTTCACCGTGTTAGCCAGGATGGTCTCGATCTCCTGACCTCGTGATCCACCCACCTCGGCCTCCCAAAGTGCTGGGATTACAGGCGTGAGCCACCGCACCCAGCTGAAGATCAGATTCTTTTGCAGCTTGCTTCAGAGAAGAAGGATTGGAGAAGGTCAGAGACCTTTGTCCTTTGTGATTTTCTCAAATGTGAAGGTGCCATCTTCTGGGGTAGCACGTTCTGAACCCAATGCTCTGGGGTAGCGTGTTTTTATTTGTAGAATATCAAGAGAATGGTGTTGCATCTTTCAGAAAACCCAGTCTAGAAAATCTTAGGAATGAAATATACAACCTAATTTTATACATTTTTCTAATTTCTATTTATGGTTAATATTTGAAGAAACATTCCCTCATGCATATATAGTTTTAGTTTAATGTAAGTGGATAAGATACATAATAGTGCTGGTTGCAAAGATTTTGTGTTCCAGAAGAGTTCAATAATATTTTCCTTAAAGGTTGGCTTGTAAGAAGAAAATTTATTTCCAACATTTTAATCTTTGACTCTGCATTAGCCATTTTCAAGTAGATAAATTAATTTTTTTCACTTGAGTTATTTACTGAAAATTCGTGAACTTAATTGCTGAAAAGCTTCAGCTTTTGCTGTTTTTTTTTTCGCTAATCAGTGATTCAGTGATTACTATTTCTTTTCTATTTTCTTTATATGTACTGTAATTTCTCTATGGCATTCAAAAAACCCTGGAAAGCACATTGAAAGTGGAATTATTTGAGCTGGACATATACTTGTGCATTAAAAAATTCTCCAAATATGTCTTTAAAACAATTAAAAATGTCAACTTAGAAACTTAATGTGCCTGGGTCTTAGTCCAGAGGACAGTGGTATCAGCTCAAACAGGAAGATAATGGAAGGGGATTTGAACTTTATGATAAGGACTCCTGGTCAGTTTAAGAAAGACAATGACAGGATCAGAATATACGTTACTGCCTGCTGTGTATATGCAGCAATAGCGGTTATACCTGGTTCTTTGTCTCCAAATCAGAGCACAGGCCCAACAAGAACAATCCTCGGTCCACTTATGAGGGAGTCTTATCCACTCAGTTGGAGGGATGGTTTCCCTGCATATTGCTGCAAACTTCCTGTCACTGCCCCAGAGGTTTAGAATTAGCATTGATGACCTTCAAACAGCTTAATTTCCCCAGAGTCATTGAACACAGCTAGTTGGCCCTACTAGGCTGAAAGCCATATGGCATCAATTGTAAATGTTTTGCTACCATTTCCCAACATAACCACCTGCCTGATTTACTGTTTGCTGGATGCTCACCTTGAATGTGACTATGTCCACATAATTTTTTTCTTTAAATTAAGAAATGTAGTTTAAAATTATGATTCATTTTATCCTATTAAGATGTTGAAGGGGGATGCTGAAGAAGATTCACATTGTCAGTTTTGTATAAATCCACTTGTTGGAGAAAAGTGTTGAAATGATATTAACAAAACCATCATATAAATATAAACGTGTAGATTGTTAAAATTACAGTTTTAGGGAATTTGCAACATAAAGTACAAGGTAAATAAATATCTCATTTTGAACTCACATATTTAGTACAAAATATTGCCCAAAATCCATCCTAGGGCTTGGGGATATTTAGAAAAGAGAAGACCCCCAGAGCTATAAATCATTAAAAAACCAGATAGTTTAACTTCAAAATGCATTTTATTTTTCTTAATCTTGGGTTTCAAGATAAAACCTTGAAGAAAACTGTAGAAGCCTTTACTCTTAGCCATAAAATAGACTCCATTTCCCCCCCTTTCCTACCATGTATACTCCCTTCACATTTATCTAATTGTATGCTGTCGTCTATATGCCTTCTTAGAAGTTGCAGGGGCTAATCTTGAGTCTGACAAAGGAAGCTTGGAGACTCAGCTGCAAAATTCCCAAGATTACTGCAAGGTGGCTGGCTAGTCAACAACCCCGCCATTGTTGAGATGCTGCCAGCTCGTGATTCAGGAGGACTGAGACACAAAATAGCCACCAGAGCCAAACACACAGACACTGTACTCAGCACAATTCTTGCGCGCCTTCCTTATCAATTTTTCCACACTTAAACCCCTACCCTCACCCCCAAAATTGAAGTGGTTGGTTTGAATGGGAATCCGGCCACATCCCCTTTACTAGTTTTGTTTAGTAAAATCCCTTTCTTTCTAGCAGACCTCACTCTTGTGAATTGGACTCTGCAAGTGGTAAGCATTCAGATCTGTATTCAGTTACAACGAAGTGATCGCTCTGCAATGGATACAGAAAAGATAGGTTCAAGGGGAAATATAGGGGAAGAGGGAGCGGGAACTTAAATATTGGGGATAAATGAATTTGGGATAATTAAAAGCAGACATAGAGAAAATTCTGAAGGGAAACTGGTAATAGTGTATATGGAGACATTGTGCTCCTCAATGGAAATGTTGAGGATACAATATTGCTTCCATGCATCTCCCTTTCAGCAATTCAGCCCAGTGACTTGATGCAATGACATCACCCGTTCTCTTCTGAGGAAACAGTTTTAGACATTCAAAGCCCAGTTGTTCAATGTAGCCGAGATTCTTTAATTTCTATTTCAGCTAATTAGTAGCAATACAAACTCTTGCCAAACAAGAAATGTGAATTCTTAAAGATTAAATTTTATTTTCTCTCTATCTAGAGGTAGGAAACCAATCTTTTGGGAGGCACAAATTAGGATGACAGCCAAAATTCATTTATTCATTCCAAAATAAAGCCTTTATGTGTAGCGAATTATTTTTCATAATTCTAGAAAGTGGCATGTTCCAGCAATTATAATTATAAAGTGTACTGTTTTTGGAGGGTAAAATAGTAAGTCACATCATTAAGGTCAAAATGATGTTTAAAGGAAAACTATAACTATGCCTTTAGTATATTAAAATTAGATAATATTTTGTACATCTGTCCCTGCAAAATAAAACACTTTTTATATGTTTTCTTTGGCTCACACACAACTAAATTTGATGAGATAAAATATACAAATATTTGACAGGGTCAATTTCCTTTTCAAGTTGGATTTTAATTAATTCAATAAGCATGTATTGATGACCTACTGTATGCAATACATTTGGCTATATTTAGCATATCTGATTTTGCTCTATCATCATGGATCGTGATGTTTGTGACGGGGGATGTTTGCGACTGGAAGCTTTTTTTTCCCATTAGCCAAATAAATAAGTAGGTAAATGCTTAAAGATTTTTTAAAAAATCCACGTGGTGTTATTTTGAGAGGTATAGAATTTATCTAAGCTCCAGTTCCTTCCATTGGAAAAATGAGTATTTAAATGAGGTAATATGTATAAAGGCAATGGCGGCTGGGCACGGTGGCTTGTGCGTGTAATCCCCGCAATTTGGGAGGCCCAGGTGGGACGATCGCTTTAGCCCGGGAGTTCAAGATCAGCCTGGGCAACAGGGAAAGACCCAGTTTCTACAAAATATTTTTAAAGTTAGCTGGGTGCAGTGGCACGTGCCTGTAGTCCCAGCTACTTGGGAGGCTGTGGCAGAAGGATTGCTTAGGCCTGGGAGGTTAAGGTTGCAGTGAGCTGTGATCGCGCTACTGCACTCCAATCTGAACCACAGAGTGAGACCCTGTCTCTAAAAATAAATACAGAAATAAAGACATACATACATACATACATAAAAAATAAGGCAAAGAGTAGGCCCTCAATAACATGAGCTAATATCAATCTGTATTTCCATAAATTGGTATCATTCTATGTATCCATAGCCTCCAAACCTGTTATAGTCCAGTCTTTGGCTCCTTTTCCTGTGGCTTTAAAAATTTATATTAGATAAGGAAAAGAATCACACTATATACTTACCCTTAACTGTTTTATAGTTATTTTCAGATTTACATTTCCTGTGGTTACCAAATTACAAATGGCTACATGTAAAAACATACCTTTCTGGACAGTTTAGTTTCTCAAAGTTCAGAGCAACTCATATGCACTTACATGTAAAAATTATATAAAATATGCATATGTTAACTTCTCATATATACTTAAAAGATACCTAACAAAATTGAGAGTTCGCAATGGTGTTACACACATATTTGAAGTTGCAAATAGAAAAAAACAGATATCCAGAAATCAGGCTGAGTTTATACCCTAGAGATATTTGCAATTCCTCCATAATAAAGTGACAGAATTTGTGACTTTGAAGCTAAAAATTATGCATAACTGCATTTTACACCATTTTAGCCATCAACAACTTATATTAACAACTAAATTAAGTTATACAGCAAGCCAGAAAAGATCGCAAATTTCTTATGTTCTAGTATTGGAAGAAGAAAGGCATTTTTAGTTTAAAATTCAGTATGTGACACAAAATGGCCAGATGGTGCACACAATCCATTTGTTGCAGGGCTTCTAGTTCTTTCCATGCATTGGAAGAAAACCAGGTGACAAGTTAGGCAGCAGTTTTTATGTAGGACATTTCCAAATTGCATATAATCAGAGAATAAGGATCTAGAAGGTAACTTCCAACTAAAACAAGCCATTCTGACTCAAAGTCACAAGAATTCAGTCTTAATAATCACAAATGCTTTCTGTTCTCAAGCTTAAAAATCTATTCTCTATTTTCTTTGGACTCACAGTGTCTTAGAATTTTTGCACACATAGTCTTACATTTTCCTCTTCACAGAATGGGATTGGCAGAAAAAATGAGAGAACTTTTTGCAGTTAGTGATTTTTTCCAAGATCACAGAGCTAGTCAATACACCATGTGATTCACATAAAACATGAGAATAGCCAGTATGGGGTACCTAGAAATGAGGAGCATTGCAATTATAATACAAACAAAAATTATACCCCATTTTACTAGTTTGAATCATTACCACAATAAACATGGATTCATAAGTTAGGCTGTGATAGAACCAAAAGAAGACATTTATGTGATTTTTTTTTAATGGCATGCATCTGCTCAGGACAGGCTGTACTTTTTAGAGGAACAACTTTATCCTTCAGTAAAAAATTCTGAAGAAGTGTGATATCAAAGCTCAATTAAACTTGATATTTAAAGTCTTTATACCAAAATAATGAATCTATTCATGAACAATACAAGAATGAGATTTGGCAGGAAAGCTATGTCAGTATATCTCATGTCAGTGCCTAGCTAGGATGCTAATTCACAAGAAAAAATATTGTCATTCTCCAATGTCGGACAGTTATTTGAAGCCTGTCTGCTTTTTTTGGTAGAGATACTTTAAATAAGGAACCTGGGGAAAGAGTTACAGATATCTACTGGCATGAAGAGGAAGACCGTTTACTGAATAGAATTGAATGGATTTTTTTATGAGTATTGGTATTATTTCAATTTTCAATTAAAAAAATAAACTGTTATATGCAAAATCTTCATGCTGTGGGCCATATTGAAAGATAGTAAATAATTGAAATAAAATGCCGAGATATTGGTGGGGACCCGTCTGCACCTACTAGGGTCTTGATGTTACCTGAGCCCCCTTAGGTATTTTAAATATGTGCCAGAAGACAGTGCTTCTCAGGACATGATTTTTCTATTCCTAAAAATAAGTTACAGGAAAAATAGACAAATGAAGACTAAATGTTTCAAGAGGGAACCCATATAATGGGTTAAATGAGGCATAGGATAGCAGTGTGTGAGGCATTTTGTATTAGAGCTCATTTAAAATACCATCGGTTACATGAGGTTTCAGAAAAAAAGAAAACAGCCTGTGTTCTGCATAAACAACTGTATGCAATGTATTGTAAAACGGGTATGAGGAATTAAGGAAAGAATGCCTTTTCTTCTGGTGTTCATCTTCCTCCTGGTTCCTAGCCAACTACAACAATTTGTTTTATAATCTTGCTTATGGCACCTTCCATGGCAACAGGTGTTTACTCATTTTGACAAATGCCACTTTATTAACAATCGTGATGTATGCAAAGAGGACTAACAATCCCTCTAGTTATGCAAAGGACAGGCACAGTACCCGCTGGGGATCAGAGCCTACCAACTTTGTGACAGCTCACAGTATATTTTCACTATTGAAGCCAATGGAGTATATATTGAATATACACGTTGTTCAAGGATTGGTCCTGCTTTATGCTTGAGGCTTATTTTATTTTCAATGTGTCCTGATTTATTAAACTAGTTTTATGATGGGCACACCTAAAGAGCATCTGCCTCCTATAGAAGAAATGGCCATGTTATAGTGACAAACTTGGCAATGTAGAAATAAACTTAGAAATGTAGGCAAATATGAGATGATACCTGAACATCATCTCAGCCACACCACAGTTATTGAGATATTGTTTTCTAAGGGTAAGGTCCAAACACTTTATCATATTTTTATATCTTGCATGTAGTAGATAATTTATATACATACCAATCACACACACACACACACACACACACACAGACACTCAATGTCATAGCAATCTAATTAGAAATAAAAGCTTCTAAATTTCAAATAATGTGGAGCAAAACTATAAAATATTGTCTTAAGTTTTACAAATTTTTTAAAAAGATGATTCACAGAATTATGGAGGATATTGATCCAATTGAATAAAACATAAAGCCCTGAATACTTCTCCACTCTTCCATTTTTATAGAAACTAAGAAGCAATTTAAAGATTTCTTTTTTAATGTGAAGAAAAATGTTTTGTTAGATTTTCTGCTAAATGCCATTTAAATAATCAATTTGCCAACATTTAGGGAAATTGAGTATGCCACTTCCCTAAAAAGCTTGTCATTTCTCTTTAGGGTAACGTGTAACAGAGATGCATAGGAAAATTCAGGGTTGTGCTTTGAAATACTATTAGTAGATAGCAAATGGGGGATAGATGGATAAAAATTTATTCTATATATTACTGGGCAATAGTTAAAGGGAATAAAGTATCTCTCTATATACATGGGTCTCAAAATTGGCCTCAAAAATGATACTGAGTTAAAAAACACTAAGTGAAACATGGTGAATATCACATTTCCCTGTGTAAATATAAAAATAGAAAAAATATAACAATCATTGTTGATATATATTTAGGAAAGAAAGGATTAATTGTTTAATATTGAGAGTAGATTAGACACACACATATATTAAGTATATAAGAATTAGCCTTTGGATTTGTTAATTTTTTGTTTTAATCTGCTGTATCTCTATTTACTATTTCATTCATTATTATTTTTGGTTTTTATAATTGCATTTCTTCTGCTTGGGTTTCTTATGTTTTCCCTAATATCTTAAGTTAACTGTTGAATTTATCTGTTTTCAGACTTTATTGCTTTCTTGTATGTTTTAAATATGCTTTCCTATTTCCAAATCTACAAATTTTTCAAAAAAAATTGTTTTTTTCTGACTTTGAACTTCGTTGTGCTTAGAGAAGTATATCTGTCTGATAATTCCTTGGAATTGGCTGATATGTGCATTATGTCTTCCCCACGTGGTTCGGTTTTCTCTGAAGCTCCGTGCGTACCTGAGAACACTGTGTATTCCTTCGTATGATGGGTTTGCTGACTTCTTCATATGTTTTGAGGAAAGCTATTAGAGGCATCGAAGTTGAAATGAGTGTATAATTATCATTGTTTTATGATGTTTTCCATTCTATGTGATGCTTTGTGCCTTAAAGACTTCACTCTATAATATTAATATAGATACACCAGCTTTCCTTTGACTAATATTTAAGCTGCCTAATTTCTTATCCATTGTGTATAAGTTTTCCCATGTTTTTATTTTCATGTGTGATTCTTCGATAGTATAATCCTGGATCTTATCTTTTATTGAATTTAACCTTTAACTAGAAAGTTAATTTATTTACATTTATTAGGATTGCTGTTATATTTGGATTCATTACCATCCTATTTCTTTTTATGTATATTCCTATTTTGCTTCATCGCTTTTACTTTTTATCACTTTTTCTGCATCCTTTACATGAAGTTTTTATTTAAATTCTATTTCCCTCTTTATTCTTTTAATAGCTACCATGAAATTTTAACAGATTTATTTAAAGTCTACATTAATCATTTTCTCTATTCCTTCTTTATATAACATAGGGAGCTTCGAATTATAAAAATCAAATCACCTGCTATTTAGTCTTACTTATTGTCCCATATTTTAATTATATCCTTTCTTCCCAAATTTCATATTTTTGTTATTTCACATACACTCTGTGGTTTATCTACATGCTTTCCACGTTCTTCACTCAACATTTCTTCTTGTATCTCCAGCTTTCCTTTTGTGGTTATTTTCCATCTTGTTGACATATCATCAAAAGTTTGTTGAAGTGTGAATCTATTCACTTTTAGGTTTCCTAAAGGGAGTTTTAGTTTTTCTTTTAGGTTTACTTACATCTTACTTTTGAATTATTTCAAACATGACAAAATATGTGAGAGGAGTACAAATATTAATACTTCCTATATACCTTGCGCCCACATCCTTTACTTGTTTATGTTTTACTGAATGCACTTTATCATTCTCTCTCTCTCTCTCTTTCTTCATCCTCAGTGTTCATTTTATTACCATGTTGACAGGAAGAGTTGTTCTTGATATTAAGTAAGGATTTTAAATCAGCTTATTATCACTGCAAATTTCCAAAAGACAGAAAGAAGGGTAACAGTGTGAATCTCTCTATGGCTTCTAGTAAAAATGGAAATATTGCTTAGATTGGAGGAAGGTCATAGAGCACTCTCAGAAGAAATATGATCGTATTGCCATCATAGAAGCAATACATTTGTCTTTTGTCTCCTTACTTGTTTATATTTTTTCAACTATTTAAATCAAACAATTTGAGGTGAAAGTGCACCACCACTCTCACCTACCAATAACAAGATAGAACACTGGAAATATTATTTCCCAAACATGAGTTTTCATTTTGATGATAGTCAGCTACTAATCTAGATGCTTGATATAAGAGACATTATCTAAGCTCTACCATACCTGTATCAGTAGAATTACTTCCCTATTATACATGAAGATATACAGGCATACCTTGGAGATATTGCAGATTCAGTTCCAGACCACTGCAGTAAAGCAAACATTGCAATAAAATGAGTCATATAAATTTGTTGCTTTTCCAATGCATAAAAAAGTCATGTTTACATTACAATATAAGCAGCTGAGTGTGCAATAGAAGTATGTCTAAAAAACAATGCACATACTTTAATTTTAAAATACTTTATTGCTAAAATGCTAAGGATTATCTGTTCCTTGATCAAGTTGTGATTTTTCACAGGTAAAGGGTTTGGTCCCAGTGTTGGTGGCAGCTGACCAATCAGGGTGGTGGTTTCTTAAGGTTAATGTGGCTGTGGCAATTTCTTCTAACAAGGCAGCAATGAAGTTTGCCACATTGGTTGATTTTTCCTTTCGTGAAAGATTTTTTTTTTTTTTGTAGCATGTGATGCTGTTTGATAACTTTTTCCCCACAGTAGAACTTCTTTCAAACCCAAATTCTGCCACTGCTTTATCAATTCAGTTTCTGTAATATTCTAAATTCTTTGTTGTTATTTCAGGAATGTTCACAGCATCATTACCAGGAGTAGATTCTATCTCATGGAACAACTTTCTTTGCTCATCTGTAAGAAACAACTCCTAATGCATTAAAATTCTATCTTGAAACTGCAGCAACTCAGTCACATCTTCAGGCTCCACTTCTAATCCTAGTTGTCTTGCTGTTTCCACCACATCCGCATTTACTTCCACTGAAGAGTTAAACCCCTCAAAGTCATCTGTGAGAGTTGGACTCAACTTCTTCTAAACTCCTGTTATTGTTGATATTTTGGACTCCTCCCAGGAATCACAAATGTCCTTAGTGTCATCTAGAGTGGTGAATCCTTTCCAGAAGATTTTCAATTTATTTTACCCAGATTCATCAAGGGAGTCATTATGGCAGCAATAATCTTACTATGTTTAGTTCTTGTGTAATAAAACTTGAAAGTTGAAATTACTCCTTGATTCAGAGGCTACAGAATGGATGTTGTGTTAACGAGCTTAAAAACACGAATATCCTTGTTCATCTCCATCAGAACTCTTGGGTGTTCAGGTACATTGTCAATGAACAGCAATATTTTGAAAGGACTCTTTTTTTTCTGAGCAGTAGGTCTCAAGAGCAGGATAAAAATATCCAGTAGACCATACTGTTAACAGATATGCTGTCATTCAGACTTTGCTCCATTTATAGAGTACAGGGACAGTAGATTTAGCACAATTTTTACTATTTTCAGAATCGTTAATCAGTATTGGCTTCAACTTCAATTTACCAGCTGGATTAGCCCCTACCAAGAGTGTCACCCTGTGCACTGAAGCTTTAAAGCCAGGCATTGACTTATTTTCTAGCCATGAACGTCCTAGACAGCATCTCCTTTCAATATAAGTCTGTTTCATCTACACTGAAAATCTCTTGTTTAGTGTAACAACCTTCATCTATTATCTTAGCTAGATTTTCCAGATTATGTGCTAAAGCTTCTACATCAGCACATGCTACTACTTCACCTTGCACTTTTTCTTTTATTTTGGGATGGCTTCTTTCCTTAAAAATTATCAACCAACTTCTTCTAGCTTCCAACTTTTCTACTTCATTTCTCTCAGCCTGAAGATAATTGAAAATAATTTGGGCCTTGTTGTAGTTGGTTTGGTTTTCTATCCAGACTAATAAAACGTTCTTCATATCAGCAACAAGTCTGTTTTACATTCTTTATCGTTCATTTGTTCACTGTAGTAGCACTTTCAATTACCTTCAAGAACTTTTCCTTTGTGTTCCTAAGTTGGCTGTTTGTTATAAGAGACCTAGCTTTTAGCCTCTCTCAGCTTTCAACATGCTTTCTTCATTAAGTTTAATCATTTCCAGCTTTTGACTTAAAGTGAGAGATGTATGATGCTTTTCTTCTCACTTGAACACTTACAGGCCATTGTAGGGTTATTACTTGGCCTAATTTTAATATTGTTGTGTCTCAGGGAATAGTGAGGCTTGAGGAGAAGAAGAGAGATGGAAGAACAGCTAGTTGCTGAAGAAGTGGGAACACACATGATATTAATTAAGTTCACTATCTTATATGTGCAGAGTGTATGGTGTCCCACAAACAATTACAATAGTGACATAAAAGATCATTGATCACAGATAACCATAACTAATATAATGACAATGAAAAAATCTGAAATATTGTGAGAGGTACTGAACTGTGACCCAGAAACCAAAAGTGAGCACATATTGTTGGAAAAAATGGTGTGGATAGAATTGCTCAAGGCAGGCTGGTCAAAACCTTCAATTTGTAAAATCACAACATCTACAAGAAAAGTGCAATGAAACAAAGTACGCTTGCCATTGCTCCAGGTTACAGAGAGAAAAAGTGGAAGAGATTAGATTCAAATCAAATCTCTGTGATGCCAAAATCCATGATCTTAATCATTAAATACATTGCTTCCAATTTTATGTCTAGATAATATATATTTCATAGGTTTTATATAAAAATCTATTGTTTAACATCATCTCATTAGTAATATATATATAATATTCAGAAAGTTTAAACAATGGTTACTTAAATGAACTACGGCTTTATTAAGCAAGATACAAATCTTAATCTGTAATATATATTTAGAAGTAGGATTTATAACATTAAAATAAGCCATGATGGTTTTTCCAAAATAATGAGAAAATGACCCCTTAAATCAATTATACTTTAAAAAGAAAGATGCCTGTTTTGTCTGTCTTTATGAAGGAGATGAAATTTGGCAAGGCAAAAACTTTAGGTTGTTAAAAGAAGCAAGTTAACTCATGTTTATGTTTTATAACTTATTTTATTTTTTAAAACAACCTTGAGTTGAGTTTTCTTTGTATTTATTTTGTACTATTTTAAGATGTATAGGTCATTTGCAAGTAGTTAGTTGCTGAATTTTCGGTGCAATCCAAATACTTAGTTTAGTATTACCTGTGGTTTACCTGCTAATTTAAACAGATGACTATAACATGCAAATTAAGATTATAACCACACATTTTCAACTGCAAACTATATGGAAAGAGTATTCGATATGAAAAAGACAAAATAAAAATTACATAGTTTCTATTTTCTTTGCAGTTTAAAAATGAATTGGAAAATGAATTAGTAATAATGTTTAAAATGCATTTAATTGTGTTTTTTAATGTTGCATGGCATAAAATTTTGATAGCTCGGTTAGAAATGTATGTCTGAACTAGATTTCACAGAAACTGTTTTCCTCTTTGTATTGGTGAAATACTAAGTGCTGTGTCTTGATATGACCACTTGATGGAACTCTTTCATTTTGCTTTCAGCATTCTCTAAGCAGTGACAAACTTACCTTTCTGGGCAGGTATAAAAGTATATATATGTATGTGTGTGTGTATATATACATGTGTATGTATGTGTGTGTGTATATATATATGTATATATATGTGTGTGCCTATACATATGTATATATATGTGTGTATACATGTGTATATATATGTATGCTTAAAGGAATTCGTTATTTGGCATATTTAGTATTCTCTACCTTTTTTATGTATGTCAATTTTATTTATTTCTATGGAGAACCACAGTGTTAGTAAGTCGATCTGTAGAAAAAAAAATACTACTTCTTAAATAAACTCTTGTTCTCATTTCCCTCCAAGAATTTTTGGCAGAAAATTAATTTTAAATAATTCTTAATATTTAAATATAATAATATCCAAAATGTTATTTTCTTTATAATCAAACTGAAACTCTATTTCTGGGATGCCTTCAAAATTAATAGTCAGAAGCATTCACAAGGTCTTGGGAATTAGAGGGTGTTAGGTAGTTGTGGGAACTTCCTAACAATTATCCTTATTAAGAAAGATAGCTTGAGAAGGGGAGAGATTGATTTTGAAGTGAAGCTTTCAATAAAGTCATATAGAACAATTAGGAAAAACTAGAAGTGAAGGACGGGGTGAAAATCACCTTCTCTTCATTGAAAACATTGACGCTATAGGTCATCCAAGAGCTGTGGATTAGGTATCAATCATCTATTTGTGACCTTTCATTTAAACTTTCTGAAGTTTTGCATAAAATAGGGATAATCGTAAATCTCTCACGAGGCTCAGATACAATATAACTCACTATAGTAACACATTTGTAAACTCTAAAAACATCGTGGAACTAGTAGTTGTTGGAATGATCACATTGTTGTAAAGAAAGCCCACATTAAGCATGTCAGCATATCTCGGAGAAAAAGGCCGTCTTCGGTAACTCTACCTTACAAAATATTTTCCATGCTCTGTAGTGTCTGGCTCCTAGTCACAAGAATCTCAAGGAAGTAAGGCCTCTTTTTTGTTTGCCATTTATTCTAAGTGATCTCTGCCACTTCAGTGGCATCCAGTCCTATGCTAATGGTGGCCAAATCATTTTTCCAGTCCAGAATCTCTACATGAACTCCACCATCCTATTAGACACTTTCTCCCCAATATTCTGAAAACTTAAATTTCTCTTTGCTTAAACCAAACTCACTGTGTTTATTCTGCAAAACTGTTGCATACACTTGGCTGACAGAGTTTTTGGTTTTTAAATTGATGACTGTGATTAATTTCTCTTTTGGCTCCCCAGTACCCAGCCTACAGTAGTCAGTCACTGATTAACCATTGAATGAATGTAGTATTTTGAAGCTCAAGACATAGATTTGACCGAATGGTGATAATTTCAAACATTAATTTGTTTTATTGTGACTCTGTTAGAGATTGGCTTATACAATATTACTTTCCTACTGATTCTTGTTTTTATCTATTTTTGGTCTACACAAGGCATTGAAAATATAAGGCACTGAATGTGCCCTCATTTTCAGAGTTTAAAAGAAATTTCATTGCTGCACTAATGATAAAAATTTAATCAAATCTTTTTTAGGAATAAGTTATAAAATACTATTCATGCTTTTTCTCAATATACACTTTTTCTTCTTCAATTACTGGAGTGAGGAAACTCACTTAAGAGGAATGTCTTTCAATAAGAGCAGCTGTAAGGAAAAAGCATATTTTCACTGCCAAGAAAAACTATCAGATAAAATACATTCATTGTACAAAAGAATTATGAACGATTTCTGTAGACATGCAATATGGTATGTACTATTGAATGTGTTGAGGATAAAGTAATAAACAAAAGTACATGTTCTTACATTCTTTGAGCTTGTGTGGGAAACCCAGTATAAACAAATGTGCTATTTATATTTTGGTTTAACTTACTTTATTTCAGGTTGCAACAGAACTATACAAAATGTGAAGTAGGGAAGGTGATGAAGTAACACAGGCTGCTATTTTCTAATGGGTTGTCAGAGAAGATCTGTCTAAGGGGAGACTTTATATAGATATCTGAGTGAAATGATGGGCCAAGTCATTTGGGGAAGACATTTTGGATTGCCTCGAGAGGTCTCAAGAACCTTCCAGGGCTCTCCAGAACCCCTCTTCAGGGATCTCTGACAAGATACTGATTACAGAGATGTCTGAGGACTGAGCTGGGACAATCCAACATTTGTAGTACTGATGCAAAGAAAGCCCACCAAAAGAGATTTAGATCATTTCTACAGTTCTATAAAAATGTTTTTATGACTCCTAATTTTCATTTAGTTAGCGTATTTTTTCTTCTTCATGTCACCTTTACCCTTTTGTTGACTGTAAAGAAATCCATACACTTACGCAATGTATTCTGTGACAGCATAAGCTGTTTTCAATGATGGGAACATCAATTTATAGGTAAGTATAACTCAATTAAAGCACATAAGTTCAGGTACTAAAATCAATACAAAGAGCATATTCTGCTACCTCCCAGTCGCCCGCCCCCCGTTTACATATGCTTAACATTTCTGGTGGACAGAATCTTGCTGCTTGTGTGGGATTCTTGACATCACAATATTCATCGTAGAGTAGGCATGCAATGCTTTTAATTTAAATCAATAAGTTAATCTCAAGGGGCAGGGAAGTGAGCAAAAGGGGGCTTATGACCCTTTTCCCTAAAGAGCAACCAATGGTCAGCCATCATTGATTGCTACACAAGGCCACTCCTGAGATCCCAGTTCTAATATCATAAATAATCAAGTACATGAAAATAATAGAAAGTGAAACCCATGCTTTCCTGACAACAGTGTCTTTCTTCTGGAGATAAAACTAATGATTTTCCCAGAAAATTTTTAAGCAACATTTGGAGGAAAAGCTAAAGAGAGATTTGAATATTATTCCTTTAGGACAGGATTGCCTGGTAACTTACAGGGCACCTATTTAAATGTGAACTTCAGATAAGCCTCTAAGTATTTAAGATGTTCTTATACTAAAAAGTGATTTGTTTTTTACATGAAATTGAAATATAAGTAGAAATCCTCTATTTATATTTGCTAAATCTGACAATCCTATGTTAGGAATACTTTAGACAGATTAGGGTAAGATACATTTTCTGGAAACATCAAGCAACCTATTTTTGTTCGTCCATCAATCAAAGCCAAGGAGCCAATAGGATAGATTAGTATGGCTAAATGTCTTAGGCTATTGGCAAAAAGTGTGGGTGTAGTATTTTTCAAGACAAAATAAAAGAAAGGAAGTTAGCTTTTAGATGTATGAAATGTTCTTTCTTAGCTATGATTTTATTAAAAATATACTGAGATGAGAAAATCAATCCTTTCTCAGATGAGAAGAAATCCAAACATAAGCACAATAAAACGTGTGAAAGCAATAAAATACATGCTATAGAATTCAACCATATTCAAATATATACTGATAGAGCAAATATGAGAGAGGATAATAGTACATGAAGCTAAACTAGGCCCTCTTCCATGAAAAATCATAGGCTCAAATTGTCTATGGAGGGGCTAGGCCACTCATAATGACAAAAGATGAAGACACTAATAAGAGTTATATAACATTTTTAGTAGTTATATTAAGCTTCTAAGTGAGGTTAAAAAGTAACAGAAATATTCCCAACCGTGTGATAAAAACATTAAAAAATTACTACAATTGACAGAACTCCAGGATCATAAGAGACTTGTTAGATTCTAAAGGAAGTTGCTAATGAATAAGGAAAGCTGTTAAACAGGCATTGAAAATCTCCAAAGAACTAGGGCATGCATTAAAGAAATCTTCAGGAAAATGCAATATAGTAAAATTCAGAAAAAAATGTTTAACTGTGGTGTGGTATAAAATTCCAGTGGTGTGAATTTCAGAATCAAGAATAGACCTGAGAAGGAAGAGGAAGAGGAGTAGGAGGGGGACCTTTCTAGCAAAGATCATTACCTGTCAAAACCATGAAGTCTCTTAATAAAATAAGCTACTGACTAGATTTTAAATTTGCATTGGAAATGCCATGACGATTAAAAATTTTTACATAAAAAAAGGCCTTGGTTATTTGAATGTGTTCTCTAACTCTGGTTGTGTGCTTGGAATTAAAGCCCTATCACTGGCGTTCCAACTCTGCTGTGATCCTATTTTGGGGGCTAGTCCCTGGCAATGATGCTATGAGCATATTTGCCAAATTGTCTAAAGACCACTTTTCTTGTTATGCAAATATCAGTTTAGTCATCCAACTTGTGTATACAGTTCTGGAACAAGAAGCATCTGGAAAAAAAAGAACATATTATGACACTTAGCTAAAAGTGGGGGATGGGGATATTCTTTGGAGGAAAAGAATTCTATCAAGGACCTAATATATTTAATTCTGTTCGTTAAAAACAAATTTCCAATGGTTTCAAACCAGAAATTAATTAAAATAAAAATGGGAGTTAACATGAAATATTAACAAAACTTTATCATTCCTATTTGTTTTTGTTAACTGTGATTAATGAGTGTTCAGAAAAAACATGGCATTATATTAATGTCTCCTAAATATTTGAAAATCTATAATTTAGCACTTCTTACATTTCTTTATTATTATTATTATACTTTAAGTTCTAGGGTACATGTGCACAATGTGCAGGTTTGTATACATGTGCCATGTTGGTGTGCTGCACCCATTAACTCCTCATTTACGTTAGGTATTTCTCCTAATGCTATCCCTCCGCCAACCCCCCACCCCATGACAGGCTGTGGTGTGTGATATTCCCAACCCAGTGTTCAAATGTTCTCATTGTTCAATTCCCACCTGTGAGTGAGAACATGCAGTGTTTGGTTTTCTGTCCTTGCGATAGTTTGCTCAGAATGATGGTTTCCAGCTTCATCCATGTCCCTACAAAGGACATGAACTCATCCTTTTTACAGCTGCATAGTATTCCATGGTGTATATGTGCCACATTTTCTTAATCTAATCTATCATTGATGGACACTTGGGTTGATTGCAAGTCTTTGCTATTGTGAATAGTGCCACAATAAACATATGTGTGCATGTCTTTATAGTACCATGATTTATAATCCTTTGGGTATATACCCAGTAATGGAATTGCTGGGTCAAATGGTATTTCTAGTTTGAGATCCTTGAGGAATCACCACACTGTCTTCCACAATGGTTGAACTACTTTACAGTCCCACCAACAGTGTAAAAGCCTTCCTATTTCTCCACATCCTCTCCAGCACCTATTGTTTCCTGACTTTTTAATGATCGCCATTCTAACTGGTGTGAGATGGCATCTCATTGTGGTTTTGATTTGCATTTCTCTGATGACCAGTGATGATGAGCCTTTTTTCATGTGTGTGTTGGCTGAATAAAGGTCTTCTTTTGAAAAGTGTCTGTTCATATCCTTTGCCCATGTTTTGATGGGGCTGTTCGATTTTTTCTTGTAAATTTGTTAAAGTCTTCGTTGATTCTGGATATTAGCCCTTTGTCAGATGAGTAGATTGCAAAAATTTCCTCCCATTCTGTAGGTTGCCTGTTCACTCTGATGGTAGTTTCTTTTGCTGTGCAGAAGCTCTTTAGTTTAATTAGATCCCATTTGTCTATCTTGGCTTTTGTTGCCACTGCTTTTGGTGTTTTAGTCATGAAGTCCTTGCCCATGTCTATGTCCTGAATGGTATTGCCTAGGTTTTCTTCTGGGTTTTCATGGTTTTACATATAACATTTAAGTCTTTAATCCATCTTGAATTAATTTTTGTATAAGGTGTAAGGAAGGGATCCAGTTTCAGCTTTCTACCTATGGCTAGCCAGTTTTCCCAGCACCATTTATTAAATAGGAAATCATTTCCCCATTTCTTGTTTCAGTCAGGTTTGTCAAAGATCAGACGGTTTTAGATGTGTGGTGGTATTTCTGAGGCCTCTGTTCTATTCCATTCGTCTATGTTTCTGTTTTGGTACCAGTACCATGCTGTTTTGGTTACTGTAGCCTTGTAGTATAGTTGGAAGTTGGGTAGCATGATTCCTCCAGCTTTGTTGTTTTTGCTTAGGATTGGCTTGGCAATACAGGCTCTTTTTTGGTTCCATATGAACTTTAAAGTAGTTTGTTTCCAATTCTGTGAAGAAAGTCATTGGTAGCTTGATGGGGATGGCATTGAATCTATAAATTACCTTGGGGAGTATGGCCATTTTCACAATAGTGATTCTTCCTATCCATGAGCATGGAATGTTCTTCCATTTGTTTGTATCCTCTTTTATTTCATTGAGCAGTGGTTTGTAGTTCTCCTTGAAGAGGTCCTTCACATCCCTTGTGAATTGGATTCTTAGGTATTTTATTCTCTTTGTAGCAATTGTGAATGGGAGTTCACTCATGATTTAGCTCTCTGTCTGTTACTGGTGTATAGGAATGCTTGTGATTTTTGCAGATTGATTTTGTATCCTGAGACTTTGCTGAAGTTACTTATCAGATTAAGGAGATTTTGGGCTGAGATGATGGGGTTTTCTAAATATAAATCATGTCGTCTGCAAACAGGGACAATTTGACTTTCTCTTTTCCTAATTGAATATTTATTTCTCTTTATTTCTTTATTTCTTTCTCTTGCCTGATTGCCCTGGCCAGAACTTCCAGCACTATGTTGAATAGGAGTGGTGAGAGAGGGCATCCCCGTCTTGTGCCAGTTTTCAAAGGGAATGCTTCCAGTATTTGCATATTCAGTAAGATATTGGCTGTGCGTCTGTCATAAATAGCTCTTATTATTTTGAGATACGTCCCATCAATACCAAATTTATTGAGAGTTTTTAGCACGAAGCGCTGTTGAATTTTGTCAAGGGCCTTTTCTAAATCTATTGAGATAATCATGTGGTTTTTGTCTTTGGTTCTGTTTATCTGATGGATTATATCTATTGATTTGCATATGTTAAACCAGCATTGCATCCCAGGGATGAAGCCAACTTGATCTTGGTGGATAAGCTTTTTGATGTGCTGCTGGATTCGGTTTGCCAGTATTTTATTGAGGATTTTCGCATCGATGTTCATCAGGGATATTGGTCTAAAATTCTCTTTTTTTGTTGTGTCTCTGACAGGCTTTGGTATCAGGATGAAGCTGGCCTCATTAAATGAGTTAGGGAGGATTCCCTCTTTTCCTATTGTTTGGAATAGTTTCAGAAGGAATGGTACCACTTCCTCTTTGTACCTCTAGTAGAATTCAGCTGTGAATCCTGGACTTTTTTTGGTTGGTAGCTATTAATTATTGCCTCAATTTCAGAGTCTGTTGTTGGTCTATTCAGGGGTTCAGCATCTTTCTGGTTTAGTCTTGGGAGGGTGTATGTGTCCAGGAATTTATCCATTTCTTCTAGATTTTCTAATTTATTTGCATAGAGGCATTTATATTATTCTCTGAGGGTAGTTTGTATTTCTGTGGGATCGGTGGTGATATCCCCTTTATCATTTTTTATTGAGTCTATTTGATTCTTCTCTCTTTTCTTCTTTATTAGTCTTGCTAGTGGTCTATCAGTTTTGTTGATCTTTTCAGAAAACCAGCTCCTGGATTCATTGATTTTTTGAAAGGTGTTTTGTGTCTCTATTTCCTTCAGTTCTGCTCTGATCTTAGTTATTTCCTGACTTCTGCTAGCTTTGGGATGTGTTTGCTCTTGCTTCTCTAGTTCTTTTAATAGTGATATTAGGGTGTCGATTTTGGATCTTTGCTGCTTTCTCTTGTGGGCATTTAGTGCTATAAATTTCCCTCTACACACTGCTTTGTATGTGTGCCAGAGATTCTGGTATGTTGTGTCTTTGTTCTCATTGGTTTCAAAGAACATCTTTATTTCTACCTTCATTTCGTTATGTACCCAGTAGTCATTCAGGAGCAGGTTGTTCAGTTTCCATGTAGTTGTGCAGTTTTGAGTGAGTTTCTTAATCCTGAGTTCTAATTTGATTGCACTGTGGTCTGAGAGATAGTTTGTTGTGATGTGTGTTCTTTTACATTTGCTGAGGAGAAGCACTTCTTACATTTCTGATGTGAAAACTGTTTAAACACTATGGCATCCTAGTTTAATAATTACATATTGAGTGGTCCAAACAGACCATAAATTTTTCCGAAAGCAATATTCATATCACACACATTGAAGTTATTTTCGACTGGATATTATACGATGCTGCTTATTTAGGCAAGATAGGGTTTTCTTTTAATATTGCAATGTGTGATGTACTAAAGAACGTTTATGTTGAAGCTTTAAAAAGACAGAAATAAGAGAAACCCAAACACATTCTGACTGGCTTTAAAAGTAAGAATAAATAGTCCTTCCAAAGCATCATAAAATGGATATAACAGCAAAAAAAAAAAAAAATGGGTAGAAATGTTATCGTTGTTTATTCTTTGTTTCCTCAAGGGGAAAAAATAGCACTTTTATCATGGTTGGGACATAACTTCTAAAGAAAAACAAGTTTAGAGCTTTCTATGTATTTTCTATTTCTTTCTTTAGACAATATTACCACGTGGTCTGGTCTAATGCAGCTGTGACACATACACACACACACACATCACCGACCAGGATAGGCTGTGCTATTGCTTTTGCTTCTTAGTGTGAATATTGAAAGGCCACAGGGTCACCTTCAGCTCTTTGGACACTGGCTTCCTGTACGTCCTGCTGTGTTTCCTGCTTGAATGCACAAGCCTTATTGCACCGAGTATGTTTTGCAGAAATGTACCTTGATATGCCACATAATTCCCATACACATTTGCGGGCCTGCACTCATTATCTATTGAAAACAATCTGACCGAAAAGTGACAGTCTCGATTGTGATTTTCATTTGATCTTACAAATTATTTCCAAGGGCCACGGTGTTGGCACATTTGTAACTCCTGTGTCTCCTTCACCCTCTACAACAGACTTAGCCCCACCTTTTCATGGAAAAGCACAAGACCCTCAAATCTTTGTGTTGTCCTAACGGAATTCAAAGAATTACTTCCTTCGAAGCTATTTTCCTCTTTTTTTAACTTACATTTCTAAAGCTAGAGTCAGGATAGTTGATTCTGGTGCTGAAAAAAAATCAGTTAATAACGATTTTTATAAACTTCTACACATTTCTTTTGTGTAGGGTTGGTGTCGTGGAATATTGTGCATTTGGAGGTTAGAAAGAAACTGGTTCACTTTTTTTTTTTGAGGCAGGATTTCACTCTGTTGCCCAGGCTGGAGTGCAGTGGTGCGATCTCGGCTCACTGCAACCACCGCCTCCCGGGTTCAAGTGATTCTCCTGCCTCAGCCTCCCAAGTAGCTGGGATTACAGGCACCCGCCACCACGCCCAGTTAATTTTTGTATTTTTAGTAGAAATGGGGTTTCACCATGTTGGCCAGGCTGGTCTCCAACTCCTGACCTCAGGTGATCTACCTGCCTCGGCCTCCCAAAGTGCTGGTATTACAGGTGAGAGCCAACACGCCTGGCTGGTTCACATTTTAAATATGTTACTTTTTAACCAAATGATTTGGGGCAAGTTTCTCCTGTTTTTCTTTTTTTTTTGAAATAGAGTTTCATTCTTGTTGCCCAGGGTGGAGTTCAATGGCGCGATCTCAGCTCACCACAACCTCCGCCTCCCAGGTTCAAGCGATTCTCCTGCCTCAGCTTCCCTAGTAGCTGGGATTACAGGCATGTGCCACCATGCCCAGCTAATTTCATGTTTTTAGTAGAGACGGGGTTTCTCCATGTTGGTGAGGCTGGTCTCAAACTCCCGACGTCAGGTGATCCGCCTGCCTTGGCCTCCCAAAGTGCTGGGATTACAGGCATGAGCCACTGCGCCCGGCCATTTCTCCCCTTTTTCACATGTGTTTTCTCAGCTATAAAATATTATTTATCCCTGTAGATCTCTATTCACCTCGAAAGTCAAGATAAAACTTTCCATTTGCTTCCCAGTATATATTTGGACATTTTGCCATACTGAACTTACCCATGCCTGTTTTTCAGTGTGTTCATTTGTATTACTTTGGAAAAGCTATTATCTTGCCATCCTCTTTGTTGTCTTCTGATTTCTACTCCCTATTTTTCATTGAGATTTTCTTCTGCCCTCAGGTAGTACATGCTCATCCATCTCCATTGTATATCAATAGGCCTTTGAAAATAATCCTAGCTGTAAATCCTGCCGATTAAATAATTCAGAATTATTTGCTCATCTGCATCATCCTGATATATATTCCTATGTTTCCCACACTGTGTTCAGTGGTAGAAACACATGCTAAATTATGCATGTACATTTTCTTTTTTCTTTTTTTTTTTAGACAGAGTATCACTCTGTTGCCCAGGCTGGAGTGCACTGGCACGATCTTGGCTCACTGCAACCTCTGCCTCCTGGCTTCAAGCGATTCTGCTGCATCAGCCACCCAAGTAGCTGGGATTACAGGTGTCCACCACCATGCCTGGCCAATTTTTGTATTTTTACTAGAGACGGGGTTTCATTTGTGGGCTGGGCTGATCTCAAATTCTTGACCTCGTTATCTGCCCTCCTCGGACTCCCAAAGTGCTGGGATTTGCATGTTCATTTTCCAGTCACTATTTATGCATTCTTCAATCATACTGCTTTTCTCAGCATATACATACATAAAATGTTTTCTGTGCATGAAGCCTTATTCTAGGCACTGGGTATAGACTAAAAACAAAAAAAATAGGATAATCTATTCCCCTGCCCCCTTGAAACTCACAGTCAAACAGTTGAAAAATATATGAAACAAAAGAATAAAGTACATAATTTTGTCATTTGAATAAACACAAAGATAGAGTGATATTATAGAACAAAATCCTTAAGTACTTTTGGACAATGAGTAAGAGGTTTTAAAGAAATGCCATTTAAACAGATACTTTAAAAATAAAGAAAGATTCACCGAATGACAGGGATCAAGGAGGAACTATGAATAAGTAAAATTAACCTACAGAGGAACTTAAGGAAGAAACGTAGATCAGAATGTGCAGAGCTTTGAAAGAGTCATTTTAAGAATGTTCTTACCTTATCTGAAGGGTACTGGGAAGATACCGAAAAGTTTCAGCAGAAGGGTAACTTGACCTCAATTGTATTTTTAAAGAAATCATTCTAGTTTCTGTTTGTGGAGCAAGAAAAAAGAAAGATTGTTTGGGAAAGAACAGGAAGTGGGGTAAAATCATGAGTAGAATTCTACAAGCAGGTTTTGCAAATATATGTCTAGAGCTAGAAGAAATATCTGGTACAGATATAAATTTGGGTCCCTTCAGTCTATCATTATTAAAGGAATGAATGGGAGTAGGTGAGATTCCATTGAGTGTATATTGCAAGAAGAGTGGGGAAAAGTGTGGGGAAAACACTTTAAAAATAAGTAGAAAAGTAAGACCTGGTAACGAACAATCTAGAAGCAAGAATTATAGAGGTATGAGGAACATCCTCAGAATGAGGTTACATTGTATGATGGGTGCTGTGATCACAGCCCTCTTTAAGGGTGGCCTCAACTGCCTGCAACCAATGACTGATCAACAGACGGATATGAAGGCACAGTCTACCCATTCCAACTAGAACTTGGCCTTTATGCAACTCTGAAGTGTTATTTTACCAGTGTCCCCATAGGCTGAAGCTGCGTCCAGCCCACTTTCTCTCCTTGTCCTACCATGCTTCTCTCTACTTTCCTAGATATTGCTCCCAAGAGAATTCCATAAAAGACATCCTTCTTGTTAGTATCAATCTGACATTCTCCTTCCCTGGGAACACAACTGGTAGCACATGGAAAACTGCGTGTGTGTGTGTGTATGTGTGTGTATGTATGTGTGTGTATGTGTGTGTTTAAAGAGTGTGCTAGATTGTGTCTAGTAATCCTGCACAGTCAATAAATAATGTCTGCAATAGGAACAAAGTAGTGATTAGCCCTTTTGTTTCAGTAGTGAATGCAGCTAAATTGGTCAAGTCATGCCAGCAGCAATGGAATTGGACCGTGTAGAGGAATAAGAGAGGGAGACTGAGGATGGGTAATGTTGACAATCTTACTGAAGAGCTTAGGAGGAAACACAAAATCAGGACAGTGGTAGCACATGTAAAATTTGTTTCAGGTGGAAGAAATGACATTGACTTTGGAATGTTCCTCCACAGGTGGGGGAGCGGCCATAGGAAAGACTGGCGTTAGGTTGACTAGAGGAGGATGCAGCACAGTTTCCTGTCTTGGCTTTTGTTTGTTTCAGGGAAGAAAGAGACAAAGATTAAGGACAGCAGAGGGAAATACAGAGTTGTGTTTGTGGTAAAAGATTAAAATAGTCATTCTGAAGGGTGATGGGTTGAATTGAGAAAATAAACGTGGTCTCTTTTTTTTAGGCAGCATCAGGAGTTCAGTTGAGAGTAACGACAATGAATTTATATGGCACAAATGTAGGCAATCACATGTTCTACTTGTTTTCTTGTTTAATGTAAATGGCCATGCATTTTGGGTTGGTTGGTAAATGGTGTTTGTGATGAAAACATCTGTTTCCCTTTTTTTTACTCTCAAGAAAAGAAAAACATTTAAAGAATATTTAAATTATCTTGCATTTGAAAAGAACACATGAATAAGCTTACATAAATATCTTCTCTGTTGGGGAATACTTCCTAATGAATCACATCCTTTGTCTATAGGGTAAAAGGAAAGAACATTATCTGACTAATAAGGAAGAAGGGGCTCTTTGTGAATCTATAACAATAAGCATAGATATTTGTCAGTCTAAACTTACCTTGTTGAGCCTCTATAATTAGAATATGACTGATGAAGAGAATAAATATTTGTATATAATGTAATGAAAGGCCTTGTAAAGTTTATTTGCATAGGAGATGTAGGTGGAAGCCTGGCTCAAATTAATCAGTATTATCTGCAGAACTGATTGCATTCCACTTCGGAGAATAAACGACAGGACATCCTGTGGTTCCTTTGAATTCTGGACATTACATGAAAGGGGACATATTATTGTTCTCTTAAATAATATCCGACTTGTAATTAAAAATGAATGTAGGGTTTAATGACTTCTTTTGTCTTCTTTTTTGTGCAGAGAAAACTTCTAAAGCTCATTTTTAACATTTGCTATTCAATTTATCGATTTATAAGCCTAGTTCTTCTCTAGGTCTCTTTCATTACTGAGATTATTTTATTTTTAAAATGGGAAATTGCAGCAATTATTTTAAGGGCTTATGAATTTTTTTAATCTTGGTTACAAATGTAAAACATTTTCAAATATTTTTAAATTTATTTATAAACCTTTATAACTTATTTTTTGAGTGCTTCAAATTTAGGACAGTAAATTTTTTCTGCATATCTAAATAACTTTTATAAATCTAATTAATAAAAATAGTGACCCTAAAATGCATCTAGTTGTTCCAAAATAATATATAAATACTAAAATATCAATTTAAAATACCATGTCAAAATCAAGCGAATAATCACATATTTTAAGTTTGAAATTATGAAACCATCATTCCAATTCACTAAGAATTCCAAATGTAATATATTTTATTTCACTTAAGTTCTTTAGTGTCTGCATCTACAAACAAAATTTCCCCGATAATTTTATTTTTGTAAGAACAATCAATATGGTGAATCCAAACGCTTTGCCAAATGTTCCAATATTGTTTATATTAGTAAGAAATTTAAAATCAAATATCTGTTTCAAGTACTCAACTGCACATTAGATATTGTACCTTTAAAACTCACTCTCTGCTGGGCATGGGGGCTCATGCCTGTAATCCCAGCACTTTGGGAGGCCAAGGAGGGCAGATCACCTGAGGTCAGGAGTTCAAGCCCAGCCTGGCCAACATGGAGAAACCTTGTCTCTACTAACAATACAAAAATTAGCCCGGCGTGGTGGGGTGCATCTGTAGTGCCAGTTACTCAGGAGGCTGAGGCAGGAGAATTGCTTGAATTGGGAGGGGGAGGTTGCAGTGAGCTGAGATCCCACCACTGCCCTCCAGCCTGGGCGACAGAGTGAGACTCTCTCTCAAAAAACAAAACGAAGCTTTCTCTCATAAGCGAAGTTCTCTTAAACATTACACGTATGTAGATTTCCAACACAGATTGGATCCTTTCCAATGCCAAACTATCTTTACTAGGATTTCAGATTTTTAAAGTATTTCTATGCTTAATTGGAAACCCTGCCGAGGCTAAGGAGACGTGTACACATCATGAAAGCAACGACTATCTGGTAACTGAAGATACTCACAATACCAAACACTTAATTCTAAGTCTTATGCTGTGGGAGATCATGTCATCCTGCGCGACTATGATTTATTATGACCGGAAATCTTTGCCAGGATTTTGACAGATATTTTTAGATTCTGTTTTTTTTTTCTGAGCTACTAATAAAAACTTATGTAGAGCTTTTATGTTGGAGACCCTCAGACCTCAAGGAGGAAGTTATACCACCCATTGTCTGGAGTTACTTGTAACAGATTTCTAATTCTCCTGTCTAATCACAGAACTCTGCCCTCCCACCTACACTGGTCCTTTGTCTGTATGTTGAATGCATTATTTTAGCTCTTAAGAAACATATGTGTATTTTCCAACTAAACCGTAAAACTTCGTGGGAATACCAATGAATGCCTTTTCCATCTAACTTTAAAGAACTTTGAACTTCATAGAATTTTCTATTTTTTCATGTTCTTAATACCACAAAACACAGGTATTAATATCATACGTTATATGGCATTTGCATATCTCTTATAGCTTTATCTGACATGGGTTTGAAAATTATAAGGTCATTCTATTGGCATTTATTTAATTATTGCTTATGACATTTTATGTTGATTGAGCCCTACTTTTTTGGCTTTTGGAAATAAAGACTGCTGTGATTTTGTCTGTAATGGCGCAAACACGTTGTCATTCATTGACATATGAATGTACTTCAAGTTTAAAAGATGTCCTGTTTCTCTTGATCATCAGAAATCTCAGAGCTGACAGCACCAGGCATGTGTGTTTGTGTGTGTGTGACAGAGAGTGAGAGAAGGAGAGAGAGAGAGAGAGATTAAAAAAACACCCCAGAACATAGTAAAGTGACAGAAACAAATTAAAGATGAATTAAATTTCATCCAAACTTTAAATATGGTCATTTTGCATCTTTGAGAAAGTTGGGTAGCTTAATCTAGGACGATCATATTGGAGAAAGGATGGAATACCTGATTAGTATATTAACATAATTTTGAAGACATGAAATGAATAAAGTACTTGTTTCTAATGCATGATATGCAGGTGTATGTAAGAACTTTGTTAATAGTTGTCTTTTTGAAACAGTAATAGGTGTTTCCAGGTGTGCACAGGTATGTGCGAATATCAGAGATTAAAATAGAAACGGAACCAAAAAGCTGTGCCATCATTGAAAATATATTTATTTAAAGACTACGTGACACTTAGGAGGCATTTTAATGCAGTATTTTATGTATGCAATTATTTACATATGTTTAAGTGTTTTTTATTTGACTTCCATAAAGTTTAGATTTGTTGCAATCTTATTTTTACCCTTGAGGGAAGAGAGAGACCCTCTCATATTGTTTTATATTGTTTTATACTCAGTACTTGTTTTAAGAAAAAAACTAGGAAGTGAAATCAAAGACAGGCAGCTCAGCGCCAGACCCAAAACCAGGCCTGGGCCTGCCTGGCCTAAACCTAGTAGCTAAAACTCAACTCATGACTTAGAACCCGATGTTACCCATAGATTTCAGGCATTGTATGGAAGAACATTGTGAAACTCTCTGCCCTGTTCCATTTCACTCTGACCACCGGTGCATGCAGCCCCTGCCACGTACCCCTTGCTTGCTCAAATCAATCACGACCCTTTCTTGTGAAATGCTTAGTGTTGTGAGCCCTTAAAAGGGACAGAAATTGTGCACTTGGGGAGCTCGGGTTTTGAGGCAGTAGCTTGCTGATGCTCCCCGCTGAATAAAGCCCTTCCTTCTACAACTCGGCGTCTGAGGGGTTTTGTCTGCGGCTCATCCTGCTACACCCTTAGTAGTATCTGAATCTTGGAAAGGAAGGGGAGGGAATATCCAAATATCTTAAACGGGGTTCTCGGACTTCTAATAAACAGTTAAAATCTTACACACAAGGTATTTAAAGCATACAGATGATTCTACATTTGTTCTAACAGATCATAGTGCCATGAATATTTGTCCATTAACGAACATCCCTTACGTGTAAGAACATTTTGCCACTGTGCTTTTAGTTATCCCCTTTTCACCTACTGTCCCCTGGAATAGTCTCTCCCTTTCGTTTCTCAGGGGTCTTCTTGAGCCTGAAGCTTTTATTGGGCCTCACTTTTTGCTGCTTTGTTCCTTCGCCAGTTCTGGGCCTTTTTGCTGCGTCGACTACGGGTTGAAAAAAGGAGAAAGCGCAACCCCAAGCTACTGACCTATGAGTAACAAGGTCACCGAATTCCCCTTAGTCCTGCTGGGGTCTGATCCTCTACTCTGTGAAGACCATGGCTGGGGAAGACCTAACCTTCACTCCAGCTCGCTTGGATTTGTCAGTCTTTGATGATGGAAGCCTGAAATGCAGACCTTATACCCTAACCAATTCTTCCTCGGCCAAAAAAAAAAAAAAAAAACCCAAAACCAAACCAAACCAAACAAAAAAACACGGCCACCTCTTTATGACCAACCATAGTTTTGGTTTAAGCCTTCAAGACGCACTTATCTACTTAATCCACAATTACATTGTAGTATCACGCTAAGCATGGAGTTATTATCAAGGATCAAATGGCCTCTGGCCTTTTGGAATCCACATGATCTTGGAACTCTGTGAAGATTGTCTTCGGATCACTTTGCCCTGCTGTGGTTTACCTCACCCCGTGCATTTTGACTTTTCTATCTCCTTCCCTATTGTTGTGTAAAGTTACATCACGATGTTGAGTGGTGTGTTTTACACCCCAATGTCCCATAAACAAATACTTTTAATACCCTTTTGTTGGTCTAATTTGTGAGTGACCATTTTATACGCCACAGTAAGTACCTGTAAAGTTGGAGAAAAAGAAAAGAGAATTGTGTTGTTCTTGTGCTAAGAAAGGGCAGCATTAAACTCCTCTGTAACCTCTTTTCTGTATTTCCGTTTTAACAAGGGTAGAGTTATCACAAAGTGGGTGAATGTAAGCATTCTTCCCTCAAACATCTGTGTTCTTCAGCCTGTCCCACTTCGCCCTTTCCAAAGAAGGGCAGGTTTTTAAATAGAAGAGAAGCAATGTTGAATAAAGAGTATATCAGAACGCTCCATAATTCATATAACCTCCAGACAAGTTCTCAAGTTTATTGGTCAGAAAACACATGGTGACATTCACTACTTTTTTGTTATTATTGTAAAGATTTCTGTGAGAGTGTGGGGCTCAGTCAAACTTTGTAGGGAGAAATAAGCCACAGTCACAGAGATTCATTCATTCATTCATTCATTCAACACGTAGCTTTGTTTCTATTATGCCCCACTGTCCTAGGCTCTGGGGATTAGACAGTGACCAAAACTGACAGGTATTTAGCCTCATGGAGCTTAAAGCATATTGAAGGGAACAGACAAAACTCACATAGGAATGTGCGATGTGCATAAATAAAATACTTTCGGTAAGTGCCATGACTAAAATACACCGAGGGCTGACATACAGTTGCATGTTGCGTAAGAGAGACTTGCGTTAGGTAAGGTGTCTAGGTTAGCTGTCTCTGAGGAAATTGCATTTCAGCTGGGACCTTAAAAGATTACAGTGAGGTCAGAGAGTGTCCTAGGCAGAGATAAATAGAATGCGTAAAGGACTTTACGTTGAAAAATTCCTAAGCTGTTTGAAAAACTGATAGGGGCCAAGTTGCAGGTGAAATGGATGACAGCAAGTCAAGCTATTACCATTTTATTACAAACCACACATAGGGTCTTTAAATGTTCCAGAATTTTGATTTTTTTTATTACCTGGGAGAGAATGTAATTTTATTTTCATCAAATCTTGTTCTTATAAACTCCTTTTACATTTTGCTTTCATCTGAGTAAGCTGACCATATAGTGCCCTCGTGTGGCGTAGTGCTGTATTACACGATTAATACTGTAGACTCTTTGAGGCATGATTTTAGCAAAATTCTTTTACACCTTTTTCAGTTAATCTAAGTCACTTCTAGCTGCTCTCACTCAGACTCAAACATAGAATCTTATTTATTTGTATTTTTGTGTTTTACTACGTTCTCACATTCCACTGTGGAATGGACACGCGCTGGGAGCACAGACTCCAGTGACCTCAGGATCCAGGCAGACTGAGAACAAAAATGAGGGAGGCCAGACCAGACCTGAAACAAAGACTCTGAGAGATTTGGAGACGCAGGTTATAGGAAAGACTTTCAATTTTATGTATTTACTTTATAAATAAGTAATGCCAAAATAAATAGCCTTGGGGACCATTGTATTTTTCAGTCTCTGTCCCCAGGTTTTTACTTTTAGCAAATGTACATGGTTAATTTCTCAGTCAACACCACAAATGCTTTGTATCCTTTTGTGCATTTTGACTATTTTAGAACTGATTATTTTGTGCATCAAGTTGTCTATTTCTGTTTCCAAGTTCAGCATTTTGCCACACGTTTATTTTGGAAAGTATTTCAGGAATCTTTGTTGCTCAAAACCAAGCACTGTAGCTGGAGCTGGTTTCTTTCCTCCTCTCCCTTCCTCTCTCTTCCTTCTTCCTTCCTAAGGCTTGAGCCATTTTTCACTAGAAGAGTTTTATTTTTAATTTTATTTTTATTTATTTTTTTGACAAATGACTGCCAGTATGCTTTATGGAATGCAGCTGTTGAACTTTATTTCCTGCTTTTCTTTGCATTAAAGTAGTCCCAAAATTGTTTTCTGAGGAACTCTTCACTTTGACTGCCAGCGCTGCTTGTGTACCTTTCAAGTCAGAAATTGAGCGGTCTGTTCAGGCCCATCTTTATCCAGCTCCTGCTTTTCACATGAGGATGTTTGTACTACATGCAATTTTGTTGACTTTTGGAGTGTAAAGCTTTGTTTGTAAATGAAAACATAGAATTACAGCTTTCCCACTACTTGTCTGGGACTATAATCACGAATTCACTGCAGCTGGATACTTTTCAGACACGTGGATAAGATAAATAATATTTATGAAAGATGGCCTGGAGGAAACGAAGCCATCCATTCTGCCATGTTATCTAAAATCTGTTTCAAGATGAAGTGAGACCACCAAAAATGCCTAACTGGCTGGGCGCGGTGGCTCACGCCTGTAATCCCAGCACTTTGGGAGGCTGAGGCGGGCGGATCATGAGGTGAGGAGATCGAGACCATCCTGGCTAACACGGTGAAACCCCGTCTCTACTAAAAACACAAAAAGTTAGCCAGGCGTGGTGGCGGCGCCTGTAGTCCCAGCTACTTGGGAGGCTGAGGCGGGAGAATGGTGTGAACCTGGGAGGCGGAGCTTGCAGTGAGCCGAGATTGCACCACTGCACTCCAGCCTGGGCGACAGAGTGAGACTCTGTCTCAAAAAAAAAAAAAAAAAAAAAAAAAGAAAAAAAAGCCTAACTGGAGCACATCGTACTGGGCCCAACACAGTCGCTTCTTACTGAACTGCTTTAGCCATCATAAAACCTTCTCTTCATGAGGGGCCGTAGGAAATATTTTCTCTTATTTCATATTGGTGTTCTCCCAAATAACTAGTATATATCATGCACGGTCTTGTTACTGGTTATATTTTCTCCTTTCTGCATGTTAATTAGAAAACTCAAAGTCAAATTTGTGCTCTGCCCTGACTCAGTGCATGATTCGCCAGTGTCCATTTGTTCACTGACCACATTTCTGACACCATCTTGCTTCCCTATTTTTTGTATTTTCTAAAGGTTCTTTCTAAAGAGTTTAAGTATTTTATATTGCTATATTGTATGCATTTGCAAGAAACTTAAATGCATTTGGAACAGAAGTGATAGATAAGTAACAACCATGTGATCGCTATCGATTCTGTACCTAATTATAAGTACATAATTCCTTGCTTAACCGTCTGTAACCTAAATAAGTAAGAATTAATACACCCTATAATTCCTCGATAGCTGAAACCTCCCCCCAGATTAATTTTATAAGCCATGCTAATCCTATTTCTCAGTGCACAGAGGTTGAACTTGTGGACTAATAGTGCATTAATATTCCTCATGAAAAATATAGCTAAATAGGGAGAAAGAGATGAAAAGAACCAAAAATATTCTTTTAAGGATAATATTTGATCCTCTGCATCCATTCATTAAAGCTAATATTCATTCTCCATTTCTTTCTGTCCATCTGGTTCTATGAAAAGACCTAGCCTGCTCTCAACATGTGTGTGACATTAATAGATGTTAGTGATACAGAGATTGCCGTCCGTGCAGAATGACAGCACTATGTGGAGGTGAGAAGGAGTCTTGTTTACCACTTAGGATCTGGATCTCTGGTCTGCTTTGTCATGCAACACAATCCTTCTGGGATTTGTAAGTGACGACAAGCCTCAGCGATAATTATATTAAAATGCTTTTAACTTAGTGTAAACATAATTTAATAAGATGTAGATGTTCAAAAGGCTAGCCTTGAATTTAGTCTTGAGACCAGAGACAATATGCCTGTGTGCATGGTGTATGTCTGGGAAGCATGTACATTCTTTGACCCCAGTTAATTTCTACGAAGAAGTGTGTTAGTCTCTGATCTAATAATCTCATCTGCAGATTACTACATTTTTATTACGATAAAGAACACCTGGGCTTTTAAAATATAGTAAGGTTATCTTACCTGGAATATTAAATATTATTGAAGTAACAACTTTGGAGAAATTATATTTTTAATGAATATGGTTATATTATACCTGTTCGTTATTAGAGTAGCCCTCAAAGTTGGTGATTTATCAATGCGTTGCTGCTGAATAACCATAGCTTTATTGAATGTCTGTTTCATACTGAGCGTTGTATAAGAGGCTTTTCATATATTATCTCATTTAGTCATCATAAAACATTTTATGGAATGCATTGTCAACATTTTGTGAATGAAAAGTGGAGTAAATTGTTTGCATTCCCATAGGTGGGCAGGTTTTTTATGCTAAAAAAAAAAAAGAGAATGGTTGCATTCACATCTCTTAACCTATATGCACACTTCCTTTGCACAGTGGGGTTTGGCAAAGCTCTATCTTCTGCTAGTGTTAGGGCAATTCTGATTGAAATCATACCATTTTAGATAAAATTAAAATTAAACTTGTATTTGTATAACTTGAAAATTGTGAATTTTTCCTGCACTGACAGGGAGGCACACTTCATGATTGGCACTCAGGTTTATGTTTTAGAGTAGCAAACAGACAGTGATAAGCCAGAAAAATTAGTTTGTACATAAACTGCAAATATTTTTACTTAATATAGTAAGCAGTAAATAATTAGTCAATGTTTTTGATCATATGAATGACAATTTGAACGTGGGAATATTGCAGCCCTTATGCACTGCAGATGAGATTATGGATTGTCACACTGGTTGAAAAGACAATATGAAATTATACAATATGTTTTAAGATGCTCACAACCCCTAAAAAGCTAGCAAGGAATCTCAGACACATGTGCATAAGGACACACAAGAGCATCCATGGCAGCTCTGTCTACGGTAACAGGGCACTGAAGATTAGCAGGAGAGCAAGTTAACAAATCATAGCATGTTTACAAATGGAATACTACACAGCAGTGTGAATGAGGGACCGGAACTGTAAATGTTAACAAGATTAATCTCAGGAACACAATGTTGAATGAAAATAGCACACCACAGAAAGATACATATTTCTTGAGTATACTTGAATAAAGTTCAAAGCACGCAACACTAAACAACATATTAGAGGCACATATGAAGGTACAACTATTAATAAAGATAAAGAGGAATTAAAAACCACACAAGATACAGGATAATGGTAATCTCTCTGGGGGAGAGAGTTGTCAGGATGAGGGACCCTCAGGGACCCTAAGGGTTTCGGCAACATCTTTTTTTTATTTTTTTCGAGACGGAGTCTCTCTGTCACCCAGGCTGGAGTGCAGTGGCGCGATCTCGGCTCACTGCAAGCTCTGCCTCCCGGGTTCACGCCATTCTCCTGCCTCAGCCTCTCCGAGTAGCTGGGACTACAGGCGCCGCCACCACGCCCGGCTAATTTTTTGTATTTTTAGTAGAGACGGGGTTTCACTGTGTTAGCCAGGATGGTCTCGATCTCCTGACCCCGTGATCCGCCCGCCTCGGCCTCCCAAAGTGCTGGGATTACAAGCGTGAGCCACCGTGCCCAGCCTCAGCAACTTCTTATTTTGAGCTGGGTAGCTAGGCGGTGGGTGTAAGGAACCCCCTTTTCTATTTAATCTCAGTGTCTCACATTTATCACAAGCATTTTTTGTTTTTGCTTTTGTTTTTTTGAGACAGGGTTTTGCTGTGCTGCCCAGGTTGGAGTGCAATGATGTGACCACAACTCACTGCTTCAGCCACGACCTCTTGGGCTCAAGCAATCCTGTCACCTCAGCCTCTGGAGTAGCTGAGACCACGGGCATGCCACCACCCCTGGCTAATTTCAGTGTGTATATATATATATATATGTGTGTGTGTGTGTGTGTGTGTGTGTGTGTGTGTGTGTGTAGAGACAGAGTTTGCCATATTGCCCAGGCTGATCTCAAACTCCTGGACTCAAGTGATCCATCTCCCTCAGTCTCCCAAAGTGCTGGGATTACAGGCGAGAGCCACAGAGCCTGGCCACAAGCGTTCCTTTAGTGTCTATGTATTCAATATTCCAACAAGGACAAACAATGAGAAAATATTTAGACCTTAAATATTTTCTAAGTAAAGTTATTTATATCACGCTCTTTAGAGAAGCACCTCCTCTTACTTTATTATTTACACATATTCTTCTCTGAATTTAATTCATAAAAGTTATTGTCCACTGTCCTCTAATTTGTGCCACTTTTTCATCAAATGAGGAAGATATGTGTGTGTCCTCGTACCCTGGGTGGCATGTTGCAAATTTTTCACTCCTGGTAGTGCATAGTCCCTCTCTGGAAATCAGGTCAATTGGTAGAGTCCTCTGTATTTCTGCCTCCTGCCCCAGTGTTTTAAAAATGATAAAAAGATAGGCCTCTTCTTCTTCTTGCTGTAATACAACCCAAGCATAGCAAAGCTTTGATTAAATGAGTACAGAATAGTTGGTAGCTGATGCTTGCTATTCCCCAGTGTGATGGTTAATAACGAGTGTCAACTTGATTGGGTTGAAAGATGCAAATAACTGTTCCTGGGTGTGTCTTTGAGGGTATTGCCAAAGGACATTAGCATTTGAGTCAGTGGACTGAGAGACACAGACCCACCCTCAATCTGGGTGGGCGCTGCCTAAGCAGCTGCCATTGTGGCTAAGAAAAAAGCAGGCAGGAGAACGCAGAAGGACCAGACTGGCTAAGTCCTCTGGTCTCCATCTTTCTCCCGTGCTGGGTGCTTTCTGCCCTCGAACATCGGACTCTGAGTTCTTCAGCTTTCAGACTCTTGGATTACACCAGTGATTTGCCAGGGGCTCTCGCGTCTTCGGCCACACACTGAAGGGGACACTGCTGGCTTCCCTACTTTTGCAGTTTGGGACTCAGACTGGCTTCCTGGGTCCTCAGCTTGCAGATGGCGTATTGGGGGCTTCACCTTAAGATCATGTGAGTCAATTCTCCTAATAAACTCCCTTTCATGCATACATCTATCCTATTAGTCCAGTCGCCCTAGAGAACCCTGACTAATACACCCAGCTAGGAGGTACAGTTAAGTTGTCAATACCACCCACAGGCTGGTTCTTGTGGCCACTGCCTCTTACAGTGTTTATTTCTCCATCGAGTTCGCAACGGCTGTGGCTTGCTGTGCTCTCCCTCTTCTCTCTCAGTACCTGATGGCCAGAGCTGTTTCCAGATCTTTGCCTTTATAAATGCCTTCTTCCCTCCTACAGCTGATTCCTTCCAACAGGGCTCAGCAGGTGAAAGGCAGTTCACACAAGTCTTCTCTAATGAATACTGCTGTGATGCTTTTTGAAATTACTAACATTCCTATCGCTTTCATTAAACAGTGAAGATAGAAGATTAAAGGCCACTATCCCTGCACAAGAGCTCCTCCTTGTGGCCTGCCCATGTTTTAAATGTGCAAACCTTGGTGATATATTGATATCCTGTGATGAGTTCATCCCACATCAACAATTGAGTTTTCTCCTGTTCTTTCGTATTTTATCACGTGTATAATTATTTTTCTCCAGATGAATCTTGTACTGTTTGTTATATTTACTTGTTCTTATATATATTGCCATATTGCCTAGGCTGGAAAAAAAATTGACTTATGCACTTATTTAGTGCCTCATTTGAAAAAAAATGATGGTTTCAATTATTTGAAACTCTAAAGTACATTTTCTTCATGTCCGTTTTCTATATTTTAAAAATGAAGTACTTTCATATGTATTCATGTCACTACAGTCATAAGTTCCCGTCCAAAGTTCCACTGAAGAACCACCTTATCTTACACATCTCAAAGGAATTTAGCTGATGAAATAATTTGAACTAATCAAGGAAGGGATAACATCCTACTTTTTGCAGACTTTGCTTTCACATGTATATTACACATGGACTATATTATAACAGTGTTTGCAAAAATTACTTTTAAGTACATTAATCACTGTTTCTGACAGGTAAAATGCTGAAATAAGCTTCTTGTAATGGGTGTGAATATTTTTTTGGGGCTTGCAGAATATTGCAGATTAATATCACAGAAAGCATGTCTAGTTCATGCAACAATTATTTTCATGCAAATTTTGTGGGTCTTTACAAATAATACATATTTGTTACCACTCTTCTTGATAGCGAAGAAAATAAAAATAATAAATATTTGAGAAAAGATCAGGTTCACTTATACTACATATACCACATTATCTTTCATATCAATAGTTGCCTTGCACTTTAAACCTGTAACAAAACATGAGAAATTTTAGAAGGGAAAATATTGGAAGATAAATTAATACCTCTGAAGCCTGTATTCCTATAAATTTAGTTGATAAAGCTCAGCTTATTTAGAGTTTTGAAGAGATATTTTCTCTTCAATGAAGAAATCTCCATAATTGAATGATCTAAATTTCAATGATTAAAAGTACTAGTAAAAGAAAATATTTATAGAAAAGCATTCCTTTAACAATTTTTACGTCCAAAATATGATTTAATTTTTCATGAAATGGGAATATGAATGATCATACATTCTTTTCCACACACTTCATAAATTTAAAAGTTCTCAATCTATTTTAAAAACCCATATGTAAACAACAGTGTCATAAGATATGTTAAGAACTACAGCAGTCAGAAAAAGTTAACAACCCTTGAAATGGCACAGGAAAGGACAGGATGTCTTCCAGGAAGAGGTGCCAATTCTGTTCAAAATTAAGAGACAATGGAGTAATGCAAATACTAACTTTACCCTGCAAATTGCAACATTTATCATCTAGCATCAAATGTGTATGCTGGGACTGACGCATGCACGCACAGATGGTTTGTGTTCTATAATAAAGTTAATTGGTGAAATAAAATCATGGGTTTAATTTCTAGCAAAGAAATGCTTGGTTAATCTAAATTAGTAATATTTGCTTATGGAATTTCATACCCCAATTATTTCAGATGCTGTCCCTGAGAATTTTTTTGTTAAACTGCATGATACACATTTTGGGTGAAGTATTTTTAAAACTTAGGGTATCTCCTTATTTTCTGATTAAAGTAAAATTTCTCAGTGTTTCTGTAAGGACTTTGGCAAATACTCTTTCTGCTTTCTAAAACAAAATATAAGAACCAGAAATCTTTGTAATCCTTCACTATGTTGATGTCTTTTACAGCAGATTTCTCAGGAAGTATTGTTTGTCGTTCCAAACTGAAATTTTCCCTTCATAATCTAACATTCATATCTTCAAATCTGACCAAACTCTGTGTAAGTGATATTTTGTAAAACTCATTCTGTGTTTAGGACAAGTGAACACAAAGTTGTCACCTTCAAAATAGCTAAGTGGTCATATCACATGTTAAATTGACTGGGGAATTTCTAAACATTGAAAGTGTTCAAATCTGGATTTTTCCTCAAGAAATATAACCTTTGGTTATTTTTATTTGAAAGAAGCTAGTTTTATGAATTAAGCTTTAATTCTGAGATAATTACATGGTCATAGGCAGTTATAAGAAATAATGCAGAGATATTTTATGGCCACTTGCCTAGCTTCCCCCAGTGGTAATGTAGGCCAAACTATAGGACCGTATCGTAACAAAGATGCTGACATCGATATAATCCACTGAACTTATTCAGGGTCAGTTTTACTTTTTACGTTAAAGTACATGATTCATTTAGTTTTTGTTTTTAAAATAAAATATCTGAGGGACAAGTCTGCTGACTTAGTTCTTTAAATTTTACAACTAATGCAAAGTTACTGAGACTTACAGAGCTTTGAGAAGTGCACTGTTATTTCCAGAGTTAAATTTAAATAAAACACTTAAACTCTGAGACTATTTTCTAGTTGTAAAAAGGTTAAAACTGCATTGTAGCTGTTCCTTTCCTTTCATTTCAAAACCTAAACAATGTTCTATTATTTAAAGGTAGTTCATTAATAAGCAAAGATTTGTTACAACCGTGATGACAATAACATGTATGTATATTTTAGCATTTGAATACATTCTACATGAAAACATTTCTTTATATTTAAACTATTATTTCATACAAATAGAAGTGAAAAGAAATGTTATCAGATGCTATAAAATAACTCTTCCATAATGTAGGATGCACTGGGAAAATAGTGAATAAAATATCGTGTGCTGTTTTGGCATTAGATTTTCCATACATGAAGATAAATGGGTTCATTAACTTCTTCCACCCATCTTTTATATTGTGTAGATTGACTTCATATTACTGTGATAAGAGGCAGATTGAAATCCTGGCTTCCTGATGATATATCTTCTTGTATGAACTCTTGTTGATGTAGATTAAGTGGGCTAGCAGATACAGTAGTACTCATAAAATAGCTTTTCAGAGCTTTATATAGTTTAATAAACATTTGCCTATTTCCCAAAAATATCGTGCAAACATACTAAATATAAAGTCAACAATCTGTACTTTATATATCTATTACCATTGTATAACAATGTAATTTATCTATTTGAAACTAAATTGACCAAAGACATTAACAAACATATAGGGAAATTTAAGTTTTATGTCTTTATGGAAATATGTTTTAAGTCCTGCCTTTTTGTAATTGAGAGTTATATTTTTACTCGAATATTTAAATGTTATATGTAATTACAATCATAAGGCAACACCTATCATGAATGAATCCTGATTTGGTGAGGTGAAATGTCTTAGTTTATGTTTGTATAAATTGTATACAATATTGTGTAATTTGTATAAAATATTTTATCTGAATTTAGTTCTTTAGGTCAGATGGAAAAACCTCTCCTGCCTAGCCCTACCTCCAATAATTGGAAAATCTACTTACTGACATGTCAAGTCACTTCTCTTGAGGAATAAACTTCTAAAAGTAGTAGTCATAGAGTGAGTTTAGACGGAAATTCAGAAACGTCAACTAAAGTTAACTATACCCCTGTTGTTCACTGTTATCATGACTTTCATTTTTCTATCCGGCCAAAAATACTTCTAGTTTTATTCCCTCCAAGTTTAATGCCTTCTTGTTTACATGCCTATTGCATGTTGTCACTTATAAGTAGGAGCTGAAGAGTAAGGACACATGGACATAAACAGAGATAACAGACACTGAGAATTCCAACAGGATTTGGATTATGTATTATATTATTCACATTAAGTCCTATGAGCCTATCAGTGGAGGTGCATAATAATTATTTCAAAAATAATTTTAAACATGGAAGTTTGAAACGCATTTTTGGCATTGTTTATCAGGGAAAGTTGGAGAGAAGAGCAGAGATTTTCTAGCTGTCCTCTTGGTATGCTTGCTTATGCATTAGCTTGAATAAACTGACACATCCCGTGTCAGCCCTGAAACCCTTAAGCTGAAGTTTGGGGAGGTGAGGAATCTCTGGACATATCCTTGAGTTGATTGATTATCAGTTTGAAAGGGCAGTGTACTAGTCTGTTCTCATGCTGCTAATAAAGACACACCCGAGACTGGGTCATTTATGAAGGAAAGGGGTTTAATGGACTCACAGTTCTACATTGCTGGAGAGGCTTCACAATCATGGCTGAAGGCGAATGAGGAGCAAAGTCACATCTTACATGGCAGCAGGGAAGAGGGCATGTGCTTTATAAAACCATCAGCTCTCATGAGACTTATTCAACATCACGAGAACAGCATGGAAAACAACCACCTCCATGATTCAGTATCTTGCACGGGGTCCCTCCCACAACCTGTGGGGATTCTGGGAGCTACAATTCAAGATGAGATTTGGGTGGGGACACAAAGCCAAACCATATCAGGCAGACCTTACTAATTGTCACCACCATCTTTTTATTGTATTTATCTTATGTTCTAATTTTAGACGCAGAGATTATTTGTTACATGGCTATTCCATGCGTGATGGTAGGGTATGTGCTTCTAGTACACCTGTCACCCAAATGGTGAACATTACACTCAATAGGCAGTTTATGAACCCTCACTCCCCAGTCGCCCTCCCTGCTTTTGGAGTTTTCAGTGTCTGTTATCTCCATCTTTATGTCCATGTGTCCCCATTATTTAGCTCCTACTTGTGAGAATGTGAAATGATTTGAGTTCCTGCTTCTGGGTTTGTTCACTTAGAAGAATAGCCTCCAGCTCCATCCACATTGCTGCAAAGGGCATGATTTTATTATTTTTATGACTGTGTGGTATTCCATGGTGTATATATACATTTTTTAAATCTAATCAACTGTTGACCACCAGCTTTTATTTTATTTTATTTTTTTAAATTTTATTTTTTGAGACGGAGTCTCGCTCTGTTGCCAGGCTGGAGTGCAGTGGTGCCATCTCGGCTAGCTGCAACCTCCGCCTCCTGGGTTCAAGCCATTCTCCTGCTTCAGCCTCCCAAGTAGCTGGGACTACAGGCACCGCCACCACACCCGGCTGGACCACCAGCTTTTAAAAACAAACTTGATTGACTAATTTTACTAGTTTTTGTGACTCACGACTCATTCAACACTTTGGGGATTAAAAATACATCCTCTGGTTTTGCATCCATGGATTCAACCAAGTGCTAATTGAAAATATTTGAAAAAATGAAAAACAAAAAAATGATACAAATAACACAAATGATAATACAGTATAACAACTACATAGCATTCACATTGTATTAAGTATTATAACAACTCTGTAGATAATTTAAAGTATACGGGAGGATGGGCATAGATTATATATACATATTACACCATTTTATGTAAAGGACTTGAGTATCTGCAGATTCTGAGGAGGGTCCGTTCTGGAAGCAGTGCCCCACAGGTACCAAGGGATGACTGTATTCAGACTGAAACAAAATATTCTTAAACAGAAATCATTGGCCCATATAATAAAGTTCTAATACTAACCCTGCTTTTAAAAACTTTAAATTACATGATATTTTCTTTATAAAATGGTGACTTTTTAAAAGGCATGATCATGTTGGTTGTATTTAATTTTAACTACGTGTTCTAAAAGGGTCTCTAAAATAAAATTGAAAAAAAAAACCCATTCACTTTTAAAATACTGAGGTTTTGTTGCCTGTTTATAGAGGAGGTTACAAAAAAAAAGAAAAAGGATCTTACATGTATCACTACACTGAAGCAATTGCCTTCAGAATACTTAGCATAGACTTAAATTTGAGTCTTGTAACATTCTGAAGAACATTTATGATGGGAGGGTTGCAGATGTTTATGGCAATTTAAGGAGGTACAAATCTTAAACATACATCAGTAGATTATGAATTCAGAAGTGGTGATTGGTAGCACTTTATAATCTGCAAATTGATTTGCTAAAGTCTACCCTATAATAGAGGAAAGTGTAATGTCAGATGTAGCAAATTGCAATTTTGGGGCATATGTTAATAGTATGCAGTTTCAATCCCTCATTAAAACAAAACAAAACAGCTAAAATTATGGTCTTTTTAAAAAAAATAATTATGTTGTGTATGCATGTGTATGTATTTAAACTATGTTATTTACCTGAATATTCTGTCTACTTAACTTTGGAGTTCCCCAAATTTTCTAAAGACCAGTTAGAAACAAAATGAGATCTTAAAATATTTTATCATGAGCATCTGGATTCCGTTCCTTTGTGTGTAATATTTTAAGTTACCATCATCTCTCACCGTCTAGGGCCTTTTATTTATACGTGCTTCAATCTGATACTAGGCGTATGCAGGCTTATTCAAATGTGTGCCACTCACAGCCTGCAGTGCCTATGACATTGCAGGAGTTTCTTAAAGTCATTTAGACTCTCCATCCTTGGGTTTATACGACACATTTTTTACTTCAGTAATTCAGTAAGAATAGTCCTCAGTACCTCAGGAGGAGCAAAGTTTCTTATGCTTAGAGATGTTAATATTTAGAAGCTTTGGAAGGTTCGAAATACTTTAAAGGAGACAAGCATTCTCCTTAAAAAGCTAGAATATTTCCATATTTACTTTATAAACATGTTCATGGTTGATAGATAAGTCAGTTTTGGGTCACAAAAAGGGGTTGTGCTGCACACTTCTGCATTTGGAATTATCCTCAACATAGTAAGCTTTCAGGGTGACACGTAGATGGAACTTTTTTAGAGATACATCACTTTCTCGGGAAAGTATTGTGGAGTAGAACAGATTTATAGAGCTGGAACCGTATTATACGGAGCTGTAGATCACTGCTGCTGACCAATGCGACCAGCTTTTTTTTTCCCTTTTTGCAAATATTCACCAAATGTCCTTTGTCTTGTCTTTCCTTTTTGAAGTAACAATTCAATTAGTTTTTTTGGTCTGAAAAATCAGATCATTCCCTGTTCTACATCATTTTTCTTGATTTTTGTTCCTAATCTCATACCATAAACAAATGTTTTTGTTTAGCTGTTTGTCAGGAATGACAGATTTAACAGCAAAGCATAAATGTAGATAGGTAGTTAAAAATCCAGTACAGTAAATCACTGCTTTTACCATGTGTTTGTGAAGGGTTATGATTAAAAATGGAACCTGAGTGAGGTAGATAAAAGAAATCCAATAATGTTATTTTAGGAGGATAGTGTTGTAACGTTCAGAATTGTAATCATTATAAAGACCTTTTTTTTCTCTTTTTTTAAACTATCACTTCTGGGACACATGTGCGGAATGTGCACGTTTGTTACGTAGGTATAGACGTGCCATGGTGGATAGCTGCACCCATCAACCCGTCACCTCCATTAGGTATTTCTCCTAATGCTCTCCCTCCCATAACCCCCACCCCTGACAGGCCCCAGTGTGTGATGTCCCCTCCCTGTGTCCACGTGTTCTAATTGTTCAACTCCCACTTAGGAGTGAGAACACGCGGTGTTTGGTTTTCTGTAACGAACATTTTTAAAAGGAAAACGGATACTATAGTTATTACTACTGAATGTATTTAGAAGTTCTAATAAGTTCATATTATGAATGTAACACTGCCTTTTGCATGAAGCACCTAGTGGGTAATTATAAAACTCATTGCGACCTAATTGATGAAATAGGTAGAGTGACAATTTCCACTTGTTGATGAACGTTACACATGAACTATCACATGTCGAAACAGCAGAAACTCTTTTTTTTTTCTTTTTTTGTTATTTGGTTGCAAGATGGTTTCTTTGCCTTTTTCTTTTAATTATTATTATACTTTAGCTTTTAGGGTCCATGTGCACAACGTGCAGGTTTGTTACATATGTATCCATGTGCCGTGTTGTTTTGCTGCACCCATTAACTGGTCATTTAACATTAGGTATATCTCCTAATGCTGTCCCTCCCCCCACCCCACAACAGTCCCCAGAGTGTGATGTTCCCCTTCCTGTGTCCATGTGTTCTCATTGTTCAATTCCCACCTATGAGTGAGAACATGGGGTGTTTGGTTTTTTGTCCTTGTGATAGTTTACTGAGAATGATGGTTTCCAGCTTCATCCATGTCCCTACAAAGGACATGAACTCATCCTTTTTTATGGCTGCATAGTATTCCATGGTGTATATGTGCCACATTTTCTTAATCCAGTCTATCATTGTTGGACGTTTGGGTTGGTTCGAAGTCTTTGCTATTGTGAATAGTGCCTCAGTAAACATACGTGTGCATATGTCTTTCTAGCAGCATGATTTATAATCCTTTGGGTATATGCCCAGTAATGGGATGGCTGGGTCAAATGGTATTTCTAGTTCTAGATCCCTGAGAAATGGCCACACTGACTTCCACAATGGTTGAACTAGTTTACAGTCCCACCAACAGTGTAAAAGTCTTCCTATTTCTCCACATCCTCTCCAGCACCTGTTGTTTCCTGACTTTTTAATGATGGCCATTCTAACTGGTGTGAGATGGTATCTCACTGTGGTTTTGATTTGCATTTCTCTGATGGCCAGTGATGATGAGCATTTTTTCATGTGTTTTTTGGCTGCATATATGTCTTCTTTTGAGAAGTGTCTGTTCATGTCCTTCACCCACTTTTTGATGGGGTTGTTTTTTTCTTGTAAATTTGTTTGAGTTCATTGTAGATTCTGGATATTAGCCCTTTGTCAGATGAATAGGTTGTGAATATTTTCTCCCATTCTGTAGGTTGCCTGTTCACTCTGATGGTGGTTTCTTTTGCTGTGCAGAAGCTCTTGAGTTTAATTAGATCCCATTTGTCAATTTTGGCTTTTGTTGCCATTGCTTTTGGTGTTTTAGACATGAAGTCCTTGCCCATGCCTATGTGCTGAATGGTATTGCCTAGGTTTTCTTCTAGGGTTTTTATGGTTTTAGGTCTAACATGTAAGTCTTTAATCCATCTTGAATTAGTTTTTGTATAAGGTGTAAGGAAGGGATCCAGTTTCAGCTTTCTACATATGGCTAGCCAGTTTTCCCAGCACCATTTATTAAATAGGGAATCCTTTCCCCATTTCTTGTTTTTGTCAGGTTTGTCAAAGATCAGATGGTTGTAGATGTGTGGTGTTATTTCTGAGGGCTCTGTTCTGTTCCATTGGTCTATATCTCTGTTTTGGTACCAGAGAAATTCTTTTATATATTTTTAAGACATTATCACATCATGGTATTTTGGTGTGATTTCCAACAGAATCGGCTAGAAAATGTTTTTTTTTAAAAAAGACAATGTGATTTGAGTATTTGGTTATCATCACTGACCATAACTATAAATCATTTCCATTCTCTTATAAACCAAAAACTACCTGGGGGAAAATTATTAGCAATCACATCTATGCTGAATGTTCATTCTTATGTAAATTAAAAAGCATTTTCACACAGAGACCTGATTTTTGTGTACATCAGATACAGAATAAAATCTAATATGGGTATTGTATTAATAATCCCATGTGGTGAAGGAACGATTAAGTATATCTGTAACCATAATCTTGAGAAATATTTTACCTTTTAGTAAATAATAAAACCCAACTGCTGTTGCAGCTCTCTGAGGTTTATAAAATTATGCTAGGGTTAGTTGTTTTAATCAGCACAGGACATTTTCGCCCCAGATCTGTTGTCTTCCGGGAAAACTTTGGCTTCCACAGAAGGTGGTCGTTTTGAAGGCTGGCAGAGATTTCTGCTGGTGACTGTCACCGAGGATTTTCATCCCTAACAATGGGAAGTGTAAATATAATCTGATTGCTGTGGCTAATTTGGGTCCCTTTACAACTGTAAATAACTAGTCCAAGGTTTTTGCTTAAGGTGTCACACCAATGTTACAACTCTTTTGAATTTTTTCAAGTCAGGAATAGACATCTCCTTCTTACTGCTGTGTGAAAGATAATTAATAGATCTTGTCTGTGACTCTTAACTTGGAAAAATGATTTGTTATGGGCAGAGAAATAACAGAGAATAAGAAATCTCAAACTTCGCCATCTCATGATCATCCCTGTTCCCACCGTGGAATTTGATTTAATGTTCTTCCACCTTGGACAGCGGTCAGTGTTTCAACATTAGAAATTCTAGAAGCATGTTCTTGCTACAGTTTCACCCCAAGGACAAGATTATTGCAAAACTCCACTCGATTTGAGGATTTTATTTTCCCTGGTATGATTTGCAGCCACCTGGAAAATGCCATGTTTATTTATGTTATTCTTCTTTATAAAGATTGCGAAAAATCAATGTCAAGGTGAATTCACATGTGCAAATTCTCAGCAACAAGTTAATTTCATGTCAAAGTTTAAAAAAAAGTTATCATTCCTAAAACCAATTTTAGAAGCTGGAATTGTTTTACTGAGTAAATTCAGGTAAAGTGCATGCTTCCTTTGAACACCTGCATCCTGCATCTCATGGTCAGCAACCAAGTTAATAATTAGGAAACGCATCGCATTTCTGCTGAGTTGTTTGAACTCTCTATGTTTAAGTATAGTGTCATTATTCAGATTGGGTTTTTCTTTTTTTTGGTAAGATGTATTTTTTACTTTTAAAGGAACCTTTAGTCATTGTTTACTCTGTAACTAAACGTGGATACAGATATAAAATATTGCTTGCCTGTATTTTCTGTATTTGACCAGGAGTTATTAACAGAGTTGTTTGATAGCAGAGACGTGTTCTGTTGAAATTTGTGAAAAAAAACATATTTTATCTAGATGAACCTGTTTTCCAAATACTTTTTTGATATACAGCTGGAAGCACCAGAAATTTCCCTCCTGGAGAAAGTAAAGTCACACTTTTTAATTGTATTAGTTCTGTGCAGCTGCTGTAACAAATTACCTCTAATGGCTTGGTGGCTAAAACCCCAGAAATCCATTGTCTTATAATTATGTAGCTTAGAAATTCAACAAGGGTCTCAGTGGGCTGAAATCGAGGTATCAGCAGGACTGAGTTCCTTTCTGGAGGTTCTACAGGGTCTATTTCCTTTCTTTTTCTATCCGGCAGGGGCCACCCGCATTCCTGTGGTCCCACAGCATCCTCAAAGCCAGCAACACTGCTCTCTCTCTTTCTTCCTTCCATAGTCACATCTCCCTCTGACTCTCGCTCTTCAGCTTCTCTTTCCCATTTTAGAGACCATTCTGATGTCACTGGGCTTCCTGGGATGACTCTAAATAATCTACCTATTTTGAGGCCAACTGGCTAGCAACCTTAACTTTCCCTGTGACATGTAACCTAACATATTCACAGGTGTACAGAGATTAGAATGCGGACGTTCTTGGGGGATATGGCCTAGTTCTGCCCACCACAAAGATGGAGCCAACTTTTAAAACAATCTTTGAAAGGCATAACTGACTTTTGGGTGCAACAGTAAAATTTAAATATTAATAAGATAATCAAAACAGCACGTCTAAAATAATTTGTTTTAAAAGTTAACTTACAAATTTCAATTGAAACATAATTTTTTATCAGAAATCCTAGCAGAGTTATATGCTGTCCGACTACTTCACTAATGTGATCCCCAAACAATTACAGGTGTACGAGTCACTGTAGTTTTACAACATTAGCAAAACATTGTACCAGGTTTTGTCAGTCGCAAAACGCGAAATTTCAAATCCAAGTTTCTCCCTCCTTCATTGATATGAAGTGAAGTCAACACTCAATCTTACCTGGCATTCTTCTTACTTGGGATTAGCAACATATGCTTATATGAGGGTTATAGGCCTGTGTTCTAGATGCAAAGGAAATTGGGTTTGTGCTTTCATCTTAGAGACGAATTTATAAGGTGAAATTTTCCCAGACACAGGCATAGTATTCAAAGAAGTGCAGATCAAAAAGCATGAACAGTGTTAGCTATAGGGCTGTCAGAACGGAATCGTTGCTTGACCCTAGCAAATCATAGCTTTGTTCTGTTTTCCCCCAGATAATGGTGAGAAATCACAGAAAACATTGGGGGAGATTTCAAAATTGTTAAAATCATATATGTTGGAGTTAATATACGAGAAAATTACGCCTACTGATACTAATATTTGTCTATGTCATTTTTAACAATCAGAGATCATTTAAGTGATTTTCTATTCATAAGTTAGAAATCTATTACTGTAAGTTCTTGATTAAGCTTATTAGATGCATTCATTCTAAAAGCCTGGTTACATTTTGTCACATATCAGCTCATTTAAACAACTGGCACTCAAATACTTAACCTATGTTTATGCAAGGTAACACTAACTATAGTCTTTAAAGAGGGAATGAGTCACCATACTTGGCAGCTATGCAAAAGTTTTGCATTGTTAATCATGAGCGTAATGTAATGTGGCAGAGGGCATGGGGCCTTTTGAGTTACTGGGCGAAGTCTAAAAATAGCTGCCGTTCACTGAGTCCAGACCATAGACGTTGCTGTGAGAATTTTTTTATGCTGCCCTCCTCCCTTTTTTTTTTTTTTTGAGACTGAGTCTCGCTCTGTAGCCCAGGCTGGAGTGCAGTGGCACAATCTTGGCTCACTGCAAACTCCACCTCCCGGGTTCCCGCCATTCTCCTGCCTCAGCCTCTGAGTAGCTGGGACTACAGGCGCCACCACCACGCCCAGCTAATTTTTTTGTATTTTTAGTAGAGATGGGGTTTCACTGTGGTCTCGATCTCCTCACCTCGTGATCCGCCCGCCTCGGCCTCCCAAAATGCTGGGATTACAAGCGTGAGCCACCGCGCCCAGCCAAATCTGTAGTCTTACATCAATTTATAACTTAGAATGGATAATGCAAATGAATACTCAAACTTATTTAATTATTTGATAATATTTTATATAAGTTAACTTCTTTAGTTGTACAAAATATTAAATTACGAAACCAAATATTTTTTATAATGAACCATTTTCTTAAGAATAATACAATAGACATAAGACTAATAAGACTTTGCAAAAATTGAGATGTTTATTGAATATTTTTCAAATTAGCAAGAATAAATTTAAGAGAAAACTTTATTTTAAGGATATTAGAATCCACAGAGAAGAAAGGAATAGAGAAATATGATTTAGTCTGCCAATTTTATATGTGAAAAAACAAGCTCACCTATGTTAAGGAATGCAGTCAGTTAGACTGACAAAGAAATGAAATTAGAAATTAGGTTTTCAGACATTTATCTTCGTGGTACTTTATAATAAGTTCTTTTCTGTTCTCTTTAAAATTTCATGTTTATTGTTTTAAGAATTTCAGAAATAATATATAAATATTAAAAGATAATTAAGCTGATAGATATAATCAATCAAGTTAGCTTAGAATGCATCAGAATCTTTTGGAATCCGGGTGTTATCTTCTTGGCTGCGTGTTTGAAGCCAGCAATTTCTTTTCAATTGTCTTTTTGCCTTAATGTGAATTCTTTATTAGCTCTTTCGAAACAAAGACACTTTCCATGGACAAATACGAGTCTCCAGCTCGATGACTGTAGGGTGCCTGAGGTTGTGTGGCTGACACAGGAAGCCCGAGGCAATAGCTGAGCAAAGTGGTTCAGGTTATGAATTCTGGAGTCGGCTTTTTTGGTTTGAATCCCAGATTTGACACAAATCAGAAATGTGATCACAGGCCAGTTATCTGATTTTTCTAAGCCCCAGTTCCCTTCAGTTAAAAATGGGGATAATAAAGAATACAACACAGCTCACTCTGTTGTATGATTAATTATTGCATATCAAGATCAAAGGAGGACAATATCTGCATAATAATCAGCAAATAACAGCTATTGTGTATACTGGTAACAGGGACTAAGAGGAATCTTTCTGAACAAATGTTTGGAAAACATGGTAGAGATTGGCAGCCAAATTTAGTCAAATAGTTTACAGAATTCCTGCGATTCACTGCTTTTCTTTACAGTAGATACCAGAGCCTTGGAAATGTTTAAAAAAAAAAAACTATTGTTTACCTGAAGATCAATAAATATATCAGGCTCCGCACAATTAAGTAGAAAAAGAATCTTTTTTATATTATTATTATCCTGTAGCATTTATCTGTACTTGGTGTCATATCAAAAACGTTTCCGAGAGGGCCTGGTTTCTGCCAATTACGAAGTAGGAACTGTATTTATTTTGTAAACTTTCACCAATGCTCTAGTTACCAATGTTTATTTTTGCCTTCTAGTCTTGTCATATGAGAAATCTCACTGAAAACTACAATACCCTCTAGTGTACATGATTGCATATAGTTTAAACATTAATGTTGTTTTAGGATTTTTATGCAAAGCAGTAAAAGTTTGAGGTTAAGCCCTAAAATATCATTTTATTCATTTATCTGGCAAACTTACTGAACATGTAATATGTGATAGATAGTAATTTAGCTGCTGGATATATAGCAGTGAACGACGGGTAAAAATTTGTGTTCTCTTAAAATCTAAAGGGGTAAGACAATTATCAAAGAAAATATTTAAAACTCTTAATATGTCGTGTATTGGTGAGTGCTAAGGAGAAGAAGTACACATGGAGGGTGGAGGGTTACAAGGTCAGGAAAGACTTCATTAAGCAGGTGAAATGTGAGCAAAGACACAAATGAAAAGAGAAGGCAAGCCATGCAGAATGGCCTAGTTGTTAAGAGCACAGACTTTGCAGGTAGAGAGGCGTGCAGGTGTCTGGTGTGTTTGAGGGAGGGTAAGGAGTTCTGTCTGACTGGGCTGTAGTCAGCTAAAGGACAGTGAGAGCAGAAGGAGACAGCGGGGTAATGGAGCCAAATTACATAGTTCCTTGTAGGCCTCCGTAACACCTCAGGCTTTTACTTTGAATGAGATGGAAAGCCACTGAGGAGTTTGTAACCAGCCATACCTTATGGTCTGGTTTAATACGAGAAACTGTCACTGTGGGTGCCATGGAGAAGGTGCCCTAAGGGTTCACAGTGTGTTCATTGGAAATGCTAAGCCTTCTACCTGTGTGCCAGACACTGTCACCTCTCACCTAATGCAGGAACATCATTCCCCCAACTTTTCCCTTTCTTCTGCATCATCAATTCTCCTCCTGCTAATTAATAATATTCTTCACATGCAAACATGCTACAATTATTCTTATTTTAAAATACCTTTCCATATTCTACAAATCTCTCAAGATACTGCCTCCTTTCTCTGACCCTCAGAGCAAAACTCCATGCACCCATTATACCCAAATCCTTTCATCTTGGTTTTTAAAGCTTCCACCCCAATCTGCCTTCTCCTTTTCTACTGTCCAAAATTTGTTGTTGCCAAGGACAACATTGATCTCCATATTCTTCAACTTTTAGTCCTTTTCACAAAATTTGACACAGGTAATCACTGACTTCTCCTTGAAACATGTTTGTCACCTGGGTTCCAGGTCACAGTATTGTCAGTTCTATTCACCATGTTATAGCTGCTGCTTCCTGCGTTCCTTCGTTCACCACCATCTTCCTGATTTCTCAGTTACAGCACAGAAGGGATGATTCTGGCATTTATTTACTTTATTTAAATGCATTTTCTTTTTTACCTCAGATGGTGTCATGCTTTAACTCCTATGCATATACTGCCGATTTTCAAGTTTATAATCCCCAGCCTTCATTGTGCTGTAGAACTGTGGAATTGTACATTGAGCCACCTAGTTGATATTACTTCTTGAAATCTAATAAGTAACTCAAGGTTATTATTTGCAAAATTGACCCTCTGATTTTCTCCCTAAACCTGGTTCTGCCGCAACTTGGCCAGCTCAATAAATGACAGTTTTATTCTTCGATAATTTAAACCAAACTCTATGAAGTTATCCTTACCTGCTATTTCTAGTTTTCCCAGATTCAATCCATCAGGAAATCCTGCAAGTCTACTTTTAAACTGAATGCCTGTTGAGGTAATTTGCACTGACACTACTTGGTATAAACCACCATCAGCTCTCAATGGAATATTGCCTTAGTTTCCTGTTTGCGTCTAGAGCTGATGAAGCCGGACAGCAGGCTGATGGCTAGTTTTTTTTTTTTTTTTTCCTGAAAGAAATAAATTATTGTAATTTAAATAACTGACTTAGAAATTATGTAATCTCATTAAAAATACATACACTATTTTTTAATGAAAATTAGAAACATCCTAAACTTTATTTAGTAAAGTCTTGACAAGTTCTTTCTGTGTGAGTTTTAATGGTGAAATCTTGTTCAAGAACAAAGAACACGTTCGGACGTGTTAGGTAAGGGAAGGTCTAAGATAAACTCAGAGAGAAGAGGCCTATTGCTTTATTAGAATTTGTGATTCTTTGAGAGTCTTAATGTCACAAAAACAAGTATAAAAAGAAACCATAGAAATACCTCATTAGCCATCTAGTTTTTAATATGCTGTCTAACCAAGGGTTGCATTTCTTGAGTCAAAGGTAGCATTTTATGATTCATAATTTCTACCATTGCTAAAATTTTAAATTTGGTCTTAACATTTGATTGGTTCTCTTTCATAATTGCAATTTCAAAGCCTATAGTTTGTCTGGGTTGATAATTATTCAGATGAATGATTTATCCATTTAGATAAATATCAACTGGTTCTAATAATTTGCAGTTACTCTTTATGTCAGGTTGCTTAATCATAAATGCTTTCTTAAGACCTCCTCTTTGTCAAAACTGTTCTTTAGATTCCCATAAAACACTTCTGGAGTTAGAATTTTCCCCATCATTTCTAAAGATAAATGGAAGAACTCAGAAATTAATTTGACCTCTTTGCTGCCTTGCCATCCTGCTTAATTACTACAGAGTTAACTATAAAAGCTATTATTTCATCAGTAACTATCTAATTTATAATATCCTATCCTGAGTATAAAATGTATGAACTGGTTGGGTTATCTGGCTTTATGTTACATAATTGCCCGTTCAAATTTTTATTTCAACCTGGTTTATGTGCTTTGCGACATTTTGGATATATTCGTATTTTTAGGTATTTCTCGTTTTAGTAGAGACTGATGTTCTTAAATACAAGCTTTTACTTTGATTTCTATCAGCATTGTGAGAATTTGCTCATTTTCTAATCGGACTTTTTCAGGTCATAGAAAAATTAAGGAATGATATTGTCATTTAAATTCACTAAGAGAGTTGGAAAACACCAGCAGTGATTTACAAGTTAAGGAAAGTAAACAGATGCTTTAAAAATATATATTTTTTAATGATTATAATATTATTATTAATTGAAAGCTGATTTTCAGGAATGGAAACAAATGTTGATTTGTGGGTTCTTAATGTCAAGCTAACACCTGTTTCTGGTAGTTTAATTTACTTTGGTCCACTCTCTTCTTTATGTAAGAGTAAAAAGTGTTTTGTGGAACACACTTCAGTACCAAGAAAAGCTTGTTAATAGCTGTTCTACAGTATATATTCTCAAATCCATGTCATGCCACATCTTTTCATACGTTGTAAGTCAGTGGTTTAGGACATAAAAAAATGATGTTTCTCAAAACACTTGTTATTTACTCACACCTACTGTGTTCTAGCATTCTAGAAGTGTCTTGGTAGATTTAAAGATTGGTTTGCTCTGTCACACTATAATCTAACAAAGTTTTCTTTGGCTTTTAAATCTAATCTCTGAGGCTGGATAGTAGACTTTCTTTCCCCCGCAAAAAAAATTTCGTTGGATTTTTTTTCCTTGAGGCATATCAAATTCTTATTTCCTTTAGGTTATAAAGAAATAGAGATTCAAAACATTGTGTCGAAACTTTTTCATATTTTACCCCCTATTTTGTGGAGAAATGTTTCAAAAAGTAGCCAATGCTATATTTCTTAATTGTATTTTATTTTTATTTTTACTTCATATTATGTTGAATATAAAATAAAACTTGAGAGATGCATTTACCAGTTTATTCAATAAGGCCTTTTCTTTATATATACTCCTAGATAAATTTTAGCAGGAAGGTCAGAAACTTGTACTAAATTAGAGCTTAGTTTTTTTGTTTTGTTTTTTTAAGACCTACAAACTCCTCTTGTATCAGCACACTTCATATTATGGCTTAAGCTGTTATCAGAAATACTATTTCTTAATATCATATATTATTCTTTAAAGCGCAACAATTTAATACAACTATATTTATTAAGACCCTCACAGATCAAGAGCTGAGGGTGTTTATAAATGAAACATAAAAGATGACAGACATAGGGCCAGTGGTCTCGAGTAATGTCCATGAAACCCCAGTGCAGGAATGCAGGCAGGCCTCAGAGGCAGTAAAGTTATACTAAGAAGTAGAAAGTTGACAATTGTTTCTCTACCTATTCAGACCTCTGTTTCCTCATTTGTCAAATGAAATCAATAATAGAAAGTACCTCCCAGGACAAACGATGGGATGGATATAAAGCATTCTCACACTTTGGCACATAATAATTTTTCAGTTTTCCACAAGAAACCTTTATTTTGTTTTATCTTATTTTGTCCCTATTCTTTCCCCAGTCACTTGAAATGTTGGAAGGAAGGTGAGGGGACTGATCTGCTTACTGCTCTTGTGTTGTGGCTGAAATTTGTAGGGGAGGCTGCTCTCCATAATTAAGTCTAGTATCATTGTTTCATACGTGTGCTTTTAATATTTTTAAAACATTTATTTAAAAACTTAAGCCTAACTGATTTGTGAACTTCTCAGAATGAGTATTCTTCTTAAAATATTAAATTAATAAGAAAATTAAGCACAATATAAGGAAGACAGTTATATAAAAACTGAACAATAAGTTAAATTGGAGTGTAGTCCAAGGCACTTGGGATGCTAGAGCTGTTATAAGTGAGCTTTCAATTTATGTCAAGAGTCCTGGTAGATAGAAGATTAAGAGTCTTTGTATCTTACCATCTTATAAAGTAAGTTATACGGGTTCAACTAGAGAGATAAGCAGTGTCCTGACAAACGTGATTACGGGTTCCCTTTTAAAAACGTTTCTAATAAAGGCATTGCGTTGAGCTTGCCTCCAATGTGGCATCTCGGTGGAGACATGAAGCTGAGGCTCCAGGTCCGTGGAGGTCATTTCTCACTCTTCAGTTCCATCAGATGATACGCCAGGGGTTAGGAGAAGCTACATCCCATCTCACATTTCAACTCTGCTGCAATGAGAAGGAAATAAGTCAAGGAAAATGCCTCACTTCGTTAAGGCAGGGGCAAGAGAGAAGAAGAGCACCATGGTTTGTTCATGATTTAAAAATATTCAGCCAGATGGCTCACAAGTAAATGTGGCCCAATTAATTGGTAATGTGTAATCAGATTAGCATTTCTTGCCTTCTTAGAGGAGTATGAAATGGGCAAAGAGATGGACAGAGGTGCCAAACATATCTTCTTCCTTAATTTCTCATGAGGAAAAAGATGATGAGTAAAAAGGAAGGAATTAAATGAAGTTAAACTAATATTAAGTGAGATGTATCAATGTGTTAGGTTAAATACTTGTCATTAATCTGGAGGAATTAGTATAAAGTAAAATATAAGACTGTTCATAGTAAAATAGTCAATAAAATGAATATAAACGCAGATAGCCCACATATGCTAGTTTTTTAATGAAAAAGTTCTCTTTCAGATATGGCCCTTCACAATATATGTAAAGAAGACACAAAATAAATTGATCAAAAAATGGTAAAGTAACGTGTCAGATTATTTTTGAAAGATGTTCCTTTAAGCAAAAGTTAATGAAATGATGGTAGTTGCATATAAAGAAAGAAATATGTGACAATAGGGTCTTTCATATTCACTAGAAACATACTTGGCGATGAGACTTAACCCATTAGGCATGAATACGAACAGAAATGGAAGACATTCAGACACAAGTGATCATTTGTGAGACATGAGCTTGGTCGTATTTATCCTGCTGAGTTCTTTGTTGAAACGACACTGCTTCCCCACATGATCTTTCCCACAGCCCGTCTGAATTGTGCTGTGTGGAGCCGTGTCACCCAGGCTTTCTGTGCCAGGGCCACCTTGTGATGGCTCATCCAGTATCTACTATCCACTAGCCAGTAACTTCCAAGGCTGAGAGTGGCCAGGGGAGGAAGAAAGATTATGTCCTTATTACCAGGAAAGCAAGGTACACTGGTGATATCTACAGCCTGAATGTGACCAAATGCAGAGTGGAGAATCTCTGACATCATTCCACATCTAGGAGTTCCTATACGCTGTTCCTCTGTCTTTGCCTCCCGTCTGGAGTTAAATGAGGGATATTTTAAAAAATGTTCCCCTGAAGACTTTTCCTATTTTTTTTTTTTTTTGCTAGTGTTCCTGTTTTCCATATAACAAGTATCAAAAAGCATAGATGTGGTATTTGCAAAACTAACTGAAAATTTCTTAGATTGAATTAAATGTAACATTTTACACCGTGTAGTGCCTTTTTAAACCAGGTATCGCATTCAAATCAGCGATTCGCTACAGTATCCCAGTAACGTAGACAAACAAACGAGCATCTAAAATCTGATCACATCTCTTCCTTAACGGCTCCCATGAGTCAATAGAAACAGCAAAACAGAAGGAAAAGGAACATCTATAAAGGCCGCCTTAGTGCCAAGAAATTTTTATCCATCATTATATTCAAGCATGGCAATAACACTGTGAGGCAATTGTCTTGTACTTACTTACAGAGCAGATAATAAAACAGGATCAGGAAGATACAGTAACTTTTCCTGGCTCTAAGTAACTAATTGATGAAAAAGTTTGGGTTCAAATTCAGAGCTGTCCAATTCCATATTCTGTACTAATTCCAAATTCTTTATTACTTAAAATATTATTTTAGCAAATAGCTCAACGAAAACTTTTCACAGAGCAAAAAGGTTATTGCATTAATGCTCGCATGTACATTTGACCGATAATCTGTTGTCCTTTTATGTGACTGTAATTTTACCCACATTGAAATGTTTTTCCAATGTTGGTTATAGATGGGGTTTGAATGTCCTTTACTCTGCTGCGCCTCCCTTTGAGATCAACTGCATCCATTTGCTGGATGGTTAACTTAGGTTACGTAAATCTATAACTATGTATCAGAGTTTTTTTGGTCTGAATTGCTATCTCTAAATAAGTAACCCAGAAGAAAATTGCACTGGCCTTTCACCAGCACAACTGTTTTAGTCTTAAGACACCAGCAAATATATCCTCTGTTTCAGTGACCAATGAAAGGCCATATTAACTCACAGTTGGCTATGGCTGGCATTTTAGCATGATATAAAAAATGGAAATCATAAAGAATCCTATGGACATTTTGTACTATAGATATTTTTATAGAGGGTGGAGGTGCTTCATTTATGCATTCTAAGGAACAAAATTTAGCTAGTAATTAACAGTATTTAACCTGTGTAAAGTCTTTTATGCAAGCTGTAAAATTAATTTTGTTACAGAAATTGCATTACACTTAACAGCTGATGACCTATCTTACCACAGTAATGTATTTTTCATTAAAATGAAACATTGTGTTTCAGAAGCAGGAGCCAGGAATCAGGGGTTGAACTGGAAACGGCCACATGTGTTATATAGAATTTCTGTCTTCCAAAAGAGCATATAACCTGGCATTTCTCAGTTTATTACTGCATCAAGATGAGCAGATTTAAACTCTAATTAAAGAGATGCCATACATTGTCTTTTTACAACTTCGGTGACGTTAACTGTTGTCCTGTCGAACTATCCCTGGTAAATTATAACTGTTGTTTTGGTCTTTTATGTAAGCTCAGACGTCTAGGTTGGATTTATCGTGAAGTTGGAGTATTGCCTAGTATTTTCCTGTTTAATTCGGGCTCTACTTCCCTACTGTAATATTTTACTCCCTGGTAGTGCAAAGTGAATTTCGTTTGTTTTTATTTTAGTTGTTGTCGATTATCCCCTAAAACATAATTTTCAGTAGTACACAATAAATGCAGTGTGGATGGCAACTTCGGTAATTAATTGAGTCCATGAATGGAGTGATTATATTTTAAACGTTTCCCATAATGTGTAGAAAAGCAAAACAACATGAAACTAGGGATTGGGGAATTTGGAAATCTTATATAAATTTGATAATGTTTTAAAATCTTAATGAGGCCGGGTGAGGTGGCTTATGCCTGTAATCTCAGCACTTTGGGAGGCCGAGTGGGAGGATCATTTGAGGTCAGGAGTTCGAGACCAGCCTGGCCAACATGGCGAAACCCTGTCTCTACCAGGCTGGCCAACATGGCGAAACCCTGTCTCTACCAAAGATACAAAAATTAGCCATAAGTGGTGGTGGGCACCTGTAGTCCCAGGTACCCGGGAGGCTGAGGCAGGAGAATTGCTTGAACTCCAGAGATGGAGGTTGCAGTGAAGTGAGATCGTGCCACTGCACTCCAGCCTGGGTGACAAAGTGAGACTCCGTCTCAAAATAATAATAATAACAACAATAATAAATAAAATCGTAATGAATTTTCATTATAACGATTCTTCTTGAACAATATTTTTCCTATTATTATTTAAAAAAAGAAGTAACATACAAATGGGTAAGGAGGAAACACATGTGGGTATGACAAATTAAAATTTTAAGAAACGTTAGATGTAAAGACAAAAATGGATAATTAAACATTAAAATACCTTAGATTCTGAGTTGCAGTGGAAAAGTAGGAACAAAGTGGAGATAATCAGCAAAGTGAGTTGGAAGATCAAAGAACTGATTAAAGGAGTCTATTCCAATTCTAAGACAAACACTAGTTGCCAACTTCCATTGATAACCATTCCCCCTTTGCCACCAAAATCAAACAGAAGAGCGTAATTGCCTCATTTCTTAGAATGAACCTGCAATATAAATTTACTGCTAACAACCTGCTTTCCACCCCCTCTCTTCTTCCCAGAGAACTGCTTAATTTTTCAAAATTTCACAATACTGGAATATAATCTTCCTTTAGTGGCAATTAGAAGAGTGGAAAATCAATGCAACATTCGTATGACAGAGTTTGGTAGCGAGAGGATCGTAACAACCTGTGTTTTCGTTATTGGTTGTGAGGTAGGCCAGATTTTTTGTTAATGTTTCTGAGTTGAAATTCTTAAGTTGTTCCATGACTTAACCTATAACATTGTTTCATAGAAACAGATTTGGATGTATTTGGAGAATCTGAATCTGAGTCAACTTTTGCACAACTCAGTCCTAGTGTTGGATTTAGCAGTAAGCGATGTATTTATTTATGTATTTATTTACTTATTTATTTTTAATGACAGGGTCTTGTCCTGTCATCCCCAGGCTGGAGTGCAATAGCATGATCATAGTTCACTGCAGCCTTGACCTCCTAGGCTCAAGCAATCCTCCTGCTCAGCTTCCCAAGTAGCTAGGACTACAGACGCACAGCACCTTGCCCAGCTAATTCTCATTCTTTTGTAGAGACAGAGTCTCCCTATGTTGCCCAGGCTGGTCTCAAACTCCTGAACGCAAGAGATCCTCCTTCCTTGGCCTCCTAAAGTGCTGGGATTATAGGTGTGAGCCACCATGCCTGGCCTCAGTAATAAGCTTTTAAAGAACAAAACCAAATTGTTCAATATCTTAACTAATGTAACATAATACTTTAAAAATTAGAAAAACAAAAAGCTTGCTATATGTAATTGGAGTAGATGATACATAATAAAATAACTTCAATGTTGAGTTTTTTGAGGGACCTCCATGGTTTTACTGGTTTACATCTCCACTAACAGTGTGCAAGTGCCCCTTTCTCTTCATTCTCATCAAAATTCATTGTTGCCTGTGTTTTATTTTTGATAAAACCATTTTAATTGGGGTGAGATAACAAGATAACAGCTCATCGTAGTTTTGATTTGTATTTCTCTGATGACTAGTGCTGCTGAGCACATGGACGGAACTGGAAGACGCCACGTTAAGTGAAATGAGCTACGCACAGAAAGACCAGTATCTCCTGTTTTCACTCATATGTGGGAGCTAAAAAAACTGATCTTACAGAGATAGGAGAACAATGATTATAATAAACTGGGAAGGGTAGTGAAGAAACAAGTATTAAGAGGGGTTGGTTAATGAGTACAAATACGATTAGATGAAAGTAATAAAATCTAGTGTTCATTATCACAATAAGGTAACCACAGGTAACAATAATTTATTGCGTATTTCAAAGTAACTAGAAGAGTGAAGTTGGAGTGTTCCTAACACAATGAAACAATAAATGCTTGAGGTGATGAATATCCCAATAACCCTCTTGTGATCATTAAACATTGTATGTGTGTATCAAAATATCACATGTACTCCCATAAATACGTGCAATTATGATGCATCATTAAACATTGAAAATTTATTTAGTATTATTAGTTTTTTTTGTTTGTTTTTTTTTTTTTTGTAGAGACAGAGTCTTGCTCTGTCACCCAAGCTGGAGTGCAGTGGCACAATCTGGGCTCACTGCAACCTCCGCCTCCCAGGTTCAAGCAGTTCTTCCATCTCAGCCTCCCAAGTAGCTGGGATTACAGGTGCATGCCGCCACGCCCGGCTAATTTCTTTTGTATTTTAGTGAAGACAGGACTTCACCGTGTTGCCCAGGCTGGTCTCGAAGTCCTGAGCTCAGGCAATCCGCCCGCCTTGGCCTCCCAGAGTGCCAGGTAAAATTTAGGATTTTAAATGAAGTAAAGTGTGACTAAGTAGGCAGAAATTACAAACAAGGGATGAACAACAACAAAAATGAAAGAAAGAAAAGAAAGAAAGAAAGAAATTTCTACAAAATCCTGAAAGATTGGCTTTACTAAAAATCTTGTAATTTGGAAAATGAGAGAAGAAAAATAGAACCAATGATATGCCTGATTGTTGCCCTCAAATATTTTATAGCAGGAATGCATAAGAATGAGATAACATAATTGGCCTTCACATAGATACAATATTTAAATGCTTTTCCCTTTTGTGTAGAAACATGACACACTGATTTCTCATGTTGAAGGCGAAATTAAATCTAGCCAAGTAGTGACCCGGCTCTCCGCCTGCCGTGGTTTAGTGAAGACCAGCAATTCTAGTCCGAGCTTAGAAGCCTCGGAGAGGATGCTGACGAAAGCACCGCTGCCTAACTCTCTGACCCAGGCTCAGTGCATACTGACCACCAGAAAAATCGGCTCTATTTGTGGCTTCAGCGCTTATTATTCCTGGTTGCTTTCAAATATCCTAACATAGTGAGACCATGAAGACATTTATAATTCAGTCCTAAAGTAAAATTCAACCATGTTTTTTTCTACTGTTCCCAAAGACCAACTTGTGCAGGACTTCAGGTGGAAGAACTGGTGCCTGGATTATGTTGTAAAAAACAGTATTTTAGCCTGATGGTAGGAGGATAACACATTCTTTTTCGTTTCTGCAAAAGATGCTAATTTCTGCCATTGTTAAGTTTCAGATTCACTCTGTTTAATCAAAGAACCCCTAAATGGATCTGAGGAGTTGCTTACAAAGAATTTTTTGATCATGTATGTCTGCTCACTGTCTACTCAGTTGTCACATTTATAAATGAAAGCATTTTAAAATTAGATGTCAGTCTTTATTTTCATCATTCTCACTTATTTCAGGAGCAAATTATCTGTTAAAATTTCTTTTTCAACCATCTACAACAGATCTAAATAGGCCAAGGATATGTAGTAAGATATATGACTCTTTATGCAAACAAAGAAGAGAAAATAGATCATCTTTTTCTTTGCGGCACTGGAATTACCATATTTAAAGCATTCTTCAAACTATTTTTAATCCTTGATTTTGCCAGTATGACATGCAATCTTACAATTGTTTGTCCTATTAGTATTCCTTTATAAAAATATTCTCTCATGCTAAAGAGACTGGCTTGTTAATGGAAAAAAATTCAACCAAGTGAAATTTATAGCTCCTCTTTTAAAAACACAGCTCTTTAAGGGCTTTGTGGCAAGAAATCAGGGGCATTAGCAACCACTTTCAAGTTACTTTAAGGGAAAATTCATGAGAATCATTGAAAATTAGTTTTATAATTTTTTTACAAAATTTTATATAGATACACATATATATACACATACATATATGTGTATATATATATTCTATTCCGTGTACAAACTACATTTTTAAGCAGGCATTACTTAGATGCTTACTAGATGGAAATTAACAATCTATGGTTCTAAAACGTAGATTTATGTAGACTGATGTAGATACTTGAATTTTGCCCCAGCTCTACTTCCTAATAGATGTATGAATAGTCATGTAACTGAACCTATCTGAACCGATTTTCTCTGTAAATGGTGAAAATTATGCCTCAACAAAGGGATAGTGAAATGGGTAATATTTGATAATATGAATTTAGCTCAGCCTCACATAGTTAAGCAATCAATAAACAATAATAAAAATAATAAATAACTTGTTTTAATACTTCCCTATCTTTCAACACCTGGCATAGAATTGGATGAGAATGAAAAATTCACCTATGTCACCAAAGCAGACGTGAATTGAACACTTAGATATGTTTCACTTCACTCAGCTCCTGCAGAGAAATTTGCCATCAGAAAACAACCCATGTCTGAGGCTGCTGGATAAGAGCTTAAGGTCCCCTTTTCATAGATGTTCTCATTTCTCTCGAGCTGGATACCACACCTGTCCTTTAAAGGCCTGTAAGTAGCTAAACTATCATGGTTTTAAGTCTGTACAATTTCCCTTTGTCCTGTATATAGAATACAAAATGGCACATGAAAATACACACACACATACACACACACGCACCAGAAAAACTGAAAGAAAAGATAAAGGAAAGCCTCAAGAGCAAAATACTCAGATGCAGAAGTGTAGACATGCATTTAAAATCTAACTTTATTTTGCTAATGAAAATAGAATCAAGCCACAGATTTTTGTGACTGGCAAAGGTAATTGAGCCCCCAACCGTTAATCTCCTTTCTTCACTCCAAGCTACTTGATTCATTCAACAAACATATTTACTATCTACAAGCTTCAGTCCCTGAGCCATATGCCCAAATAAATGTCAATCAACGCCCTAAAGATAGACTGATGTAAAAGGTAAGAAATTTCAATCCACTGTGTTGCATACCATGACAAAGTAGGTATAAGAGATGATGTGACTACTCTTACTACCAGAAATTAGGGAAGACTCACCAGAGAAAGTCACATTTAAGATGAGTCCTTAAGGGTTTAGCAGAAATTTAATGGATTGAGAAGAGGAAAGTTCCTTTTCGATTTTTTTACAACTAAGTGTGTAAAGGCATAAAAAGTTATGCTATGTGCAGAGATCAATGGGAAGGGTAGATGAGGAGAGTATAGGATGCCGAGTGGGAAATGAGAAGCAGGAACAAGAGGGTAAACAACTGGCAGTTTCTTAAATAGAAGAGCTACATAATTGACTCTTATCTGTATACAAAATAACTCCTGTGTTCCCTGGAAAAGATTGTTTAGGAGAGAGTGACAAGTTAGCAGAGGCCAGTAAGAGTGGAGGGAGTGACAAGCCTTTTGTCTTTACCTCCTTCAAGTCTCTGCTCAAATATTGCCACTTTACAGAGATTGATTTGAATGACCTTTAAATAACAGTCGCTGCTACTCTCTTTCCTTATTTCCTATTTTATTTTTCTTTGAAAAAATCATTACAGGATTAGTTATGATTTTCCCATTAGTATGTCATTTTTTATATCTTTTGAGATAATTGCCATAGCCTCAGTGACCAGAATGTTGCCTGGGACGTAGTAGCTACTCAGTAAATATTTTGTGAATAAATCAATGATTTTTTTCAAAATGTGAGCTCATGAAGACCCGGCCCAAGGCGATCACCACGGGCATAGAGTAGAGAGTACAGACTTAAGAAGCTTTTCCAAATTAAATCAACCAAACGTATTTGGTGATGGAATATATGTAATGAGGGAGGAAAGATCAAAAAAGGAGGTGCTTCCTTCACAGTGTGGGAGATTGGATGAATTATGATGACATTCACCGAAATGAAATGTAATATGAACACCTTTGGGAAGGAGATCATAAATTCAGTATCAGGGGTGTTAAACATCAGTTCTCTGTCAGTCAAAAGGGAATGGAATTGCAGGCCTGGGGCCCAGGAGAAAGCTCTGAGATTAAGGTAGGGATGTATAAATCATTAAAAATTGATAGCAGTAGAAGACACAAGTATAAAAGTCATATGAATAGTGAGCATAAGAATATAAATACTGCAAAGTTTAGAGCATTTGGAAAAATATTAAGGTCAGGAAATAAAACGATAATATTTTTAAAATGAGAGTTAAGGATGACAAAAATTCTATGATTCCGAAGTTGCACTGGGAGTCTTTGAGATTGGCCACTGTTCATCAGGAGAACTAGATAAGTTTTTGTTTTTGTTTTGTTTTTTAGCAACAGCATGGGAAGGAAAAAAATACACTTTTTGCTAGACTAGTTTGTGATTTTTGCACTTTAAAGTGTAGAAACTTACTAAGCTTTTAGATTTCAGAAATATGTAGGTCAACATCTGAGTTTAGATTCATAGAGCACTTTTTGTCTTTCACCAGTTTCCTGATAGAACCAGCATCTGAAATGTTCCCTCCTGTCCCAAAAGTCTACACTTCCTATGTCTTCTTCTATGTACTTATTTCCCGTTTGAATGTCTTTCCTTTTATTCTATATGTTACAAAGCAGAAATAATTGGATAGCTTGTAGACTTTCTCAGGTGCACACCCTTTTCTCTCTCCTCTAAATTGGTCACCAAAATTCCATCATGGCAATGTCAACAATGATGGCAACATGACGGTTACCACAACTGCATGCTCATCAGGGAGGCATTGGAAAGCCTCACCCATCCATTGGTGAGCTTCTTCCAACTGACACCTGGGAAACGGCCACTTACCCGCTCTCAGTCTATTGTTTTTAATGGAACTGGGACTGCTGGATATTGTGTTGGGGAAAAAAATCCATGCAGAACCAATGATATGTAAGAATTAATGGAATTCCTAGAAAAAAGCAGACACTTTTGTGCTCTTTCGTGAGGGAATATGAGAAACAGCTGCTGCCATGTTGTAATCATAAAAGCAAACCTTAAGTATGAAGCCAAATATGTAGAAGAATGCAGATCTGAGAAACAAAGAAACAAAAAGAAAATAGTTATGTAAGCTCTTCATATGACTCATGTAGACTTTTTAGTCATATGAAGTAAGAAGTGGCTGTTCCTTAAGGTGGAGTTGCTTAGTCTTCTCCACAGCCACCAGAGTCCTAATTAGTCATTTGTCATGTGCCATTAATTGTGCTACATATTTTATGAACATGATGTCATTATATTATATCATTTAATTTTCAGCACAATTCTATGAGACAGTTATTACTACTGTTTTACAGATAAGAAAGCTGAGGAACAGAAAGGATGAGGAATTTACTCAAAATTACACAGTTAATTGAGGCACAGATGCAGGAATTAAACCCTAACCTATTCTAAATCCCTCAATATTATTCCACCTGTCCTGACCCGAATTTGGCTACATATTAGGGTTTCCATTATAATATCTGGCGTGCGGTTTCCTCTAAAGTCTGTCCATACTAGTGCCCTGTCTCCATCTTCTCATGTCTGTAAATGGATTTTTAAATTATGGGGTTTACATTTCTTTTCTATCTACATACACTGACAGAAGAATTACCACCTTACAGAATGAAATCACATTAATATGTCCTTGCTGCTCAGGAGGCAATTAGGGTATTCTCTGTGGACTCATTCAATCCTTGGACCACATCTTATTTTGTGAAACATATAGAAACCGAGCTTAATTAAATTAATAAAATAAAATGAAACACATAAAGGTTCAGAATGTGTCTGAATTAGTACCCAACTACATTACTTAGGTAATATTTAGGCTTTTAAAAAAAAATTTATGAAAACTCATGTAACACCTGTGTGCTTGGAAATGCTGACTATTCTTGTGTTTAAAGCTTATCCATGATCTGCTTCAGAGTTTGTTAACACAAACCCCCAGTTTACATACACACACACACACACACACATATACATATATGATATGTATGCATGGAAAATTGAGTATATGCATATAGAAAATTTTCATTAAGTGGATTTCTAAAGTTCTTAAGAATCATTGACAAACCAATTCATTCTCAAAGACACCTTTAACAAATGTTTGATTCTTATCTTACCTTAGTTAAGTATTATAGGAATGCTATGGAAGTTTGACCTGATTTACAAAAGCTAATTTATCAGATATCAAGGAATCCCAGTTTTTGTTTCTACTTTTAAAAAGGTAAACAAAAAATCACAAGCACTGCATATCTTTATCTTTTAAATGGAAGTAAATCTAGCAGGTATTTTTTAAAATAAAAAATATACATGAGACTTGCAGTTTTCATTACAGCATGTAAAGAGCGTAGCAGTCACCACTTCATTCTAACAACAAGTTAAAAGCTTATCAAATGAAAAACTAAGTTCTTTTCAGATCCATCTAGAGGTCAGATCAAAGAGCAAACTGTTGCCCCTGAAATCGGAGAGACACACAGGCAGATACAGAGATTCAAAACCTACTTGCACAGAAACCCGTCAGCAGTAACACCTGTGGGAACCAGTGCCAGAGTAGGGAAACCTGAACCATAATTGAGGAATTGCTGGAGGCCCACTGTGGACAACTCTGAGAATTAAAAGCTCCAAGGGAGCACGTCACAAAGGGCCCCCACAGTTTTGTGAATTTGAGCTCTAAGAACTCTACCGGGTCCTCACAGTGAATATTGGATAAAAGTCTCTCAAGCTTCTGGAAGGGAGAGGGAGAAATGAACCGATTTGAAATACAAAAGGGCAACCATTCTTAAAGACTTGTCTTCCAGAGAAACTATTTTATCAGGGACTGACCGTCTGGGGTATTGTCAAAGCCTAACTGACGTGAAGGAAGGAAAATATCCTGTGTATTAGTCTGTCCTCGCGCATCAAAAGGACATACTTGAGACTGAGTAATTTCTGAAGAAAAGGGGTTTAATTGACTCACAGTACGGCCTGGCTGCAGAAGCCTCAGGAAACTTACAATCATGGTGGAATCGGAGCAAACACATCCTTCTTCACGTGGTGGCAGCAAGAAGTGAGAGCGAAGGGGAGGAAAAGCCACTTATAAAACCACCAGATGTTAGGAGAATTCACCCACCACCATGAGAACAGCACGGAGGTAACGGCCCCCAGGATTCCATCACCTCCCGCTAAGTCCCTCCTATGACCCGTGGGGACTATGGGAACTACAGTTCAGTATGAGATTTGGGTGGGGACACAGCCAAACCATATCACCCAACTTCAGCCACTGCTTGTCATCCTATGTCACCCAATGGGCAGAGGTTGTGGATGGGGCTGAGAAGCAGGTGAAGTTCATAGTCCGAAGTCACAGGCTCAACAAAATACTAAAAACTTCCTCTACTGCAACACCTTAGCAATCTACTAAAGGCCTGTTTGCTGCAGTTCTATTTACCCAGTACATCATGTCTTCCTTTCAACACAATATTACGAGGCATACTAAAATGTAATAAGCACAATTTGAAAACAAAGAACAATCATCAAAATCAGAGTCAGATAAGGCAAGAAAGTTGGAATTATTAGACAAGAAATTTTTTATTTAGTAACTATGATCAATATGCTATGAGCTTTAATAGAAAAAGTAAATAACTTGGAAGAACACATAGACAATGTGAACAGATGAAAATTATAAAAAAGAGTCAAAAAGAAGTGTTAGAGTTTAAAAACACTAACAGCAATGGCGAGTGCCTTTGATGCGTCATTAACAGACTAGACGTGTATGAGAAAAGCCTCTCTGAGCTGGAGAATATGACTACAGAAACATCCACAATAGAAAAGAGAAGAGACAAATGATGAAATAAATCAGAATATAATATCCAAGAAATGGGAAACAACTAAAAACTATGCATAAAGGGAATACAAGAAGAAGAAAGAAAGAAGCAGTATTTGAAGCAATAATAACAGAGTTTCTCCCAAATTAATGACAGACACCAAACCACAGATCCAGAAAGCTCAGAGAACACCAACGAGGATAAATGTCAGAAAACCTGCACGTAGGCATATTATACTCAAACTTCAGAAAAGGAAAGGCAAAGAAAAAGCCTAAAAAGATGCCAGATTTTTAAAATACCTATTTATAAAAGATCAAAGAAAAATATTATATCTGACTTCTTTTCAGAAGCAGTGTAAGCAAGAACAGAATGGGTTTAAATATTTAATGTCTTGGTAGAAATAAAAAACTCTCCAAGCTAGAATTCTGTACCCTGCAAAATTATCCTCCAAAAGTGGAAGAGAAAGAAAGACATCCTCAAACATAAATTGAGAGAATGTTTGGTCAGTAGACCTGCCTTGCAAGAAATGTTTAAAAAAAAGTTATGTAGAAAGAAGGAAAAGTATACAGGTTACAAAGTCATATCTACATAAAGAAGTGAATAGAATCAGAAAAGGCATAAGTGAAGATAAACCTTTTATTTTTGTTATTTTATCTAATAGTTGCTTCAAAATAATAATAGCAATAATGAATTAGATTGTTTACACTTCTGTTCATATATATGGCTATGTGTAAATAAAATGAGTGACACTAATGATACAAGAGACAGGAGTGAGTAATTAGGATTATTGTGTTATAAAGTTCACACACTACCCATGAGGCAGTAAAGCATTGTTTTAAAGTGCATTTGGATTAGATGTAAAGGTATATTGCAACCTGTAGGGCAAGTAATTTTAATTGTAAGTAATATGGATGATATTAACACACTATAGACAAAGACTGTAAGAATGGATCAAGAAACTATAAGCAATTATATGTTATTTATAAAAAGTCTTAAATCTAAAGACTCATAGATTAAAAGTAAAAAATAGGATGGTGAGAGATACACTATGCTAACACTAATCAAAAGAAAGCAGGAGTAGCTATATCAATTTCAGACAGAACAGACTTCAGAGCAAAGGAAGTTATCAGGGATAAAGAAAAATATTACATAATGATAAAGGGTCAATACTCCAAGAGCACATAAAAATCCTTAATGTGTATGCACCTAACATCAGAGTGTTATAACATGTGAGGCAAAAACTGATAGGACTGCAAGGAAAAATGCATAAATCCACTCTTATAATTAGAGACCTTAATACCCTGCCACCATAAGTGGACAAATCCAACAGGCAGAAAATTGGTAAGGACATGGATGTACAGCATTACCAAATCATTTGGATGTAACTGACATATAGACTACTTTATCTGACAAGAACGTATTACACAGTCTTTCAAGCTCACATAGAACATTCACCAAGATAGGTTACATCTGAACAATAAAACACACCTTAACAAATTAAAAAAGATAGAAACCATGCATTGTCTGCTATCAGACTACAATGGAATTACACTAGGTCGATCACAGAAAGACAGCTGGAAAAATCTCAAAATCTTGGAGGTTACATAACACATTTCTAAATAACCCATGGGTCAAATAAAATATCTCAAGAAAAAGTAAAAATATATTTTGAACTGAATTTAAAAGAAAATACAGTTTATCAAAATTTGTGGGAGGCAACAAAAGCAATGCATGAGGGAAATTTATAGCATCGAATGCACATGTTAGGAAAGATGAAAGAACAAGCAACAATATAAGCTTCCACATTAAGAAACTAGAAAAACAGAACAAATTAAATCCAAAGTAGGCAGAGAAAAGAAATAATAAAAATTAGTGGAGGAATCAATGAAACTAAAGACAGATTCCAATAATCAGTGAAACAAAAAACTGGTTATTTGAAAAGATCGGAGTGGAAGAGAGAACGAGAGAGACCACGCGAATTACCAATATCGGAAATGAAAAAGAGGACATCACTATAGATTTATGGGCATTAAAAGGGTAGTAAAAGAATATTACGAACAAATGTATGCTTCCAAATTGGGTAATCCAAACAAAATTGACCAATTCCATAAAAGACACCATCTGTCAAATCTTCCACTGAAAGAAACACGGTTAAAATAGGCTTATATCCATTAAGGAAATTGACTTAATCAGTTACCAAAATAGAAACACCAGACCCAGATGAGTTCAGGGAGGAATTTTAGCAAACATTTATAAAATAAATTATGCCAATTCTCCACAGCCTCTTTTGGAAGGCAAAAACAAAGGAGATACTTTCAAACTCATTATTTGAGGCCAGCTTTACCCTAATAGAAAAACCAAAGATATTATAAGAAAAGCAAACTACAAAACAATGTCTGTCAGGAAAATAGCTGCAGTAATACTCAAGAAATAATTAGCAAATTAAATTGAACATGTATAAAAAGAATTATACACCACAACCAAATTAGATTTATCGAGGCATGCAAGTCTGGTTAAATATTTAAAAATGAATTAATGTAACCCATCACATCAACAGACTGAAGAAGAAAAATTACATGATAATATTAATATATGAAGAAAAAACATTTGACAAAATCAAACACCCATTCACGATAAATTCTCAGTAAACTAGGAACACAGAACTTCTTCAAGTTGATAAAGGATATCTGGAAAAAGCTCTAAATCTACAGCTAATATCATACGTAACAGTGAGAAACTCAAAGCTTCCACGTTAAGATCAGGAAAAATGCAAGGAGATTCAATTCACCACTCTTCTCAAGATTGTACTGGAAGTTCGAGCTAATCAAATAAGAAAACAAAATTTTAAAATATAGAGTGGAAAGGAATAAAAAGAACTTTCCTTGTTTGCAAATGACATGAATGTTGACATAAAAAAAATCCAAAAGAATTCTCAGAAAAACTCCTGGAATATTAGTGATTATAGAAAGGTATCAGAATATAAGGTTAATATACAAAACTCAGTTGCTTTTCTACATATTAGCAATGAACAAGCACAATTTGAAATTACAAACACACTAACATTTACATTATTATCCCTCAAAATGATATACTTAGGTATAAATCTAACAAAATATGTACAAAATCTATGTAAGGAACACAGCGAAACTCTCATGAAAGATATCAAAGAACTAGGCTGGGTGCGGTGGCTCATGCTTGTAATCCCAACACTTTGGGAGAGTGAGGCAGGCAGACCACCTGAGGTCAGGAGTTCGAGACCAGCCTGGCTGACATGGTGAAACTCCATCTCTACTAAGAATAGTGGCAGGCGCCTATAATCCCAGCTGCCCCGCAGGCTAAGGCAGGAAAATAGCTTGAATCTGAGAGATCATGCCACTGCACTCCAGCCTGGGTAACAGAGTGAGATCCTGTAAAAAAAAAAAAAAAAAAAAAAAAAAAGCATATATTTCATGCTTTTGTATAAAAACCTCAAGATAGTCAAGATATCAGTTCTCTCAAAATTGATCTATAGTTTCAACACAATCCGAAATAATCATAGCAAGTTATTCTATAGATATCAACAAACTGATTCTAATGTTTATACAGAGAAGCCAAAGAATCAGAATTGCCAATTTAATATTGAAGAAGAATAAAATTGGAGGAGTGATGCTATCAAACTTTGACTTACTATAAAGCTATTGTAATCAAATTAGTGTGGTGTTGGTGAAAGAATAGACAAATAGATAAATAGAAAAGAATAGAGAGCCCAGAAATAGACCCACATAAATGGAGTTAACTGATCTTGATGAATGAGTGAAGGTAATACAGTGGAACAAATACAGTCTTCTCAGAAAATGGTGCAGTTTTCCATGTGCTACCAGTTGTGTTCCCAGGGAAGGAGAATGTCAGATGGATACTAACAAGAAGGATGTCTTTTATGGAATTCTCTTGGGATCAATACCTGGGAAAGTAGAGAGAAGCATGGTAGGACAAGGAGAGAAAGTGGGCTGGATGCAGCTTCAGCCTATGGGGACACTGGTAAAATAAAACTTCAGAGTTGTATAAAGGCCAAGTTCTAGTTGGAATGGGTAGACTTTGCCTTCATATCCGTCTGTTGATCAGTCATTGGTTGCAGGCAGTTGAAGCCACCCTTAAAGAGGGCTGTGAGGCCGGGCGCGGTGGCTCACGCTTGTAATCCCAGCACTTTGGGAGGCCGAGGCGGGCGGATCACGAGGTCAGGAGATCGAGACCACGGTGAAACCCCGTCTCTACTAAAAAATACAAAAATTTAGCCGGGCGCGGTGGCGGGCGCCTGTAGTCCCAGTTACTCGGAGGCTGAGGCAGGAGAATGGCGTGAACCCGTGAGGCGGAGCTTGCAGTGAGCGGAGATAGCGCCACTGCACTCCAGCCCGGGCAACAGAGCGAGACTCTGTCTCAAAAAAAAAAAAAAAAAGAGGGCTGTGATCACAGCACCCATCATACAATGTAACCTCATTCTGAGGATGTTCCTCACACCTCTATCATTCTTGCATCTTGATTGTTCATTACCAGGTCCTACTTTTCTACTTAATTTTAAAGTGTTGAAGTTCCTCATAATTTCCTTTCCCCACTCTTCATGCAATATACACTCAGTGCAATCTCACCTACTCCCATTCATTCCTTTAATAATGATAGACTGAAGGGACCCAAATTTATATCTGTACCAGATATTTCTTCTAGCTCTAGACATATATTTGCAAAACCTACTTGTAGAATTCTACTCACCATCTTCCCCCACTTCCTGTTCTTTCCCAAACAATCTTTCTTTTTTCTTGCTCCACAAACAGAAACTAGAATAATTTCTTTAAAAATACAAATGAGCTCAAGTTACCCTTCTGCTGAAGCTTTTCGGTATCTTCCCAGTACCCTTCAGATAAGGTAAGAACATTCTTAAAATGACTCTTTCAAAGCTCTGCACATTCTGATCTACGTTTCTTCCTTAAGTTCCTCTCTAGGTTAATTTTACTTATTCATACTTCCTCCTTGATCCCTGTCATTCGGTGAATCTTTCTTTATTTTTAAAGTATCTGTTTAAATGGCATTTCTTTAAAAACTCTTATTCATTGTCCAAAAGTACTTAAGGATTTTGTTCTATAATATCACTCTATCTTTGTGTTTATTTAAATGACAAAATTATTTACTTTATCCTTTTGTTTCATATATTTTTCTCCTGTTTGACTGTGAGTTTCAAGGGGGCAGGGCAATAGATTATCCGATTTTTTTTGTTTTTGGTCTATCCCCAGTGCCTAGAATAAGGCTTCATGCACAGAAATCATTTTATGTATGTAAATGCTGAGAAAAGCAGTATGATTGAAGAATGCATAAATAGTGACTGGAAAATGAACATGCGAATCCCAGCACTTTGGGAGTCCGAGGAGGGCAGATCACGAGGTCAAGACTTTGAGACCAGCCCAGCCCACAAGTGAAACCCCGTCTCTAGTAAAAATACAAAAATTGGCCAGGCATGGTGGTGGACACCTGTAATCCCTGCTACTTGGGAGGCTGAGGCAGCAGAATCGCTTGAAGCCAGGAGGCAGAGGTTGCAGTGAGCCAAGATCGTGCCAGTGCACTCCAGCCTGGGCAACAGAGTGATACTCTGTCTAAAAAAAAAAAAGAAAATGTACATGGATAATTTAGCATGTGTTTCTACCACTGAACACAGTGTGGGCAACATAGGAATATATATCAGGATGATGCAGATGAGTAAATAATTCTGAATTATTTAATCGTCAGGATTTACAGCTAGGATTATTTTCAAAGGCTTATTAATATACAATGGAGATGGATGAGCATGTACTACCTGAGGGGAGAAGAAAATCTCAATGAAAAATATGGAGTAGAAATCAGAAGACAACAAAGAAGATGGCAAGATAATTGCTTTTCCAGAGTAATACAAATGAACACACTGAAAAACAGGCATGGGTAAGTTCACTATGGTAAAATGTCCAAATATATACTGGGAAGCAAATGGAAAGTTTTATCTTGACTTTCGAGGTGAATAGAGATCTACAGGGATAAATAATATTTTATAGCTGAGAAAAAACATGTGAAAAAGGGGAGAAATGGCCGGGCGCAGTGGCTCACGCCTGTAATCCCAGCACTTTGGGAGGCCGAGGCGGGTGGATCACCTGACGTCAGGAGTTTGAGACCAGCCTGACCAACATGGAGAAACCCCGTCTCTACTAAAAACACGAAATTAGCTGGGCATGGTGGTGCATACCTGTAATCCCAGCTACTAGGGAAGCTGAGGCAGGGGAATCGCTTGAACCTGGGAGGCAGAGGATGTGGTGAGCGGAGATCGCGTCACTGAACTCCAGCCTGGGCAACAAGAGTGAAACTCCATTTCAAAAAAAAGAAAAACGGGAGAAACTTGCCCCAAATCATTTGGTTAAAAAGTTGCATATTTAAAATGTGAACCAGCTGGGCATGTTGGCTCACACCTGTAATACCAGCATTTTGGGAGGCCGAGGCAGGCAGATCACCTGAGGTCAGGAGTTTGAGACCAGCCTGGCCAACATGGTGAAACCCCGTCTCTACTAAAAATACAAAAATTAACTGGGTGGGGTGGCACGTGCCTGTAATCCCAGCTACTTAGGAGGCTGAGGCAGGAGAATCACTTGAACCCGGGAGGCGGTGGTTGCAGTGAGCCGGGATTGCACCACTGCTCTCCAGCCTGGGCAACAGAGTGAGATCCTGCCTCAAAAATAAATAAATAAATAAAAGTGAACCAGTTTCTTTCTAACCTCCAAATGCACAATATTCCACGACACCAACCCTACACCAAAGAAATGTGTAGAAGTTTATAAAAATGGTTATTAACTGATTTTTTTTCAGCACCAGAATCAACTATCCTGACTCTAGCTTTAGAAACGTAAGTTAAAGAGGAAAAAAACTTCGAAGGAAGTAATACTTTGAAAGCCGTTAGGACAACAAAATGATTTGAGGCTCTTGTGCTTTTCCATGAAAAGGTGGGGCTAAGTCTGTTGTAGAGGGTGAAGGAGACACAGGAGTTAAAAATGTGCCAACACCGTGGCCCTTGGAAATAACTTGTAAGATCAAATGAAAATCGCAATCGAGACTGTCACTTTTCGATCAGATTGTTTTCAATCGATAATGAGTGCAGGCCCGCAAATGTGTATGGGAATTATGTGGCGTATCAAGGTACATTTCTGCAAAACATACTCAGTGCAATATGGCTTGTGGATTCAACACTCCTTTATATAAATGCACTCAACTAATGTATGCCTTGGAAAGCAAGCACATCAAACATTATGTCTTAACAGACTTCTGAAAGAAAAACTGGAGTTCCGGGTGGCTCTTAAACAGTCTGCTGGTTATTTTATGGCATAGAGGAGAAAATTTACCCTGCAGAAATCTAGCCGAGCACATCCTCAGACTGATCACATTCACCTTCTCATCATGCTTCCAGTCTCAATTAAAAACAAAACAAAAAAGAGAATCATATATGAGTAATCTGTTCTGAATCATACAGGGATAATCCATGCTGAGATAATGCTTATGCATCTCTCTTAGAACATGCCTAGAATACTTACTAGGAAGACTCACTATCAAAAGGGATTTTGGCATATGTGCATTAATTCAGCAAGCCTCATTTCTTCAATACCAAACATGTGCCAGACATTGTCCTAGGAAGAGAGGATTTAGAAAAAAACAAAAAAAGATATATTTACATGTAGTCCAGCCATAGAAAAAGATAAGTAAGTAATTAAATGCAGGAGTATACTATAGTTTCAAAGATAAAACTTATGAAGATCTGGAAATTAGCACACATGGGATAAAACAGTCACTTCTACATAAGAGGAGGCGATTATCAAGAAGATTCACGTAAGATTCAGTATTGAGCTAAGGTTAAAGAGAGAAGCATTGTTCTTGGACCAAGTTTTCTGGGAGGTGGGAGAGTAAAAGAAGTCAGGGACCAAAGGAAGCTACAACAGAGAGCACTGAACGAGCAGCCTTGCAGGTCTGACCCAGACTGTCATCTGAGAAAATTACAGGCAGTTTGATTGGCTGGGGCACAGGCCGTGAGGTGGGGCATGATGAGTGACAGCTGGAACCAGGCAAGGCTCATAAATGTCACACTAAGGAATTTTCACTCTTTTCTGCCAGCCACTGGAAGAAACTGAAGAGCTTAAAGCAAGATAATGGCACATCACAAAACACATGGATTCGAGGTGGTAAGACAAAAAGAAGTTACTGTAGAAGAAGCATTAGGAAGTAGACTTGTATAATTTAATCGCAAAATAAGTACTTTTCCTACCCCCACAACAACATTCCAACACACAGAACTAATGTGGGTTATTAATTATTTCACACTGTTCCCTACTGAAACAACATACTTTCAACTTTATTCTTTCAGTTCTGAGCGTGCTTATGGGCAAAGATATATAACCTAGTCTCCACGTCTTATCATAGAAAATTATTACAGGTGACTTGTCTATTTTCAAACGGGGAGAAAAATATAATAGAAATAGATGCATTTAGTCCTTCTGAATTAACCAGCTAAGCTACTTGAGGAGGAAGAGATTATATCAAAATTTTAAACTTTTAAAACTAATTTAACATTATAACCACAAACGAACAGATATATGTATTTTTTTCTTCATGAAATACTTTAGAGAAAAATTAAAATCCATGCTCCTGCCTTATTCAAAGCAAAATGATATTGAGTACAGCTGTTCATTTCAAAGGCCACTGCACATCTCCCATAAAAGCAGTGTGCTAGAGTGATAAAAACTGCCCACCAATGGTCATGCCTATGCCCGTTTTCTAAGGTTTTTGCCACCCTTCTGTCAAGAGGTGAAGTCTGTTTCTTTAACTCCTGATTCTGGGTTGCCCACGTGGCTTGCTTTGATCAATGAAATGTCACAGAAGTTATGTTCTAGGACTTTTGAGCTCAGGTCTTCAGTTTCTACTTTCCCTTTCGGAACTCAGCTCCGCATAAAGAATTCCAGAATCTCCTGTTAAGGAGGGTAACCACACAGAGACACGGGAGGGTGACAGGCCACAGGCAGAAACATAATCTACATGGAAGAGACCCATGGCATTCCAGCCAACAGCAAGTACCAGGCCCCACGTGCGAATGAGGCCAATGGGTTCCACTAGCTCCAGGTGAGCTGTCCCAGCCAAAACCATGTCAATCATGGACGAGTTCTCTCTTCTTCATCCTGCCCATACTGCTGTCTCATGGCATCATACCCAATGAAATGGCTGTGATTTGAAGTCATTAAGCTTTGGGGTGCTTTATTACATAGCAACATATAAATAATAATGAGTAGTAAAATGCTTATTGCTAACTTTTCAGTGTAAAATTCCAGTGGCAGACCATGATGCCATGTAGAAAATATTTGGCTCAATTCGTACAAAAATGGCACAGCGTGTGGGACTCAGAGGAAACACCACAGTAGCAGGCCCTATGTGCACAGCAGGACACACAGGAAGCCAGTGTCCAAAGAGCTGAAGGTGACCGTGTGGCCTTTCAATATTCGCACTAAGAAGCAAAAGCAATAGCACAGCATATCCTGGTCGGTGATGTGTGTGTGTGTGTATGTGTCACAACTGCATTAGACCAGACCACGTGGTAATATTGTCTAAAGAAAGAAATAGAAAATACATAGAAAGCTCTAAACTTGTTTTTCTTTAGAAGTTATGACCAACCATGATTAAAGTGCTATTTTTTCCCCCTTGAGGAAACAAAGAAAAAACAACGATAACATTTCTACAAATTTTTTTTTTTTTTGCTATTATATCCATTTTATGATGCTTTGGAAGTACTGTTTATACTTACTTTTAAAGCCAGTCAGAATGTGTTTGGGTTTCTCTTATTTCTGTCTCTTTAAAGCTTCAACATAAAAGTTCTTTAGTACATCACACATTGCAATATTGAAAGAAAACACTATCTTGCCTAAATAAGCAGTATCGTATAATATCCAGTCGAAACTAACTTCAATGTATGTGATATGAATATTGCTTTCTGAAAACTTTACGGTCTGTTTGGACCACTCAATATGTAATTTTTAAACTAGGATGCCATAGTGTTTAAACAGTTTTTACATCAGAAATGTAAGAAGTACTTCTCCTCAGCAAATGTAAAAGAACACAAATCACAATAAACTATCTCTCAGACCACAGTGCAATCAAATTAGAACTCAGGATTAAGAAACTCACTCAAAACTGCACAACTACACGGAAACTGAACAACCTGCTCCTGAATGACTACTGGGTACATAACGAAATGAAGGCAGAAATAAAGATGTTCTTTGAAACCAATGAGAACAAAGACACAACATACCAGAATCTCTGGGACACACTTAAAGCAGTGTGTAGAAGGAAATTTATAGCACTAAATGCCCACAAGAGAAAGCAGGAAAGATCCAAAATCGACACCCTAACATCACTATTAAAAGAACAAGAGAAGCAAGAGCAAACACATCCCAAAGCTAGCAGAAGTCAGGAAATAACTAAGATCAGAGCAGAACTGAAGGAAATAGAGACACAAAACACCCTTCAAAAAATCAATGAATCCAGGAGCTGGTTGTTTGAAAAGATCAACAAAACTGGTAGACCGCTAGCAAGACTAATAAAGAAGAAAAGAGAGAAGAATCAAATAGACGCAATAAAAAATGATAAAGGGGATATCACCACCGGTCCCACAGAAATACAAACTACCATCAGAGAATACTATAAATGCCTCTATGCAAATAAATTAGAAAATCTAGAAGAAATGGATAAATTCCTGGACACATACACCCTCACAAAGACTAAACCAGAAAGATGCTGAATCCCTGAATAGACCAACAACAGACTCTGAAATTGAGGCAATAATTAATAGCCTACCAACCAAAAAAAGGCCAGGATTCACAGCTGAATTCTACTAGAGGTACAAAGAGGAACTGGTACCATTCCTTCTGAAACTATTCCAAACAATAGGAAAAGAGGGAATCCTCCCTAACTCATTTTATGAGGCCAGCTTCATCCTGATACCAAAGCCTGTCAGAGACACAACAAAAAAAGAGGATTTTAGACCAATATCCCTGATGAACATCGATGTGAAAATCCTCAGTAAAATACTGGCAAACCGAATCCAGCAGCACATCAAAAAGCTTATCCACCAAGATCAATTTGGCTTCATCCCTGGGATGCAATGCTGGTTTAACATACGCAAATCAATAGATATAATCCATCAGATAAACAGAACCAAAGACAAAAACCACATGATTATCTCAATAGATTTAGAAAAGGCCCTTGACAGAATTCAACAGCGCTTCGTGCTAAACACTCTCAATAAATTTGGTATTGATGGGACGTATCTCAAAATAATAAGAGCTATTTATGACAAAAGCACAGCCAATATCTTACTGAATGTGCAACAACTGGAATCATGCCCTTTGAAAACCGGCACAAGACAGGGATGCCCTCTCTCACCCCTCCTATTCAACATAGTGCTGGAAGTTCTGGCCAGGGCAATCAGGCAAGAGAAAGAAATAAAGAAATAAAGAGAAATAAATATTCAATTAGGAAAAGAGAAAGTCAAATTGTCCCTGTTTGCAGACGACATGATTTATATTTAGAAAACCCCATCATCTCAGCCCAAAATCTCCTTAAGCTGATAACTTCAGCAAAGTCTCAGGATACAAAATCAATGTGCAAAAATCACAAGCATTCCTATACACCAGTAACAGACAGAGAGCTAAATCATGAGTGAACTCCCATTCACAATTGCTACAAAGAGAATAAAATACATAAGAATCCAATTCACAAGGGATGTGAAGGACCTCTTCAAGGAGAACTACAAACCACTGCTCAATGAAATAAAAGAGGATACAAACAAATGGAAGAACATTCCATGCTCATGGATAGGAAGAATCACTATTGTGAAAATGGCCATACTCCCCAAGGTAATTTATAGATTCAATGCCATCCCCATCAAGCTACCAATGACTTTCTTCACAGAATTGGAAACAAACTACTTTAAAGTTCATATGGAACCAAAAAAGAGCCTGTATTGCCAAGCCAATCCTAAGCAAAAACAACAAAGCTGGAGGAATCATGCAACCTGACTTCCAACTATACTACAAGGCTACAGTAACCAAAACAGCATGGTACTGGTACCAAAACAGATACATAGATTAATGGAACAGAACAGAGGCCTCAGAAATACCACCAGACATCTAAAACCATCTGATCTTTGACAAACCTGACTAAAATAAGAAATGGGGAAATGATTTCCTATTTAATAAATGGTGCTGGGAAAACTGGCTAGCCATATGTAGAAAGCTGAAACTGGATCCCTTCCTGACACCTTATACAAAAATTAATTCAAGATGGATTAAAGACTTAAATGTTATATGAAAACCGTAAAAACCCAGGAGAAAACCTAGGCAATACCATTCAGGACATAGGCATGGGCAAGGACTTCATGACTAAAACACCAAAAGCAGTGGCAACAAAAGCCAAGATAGACAAATGGGATCTAATTAAACTAAAGAGCTTCTGCACAGCAAAAGAAACTACCATCAGAGTGAACAGGCAACCTACAGAGTGGGAGGAAATTTTTGCAATCTACCCATCTGACAAAGGGCTAATATCCAGAATCAACGAAGACTTTAACAAATTTACAAGAAAAAATCGAACAGCCCCAAAACGTGGGCAAAGGATATGAACAGACACTTTTCAAAAGAAGACCTTTATTCAGCCAACACACACATGAAAAAAGCCTCATCATCACTGGTCATCAGAGAAATGCAAATCAAAACCACAATGAGATACCATCTCACACCAGTTAGAATGGCCATCATTTAAAAAGTCAGGAAACAACAGGTGCTGGAGATGATGTGGAGTAATAGGAAGGATTTTACACTGTTGGTGGGACTGTAAAGTAGTTCAACCATTGTGGAAGACAGTGTGGTGATTCCTCAAGGATCTCAAACTAGAAATACCATTTGACCCAGCAATTCTATTACTGGGTATATACCCAAAGGATTATAAATCATGCTACTATAAAGACATGCACACATATGTTTATTGTGGCACTATTCACAATAGCAAAGACTTGCAACCAACCCAAGTGTCCATCAATGATAGATTAGATTAAGAAAATGTGGCACATATACACCATGGAATACTATGCAACTGTAAAAAAGGATGAGTTCATGTCCTTTGTAGGGACATGGATGAAGCTGGAAACCATCATTCTGAGCAAACTACCGCAAGAACAGAAAACCAAACACTGCATGTTCTCACTCACCGGTGGAAATTGAACAATGAGAACATTTGAACACTGGGTTGGGAATATCACACACCAGAGCCTGTCATGGGGTGGGGGGTTGGGGGAGGGATAGCATTAGGATAAATACCTAACTTAAATGAGGAGTTAATGGGTGCAGCACACCAACATGGCACATGTATACAAACCTGCACATTGTGCACATGTACCCTAGAACTTAAAGTATAATAATAATAATAAAGAAATGTAAGAAGTGCTAAATTACAGATTTTCAAATATTTAGGAGACATTAATATAATGCCATGTTTTTTCTGAACACTTATTAAGCACAGTTAACAAAAACAAATAGAAATGATAAGGTTTTGTTAATATTTCATGTTAACTCCCATTTTTATTTTAATTAATTTCTGGCTTGAAACCATTGGAAATTTGTTTTTAACGAACAGAATTAAATACATTAGGTCCTTGATAGAATTCTTTTCCTCCAAAGAATATCACCATCTCCCACTTTTAGCTAACTGTCATAATATGTTGTTTTTTTTCCAGATGCTTCTTGTTCCAGAACCGTATACACAAGTTGGACGACTAAACTGATATTTGCATAAAAAGAAAAGTGGTCTTTAGACAATTTGGCAAATATGCTCATAGCAGCACTGCCAGGAACTAACCCCCAAAATAGGATCACAGCAGAGTTGGAACGCCAGTGATAGGGCTTTAATTCCAAGCACACAACCAGAGTTAGAGAACACATTCAAATAACCCGGGCCTATTTTTATGTAAAAATTTTTAATAATCATGGCATTTCCAATGCAAATTTAAAATCTAGTCAGTAGCTTATTTTATTAAGAGACTTCATGGTTTTGACAGGTAATGATCTTTGCTAGAAAGGTCCCCCTCCTCCTCCTCCTCCTCTTCTTTGTCAGGTCTATTCTTGATTCTGAAATTCACACCACTGGAATTTTATACCACACCACAGTTAAACATTTTTTTCTGAATTTTACTATATTGCATTTTCCTGAAGATTTCTTTAATGCATGCCCTAGTTCTTTGGAGATTTTCAATGCCTGTTTAACAGCTTTCCTGATTCATTAGCAACTTCCTTTAGAATCTAACAAGTCTCTTATGATCCTGGAGTTCTGTCAATTGTAGTAATTTTTTATTGTTTTTATCACACGGTTGGGAATATTGCTGTTACTTTTTACCCTCACTTAGAAGCTTAATATAACTACAAAAATGTTATATAACTCTTATTAGTGTCTTCATCTTTTGTCATTATGAGTGGCCTAGCCCCTCCATAGACAATTTGAGCCTCTGATTTTTCATGGAAGAGGGCCTAGTTTAGCTTCATGTATTATTATCCTCTCTCATATTTGCTCTATCAGTATATATTTGAATATGGTTGAATTCTATAGCATGTATTTTATTGCTTTCACACGTTTTATTGCGCTTATGTTTGGATTTCTTCTCATCTGAGAAAGGATTGATTTTCTCATCTCAGTATATTTTTAATAAAATCATAGCTAAGAAAGAACATTTCATCCATCTAAAAGCTAACTTCCTTTCTTTTATTTTGTCCTGAAAAATACTACACCCACACATTTTTGCCAATAGCCTAAGACATTTAGCCATACTAATCTATCCTATTGGCTCCTTGGCTTTGATTGATGGACTAACAAAAATAGCTTGCTTGATGTTTCCAGAGAAAGTATCTTACCCTCATCTGTCTAAAGTATTCCTAACATAGGATTGTCAGATTTAGCAAATAAAAATATAGGATTTCTACTTATATTTCAATTTCATGTAAAAAACAAATCACTTTTTAGTATAAGAACATCTTAAATACTTAGAGGCTTATCTGAAGTTCACATTTAAATAGGTGCCCTGTAAGTTACCAGGCAATCCTGTCCTAAAGGAATAATATTCAAATCTCTCTTTAGCTTTTCCTCCAAATGTTGCTTAAAAATTTTCTGGGAAAATCATTAGTTTTATCTCCAGAAGCAAGACACTGTTGTCAGAAAAGGATGGGTTTCATTTTCTATTATTTTCATGTACTTGATTATTTATGATATTAGAACTGGGATCTCAGGAGTGGCCTTGTGTAGCAATCAATGGTGGCTGACCATTGGTTGCTCTTTAGGAAAAAGGGTCATAAGCCACCTTTTGCTCACTTCCCTGCCCCTTGAAATTAACTTATTGATTTAAATTAAAAGCATTGCATGCCTACTCTATGATGAATATTGTGATGTCAAGAATCCCAAACAAGCAGCAAGATTATGTCCACCAGAAATGTTAAGCATATGTAAACCGGGGGCGGGCGACTGGGAGGTACCAGAATATGCTCTTTGTATTGATTTTAGTACCTGAACTTATGTGCTTTAATTGAGTTATACTTACCTATAAATTGATGCTCCCATCATTGAAAACAGCTTATGCTGTTACAGAATACATTGCGTAAGTGTATGGATTCCTTTACAGTCAACCAAAGGGTAAAGGTGACATGAAGAAGAAAAAATACGCTAACTAAATGAAAATTGGGAGTCATAAAAACATTTTTATAGAACTATAGAAATGATCTAAATCTCTTTTGGTGGGCTTTCTTTGCATCAGTACTACAAATGTTGGATTGTCCCAGCTCTGTCCTCAGACATCTCTGTAATCAGTATCTTGTCAGAGATCCCTGAAGAGGGGTTCTGGAGAGCCCTGGAAGGTTCTTGAGACCTCTCGAGGCAATCCAAAATGTCTTCCCGAAATGCCTTGGCCCATCATTTCACTCAGATATCTATATAAAGTCTCCCCTTAGACAGATCTTCTCTGACAACCCATTAGAAAATAGCAGCCTCTGTTACTTCATCACCTTCCCTACTTCACATTTTGTATAGTTCTGTTGCAACCTGAAATAAAATAAGTTAAACCGAAATATAAATAGCACATTTGTTTATATTGGGTTTCCCACACAAGCTCAAAGAATGTAAGGACATGTACTTTTGTTTATTACTTTATCCCCAACACATTCAATAGTACATACCATATTGCATGTCTACAGAAATCGTTTGTAATTTTTTTGTACAATGAATGTATTTTATCTGATAGTTTTTCTTGGCAGTGAAAATATGCTTTTCCCTTACAGCTGCTCTTATTGAAAGACATTACTCTTAAGTGAATTTCCTCACTCCAGTAATTCAAGAAGAAAAAGTGTATATAGAGAAAAAGCATTAATAGTGTTTTATAACTTATTCCTAAAAATGGGTTGATTAAATGTTTATCATTAGTGCAGCAATGAAGTTTCTTTTAAACTCTGAAAATGGGGGCACATTCAGTGACTTATATTTTCAATGCCTTGTGTAGACCAAAAATAGATAAAAACAAGAATCAGTAGGAAAGTAATATTGTATAAGCCAATCTCTAACAGAGTCACAATAAAACAAATCAATGTTTGAAATTATCACCATTAGGTCAAATCTGTGTCTTGAGCTTCAAAATACTTCATTCATTCAATGGTTAATCGGTCACTGACTAATGTAGGCTGGGTACTGGGGAGCCAAAAGTGAAATTAATCACGGTCATCAATTTAAAAACCAAAAACTCTGTCAGCCAAGTGTATGCAACAGTTTTGCAGAATAAACACAGTGAGTTTGGTTTAAGACAAAAAGAAATTTAAGTTTCCAGAATATTGGGGAGAAAGTGTCTAATAGGATGGTGGAGTTCATGTAGAGATTCTGGACGGGAAAAATGATTTGGCCACCATTAGCACAGGACTAGATGCCACTGAAGTGGCAGAGATCACTTAGAATAAATGGCAAACAAAAAAGAGGCCTTACTTCCTTCGGACTCCTGTGACTAGGAGCCAGACACTACAGAGCATGGAAAATATTTTGTAAGGTAGAGTTACCGAAGACGGCCTTTTTCTCCGAGATATGCTGACATGCTTAATGTGGGCTTTCTTTACAACAATGTGATCATTCCAACAACTACTAGTTCCACGATGTTTTTAGAGTTTACAAATGTATTACTACAGTGAGTTTTATTGTATCTGAGCCTCGTGAGAGATTTACGATAATCCCTATTTTATGCAAAACTTCAGAAAGTTTAAATGAAAGGTCACAAATAGATGATTGATACCTAATCCACAGCTCTTGGATGACCTATAGCGTCAATGTTTTCAATGAAGAGAAGGTGATTTTCACCCCGTCCTTCACTTCTAGTTTTCCTAATTGTTCTATATGACTTTATTGAAAGGTTCACTTCAAAATCAATCTCTCCCCTTCTCAAACTATCTTTCTTAATAAGGATAATTGTTAGGAAGTTCCCACAGCTACCTAACACCCTCTAATTCCCAAGACCTTGTGAATGCTTCTGACTATGAATTTTGAAGGCATTCCAGAAATACAGTCTCAGTTTGATTATAAAGCAAATAACATCTTGGATATTATTATATTTAAATATTTAGAATTATTTAAAATTAATTTTTTGCAAAAAATTCTTGGAGGGAAATGAGAACAAGAGTTTATTTAAGAAGTAGAATTTTATTTCTTTTTCTACAGATCGACTGACTAACACTGTGGTTCTCCATAGAAATAAATAAAATTCACATATATAAAAAACGGTAGAGAATACTAAATGTGCCAAATAACGAATTCCTTTAAGCATAGATATATATATACACATATATACACATATATATATACATATATACATACACACACATATATATACATATATACACACACACACATACATATACATGTATATATACACACATACATACTTATATACACTTTTATACCTGCCAAGAAAGGTAAGTTTGTCACTGCTTAGAGATTGCTGAAAGCAAAATGAAAGAGTTCCATCAAGTGGTCATATCAAGACACAGCAGTTAGTATTTCACCAATAGAAAGAGGAAAACAATTTCTCTGAAATCTAGTTCAGACATACATTTCTAACCGAGCTATTAAAATTTTATGCCATGCAACATTAAAAAACACAATTAAATGCATTTTAAACATTATTACTAATTCATTTTCCAATTCATTTTTAAACTGCAAAGAAAATAGAAACTATGTGATTTTTATTTTTTTCTTTTTCATAACGAATACTCTCTCCATAAATTTTGCAGTTGAAAATGCGTGGTTATAATCTTAATTTGCATGTTATAGTCATCTGTTTAAATTAGCAGGTAAACCACAGGTAATACTAAACTAAGTATTTGGATTGCACCGAAAATTCAGAAACTAACTACTTGCAAATGACCTATACATCTTAAAATAGTACAAAATAAATACAAAGAAAACTCTACTCAAGGTTGTTTTAAAAAATAAAATAAGTTATAAAACATAAACATGAGTTAACTTGCTTCTTTTAACAATCTATAGTTTTTGCCTTGCCAAATTTCATCTCCTTCATAAAGACAGACAAAACAGGCATCTTTCTTTTTAAAGTATAATTGATTTAAGGGGTCATTTTCTCATTATTTTGGAAAAACCATCATGGCTTATTTTAATGTTATAAATGCTACTTCTAAATATATATTACAGATTAAGATTTGTTTCTTGCTTAATAAAGCAGTAGTTCATTTAAGCAACCATTGTTTAATTAAACTTTCTGAATATTATATATATATTACTAATGAGATGAGGTTAAACAATAGATTTTTATATAAAACCTATGAAATATATATTATCTAGACATAAAATTGGAAGCAATGTATTTAATGATTAAGATCATGGATTTTGGCATCAGAGAGATTTGATTTGAATCTAATCTCTTCCACTTTTTTTCTCTGTAACCTGGAGCAATGACAAGCGTACTTTGTTTCATTGCGCTTTTCTTGTAGATGTTGTGTTTTTTACAAATTGAAGGTTTGTGGCCAGCCTGCCTTGAGCAATTCTATCCACACCATTTTTTCCAACAGTATGTGCTCACTTTTGGTTTCTGGGTCACAGTTCAATACTTCTCACAATATTTCAGATTTTTTCATTGTCATTATATTACTTATGGTTATCTGTGATCAATGATCTTTTATGTCACTATTGTAATTGTGGGACACCATACACTCTGCACATATAAGATAGCAAACTTAATTAATATCATGTGTGTTCCCACTTCTTCAGCAGCTAGCTGTTCTTCCATCTCTCTTCTTCTCCTCAAGCCTCACTATTCCCTGAGACACAACAATATTAAAATTAGACCAAGTAATAACCCTGCAATGGCCTTTAAGTGTTCAAGTGAGAAGAAAAGCATCATACATCTTTCACTTTAAGTCAAAAGCTGGAAATGATTAAACTTAATGAAGAAGGCATGTTGAAAGCTGAGAGAGGCTAAAAGCTAGGTCTCTTATAACAAACAGCCAACTTATGAACACAAAGGAAAAGTTCTTGAAGGTAATTGACAGTGCTACTACAGTGAACAAATGAACGATGAAGAATGTAAAACAGGCTTGTTGCTGATATGAAGAACGTTTTATCAGTCTGGATAGAAAATCAAACCAACTACAACAAGGCCCAAATTATCTTCAATTCTCTTCAGGCTGAGAGAAATGAAGAAGAAAAGTTGGAAACTAGAAGAAGTTGGTTGATAATTTTTAAGGAAAGAAGCCATCCCAAAATAAAAGAAAAAGTGCAAGGTGAAGTAGTAGCATGTGCTGATGTAGAAGCTTTAGCACATAATCTGGAAAATCTAGCTAAGATAATAGATGAAGTTTGTTACACTAAACAAGAGATTTTCAGTGTAGATGAAACAGACTTATATTGAAAGAAGATGCTGTCTAGGACGTTCATGGCTAGAAAATAAGTCAATGCCTGGCTTTAAAGCTTCAGTGCACAGGGTGACACTCTTGGTAGGGGCTAATGCAGCTGGTAAATTGAAGTTGAAGCCAATACTGATTAACGATTCTGAAAATAGCAAGAATTATGCTAAATCTAGTGTGCCTGTACTCTATAAATGGAGCAAAGTCTGAATGACAGCATATCTGTTAACAGTATGGTCTACTGGATATATTTATCCCGCTCTTGAGAACTACTGCTCAGAAAAAAAACAGTCCTTTCAAAATACTGCTGTTCATTGACAATGTACCTGACCACCCAAGAGTTCCGATGGAGGTGAACAAGGATATTAGTGTTTCTAAGCTCGTTAACACAACATCCATTCTGTAGCCTCTGAATCAAGGAGTAATTTCAACTTTCAAGTTTTATTACATAAGAACTAAACATGGTAAGGTTATTGCTGCCATAATGACTACTCTGATTAATCTGGGTAAAATAAATTGAAAATCTTCAGGAAAGGATTCACCACTCTAGATGACACTAAGGACATTTGTGATTCCTGGGAGGAGTCCAAAATATCAACAATAACAGGAGTTTAGAAGAAGTTGAGTCCAACTCTCACAGATGACCTTGAGGGGTTTAACTCTTCAGTGGAAGTAAATGCGGATGTGGTGGAATCAGCAAGACAACTAGAATTAGAACTGGAGCCTGAAAATGTGACTGAGTTGCTGCAGTTTCAAGATACAATTTTAATGCATTAGGATTTGTTTCTTAGAGATGAGCAAAGAAAGTCGTTCCTTGAGATAGAATCTACTCCTGGTAATGATGCTGTGAACATTCTTCAAATAACAACAAAGAATTTAGAATATTACAGAAACTTAGTTGATAAAGCAGTGGTAGAATTTGGGTTTGAAAGAAGTTCTACTGTGGGGAAAAAGCTATCAAACAGCATCACGTTACAAAAAAAAAAAAAAAAAATCTTTCATGAAAGGAAAAGTCAACCAATGTGGCAAACTTCATTGCTGCCATGTTAGAAGAAATTGCCACAGCCACATTAACCTTAAGAAACCACCACCCTGATTGGTCAGCTGCCACCAACACTTGGAGCAAACCCTTTACCTGTGAAAAATCACAACTTGTTGAAGGAACAGATAATCATTAGCATTTTAGCAATAAAGTATTTTAAAATTAAAGTATGTGCATTGTTTTTTAGACATACTTCTATTGCACACTCAGCTGCTTATATTGTAATGTAAACATGACTTTTTTATGCATTGGAAAACCAACAAACTTGTATGACTCACTTTATTGCAATGTTTGCTTTACTGCAGTGGTCTGGAACTGAATCTGTAATATCTCCAAGGTATGCCTGTATATCTTCATGTATAATAGGGAAGTAATTCTACTGATACAGGTATGGTAGAGCTTAGATAATGTCTCTTATATCAAGCATCTAGATTAGTAGCTGACTATCATCAAAATGAAAACACATGTTTGGGAAATAATATTTCCACTGTTCTATCTTGTTATTGGTAGGTGAGAGTGGTGGTGAACTTTCACCTCAAATTGTTTGATTTAAATAGTTGAAAAAATATAAACAAGTAAGGAGACAAAAGACAAATGTATTGCTTCTATGATGGCAATACGATCATATTTCTTCTGAGTGCTCTATGACCTTCCTCCAATCTAAGCAATATTTCCATTTCTACTAGAAGCCAGAGAGATTCACACTGTTACCCTTCTTTCTGTCTTTTGGAAATTTGCAGTGATAATAAGCTGATTTAAAATCCTTACTTAATATCAAGAACAACTCTTCCTGTCAACATGGTAATAAAATGAACACTGAGGATGAAGAGAGAGAGAGAGAGAATGATAAAGTGCATTCAGTAAAACATAAACAAGTAAAGGATGTGGGCGCAAGGTATATAGGAAGTATTAATAGTTGTACTCCTCTCACATATTTTGTCATGTGTGAAATAATTCAAAAGTAAGATGTAAGTAAACCTAAAAGAAAATCTAAAACTCCCTTTAGGAAACCTAAAAGTGAATAGATTCACACTTCAACAAATTTTGACGATATGTCAGCAAGATGGAAAATAACTACAAAAGGAAAGCTGCAGATACAAGAAGAAATGTTGAGTGAAGAACATGGAAAGCATGTAGATAAACCACAGGGTCTGTGTGAAATAACAAAAAAATTAAATTTGGGAATACAGAAAGGATATAATTAAAATATGGGACAATAAGTAAGACTAGCAGGTGATTTGATTTTTATAATTCTAAGGTCCCTATGTTATATAAAGAAGGAATAGAGAAAATGATTAATGTAGACTTTAAGTAAATAAATCTGTTAAAATTTCATGGTAACTATTAAAAGAATAAAGAGGGAAATAGAATTTAAATAAAAACTTCATGTAAAAGATGCAGAAAAAGTGATAAAAAGTAAAAGCGATGAAGCAAAAGAGGAACATACAAAACAAGAAATAGGATGGTAATGAATCCAAATATATCAGCAATCCTAATAAATGTAAATAAATTAACTTTCTAGTTAAAGGTTAAATTCAATAAAAGATAAGATCCAGGATTATACTATCTAAGAATCACACATGAAAATAAAAACATGGAAAAACTGATACACAAAGGATAAGAAATTAGGCAGCTTAAATATTAGTCAAAGGAAAGCTGGTGTATCTATATTAATATTATAGAGTGAGGTCTTTAAGGCACAAAGCATCATATAGAATGGAAAACATCATAAAACAATGATAAATATACACTCATTTCAACTTTGATGCCTCTAATAACTTGCCTCAAATCATATAAAGAAGTCAACAAACCCATCATACCAAGGAATACACAGTGTTCTCAGGTACGCACGGAACTTCAGAGAAAGCCGAACAACATGGGGAAGACATAATGCACATATCAGCCAATTCCAAGGAATTATCAGACAGATATACTTCTCTTAGCACAACGAAGTTCAAAGTCAGAAAAAAACATTTTTTTTTGAAAAATTTGTAGATTTGGAAATAGGAAAGCATATTTAAAACATACAAGAAAGCAATAAAGTCTGAAAACAGATAAATTCAACAGTTAACTTAAGATATTAGGGAAAATATAAGAAACCGAAGCAGAAGAAATGCAATTATAAAAACCAACAATAATAATGAATGAAATAGCAAATAGAGATACAGCAGATTAAAACAAAAAGATTAACAACTCGAAAGGCTAATTCTTATATATTTAATATATGTGTGTGTCTAATCTACTCTCAATATTAAACTATTAATCCTTTCTTTCCTAAATATATATCAACAATGATTGTTATATTTTTTCTATTTTTATATTTACACAGGGAAATGTGACATTCACCATGTTTCACTTAGTGTTTTTTAACTCAGTATCATTTTTGAGGCCAATTTTGAGACCCATGTGTATAGAGAGATACTTTATTCCTTTTAACTATTGCCCAGTAATATATAGATTAAATTTTTATCCATCTATCCCCCATTTGCTATCTACTAATAGTATTTCAAAGCACATCCCTGAATTTTCCTATGCATCTCTGTTACACGTTACCCTAAAGAGAAATGACAAGCTTTTTAGAGAAGTGGCATACTCAATTTCCCTAAATGTTGGCAAATTGATTATTTAAATGGCATTTAGCAGAAAATCTAACAAAACATTTTTCTTCACATTAAAAAAGAAATCCTTAAATTGCTTCTTAGTTTCTATAAAAATGGAAGAGTGGAGAAGTATTCAGGGCTTTATGTTTTATTCAATTGGATCAATATCCTCCATAATCCTGTGAATCACCTTTTTAAAAAATTTGTAAAACTTAAGACAATATTTTATAGTTTTGCTCCACATTGTTTGAAATTTAGAAACTTTTATTTCTAATTAGATTGCTATGACATTGAGTGTGTGTGTGTGTGTGTGATTGGTATGTATATAAATTATCTACTACATGCAAGATATAAAAATATGATAAAGTGTTTGGACCTTACCCTTAGAAAACAATATCTCAATAACTGTGGTGTGGCTGAGATGATGTTCAGGTATCATCTCATATTTGCCTACATTTCTAAGTTTATTTCTACATTGCCAAGTTTGTAACTATAACATGGCCATTTCCTGTATAGCAGACAGATGCTCTTTAGGTGTGTCCATCATAAAACTAGTTTAATAAATCAGGACACATTGAAAATAAAATAAGCCTCAAGCATAAAGCAGGACCAATCCTTGAACAAAGTGTATATTCAATATATACTCCATTGGCTTCAATAGTGAAAATATACTGTGAGCTGTCACAAAGTTGGTAGGCTCTGATCCCCAGCGGGTACTGTGCCTGTCCTTTGCATAACTAGAGGGATTGTTAGTCCTCTTTGCATACATCACGATTGTTAATAAAGTGATATTTGTCAAAATGAGTAAGCACCTGTTGCCATGGAAGGTGCCATAAGCAAGATTATAAAACAAATTGTTGTAGTTGGCTAGGAACCAGGAGGAAGATGAACAGCAGAAGAAAAGGCATTCTTTCCTTAATTCCTCATACCCATTTTACAATGCATTGCATACAGTTGTTTATGCAGAACACAGGCTGTTTTCTTTTTTTCTGAAACCTCATGTAACCGATGGTATTTTAAATGAGCTCTAATACAAAGTGCCTCACACACTCCTAACCTATGCCTCATTTAACCCATTATATGCGTTCACTCTTGAAACATTTAGTCTTCATTTGTCTATTTTTCCTGTAACTTATTTTTAGGAATAGAAAAATCATGTCCTGGGAAGCATGTCTTCTGGCACATATTTAAAATACCTAAGGGGGCTCAGGTAACATCAAGACCCTAGTAGGTGCAGACGGGTCCCCACCAATATCTTGGCATTTTATTTCAATTATTTACTATCTTTCAATATGGCCCACAGCATGAAGATTTTGCATATACCAGTTTATTTTTTAATTGAAAATTGAAATAATACCAATACTCATAAAAAAATCCATTCAATTCTATTCAGTAAACAGTCTTCCTCTTCATGCCAGTAGATATCTGTAACTCTTTCCCCAGGTTCCTTATTTAAAGTATCTTTACCAAAAAAAGCAGACAGGCTTCAAATAACCGTCTGACATTGGAGAATGACAATATTTTTTCTTGTGAATTAGCATCCTAGCTAGGCACTGATATGAGATATACTGACATAGCTTTCCTGCCAAATCTCATTCTTGTATTGTTCATGAATAGATTCATTATTTTGGTACAAAGACTTTAAATATCAAGTTTAATTGATCTTTTATATCACACTTCTCCAGAATTTTTTACTGAAGGATAAATTTGTTCCTCTAAAAAGCACAGCCTGTCCGGAGCAGATGCATGCCATTAAAAAAAAAAAATCACATAAATGTCTTCCTTTGGTTCTATCACAGCCTAACATATGAATCCATGTTTATTGTGGTAATGATTCAAACTAGTAAAATGGGGTATAATTTTTGTTTGTATTATAATTGCAGTGCTCCTCATTTCTAGGTACCCCATACTGGCTATTCTCATGTTTTATGTGAATCACAGGGTGTATTTACTAGCTCTGTGATCTTGGAAAAAATGACTGGCTGCAAAAAGTTCTCTCATTTCTTCTGCTAATCCCATTCTCTGAAGAGGAAAATGTAAGACTATGTGTGCAAAAATTCTAAGACACTGAGAGTCCAAAGAAAATAGAGAATAGATATTTAAGCTTGAGACCAGAAAGCATTTGTGATTATTAAGACTGAATTCTTGTGACTTTGAGTCAGAATGGCTTGTTTTTAGCTGGAATTTATCTTCTAGATCCTTATTCTCTGATTATATGCAATTTGGAAATGTCCTACATAAAAACTGCTGCCTAACTTGTCACCTGGTTTTCTTCCAATGCACAGAAAGAACTAGACGCCCTGCAACAAATGGATTATGTGCACCATCTGGCCATTTTGTGTCGCATACTAAATTTTAAACTAAAAATGCCTTTCTTCTTCCCATACTAGAACATAAGAAATTTGCTATCTTTTCTGGCTTGATGTATAACTTAATTTAGTTGTTAATATAAGTTGTTGATGGCTAAAATTGTGTAAAATGCAGTTATACATAATTTTTAGCTTCAAAGTCACAAATTTTGTCACTTTATTATGGAGGAATTGCAAATATCTCTAGGGTATAAACTCAGCCTGATTTCTGGATATCTGTTTTTTTCTATTTGCAACTTCAAATATGTGTGTAACGCCATTGCGAACTCTCAATTTTGTTAGGTGTCTTTCAAGTATATATGAGAAGTTAACATATGCATATTTTATATAATTTTTACATGTAAGTGCATATGAGTTGCTCTGAACTTTGAGAAACTAAACTGTCCAGAAAGGTATGTTTTTACATGTAGCCATTTGTAATTTGGTAACCACAGGAAATGTAAATCTGAAAATAACTATAAAACAGTTAAGGATAAGTATATAGTGTGATTCTTTTCCTTATCTAATATAAATTTTTAAAGCCACAGGAAAAGGAGCCGAAGACTGGACTATAACAGGTTTGGAGGCTATGAATACATAGAATGATACCAATTTATGGAAATACAGATTGATATTAGCTCATGTTATTGAGGGCCTACTCTTTGCCTTTATTGTGTATGTATGTATGTATGTCTTTATTTATGTATTTCTGTATTTATTTATTTTTAGAGACAGGGTCTCACTCTGTGGTTCAGATTGGAGGGCAGTAGCGCGATCACAGCTCACTGCAACCTCAACCTCCCAGGCCTAAGCAATCCTTCTGCTACAGCCTCCCAAGTAGCTGGGACTACAGGCACGTGCCACTGCACCCAGCTAAATTTAAAAATATTTTGTAGAAACTGGGTCTTTCCCTGTTGCCCAGGCTGATCTTGAACTCCCGGGCTAAAGCGATCGTCCCACCTGGGCCTCCCAAATTGCGGGGATTACACGCACAAGCCACCGTGCCCAGCCGCCATTGCCTTTATACATATTACCTCATTTAAATATGCATTTTTCCAATGGAAGGAACTGGAGCTTAGATAAATTCTATACCTCTCAAAATAACACCACGTGGATTTTTAAAAAAATCTTTAAGCATTTACCTACTTATTTATTTGGCTAATGGGAAAAAAAAGCTCCCAGTCACAAACATCCCCCGTCACAAACATCACGATCCATGATGATAGAGCAAAATCAGATATGCTAAATTTAGCCAAATGTATTGCATACAGTAGGTCATCAATACATGCTTATTGAATTAATTAAAATCCAACTTGAAAAGGAAATTGACCCTGTCAAATATTTGTATATTTTATCTCATCAAATTTAGTTGTGTGTGAGCCAAAGAAAACATATGAAAAGTGTTTTATTTTGCAGGGACAGATGTATAAAATATTATCTAATTTTAATATACTAAAGGCATAGTTATAGTTTTCCTTTAAACATCATTTTGACCTTAATGATGTGACTTACTATTTTACCCTCCAAAAACAGTACACTTTATAATTATAATTGCTGGAACACGCCACTTTCTAGAATTACGAAAAATAATTCATTACACATAAAGGCTTTATTTTGGAATGAATAAATGAATGTTGGCTGTCATCGTAATTTGTGCCTCCCGAAAGATTGGTTTCCTACCTCTAGATAGAGAGAAAATAAAATTTAATCTTTAAGAATTCACATTTCTTGTTTGGCAAGAGTTTGTATTGCTACTAATTAGCTGAAATAGAAATTAAAGAATCTTGGCTACATTGAACAACTGGGCTTTGAATGTCTAAAACTGTTTCCTCAGAAGAGAACAGGTGATGTCATTGCATCAAGTCACTGGGATGAATTGCTGAAAGGGAGATGCATGGAAACAATATCGTACCCTCAAAACTTCCATTGAGGAGCACAATGTCTCCATATACACTATTACCAGTTTCCCTTCAGAATTTTCTCTATGTCTGCTTTTAATTATCCCAAATTCATTTATCCCCCCTATTTAAGTTCCCCCTCACTCTTCCCCTATATTTCCCCTTGAACCTATCTTTTCTGTATCCATTGCAGAGCGATCACTTCGTTGTAACTGAATACAGATCTGAATGCTTACCACTTGCAGAGTCCAATTCACAAGAGTGAGGTCTGGTGGAAAGAAAGGGATTTTACTAACCAAAACTAGTAAAGGGGATGTGGCCGGATTCCCATCCAAAGCAACCACTTCAATTTTGGGGGTGAGGGTAGGAGTTTAAGTGTGGAAAAATTGATAAGGAAGGCGCGCAAAATTGTGCTGAGTACAATGTCTGTGTGTCTTGCTCTGTTGGCTATTTTGTGTCTCAGTCCTCCTGAATCACGAGCTGGCAGCATCTCAACAATGGCGGGGTTGTTGACTAGCCAGCCACCTTGAAATAATCTTGGGAATTTTGCAGCTGAGTCTCCAAGCTTCCTTTGTCAGACTCAAGATTAGCCCCTGCAACTTCTAAGAAGGCATATAGACGACAGCATACAATTAGATAAATGTGAAGGGAGTATACATGGTAGGAAAGGGAGGGATATGGAGTCTATTTTATGGCTAAGAGAAAAGGCTTCTACAGTTTTCTTCAAGGTTTTATCTTGAAACCCAAGACTAAAAAAAATAAAATGCATTTTGAAGTTAAGCTATCTGGTTTTTTAATGATTTATAGCTCTGGGGGTCTTCTCTTTTCTAAATATCCCCAAGCCCTAGGATGGATTTTGGGCAATAATTTGTACTAAATATGTGAGTTCAAAATGAGATATTTATTTACCTTGTACTTTATGTTGCAAATTTCCTAAAACTGTAATTTTAACAATCTACACGTTTATATTTATGTGATGGTTTTGTTAATTTCATTTCAACACTTTTCTCCAACAAGTGGATTTATACAAAACTGACAATGTGAATCTTCTTCAGCATCCCCCTTCAACATCTTAATAGGATAAAATGAATCATAATTTTAAACTACATTTCTTAATTTAAAGAAAAAAATTATGTGGACATATTCACATTCAAGGTGAGTATCCAGCAAACAGTAAATCAGGCAAGTGGTTATGTTGGGAAATGGTAGCAAAACATTTACAATTGATGCCATATAGCTTTCAGCCTAGTAGGGCCAACTAGCTGTGTTCAATGACACTGGGGAAATTAAGCTGTTTGAAGGTCATTAATGCTAATTCTAAACCTCTGGGGCAGTGACAGGAAGTTGGCAGCAATATGCAGGGAAACCATACCTCCAACTGAGTGGATAAGCCTCCTTCATAAGTGGACCGAGGATTGTTCTTGTTGGGCCTGTGCTCTGATTTGGAGACAAAGAACCAGGTATAACCACTATTGCTGCATATACACAGCAGGCAGTAACGTATATTCTGATCCTGTCATTGTCTTTCTTAAACTGACCAGGAGTCCTTATCATAAAGTTCAAATCCCCTTCCATTATCTTCCTGTTTCAGCTGATACCACTGTCCTCTGGACTAAGCCCCAGGCACATTAAGTTTCTAAGTTGACATTTTTAATTAAGTTTTAAAGACATATTTGGAGAATTTTTTAATGCACAAGTATATGTCCAGCTCAAATAATTCCACTTTCAATGTGCTTTCCTGGGTTTCTTGAATGCCATTGAGAAATTACAGTACATATAAAGAAAATAGAAAAGAAATAGTAATCACTGAATCAATGATTAGCGAAAAAAAAAACAGCAAAAGCTAAAGCTTTTCAGCAATTAAGTTCACCAATTTTCAGTAAATAACTCAAGTGAAAAAAATTAATTTATCTACTTGAAAATGGCTAATGCAGAGTCAAAGATTAAAATGTTGGAAATAAATTTTCTTCTTACACGCCAACCTTTAAGGAAAATATTATTGAACTCTTCTGGAACACAAAATCTTTGCAACCAGCATTATTATGTATATTATCCACTTACATTAAATTAAAACTCTATATGCATGAGGGAATATTTCTTCAAATATTAACCATAAATAGAAATTAGAAAAATGTATAAAATTAGGTTGTATATTTCATTCCTAAGATTTTCTAGACTGGGTTTTCTGAAAGATGCAACACCATTCTCTTGATATTCTACAAATAGAAACACGCTACCCCAGAGCATTGGGTTCAGAACGTGCTACCCCAGAAGATGGCACCTTCACATTTGAGAAAATCACAAAGGAGAAAGGTCTCTGACCTTCTCCAATCCTTCTTCTCTGAAGCAAGCTGTAAAAGAATCTGATTTTCAGCTGGGTGCGGTGGCTCACTCCTGTAATCCCAGCACTTTGGGACGCCGAGGTGGGTGGATCACGAGGTCAGGAGATTGAGACCATCCTGGCTAACACGGTGAAACCTCGTCTCTACTAAAAATACAAAAAATTATCCGGGTGTGGTGGTGGCGCCTGTAGTCCCAGCTACTCGGGAGGCTGAGGTAGGAAAACAGTGTGAACCCGGGAGGTGGAGCTTGCAGTGAGTGGAGATCACGCCACTGCCCTCCAGCCTGGGCGACAGAGCAAGACTCTGTCTCAAAAAAAAAAAAAAAAAAGAATCTTATCTTCCTCTGAAGTATGTGATAAGAGCCTCATGTGCCTCATATCTGGAGACAAGGAATGTCACACTGGGACACAGAAAGTAATATGAACAAACAGGCCTTGCTAAGTTCCCCCAGCTTATTACCATTAGATCATACTCCCTCTGTTCAATCATGCTTCCTCATGACTGTCTACTCCCCATCCAACCTAAGCATAAATATACATAGATTTCCCCATTTCTTTGGGTCTTCATTTCTGAAGGTCCACATGTCACATAAAATTTACATTAAATAAATATGTATGCTTTTCTGTTGTTAAACTGCCTTTTGTTATAGGTGCTTCAGCCATGAACCTAGTGATGGATGAGAAAAAAAAATCCCTTCTACCCTACACTAACAAGGAAGGACGAGAGAGAGAATTCTAATTTCTTACCATAGGTATTCAATGTGATGAGAGGGTGGTCATTTGATGTATAAAATTAGGAATTCATTCTAAATCATGTTTGAAACTTTTGTTTAGTTTATTGCAGAGGAAGGGGCAAGTTTGGTGCTCCAAATTCCTGTTTTATTTGCCATCATAGAAAGGATTTGAATTTGCAAGACACTTCGGAAAAGTCTGATTTTTTTTTCACTTTAAATGTGGTATTGTGGTTACTGTAATGAGGTGGCATCAACACTGCTAATACTTACCCTTTGGAGTTTACCCCAAGGCTTTACCATAAGACATCATCCAGATCACTGTGCTTTCTTTTAAAAAACAAGTCTTTATTAAAAAGAAAAGCACAAACTAGACCATCACAAATAGAAATTAGTAATAGCCAGAAACGTATTTAGCAGCGATTTTTTTTCTTTTTTTTTTTAACAGTCTTGCTCTGTCTCTCAGGCTGGAGTGCAGTGGCGTGATCTCGGCTCACTGTAACCTCCACCTCCCAGGTTCAAGCAATTCTCCTGCCTCAGCCTCCCAGAGTAGTTGTAACTAGAGGTATCCACCACCACACCCAGGTAATTTGCATATTTTTAGTAGAGTTGGGGTATCACCATGTTGGCCAAGCTGGTCTTCAACTACTGACCTCAGGTGACCCGCGTACGAAAGTGCTGGGATTACAGGAGTGAGGCACTGCACCCAGACTTATTTAACATCAGTTCTAAACATTGTTGACACATTGCAGTATCTAATTTTCTCTAGTATCCTTAATTAATTATATAATGTGATTTTTGAAGAATTCTTATATACATTAAGATAAAGTTCAAGAAGGCCATTAGCAAAGGATTTTAAAAAGAGTAGTTTTTTTCAAAGATTTTCCATTTTAAACAGATTTTTCTTATAAAATAAATTTCTCCATGTCTTTTAAAAATACGAAACTTGGCTCCCATTAAATATGCTCATTTTTAGTTACCCATGGGATACCCTTACTTATCTATGATAACAGATACTTGTCATAATTTCCTGTATACTCCTAATGTCAGAGGTATGTTTACAAGTGGTATCATTTACTTCTGGATTTCATTTCCAGCTATTTAACCTCCAGATTCATGATAAAGCATTTTTAAGATTATCTCTGAAAACAATACCTGCTTTTTATTTACTCAAAATATATCTACCCTTAACATAAGTACACTTTGGATAAGCAGTTATTTTTAGGCAAACTGTTACTAAGATAAGTATATGACAACATAAATAATGGAGGATATCCATGTGTAGCTAAAAGTGAAAATATTTACTTTACCTGGAAGATTTGTTTTTTTTAAAAAAAAACCCTGAAACAATTGATTTCATGCAAAAAAAGTGCTAAAAGAAAAATGCGTAATCTGTGTATGATAAAAACATTTTCTCGAGCTGTGCAAATGACCTTGTTGATTTTTATTTTATCTAAGAATGATTTAAATATGCAATAATACAACTTACAGCAACATATAACAATGCATTTAATAGTAATGCACAAAAGTAACAACGCAATGCAGATAAAAATGTTATACTGAACTCATCATTTGACATACTTCATGTATTAGAAAAATTTGCTGAATAATGTCAATTATCAAAACATGTAGCTGCTATGTAGTCCCTTAAAAACTGATATTTCCAGCATGTGTATAATACACATATAAGTATATTCGTGTTGAACATAGCTTTAATACTTTTTATATTTTTTTAAAAAGAAATTGTATGCCTTTTGTTGAAAACCACTATAACTTACTTGACCTGTGTGTGATTTTTATTTTCCGTTAAAATATTTAATTTCCAATATAGTTTGGATGCAGGACAGTCTGCATTTTAGAAAGCAAAAAAATAAATTTTAGAAAGGTAAAATATCAAAGGCAGTTTTGTAGTAATACTGATGTCTAAAAGTTGAAATAGTAGCTGTCATTAAATGAGCACCTACTATATTTCAGGCACTAAACTGGATTCTTATAGACTCTTTAATAATAATATCATACATTATAAATGTGAAGTTTTAGACTGCAAAGTACATAATTTGCTAAAAGTCACAGATGTAATAAACTGTCAATCCAGAATTTGAACTTAAATCTTTTGGCTGCAGAGAGGAAAACAAAAGAACGGTAGGTAAATAGCTAGATGAATCCGTTGACTGACAGTCGTATCAGCTTCCCTTTACTGAATGCTGATCTCATCACACCAGTATAACTTTGTAAAATGTGTTTATTATTTCCATGTTCAAAGTGAGTGACTTAAGGCTAAAAATGATAAGAAATGTGTCCTTGATGGCAGCTATCACTGGAAGATCCAGAATTTTAACCAATATTTCACTATCCAGTATTACTCATTTCAAAGCACTCAGCCTTTCTGCTATCACATACAATTTCCACTTCAAGTAACAAATTCAAATATAATCGGTACAAAGTTTATCCTACCCTGAAAATGAAATGTATAATATTCAAGAACAACTTGATGATTCACATCTGAGAAAACATAGTACTCTCAAAGTGACAAATACTGAATAAATAAATATTACCTCTGTATTGGATGTCTAAAAATGAGTAAGGACAAGATACTTCAAGCTGGAAAAATTAGAATGCAAACAAAAGACAACGGAGAAACCAAACATAGCTGGTCACATATGTATTTTTGTAACGATTTTTAAGTCTGGGAGTCTTGTTTCCTAAGCAAACATTTATTTTTTTGTTAGCCAGAAGTTTATATCTCCCTAGATTATGTAAAATACTGAAAAAAGAAATATGAAAACTTTATTTTTGGTTGTGTCATCAAACAGTGCCTTACATATTTGAATGACTACACTTTCAAAAGCTGCCAAACTTTAATTTCTTCTGTTAGTATCTATATCTACACATATTCAACATTCAAAGTAAGGAATCTTGTAGTGTGTGTTATATTGTTCAAGTATTGATGATTTTGTTGCAACTCTGGGAACACTTTTTAGCCCCTGAAGCCTGAATTAGGGGTATCTATATAGAGAGGAAATTATTGGCTTATCAAAAGTGTGCCTAGATTCTGTAGGTCAAGTCTATCCATCATAGACTTCCTAAAAGGTGGATTAGATTTGAAGCTCTCCCAATTTATTTTGTTATGGTTCATTGGCACATTCATTTTGCACAACTGTTTATACAAAATAAATGGCTGCTCATATCTTAAGCCCCTCCATTAGTGGAGTCCAATTCACCATCTAAGATAACTAAAACATAGGAATCTTCAGTTCCTACTGCTACCATTACAGAAGGCTCAAGCTGTAGAATATTTGATGCTTTCTGCTCTCAAAGTTCTGATCCAGTCCTTTCTCTTACATAACATCTGTCCATGTCCTTGCTCAGAGGGACCCAGTGCTCATTCAAAGATCCCTTTATTGTGGTGAATGTTTAATTTCTTACTAATATTCATTCAAATGCAATACATGTGTAGTTCCATTCAGTCTGTGCTGCTATAATGGAATATAAGAGACTGGGCAATTTGTAGAGATTCTTCATGGTTCTGGAAACTGGAAAATCCAAGATGCAAAGGCAAGTGTCTGGTGAGGACCTTCTTTCTGTGTCATCTCATGGTGGAAGGTGAGACAGCAAGAGATTGAACTCCCAGCCTTAAGTTATTTTAAATCAGCATGAATCTGTTCACAAGGCTTCTGCCTTCATGACCTAAACACCTCCCATTGGGCCCCACCTCCCATCAGTGGTTCATTGGATTATGTTCCAACACATGCCTTTTGGAGGGACACAGCCAAACAATAATGATATATAACAGCATTTTCTAAGTGTTCATTTTGATGATTTTTGACAAATGTTTACAGTAGTGTAACAACCACTTCAATGAAGACGTTTCATCCTAAAAATTCCCTTGTTCTATAGATTCAATTTTTATATTCTTCTGAAATTTTATGCTGAAATCTAATACCCAATATAATGGTATTGGGAGTTGGAGGCTTTGGAAGGTGATTAGATCATAAGAACAGAGACTTAATCAAAGGAGTTAGTGCTTTTTATAAGAGACCCTGGAGATATCCCGTCCTTCTACAATGTGAGGAGACAAAAGAATGACAGCCACCTCTGAATCAGGAAGTGAGTCATTACCAGGCACTGAGTCTGTCAGTAACGTGAATTTGAACTTCTGGTCACCAAAACTGTGAAAAATAAATTTTGGTTGTTTATAAACTACCCAGTCTATGATATTCTGTTACAGCAACCTAAAGTACTATGTTACCTGGTGCCCCTTTGTAATCAGTCCTCGCCCCCAACCTGACACCTAGCCCCTGTCTACCCCACTCAGATTTGGGTGGCTACAGTTTTGGCTATTAAATAATGTCACAAAAATTGAATCTTATACTATGTAGCTTTGATTGTTTTTTATTGAGTTTACTTAATGCGTTGGAGATTTATTCATGCTGTTACATATGTCTATATTGTATTTTTTTATCGCAAACTAGTGTTCCATTTGATTATACCTTTACTAATACATGGGCCTCTGGATTATTTCTAGTTTAAGGCCATGCAAATAAAGTTGCTATAAACATTAACAAATGGGTCTCTGTATGAACATGCTTTTATTTCTCTTGGGTAAACATCTAGGAATTGATAGTTGAGTCATATGATAAATGTATATTTAAATTTAAAAGAAACTTCCCTATTGTTATCCAAAGCAACTATACCACTGATGTTTCTACATATCCTCATCAGTACTCCGTCTTCTGTGATTTGATTATAGCCGTCCTAGTAGCTGTATAGAGCATCTCATTGCAGTTTTAATTGCATTTTCCTAATGACTAGTGGCGTTAAGCAAATTTTCACTGCTTATTTGCCATTGGTATATACAGTGGTTCCACGTTCTCCGTGAGAGATTAGTTCTAGAACCCTGATGGATGCCAAAATCCAGAAATGCTAAAATTCCAGCATTGGTCCTGTATAACCTGGGAAAATTAAAACTGAGCCCTCTGCATCCTTGGGCTGCCCAATCTGGGAATACTATATTTTCTATCCATAGTTGGTTGAATCTGTGAATGTGGAGCTCGTACACATGAAAGGCCAACTGTATTTTTTGAAAGTCCAGTTTTTAGTCTGTTTCTACCAGTTATAAAAATTTCCAGTTCGCCTATATAGAAACTGTTTTTATGTGGATGGCTGAGGATTCTTTTGGAAAAACATACTGTCAAGAAAAGAACATAGGGATTATAAGCCTGACTCTATAGCAAAATCTGATTTTTTAAAAAGAAATTTTTATTAAAATGTCTAAAAATTACTCTGGCCCCGTTGACATCACTTGGATACCCGGCTGGTATAATCTATGACAGTATAAAGAGCCCGTCTATGTACTCTTGCATGGAATATGAGATGTTGAGGACTTTGGCATGTCGGTAGTTATGTCCACTGGTATTTATTTAGGCAGAGTATGGGAGGTTGCCAGGATTAAGAGAGGGCATAGGGTCAAGTGTGCATCCTGAGAAGCCATAAACAGAAAAGAAAGTGTAACCTAGTAAACCGTGCAGTTCCTGCAGGAATCTGGCAGGAATGGGACACAGTGGGCCCAGCATGGTCTACCAACCCCCTGCTGAATCCTTGAAATTCCTTCTGAAAACCTCCAGAAAGAAAGGACAGAGTACTGCATAGAGGGTTGAAGGTTCTGGTTTCTCCTGGCTCTTGTTTCTGTTTACGATTTGTATCTGTAGTAGTTTCCTGGGACTGCCCTAACAAAACAGCGCACAGTGGTTGGCTTAACCATAAGTGTACTGTCTCAGAGTTCTGGAAGGCAGAAATCTAAAATCATGGTGTTGAAAAGGTGGCTCCTTCTGAGAGCCACAAGGAAAAAGCTATTCCAGAGAAGTCTCTCTCCTTATGTCATGCAGCTTTGGGTGTTTCTTGGTGTTTTAGTCTGTTCTCCTGCTGCTCATGAAGACATACCAGAGACTGGATAATTTATACAGAAAAAGAGGTTTAATGAACTCACAGTTCCATGTGCTGGGAAGGCCTCATAGTCATGGCAGAAGACGAAAGGCTCATTTCACATGGCGGCAGGCAAGAGAGAATGAGAACCAAGCAAAGAGGAGACCCCTTATCAAACCAACAGATCTTGTGAGACTCATTCACCACCACAAGAACAGTATGGGGAAAACCACCCCGTGATTCAATGATCTCTCACCAGATCCCTCCCACAACACATGGGAGTTACGGAAACTACAACCATGATTCAGTTACCTCCCCCAAATCCCTCCCACAATACATGGGAGTTACAGGAGCTAAGACAGACCATATCGCTTGGCTTATCAATGGCATTCTTCCTGTGTCTTCACATCGCCTTCTCTGTATGCCTATCTTTCCCTGTGTCCACATTTCTCCTTTTTGTAACTACAGAGTCATATTGGATTGGGCCCATCCTAATGACTTCATCCTGACTTGGTCATCTGCAAAGGCTGTATTTCCATACAAGGTCACATTCACAGCTACTGGAATTACCGCCTCATTATTTGCTGAAGGTACACAATTCAACCCATAACACTGTCAGTATAGTAATTGTGCCCTTTTAGGTAATTTCTGTTTTCTACTCATAATTTAAAATGAAAGCATCTTGAAATTATAAAAGACAATAGTGCTAAGAGAAAATTTCCATCAACCTATGATTTTAAACTCTTCAAAGTGCTAAGAGAAAATATCCATCAATCTATTATTTTAAACCTTTCTAAATTATTAAGAGTAAGATATATAAAATAAGATAATTTTCAGGACAGCCATGGTTGTTCATGCGTGTAATCTCAGCACTTTGGGAGGCTCGGGAGAGCAGACTGCTTGAGCTCAAGAGTTCAAGAACAGCCTGGACAAGATGGTGAAACTTCATTTCTACTAAAAATACAAACAATTAGCCTGGTGTGGGCATGGTGGCAAATGCCTGTAGTCCCAGTTACCCAAGAGGCTGAGGTGGGAGACCTGCTTGAGCCCAGAAAGTCAAGGCTGCAGTGAACCATGATTGCACCACAGCACTGCAGCCTGGGTGACAGCCTGAGACCTGCCACAGACACACACACACACACACACACACATTCAAATAAATGATTGAGTTTACATACCAAAGAGCACCAAAATATATGCTTCAATGAGAAGAAAAGAGTGAGATCTAAGTGGCACTGAGTTATACAGAAACTTGAAAACACGTTGGTGTATCTAAATAATCAATAACCAAAGTAACAGCAATAATAACATTAAGGATAATGACTATTTAGCTTGGAATTTAAAAAACAATACATAATTATATTTACAAATTGCAATAATATAAAAACTGGAAGAGATGATCATATCTAAAATTTTCTATAGCCCTTAAATTTTTCAGGTAGAAGGAGATGATTGATTCAAGTTGTACTTTGTTAATGCAACCTTGTGCTTCATTAGTGCTAATGCACTTTGTTCAACATTTAATAACTAAAGAGCAATGAAAAGCGACACAGATTAAATGGAAAAGGAAATATACAAACAACACACCCCCCAAAAATATGCAATCAAGTCAATGAAAAGCAGAAAACAAACGAAAAAAGTAAAGAAGTAAAAATACAGTGAAATTTTATTAAAGATGCAGAAACATATCCATATGTGTCAAAATCATATTTAGTATAAATACATTAAGTTCACTATTAAAAGACAGAGAGTACAAGCTATAATGACAAAGGATTTTTACACGCTGAGGGACATAAAATGATATGCCAAAATTTAGATTGTATAGTGACATTAATATCTCATTAAATATGCTAGAGCAAAATCTGAAATATATTCAAAAATTAACTTTGGGAGCCCGAGGTGGGTGGATCACGAGGTCAGCAGATCGAGACCATCCTGGCTAACATGGTGAAATACCGTCTCTACTAAAAATACAAAAAATTAGCCAGGCATGGTGGCAGGCGCCTGTAGTCCCAGCTACTAGGGAGGCTGAGGCAGGAGAACAGGGTGAACCCGGGAGGCGGAGCTTGCAGTGAGCCGAGATCGTGCCCCTGCACTCCAGCCTGGGCGACAGAGCCAGATTCCATCTCAAAAAAAAAAAAAAAAAAAAGCTTTCCAGTTGAAATATCTTTATAACGTAATATTGAATTCCCATGGCTAAGGAAAAATAATTTTATAATTAATCAGGTCTAAATAAAATAAATTAAATACTGAAAGGACAAAAAATTATCTTAAAGCTTTTACACTTCAATGCTCAGTTTTGCTGTGAACCTAAAACTGTTTTAAAATTAAATTATGTTAAATAGAAATAATTATTTGTGGGACATTTAATGTTTCTTGATTAACCCTTGGACTTGTAGAGATTTTAACTTAGAACAGTCATAAAAATTATAAAAATTGTTATTGTGAATAGAATAGAATATTGTTCTGAGAACAGTAAATATTTCTTGAGAATTTCGATGTGTCAGAGGCTGGAATATTTTCACATATTGTTTAACTCTTTTGTCTTATATACTATTTTGTCTTTAAAACAATCAGATGAGGAAAATGAGGCTCAGATAGCAACTAGCCTGACCCAAATCACACAGCTAGGAAACAGAGGATGCAGGATTTAAACCAGAACCTGTTTGACTATTCACTACACTCTACCACCTCCAAGGAAAGTGGTGTGAATATGATACTTGAGGACATATCAACAGTCACGACTAAGGTTTAGTAAAACGGTGGAGAAATGAAGACAATGTTGAAAGAGAAAGAGTTCTAAGCCAACCACAATTAAAGTCTGAGTATGAAGAAGTCATGCAAAATATTTAACAATTTTACAAATGAAGAAGATGAGGCTAAGAGAGAATTCATTGCTTGCCTTATCGGACATCACAGTCCTCACTAATTATTTTAGTTTGTGTTTTCTTTCACATGTCTTGAAACTTGCATCATCCTATAATAGTCACTAGAATTTAGTACTTAATTTTTCTCTCGTTTCTGTGCATCTGTGCATGGAAAGGGATACGCCTGCTGCATGCTGATAGAAACTGACATTGTTTGAAAACACCTACTTTCATTTCCTAAATATGTGACTTCAAATATAACATAATTAAATATATAAATACTTAGGATATTTTTCTCTCTCTTAAAATTTATCTTAGCTTTGCAGGCCATAAGCCCAGAAATATGTGTTCCTTGTAAAAGCCACCATCTTGACCTCTTATTCTCCAACCATTAGCACAGTAAGTGTGCATTTAAACAGTTAACTAGCTATGAAATTGTTGGTAGAGGAGTTCTACAAAAACTGCAATGTATTAAAATCCTGTTTGGTCACAACTTTCTGAGGGAGGGAAGAAAACTTCATATGAGTTATGGCGATGTAATTTATGTTGATTATAAGAAAAAATTGCTTTAGGCCAATAAAATTCAAATTAAAAAAACACATTCAGAAACGAGGTTTAAAACATAAATAGCATGAAATAGGTGAGATTAGAGCTAATATTTTCCAGGAGCTAAATAAACACACAAGCTCATATAACATTTATTGTAAAGGTTAGAAGAGAAATCTAATTCAATATATTTTATGTACATGTAGAATGATTAGAATCTGTCTGGTTCTTGATAAATATAATCTAAAGAATTAGTTTAGACATCTTTCTCCCATCTTCAGTCAGAGTTTTATAAATTAATGAAATTATCTATTATCATTTCATCTTAGATGTCATAAGACTTTGGAAACAGGGGGTATTAGGGACTAATTTACAACACATAAATAGCTTGAACAGGTGGTACTTAATACCATCACAGATACTGGTCACTGGGTAGAGTTCACAGTTATGGAAGTGAATGCCAATTAGAAAAATGTTCATATCCTTATCACTGAGTAAACTTAAACTAAGTGAAAAGATACCACTTGCCAGGTGCAGTGGCTCAGGCCTGTAATCCCAGCACTTTGGGAGGCCGAGGCAGGCAGATCACGAGGTCAGGAGATCGAGACCATCCTGGCTAACAGGGTGAAACCCCGTCTCTACTAAAAATGCAAAAAAAATTAGCCGGGCGTGGTTGCGGACACCTGTAGTCCCAGCTACTCGGGAGGCTGAGGCAGGAGAATGGTGTGAACCCGGGAGGCGGAGCTTGCAGTAAGCCGAGATCGCACCACTGCACTCCAGCCTGGGCGACAGAGCGAGACTCCGTCTCAGGAAAAAAAAAAAAGAATGGACGAATACAAATGCCTTTAATTCCGTTCAGACTTAAGACTTCACAGTTCTCAGAGACACCAAAGAAATTCTTTCCAAAAGTTTTTTTTGCAGAGATATATTTAAAGGCATAATTATATTTTTAAGAGCTTCCCAGATTGTAACAAATATAAGTAACTTCAACTAGCAAATAAGAAATTCATAAATGTAGCTAGCTGCTCAGTATTGCTGATTTGATATCATTTGATATCTTCGAACTGTACCAACATTTAATGAGGATATAACTGAGTGAATCCTGCAACAGAAATATTAACATATGTGCTAAAATGAGCTATAATGGATATATATATTTCCAATGTCATTTAGAGCAAATACTTATATTAATCAGGCTGAATTATATGACTCCTACATTGAATCTTTGAACAATTGAGTTACAGTGGCAAATAATAGACAAATAAAGAAATGACATAATTAGATCATAAACTGATTTAGTAGTCTTATATAATTTTTATGTAGAGCCTGAAGGAAGAGTGCTGATCATGAAATAGTATCCTAAAAGAATGCAGCTATTACTTAATAATACAAGGAAATCAGAAAATTTGTCAAGGATCATGCAGCATAGTGAGTAGTGATGATTTACATATATCTGAATAGATGATTTACATATATCAGAATAGATGATTTACATATATCAGAACTGATGATTTACATATATCAGAATAGATGATTTACATATATCAGAATTGATGACTTACATATATCAGAATATTCATCCCTTAACTTAACTACTCATAGATAACAACTTGAGCATTGTGAAATGTTGTTTTCTCTCTGAGGTATTCTTTCAGATCCTACATACCAGTGAAACTACTGACATCAGGTCCTCCGAAGGGCTCCAGGAGAAGCTGACTCACTAAAGGGCGAAGTTTCTACATCCTGGTGGTTTAAGATTTAATCCCCCTAACCCAAACCAGTCAGTGACCCCATTTATCCAGCCCCTGGTCCTCTACAATCCCTTCACCCCAACCAAGTACTCTCTGGAAAGACAGATTTGAGGGTGCTCGCATCTCCTCACTCAGCTGTCCTGCAATCATTAAACTCCTTCTTTACTGCAAACTCTGTTTATCAATTTATCAGACTGTGACTGCACAGCAGTCAGAGAATACAAACACGTGAGTCCTGTATCATTTATAAATATTTAACTTTTATATATATTTAACTTCTATACACATAATTGACTATTTTGTATATTACTATTAGTAGGTAATAATAATATTTATATTTCCTCCATAGGTAGCTTCTGGGGCATTTCTGCCTGGTAAATTTTATTCTTTAATGACAAAGACTAAAGTAAGTAACTTTAAAATATTATTGAGAATTTTTTTTCTATTGACGGGACACTGAATTTGTAGGTAGAAATAAAAACATAGCTTTTAACTAAACTTAATTTTAAACACAATTCAAAATATAAACATAAAATTAAGAATTTCCAAAATTAAACTTAGTTTTAGAAACTCACATAAGCAAGTGTAATACTGAGGAGCAAAGAAACTGTGGTCTACAAAAAAAATTATAAGCAATTCATGAAATCTAAGGGCTAATTTGTGAAGTAAATTTGGAGGATATTTTATGCTGTAGCTCCATCCTAGAGACCGAGAGAATCGCTCTAGGAAAACCTGCTCAACTCTTTTTAACCAGAAATTCTTTCTTTCTCCAGAAATCCCTTTCAGGTAATGCCTAATAATATCTCACTGAACATGTATTAGAAATCGTAGTTTAATTTTTAATTAAATAATTCAGTGAAAATATATTAATTGTAAAGATAAATTTTAACACATATGGGAATACTAGACTTACGGTGGTCATCAACCCAAAATGCTACAAAATTACATGGAATGGTTCGTTTGGCAAAAATAAGTATCACCACTACCACCAAAAACCTAGGTTTCAAAAAGAAATACAAGAAGCATTCCAAAATGTTAAAAATTTTTCATTTGTCTACTTTCTAAATGCTCTTTAAAATACTTACGTCATCATAATTTTGAAGTTTAAAAGTAAAGAAATAGTTCTCCTAGTTAATATACTGCCTTAAAGTTACTCTGGCTCACAAACAGAACAAATCAAAGCATGACTTGACAGGCGTCAAATTACAGGAAATTGAAGCTAAATGAAATTGGACACCTCACCTCATCTAAACTCCTTACTTTATAAGAAGGAAAAGCCTCACAAAATGTTGAGGTCATTTAACTTCAAGTCATCAGGTGAGTTAGAGATAATCTGAGAACACCACTTTTTTTCTCTTTGTTACTATTCTCTCATGAAGTTTTGCCTGAAAACAGGTCTACTAAAGATAGAAGAATTTGTAATGAAGATGAATATATATCATTGCCTTTCTGCTTAGGGTTGTTCAATATTTTCCCATTGATAATATATAAAATCCTACCTACTTTGACCTCCTATCATTGCCTTTCTGCTTAGGGTTGTTCAATATTTTCCCATTGATAATATATAAAATCCTACCTACTTTGACCCCCTATCATTGCCTTTCTGCTTAGGGTTGTTCAATATTTTCCCATTGATAATATATAAAATCCTACCTACTTTGACCTCCTCTCCCACCATTTCCTTGCTATCTCCTAGAACTTCATTCTTGACTCCAAAGCTGCACCCTCCTGCATCAGTTTCTTTTGTTTGAAATCTTCAGCCCTTCATAAATTTCATCCACCAAACTCCTATTTATCCTTTAACTCCCTATTATTTTTTCTTACAGTGTCACATTTTCCTTCATTAGCACATATCCAATTTAAAGTTATATAGTTTGGGTTTTTGCTTGACTTTCTGTTTCTCCATTAAAGCATAAGCTCCACAAAAGCAAGTATCATGTCTGATTTAACAGGGTATATTCTATTCTTATAAGAGTGCTGCCACGTAAGTGTCAATGAATGTTTGTGAAATAAATGAAGGACTAAAGGAGTGACTGAACAAATAAAAATAAGTTCTCTGTGTGTATTGTATGTGTGAATAAGATTTTGAGTTTGGCCAAGGCAGTTAATCACATATTAACAACTCATTAAAGTTTATTGCTATGAGGTACACAATTGGTTCAACACCAAATTCTAAGATGAAACAAGGTTTGTGTTCAGAAATATAGTGTCACTTTTTCTAATATCAGTTGCCCTCCAACTATCAGCATGACACATGCAAACCATTGATACGTGTTTTTCTGTTTTTTTTTGTATTGAAGATACAACATGAAGGAAAATTATTATATTTCTAATAGGAAGTCCTGTTCTAAATGACAACAAATCTGAGCGTGAACACATTTGTTTAAAAGAGAGAGATTAAAAAGATGAGATTCTGTTTGTACAGTATATAACTGAAGAGAGTTGTATCTAGCAATTTGACAAGAAAGGTGAAACAGAACATTAACCTGAGCACACAAGTTCAGCTAATGATCTGGGATGGGGAGTTGTGGGTAGAGAGGAGGACAAAGACGAAAGACAACCGTTTACCCCAAGTTACTCTCCAAAGATGAGAAAAAGCCCTCTTAGTAATGTTTTTCAAAATCTAACTACTTTCAAGAACACATCGATAAGATACAGACAGATAGCAATCAAGTTGGACAGTAACTTAAAATTCAGATGACTTTTTAAGCATAAGTAACTTAGAATTGTAAAGTAAAAAACACTAAATGTCATTGACTTTAAAGTGGATACTGAAGAAAAAGAAAACCCTTCTATTAAAAACTAGACTACATGCAGTAACTGATGTAGAAAACTTAGCATAAATATTTATAGAAAATTGCCCTACCCTATTTTATTAAAGTATGACATTATAAATTAAGAGAAAATCATTTTAAAAATGAGTTATATTTTAGGCCTTTTTTCTCAAAATGAGTTTCATAAATTGATATGGTTATTAGCATAGGAATTTCAATAATAGGAACAAAGAAACCAAAAGAAAATGTGTGTGTGTGTGTGTATACAATTACCTGGCATTCCAACTTCAACATGTTTAAAAATATTTCAGTAAAAAATGTTAGATTTATTTTAAGGTAGTTTGTAAGATATTTATTAGGTTTATTTGTAGGCCTTGCACACTAAGTTAAGCAACACTATCATAAAATAAATTATTTAATAATGAAACAGAAACTCAAAGCTTCATATTATGATTAAATAAACTCTAAAGTATCTAGTAACTTCAACTGTATCCCTAAAATAACATCAGGTCTACAGTGTGTATCAACTTGCCCAGAGAAAACGCAACAATGAAAGAAAGAAAGAGATATCTATTTTTTCATAAAAGATCAACACACTTTGTCCAATTTTTTTGTCCAGCTGCTATCAAGTGGGCCAACGCTAATGGCAAATAAAAGAGCTGCCACTCAACATGCATTCTAGTAGTGAATATTAACTGACTACTATGTGAAAGCAGTGTTCGTTGAACAAATAAAAGAATCTTTGCCTGCGTGACGCTTATATTTTGGTCACTTTACATTTTACTGGAGGAAACGTGAAGAATAGAATACCAGCAATATTAACAACATTATCCCACTAGAAGGTCTCCAGTGACTGATACTTTCAGACTCATGTCAATGACCCTATATGATCTTTATATTCCAAGGAGCATGGCAATGGATTTTAACATTTCCAAATTAAAAGGTAATGGTAAAGTAATGATAACCAACATAAAAATGACTCCCTGGAAACGAAAGAAACTCATTTCAAATGGCTTTGGAATGCCATTAGGACAGTACCTTTTTCTTTGTAATGCAAAAGTCTCACAATCCAGAGAGCAGGTCTTGTGAATTTTGATGAGAGGTAAGGCATTACAGAAAGACCCAAAAGTCATGCTCCAGATTCCGGCAATATAGCTAGTAGGACAGACACAGAGTACATAGTTTTACTACTGATCACAGTGATTTAGAGATTGGAACCCATAGTTCTGTGAGATCAGGCATCACTTCAAGATAAATTTACATTTTTAATAAATGCAAACTTTGGCTCAGCTAAACAAGGTACCTTGGGCTATATTAACTGTAGATAGATAAATTTGGCGTAATTAACCCTTGCACAGTCTAAACATACCATGTGCCAAAAATGATGTAAAGCACTGAATATGTGAGATAAAGTATGATGAATTCCATTGACAAATACAGGCAATAGCTTCCATTTAATTGAGAAGAAACCGTATACCTAGCACAAGTCTTTTTCTGTGCATTAACTTTTCATAATACAACTATATGAAGTATATAGTATAAAATAGTATATGAAACTAATTTATATATAAATAAAGGTGTTTCCAAAGGTTAAGAAAGGGCACGGTGAGAGTGAGAAGCACAGTCTGGATGGGCAGGACAATCTAGTTGTCTATCTGTGCTTTAAACTCCAATAAACATCATCTCCCACACCACGGCATCTAACTCAGAGTCACATTTCAATTGCCAGCAAATGGAAGCCTCATAAACCCAAAATGTGAATGGCAATGAAGTTCATAGAGCACGCTTTGAGTGCACAGAGTATCTTTGCAAACATTATCTTTTTTTATTATACTTTATGTTTTAGGGTACATGTGCACAACGTGGAGGTTTGTTACATATGTATACATGTGCCATGTAGGTGTGCTGCACCCATTAACTCATCATTTAACATTAGGTATATCTCCTATTGCTATCCCTTCCCCTCCCCCCAAACATTATCTTTTAAGACTTTCACAATCACGCCATGAGATTATTCCCATATCAAAAAGTAGGAAATGAAAGCCTGGAAAGAAGTTATATTGACATTAAACTGCTCTCAAACCCAAGTGTACAAATGATTCTTCTTGCAAAGAAATTCATATTCTACACAAAGTTCTATTTCAAAATGAATTCTGGAATTCAATTAAACACTCATCTGGAAAACGAGAGCTTAAGTGGAAATTCCTCACTGGTATTCAAGCAAATAAATTAAATAATGATATTAAACCTACATCTAATCTCTTATTATTACATATTCAAAGTTTGCTATACAGCTACCACTAAGTTATACATTTCCAGTGACACAAACCATAAAATGAATTTGTTTCTATTGGTACTAGCAAAAAGAAAAAAAACCTGCGTAGACAGCAAAAGGGTCAATCTACTAATTTATCTTCTAATAACTTTCCACCCAGGAACATTCGTCCCTCTCATTAGACAGTTGTTCTATGCTTCTTTTTTTCACATTCTAATTGCCTCACCTGAACCAAAAAAAGAATGTGGATCTAGGATCAATACCTTTTGAAAAGTCATTTATTTCATTATATGATTTTTTCATATATCTGCATTATTGCATAGAATACCTGATTGGTCTTATGCTAAGTTTTTCATGTAACATTACCTCTGCAAGATGTTAATAAGTATCCTTCCAAAAATGTTTGAAAAATCTTGGGTAAAACATATTAAGTAAGTTCCTGTTTTATAGTTTTCCAAGAGTTTTACTATCCTTGGCCAATGACAAAATTCAAAGCAGAGATACAGTACACAACTTTTGTAAAACTTACCTATTTTTCTTATAAGACTGTGGCTTTGTTTTGTTTTGTTTTGAACTTCTTTTCTGTGATGTGACATGAGACTGTGTGTTGACTTAGGGGTGGGGACATACATTAACAGAGGTTTAGGAACTGCTTTGCTAAAGCAAGTTTGAGGAGAAAATGGGGAGACTAATACAAGATTTTCCTTTAAGCAGTGGGAGTTGAAGGGGTAGGTGGTTTTTGGAGAAAGAAGAGACCCATTCATGGCACAGGCTTCTTTATGTTTCTGCTCTGTGTGATACATAATGAGGATACAGACATTCACTTCCTCTATTTCCCACCCCTGGCCGGGGGTAACCCAAAGGTACCTGATAAAGACACAGCCTTATAGCTGTATCAAGTATCCCTGAGTGTGTTAGGACTGGAGAGGCCTGAGGAATAAAAAACATACATGCATTAAATGGAACAAATACAGAGAAGAAGAAAACTCAGACATGGTACATTAATTGTGTACCTTTCCTTACAACCCAGCACATCACAGGGTACATGACCTGCTTCCTTTTGACCTGCTTCCTTTATGTTGACTGCATGAACAGGGAAGGGGGTTGGGGTACACGTGGGAGATAATTGTGTTTATTATGTACCTGGTATTAATACATCTATAGAGACAATTGGAATGACTATACTGGAGAAACAGCAAGAGAAGAACTGAAAAGGCTAAAACAAATACTTGGTTCTCTAAAAAATACTACAAAAAGATTTCTCATGTCTGACAAATTACATTTTAGTCTAATAGTAATAAGTGACCAAAACTAAGGTGATTTGATAAATATCATAAGGTATTTTATTGTGAAATTGATATCTATACGTATTGCTTATAAAGCTCAGTAATCTGTTCTTGAATTGAGAAATTACTGAGACAACATCGAAAGCTGTCATTTTTGTTTCTATGTTGTCGTTGTTATTGTTTGTGAGGTGAGAGCTTCTAAACTTTATGACTGTTTGAAAGGGGCCTATATAGACCTTGCCTGAATATTAAGTCATGTGAAATGATAAAAAGCTTTCTGATTTATTGGGTTAGACAAAGAAAAAATTGAGAAATTGAGCATCATTAAAATTAAAGACTTTTGTTATTCAAACTGTGCTTAGAATGAAAACAAAAGCCACAGGTTGGGAGAAAATCTTTTCAAAACATATTCAAAACATTTTCAAAACATATCAGATAAATTACTGGTATTTAAAGTATACAGAGAACTCGAAAATAAGAAAGAAAGCAACTCATTTAAAAAACAGTCCAAAGGTCTAAATACAGCTGTCAAATGGGGATTTTGAAGTTACTAGTCATGTATCATTAGGGAACTGCAAGTCACAGCAACCGTGAGATATTATTACATGACTATTAAAATGACCAATATCCAAAAGTCTGATGATACCAAAAGCTGGCAAATGTGAGGAGAAACAGGAACTTTTATTCATTGCTTGTGAGAATGCAGAATAGTACAGCTACTTTGGCAGTCAGTTTGGCAGTTTCTTATAAAACTAAACATACTCCTACCACACAACCCAGCAATTACATTCCCTGGTATTTACTTAAAGGATTTGAAAACTTACATGCACACAAAAGCCTTCTTCCCATGAATGTTACAGGAGCCTTATTCATGATCACTAAAATCGAAATGTCCTTCAGGAAGTGAATGGAAAAATAAACTGTGGTATATCCAGGCAATGGAATAATATTCTGTCAAGCTACAGAAGACACACAGAAACCTTTAAATGCATATTGCCAAGTGAAAGAAGCCAGTCTGAAAAGTCTACATACCGTATGATTCAACTACATGACCTTCTGGAGAAAGCGAAACTATGGAGACAGTAAAGAGATCAGTGGCTATTAGGGATTTGGAGGAGATTTGTGCAGTCTAAACATGTCATGTGCCAACAATGACGTAAAGATATGTGAGATAAAGTATGACGAATTCTATTGACAAACACACGCAATGGCTTCCATTTAACTGAGACGAAACCATTTACCTAGCACAAGTCTTTTTCTGTGCATTAACTTTTTGTAATACAACTATATGAAGTTATAGCCTATTTTATATATGAATAAAAGCATTTCCAAAGGTTAAGAAAGGGCACAATGAGAGTGAGAAGCACAGTCTGGGTAGGTAGGTCAATCTAGTTTTCTATCTGTGCTTTAAACTGCTATAACCATCAACTCAATCTACTAATTTATCTTCTACATAAATTAGTAGAGGAAACGATGAACGGATGGAGCAAGGAAGAATTTTAGGAGAGTGAATCCATTATTCTGTATGACAGTGTAATGAGGATTATTTGTCATTACACATTTGACAAAACCTATAGAATTCATAAGACAAGGAGTAAACTCTAATACAAACTACATATTTTAGTCAATAATAATGTACCAATATTGACTCATCAACTATAACAAATGTACCACACTATTGCAAGATGTTAAAAATCGGGGAAATTGGGGTAGAGGCTGAGGATGACGTGTGAATGCTTATTCACTTCTTTCTACAAACCTAAAATTGCTTTTAAAGAGTCAATAAAAATTAAAACAAGGCAGGGTTTTCATGCAATGGAAAAAAACACACAACTTTAGTAAGTGACTGATAATTATGCTTATGCCACTTTGCTAGATTACACTTCATTAATAAATATAGTTTCATTCTTTATGTTATAAAGCAGAATAAAGTCAGATATCTAGAGAAATTGATTTTAATGATTAGAGTAAAAGCATTTTCACCTCCAACGTCAGAATGAGTTCTTCAGAATCAGTCCATTTTATAGTTAAATCAATCATTGGTTTTAAAAAAATATTGAGAAAAACTTTAACTTCACTTTTTCCATCAAACTCAATGTCATGACAGCATTGTGAGTCATTTCAATCTAGGATTAAAACCTATTTCTGGACCCAGTGGACTTACTGTGATAGATTCTGAAAATGTAAGACGTTAAAGTCCAGTCTTTGATCTGCTGTCCTCTGCAGTTATCAAAAGGTCAGTTTATCCTGCTTCTTTTCTCTCTTTTTCATATATCTTGCACTTCACCTTAATATTAGTATTAAGCTAAATTTCTTATTTTATTTTGATTGATAAAGGAAAACAGATTGTTTCAATACAGTTACTGAGAATAAGAAGCAAAAGGTACTTATAAATTACACAAGAGAGCTATCAGATAAAAATGTGTTCAAAAAAAGATTTGGAAATTTTTATTGCATGAATGTTCAAATGGACAGGAAAACTTTCTGGATTCTTTTTCCACCACACATGAGTAGCAGCACTAAAGTAGTGAATAATGTCCATTCAATTGGTAGTTTTCATGTATTTCTGATATCAGAAATGGACTGTTAGTAACTAGTTTTAAAAGCAGAGCATTTTTGTGCATGGCATTCCCCTGAATTCCAAAGCCCAAACTTAACTTAGGCTAATTTCTCTCTGCTGGGAGCACCATTAATTTCTCATAGATAACATTTCATATATATGCGGCATTCTGATGATGTAAAGGAATTCACACATTATGGGCCTACAAGCCAAATTTAATCAATGGCTTGCTTCATATGGCTGAGAGCTAAAAATTGTTTTGGCATTTTTGAAGTGTTTAAAGAAGGAGAAGGATGGGAGAAGAAGAATGAGTAGATGAAGGAGAGACAGAGACTACATATGGCCAGCAAAGCCTATAATATTTACTGTCTAGTTCTTTACACAAAGAACTTTTCCAGTCTTGAACAAAACACACACATTTTCGTTATGCCAAAAAAGGACTACAATAAGTCTTCACTTAACATCATCGACAGGTGCTTGAAAACTGGTCATAGGTATAGATATTTATGGTCACGTGATGTTTTGATACACGCATACGGAGGGATAAATTGGGGATGGTTAATTGGTACAAAAATACAGTAAGCGAAACCCATTTTACCATAGGTTGACATCAAAAGAGTTAAGCTTCTATGGCTTTTGGTAACTAAAACGTCAACAAACTTGTAAATAAAGATCAAAACACATCTAATATTAAATGCTGAAATAAATTTCAGCTATTCATACGTTTAAGATTAATAAAAGCTAGTAATATCATTATTTACCTACTTATTTCAGTTTAGGGTTGCAGTTGACCGCAGCCTATCCTGTCAGCTCAGGACGCAATGTGGGAACCAGCCCTGGACAGGGTGCCGTCGCATTGCAGGTGCACTCACACATACCCACAGTTACTCAGACTGGGACCACATAGACACGTCAATCAACCTCACATGCACAGCCTTGGGAAGTGAGAGGAAACTGGAGCATCCAGAGAATATCAATGCAGACATGGGGAGAATACATAAGCTCTACACAGACAGTGAACCCCAATTGGAATCAATTTGTTTTTTCTCATCAACATTATAATGAAATGACATTGAATGAAACGTCGTTATTCAAAGACCTGTTGTACTCAGTTCTAAATATTTCAGAATTAAGAGATCTACACACATCCTCTTCTATATAATGGAGTGGGTCTCTTAAAATTTCCTGGCAACATACTCTTAGCCTGCCTAGGAAACACTTCAGAATAGAACTGCATTATAATAAATTTTCATATTCTATTTATATCTTCATATTTCTCCCTCTACTTATTAAGGTATAGTCTTGTATATGTAATCCTTCAGTTCCTGAACAAGGTGAACATATGATCTCATGATGTGTGTTTTAATTTCTTAACTTTGTTGAGATTTGGGAATGTGAGGATGATGGAAAGGAAATAAAGGAACTCAGCAGCTATAAAAGAAATCTGACCTTTAATTTTTTTATTGAATTTGTTTCTTGTTTTATTTTTCCTTCCTTTGCACAAATGAGAACTTCTAGTTTTACAAAGGGTACCACCAATTTTAGGACAAAAATTTGTATTTGTGGGATAACACAAGTTGGAGACACAATGATTTAGAGATTGCATATCAATTTTATCAAATAAATGTGATAAAGTAGGTGATATGCACACACACACACATATGTAGTGACAAAACCATTGACACAGATACCCAGATGGCACTTAATGTACTTTCAGCCTTAAATTCTTTCTCAAGGACAAGCCATTTGTTTGCAAATGATTTAGCATTCAAAAATGATTAAACACGGGAAAAAATGCATTGCACATACAGTTCAGATTACAAGTGAATTAAAGTCACACTAATATAACTATAATTTATAATGAATTCAAATGGCTTTCAGAAGGGTCATCTGTGGAAGGTGAAGAGCAATCTGAATTTATTTTTCTGGTAACTGGTCACAGCAATGTTTTCTAGACTAGTGAGTGAGTGCTCATACAGCACCATGTGTGTTCAACAACACATAAAGTTGGATGACAAAATCTACTTTAGTGAGAAGGTAGCTATTTCCAGGGGCACCAATAGTAATGTCAGTTTTGAGTCTTGGGTTTGCTTTTGTTTGTTTACAAGGCGATGAAATGTTTAAGGAAAAAAAAAAATTCTACCAATCCATGTTGAGTGAACATTTCAATCCTTGTAAAGACCAAAGTCAGCTGCCACCATGCCATGCAAACCTTATAGTACATGACATGTTAAATCGGTAACCTCGAAAGGGACTTCTGAGAAGCTATGAGTAAAAGGCACACACAAAATGCCTCTGAGATGAATTCACAAATGAAATGGAAAAGGATATCTGTATACATCCAAGAAGAATAGTAATTAACAGAAAACAAGAACACTTCTAAATTGAAAGAATCCCTAAAGTAAAAGAAGACCAAAGAAAAAGAAATAAAGATGAGAAGTGAAATGAGGCGGAAATGGTGAGCTACAAGGAGACACACTGAGAAAAAAAGTAGCTAAAGTTAGTGTGTTATTATTTCAGCAAAATTAAGTATATCAATACTGAGAAATATGACTTGAAATAGATTCAGTACCTCAAGCAGAAACATAAACAAATAACATCTGGGTTTTTCTTTTGATAACCAGTATTTTAAATACAAAAATCTAAAAATTTTATCTTTGTGTAAGAGTTACACATTTGTCATACCAATCAATAACAAAAAGGCGCTATAAATACTGTATGGAAATAAATGTCCTAACAGATGTTAACCAGACATCAGTCTTCACCGGTAAGGATTAGATTTGAAGGTGTTTGCAGATAATTAAAACTTGTTTTTATAACATAACTTAGCAGCTAAGTAGTATAATGAAAATGGGATATTCAAATTATAAGATATAAAATATTAAAGATAGAAGAACATGTTTATTTTTTCAATATAAATATTGTTACAGCTCAGAGAAACAGTATGAAATCTCAGGGCTCATGAAAGGCCACATTCTAGAGATAGTGATTGACAGGTATGGTAATTCCCCTACAGCGTGGTGCCTGTTGTCATGGAGTAGCATGTCTCCTACAGGGTACTACCAGCAGGTTCAAGTAGGAAGAGCCAATAGTCCATGTGAGAAACCCCGGAAGGCTAAAGATAGAAGGAAATATTTGTGCCACGTTGAAGAGCAAGTTCACCAGGTGAATTGGCATGTGGCTAGGGTACAACTTCCCATACATATATAAATAATGAAACACACAAAAAATTATCAGGAAAGTATTTTATTATTATTAGAGTCACGATTAGCACTCTCCTCATCAGGAGAGTTTTAGGTTTTTTTCTAGCCCTACTCTATACTTTTTAAACACAGTCTCCAAGTTTCAAAATAAAAGTTTCTTATTTTTAATTCAAATCTCAATTAAAATAAAACAAAAACCGAAAATGTAGAAGTTCCTTATTTTGACCATCTATATATCATACACAACAAAAAGACTGATAAAATTCCACTAAACACAACAGCTAGATCCGTATTCCCGTTACTGCTTAAGCCCATTCCAATAAGGATTTTATACCAAATCTGCCCTTGCCAAGGCTACCTGGGGCCTTCATTTTATTATTTGCAATGGACAATTTTAACTTCACATCCATGTTGGCTTCCTTACATCCTAGATGCACATACAGCCAGATTTTTTCCCATCAGATGTGATTTGATCCTCCAACTTCGGAATGCCTTGATGACCTCCTCTTTATCTAAAGATCACTTTAAAAAGCCTGAAGTATTTGGCTCTTCCCTAAATCTTTGGCCAGATGTAATGTCATCCTCCCATTGGCTTTCTTTGTCCAAACTACATTAGCCTTACCTCAGATCTTCAAACAAGTTATATTTCCTGCCTAAGATCTTTCTATGAGTGAGTGAAAGGTGTGACGAAGATAGTTCCTCTTTGCCCCCAAAGGTTTCATTGATCACGCTGATAATGAATTTACTGTTAATCTCTTACTGTTATACTCAGGCTTAAATTCTCTACCCTACACACTTCAGTTGACATAATTTTAATTTCCACTATGATGCTTCTCTCTCTTCTATCAACACTCTCTCCTCATAGGGTTTCATACAGATCAGGAGTAAGCAACATTTTTGACAAAGAGCCAGATAGTAAATATTGCAGGCTTTGTGTTGCCAAGAGGCAAATTTATGGAACATTCCCTGCTGAAAAATTTCCCTGTATTTTACATTTTAGACTTATAAATGCCACACGTACTTATAACTCATGAGCCATACAAAAATAGGTGGCAGACCAGATCTGGCTCATGGGCTATAATAGTTTTCCAACCCCTCACCTAGATTCATGACTTTAGGCATGCTCTATAGGCTACGATGATCTAACTCACATCTCTAGCCAAGTCAACTTGTCAGTGCCTACTTGATGTCTCCACTTGGATTCTAACTAGCGTCTTAATTTAAGATTACAAAATGTAAAATCAATCACACATACGCACATACCCACACCTCTGTCACTTGCAAACTGCCTCATGTCATCAAGACTTTGCCATATCACTAAAAGTGACCATAATCCCCCATGTCCCTAAATCCAAATACCTTGATATAATTCTTGCTCAGTAAATTCAATCATCTTCAAATCAACTTCCAATCTCAACTGATTTTCTCCAACTTTATTGCTACACTCATAATCCCAACTACCATCATCCTTCAACTGGACAGGTGCAATAGTCAGCTAAATGAACCCCCTTCCTTCACTATTGTACCCTTCCACAATAGTACACCCTCCTAAGAGCTAACCTCATCGTATCACACATCCATCATACAATTCTCAATGTAGTTAATTTATATTCACACTTTGATATAAGATCTAGATTTGGTCCCTGAGAACACTCATGTAATCTCTCTCCATGCTCTTCCTTCATGGACATTCCAGCCAAACCGGCCTTCTTTTCTTTGTAAGAAACTATCAAGCTCTCTTTTTAAATTACAGAATCTTTATATCTGCCCTTCTTTCTGCTCAGAGCACCCCAGATCTTCAAAGTACCTTCCTCTTTGTCTTCACTCAACTCTCAAATGAAATATTACCTCCTCAGAGAGAAAAATGCTCTGAAATACCTACAGCCAGATCAGTGCCTTCCTCCTTGACAGTTTTACTCAGCCATGTTATCACATGTAATCTTCTTCGTAGTAGTGTACTTTATAGCCCTTCACACCATTGCTTTGTTTAGGTATTTGTATGTCTTCCTCCTCTTTCCCTCCTCACTACAGTATAGCCAATTGTGTCTTTGCCTTCTTCACTGCTATATCCCCTAGTGCCTGGTAGGCTTTCTATAAACAACCATTTATTGACTTATTGACTACATGTATATGCTAATCCTTTTTACTAATTGTTGTTACACTATAAATTTCTCTTCTCCCTCTCTTCGCTTCCCTCTTCTCATGTCCCTTGATGCTTCCTACTCAATATTAACATGGACATCATTTTGTGTCTTCAGCATTTCTCTTTTCATTATATTATGATAGGTTAATTTTCCTAAGAAAACACTATTTTGACAAAAGCAAAGCATTAAAGTAAAGCAGCATAGGATCAATTTTTTCCGATTGAAAAGGAAACACCATCTTTCCGAGAAGACAATTCCACCAGGAAACAAAACAAACACACACATTTCCGGTAAGTCCTAGTTCCCAAGACTTGAAGCCAGTATGTTTTTCCACTTTCAAGTATCCTTGACTGTAGAGATAAAAAGTATCCACTTAGAGATATTAGCTCATTACCACTGCCTAAATTTGGTTTCCAGAAACACAACTTAATATGACATCAATGGATGTGATAATCATTTGAAAGTAGCTTTATCAAAATCATCCAACAGAACAAGTTACTTTCCTAATTAGCATCCTCGGTTAAATACCTAAATCTGATGAATAATAAGTTATGCATTATGCTAAATTGCATTGGCTCACTATCTTAGAATGCTTTCAAACTAATTAAAAATGAGATATTCAGTGATGAGAAATATAAAAAGATAAAAACCTATTTCAATCAGTTAAATTAGAATTTAACATTTCTTCAATACGCTCTTTTGTAGTCAATTGCAAGAGTAATAAAGCAAAATTATTGAGTCTTTAATAGTGACCGTTCAAAATTCATAGTGAATTATTAAAAAGAAAACTAAGGTCCCTGCCAACTTTCCACCTCACTTCAAAGCATAGCCAAGGTCATTACAACAGCAAGTAAAAGACTCCACACAATTCCCACTTCTTCGCCTCTATTCTGTTACTTCTGGAATCTTCTACTACTCCAAATTGTGTGTTTGCTCCAGACTCAGCAGTTCTCACCACCTTGTTCTTCCAATTGCCATCTTCTCTGTGCGGCCTTTCTTGACTACCCAGTTAAAAATTATCCTATCAAAATTATCTGATCCCCATCCAGGATTACTTTTACCATCTAACTTACGATACTTTGCATATTTATGTGGCTCATTGTCTGTTATCTGTCTCCCTAAGTTAGAATGCGAGCCTCATGATGGCAGAGTTTTGGTCAATTTCCTTCACTCAATAATTCCTGACCCAAAGTAAACACTTCATAAGTATTTTTTGAATATACTAATATATAGTCTGAATTATCAAGGAACTTATAAATAAATAAAGACACAACCCAGCATATAGTGCAGCTTGAGAAATATTGATAGTGTGGTACAGGAGGAGGTATGTAAACTATGAGAAGCAACAGTTAAATAAGAAGCAATCCAGAAAGACACACAGTGTGGGTGACATCTGAGTTAAAGGACAGAAGGTAAGAAGATAACCAGATGGAGAAAAGAGAGGAAGATCTTACAAACAAGCATCAGAAGTTACCATAAGAAAAGCAAGTACAAAATCATCAGAAGAAAAACAATTGCATCCCAGTTATTACCACAAACATAATTAACTATGAAAACCCAGAACAGTTCATGCTTTGATAATGCTAAAGTTGATACGTAGATTAAGATGTGATATAACAATCTGCAAATCTTAGTTTTCAGAAAACCTTTTTAGGCAAGATATGATGATTTAAGGAAGAAAAGTTGCTGATGGATGAGGCATGTTGTCCCTTAAAGACAAACACTATGAAGACTGCGTACAGCCTTTATAATGGAAAGGTGCCACGTTTTTTCTTTTTTAAGTCCTTGGAATCTCAGTTGGCAACTTTGAAATTCATGTGTAATTCATGAGTTTTTTAAAAGAAATGTAATAAATAACACAAGTGATTCTAGAGCTTGTCTTTAGGCTGAGGTAGATATTGGCATTATAAATTGAAGTGCTAGAAAGGAACAATAAGAATTAAGAATAAGCAGTAATTTCTGCCAAGATCTGTGGCACCCAGTCTCACACATAAGGCTTTTTGGAATCTCTTGGTTTCCAAGGTTCAGGCTCTCATACTTTAGTTTGTACATAAAGGACTTAAGTTATTCTTAAAGCACAGTTTTAGCACTTCACACCAGGAGATGGTTATGAGACTGATCACAGGATAAAGTGAAATAGGATGTGTGCCTACTTGTAGAAGGAACCTCGTTCCTTTTGCCATTCTATTCCTACTTTTCTGGCAGGAAAGTCCTAGAAAAAATTTCATATACAGATTAATTTTAAACAATTTACATTATATTTTACTATTATTAGCTTCTAGAATATCTTAGCTTAGGCTGGCCCTGGTGGCTCACACTTGAAATCCCAGCATTTTGGGAGGCTGAAGTGGGCGGATCAACTGAAGTCAGGAGTTTGAGACTAGCCTAGCCAACATGGTCAAACCTAGTCTCTACTAAAAATCCAAAAATTAGCCGGGTGTGGTGATGCATACCTGTAATCCCAGCTACGCAGGAGGCTGAGGCAGGAGAACCATTGAGCCTGGGAGGTGGAGGCCGCAGTGAGCCAAGATTGTGTCACTGCACTCCAGCCTGGGCAACAGAGCAAGACTCTGTCTCACAAAAACAAAAAACAAACAAACAAAAAAAGAGTATCTTAGCTTATATATTTCTCACATCTGATCCTACCACTTTACTTCTTTTTTCCTGTTTATACCAATTATTTCTATTCCTCTTTACATATAGGCAGAAAGATAAGACTAAAATATGTCATAGACAATGACATCTAGTAAATTGACATATTCTTCATGTTTAATTCCACAACAGATTTCAAATACAACCAAAATCTCCAAATAAAATCTTAATTCTAAATTGAGTGCTTGTACAGTCTTCAAATATGTTCAAATAGAACATCAAAGCTCAATAAAAATAGTTATATCACTTGGGATGGTGTTTAAAATATTTTTTCCTAAATAAATTCAGCTTCAGAGGATGAGAAAACCTTCGTTAGGAGATGTTTTAAAGAACAAATTAAGTTAAATGTGAAGGAAATCATACTTTATTTTGTTGAATAGTAAGATTTTTTTGTTGCTATTGTGAATTAATGCCATCCAAATATTGAGTGATGTAATTCAATTTAGTAAAAGAAAAAAGTCTAAATTATCAACTTCTTTCCTTATAAAAATGAAATATGCTATAACTTGCATTTTTTCCATGGCAATGACCCTGATGATCAGAGAGGTTAAAACCTAAAAACATTTAAAATCATCTAATCTAAATTATAAAAAAGAAATCCCTTTCTTCAGAAAAAATAATTTTTTAAGGAAGCACTCAAAAACCAATCTCTACTAGTAGATATACAGCATACACATCTCTTACTATCTCCCATGCAGACTGCATAAAAAGGCGTGCTGGCTACTTTTAAGAAAACAACATTCAGATGTCTGGAAAGTATCTGAAATGCATGATTAATCTACACAGATAATTTTCTCAAGAAACCAAATTTTGAAGACAAGTAATTCAAAAGTCTATTGTCTATAAAGTAAATCCGCTGGTATTCTTAAACTGCTGTAATCCTTTCTCTGTTTACCTTATACTGTGCACCTCTCAAGCTATGGGAATGCATGTCATCTCTAAGAAGAGCTGACTTCTTTTGTGGGAAAAAGCTGTTGGAAATGACTGTTAGGATTTCAAATGTTTGGGAGTGTGTATTCATGTGGGTTTTACGTGTTGAATATTTGCATTTATAATTTTAAGATGCTTAAATCAAAAACTAAAATGACCTATGCAACATAATTCTGCCATAGGATAAATTAAATTCAATTAAATGTTCCCATACAAATTATTATCTACCACAATGTAAAAATATTTATATGTCACAAAGATGTAAGAAACACTGACTTCTATTATACAGCAGAGTTCAATTTCACTACTACTTAGCTTGATGATATTTTAAGGTCATGTCTCTTGGAATACACATTCAATATTCATTGCCAAATGTCTGAGCTCACCTCTCTTGAAGCAATATTCAATTATCAAATGAAAATAATTTACCAAGCAACCTCACAAAACACAAACTCTAGGTAGCATCAAGGTTTTTCAAAGTGATTATTCCTTACTGGTCGAGATCCTAAGATATTAAAACTCATAGATCACATTATCTGAGATTTTCTAATTGAAAAGCTGTAGCTGTAAACCTTTCATTCAAAGTCGGATACTACCTTCAGCTGTCAAAAGAATTATGCAATCACTTAAACTTCTGGAATGAAAGAGAAAATGAAGGGAAAATAAAAGTAACTGAAATGCACTGAGAAATGAACATAAGGAACCAAATGGAGGCAAAGACAGAGAGAGAGAGAGAGGGCTGTTTATCTAACCTTCCCTTCTTGAGTGGGTTTTCTCTGATATCTCTAGAGAACAATTGGATGTGTAACAATGAAATACAAAACACAAGATATTGTCTTCGTATAATTACTTGTAATGATTCCAAGATGGCATAATTTGAGAACCTGCTAAATAGGACAACAAGTGATCTGCTTTTCCAAAATTTTGCCCCTTACCTTCTATATTATTTCATGGTGAAGATCAATAAAACTGAAAATTGGAATTGCCAGATATTATCAGATTTTATTTTTTGAATGCTTAACAGCTGACCCAAAATCTGGTCATAAAAATGGAAGTTAAATTAAATTGTCCTCAAAATTTAAGTTTGCTACATTTGTAAGAACCACTTGCTTCTTCAAAATCTCAAACTTTCTCATATCGAGCAGCAAATTGTAGTGAGGAATTTAAGCATGTAAATTCATCGTGGAAACCAAATTGATTAAAATTTTCTGTGTATTCATGATAATGTTTAAAATTTTTGCTACATTTAAACCCTAAGTTAGTTACAAAAACTCTAAAATTATGCTTGTTTAAAAACTTGGGCTAACTTGCTTTTGAAAACATACTGACATATTCGTTCCATTCTTCTTATAATTATTTTTTTGTCACTCCCAAGCAGCACACCATTGTATATATCCCCAAAATAGCACTTCTTTGTTAAAGCCATTAAGACAGAAATATTTTTGAGCCAGGTGCAATGGCTCATGCCTGTAATCTCAGTACTTTGGGAGGCCTAGGTTAGAGGACTGCTTGAGGATAGGAGTTTGTGACCTGCCTGGGCAACATAGCAAGACCCAGTCTTTACAAATGAAATGAAAATAAAATATAAAATAAACTGGCTGGGCATAGTAGTGCACACCTGTGGTCACAGCTACTAGAAGGCTGAGATGAGAGGACTATATGAACCCAGGAGTTTGGGGCTGTGAATGAGCTATGACTGCACCACTGCACTTCAGCCAGAACTATGGGTTGGTGAGTCAGAAATAAGTTCTCAGTTCTGAATATAATAACTGCTCCTGGCACTCCCCAGAATGAGCTGGGTTTTCTTTTGCCTCTCTATAGTCCCTCTTCCTCAGGAAATACCCCCATGGTTCTGCCCGCTGTGCTATTAATTACACCAATGCTTATTATATGTCAGTTCAGTTTTATCTAGATTCTCCCAAAGTCAGTGCTGAACTTAGTTGTTTGAAAATGTATATATTGTAATAGTTACCAAAAAGACAAAATACAGCTAGATATTTATGCTATTTGTTTTATTTCCATCGTAGGTATATTTCCTTTTAAAATTCATGAATATCTTTTTCTAAGGATTGTCTCCGTTTCCAGATGTTAAGCACTTTCTCATGCACACACCACCTAAGCAGCAAAGACACAGAGTCCACGTCAGGGAATGTCACATTCAGGATAAGCACCTATTATTCTGTAATTCAGAAGTAGGAAAATGGATGTCCTCAAGCAGATGCTTTTCTTGACAGATACAAAAAATTGACAAGGATCATTGACTTACTTCCAACTCACCATTCATCCCTTTTCTCTTATTTTGACCCTAAGGGTCCAAGACGGATAATGGCCCTACATTCTTATTTGGAATTCAGATTTCAGACTTCATTTCTTCTATCATTGTTTATAAGTAGTGGTTGCACACAGTTGCGATAATACTATGACATTAATCTACATTCCTCGTTAAATCGATTTTTGCCTTCCATTTTTTGAGCTTAGCTACAATTTCTCACATGGTTTCTCTAGGAAGATTCCCCAATGACTGAAACATTTAGAACATGGTCCATTCATAAATATGACATTGGGATTCCCCAACGACTGAAACATTTAGAACATGGTCCATTCATAAATATGACATTGGGATTCCCCAACGACTGAAACATTTAGAACATGGTCCATTCATAAATATGACATTGGGATTCCCCAACGACTGAAACATTTAGAACATGGTCCATTCATAAATATGACATTGGGATTCCCCAACGACTGAAACATTTAGAACATGGTCCATTCATAAATATGACATTGGGATTCCCCAACGACTGAAACATTTAGAACATGGTCCATTCATAAATATGACATTGGGATTCCCCAAAGACTGAAACATTTAGAACATGGTCCATTCATAAATATGACATTGGGATTCCCCAATGACAGAAACTTTTAGAACATGGTCCATTCATAAATATGACATTGGGATTCCTCAATGACTAAAACATTTAGAACATGGTCCATTCATAAATATGACATTGGGATTCCCCAATGACTGAAACATTTAGAACATGGTCTATTCATAAATAGGAAGAGCTTGTGTAGAAACTATAATTTACTTATCCTATTATGCTTAAGAAATTATGTGAAATAATGTGAAAATAATCTTATAACATTTGCATGCATATTTGCTGCAAGAGTCATAATTCATTGATACTTAATCATAATCTTGGATATGGTGGGTCCCAATAACCAGTATTTCATGCAAGACTGTAAACTTAATAGAGAGAAAACCTTATTTATAAATTTTCATGTGTTCTTTTCTTGACAATAAGGAGCTGTGAGATTTGTATTTTAAAAGATACTTAGTAATAAAAACTTTAATTTTTAAAACTTTTAATTTTAAATTCTGCTTAATTGCATAAAAGTTAAAAGGTAATATTTAATATTTAATGAGGCTTATTGAGCTAAATGATGATATGCAGCTTGGGTTATACTTGCAATTATAAGATTTGCTCATTATACCTAAGCAATCTCCTTCACTCAATCTAGCTACCACTAAGGAAGCAAAATTCCCTGAATCATAATATCAAAGCATTCCATTATGTTTTCTATTAAGTTGTTGTGTTCTTTGAATCATTGTCTATTTTAATTTATCCTTTTAGAAAGAAAACAAATTACTTAATTTGCATTTCCCACTAGAAGCTTCACTACAGCTAGACTTGGAATTGATTTCAGGCCATTTTTTAATAAATGATTGTCCCTAGTGAAAGATAGAATACTTGAGCCATCAATATTGAGTAAATAAAAGGGTTTGGGCAAATAAGAGAGAAGATACCTATTTTTCTCAAATATTTTAAATATCTAATAACCTATTCCTCATCTAAAACAAGCCACAATTACTGGAAATGATGGTCAGAGGAAGGTTTTAGCAACCCTGTGTAATACTACATGTCATGTTGGATCGCTATTACAGAGAAACAGTTGTCATGCTGCATTTTAGTAATTCTACACATTACCAGAGAAATAGACAACTCTTATAGCCACAGAAATCCAACGTAGCTACTGTCTACATATTCTTGTTTCAGACCTTTGGTGAAAAAAACTACTATGTGTATTGAATATATTTTATATTAGTTTTATCACAAAAAAGAAAAATGAGAATTCTATTAGATGCAAATACAAATTCTGAATGACAGGAAAGAAAAATTAAAATCAAAGCTGATCTTAATTAACAAAATGTATTATCTGCTTACATGTATATACAACTGTTCATATAAAGGCACAGATGCATTTGTGGTTTTGAAAAATATCTATTTCATTTCAAAACTTCATTGAACAATATTACATATGGCAAGAAAACTGCTTTTTTTGAAGGATCTTTTAAAAAGTGTTAAACTTTATTAGATACTTCAAACTAGCAAAGCTCAACTTCATCACAATTATATAATAACACTGCACACTTTCAATTTTATCTGGAGAAATATACCTATCCCTTGAAATAACTCTGTAAACTTCCTGCTCACAGATTTCATTTCAAGCCTTGAAAATGCAGGAAATCAATGCCGAATATACTTGCCCCGAAAGGAAAAGAAAATTTCAGCGATGTCAGGATGTTTTATCACATAAAATACAGAATTGCAATTTGTATCTGAGCAGGCAACACACCTCCAAAAATAATACAATACTTATCACAAAATACATTCACAGATACTAGATTTGGCACAAACCACTCCATACAGCTATTGATGAAATCAGTATTGAAAGCCTTATTACAAAATCTATGGCCTTTTTCTACGCTCCAACAGACATTTCAGGATGCCACAACCTTGCAGCTCCACTCTCTCATTAATTTCCCCTAAATACACTTGGCAGAAGAATGAGAAACGTCACATTTTTCATTTAATTTCTAAAGAACATCGCATCCTTTAAGAATAGGTTCTTGAAATTTTAAAATGTAAAACATAAAAACCCTAAAGAGACAAACATCCAAAAACATAAAAACCCTAAACAGACAAACGTCCAAAAACTTTTCTTCAAAATCACGACAACTTTATATGCTACGTGTTCTTGTAAAATACCACACACACAAACTCACAGGCACACCCACCCACCCAAAACCCACACACACGCATATTTATGGCCTCGTAACACCTCACATATATATACATATCACCAACTACAACAGAGACACATGCATATATATGGCTTCATAAAACCTCACATATATATACATATCATCAATTACAACAGAGAAAAGCCAATTTCAGAAAGATGGCTTCAATTTTGATGCATTTACTCACACCTAATTCTATTTCAATTTAACTGGTGCAGAGATTACAATGCCCTGTAACAAAAACCTGACGGAAGATTGTAACAAATTGCTTAAACATCAAACCAAAGACTCAACATAATTTCATCACAAAGTGAAATTCGCATCCAACTCGCAAAGAATTAGAAAATCCTTGCACTTACCTTGGCCTTGTCCATTCCCCAGATGACCCCAAAAGACCACCGTCATCATCAACAGCCCCGGAGCCCACGTCCACATCCTTCTAGTGACACGCTCATGTCTTCTGGCCATTGCATCTTAAACTCTGCATATTCAGTGGGGTGGATGTGAAAGTACAATAAATTACATTCTTAGAGAAATACACTATGACTCAAATCCCATATCTAATATGCACTGTGCATTTCTGAATTATCCTGCCTACAAGGAGGTATATTTGAAAATCATGCTTCCCTTTAGGGTTGTCATATTGATGATTAATACGAAAGCTCATTCATTTTTAATCTTTAAGCATTCATCTGAATTACATTTTTAATATCATTTTCCAAAACAGGCCACTTAACCTATGAATGTTAAAAAGTACTCCGGATATACATATTGGAGTTCAGTCAAGCAAAAGCATGGTGTATGGACACTACTTAAGTATAACTTGATATTTAGGCAAATTGATGAATTTAACATACCATGTAATCTCTACATATATACAAAAGGGCTTTTCAACACATTTATGTAAGTTTTGCATAAATACCCTTGAAAATATTCTCAAGTTTTAAGTGGTATTCTAATTATGTCAGTAATTTTAACTGAATAAAGAGATGCATCATGTGCAAAAACTAATCTTGTTTACTTAAAATTGAGAGTAAAATTAATTATAGAAGGTACAAAACACTTGTAATTTTGATTTCAGATATATGACCCACAGGAACCTTCATATATACAAATATTATACACATATATGCAATGTATATTTGAATGTTCATTTTGAAACTGTTTTTCATACTGATACATGAAAATACTTAAATGTCCACCAAAGCAAGGTTATTTATTCATACATTTGAATGATATACAGTAGCTCAAAAGAATAAACTTGAGTTGCATGTACTAATATGGATAAGTGTCCAAAATGAATAGTGAAGCAAAATTAGCAAATTTAATAATGATAAGTTCAAAACTACACCTTTCATATGTAAACATGTGCAATAGTTAAAACTATATATTTTATGTTGCATAAATATATAATACAGTATAATAACGCATAAGAATGATAAACACCTTCAAGACCAAAGTTAGGAAATTACAAGACTACAATTTAGATGGTTACTAGGTGGAATTTTAAATCAGAGGTTACTCCTAAATCCCAATTTTTCCACAGTTGACAAAATACGGAGTTAAGAAAAATAAACTTAATGATTTCCAGAATGAACGCTTTATTCAAAATGCTACGTAATTACAATTCTAATAAACTTGCAAGGGAATCCAGTCACCCAGAAATTTTTTATGCCTTTCTCCTACATCACGAAAGGGGAAGATTTAATTACCAACTTTGCATTACTTAACGTCAGACACATAGTATCAGAGCTAAAGAGAAATTTAAGAAACACCTCACTCAACCTCTCTATTTTAAATGACCAAATGAGTTGAGAAGGTTACAATGGCATTTCTAAGTTCATATGTAAAAACAGAGTTTTGATGACAATGGCAGTTTAAGTACTAATAAACACTCCTTGAAAAGTTACTGTAATCCAGGTTATTTTACTGTGCTAAATGCCTTACATTCTTTACCCAATTCAGTTTTCACAGAAATCCTATGAACAAAGCACTTCCAAAATTTACCACTTCACAGCTAAGAAAACAAGGCTTAGAGAAATGCTACACGATCCCCTAGTCATGAGGTTAGTAGGTACCACTGTGGAGACTGAGGCAAAACAGGACGATTTCAAAGCCTATGCTCTGAACAAGTAAACACTAAGCAGGAATTTAGTTCTAGATCTCCCAGTTGTAGTCCAATAATCAGCCAAAAAATGGTGCTGAGAAGAGGGGAAAGAAAGATGTCTTGTATATGGAGCCTCAAATATTTATCCCAAATAAATCTTCAAATTGAAAATCATTAGAGCACAAGGCAATAGAATTATTAGTTTGTTTCTAAAATCATCAACCTTTCCCAAGTTGAACATACAAGTATATTTTATCATACATATACTATATGTGTGTATAACGTGTGTTTATCTAAGTATTCCTGTGGTTTATATATCTGGATTTGGAATTACAAGTGTTTTGTGGTTTATTATTTATTTATTATTATACTTTGAGTTTTGGGGTACATGTGCACAACGTGCAGGTTTCTTACATATGTATCCATGTGCCATGTTGGTGTGCTGCACCCATTAACTCGTCATTTAGCATTAGGTGTATCTCCTAATGCTGTCCCTGCCCCCTTCCCCCACCCCACAACAGTCCCCAGAGTGTGATGTTCCCCTTCCTGTGTCCACGTGTTCTCATTGTCTCCCTCTGTTGCTCTGGCTGGAGTCAGTGGTGTGATCATAGCTCACTGCAGACTCCAAGTCCTAGGCTCAAGCGATACTTTTGCCTCAGCCTCTCAAGTAGCTCGGACTACAGGCACGCACCACCATCCCCGGCTAATTGTTTTACAGAGATGGGGTCCCACCGTGTTGCTTGACTGGTCTCAGCCTCTTTAAGTCAAGGGATCCTCCCACCTAGACTTCCGAAAGCACTGAGATTACAGGTGTCAGCCACCTTGCGTTTTTTGATTTCTTCAATTAATTTTACTTATACACTTGATTACACAAGATTAATTTTGTGTACATAATGAATCTCTTTTGAGGTTTAAGTTACTGATTAATTAGAGTACCACTTAACAAGCGTGTCATCCCAGCACTTTGGGAGGCTGAGGTGGGCGGCTCACCTGAGGTCAGGCATGAGCCACTGTGCCCGGCTTACACACATTCTTTTCACTCCTGCTTTCAGATCTCTATTCCCTTCTAATTCCAGTGGAACCACTTTCACTTAGTATCAAAATATCCAGATCCACTCATCAAAGTGTAAATAATCCTTCAGCAAATTATCTTTGCAAATCTACTTTTATGTAATATTTCCTTAACTTCTTCTTACCTACATCCAGTAGTCATTTTACAAGGCAGAATATTTTCTATTTTATATAGAACTGAGGCAGTATTTGAAAAAAATCTCAAAACACTCTTCAGGAAGGACTGGCATCTAAAACACCAGTTCCAATATATATTTTAGTAACATTTTAAAGGACAGATGGTTTTCAAAATGTTATTATAATTTAAAAAAATGTAACCTTCCTCTCTGAGTTCATGTTTTTGGAAAACTAATATTTCATAAATGCCAAGTTACTATGATGTATTGTCTAAATGCTGCCCCTGACATTCTATAAATGTAAAAATCATAACCTTCTAACTAACTTTGGTATTAGTCAACAACTGTGCTGATGAAAAGTAAAATCAATTCATTTAAAAAAAATTTTCCATGAAAAAAAAAACAAGTAACTTGTAAGTAGTAGCGTAGATGAACCAAAAAATAAAGTAACATTAACCAGAAAGACATGCCATGGATTTCTCTAATCTTTTTTTGGAACACACTTTTCATGCATATGAAAATAAAAATTAAATATAAAATGCCTACTTTATGTATGTACATTTACTTGTGTCTATTGTTCTTTAAAGGTTAAAATAACTCCTAAAGCCTGCATAGCTGAGCCCATTGTGCTCTTCTGCCCATAAAGTAGATTGGATGTGCAGTGAAAGAGGTATAACTTAGGCTTTCAGATTAGTTATGACGATGGAAACACAATTCTATTCAATAGTGTTCATGTTGGTCTTTGAAATGTTTAAGGTCACAAGGCAAAAGAGAACAGACTTTAAGAATGTTCGTGTATTACTTCTCGTCTTACCCAATAGCTAGATTAGTTCAATAAGGCCAGTGTTTTGGAGTAAACAGCATTGTGAAATGTGTCGCGGAGTCCGGAGGCTCCACCACCTACCTCCAGGTAGTTGTTCTGTCCGGTGGAGCCTAGACTAATACCTTAGGAGATGCATTACATCTACAGGTACCAACTAGGAAGGGTAGTCTTGAATTAAATGGCTTTAGACACGTTATAAGAGCAAATCGAAGCTTCCAGGTATTAGAACTACTTCAATCACAGAGCGTCTCTGGGTTCTATCTGTGGCCAGCATCAAGTATCTGTCTGCCCTCCCCGAATGCTTTCTCTCATCATGTGGATCTTCTAGATGGTTTTATTCTTCCCCAGCCAGCCAACTTGATCAACAAGCCTAGGTATATTAGGTATGTATAAAGTTGGTTCTTAAATAAAGTCCATTTCTGTATCTAGGTAAGTAATGTCTTCAGACTTACAATTTCATTGATATCTATAAAGAGTGACTCTAGTTAGCTTCTAGTGTCAGTTTTCCTAGCAGCTTCTTTAAAAAAAAAAATCCTCTCTGTAACAAAGCTTCCTTGCAAGTATTGCTGTTGGCAATAGTCCTGTTTACTAAAATGCTTATCCGGTGAAACTTGCGCTGTGCCAGTGAGCCTGCAGGTTGATGGTCCTTTTGTTCAACTTCTCCATTATAAAGCAACCTCTCTGATCACCCTTTTAAAACTAAAGACCAAAGAGTCAAATGAGATCAGGAAGTGACCAGAGCTCACAGGTCATCAACTCCTCTTCTTAGCATATTATAGCACACAGTCTAAGCCCGAAAAACACAGCAGAACCCATTACAGCTCTCGAGTTCCAGTTATTAACATTGATTTTTTTCAATGGAAAATTTTCATTAGAAGCTATCACAGGACTCACATTCAGTAATAACTTAGATTAGGATACATACTGGAGCCTTTGTCCTTAGAGTAGGTGCCACTGAGTCACTATTAAAAGGAGTCTTTTTGACCTTAGTAAATTCTCACAGGGCTTATCTCAGTCTAAACTGTAACTGGCCTTTACTAGTGATGTCATGTGTAATTCAAATTAATATTGTAATGTATATAAATTGTATATATAGGTATAATACATGCATGTATTTACAATTATTTATTTTATTTTATTTTTTAATAAGATGAAACTTAGAGGTTAAAATATGACTCTAGGCCATTGTGCTTTAGAATGAAGAGCACAGACATGGGTTGGAAATGTAAATTTTGGCCCAATTTAATTTCTGTGACAAATTCATTAATGTCTTCAAGGTTCAGGCTGTATGTGTGAGACAAATGAAAACAGCTCTAAGATTCCTGAAAACCCTAAAGTATTAAAATTCCACTCTGCCATTAGTTCAGATAAATCATTTGCCAATTTGCCCCACAAGAACCAGGCATCTTTAAATGGTAACATAACATGCACTTCTCTCTCCCAAAGTGTAGTGCATAAACGTTCTGCTTCTGAATAACACAGGATGCCTGCTAAAATGTGCTGTCAGGGGTATTAGTAAGGAAATGTTGTATCAAAACTTCTGCAGATGTGGCCCTGAAATACACATTGTAATAAATCCTCCAGGCCTCTCAAGTTAGGAATAACTGGTTTATAAAATTGTACTTACTTAAAAATTATAGATAAACAGATTTTACCAAAACCCAGTTTTTCTGATCTGAATGAAATAAGGCTCTATATTCAGACTGACTTTTCAGTGAAAAACAACTTAAAATAGTGACAAATCATGTATAAGTTTAAATGAATATAACTAGGAGACCTGAAAACTCAGGTTTAGCAATCATCTTCCAACAGTTTGAGAGCCCACAGGAGCCACAGAGCCCTCATGTCTCCCCAGAGAAGCGGGGTGATTCTTCCCCCTAAACACCATGCAATTCTTCTTTTTTTTTTTTTGAGACGGAGTCTCGCTCTGTCACCCAGGCTGGAGTGCAGTGGTGCAATCTCGGCTCACTGCAAGCTCCGCCTCCTGTGTTCACGCCGTTCTCCTGCCTCAGCCTCTCGAAGTAGCTGGGACTACAGGCGCCCGACACCACGACTGGCTAATTTTTTTTGTATTTTTAGTGGAGACGGGGTTTCACCGTGGTCTCGATCTTCTGCCCTCGTGATCCGCCCGCCTCGGCCTCCCAAAGTGCTGGGATTACAAGCGAGAGCCACCGCGCCCGGCCAACACCATGCAATTCTTGAAGTGAGTGAAAGCATTCCTGCTCACATTGATACCCTCTCAAGTGAACTCAAAGTTAAGCCATCTCCAGCCAGACCAGATACCCTGGCCCATATCTCATTCATTAATATATGTTGAGAAGCATTTGTTTCTTGGAAACTACATGAAGTGAATAGGCTGTGGACTCCACTGGACCTAGTGGTCTATATTTAACCAATTCCCTTCACACATATGTATCAGATGCTCTCTTAGTTACGGAGCTGCAGTGGTGAATAAGAAAGCCACAGTCCTGTACTCCTAGGGTTTCAATTCTGAAGACGAAGACAGGCACAGAAATCCAACTGAGCAAAGAGAAGAGATTATTACAAAATGTGTTCACATGCAAAGTGAAGCAAGGGACTGAATATCCAACAAGGGTGTTGGGGTGAACATTAGATATAATCTTAATTCACATTATATAAGATTCATACATATAATTTTTATATATAGATATATTAATTTGGGCCGGGCGTGGTGGCTTATGCCTGTAATGCCAGAATTTTGGGAGGCCAAGGCGGATGGATCACTTGAGTCCAGGAGTTTGAGACCAGTCTGATCAACATGGCAAAACCCCATCTCTACTAAAAGTAAAAAAGTTAGCCGGGTGTAGTGGTGTGCGCTTGTAGTCCCAGCTACTCAGGAGGCTGAGAAAGGAAAACTGCTTGAACCCAGGAGGCAGAGGTTTCCGTGAGCCAAGATTGTGGCACTGCACTCCAGCCTGGGTGACACAGCAAGACCCTGTCTCAAAAGAAAAAGAAAAAAAGTAATATTAATTTGGATTATACAGACTCTAACCACTTCTTTCAAGTGAGAATATTTAAGATAAGACCTGAGAATAAAAAGATTTAGCTTTTCATACAATACAGAAAGATTCGTCTTATAGGAAAAACCCCCAGTGTTCAAGGACCCTAATATATGAGCAAGATCTTGGCATGTAGAAGAAACCTGTGAATTGGATGAAATGAAAAACTGAAAAGTAGGAATCTGGATGAAGTACAGAAGGGAGAAAGACTAATGTGAGACGTGGCTGAAAGAGAAGGATATGTGAAACAGTACAGGTCTTCATTAGTAATGATGAGGAACATAAATCTTAGTCCAAGTACACCAGAAAAGTGGGAGAGTTGGAAACTGAAAGACATGTTAAGAGATCACTTTGGTTTCTCTGTAGCTAACAGGGTGTCGGAGATAAGAATTAAAGTAAGTTGACTAAGGATGACCTAAGAAAATAAGCGTAGGTAAGAAAATATGTGGCTCTGGCTAGGCTGGGGACATTGGAAATCCAAATAGGTGGAGGAAATTACAGATGTATTTGGAACCAAAATATTTTTTAAATGAATGTTGAATTGGATATTGTCAGAATATTGAGGAAGGGCCAAAAATGACTTATAAGCATCTAGCATGGCTGGCAGTGCCACTTACTATCATGTGGGAAACCAGGACATGTTACCTCTGAATTATTCGAGTGCTATTGTCACGTAAATCATCAACTCCCAGAATAAAGGTCTGGACCAAACTCTAAGACTGGAAATTATGAGCTGTTTAGTAGTGTTTAGAGCTTAGAGAGAGTATGTGTGTGGAGAGAAAAGAAGAGCAATTAGGACAGAACCCTTAGAAACATCAACATTTAAAATTTGGGAAGAGAAAGAGAAACAAATAAATTGTGGGAAAATGAAGCTCAGGGTAGTTGCAAGGGAATGCTAAAAATGAACTATGGCATTTGAGGAGGAAAACGTGGAAACTGAAAGCAAGAGAGTACGGATGGATCGTGAGGGAGCAGCAGCATCTGTGTCCTAAGGAGAGTCTCAGTGAAAATGAAGGGTTGTAGGAATGAGGACATCTGGGCCAACGAGCTGGCAAGGAGTGATGTCCAGGAGGCAGAATATTTGCATCTAGATCCCGGTGGTACATACCCTTATAGAAAATATTTCAGATTTGATGACAATAAAGTGGAGGAAAGAAAAAAAGTAATGGAAATAAAGATGTCAAAAAACGGGGAACCGAGGTTTGTACTGGTCCTTTCACGTGAAAGCTGAGCCACTAAAATGATGGCTGAACTTGCCTGAAGATGATATTGAGCAAAAGATCTAAAGCCTTAAATAAATGGCAAGAGGCCAGGTGCAGTGGATCATGCCTGTAATCCCAGCACTTTGGGGGGCTGAGGCAGGCATATCACCTGAGGTCAGGAGTTCGAGACCAGCCTGGCCAACATGGCGAAACCCCGTGTCTACCAAAAATACAAAAATTAGCTGGGTGTGGTGGTATGCACCTGTAATCCCAGTTACTCAGGAAACTGAGGCAGGAGAATCACTTGAAACCGGGAGGAGGAGGTTGCAGTGAGCCGAGATCACACCATTACACTCCAGCATGGGTGACAGAGCAAGACTCCATCTCAAAAAAAAAAAAAAAAATAAGACCAGAGTGCCCAGGAGGGAGGTCTGTTGATGATGGTAATACCAAAGGGGCATGGCTGATATTTCCAAGGGGTTTGAGTTTCAAAGGAACAGTCTAATTTGCAAGGAGCGGAGAAATTAACAGTCTAGAAGTTGTAACGGGAACCAAGAACAACCACCTCGGCTTCCAGCCATAGGTATGTGGAGGGTGAGAAAAAGACCTGTCTCAATTTATGAAAGCTAGAGGAAAAACTGCACTTTAGTATCAACCAACTTTTGTTTTAAGATAATTACAAACCAATATGGAACTTAGCAAGAGTCAATTTTGACAGTTTCCTGCAGCTTAGTAAATTCTGCACAAAATTAAGATTTAACACAAAAGTAGAGAAAAATTTTAATGGCATAGCACATTTCTTCACAATTCCTTAAACCAAATAATTCCCTGTTCTTCTAACTCTCACCTTACACTATCAACTAGGCTTCTTATTCAATGAACGGTTTAAGTCTACTAAGACACACACACACACACACACACACACGTCTTATCCAGCTGCAGATCTCATTTTTGAAGGTACATTGAAAGTACACAGATCATTCTATAATCATCAACTATGAAGATTGTGAGCAACTGGAACAAGTATTCTTGGAAAAGAAGTTTCCTGTGTATAAGAAAAAAAAGAGTCCAACTCTGGGAACTGACTTGGCTGAGTCATCATTATATGCCACTGGCAAGAAATCAAGAAGTAACTCAGGACTGATAAACTTTGTTAAAGGAAATGGAAACAGCCTATCTGTGAGGCTTAATTCTTGATAATCTGGCCAAGATATAGCATCTGGATAAGAGTTCACTGACTCAACTAAATTTTGTGAAGGTGAAGTACTTGTTAAAATGAAAGATCTATTTAGAGAGAAATAAGTAGACATAATGTCTGCACTATGGATAGGTGTATACCTGTTTTTTGCAAAAACAGTTTGTATCTTTGAAATGCTGGTTTGCCCTGGACAGAGCTAACTTAAATAGAGACCAGGTGCGGTGGTTCATGCCTGTAATCCCAGCACTTTGGGAGGCCGAGGAGGGTGGATCATGAGGTCAGGAGATCGAGACCATCCTGGCTAACACGGTGAAACCCCGTCTGTACTAAAAATGCAAAAAATTAGCCGGGCATGGTGGCGGGCACCTGTAGTCCCAGCTACTCTGGAGGCTGAGGCAGGAGAATGGTGTGAACCCGGGAGGCGGAGCTTGCAGTGAGCCGAGATCGCGCCACTGCACTCCAGCTGGGTGACAGAGCGAAACTCCGTCCCAAAAATATATATATATAGATTTTTATATATATATGTATATATACCCAAAGGATTATAAGTCATGCTGCTATAAAGACACATGCACACGTATGTTTATTGTGGCACTATTCACAATAGCAAAGACTTGGAACCAACTCAAACGTCCAACGATGATAGACTGGATTAAGAAAATGTGGCTGGATACATATGTAACAAACCTGCACATTGTGCATATGTACCCTAAAACCTAAAGTATAATAAAAAAAAGAAAAAAAAAAGAAAATGTGGCACATATACACCATGGAATACTATGCAGCCATAAAAAAGGATGAGTTCATATCCTTTGTAGACACATGGATGAAGCTGGAAACCATAATTCTCAGCAAACTATCACAAGGACAAAAAAAACAAACGCTGCATGTTCTCACTCATAGGTGTGAATTGAACAATGAGAACACATGGACCCAGGAAGGGGAACATCACACTCCGGGGCCTGTCATGGGGTGGGGTGAGGGGGAGGGACAGCATTTGGAGATATACCTAATGTAAATGATGAGTTACTGGGTGCAGCACACCAACATGGCACATGTATACATATGTAACAAACCTGCACGTTGTGCACATGTGTCCTAGAACTTAAAATATATATATATATATATATATATGTATATATACATATATATATATATATATATATATATATAAAGAGAAAACCATTAAAGAAAGGCTATAATACACAGGAACACACAGACATACATACACCTGTGTGTCTATATCTTCAGTTATCACACTTTTTCTATACAGACTCCACACGAGACAAACATGTTACATTTTATGAGAAACTATAAGTGGAAAGAGGAGAATTTGTGAAATCAATATAGAATGTTCCTTGTTTAGCATAATTCTAACTGTTTCTCATTAGAGGTCTGAGTATCAATCTGTATTATATGTGGCCATGCTGGCATTTGGGAAATTCCACAAGAAACTTTTTAAATATGAATTTGGAAAAGGGAAAAGGATTTTTAAAGTGTCTTTTTTTGTTCTGCATTCTATGTGGAACATCTATTTTGTGCTAACTGCTCGTGTTAGCTTGTGATTGCCTGTGACTATGTGGAAGATATACTTTACGTGACTATGTGAGCAATAGTCTTAAAGTTAAGAAATCTAAAATTTGGTTGGTTTAGTTGCTAATTAGGTAAATTACCTTGTAATGGTTACTTAACCTCTCAAAGATTAATTATCTCCAGTGGTACATTGAAGGTTCCATTCATATTGATTTTAGTAGACTTATCCTACTAAAAAGTAAATTTAACAGAAATTATTCTAGACCTCATTATTTCAGGATACCCCACCCCAGCTTTTATTCCTAACTTCAAGAAATGCAGAGAAATTTAAAAATTCGATGTTCTCCCAATTCAACAGAATATAACTGAACTAAATCGATTTATGTATAATTCATTATTTCAACCTTTAACGCTATATCCGAGCGGTTTGTTTTCACCATAAAGTTATAGCTGTTTAGGCCAATAATTAAAGAGGACCTTGATAGAGAATGACAAGAGAGGATGATCACCCTATTGTCTATCTTCCAGCTGTTTTCAATGCCCTGAAGTTTTATTCACACCCAAATATTAGAATCTTATCTGAGAGAGCGTACTCAAATGATGAATCATGCTAATTTCTCAAGAAAAGTGTTACAGAATAATAAATGCCTTTCTGGTCAAAGCACTGATGCTCTGGAAATAATCTTTATCCAAATGAGGTACAGGAATTGTTAGGACTATTAAAAGTTTGTATATGATATCTGCCAGGTTCGACTGAGCTTCACTTAAAATCTACCATATTAGGGCCAAGTGTAATGACTCAAATTAGTGAACTTAAAAATTGTTTTAAAATGTTTCCTGGAGACATTTCAAATATTGCTCTCTGATTTATCACTGTTACTTTTGCTGAATTCAATTTGATGCCAAGATTTATTCAGATTAATCAAATGCCATAAACTCTGATACCTAATGTTCCTTAACACCTTAAGAACTTTTAAACAGATCAAATGTTGAAGATACGCTTTTAGTGAAACTGTACCTAAGCACATGAATTCTATTGAATATAGCTTTTTAGAAGACTAACAAAGAAAGAAGACTTAGGAAATTCGGAAACATTTTTTAAACCTTCTAGAGGGAATTAAACTACTGAAAAATAATTTCAATTGGTGAATCTAATGGCATTAATCAGAAGATAAGAAAAAAGTAACCATAAAACTTTATGGGGGTAATATTTGCTATGAGGATCAGGAAAAACAACTAATGGATATTAGGCTTAATATCTGGGTGATGAAATAAACTGTACAACCAATCCCATGGCATAAGCTTACCTCTGTAACAAACCTACACTTGTACCCCTGAACTTAAAAGTTAAAATTTAAATAAATAACGTTGTGCTATTAATTTCAACCAGAGCCTTTCCAAGGTGCAGGGAACTTTTGAGAATTTTATTTCTTGCAAAAGGAAACTTGATTCCTTGCTTAGGGCTTTCCTAGGAAAACCTCTATTCTTTGGAGAAGCATCATACTCCTACAAGATTTAAGGACCATCATATTTGTCAGACTTTTTTTCTGTTTTACTGTGAGCAGTTTACAGAACATAAAGAAAAATCAAATCCGAAGGTGCACTACACGTGTTTTATCAAAAGGAACATTTTTGTGTACTTTTAAGAAAATACGACAAATTTAGTTTTCTGACCTATTACCAAGTTAGACATCTTGAGTGAATTGAATCTGTTGTAATCCTGTTTGGTTTTCATCCCATGGCTCTGGAAAACTGACATTTATCTCCAATTTTTCAACTCTGCTTCTTTCCAGTACCTCATCTATACGACTATTATAGTACTTTTCATCTGCTTTTACCACTACACTATGGCTGCATTACTTTTAACACAGTGTCCCACATGTTACCCATTTCTACCTTATATAAAGAGTAGAAATTGAATTGTAATTGAGTATGCAGTTGCCTCATATTCAGGTCTTCAACTGAAATAACTCCAGCTCTCTCAAAACTTCAACCCTCTCTGGAAGAATTGGACCAAATTATCCCAGATTATAGCACTCTCAGGCTAAAATTACTAATGCTTCTATAGTTTCAGAGACTGTATCAGGTTATTCAACACAACATTCCATGCACCATTCCAGCCTCATATAATCAGAGGACACTTAGACGACTTTAATAGCCTTCAAAAGACACCCTCCTCTTTTACTTATATATATATTTATTTATCTATTTATTTAATGGAGACAGGGTCTTACTCTGTCACCCAGACTGGAGCGCAGTGGCATAATCACGGTCCACCGCAGCCTGCACCTGCCGGGCTCCGATCCTTCCACCGCAGCCTCCTGAGTGGCTGGGACCACAGGCGCCGCCACCACGTCTGCCTGGTTTTTGTATTTTTGTGGAGATGGGGTTTCACATGTTGCCCAGGCTGATCTGAGACTCCTGGGCTCAAGAGATCCACCTGCCCCGGCCTCCCAAAGTGCTGGGATTACATGAACGAGCCATTGTGCCCAGCCGGTCCCGCCCGGTTTTTAACCTTCGTACTGTTTATATAATCATCCTTCACAAAATAGAACACTTCATTACTCGATGGTTCTCATTATTCTAATATGAAGAACTATATTAAGAAAATAAATTCCTGGCCGGGCGCGGTGGCTCACACTTGTAATCCCAGCACTTTGGGAGGCCGAGGCGGGCGGATCACGAGGTCAGGAGATCGAGACCACGGTGAAACCCCGTCTCTACTAAAAATACAGAAAATTAGCTGGCGTGGTGGCGGCGCCTGTAGTCCCAGCTACTCGGGAGGCTGAGGCAGGAGAATGGCGGGAACCCGGGAGGCAGAGCATGCAGTGAGCCGAGATCGCGCCACTGCACTCCAGCCTGGGCGACAGAGCCAGACTCCAGCTCAGACAAAAAAATAAATCAATAAATTTCCAATATTTCTTAGCATATCCAATTTAATTCTATACATCACATAAAAATAAAAGCCGTCTTACTGTGTTAGTTTCTTACTGCTGTTACAGTAAATTAACATAAACTCAGAGGCTTAAAACAACACATTTTTTTTCTTTATACTTCTGGGGGTCAGAAGTCCAAAATGGGTCTTAGTGTGCTAAAATCAAGGTATCATCAAGTGTATATTTTGTCTAGAGATTCCAGGAGAGAATTCACCTGGTTTGAAGGGTCACATGTATCCCTGAGCTCTTGGCCTCTGCACATCTTGGACACAGCACATCACTTCAGCCTCGGCTCCAGTTTACCCAAGCTCTTCTGCTCACTCTGGTCTCTCCGCCTTCCTGTCTGAAGGTTCTTTGTGACTACAGTGGGCCCACCTAGATAATTCAGGATAATCGCTCCAGTTTAAGGTGAGGTGATTAGCAATCTTAATTCCACCTCTAACCATAATGCTTCCATGCTGCCTAACAACACATTCAAAAGGTCATCCTGCTAAGGGTCATTATTCTACCTACACACTAAGTGACTGAGAAAAAGTAAAGTTATCTATCATGCCTTACCTATGGCGAGGAAATAATAACTTATAATGATTTATCTACGAAAACCTGTTTTTAAAAGCTTTGGTCCTAGTCTATTGATTAAAGTTTTGGTATATTCCAGATAAATTTCATGTCCTTGATGCTAACACATTGTGCACAGTAGATGGCCTTTTTAAAATAGTACTGCATAAAGGAATATTTAAGGTTGTCTGGACAATAGAAAAGGAACTTTAGTTGCTATGCCACAAAAGGCCGGATTTCTGCACATTACACCTCCTACCAGTGCACACATGTGCCAAACTCCTTCCCGAAAGCCGGGTTTATGTTTCCTATGTGCTTAGCAATAGTTTTACTCTCACGACTGTTTATATTAAGTCCTATTTTTTAAAGCATATCCTCATTTGTTTGTTTTCCTGAGCCTCTGAACTGGATTTCATCTGGTATGTATTGCACAGGTTTGCACACTTGATTGTACGCTACCTTAAAGCATCCTCTTGTGTTCTGGACACGGTTATTTTTCTCCATGGTAAGGTGATAAGTGACTTCTCTGAGGACTTGCCACCTTAGAATGCAGTGGTGACATCACCTGCTCAGGCTCTGTCTGCAATGTGGAATTTAGTATTTTCCAACTTCTGGTCTAACTTGAACTTCATAATTAAGCAGAGCCGCCTTTTGAGGGAACGGTAGGGTGTCTGCCCCTAAACGTCTGTGTAAATGCAGAGACACATTTGGGAACATAACTGACTTTTATGTACAGAAGCCAGATGCATTTCATGCCCATGCATGCTTAGGGAAGCAAGTTCATCTCATCTATCACAATAAGCATCTGTGCCACTAAATTCCACTGCAGGATACTTTTCACACTTAGACAACAAAACATTTAAGGAAATAAAAGCTCTTTCCAATAAAAATGTGCATCAAATACTGTGTGTATGTTTAAAAAAAAACCTTCCTCTATAAGATAAGGCCACAGGAACTACTAAAAAAGCATTCTTGAAATACATTTTCTGATAGGAATCTAAGCCCTTGCCTTATATAAGATTTAAGGAAAGTGATGTGTGTGTCTTTATACTTGAAAGGCTGTTTTCAACAGCAAAGGGTATGCTTTGAGGTATCAATATAGTTTTGAGAATGCAAAAGTTTAAAAGAAATGGAATGCATATTCTCCAGGTATGAATATGCAATTGTCATTATTTTCCTACCATCTACTAGATTAGAAACAGAAGAAAAATTATGGAAATGTCTGTTTTCCCTCAATAGGAGTACCTATTTATTAAAGTTAATTAATTACTATTCTTTAAACATTTTCAAAATAGACTCATAAGTGACAACTTTCAGAGAAAACAAGGGTTTTTGGATGTAAATATTTACTTATAACATGGATAAAATAATTTTGTTAAATATTAACTCCATATTCATAATGTTCTCTATTGTTTTTGCATTTTGTTTAACAATAGAGAATCTAAGACATTTAGTGTTCATGAGTTTCATACAGTTTCCTGTCAATGTACTTTGTCTTTTTTTTATTGGACTACTAATCATTTATTTATGATTTGTTGGAACTACTCATATTTTAAATATGTCAAGTGAATTGCAAGCACTTGTTGCTGATTTGATATTTGCTTTTTACACATATTCATTGTATCCTCTGAAAAAGAAAAGTTTTATATTTTAAAAAATTCCAATCCATAAATTTTTTTTTAAATTTTCTGTTATTGGTTAGGGCTATGTTTGGATATTTAATTTTAACCGTAATGTTGCAAGTGATATTTGTCTATGGTATTTTTTCTTTATATTTTGAAAAAGTGTATTTGACATCCACTATGGAATTAATATTTATTAATGACATATTATACCTTTGTGCAACTATAAAATACATATAGCCAATTATCTGAACACCATTTTATGAACTGTTTATCACTTATCCACTGATTTGAAACACTATCTTTATCATATATTGGATTTTAGGTTTATCGAGATTATGTAACATGAAATTATTTAATTATGAAATTATGTGAATTCAAGCATGACAGTCAGCTCTTCTTCCCCACCACTACCCTGTAAAAGGATGGATGGAATAATTGCTTCCCTATGGCTTAAGTGTATGAGAGGTATACAACATGGTCTTGATGAAGTGGGAACTACACAGAAACTGTTTTTGGTCCTGAAATGTACTCCAGCTTTACCAATTTGTTCTACACATATACCATTGAGGGTAGAAGCTGAATTTTGCTAATGATTCTATTTACACTACTTAACATTGTGCCAGATACTGAGTAGATGCTTAGAAACATGTTTAATGACTTGTTTTATTGCTAGAGACCTAATTATCTGCTGTAGTGGTGCTATCTCATTCAGAATCATTTTGACCAGCCTTTCTCCATCATGAATAAAACACTTATTTACACACTTGTGTACATGCACATGTGCATAGAAACACACACACCCTTTGCAGAGACAAACTGCATCAAAAGCATGTACAAACATTATAGTATTTTTGTTGATTCTGACCTGATTCTGATTCTATTGTATACATTTTCATTCTGATCACAATAACAATAAAAATAGAAAACTATAAGTTGTGAAGCTGGAAGATGCAGAACATGAAAGATCGAATTACCAATTTTTTTTTCTATTTTCTTTAGTTGGCTGCTGATAAAATCAGAAAAGAAATGGACACAAAAATGAAAGTATGCAATGTGTGTGCGTGTGTGTGTGTGTGTATCACATGCACTCGTTTCCATGATGTACATATGGAATTTCATAACCAGCCAAACTAAGCTTCATAAGTGAATGAGAAATAAAATCCTTTACAGACAAGCAGATGCTGACAGATTTAGTCACCATCAGACCTGCCTTCCAAGAGCTCCTAAAGGAAGCACTAAACATGGAAAGGAAAAACCAGTACCAGCCACTGCAAAAACACACCAAAATATATAAACCAATGAAACTAGGAAGAAACTGCTTCAACTAATGTGCAGAATAACCAGCTAACATCATGATGACAGGACCAAATTCACACATAACAATATTAACGGTAAATATAAATGAGCTAAATGCCCCAATTAAAAGACATACACTGGCAAATTGGATAAAGAGTCAATACCCACAGGTGTGCTGTATTCAGGAGACACATCTCACTTGCAAGGTCACACATAGGCTCAAAATAAAGGGATGGAGGAATATTTACCAAGCAAATGGAAAGAAAGAAAAAAAAAGCAGGAGTTGCAATCCTAGTCTCTAATAAAACAGACTTTAAACCAACAAGGATAAAAAAGGACAAAGAAGGGCATTACATAGTAGTAAAGGGATCAATGCAACAAGAAGAGCTAAGTATCCTAAATATATATATATGCCAAATACAGGAGCACCAGGATTCATAAAACGAGTTCCTAGAGACCTACAAGGAGACTTAGACTCCCACACAATAATAGTGGGAAACTTTAACAACCCACTATCAATATTAGACAGATCAACAAGAAAGGAAATTAACAAGGATATTCAGACTTGAACTCAGCTCTGGTCCAAGTGGACCTAATAGATACCTACAGAACTCTCCACCCCAAATCAACAGAATATACATTCTTCTCAGCACCACATAGCACTTATTCTAAAATCAACCACATAATTGGAAGTAAAACACTCCTCAGCAAATGCAAAAGAATGAAAATCATAGCAAACAATCTCTCACACCACAGTGTAATCAAATTAGAACTCAGAATTAAGAAGCTCACTCAAAACTGCACAACTACATGGAAACTGAACAACCTGCTTATGAATGACTACTGGGTAAATAGCAAAATTAAGGCAGAAATAAATAAGTTCTTTGAAACCAATGAGAACAAAGACACAACATATCAGAATTTCTGGGATACAGTTAAAACAGTGTTTAGAGGGAAATTTACAGCATTAAATGTCCACATTAGAAAGTGGGAAAGATCTAAAATAGACACCCTAACATCACAATCGAAAGAAGCAATGGAAAACACATTAAAAACCTAGTATAAAACAAGAAATAACTAAGATCACAGCAGAACCGAATGGGAGAGAAACACAAAAAAACCTTCAAAAAAAAATCAATGAACCTAGGAGTGGGTTTTTTGAAAAGATTAACAAAATAGATAGACCGGTAGCCAGACTAACAAGGAAGAAAAGAGAGAAAGATCAAATAGACACATTAAAAAACGATAAAGGGGATATCACCACTGATCCCACAGAAATACAAACTATTATTAGAGAATACTGTAAACACCTCTACACAAATAAACTAGAAAATCTAGAAGAAATGGATAAAGTCCTGGACACATACACCCTCCCAAGACTAAAGCAGGAAGAAGTCAAATCCCTGAATAGACCAATAACAAGTTCTGAAATTGACTCAGTAATTACTAGCCTACCAACCAAAAAAAGCCCAGGACCAGATGTCTTCACAGCCGAGTTCTACCAGAGGTACAAAGAGGAGCTGGTACCATTCCTTCTGAAACTATTCTGAACAATAGAAAAAGAAAGACTCCTCCCTAAATCATTTTATGAGGCCAGCATCACTCTGATTCCAAAACCTGGCGGAGACCCAATAGAAAAAGAAAATTTCAGGCCAATATCACTGATGAACATCGATGCGAAAATCCTGAATAAAATACTGGCAAGAGAATCCAGCAGCACATCAAAAACTTATCCACCACGATCAAGTTGGCTTCATGCCTGGCATGCAAGGCTGGTTCAACATATGCAAATCAATAAACATAATCCATCACATAAACAGAACCAATGACAAAAACCACATGATTATCTCAATAGATGCAGAAAAGGCCTTCAATAAAATTCAACACCCCTCATACTAAAAACTCTCAATAAACTAGGTATTGATGGAACATATCTCACAAAAATAAGAGCTATTTATGACAAATGCATAGCTAATATCATGCTAAATGGCCAAAAGCTGGAAGCATTACCTTTGAAAACTGGCCCAAGAGTAGGATGCCCTCTCTCCCCACTCTTATCAACATAGTATTGGAAGTTCTGGCCAGGGCAATCGAGTAAGAGAAAGAAATAAAAGCATGCAAATAGGAAGAGAGGAAATCAAATTGTCTCTGTCTGCAGATGACATGATTGTATATTTACAAAACGCCACCACCTCAGCCCAAAAATTCCTTAACCTGATAAGCAACTTTGGCAAAGTCTCAGGATATAAAATTCATGTGCAAAAATCACAATCATTCTTATATACCAATAACAGACAAGCAGAGAGCCAAATCATTAGTAAACTCCCATTCACAATTGCTATAAAGAAAACAAAATACCTAGGAATACAACCTACAAGGGATGTGAAGGACCTCTTCAAGGAAAACTACAAACCAGAGCTCAAGGAAATGACAGGACACAAACATATAGAGAAACACTCCATCCTCATGGATAGGAAGACTCAATATCATGAAAATGGCCATATTGCCCAAAGTAATTTATAGATTCAATGCTATTCCCATCAAGCTACCATTGACTTTCTTCACAGAACTAGAAAAAAACTATGTTAAATTTCATATGGAAGCAAAAAAGAGCCTGTGGAGCCAAGGCTAACCTAAGCAAAAAGAACAAAGCTGGAGGCATGACGCTGCCTGACTTCAAACTATATTACAAAGCTAAAGTAACCAAAACAGCATGGTGCTAATACCAAAACAGATATATAGACCAATGAAACAGAATAGAGGCCTCAGAAATAACACCACACATCTACAACAATCTGATCTTCAACAAACCTGACAAAAGCAAGCAATGGGGAAAGGATTCCCTATGTAATAAATGGCGCTGGGAAAACTGGGTAGCCATATGCAGAAAAGAGAAACTAGACCCCTTCATTATACCTTATAAAAGAATTAACTCAAGGTGGATTAAAAACATAAATGTAAAACCTAAAACTATAAAAACCCTAGAAGAAAACCTAGGCAATATGATTCAGGACATAGGTGTGGGCAAAGACTTCATGACTAAATCACCAACAGCACTTGAAACAACAGCCAAAATTGACAGATGGAATCTAATCAAACTAAAGAGCTTCTGCTCAGTAAAATAAACTATCACAAGAGTGAACAGGCAACCTACAAAATATGAGAAAATTTTTGCAATCTATCCATCTGACAAAGGTCTAATATCCAGAATCTAGAAGGAACTTAAACAAATTTACAAGAAAAAAAAAACAAACAACCCCATCAAAAAGTGGGCAAAGGATATGAACAGACACTCCTCAAAAGAAGATATGTATATGGCCAATAAACATATGAAAAAAGCTCATTATCACTGTTCATTAGAGAAATGCAAATCAAAACCACAATGACATACCATCTCACACCAGTTAGAATGGTGATCATTAAAAATTCTGGAAACAGCAGATGCTGGAGAAGATGCAGAGAAATAGGAACACTTTTACACTGTTGGTGGGCTTGTAAAATAGTTCAACCATTGTGGAATACAATGTGGTGATTCCTCAAGGATATAAAACCAGAAATACCATTTGACCCAGCAATCCCATTACTGGGTATATACCAAAGGATTATACATCATTCTACTCTAAAGACACATGTACATATATGTTTATCATGGGACTATTTACAATAGCAAAGACTTGGAACCAACATAATGCCCATCAATGATAGACTGGATGAAGAAAATGTGGCACATATTCACCATGGAATACTACACAGCCATAAAAAAGGATGAGTTCACGTCCTTTGCGGGGATATGGATGAAGCTGGAAACCATCATCCTCAGCAAACTAACACAGGAACAGAAAACCAAACACTGCATGTTCTCACTCATAAGTGGGTGCTGAACAATGAGAACATGTTGACACAGGGAGAGGAACATCACACACTGGGGTCTGTAGGTGGGTGGGGGGAAAGGGGAGGGAGAGCATTAGGACAAATAGCTAATGCATGTGGAGCTTAAAACCTAGATGACGGGTTGATGGGTGCAGCAAATTACCATGGCACAAGTATACCTATGTAACAAACCTGCATGTTCAGCACATGTATCCCAGAACTTAAAGTAAAATTTTAAAAAATGAAAGTATGCAATATGTGTATGTGTGTGTATACATACATATAAAACAAGCACTCATTTTCATTATGTACATATATGCACATTATGAGTGTGAATATATGTTAAATAATATCCTATCAGTTTTGTATTTGTAACACATATATGTACATGCATATACAACAAATAGAGGTGTTTTGCATAATAATTTCATTTATATTCATTTCATCAGCTAAGAACTAAAAAGAATTTAAATCAAAATCAATTATTCATTTACAGGTGTTTTTAACCATAATCTCCCCCTTTATCTTCACTTTTATGCCTCCTTGTATTGCCATTTTGTGACTTTTTCGCCATAAATTATACATATTTGGAACAGTCACTTTAAGAAATTCAATCTTTGGATAAGATCTCTAAGATTGATTTAGTATGAATACGTGTGTGGGCACACACTTGACAAAGAAAGGTCAGTTATAAATATATGTGTACACTTATCAAAATAATTCACATAAAATCTCTGAATAAAATTATCTGTATGCTTTTTCTGTCAATAAAAGCAATATAGTATAATTCTTGGTAGTAAACCTGTTTGTTTTCATTCTGTTGCCTACCATGTGAGCTGCCATGTTGGTATAAAACATCGATCATTTGATATTTTACTACAGCAAATAATAGTGATCCCCACGAAATAATAAATAAATCAGTGAGTTTCACGGAAATAAGTTTTTGGATGGATCAGATAATTTGAAGTTTTTAGTTTATTCTCCATCAAGGTGAAAGAAAAAAGCTGTTAGTTTGTTCTCTATCAGGTGATCGAAGATGAAAACTAAACTTCTCAAGGCCAGTGCATAATAATGGTGCCGTATTCTGTGCATCAATCACCATTACCAAATACCTCTATTGCCAAATATTTCATGTACCGCTTTAGTGGTGATTAATCAATGTGCCATGGCACTGAAACTGAAACGAGACTTTGTAGTACAAGTGATATTCAAAGGGTTTTGAAAATTTATCAGCTCTATAGATATAGATGAAAATTTATCATCATCTATCTAGAAATCCTGTTTTTATAAATGTTACCTAGCCAAATATTGGTTTTATTTACTTAATATTTAGAAAACATGAGTTTAGTAAAAATTGTTCAGATTTTCTTAATGTAGTGTGTGAAATTACTATGTAATTATACAAGAAATATGCTACACAGCTGAATACACAAATAGGTCAGCAGAGGGAGCAAAAGGTGCCTTTCCCCTATAATCCACAGCAACATCACCTGCTCTTCTCTCTACATCATCGATGTATGTTATCTAAAGTCCTGTGCAAATGCCACCTCAACACGAGTCCCCTAGCCTTGCCTTCTTATCAGAAGCAGCTCGAAAGCCCCGATAATTCTAGAACCACTGAAAAATACACACTTGTTGCAAGGATTGAAAAGCCTCATATTGCAAATTCAGAATTCACAGTACTGAAAAAATTCATAATTTTTTAAAATTACAATACTGTGAACTATACAAAATGAATTATGCTGGGATCCGATGACTCTCTTCATTCCAGCCTATCTTATATTTTCTCATTCATTTCTCCACATAGTCACAACAACAGACTCACTGTTACATTTCATTAATGGCTATTTTATAATAAATGATCTCAATAGCATTTCTGAAACCTCTGCTGTTCTGGTTTTACAGAACTCTTGAATTTTTGAATGAGTTAGTTTTTGATTGAAAAAGACCTGACTCTTATGCTTAGAAAAGCCATCATTTCTTTCTGTAAGCTTTCCGTCTTCTATAAGCTTTACATGTTCCATAAGCAAACATTCGCTGGTTTTGTGATCAAACTAGAGAGGCAAATTCAGTTAATAATAACAACGTCATTTATCATCCTCAAATCTAGTGTTATGGATAATACGATCTCCACAAGGAGACGGTTGCACGAGCGACAAGAGAAAGACAATCAACAGTCTTTTACTCATACCAAGATATGTCCACACACACTTGTTTCAACAGTCAAAGTAACGCCATATGTCCCCAGTGATGTGGGTGGGCAAAAGGAACAGTTGGCCTGCTAATGAGGGCCATATGTACACGCAGCCTATCGTACCATCCTTCTTACTTATGGTTGCTGAAAACTCAGTGGAAGAGCTTGCTCTGAGGAATGGCATGGCTGGAGGAGGAGAGGCTTCCTTAACAGCAGGAAAGGACCATTTGTTGTACAACTACTGTATCTCTGAAACTGGGAGCTAAAGATATGCATGTACGTTACTCATTCTCATTAAGAGTTCCTTACGCATCCGTAGAGTTCTTTACTCCAGTTTCACCTTCTTTCACTAAATTCTTTTGCATTTATGTGCAAAGGGATTTTGGGCCCTTTTCAAAAATTACTTTTCCTAATCAATCTTGTTAATTTGATGTTCATTTACATCGGCTTCTCTTTATTTTTAGCTTGATTTCCAGAAAAATTATACTTTCTTTGACATTGTTAAATGTTACAATATTAAAAGAAATGAAAAAGACTTAAAAACTTAGAATATTTGAATGAGGGTTTCTGGAAGGCAGAGAGAACAATAAGGCAAAAGTACTTACTGCACTACTGTTCCAAAGTAAAAGAAAAACAAAGATTTTAAAAATGATTATAGCAGCTTTGTATCTCCACCAGGGTTTCCTTTGAAATTTCTACAACTGCAAACACTATTCAGCAATTTGCACTGATTATAAAATTTATTGTTTTAAGGTCAATTGTGATACTATGATCAGATAATATAATTTACTTTACTCTTAATGGCTTCATTTTGACAACTGAGGGAGCTTTCAGGAAGGACAACGCTTCCTGCACAACAACCAGTAAAGCAGGTCACATCCATTTTCAATATAATTTTAAGAAAAATGAAGGACAAACTACTTGTGAGGCAGCAAGAATTCATTTGCATTAAATTAATTTGAACAGGGCATTTCAAGTTCTCTCTGGCAACAATGGAATAAAGGGGAAAATGAATCTATCTTATGCAATGATCCTCTTCTAGGTTACAGAAAGATTTGAAAGGCTGACATGACCATTGCTAAATTTCTTCTAGAAGTCTATGATTAGTGTCATAGATATAACTCATGAGATAAAATATTCACAAAGAATGTCTGTGAACTGCATCAATTGTGATGGAACTACTGTCTAACATCCCTTTGAAAAGTTATATTCTGCAAAGGTTAAAAAAACACCAACCTTTCGATGCTTTCTTATATGGATGAGCTTTTGTCAACAAGAACTAAGCTTCACAATTAAGCACTATGGAAGATAATGTTCTAGGTTAATTTAAACCTAACTAATCCAGGACTTGGCCTTGATAAATAATGGGTTTAATTAATATTTTTGACCCTAGCAGTGCAAATACTTTTACTTATATTTTACTAAAGCTAGTTTTGACAAATCTAAGGGTATTTAATTTATCAGTATCTGTTGTCAGATGAAAACTTCCCCATCAATACCTTCTAATGGTTCAAAAATAAACTGTTACCCCCACAGATACATTGTTTTTCCATGCGTAAGCAAGTACATTAATTTCAGGGTCTCAAGGCATAAAAGTGATATTACCACTTGTGATAGGCTGCATAATAGTCCCAAAAGATGTTCTTCACCTAATCTCCCGGCCCTGGGAATGTGCTGCCTTACACAGCCAAAGGACTTGTAGATACGATTCATTTAAGGATCTGGAGACAAGGTGATTATCCCAGATCATCCACGTGAGTCCAAAGTAATCACAGGAGTCCTTAGATGAAGTGGAGAGAAGGACTCAAAGTTAAAGGAGGAGACAGCGCGGAGACAGAAACAGAAATAAAAGCAACGCACCTTGAAAATGGAGGAATGGGGAAAAGACAATGAAGACAGGTGCCACCAGAAGCAGAAAATGCAAGAGAATGGATTCTCCCCTCAGGACCTCGAGAAGGAACCCACACTGCAGACACATTGACTTAGCCTAATTAAAGTGATTTTGGACTTCTGACCTTTGAAACTGCAAGACAATAAATATGTGTTAAGTTATGTAAATGTGTCATAATTTGTTATAGCAGCAGTAATACAACTAATACACCACTACAATAAGCAAAGGAAATAAAGTGCAATAGTGACAAACTTAAGGGTTTCCAGGAAAGAGAAACGAAGTGGTAAACTCAATCACAGGATTATATTAGTAACTGTAGTATATGTTACTTGCTTACCCTTTCAATCACATTATTGCTGTAATTATCATTATCATCCAATCAATATGATTACACCAGTATGTATAACTTAGACATGAAAATTTTTTTCTATTTCACTCTTCCCATAATTCCATGCAGCTACCCCTAAGCAACTATGTATCTGATGAAGCTAATATTTTCAGGGAAAATCTTCCATGTTAAGCAGAAAATTTACATCTAAAATTAAATTCTTTTAAGCCAGTCTGGGGACAATACCTAGAAAATTCAAACATTACTTCTCAAGAATACCACTAGCAGTGAGTTTGTGACGCTATCTTCCACCAACTGAATCAAAATTAATTTTAAATATTTTCAAAGCAATATTTTAAAAAATCGTGTACACATTTTTTCCTCTTGGTAAAAATAAACCACTTCTCAACCATCCATTATATTTATGTTAGTTACATGAAGTCCATACATGAATTATCATACCACAAATAGAAAACTATTTAAAGAGAAAAATCTCACTTGGTGCTGACAGAATGACAGCATAAAACTGTGAAGCATGAGGAGAAAGTTGTTTGCAGTGTAAATATCTCCCTTTTCCTATCAAAGTATGTCCTGTGATCTAGCGCTCTTCTCTCCACATGCTTAAGTACAGCAAAAGTTATAAAAACACTCATTCTAGTTTTCTATACTTTAATGGTTGTAGAACATCAGAAGAGAATTGGGAGATGGGAATGTTTTGTGCTTGACATTGCATTTGAGGGGAAAATAAAAACTTGGACATAATATGTGGGATGTCTCCACAGTAATACATGGGAGGGCAAGAAAAAAATGCTATCAAATTTCTACCATGCGCTGAGCCCCTTATATCAACAAATATCCAGCCTTTCTAATGTACTAACAACCACTCTTCATAGCAGGTATTCTATTCCCAGCTTGTAGGTAAGAAACAAAGCTTCAGAAAGGGATCTTCACCAATTTCACACAGTCAATAAAAGGCAGAACTAGGGCAAATATCAATAATAAAAATAGCAATCTAATCCTAATTGGACCTGGCACTGTTCTAAGAAGAAAATCATTAACAAAGGATTTTGAGTTACCACACTCTTAGTCTCCCCGTTTTACAAAAGAAGCAACTGGGGTAAAGTGAAGCTATGCCGTTTCTTTTCAAGCTCATATACCTAACAAGATACCACTTTAATCATGGGTCTCTGATAGATCGTGTACCTCATTTCTAGCGTTTGCTGAGATTTTTCTTATTAACCCTAAGCAAGTATTTGATCCCTGGTAAGTATGCTGTAATTTTTTCACCGCTCATTCTTATCACGGTTCTTCAAGAAAAGTACAGTTCAACACATTTGTCCTATTTGGTTACAAATTTTGAAATTCAAAATATGTATCACACTAAGCTGTTAGCTCCATTTGGAATTTTAAAAAACTAAATTTTTCACTCAGTTAAAAAAAATTGCATTGTTTACTCCCATATCTACAATATAGCTTATAAGTGTATATTTGTATTGAAAACATAATTTTCTACAACTTTTATAATATTTAAATATTATTTAAGGTTTTAATAATATTTAAATATTTAAATAATACATTTAAAAACATAGTTCAACAAGTCCGAATAATCCATCACTTACTTATGACAGAATATTTGTTCAGTATCTTCTGTTTGTTCACTCTTGTGTAATATATCCTATTTTAAGAATCAAAAACTTCTCTTAATGTCAACACTACAGCCTCTTCACAATTCCTACTTATTCCTAATTACCCTTCAGGAGCAAATAAAATGAATTTATCCCAAATTTCTTTGCTTTGAAACAACTTCAGTGAAAATGGTGGTTGTCAACCATATCTACCATTCATATATCCCATTGTTTTCTGCATTAAATTTCATCTAATACTCCTTATGCCATCAGTGTCACTACAAAGGGGGACAGGGGATGAATCTCATCATGAACAAAGGTATATACACTAGATCTTAGGATGTTCAATCATTTCCTTACTCTATTATGTCCCATCTGAACTACTCATATTAAAATGAGCAACTATATGAACATGGTACTTTTAAGAAAGGATGTTCAAAAATTAATTCATATCTTGTACAAATTGGTATCCAAGAAATCATGACCTAATAGGCATCACATATGTGAATGAAAAAATTCACTTTCAGCAATGAATGTTGATGACACTCCTTTAGCAAGAGTTGTACCGAGCTACCCACAACTCCTCAGCACTCACTATTCTCATACATGCGGTCGGACAATGTCCAAGGGTGCAGTGATTCTGTCCAGAGGCTTTTCTGGGCCGTTAGAGCTGTCTCAGCCTGTGTACAGGGTTATACAGACACTCTAGGGCATTCATGACTCTGATCACTGGAGCAGCCCTGTACTAACTGCAAATTTATGGAGGAAACTTTCAAGTCCTCTTGCCCCCCAGTTGGGGTAACTCTGTTACCTATTTCATGTGGTCTCAGTTCTCCAACAAAAATGATCTCGGCCTGCTCATCTTACTTCCATTTCACTACATGGCATAACTAGAAGTTGACTAGGTATTCTGCTTTAATGTATATGCAAAGCCCTCTTGTTCAGGAATGTTTGTAGAATAATATTTCTAAATTAGGAATACAATTGGTCTTGTTCTTTCCTGAGGGATAAAATGTCATCTCTCTTCTTCTCTCCCTCTCTCCTTTCTTCCTAACTCAGCTAACCCTCTATCTGAAAGAATTACAAAGGAAGAAATCTAGGGCATTGTTTAGCATTCTCAGGAGGATTGGAAATGTTGGAATGACAGCGAGTATCACACATACACTGCTTGAAGTATTTTGTAGGATCCAAGGGAAGAGAAAATTTTGACATTCCAGAAAATTTAAGTCATCCTTTTAATATCAGGACCAGAAAGGAACAGGTCACACGGGCAAGAGCCATAAAACTAATTATCTTGACTCTTTCCAGGATACCTGAGCTATAAATGTACAGGGAATCCTGTAATCAGATGCAAAGTTGTGTATAATATACTTAGTTCCCAAATGTAACTAGGAATTTTATGTATATAATGTGAAAAATCGTTCCAAAGTATTTGAGACTCCAAAAACTTTCCTAGCTAGCATTCAATATTCTTGCTTAACTTCTCCTTATACCCCTAACTGTATTGAGCATGCATAGACACACAAAAGCTAGGATCAACTATTACCGCTTAAGAAAGAAAAGGAGGAAAAAGGCTGTATTATAGGGATTTAGTTTTCTTCCTCAACTCTTGAAGAAGCCTATTTGTATCAGCCCGTGTCAGACAACAAAGTACTTATCAATAAAGTTTTATGAATGTGGTCACATATGAAATATAAGAGCATTCAGTTTCTACCTCTCCTTTTCTCATAAATCCTACATCAGATAGACATTAGCTATATCTGCCAATGTTTCCACGGAATCTTAAAGACTATTCACTGCAAAGCTGGCAGTGTAGCCTGAAAGCAAGTTATGTCTGCGTTGCAACTTCACACTAAGTGGTTTAAAAATACAACTAAATGTGGCCTGTCTTTATCTTGATTATAAGACATAAATTATCCCAAGAATATTCTTAGTAAAAATTGGGTCTCCCGGTCAAGCCACTTCTATTAAGAAGGACACAGGTCAGTTTTTAGGAGTTTAGGTGTTATTTGGAAGTTAGGAGCATCTAAATATGGAATATAACTCCATTAAATTATAGTATATTTTATATCAAAGAGAAACGACAAAAATAAGAAATGTTTTAAGTATTTTTTCGTATAGCGTGTTCATATATAATTACTTCAGTAGTCTCAATGTAGTCATGCAATTGTTTGGGTAAAGAACTAAACTTGAAGTTAAATAGCATAGGTCTGAATTCTTATGGTTTATAACATTCATATATTTTATATGTTCCAGAATAATATGTAATTTCTAAGTTTATAACATAATAATTACAGAAATCTAGGTAAAGTAATACTTCTGTGACACAGTCTCTTCATCTACAAAATGGAATATTGCTTTTCTCCTTAAATTTATATTAAAAATTGGAGAAGTAATATATGTGAAAGAACCTTACATTAAATATGCAAGTTTTATTTGTTGAATTCAAACAGTCATTAAAGAACAAAATAAAACATTACATTTGGATTAACAAAGTAGATACATATATCTCAATCTGAGAAACCTTTAAGCTCTCTTGACCATAAAATGACATTGGATCCTATAAGAGAGTTTGGTAAATATTTGAAAGATATTTCAATTTCACACCTAAATGTTGATTCTGACATTTATTTCCTAAACTTATCATTTGTATACTTACCTGCTATTAAATCCACAGGGGTCATGTCACTAACTGTATGCCCACCGATTTTATTGAGAGGTATTCAGCAAGGCCCACAAAGTAAGTATTGAATTTTTTTAAAAAACAGACCCAAAACACCTAAAAGCAAAACACTTAGTAAATTCTTATAATCATGAAGATCACAAATTAGTGCTATTAGTAAGAAAGAAACTTCTAAACCAAATAAAGTCCTAATACCTCCAACGAATTTTGTCTCTCTGATACACACACACACGATTAAAAAAAAAATGAAGGAAATGTAAAAAAATAAATAAATGAAGGAAGTTCTGTGGGAAATGTCCATAATTTCATGCCCAGAATTTCCCTATCAATCTCTTTCCCCAAAGTTCTTCCGAGAAAATAAAGTTGCCTTTCTCTCAACGTTAACTCATCACTTTTCTCATAGCATTTTCAAAAGAAATATTTCCTGTCAGCCGGCCACTTAAACTTTGTGCTGTTAAAGAAATCCAAAAAGGTATCAATTTTGCAACAAAGGATAAAGAGGAGACGAAGTGAACCAACATGGCTTTTAAGCTAAATTGCCGTCACCTGTCACAGGTTGTCTAGCGAGCCTCAAGTTCCCTCTAATAAGCTTATGGAGGGTGCGGAGCAAAGGCACCTCAAGGTGCTCTGCGGGTTTTCCCCTGGTAAATTAGGCTGAAAGGAAAAGAGTCCCACCCCCCACCCCCAAACTTGGAGACCAGGGCTGCCCTGCCGAATGCTGTGCCCAGACCTCCTACTTCCACGCCCTTCCAGTCCTTTCCTCGGCTTGGAAAATTGGGCATGAGGCAAGCAAAAGGAAGGACAGAAGGCCAAAACGGGCATCCGGGAAGCCAAATTTCTGTCTCAAAAGCTCGTCTAGAAACGCGTACATAGCGCGTGCCTTGGGGACATCTCCTAAAACCCCGTTCACTGAAGCTAATTCCTCCCAAACGCCCCCACGCCGGCTGAGAATCGCAACCGCCCATCCGCCCCTCCAGCCTGTGCAGCCGCCCCCAAAACCTCCCGTGAATCGGGAAATGTCAAGGCAGCAGCGCTTGGGGAGCCGAGCAGCCTCGCCAGTTCCAAGTCTCTGGTTCGAGACCCCTCGCTTCGCCTCTTTGGGGAACTCACCTGGAGTCAGGTTTAGATGGCAGCCTCCACCCAGGGGACCGGGAAGCGGCCCCGGAAGCGCCGCCGCGTCCTGTGAATAACGAGCGCAGCGCAGCGGAGCAGCTCCCCCTGGACTGGCCGCTCCCCGATTCCTCCCGCTCTGTCCGGGAACCGTCCCTCCGTTCTTTCCTCTCCCTCCCCTGCCTGCAGCCGCCGCGCTCCCTCCTCCTGCTGGCGGCGCAGGGCTGTGCTTCCGCCTCCCTCCTGCGGGCGCACGAGCTGCCCGCGCTGCTAATGAGCAGGCTCCAGGCTCCGCCCGGCCAGGGGTGCGCACACGCCCCACGCCGGAGATGAGCTCCCGGGAGCGGAGCTATGGATACGCCTGGTGCGGCCGCTGGAGAAATGAACTGGAGGAGGCATCCAGCATCTCACACTTTCTGGCCACTCAGCTTAACTAAGCCATAACCCCAGACTTCTTCCTAAATCTCCAGTAATTTACAGGTGCTGAAAAGTCAATGAGGGGTTTGAGCACAATCTGTGTTAACAGTATTGCCAGTATAGAGATGCTAATCTGGCTAGATTCTAGGGATGAAATGTTCAAGGGACGGTATATGATTCTTTCTGGTGGTTATTTTGACATATTTTGGCTATACTTACAGATCTGTAAAATAAACCAGCAATCTTCTAATCATGACAACACAGATTCCTAATTGAAGGCAGCTGATACTTATTAAATACCAGGCTCTGTTTAATAGGCTCTTCTTTCCCAGCTGATCTTTACTACAATTCTGTGAGCACTACTAGCACCCCTATTCTATATTTTAAGAATTTGGGTTTAACTTTTAAAACAAGACGGTCTTAAAACAAGACTAAGGATCATGTCCAACCTTGCAGAGATTCTAAGTTTCTGAGCCTAAATAATAACTGAAATCTGTAGCTCCCACAACCCATAGCCTGTGTATAATGTGTTGCAGCATCTTGGATGGTACTGTGTAACTGAACCAACAAAGATAATAGGACCATCAGCAAATACACACCACGAGACTAATGAATACCTAGAATCCTAGTGAGACTTGTAAATAGTCAAGCACCCTAAGTAACAATAGTTCAAGTGCATGCTAAACATGGTGATTACTTATAAAAGAACAGCAACCAGTATGAGTGAAGACAGGCAAATAATGTTCAAAATGTTCAGAATCAATGTCCAGCCACTTATGAGTTGAATTCCCCACTCTAAAAAGGAGGCCAGATGTGATGTATTCTAAGAAGTCTACAATGGGCGTGGTCTTTTCGCAACCAAAAAGGGCTTTTTAAACACTTATTTCCCATTAAGAATATGCAATAGCTAATTAATATTAAATCTGAAAATCAGTGATAATTTATTTCAACTAACCTTACGTGAAAAAATCATTACTCATTCAAGCTTTTAGAATTAGATTAAATAGCATTGAGTATCAAATTTACTTCAACCCATAGAAATAATAGACAGTTAATTAATAAAGTAAGTAATTTAATTAACTTTACTTTTGTGTCATGATGTATTTTTCCTTAGGAAAAGGATAAGACATTTTTTCCATGGTATAAAATACTAGAATATGACTCTTATATTTTTCTTCATGAAGATTAAAGAATTAATAAAATAAGTACAGACATATTGTCAACAAATCTATCCAGATCATTCATTCTCCACTCAAGAAATTATGCTAGGCAAGCTTTATTTCTCCATATGTACAAGGCAATTCAGAGGTCAAAAATTTGAAAACACTTCAATGAACATCAACCATTAATTAACTAAGAGTAGATTTTATTTATAAACAACTTTAAAAGACTATAAAAAAGGTATAACAAACTTCTACTTTATCAGTACTGCTACTCCTGTTGAACACAAAGATATATAATTATAGTTTTCTCCCTATTTAAAATATTTATTGATTCTGGCATAATAATGTCCTACTCATCCCTCAATAATCAGTGTACATGGAACCAGAAATCTTTTCTTTCACCTAGTCAATTGAAGTATTTCTGTGTTTTGCATGTTAACACTCTATTTATTCTGTGTTTCTAGTGCTTATCCTCAAAATTTTTATAGTTCCGTTCACATATGAATTCTACCAATCAGCACTATATATAAATAATGCAACGTATAAAATGTGTTAAATAAATGGATGTAAGATTTATGCTAAATTTTTCACATAGTAAGTACTTCAAAACCCTTATTATTTTTCCTTAAGCTTTTATGTGCATATATTTTATCTCTCCAACTAAAGAATAAACTTCTAAATAAGAAGAGTTTTGTCTATAAATTTTACGCATTTTAATACATTATTAATCTAAAACCTTGGACTAGAGTTTGGAATTCTTTTATGTATTCATTTATTGATTCAAAAAATAGGTGTCCATGCCATTTTTTCTAAACCTTGTGCAAGATGTAGGGTATACAATGATGTCCAGACTTTAGAGTCCTTGACCTCATGGCGTTAAAGTGCAGTAATGTACAGTAATTTTAAAATCTATTTATTATTATTTAAAACAATCAATGAATACATTCTTGTCGAAAATAACTGAAAAGTCTGTCTGAATTCCCTGGCCAAGGCCAAAACATGAAAGCAAAAGAGCTGCCTGAAAACAGTGCAAGCCACTCTCCAGAGGGTTTCTCTGTTGAAACAGCACATCGCATTATGGAAATAATGAGAAAAATTAGTAACTGTGCAAACGACAACATATATGCATCTTTGTGGTTTCTGACCTTTTAGCATCGTCGAAGCAAGACCACAAACCTTTCAACACCAGGCGTGGTATTAATCTTGCACAGAATATAATGTTTTCACATATTTTATTCTGATTTCCTACAAAGTAATTTCAATTTCTAGCTAAAGCTAATGGATTTTTCTAGTGAAAACATTGTGTACCGAATGACTTTCCAGTGAGATCCGCGTACCATGCGCCATTTTCATGTTCGTGCTCATTTCTCTGAAGTCTGTTTGCCTTTAATTCACCATAATGAAATTCCTTGTGTACTTTTATTGGCAACCATTGCATAGTGACACTTGCATCCAAATGTAATTCCATTTGAGCTTGGCAGTGTTTGCTTTTTCATCAGAAGAGGAAAGTTAGAGGGAACAAGGGGCAAAGATGTGTGTAAGAATGTCTGAGGGACCATCACAGCATCATCACAAATTCAAGATTTTTTTGAAACATTAGACAAGGGACTGACAGCCATGCCCTGGGATGGCTGAAACACTTCACAACCTGCTCATGTTTATGACCAAAATCATCACCTAAAATGAATTCAATGTGTCAATATCATAATATTGTTTGTGTATAAGTAATCATGAAGCAGTTAGGGAAGGGAGTATAATCTAGTAAGAAATTGGAACAAAAAGTGTTAGACAAAATTCAAGAAGATTTAAAAGAAGAAAATTAACCTGTCTGATCTGAACAGAATTGGAAAAGCACATCAATCATAGCTCTATACATTGACCATAGACTTAAAGCATAACATAAAAATAAAGAAGGCAGATAACTCAGGAAAACATTTCTATTAAATCTACTCCGTAAAGTTTTCCCATACTTTTATTTTACTAACAGGAGCATACATTTAAATCTGACAAAATCATATATATTTTGTTGATTCAATTTGTAGCAGATAGAGGAGCATGTCCCAGTGCTATGACAGTGAGTTGTCACTATAACATACCACTGCTTTACATCTTACCCACAGGCTAAAATGTTTACCCCTAGAGTCGTGACTTTGTATATGACAGGAGATTGCTACTAAAAGTAAATATATTTGGCTGAAGGGTAGATACAACTTTAGGCCATTATATCATTCACTAAAATTTAGCTGGCATTTACATATTTACCTGCTTAGTTCATATGACAAATATGTTTGAGAGACTGCCATATACAAAAAAAAAAGATGGAACCATCTTACAAATTTAGAGATTACTTAAAGAAATGGAACTGAAGGGTTAACTGTGATGGCAAGAATGAAGAGAGCAAAACCAGAGGGTACTTCAAGGAGAACAGGCATGAGAGAGGCATTATAATTTGGAGGGTGCTATGATTTGAACCTATGTGCCCATCCAAAGTTTGTATGTTGAAACTAAAATCCCAGGACAATGACATCAAGAGATGGGGCTTTTGGTTAAGTGATTAAATGAAGAAGGATCCACCCTCATGAATGAGATAAACGTCCTCGTAAAAGATGCTTTAGAGGAATGCCGGGCTCCTCAGTCTCTTCTGCCATGTCGTTACATTGTCCGTTTTTGCCCACTTTTGTCACGTGAAGACGAAGCAAGAAGGTGCCACCTCGGGACCAACTGCCAAATCTCCACTGCCTTGATTTCGGACTTCTCAGCCCCAGAACTGTGAGAAATACATTTCTGTTTTTTATGAATTACTCAATCTGTGGCATTTTGTTATAGCAGCATACAGACAAAAACAGGGTAAACAGCCTGGTGAGAGTGGATATTTTAGAAACTTGAGATGATTCAATGTCGCTGATTCTCCATTTTCTCATATGTAAAATGAAGGAAATAATGCTGATTACTTCATAGTTCATTGTACAAATTAAATTAACTATGTAAATAAAGCAATATAGTTCCTTTTATCTAGTATACATTGTTTAAGTGTTGTTGTCATTACATGAGGAAAACAAGAACTTCCCCAAACAGAAGGATGTGGGAACCAAAACTAAGATATAAGAAAGGACCAAAGTTCACTGTGACAATCTGGTCAAGCGCTGGTTAGGGAAGATAGCATAATGTTACGCATAGATATTATTATAGGATAATTTTCCTCCACCCCGAACTCCTCTAGCACTTTCCCTACGTCTTTCATTGCACTTCTTCATTTGTCTCTTTAATTACGGTTATTTATATAAATCTTTTAGCTTCCTACAAAAATAAGCTTGTAGTGGGACAGATTCTTGAGGATCTATGTCAAAGCAATTTTTCTATTTCCTACAGCAAGTAACCCAGTAGTAATCACACAGAATTTGTTAAAAGAATAAACATAGGAAGATTAATTTCCATTTTTTTCTTTGCTAATTTTTAATCAGAATTATACCATTGTTAGGGAGGGAGAAATTATAAATTGAGGACATGAGTATTAACATTTAAATCTGTTATTCTGCTTTATTTTAGAGCTTGCCATGTTTTGTGATTAAAAAAAGAAACAGGACATTCTATATAGCTGTTGCAAAACGTGTGGTCTGTTGGTGAACTAGCAGCACCAGCATTATCAAGATTTCCTTAGTTTGCAGGGCTACTGAGTCAGAATTCGCATTTTGACAAAACTCCAGGTGATTCATGCTCTGCATTTAAGTTGGAGAAGCACTGTTCTATAGTTCTCCTTATGTCCTAAATGCATTGTCAGTGAAAGAAAATACTATACGTATGATAATAATAACGGTAATATTAACAAAAATGTAACTATTAGTAATTTTCTATGCTCTCCCAGATACTAAGTCCTTTATTTAATACTTGTGATATTTCTGCGAAGTTGCAATTGATATCACCTACTAAACTGATACTCAGAAATCTGAAGTAATTCTCCAAGGTCACAAAGCTAGTGAATCACAAACCAGATTTTTAAACTCTTGCTGCTTCATTCCAAAGACTAAACCGTTTCTAACTCACGGTTAATACATTTGCTTCTGCCTTCCATTTCCTAAATATGGTTTCCTTTCTATTTCATTAGCTTTACTTATACATGACTGATTTTTAACCCTCTCTAACATTTGCAGAATATGGTGTACTATGGTTAATAAGGACAATACCAAGTAATATCATGTTGAGAAAGCGTGCAGAAGTAGCATCAAAAAACAGACATTTTCCAAAATGTTTACTAAAAACTTTCAATAAAAACAAGATTTTCTACTTAGAATTTCTACCTTGCATAACTCAAATGGAGCATGATTATTAAAATGACAAAAAGATTCCGTAATTGCCTAAGAGCTAAGAATAAGAATTGCTATATAAAAAAGCATAAATATGCCATATGAATGACATGTATAAGAATCATGGGAGTGCTATTTGGTATTTAGTATTTCGTTCCATTCTGCAGCATGATCAAAAAGAAGCATCTGTATAGTTCACTGTGCATTATAGCACAATAAATCACCTCATTAGGCTCAGATATATGTAAAGATTTACAGTCTGGGAAAGTCCACTAGATATTCTTAATCACTTCTTAGACTGTACTGTCCCCCATATTTCTCTTTTTCTATAGAAAGGTTGCACATGGAAAGGCTTTATTTGAAATCCAGCAATGAATGGAATGTCTGTGAAGCAAGAAATAGATGGAAATTGACATTTTAAAAGAAAGTTTGGCTTCTGAAGAGATACAGCTGTGACCTTGGTCTTTTTGTTGGAGAGAAGTATTCCCTAGCCTTACTGTACTATTTTTCCCAAAGCACCCTCTCTATTGTTCTCCCTTCATCTCTGGCTCGTATCATATGGCCCCTCCCTCATTCTATCTGGTGAGTTCTGAGAAAAATGCTTAAATTCTGCAGAGAAGATTGAGAACAATGCTAAATATTCCTCAGAGAAGCAAAATATTATGTTAACAGTTTATATTTTCACATGAAATTGTCTATCTCTTCTCTCTGTCTCATGTGTGTATGTGTGTATGTGTATATATATATACATATAATATACAGTAGATATGTATATATAGAGTATAATATTCAGTATATATAGTATAATATACCGTATATATGTATATATATACAGTGTGTGTGTGTATATATATATACATATATATATATATATATGTATATATATACTACCATTTACCTCCCAGGCTATACGTCCTGACATCTTAAAAGTAGAAAGCCCTCACAGGCCACGGTTGCTCATGCCTGTAATCCCAGCACTTTGAGAGGCCGAGGCGTGCAGATCACCTGAGGTCGGGAGTTCAAGACCAGCCTGACCAACATGGTGAAACCCCATCTCTACTAAAAATACAAAAAATTAGCTGGGCGTTGTGTTGCGCACCTGTAATCCCAGCTACTCAGGAGGTGGAGGCAGGAGAATCACATGAACCCGGGAGTCGGAGGTTGTGTGAGCCGAGACCATGACATTGCACTGCAGCCTGGGCAATGAGAGCAAAACTCCATCTGAAAAATAAAGGTGGATAGGCCTTAAAAGACTTTTGAAAATGAGATTTGTCAAATATTTATTAGAGATGAAGAAAATAAGTGCGGACCCACACGTAACTTGTCTGAGGTCACAGAAGTAGGGACCCACACGTAACTTGTATGAGGTCACAGAGGTAGTCATGCTGCAGCAGCCTTATTGGTTTTCCTCTATGACATGCATTATTATTGTTTTTGATCATTTCAAGAGGTTTCTAGTCGATAGTGGGACAAAATTTCTAATTTGGGAACCTAATTTTCTCTGCAAATCTTCTTTACATCTCTAGCTTATTAATACACCTCAGAAGTGTTACAGGAATTAATTCGCAGGATTTTGAAGAATATTTTGAGGTATGCTGGGAAAAATCATGTCAAGTATCAATGATTAGAAACTAAACAATCAATATTAGATATTGTAAAATTATATTTAATCTTCCATATGGCATAAATAAGTTATTTTAATGTACAGTCGTTGTACTATGTAAATTTGTATATAAAATATTTGAAAAAATAACTTTCAATATGTAAAATGTAAATATACAAAGGAAAGGATCGGAAAAAATAGATAAAAATAATCAGGCTAAGAAAACACTACAGTGTCACCCTCAGAAGACTATAGAAGGATTCTCACCCTCGAGAAACAGAGGAACTTGAACATGGAAATGACCCTCTGCTGGCCATACTGATTATGGTACATAATTTTAAAAGGCTTTTAGAGAGAAGGGAAATGTTTTATTATGCATTCAGCACAGTGTTATGGTGATGTTTCTTAACTATCAGCTATTTTTAAAATTCTTATAATCTTTCTATAGATGACAAAGTTACATAAATATGAAGGATAAGAAGGGCCCCTGCAAACCTGATAATACAATTCTCTTTTCAATGATAACGTATTTCTAAGCGCGCATCTCCTAATCATATTGATGTGCATTAAGTGTTCTTTTACCTACACCTGTCAAAGTGGCTAAAGTAATATTTCATGAGGAGATAATTTTTTCCTTTAGGTGATTTTTTCCGCATAATACTCTAACATTTCCAATTCCATCTTTCTCGAAAAAGTTTACATGATATACATATACAATTACTAAAATTTTGGCGGCATAAATAATTTAAATGGACTTTACTTCAAAGATAATATTTACTTTTAAAGTTGTAAACCTTTGAATCATCAATTAATTAGAATTATCTTTTTCTTTATAAATAAAGTTTTTTGTCCCTACATATTTATGATTTGGAAATTTTCACCTGGAAAATTTCATTTTCAGTTGTATGCCTTGTCTTTAGTATAAAATTCAGTATTTCAATTTCAATATAATTTTTTGATTGATTTTAATGCAGAGAACAGAAAGGAATATCTTCAAATATAAACTACACAGAATCATTCTGTGAAACATCTTTCTGATCTGTGCATTCAGCTAACAGAGTTAAACTGTACTTTAGATTGAGCAGTTCTGAACACTCTTTCTGTAGAAAATGCAACTGGACATTTGCAGCGCTAAGAGTGTAGTAGTGGAAAAAGGAATATATTCAAATATAAAGTAAACAGAAGCATTCTGTGAAATTTCTTTCTGTTCTCTGCAACTTCTTTCTGTTCTCTGCATTCAACTAACAGAGTTGAGCCTTACTTTTGAAGGAGCAGTTCCGAAACACTCTTTGTGTAGAAACTGAAATTGGACATTCGGAGAGCTAAGAGGATAAAAGTCGAAAAAGGAATATCTTCAGCTAAATACTACACAGAAGCATTCTGTGAAACGTATTTCTGATATGTGCATTCAACTAACAGAGTAAAACCATACTTTTGATTGAGCCATTATGAACACTCTTTCTGAAGAAAATGCAAGTGGACATTCGGAGCACTAAGAAGGTAATACAGGAAAAAGGAATATATTCAAATATAAACTACACAGAAGAATTCTGTGAAACTTCTTTCTGTTCTGTGCATTCAACTAACAGAGTTGAACCTTACTTTTGATTGAGCCGTCCTGAAACACTCATTCTGTAGAAACTGCAATTGGACATTCTGAGCGCTAAGTGGCCTATATTGGGAAAAAGAATATCTCCAAATAAAAACTACTCAGAAGAATTCTGTGAAACTTATTTCTGATCTGTGCATTCAGCTAACAGAGTTAAACCATACTTTTGATTGAGCAGTTATTAAACACTGTTTCTGTAGGAAATGCAAGTGGACATTAGGAGCGCTAAGATTGTAATAGTGGAAAAAGGAATATCCCCAAATAAAAACTACACAGAAGCATTCTCTGAAACTCCTTTCTGTTCTCTACATTAAACTAACAGAGTTGAGCCTTACTTTTGAAGGAGCTGTTCTGAAACACTCTTTGTGTAGAAACTGCCAGTGGACATTCGGAACGCTAAGAGGGTAATAGTCGAAAAAGGAATATCTTCAACTAAATACTAAACAGAAGCATTCTGTGAAACTTCTTTCTTTTCTGTGCATTCAACTAAAAGAGTTGAACCTTACTTTTGATTGAGCCGTTCTGAAACACTCTTTCTGTAGAAAATGCAAGTGGTGATTCGGAGCGCTAAGAGGGTAATAGAGGAAAAAGGAATATCTTCAAATATAAACTACACAGAAGCATTCTGTAGAACTTCTTTCTGTTCCTTGCATTCAACTAACAATATTGAACCTTACTTTTGATTGACCAGTTCTGAAACTCTCTTTCTGTAGATACTGCAATTGGAAATTCTGAACGCTAAGAGTCCTATATTGGAAAAAGGAATATCTTCAAATAAAACCTACACAGAAGAATTCTGTGAAACTTCTTTCTGATCTGTGCATTCAACTAACAGAGTTAAACCATACTTTTGATTGAGCAGTTCTGAACACTCTTTCTGTAGAAAATGCAAGTGGACATTCGGAGCTCTAAGAGGGTAATAGTGGAAAAAGTAATATCGTCAAATAAGAACTACAGACAAGCATTCTGTGAAACTACTTTCTGTTCTGTGCATTCAAATAACAGAGTTGAACCTTACTTTTGATAGAGCCATTCTGAAACACTCTTTCTGTAGAAAATTCAATTGGACAATCTGAGCGATAAGAGGCCTATATTGGGAAAAAGAATATCTTCAAATTAAAACTACACAGAAGCATTCTGTGACACTTTTTCTGATCTGTGCATTCAGCTAACAGAGTTAAATCATACATTTGATTGACCAGTTCTGAACACTCTTTCTGTAGAAAATACAACTGGACATTTGGAGCGCTAAGAGGGTAGTAGTGCAAAAAGGAATATATTCAAATATAAACTACACAGAAGCATTCTGTGAAACTTGTTTCTGTTCTGTGCATTCAACTAACATAGTTGAACCTTACTTTTGATTGAGCCTTTCTGAAACACTCTTTCTGTAGAAAATGCAATTGGACATTCTGAGCGCTAAGAGGCCTATATTGGTAAAAAGAATATCTTCATATAAACACTACACAGCAGCATTCTGTGAAACTTCTTTCTGATCTGTGCATTCAGCTAACAGAGTTAAACCATAGTTTTGATTGAGCAGTTCTGAAACACTCTTTCTGTAGAAAATGCAACTGGACATTCAGAGCGCTAAGTGGGTAATAGTGGAAAATGGAATATCTTCAAATATAAACTACACAGAAGAATTCTGTGAAACTTATTTCTGATCTGTGCATTCACCTAACACAGTTAAACCATACTTTTGATAGAGCAGTTCTGAACACACTTTCTGTAGAAAATGCAAGTGGACATTCGGAGATCTAAGAGGCCTATATTGGTAAAAAGAATATCTTCATATAAACACTACACAGCAGCATTCTGTGAAGCTTCTTTCTGATCTGTGCATTCAGCTAACAGAGTTAAACCATACTTTTGATTGAGCAGTTCTGAAACACTCTTTCTGTAGAAAATGCAACTGGACATTCAGAGCGCTAAGTGGGTAATAGTGGAAAATGGAATATATTCAAATATAAACTACACAGAAGCATTCTGTGAAACTACATTCTGTTCTGTGCATTCAACTAACAGAGTTGAACCTTAATTTTGATTGAGCAGTTCTGAAACACTCTTTCTGTAGAAAGTGTAATTGGATTTCTGAACGCTAAGAGTCCTATATTGAGAAAAATAATATCTTCAAATAAAAACTACAGAGATGCATTCTCTGAAACTACTTTCTGATCTGTGCATTCAGCTAACAGAATTAAATGATACATTTGATTTAGCAGTTCTGAAACACTCTTTCTGTAGAAAATGCAAGTGGGCATTCGGTGCGCTAAGTTGGTAATTGTGGAAAAAGTAATATCTTCAAATAAAAACTACACAGAGGCATTCTCTGAAACTTCTTTCTGTTCTCTGCATTCAACTAACAGAGTTGAGCCTTATTTTTGAAGGAGCAGCCCTGAAACACACTTTCTATAGAAACTGCAAGTGGACATTCCGAGCGCTACTAGGGTAATAGTGGAAAAAGGAATACCTTCAAATAAATACTACACAGAAGCAATCTGTGAAACTACTTTCTGTTCTGTGAATTCAACTAAAAGTGTTGAACCCTACTTTTCATTTTGCCGTTCTGAAACACTCTTTCTGTAGAAACTGCAATTGGATATTCGGAGCGCTAAGAGGCCTATATTTGAAAAAGGACTATCTTCAAATAAAAACTACACAGAAGCATTCTGTGAAACTTCGTACTGATATGTGCATTCAGCTAACAGAGATAAACCATACTTTTGATTGAGCAGTTCTGAACACTCTTTTTGTAGAAAATGCAGGTGGACATTCGGAGCGCTAAGAGGGTAATACTGAAAAAAGGAATATATTCAAATATAAACTACACAGAAGCATTCTGTGAAACTCCTTTCTGTTCTCTGCATTCAACTTACAGTGTTGAGCATTACTTTTGAAGGAGCAGTTCTGAAAAACTCTTTGTGTAGAAACTGCCAGTGGACATTCGGAGCGCTAAGAGGTTAATATTCAAAAAAGGAATATCTTCAACTAAATACTACACAGAAGCCTTCTCTGAAACTTATTTCTGATATGTGCATTTAACTAACAGAGTAAAACCATATTTTTGATTGAGCCGTTCTGAACACTCTTTATGTAGAAAATGCAAGTGGACATTCGGAGCGCTAAGAGGGTAATAGTGGAAAAAGGAATATATTCAAATATAAACTACTGAGAAGTATTCTGTGAAACTTCTTTTTGTTCTGTGCATTCAACTAACAGAGTTGAACCTTACTTTTGATTGAGCCATTCTGAAACACTGTTTCTGTAGAAACTGCAATTTAACATACTCAGCGTTATGATGCCTATATTGGGATAAAGAATATCTTAAAATAAAAACTAAACAGATGCATTCTGTGAAACTTCTTTCTTATCTGTGCATTCAGCTAACAGAGTTAAACGATACTTTTGATTTAGCAGTTCTGAAACACACTTTCTGTAGAAAATGCAAGTGGTCATTCGGTGCGCTAAGATGGTAATTGTGGAAAAAGGAATATCTTCAAATAAAAACTACACAGAGGCATTCTCTGAAACTTGTTTCTGATCTCTGCTTTCAACTAACAGGGTTGAGCCTTATTTTTGAAGGAGCAGTCTTGAAACACTCTTTCTGTAGAAACTGCAAGTGGACATTCGGAGCGCTAAGAGGGTAATAGTGGAAAAAGGAATATATTCAAATAAATACTACACAGAAGCATTCTGTGAAACTACTTTCTGTTCTGTGCATTCAACTAAAAGAGTTGAACCCTACTTTTGATTGAGCCATTCTGAAACACTCTTTCTGTAGAAACTGCAATTGGATATTCGGAGCGCTAAGAGGCCTATATTGGAAAAAGGACTATCTTCAAATAAAAACTACACAGAAGCATTCCGTGAAACTTCGTACTGATCTGTGCATTCAGCTAACAGAATTAAAATATACTTTTGATTGAGCAGTTCGGAAACACTCTTTCTGTAGAAAATGCAAGTGGACATTCGGAGCGCTTAGAAGGTAATAGTGGAAAAAGGAACATCTTCAAATATAAACTACACAGAAGCATTCTATGAAACTTCTTTCTGTTCCGTTCATTCAACTAACAGAGTTGAACCTTACATTTGATTGAGCAGTTCAGAAACACTCTTTCTGTAGATACTGCAATTGGACATACTGAGCGCTAAGACTCCTATATTGGAGAAAGGAATATCTTCAAATAAAAAGTACACAGAAGCATTCTGTGAAAATTCTTTCTGATCTGTGCATTCAGCTAACAGAGTTAAACCATACTTTTGATTGAGCAGTTCTGAACACTCTTTCTGTAGAAAATGCAAGTGGACATTCGGAGCTCTAAGAGGGTAATAGTGGAAAAAGTAATATCGTCAAATAAGAACTACAGACAAGCATTCTGTGAAACTACTTTCTGTTCTGTGCATTCAAATAACAGAGTTGAACCTTACTTTAGATAGAGCCATTCTGAAACACTCTTTCTGTAGAAAATTCAATTGGACAATCTGAGCGATAAGAGGCCTATATTGGGAAAAAGAATATCTTCAAATTAACACTACACAGAAGCATTCTGTGACACTTTTTCTGATCTGTGCATTCAGCTAACAGAGTTAAATCATACATTTGATTGATCAGTTCTGAACACTCTTTCTGTAGAAAATACAACTGGACATTTGGAGCGCTAAGAGGGTAGTAGTGCAAAAAGGAATATATTCAAATATAAACTACACAGAAGCATTCTGTGAAACTTGTTTCTGTTCTGTGCATTCAACTAACATAGTTGAACCTTACTTTTGATTGAGCCTTTCTGAAACACTCTTTCTGTAGAAAATGCAATTGGACATTCTGAGCGCTAAGAGGCCTATATTGGTAAAAAGAATATCTTCATATAAACACTACACAGCAGCATTCTGTGAAACTTCTTTCTGATCTGTGCATTCAGCTAACAGAGTTAAACCATAGTTTTGATTGAGCAGTTCTGAAACACTCTTTCTGTAGAAAATGCAACTGGACATTCAGAGCGCTAAGTGGGTAATAGTGGAAAATGGAATATCTTCAAATATAAACTACACAGAAGAATTCTGTGAAACTTATTTCTGATCTGTGCATTCACCTAACACAGTTAAACCATACTTTTGATAGAGCAGTTCTGAACACACTTTCTGTAGAAAATGCAAGTGGACATTCGGAGATCTAAGAGGCCTATATTGGTAAAAAGAATATCTTCATATAAACACTACACAGCAGCATTCTGTGAAGCTTCTTTCTGATCTGTGCATTCAGCTAACAGAGTTAAACCATACTTTTGATTGAGCAGTTCTGAAACACTCTTTCTGTAGAAAATGCAACTGGACATTCAGAGCGCTAAGTGGGTAATAGTGGAAAATGGAATATATTCAAATTTAAACTACACAGAAGCATTCTGTGAAACTACATTCTGTTCTGTGCATTCAACTAACAGAGTTGAACCTTAATTTTGATTGAGCAGTTCTGAAACACTCTTTCTGTAGAAAGTGTAATTGGATTTCTGAACGCTAAGAGTCCTATATTGAGAAAAATAATATCTTCAAATAAAAACTACAGAGATGCATTCTCTGAAACTACTTTCTGATCTGTGCATTCAGCTAACAGAATTAAATGATACATTTGATTTAGCAGTTCTGAAACACTCTTTCTGTAGAAAATGCAAGTGGGCATTCGGTGCGCTAAGTTGGTAATTGTGGAAAAAGTAATATCTTCAAATAAAAACTACACAGAGGCATTCTCTGAAACTTCTTTCTGTTCTCTGCATTCAACTAACAGAGTTGAGCCTTATTTTTGAAGGAGCAGCCCTGAAACACACTTTCTATAGAAACTGCAAGTGGACATTCCGAGCGCTACTAGGGTAATAGTGGAAAAAGGAATACCTTCAAATAAATACTACACAGAAGCAATCTGTGAAACTACTTTCTGTTCTGTGAATTCAACTAAAAGTGTTGAACCCTACTTTTCATTTTGCCGTTCTGAAACACTCTTTCTGTAGAAACTGCAATTGGATATTCGGAGCGCTAAGAGGCCTATATTTGAAAAAGGACTATCTTCAAATAAAAACTACACAGAAGCATTCTGTGAAACTTCGTACTGATATGTGCATTCAGCTAACAGAGATAAACCATACTTTTGATTGAGCAGTTCTGAACACTCTTTTTGTAGAAAATGCAGGTGGACATTCGGAGCGCTAAGAGGGTAATACTGAAAAAAGGAATATATTCAAATATAAACTACACAGAAGCATTCTGTGAAACTCCTTTCTGTTCTCTGCATTCAACTTACAGTGTTGAGCATTACTTTTGAAGGAGCAGTTCTGAAAAACTCTTTGTGTAGAAACTGCCAGTGGACATTCGGAGCGCTAAGAGGTTAATATTCAAAAAAGGAATATCTTCAACTAAATACTACACAGAAGCCTTCTCTGAAACTTATTTCTGATATGTGCATTTAACTAACAGAGTAAAACCATATTTTTGATTGAGCCGTTCTGAACACTCTTTATGTAGAAAATGCAAGTGGACATTCGGAGCGCTAAGAGGGTAATAGTGGAAAAAGGAATATATTCAAATATAAACTACTGAGAAGCATTCTGTGAAACTTCTTTTTGTTCTGTGCATTCAACTAACAGAGTTGAACCTTACTTTTGATTGAGCCGTTCTGAAACACTGTTTCTGTAGAAACTGCAATTTAACATACTCAGCGTTATGATGCCTATATTGGGATAAAGAATATCTTAAAATAAAAACTAAACAGATGCATTCTGTGAAACTTCTTTCTTATCTGTGCATTCAGCTAACAGAGTTAAACGATACTTTTGATTTAGCAGTTCTGAAACACACTTTCTGTAGAAAATGCAAGTGGTCATTCGGTGCGCTAAGATGGTAATTGTGGAAAAAGGAATATCTTCAAATAAAAACTACACAGAGGCATTCTCTGAAACTTGTTTCTGTTCTCTGCTTTCAACTAACAGGGTTGAGCCTTATTTTTGAAGGAGCAGTCTTGAAACACTCTTTCTGTAGAAACTGCAAGTGGACATTCGGAGCGCTAAGAGGGTAATAGTGGAAAAAGGAATATATTCAAATAAATACTACACAGAAGCATTCTGTGAAACTACTTTCTATTCTGTGCATTCAACTAAAAGAGTTGAACCCTACTTTTGATTGAGCCATTCTGAAACACTCTTTCTGTAGAAACTGCAATTGGATATTCGGAGCGCTAAGAGGCCTATATTGGAAAAAGGACTATCTTCAAATAAAAACTACACAGAAGCATTCCGTGAAACTTCGTACTGATCTGTGCATTCAGCTAACAGAATTAAAATATACTTTTGATTGAGCAGTTCGGAAACACTCTTTCTGTAGAAAATGCAAGTGGACATTCGGAGCGCTTAGAAGGTAATAGTGGAAAAAGGAACATCTTCAAATATAAACTACACAGAAGCATTCTATGAAACTTCTTTCTGTTCCGTTCATTCAACTAACAGAGTTGAACCTTACATTTGATTGAGCAGTTCAGAAACACTCTTTCTGTAGATACTGCAATTGGACATACTGAGCGCTAAGACTCCTATATTGGAGAAAGGAATATCTTCAAATAAAAAGTACACAGAAGCATTCTGTGAAAATTCTTTCTGATCTGTGCATTCAGCTAACAGAGTTAAACCATACTTTTGATTGAGCAGTTCTGAACACTCTTTCTGTAGAAAATGCAAGTGGACATTCGGAGCGCTAAGAGGGTAATACTGAAAAAGGGAATATATTCAAATATAAACTACACAGAGGCATTCTGTGTAACTCCTTTCTGTTCTCTGCATTCAACTAACAGAGTTGAGCCCTACTTTTGAAGGAGCAGTTCTGAAACACTCTTTGTGTAGAAACTGAAATTGGACATTCGGAGAGCTAAGAGGATAATAGTCGAAAAAGGAATATCTTCAACAAAATACTACACGGAAGGATTCTGTGAAACTTATTTCTGATATGTGCATTCAAATAACAGAGTAAAACCATACTTTTGATTGAGCCGTTCTGAACACTCTTTCTGTAGAAAATGCAAGTGGACATTCGGAGCACTAAGAGGGTAATAATGGAAAAAGGAATATATTCAAATATAAACTACACAGAAGCATTCTGTGAAACTTCTTGCTGTTCTGTGCATTCAAGTAACAGAGTTGAACCTTACTTTTGATGGAACCGTTCTGAAACCCTCTTTCTGTAGAAAATGCAAGTGGACATTCGGAGCGCTAAGATGGTAATAGTGGAAAAAGGAATACATTCAAATATAAACTACACAGAAGCACTCTGTGAAACTTCTTTCTGTTCTGTGCATTCAACTAACAGAGTTGAAAATTACTTTTGATTGAACCTTCTGAAACACTCATTCTGTAGAAACTGCAATTGGACATTCTGAGCGCTAAGTGGCCTATATTGGGAAAAAGAATATCTCCAAATAAAAACTACTCAGAAGCATTCTGTGAAACTTATTTCTGATCTGTGCATTCAGCTAACAGAGTTAAACGATACTTTTGATTGAGAATTTATGAGACACTCTTTCTGTAGAAAATGCAAGTGGACATTCGGAGCGCTAAGATTGTATTAGTGGAAAGAGGAATATCCCCAAATTAAAACTACACAGAAGCATTCTCTGAAACTCTTTTCTGTTCTCTGCATTCAACTAACAGATTTGAGCCTTACTTTGAAGGAGCTGTTCTGAAACACTCATTGTGTAGAAACTGCCAGTGGACATTCGGAACGCTAAGAGGGCAATAGTTGAAAAAGGAATATCTATAACTAAATACTACACAGAAGCATTCTGTGAAACTTCTTTCTGTTCTGTGCATTCAACTAAAAGAGTTGAACCTTACTTTTGATTGAGCCGTTCTGAAACACTCTTTCTGTAGAAAATGCAAGTGGTGATTCGGAGCGCTAAGAGGGTAATAGTGAAAAAAGGAATATCTTCAAATATAAACTACACAGAAGAATTCTGTGAAACTTCTTTCTGATCTGTGCATTCAACTAACAGAGTTAAACCATACTTTTGATTGAGCAGTTCTGAACACTCTTTCTGTAGAAAATGCAAGTGGACATTCGGAGCTCTAAGTGGGCAATAGTGGAAAAAGTAATATCGTCAAATATGAATTACAGAGAAGCATTCTGTGAAACTACTTTCTGTTCTGTGCATTCAAATAACAGTGTTGAGCCCTACTTTTGAAGGAGCAGTTCTGAAACACTCTTTGTGTAGAAACTGCAATTGGACAATCTGAGCGCTAGAGGCCTATATTGGGAAAAAGAATATCTTCAAATAAAAACTACACAGAAGCATTCTGTGCAACTTCTTTCTAATCTGTGCATTCAGCTAAGAGAGTTAAATCATACATTTGATTGAGGAGTTCTGAACACTCTTTCTGTAGAAAATGCAACTGGACATTTGGAGTGCTAAGAGGGTAGTATTGGAAAAAGCAATATATTCAAATATAAACTACACAGAAGCATTCTGTGAAACTTCTTTTTGTTCTGTGCATTCAACTAACATAGTTGAACCTTACTTTTGATTGAGCTTTTCTGAAACACCCTTTCTGTAGAAACTGCAATTGGACATTCTGAGCGCTAAGAGGCCTATATTGGTAAAAAGAATATCTTCATATAAACATTACACCGCAGCATTCTGTGAAACTTCTTTCTGTTCTGTGCATTCAGCTAACAGAGTTAAACCATTCTTTTGATTGAGCAGTTCTGAAACAATCTTTCTGTAGATAATGCAACTGGAGATTCAGAGCGCTAAGTGGGTAATAGTGAAAAATGGAATATCTTCAAATATAAACTACACAGAAGAATTCTTTGAAACTTATTTCTGATCTGTGCATTCACCTAACAGGGTTAAACCACACTTATGTTTGAGCAGTTCTGAACACTCCTTCTGTAGAAAATGCAACTGGACATTTGGAGCGCTAAGAGGTTAATAGTGGAAAAAGGAATACCTTCAAATAAATACTACACAGAAGCATTCTGTGAAAGTTCTTTCTGTTCTGTGAATTCAACTAAAAGAGTTGAACCCTACTTTTCATTGAGCCGTTCTGAAACACTCTTTCTGTAGAAACTGCAATTGGATATTCGGAGCGCTAAGAGGCCTATATATGAGAATGGACTTTCTTCAAATGAAAACTACACAGAAACATTCTGTGAAACTTCGTACTGATCTGTGCATTCAGCTAACAGGGTTAAACCATACTTTTGATTGAGCAGTTCGGAAACACTCTTTCTGTAGAAAATGCAAGTGGACATTCGGAGCGCTTAGAAGGTAATAGTGGAAAAAGGAATATCTTCAAATATAAACTACACAGAATCATTCTTTGAAACTTCTTTCTGTTCTGTTCATTCAACTAACAGAGTTGAACCTTACTTTTGATTGAGCCTTTCTGAAACACTCTTTCTGTAGAAACTGCAATTAGACATTCTGAGCGCTAGGAGGCCTATATTGGGAAAAAGAATATCTACAAATAAAAACTACACAGAAGCATTCTGTGAAACTTCATTCTGTTCTGTTCATTCAACTAAAAGAGTTGAACCTTACTTTTGATTGAGCCGTTCTGAAACACTCTTTCTGTAGAAACTGCAATTGGACATTCTGAGCGCTAAGAGGCCTATATTGGGAAAAATAATATCTTCAAATAAAAACTACACAGAAGCATTGTGTTCAACTTATTTCTGATATGTGCATTCAGCTAACAGAGTTAAACCATACCTTTGATTGCGCAGTTCTGAACACTATTTCTGTAGAAAATGCAAGTGGACATTCGGATCGCTAAGAGGGTAATAGTGGAAAAAGGAATATATTCAAATATAAACTACACAGTAGCATTCTGTGAAACTTCTTTCTGTTCTGTGCATTCAAATAACACAGTTGAACCTTACTTTTGATTGAGCCGTTCTGAAACACTCTTTTTGTAGAAACTGCAATTGGACATTCTAAGCGCTAAGAGGCCTACATTGGGAAAAAGAATATCTTCAAATAAAAACTACACAGATGCATTCTGTGAAACTTATTTATGATCTGTAAATTCAGTTAACAGAGCTTAACCATATTTTTGATTGGGCAGTTATGAAATACTCTTTTTGTTGGAAATGCAAGTGGACATTCGGAGCGCTAAGATTGTAATAGAGGAAAAAGGAATATCTCCAATTAAAAACTACACAGAAGCATTCTCTGAAACCCCCTCTGTTCTCCGCATTCAACTAACAGAGTTGAACCTTACTTTTGAAGGAGCAGTTCTGAAACACTGTTTTTGTAGAAACTGCCAGTGGATATTCGGAGCGCTAAGTGGGTAATAGTCCAAAAAGTAGTATCTTCAACTAAATACTACACAGAAGCATTCTGTGAAACTTCTTTCTGTTCTGTGCATTCAACTAAGAGAGTTGAACCTTACATTTGATTGAGCCGTTCTGAAACACTCTTTCTGTAGAAAATGCATTTGGACATTCTGAGCGCTAAGAGGCCTATATTGGGAAAAATAATATCTTCAAATAAAAACTACACAGAAGCATTGTTTGAAACTTATTTCTGATATGTGCATTCAGCTAACAGAGTTAAACCATACTTTTGATTGCGCAGTTCAGAACACTCTTTTGTAGAAAATGCAAGTGGACATTCGGAGCGCTAAGAGGGTAAATATTGGAAAAAGGAATATATACAAACATAAACTACACAGAAGCATTCGGTGAAACGTCTTTCTGTTCTGTGCATTCAACTACCAGGGTTGAACCTTACTTTTGATTGAGCCGTTCTGAAACACTCTTTCTGTAGAAACTGCAATTGGACATTCTGAGCGCTAAGAGGCGTATATTGGGAAAAAGAATATCTACAAATAAAAACTAAACAGAAGCATTCTGTGAAACTTCTTTCTGTTCTGTTCATTCAACTAAAAGTGTTGAACCTTAGTTTTGATTGAGCCGTTCTGAAACACTCTTTCTGTAGAAAATGCAAGTGGAGATTCAGAGCGCTAAGATGGTAATAGTGGAAAAAGGAATGTCTTCAAATATAAACTACACAGAATCATTCTGTGAAACTACTTTCGGATCTGTGCATTCAGCTAACAGATTTAAACAATACTTTTGATTGAGCAGATCTGAACACTCTTTCTGTAGAAAATGCAACTGGACATTTGGAGCGCTAAGAGGGTAGTAGTGGAAAAAGGAATATATTCAAATATAAACTACACAGAAGCATTCTGTGAAACTTCTTTCTGATCTGAGCATTCAGCTAACAGAGTTAAACCATACTTTTGATTGCGCAGTTCAGAACACTCTTTCTGTAGAAAATGCAAGTGGACATTCGGAGCGCTAAGAGGGTAATTGTGGAAAAAGGGATATATTCAAATATAAACTACACAGTAGCATTCTGTGAAACTTCTTTCTGTTCTGTGCATTCAACTAACAGAGTTGAACCTTACTTTTGATTGAGCCGTTCTGAAATACTCTTTCTGTAGAAACTGCAATTGGACATTCTAAGCGCTAAGAGGCCTACATTGGGAAAAAGATTATCTTCAGATAAAAACTACACAGATGCATTCTGTGAAACTTATTTCTGATCTGTAAATTCAGTATACAGAGCTAAACCATATTTTTGATTGAGCAGTTATGAAACAATCTTTTTGTAGAAAATGCAAGTGGACATTCAGAGCACTAAGATTGTAATAGAGGAAAAAGGGATATCTCCAATTAAAAACTACACAGAAGCATTCTCTGAAACCCCTTTCTGTTCTCCGCATTCAACTAACAGAGTTGAGCCTTACTTTTGAAGGAGCAGTTCTGAAACACTCTTTGTGTAGAAACTGCCTGTGGATATTCGGAGCGCTAAGTGTGTAATAGTCCAAAAAGGATTATCTTCAACTAAATACTACACAGAAGCATTCAGTGAAACTTCTTTCTGTTCTGTGCATTCAACTAAGAGAGTTGAACCTTACATTTGATTCAGCCGTTCTGAAACACTCTTTCTGCAGAAACTGCAATTGGACATTCTGAGCGCTAAGAGGCCTATATTGGGAAAAATAATATCTTCAAATAAAAATTACACAGAAGCATTGTTTGAAACTTATTTCTGATATGTGCATTCAGCTAACAGAGTTAAACCATACTTTTGATTGCGCAGTTCAGAACACTCTTTCTGTAGAAAATGCAAGTGGACATTCGGAGCGCTAAGAGGGTAATAGTGGAAAAAGGGATATATTCAAATATAAACTACACAGTAGCATTCTGTGAAACTTCTTTCTCTTCTGTGCATTCAACTAACAGTGTTGAACCTTACTTTTGATTGAGCCGTTCTGAAACACTCTTTCTGTAGAAACTGCAATTGGACTTTCTAAGCGCTAAGAGGCCTACATTGGGAAAAAGAATATCTTCAAATAAAAACTACACAGATGCATTCTGTGAAACTTATTTCTGATCTGTAAATTCAGTTAACAGAGCTAAACCATATTTTTGATTGAGCAGTTATGAAACACTCTTTTTGTAGAAAATGCAAGTGGACATTCTGAGCGCTAAGATTTTAACAGAGGAAAAAGGAATATCTCCAATTAAAAACTACACAGAAGCATTCTCTGAAACCCCTTTCTCTTCTCCGCATTCAACTAACAGAGTTGAGCCTTACTTTTGAAGGAGCAGTTCTGAAACACTCTTTGTGTAGAAACTGCCAGTGGATATTCGGAGCGCTAAGTGGGTAATAGTCCAAAAAGTAGTATCTTCAACTAAATACTACACAGAAGCATTCTGTGAAACTTCTTTCTGTTCTGTGCATTCAACTAAGAAAGTTGAACCTTACATTTGATTGAGCCTTTCTGAAACACTCTTTCTGTAGAAACTGCAATTAGACATTCTGAGCGCTAGGAGGCCTATATTGGGAAAAAGAATATCTACAAATAAAAACTACACAGAAGCATTCTGTGAAACTTCATTCTGTTCTCTTCATTCAACTAAAAGAGTTGAACCTTACTTTTGATTGAGCCGTTCTGAAACACTCTTTCTGTAGAAACTGCAATTGGACATTCTGAGCGCTAAGAGGCCTATATTGGGAAAAATAATATCTTCAAATAAAAACTACACAGAAGCATTGTGTGAAACTTATTTCTGATATGTGCATTCAGCTAACAGAGTTAAACCATACCTTTGATTGCGCAGTTCCGAACACTATTTCTGTAGAAAATGCAAGTGGACATTCGGATCGCTAAGAGGGTAATAGTGGAAAAAGGAATACATTCAAATATAAACTACACAGTAGCATTCTGTGAAACTTCTTTCTGTTCTGTGCATTCAACTAACAGAGTTGAACCTTACTTTTGATTGAGCCGTTCTGAAACACTCTTTTTGTAGAAACTGCAATTGGACATTCTAAGCGCTAAGAGGCCTACATTGGGAAAAAGAATATCTTCAAATAAAAACTACACAGATGCATTCTGTGAAACTTATTTATGATCTGTAAATTCAGTTAACAGAGCTTAACCATATTTTTGATTGGGCAGTTATGAAATACTCTTTTTGTTGAAAATGCAAGTGGACATTCGGAGCGCTAAGATTGTAATAGAGGAAAAAGGAATATCTCCAATTAAAAACTACACAGAAGCATTCTCTGAAACCCCCTCTGTTCTCCGCATTCAACTAACAGGGTTGAACCTTACTTTTGAAGGAGCAGTTCTGAAACACTGTTTTTGTAGAAACTGCCAGTGGATATTCGGAGCGCTAAGTGTGTAATAGTCCAAAAAGGAGTATCTTCAACTAAATACTACACAGAAGCATTCTGTGAAACTTCTTTCTGTTCTGTGCATTCAACTAAGAGAGTTGAACCTTACATTTGATTGAGCCGTTCTGAAACACTCTTTCTGTAGAAACTGCAATTGGACATTCTGAGCGCTAAGAGGCCTATATTGGGAAAAATAATATCTTCAAATAAAAACTACACAGAAGCATTGTTTGAAACTTATTTCTGATATGTGCATTCAGCTAACAGAGTTAAACCATACTTTTGATTGCGCAGTTCAGAACACTCTTTTGTAGAAAATGCAAGTGGACATTCGGAGTGCTAAGAGGGTAATATTGGAAAAAGGAATATATACAAACATAAACTACACAGAAGCATTCGGTGAAACGTCTTTCTGTTCTGTGCATTCAACTACCAGGGTTGAACCTTACTTTTGATTGAGCCGTTCTGAAACACTCTTTCTGTAGAAACTGCAATTGGACATTCTGAGCGCTAAGAGGCCTATATTTGGAAAAAGAATATCTACAAATAAAAACTACACAGAAGCATTCTGTGAAACTTCTTTCTGTTCTGTTCATTCAACTAAAAGTGTTGAACCTTAGTTTTGATTGAGCCGTTCTGAAACACTCTTTCTGTAGAAAATGCAAGTGGAGATTCGGAGCGCTAAGATGGTAATAGTGGAAAAAGGAATGTCTTCAAATATAAACTACACAGAATCATTCTGTGAAACTACTTTCTGATCTGTGCATTCAGCTAACAGAGTTAAACCATACATTTGATTGAGCAGATCTGAACACTCTTTCTGTAGAAAATGCAACTGGACATTTGGAGCGCTAAGAGGGTAGTAGTGGAAAAAGGAATATATTCAAATATAAACTACACAGAAGCATTCTGTGAAACTTCTTTCTGATCTGAGCATTCAGCTAACAGAGTTAAACCATACTTTTGATTGCGCAGTTCAGAACACTCTTTCTGTAGAAAATGCAAGTGGACATTCGGAGCGCTAAGAGGGTAATTGTGGAAAAAGGGATATATTCAAATATAAACTACACAGTAGCATTCTGTGAAACTTCTTTCTGTTCTGTGCATTCAACTAACAGAGTTGAACCTTACTTTTGATTGAGCCGTTCTGAAATACTATTTCTGTAGAAACTGCAATTGGACATTCTAAGCGCTAAGAGGCCTACATTGGGAAAAAGAATATCTTCAGATAAAAACTACACAGATGCATTCTGTGAAACTTATTTCTGATCTGTAAATTCAGTATACAGAGCTAAACCATATTTTTGATTGAGCAGTTATGAAACAATCTTTTTGTAGAAAATGCAAGTGGACATTCGGAGCACTAAGATTGTAATAGAGGAAAAAGGGATATCTCCAATTAAAAACTACACAGAAGCATTCTCTGAAACCCCTTTCTGTTCTCCGCATTCAACTAACAGAGTTGAGCCTTTCTTTTGAAGGAGCAGTTCTGAAACACTCTTTGTGTAGAAACTGCCTGTGGATATTCGGAGCGCTAAGTGTGTAATAGTCCAAAAAGGAGTATCTTCAACTAAATACTACACAGAAGCATTCAGTGAAACTTCTTTCTGTTCTGTGCATTCAACTAAGAGAGTTGAACCTTACATTTGATTCAGCCGTTCTGAAACACTCTTTCTGCAGAAACTGCAATTGGACATTCTGAGCGCTAAGAGGCCTATATTGGGAAAAATAATATCTTCAAATAAAAATTACACAGAAGCATTGTTTGAAACTTATTTCTGATATGTGCATTCAGCTAACAGAGTTAAACCATACTTTTGATTGCGCAGTTCAGAACACTCTTTCTGTAGAAAATGCAAGTGGACATTCGGAGCGCTAAGAGGGTAATAGTGGAAAAAGGGATATATTCAAATATAAACTACACAGTAGCATTCTGTGAAACTTCTTTCTCTTCTGTGCATTCAACTAACAGTGTTGAACCTTACTTTTGATTGAGCCGTTCTGAAACACTCTTTCTGTAGAAACTGCAATTGGACTTTCTAAGCGCTAAGAGGCCTACATTGGGAAAAAGAATATCTTCAAATAAAAACAACACAGATGCATTCTGTGAAACTTATTTCTGATCTGTAAATTCAGTTAACAGAGCTAAACCATATTTTTGATTGAGCAGTTATGAAACACTCTTTTTGTAGAAAATGCAAGTGGACATTCTGAGCGCTAAGATTGTAACAGAGGAAAAAGGAATATCTCCAATTAAAAACTACACAGAAGCATTCTCTGAAACCCCTTTCTGTTCTCCGCATTCAACTAACAGAGTTGAGCCTTACTTTTGAAGGAGCAGTTCTGAAACACTCTTTGTGTAGAAACTGCCAGTGGATATTCGGAGCGCTAAGTGGGTAATAGTCCAAAAAGTAGTATCTTCAACTAAATACTACACAGAAGCATTCTGTGAAACTTCTTTCTGTTCTGTGCATTCAACTAAGAAAGTTGAACCTTACATTTGATTGAGCCTTTCTGAAACACTCTTTCTGTAGAAACTGCAATTAGACATTCTGAGCGCTAGGAGTCCTATATTGGGAAAAAGAATATCTACAAATAAAAACTACACAGAAGCATTCTGTGAAACTTCATTCTGTTCTGTGCATTCAACTAAGAAAGTTGAACCTTACATTTGATTGAGCCGTTCTGAAACACTCTTTCTGTAGAAACTGCAATTGGACATTCTGAGCGCTAAGAGGCCTATATAGGGAAAAATAATATCTTCAAATAAAAACTACACAGAAGAATCGTGTGAAACTTATTTCTGATATGTGCATTCAGCTAACAGAGTTAAACCATACTTTTGATTGCGCAGTTCAGAACACTCTTTCTGTAGAAAATGCAAGTGGACATTCGGAGCGCTAAGAGGGTAATAGTGGAAAAAGGAATATATTCAAATATAAACTACACAGAAGCATTCTGTGAAACTTCTTTCTGTTCTGTGCATTCAAGTACCAGGGTTGAACCTTACTTTAGATTGAGCCGTTCTGAAACACTCTTTCTGTAGAAACTGCAATTGGACATTCTGAGCGCTAAGAGGCCTATATTGGGAAAAAGAATATCTACAAATAAAAACTACACAGAAGCATTCTGTGAAACTTCTTTCTGTTCTGTTTGTTCAACTAAAAGAGTTGAAACTTAGTTTTGATTGAGCCTTTCTGAAACACTCTTTCTGTAGAAAATGCAAGTGGAAATTCGGAGCGCTAAGAAGGTAATAGTGGAAAAAGGAGTGTCTTCAAATATAAACTACACAGAATCATTCTGTGAAACTTCTTTCTGATCTGTGCATTCAGCTAACAGAGTTAAACCATACTTTTGATTGAGCAGATCTGAACACTCTTTCTGTAGAAAATGCAACTGGACATTTGGAGCGCTAACGGTGTAGTAGTAGAAAAAGAATATATTCAAATATAAACTACACAGAAGCGTTCTGTGAAACTTCTTTGTGATCTGAGCATTCAGCTAACAGAGTTAAAACATACTTTTGATTGAGCAGTGTTGAAACACTCTGTCTGTAGAAAATGCAACTGGACATTCGTAGCGCTAAGTGGGTAATAGTGGAAAAAAGAATATGTTCAAATATAAACTACACAGAAGCATTGTATGAAACTTCTTTCTGTTCTGTGCATTCAACTAACAGAGTTGAAACTTACTTTTGATTTTTGCCGTTCTGAAACACTCTTTCTGTAGAAACTGCAATTGGACATTCTGAGCGCTAAGAGGCCTCTATTGGGAAAAATAATATCTTCAAATAAAAACTACACAGAAGCATTGTGTGAAACTTATTTCTGATATGTGCATTCAGCTAACAGAGTTAAACCATACTTTTGATTGCGCAGTTCCGAACACTCTTTCTGTAGAAAATGCAAGTGGACATTCGGAGCGCTAAGAGGGTAATATTGGAAAAAGGAATATATTCAAATATAAACTACAGAGTAGCATTCTGTGAAACTTCTTTCTGTTCTGTGCATTCAAATAACAGCGTTGAACCTTACTTTTGATTGAGCCGTTCTGAAACACTCTTTCTGTAGAAACTGCAATTGGACATTCTAAGCGCTAAGAGGCCTACATTGAGAAAAAGAATATCTTCAAATAAAAACTACACAGATGCATTCTGTGAAACTTATTTCTGATCTGTAAATTCAGTTAACAGAGCTAAACCATATTTTTGATTTAGCAGTTATGAAACAATCTTTTTGTAGAAAATGCAAGTGGACATTCGGAGCACTAAGATTTTAATAGAGGAAAAAGGGATATCTCCAATTAAAAACTACACAGAAGCATTCTCTGAAACCCCTTTCTGTTCTCCGAATTCAACTAACAGAGTTGAGCCTTACTTTTGAAGGAGCAGTTCTGAAACACTCCTTGTGTAGAAACTGCCAGTGGATATTCGGAGCGCTAAGTGTGTAATAGTCCAAAAAGGAGTATCTTCAACTAAATACTACACAGAAGCATTCAGTGAAACTTCTTTCTGTTCAGTGCATTCAACTAAGAGAGTTGAACATTACATTTGATTCAGCCGTTCTGGAACACTCTTTCTGTAGAAACTGCAATTGGACATTCTGAGCGCTAAGAGGCCTATATTGGGAAAAATAATATCTTCAAATAAAAATTACTCAGAAGCATTGTTTGAAACTTATTTCTGATATGTGCATTCAGCTAACAGAGTTAAACCATACTTTTGATTGCGCAGTTCAGAACACTCTTTCTGTAGAAAATGCAAGTGGACATTCGGAGCGCTAAGAGGGTAATAGTAGAAAAACGGATATATTCAAATATAAACTACACAGTAGCATTCTGTGAAACTACTTTCTCTTCTGTGCATTCAACTAACAGTGTTGAACCTTACTTTTGATTGAGCCGTTCTGAAACACTCTTTCTGTAGAAACTGCAATTGGACATTCTAAGTGCTAACAGGCCTACATTGGGAAAAAGAATATCTTCAAATAAAAACTACACAGATGCATTCTGTGAAACTTATTTTTGATCTGTAAATTCAGTTAACAGAGCTAAACCATATTTTTGATTGAGCAGTTGTGAAACACTCTTTTTGTAGAAAATGCAAGTGGACATTCGGAGCGCTAAGATTGTAATAGAGGAAAAAGGAATATCTCCAATTAAAAACTACACAGAAGCATTCTCTGAAACCCCTTTCTGTTCTCCGCATTCAACTAACAGAGTTGAGCCTTACTTTTGAAGGAGCAGTTCTGAAACACTCTTTGTGTAGAAACTGCCAGTGGATATTCGGAGCGCTAAGTGGGTAATAGTCCAAAAAGTAGTATCTTCAGCTAAATACTACACAGAAGCATTCTGTGAAACTTCTTTCTGTTCTGTGCATTCAACTAAGAAAGTTGAACCTGACATTTGATTGAGCCGTTCTGAAACACTCTTTCTGTAGAAACTGCAATTGGACATTCTGAGCGCTAAGAGGCCTATATTGGGAAAAATAATATCTTCAAATAAAAACTACACAGAAGCATTGTCTGAAACTTATTTCTGATATGTGCATTCAGCTAACAGAGTTAAACCATACTTTTGATTGCGCAGTTCAGAACACTATTTCTGTAGAAAATGCAAGTGGACATTCGGAGCGCTAAGAGGGTAATAGTGGAAAAAGCAATATATTCAAATATAAACTACACAGAAGCATTCTGTGAAACTTCCTTCTGTTCTGTGCATTCAACTACCAGGGTTGAACCTTACTTTTGATTGAGCCGTTCTGAAACACTCTTTCTGTAGAAACTGCAATTGGACATTCTGAGCGCTAAGAGGCCTATATTGGGAAAAAGAATATCTACAAATAAAAACTACACAGAAGCATTCTGTGAAACTTCTTTCTGTTCTGCTCATTCAACTAAAAGATTTGAACCTTAGTTTTGATTGAGCCGTTCTGAAACACTCTTTCTGTAGAAAATGCAAGTGGAGATTCGGAGCGCTAAGAGGGTAATAGTGGAAAAAGGAATGTCTTCAAATATAAACTACACAGAATCATTCTGTGAAACTTCTTTCTGATCTGTGCATTCAGCTAACAGTGTTAAACCATACTTTTGATAGAGCAGATCTGAACACTCTTTCTGTAGAAAATGTAACTGGACAATTGGAGCGCTAAGAGTGTAGTAGTGGAAAAAGGAATATATTCAAATATAAACTACACAGAAGCATTCTGTGAAACTTCTTTCTGATCTGAGCATTCAGCTAACAGAGTTAAACCATACTTTTGATTGAGCAGTTTTGAAACACTCTGTCTGTAGAAAATGCAACTGGACATTCGTAGCGCTAAGTGGGTAATAGTGGATAAAAAAATATGTTCAAATATAAACTACACAGAAGCATTGTATGAAACACCTTTCTGTTCTGTGCATTCAGCTAACAGAGTTGAACCTTACTTTTGATTGAGCCGTTCTGGAACACTCTTTCTGTAGAAACTGCAATTGGACATTCTGAGCGCTAAGAGGCCTATATTGGGAAAAATAATATCTTCAAATAAAAACTACACAGAAGCATTGTGTGAAACTTATTTCTGATGTGTGCATTCAGCTAACAGAGTTAAACCATACTTTTGATTGCGCAGTTCCGAACACTCTTTCTGTAGAAAATGCTCATGGACATTCGGAGCACTAAGAGGGTAATAGTGGAAAAAGGAATATATTCAAATATAAACTACACAGTAGCATTCTGTGAAACTTCTTTCTGTTCTGTGCATTCAACTAACAGAGTTGAACCTTACTTTTGATTGAGCCGTTCTGAAACATTCTTTTTGTAGAAACTGCAATTGGACATTCTAAGCACTAAGAGGCCTACACTGGGAAAAAGAATATCTTCAAATAAAAACTACACAGATGCATTCTGTGAAACTTATTTCTGATCTGTAAATTCAGTTAACAGAGCTAAACCATATTTTTGATTGAGCAGTTATGAAACAATCTTTTTGTAGAAAATGCAAGTGGACATTCGGAACACTAAGATTGTAATAGAGGAAAAAGTGATATCTCCAATTAAAAACTACACAGAAGCATTCTCTGAAACCCCTTTCTGTTCTCCGAATTCAACTAACAGAGTTGAGCCTTACTTTTGAAGGAGCACTTCTGAAACACTCTTTGTGTAGAAACTGCCAGTGGATATTCGGAGCGCTAAGTGTGTAATAGTCCAAAAAGGAGTGTCTTCAACTAAATACTACACAGAAGCATTCAGTGAAACTTCTTTCAGTTCTGTGCATTCAACTAAGAGAGTTGAACCTTATATTTGATTGAGCCGTTCTGAAACACTCTTTCTGTAGAAACTGCAATTGGACATTCTGAGCGCTAAGAGGCCTATATTGGGAAAAAAAATATCTTCAAATAAAAATTACACAGAAGCATTGTTTGAAACTTATATCTGACATGTGCATTCAGCTAACAGAGTTAAACCATACTTTTGATTGCGCAGTTCAGAACACTCTTCCTGTAGAAAATGGAAGTGGACATTCGGAGCGCTAAGAGTGTAATAGTGGAAAAAGGGATATATTCAAATATAAACTATACAGTAGTATTCTGTGAAACTTCTTTCTCTTCTGTGCATTCAACTAACAGTGTTGAACCTTACTTTTGATTGAGCCGTTCTGAAACACTCTTTCTGTAGAAACTGCAATTGGACATTCTAAGCGCTAAGAGGCCTACATTGGGAAAAAGAATATCTTCAAATAAAAACTACACAGATGAATTCTGTGAAACTTATTTCTGATCTGTAAATTCAGTTAACGGAGCTAAACCATATTTTTGATTGAGCAGTTGTGAAACACTCTTTTTGTAGAAAATGCAAGTGGACATTCGGAGCGCTAAGATTGTAATAGAGTAAAAAGGAATATCTCCAATTAAAAACTACACAGAAGCATTCTCTGAAACCCCTTTCTGTTCTCCGCATTCAACTAACAGAGTTGAGCCTTACTTTTGAAGGAGAAGTTCTGAAACACTCTTTGTGTAGAAACTGCCAGTGGATATTCGGAGCGCTAAGTGTGTAATAGTCCAAAAAGGAGTATCTTCAACTAAATACTACACAGAAGCATTCTGTGAAACTTCTTTCTGTTCTGTGCATTCAACTAACAGAGTTGAATCTTACTTTTGATTTTTGCCGTTCTGAAACACTCTTTCTGTAGAAACTGCAATTGGACATTCTGAGCGCTAAGAGGCCTATACTGGGAAAAATAATATCTTCAAATAAAAACTACACAGAAGCATTGTGTGAAACTTATTTCTGATATGTGCATTCAGCTAACAGAGTTAAACCATACTTTTGATTGTGCAGTTCCGAACACTCTTTCTGTATAAAATGCAAGTGGACATTCGGAGCGCTAAGAGGGTAATATTGGAAAAAGGAATATATTCAAATATAAACTACAGAGTAGCATTCTGTGAAACTTCTTTCTGTTCTGTGCATTCAACTAACAGCGTTGAACCTTACTTTTGATTGAGCCGTTCTGAAACACTCTTTCTGTAGAAACTGCAATTGGACATTCTAAGCGCTAAGAGGCCTACATTGGGAAAAAGAATATCTTCAAATAAAAACTACACAGATGCATTCTGTGAAACTTATTTCTGATCTGTAAATTCAGTTAACAGAGCTAAACCATATTTTTGATTGAGCAGTTATGAAACAATCTTTTTGTAGAAAATGCAAGTGGACATTCGGAGCCATAAGATTGTAATAGAGGAAAAAGGGATATCTCCAATTAAAAACTACACAGAAGCATTCTCTGAAACCCCTTTCTGTTCTCCGAATTCAACTAATAGATTTGAGCCTTACTTTTGAAGGAGCAGTTCTGAAACACTCTTTGTGTAGAAACTGCCAGTGGATATTCGGAGCGCTAAGTGTGTAATAGTCCAAAAAGGTGTATCTTCAACTAAATACTACACAGAAGCATTCAGTGAACTTCTTTCTGTTCTGTGCATTCAACTAAGAGAGTTGAACCTTACATTTGATTGAGCCGTTCTGAAACACTCTTTCTGTAGAAACTGCAATTGGACATTCTGAGCACTACGAGGCCTATATTGGGAAAAATAATATCTTCAAATAAAAATTACACAGAAGCATTGTTTGAAACTTATTTCTGATATGTGCATTCAGCTAACAGAGTTAAACCATACTTTTGATTGCGCAGTTCAGAACACTCTTTCTGTAAAAAATGCAAGTGGACATTCGGAGCGCTAAGAGGGTAATAGTGGAAAAAGGGATATATTCAAATATAAACTACACAGTAGCATTCTGTGAAACTTCTTTCTCTTCTGTGCATTCAACTAACAGTGTTGAACCTTACTTTTGATTGAGCCGTTCTGAAACACTCTTTCTGTAGAAACTGCAATTGGACATTCTAAGCGCTAAGAGGCCTACATTGGGAAAAAGAATATCTTCAAATAAAAACTACACAGATGCATTCTGTGAAACTTATTTCTGATCTGTAAATTCAGTTAACAGAGCTAAACCATATTTTTGATTGAGCAGTTGTGAAACACTCTTTTTGTAAAAAATGCAAGTGGACATTCGGAGCGCTAAGATTGTAATAGAGGAAAAAGGAATATCTCCAATTAAAAACTACACAGAAGCATTCTCTGAAACCCCTTTCTGTTCTCCGCATTCAACTAACAGAGTTGAGCCTTACTTTTGAAGGAGCAGTTCTGAAACACTCTTTGTGTAGAAACTGCCAGTGGATTTTCGGAGCGCTAAGTGGGTAATAGTCCAAAAAGTAGTATCTTCAGCTAAACACTACACAGAAGCATTCTGTGAAACTTCTTTCTGTTCTGTGCATTCAACTAAGAAAGTTGAACCTTACATTTGATTGAGCCGTTCTGAAACACTCTTTCTGTAGAAACTGCAATTGGACATTCTGAGCGCTAAGAGGCCTATATTGGGAAAAATAATATCTTCAAATAAAAACTACACAGAAGCATTGTTTGAAACTTATTTCTGATATGTGCATTCAGCTAACAGAGGTAAACCATACTTTTGATTGCGCAGTTCAGAACACTCTTTCTGTAGAAAATGCAAGTAGACATTCGGAGCGCTAAGAGGGTAATAGTGGAAAAAGAAATATATTCAAATATAAACTACACAGAAGCATTCTGTGAAACTTCCTTCTGTTCTGTGCATTCAACTACCAGGGTTGAACCTTACTTTTGATTGAGCCGTTCTGAAACACTCTTTCTGTAGAAACTGCAATTGGACATTCTGAGCGCTAAGAGGCCTATATTGGGAAAAAGAATATCTACAAATAAAAACTACACAGAAGCATTCTGTGAAACTTCTTTCTGTTCTGTTCATTCAACTAAAAGATTTGAACCTTAGTTTTGATTGAGCCGTTCTGAAACACTCTTTCTGTAGATAATGCAAGTGGAGATTCGGAGCGCTAAGAGGGTAATAGTGGAAAAAGGAATGTCTTCAAATATAAACTACACAGAATCATTCTGTGAAACTTCTTTCTGATCTGTGCATTCAGCTAACAGTGTTAAACCATACTTTTGATAGAGCAGATCTGAACACTCTTTCTGTAGAAAATGCAACTGGACATTTGGAGCGCTAAGAGGGTAGTAGTGGAAAAAGTAATATATTCAAATATAAACTACACAGAAGCATTCTGTGAAACTTCTTTCTGATCTGAGCATTCAGCTAACAGAGTTAAACCATACTTTTGATTGAGCAGTTTTGAAACACTCTGTCTGTAGAAAATGCAACTGGACATTCGTAGCGCTAAGTGAGTAATAGTGGAAAAAATAATATGTTCAAATATAAACTACACAGAAGCATTGTATGAAACATCTTTCTGTTCTGTGCATTCAGCTAACAGAGTTGAACCTTACTTTTGATTGAGCCATTCTGGAACACTCTTTCTGTAGAAACTGCAATTGGACATTCTGAGCGCTAAGAGGCCTATATTGGGAAAAATAATATCTTCAAATAAAAACTACACAGAAGCATTGTGTGAAACTTATTTCTGATGTGTGCATTCAGCTAACAGAGTTAAACCATACTTTTGAATGCGCAGTTCCGAACACTCTTTCTGTAGAAATTGCTAGTGGACATTCGGAGCGCTAACAGGGTAATAGTGGAAAAAGGAATATATTCAAATATAAACTACACAGTAGCATTCTGTGAAACTTCTTTCTGTTCTGTGCATTCAACTAACAGAATTGAACCTTACTTTTGATTGAGCCGTTCTGAAACATTCTTTTTGTAGAAACTGCAATTGGACATTCTAAGCGCTAAGAGGCCTACACTGGGAAAAAGAATATCTTCAAATAAAAACTACACAGATGCATTCTGTGAAACTTATTTCTGATATGTAAATTCAGTTAACAGAGCTAAACCACATTTTTGATTGAGCAGTTATGAAACAATCTTTTTGTAGAAAAGGCAAGTGGACATTCGGAGCACTAAGATTGTAATAGAGGATAAAGGGATATCTCTAATTAAAAACTACACAGAAGCATTCTCTGAAACCCCTTTCTGTTCTCTGAATTCAACTAACAGAGTTTAGCCTTACTTTTGAAGGAGCAGTTCTGAAACACTCTTTGTGTAGAAACTGCCAGTGGATATTCGGAGCGCTAAGTGGGTAATAGTCCAAAAAGTAGTATCTTCAGCTAAATACTACACAGAAGCATTCTGTGAAACTTCTTTCTGTTCTGTGCATTCAACTAAGAAAGTTGAACCTTACATTTGATTGAGCCGTTCTGAAACACTCTTTCTGTAGAAACTGCAATTGGACATTCTGAGCGCTAAGAGGCCTATATTGGGAAAAATAATATCTTCAAATAAAAACTACACAGAAGCATTGTTTGAAACTTATTTCTGATATGTGCATTCAGCTAACAGAGTTAAACCATACTTTTGATTGCGCAGTTCAGAACACTCTTTCTGTAGAAAATGCAAGTAGACATTCGGAGCGCTAAGAGGGTAATAGTGGAAAAAGCAATATATTCAAATATAAACTACACAGAAGCATTCTGTGAAACTTCCTTCTGTTCTGTGCATTCAACTACCAGGGTTGAACCTTACTTTTGATTGAGCCGTTCTGAAACACTCTTTATGTAGAAACTGCAATTGGACATTCTGAGCGCTAAGAGGCCTATATTGGGAAAAAGAATATCTACAAATAAAAACTACACAGAAGCATTCTGTGAAACTTCTTTCTGTTCTGTTCATTCAAATAAAAGATTTGAACCTTAGTTTTGATTGAGCCGTTCTGAAACACTCTTTCTGTAGATAATGCAAGTGGAGATTCGGAGCGCTAAGAGGGTAATAGTGGAAAAAGGAATGTCTTCAAATGTAAACTACACAGAATCATTCTGTGAAACTTCTTTCTGATCTGTGCATTCAGCTAACAGAGTTAAACCATACTTTTGATTGAGCAGATCTGAACACTCTTTCTGTAGAAAATGCAACTGGACATTTGGAGCGCTAAGAGGGTAGTAGTGGAAAAAGGAATATATTCAAATATAAACAACTCAGAAGCATTCTGTGAAACATCTTTCTGATCTGAGCATTCAGCTAACAGAGTTAAACCATACTTTTGATTGAGCATTTTTGAAACACTCTGTCTGTAGAAAATGCAACTGGACATTCGTAGCGCTAAGTGGGTAATAGTGGAAAAAAGAATATGTTCAAATATAAACTACACAGAATCATTGTATGAAACATCTTTCTGTTCTGTGCATTCAGCTAACAGAGTTGAACCTTACTTTTGATTGAGCCGTTCTGGAACACTCTTTCTGTAGAAACTGCAATTGGACATTCTGAGCGCTAAGAGGCCTATATTGGGAAAAATAATATCTTCAAATAAAAACTACACAGAAGCATTGTGTGAAACTTATTTCTGATGTGTGCATTCAGCTAACAGAGTTAAACCATACTTTTGATTGCGCAGATCCGAACACTCTTTCTGTAGAAAATGCTAGTGGACATTCGGAGCGCTAAGAGGGTAATAGTGGAAAAAGGAATATATTCAAATATAAACTACACAGTAGCATTCTGTGAAACATCTTTCTGTTCTGTGCATTCAACTAACAGTGTTGAACCTTACTTTTGATTGAGCCGTTCTGAAACATTCTTTTTGTAGAAACTGCAATTGGACATTCTAAGCGCTAAGAGGCCTACACTGGGAAAAAGAATATCTTCAAATAAAAACTACACAGATGCATTCTGTGAAACTTATTTCTGATCTGTAAATTCAGTTAACAGAGCTAAACCATATTTTTGATTGAGCAGTTATGGAACAATCTTTTTATAGAAAATGCAAGTGAACATTCGGAGCACTAAGATTGTAATAGAGGATAAAGGGATTTCTCCAATTAAAAACTACACAGAAGCATTCTCTGAAACCCCTTTCTGTTCTCCGAATTCAACTAACAGAGTTTAGCCTTACTTTTGAAGGAGCAGTTCTGAAACACACTTTGCGTAGAAACTGCCAGTGGATATTCGGAGCGCTAAGTGTATAATAGTCCAAAAAGGAGTATCTTCAACTAAATACTACACAGAAGCATTCAGTGAAACTTCTTTCTGTTCTGTGCATTCAACTAAGAGAGTTGAACCTTATATTTGATTGAGCCGTTCTGAAAAACTCTTTCTGTAGAAACTGCAATTGGACATTCTGAGCGCAAAGAGGCCTATATTGGGAAAAATAATATCTTCAAATAAAAATTACACAGAAGCATTGTTTGAAACTTATTTCTGATAAGTGCATTCAGCTAACAGAGTTAAACCATACTTTTGATTGCGCAGTTCAGAACACTCTTTCTGTAGAAAATGCAAGTGGACATTCGGAGCGCTAAGAGAGTAATAGTGGAAAAAGGGATATATTCAAATATAAACTACACAGTAGCATTCTGTGAAACTTCTTTCTCTTCTGTGCATTCAACTAACAGTGTTGAACCTTACTTTTGATTGAGCCGTTCTGAAACACTCTTTCTGTAGAAACTGCAATTGGACATTCTAAGCGCTAAGAGGCCTACATTGGGAAAAAGAATATCTTCAAATAAAAACTACACAGATGCATTCTGTGAAACTTATTTCTGATCTGTAAATTCAGTTAACAGAGCTAAACCATATTTTTGATTGAGCAGTTGTGAAACACTCTTTTTGTAGAAAATGCAAGTGGACATTCGGAGCGCTAAGATTGTAATAGAGGAAAAAGGAATATCTCCAATTAAAAACTACACAGAAGCATTCTCTGAAACCACTTTCTGTTCTCCGAATTCAACTAACAGAGTTGAGCCTTACTTTTGAAGGAGCAGTTCTGAAACACTCTTTGTGTAGAAACTGCCAGTGGATATTCGGAGCGCTAAGTGTGTAATAGTCCAAAAAGGAGTATCTTCAACTAAATACTACACAGAAGCATTCAGTGAAACTTCTTTCTGTTCTGTGCATTCAACTAAGAGAGTTGAACCTTACATTTGATTGAGCCGTTCTGAAACACTCTTTCTGTAGAAATTGCAATTGGACATTCTGAGCGCTAAGAGGCCTATATTGGGAAAAATAATACCTTCAAATAAAAATTACACAGAAGCATTGTTTGAAACTTATTTCTGATATGTGCATTCAGCTAACAGAGTTAAACCATACTTTTGATTGCGAAGTTCAGAACACTCTTTCTGTAGAAAATGCAAGTGGACATTCGGAGCGCTAAGAGGGTAATAGTGGAAAAAGGAATATATTCAAATATAAACTACACAGAAGCATTCTGTGAAAATTTTTCTGATCTGAGCATTCAGCTAACAGAGTTAAACCATACTTTTGATTGAGCAGTTTTGAAACACTCTGTCTGTAGAAAATGCAACTGGACATTCGTAGCGCTAAGTGGGTAATAGTGGAAAAAAGAATATGTTCAAATATAAACTACACAGAATCATTGTATGAAACTTCTTTCTGTTCTGTGCATTCAACTAACAGAGTTGAACCTTACTTTTGATTGAGCCTTTCTGAAACACTCTTTCTGTAGGAACTGCAATTGGACATTCTGAGCGCTAAGAGGCCTATATTGGGAAAAATAATATCTTCAAATAAAAACTACACAGAAGCATTGTGTGAAACTTATTTCTGATATGTTCATTAAGCTAACAGAGTTAAACCATACTTTTGATTGCGCAGTTCTGAACACTCTTTCTGTAGAAAATGCAAGTGGACATTCGGAGCGCTAAGAGGGTAATAGTGGAAAAAGGAATATATTCAAATATAAATTACACAGTAGCATTCTGTGAAAATTCTTTCTGTTCTGTGCATTCAACTAACAGAGTTGAACCTTACTTTTGATTGAGCCGTTCTGAAACACTCTTTCTGTAGAAACTGCAATTGGACATGCTAAGCGCTAAGAGGCCTACATTGGGAAAAAGAATATCTTCAAATAAAAACTACACAGATGCATTCTGTGAAACTTATTTCTGATCTGTAAATTCAGTTAACAGAGATAAAACATATTTTTGATTGAGCAGTTATGAAACACTCTTTTTGTAGAAAATGCAAGTGGAGATTCGGAGCGCTAAGAGGGTAATAGTGGAAAAAGGAATGTCTTCAAATATAAACTACACAGAATCATTCGGTGAAACTTGTTTCTGATCTGTGCATTCAGCTAACAGAGTTAAACCATACTTTTGATTGAGCAGATCTGAACACTCTTTCTGTAGAAAATGCAACTGGACATTTGGAGCGCTAAGAGCGTAGTAGTGGAAAAAGGAATATATTCAAATATAAACTACACAGAAGCATTCTGTGAAACTTCTTTCTGATCTGAGCATTCAGCTAACATAGTTAAACCATACTTTTGATTGAGCAGTTTTGAAACACTCTGTCTGTAGAAAATGCAACTGGACATTCGTAGCGCTAAGTGGGTAATAGTGGAAAAAAGAATATGTTCAAATATAAACTACACAGAAGCATTGTATGAAACTTCTTTCTGTTCTGTGCATTCAACTAACAGAGTTGAAACTTACTTTTGATTGAGCCGTTTTGAAACACTCTTTCTGTAGAAACTGCAATTGGACATTCTGAGCGCTAAGAGGCCTCTATTGGGAAAAATAATATCTTCAAATAAAAACTACACAGAAGCATTGTGTGAAACTTATTTCTGATATGTTCATTAAGCTAACAGAGTTAAACCATACTTTTGATTGCGCAGTTCTGAACACTCTTTCTGTAGAAAATGCAAGTGGACATTCGGAGCGCTAAGAGGGTAATAGTGGAAAAAGGAATCTATTCAAATATAAACTACACAGTAGCATTCTCTGAAAATTCTTTCTGTTCTGTGCATTCAACTAACAGAGTTGAACCTTACTTTTGATTGAGCCGTTCTGAAACACTCTTTCTGTAGAAACTGCAATTGGACATGCTAAGCGCTAAGAGGCCTACATTGGGAAAAAGAATATATTCAAATAAAAACTACACAGATGCATTCTGTGAAACTTATTTCTGATCTGCAAATTCAGTTAACAGAGATAAAACATATTTTTGATTGAGCAGTTATGAAACACTCTTTTTGTAGAAAATGCAAGTGGAGATTCGGAGCGCTAAGCGGGTAATAGTGGAAAAAGGAATGTCTTCAAATATAAACTACACAGAATCATTCGGTGAAACTTCTTTCTGATCTGTGCATTCAGCTAACAGAGTTAAACCATACTTTTGATTGAGCAGATCTGAACCCTCTTTCTGTAGAAAATGCAACTGGACATTTGGAGCGCTAAGAGCGTAGTAGTGGAAAAAGGAATATATTCAAATATAAACTACACAGAAGCATTCTGTGAAACTTCTTTCTGATCTGAGCATTCAGCTAACAGAGTTAAACCATACTTTTGATTGAGCAGTTTTGAAACACTGTCTGTAGAAAATGCAACTGGACATTCGTAGCGCTAAGTGGGTAATAGTGGAAAAAAGAATATGTTCAAATATAAACTACACAGAAGCATTCTATGAAACTTCTTTCTGTTCTGTGCATTCAACTAACAGAGTTGAAACTTACTTTTGATTGAGCCGTTCTGAAACACTCTTTCTGTAGAAACTGCAATTGGACATTCTGAGCGCTAAGAGGCCTATATTGGGAAAAAGAATGTCTACAAATAAAAACTACACAGAAGAATTGTGTGAAACTTCTTTCTGTTCTGTTTGTTCAACTAAAAGAGTTGAACCTTAGTTTTGATTGAGCCGTTCTGAAACACTCTTTCTGTAGAAAATGCAAGTGGAGATTCGGAGCGCTAAGAGGTTAATAGTGGAAAAAGGAATGTCTCCACATATAAACTACACAGAATCATTCTGTGAAACTTCTTTCGGATCTGTGCATTCAGCTAACAGAGTTAAACCATACTTTTGATTTAGCAGATCTGAACACTCTTTCTGTAGAAAATGCAACTGGACATTTGGAGCACTAAGAGAGTAATAGTGGAAAAAGGCATATATTCAAATATAAACTACACAGAAACATTCTGTGAAACTTCTTTCTGATCTGAGCATTCAGCTAACAGAGTTAAACCATACTTTTGATTGAGCAGTTTTGAAACACTCTGTCTGTAGAAAATGCAACTGGACATTCGTAGCACTAAGTGGGTAATAGTGGAAAAAAGAATATGTTCAAATATAAACTACACAGAATCATTGTATGAAACTTCTTTCTGTTCTGTGCATTCAACTAACAGAGTTGAACCTTACTTTTGATTGAGCCTTTCTGAAACACTCTTTCTGTAGGAACTGCAATTGGACATTCTGAGCGCTAAGAGGCCTATATTGGGAAAAATAATATCTTCAAATAAAAACTACACAGAAGCATTGTGTGAAACTTATTTCTGATATGTTCTTTAAGCTAACAGAGTTAAACCATACTTTTGATTGCACAGTTCTGAACACTCTTTCTGTAGAAAATGCAAGTGGACATTCGGAGCGCTAAGAGGGTAATAGTGGAAAAAGGAATATATTCAAATATAAATTACACAGTAGCATTCTGTGAAAATTCTTTCTGTTCTGTGCATTCAACTAACAGAGTTGAACCTTACTTTTGATTGAGCCGTTCTGAAACACTCTTTCTGTAGAAACTGCAATTGGACATGCTAAGCGCTAAGAGGCCTATATTGGGAAAAAGAATATCTTCAAATAAAAACTACACAGATGCATTCTGTGAAACTTATTTCTGATCTGTAAATTCAGTTAACAGAGATAAAACATATTTTTGATTGAGCAGTTATGAAACACTCTTTTTGTAGAAAATGCAAGTGGAGATTCGGAGCGCTAAGAGGGTAATAGTGGAAAAAGGAATGTCTTCAAATATAAACTACACAGAATCATTCGGTGAAACTTCTTTCTGATCTGTGCATTCAGCTAACAGAGTTAAACCATAGTTTTGATTGAGCAGATCTGAACACTCTTTCTGTAGAAAATGCAACTGGACATTTGGAGCGCTAAGAGCGTAGTAGTGGAAAAAGGAATATATTCAAATATAAACTACACAGAAGCATTCTGTGAAACTTCTTTCTGATCTGAGCATTCAGCTAACATAGTTAAACCATACTTTTGATTGAGCAGTTTTGAAACACTCTGTCTGTAGAAAATGCAACTGGACATTCGTAGCGCTAAGTGGGTAATAGTGGAAAAAAGAATATGTTCAAATATAAACTACACAGAAGCATTGTATGAAACTTCTTTCTGTTCTGTGCATTCAACTAACAGAGTTGAAACTTACTTTTGATTGAGCCGTTTTGAAACACTCTTTCTGTAGAAACTGCAATTGGACATTCTGAGCGCTAAGAGGCCTCTATTGGGAAAAATAATATCTTCAAATAAAAACTACACAGAAGCATTGTGTGAAACTTATTTCTGATATGTTCATTAAGCTAACAGAATTAAACCATACTTTTGATTGCGCAGTTCTGAACACTCTTTCTGTAGAAAATGCAAGTGGACATTCGGAGCGCTAAGAGGGTAATAGTGGAAAAAGGAATCTATTCAAATATAAACTACACAGTAGCATTCTGTGAAAATTCTTTCTGTTCTGTGCATTCAACTAACAGAGTTGAACCTTACTTTTGATTGAGCCGTTCTGAAACACTCTTTCTGTAGAAACTGCAATTGGACATGCTAAGCGCTAAGAGGCCTACATAGGGAAAAAGAATATCTTCAAATAAAAACTACACAGATGCATTCTGTGAAACTTATTTCTGATCTGTAAATTCAGTTAACAGAGATAAAACATATTTTTGATTGAGCAGTTATGAAACACTCTTTTTGTAGAAAATGCAAGTGGAGATTCGGAGCGCTAAGAGGGTAATAGTGGAAAAAGGAATGTCTTCAAATATAAACTACACAGAATCATTCGGTGAAACTTCTTTCTGATCTGTGCATTCAGCTAACAGAGTTAAACCATACTTTTGATTGAGCAGATCTGAACACTCTTTCTGTAGAAAATGCAACTGGACATTTGGAGCGCTAAGAGCGTAGTAGTGGAAAAAGGAATATATTCAAATATAAATTACACAGAAGCATTCTGTGAAAGTTCTTTCTGATCTGAGCATTCAGCTAACAGAGTTAAACCATACTTTTGATTGAGCAGTTTTGAAACACTCTGTCTGTAGAAAATGCAACTGGACATTCGTAGCGCTAAGTGGGTAATAGTGGAAAAAAGAATATGTTTAAATATAAACTACACAGAAGCATTGTATGAAACTTCTTTCTGTTCTGTGCATTCAACTAACAGAGTTGAACCTTACTTTTGATTGAGCCGTTCTGAAACACTCTTTCTATAGAAACTGCAATTGGACATTCTGAGCGCTAAGAGGCCTATATTGGGAAAAAGAATGTCTACAAATAAAAACTACACAGAAGAATTGTGTGAAACTTCTTTCTGTTCTGTTTGTTCAACTAAAAGAGTTGAACCTTAGTTTTGATTGAGCCGTTCTGAAACACTCTTTCTGTAGAAAATGCAAGTGGAGATTCGGAGAGCTAAGAGGGTAATAGTGGAAAAAGGAATGTCTCCAAATATAAACTACACAGAATCATTCTGTGAAACTTCTTTCTGATCTGTGCATTCAGCTAACAGAGTTAAACCATACTTTTGATTGAGCAGATCTGAACACTCTTTCTGTAGAAAATGCAACTGGACATTTGGAGCGCTAAGAGAGTAGTAGTGGAAAAAGGAATATATTCAAATATAAACTACACAGAAGCATTCTGTGAAACTTATTTCTGATCTGAGCATTCAGCTAACAGAGTTAAACCATACTTTTGATTGAGCAGTTTTGAAACACTCTGTCTGTAGAAAATGCAACTGGACATTCGTAGCGCTAAGTGGGTAATAGTGGAAAAAAGAATATGTTCAAATATAAACTACACAGAAGCATTGTATGAAACTTCTTTCTGTTCTGTGCATTCAACTAACAGAGTTGAACCTTACATTTGATTGGGCCTTTCTGAAACACTCTTTCTGTAGAAACTGCAATTGGACATTCTGAGCGCTAAGAGGCCTCTATTGGGAAAAATAATATCTTCAAATAAAAACTACACAGAAGCATTGTGTGAAACTTATTTCTGGTATGTTCATTAAGCTAACAGAGTTAAACCATACTTTTGATTGCGCAGTTCTGAACACTCTTTCTGTAGAAAATGCAAGTGGACATTCGGAGCGCTAAGAGGGTAATAGTGGAAAAAGGAATATATTCAAATATAAACTACACAGTAGCATTCTGTGAAAATTCTTTCTGTTCTGTGCATTCAACTAACAGAGTTGAACCTTACTTTTGATTGAGCCGTTCTGAAACACTCTTTCTGTAGAAACTGCAATTGGACATGCTAAGCGCTAAGAGGCCTACTTTGGGAAAAAGAATATCTTCAAATAAAAACTACACAGATGCATTCTGTGAAACTTATTTCTGATCTGTAAATTCAGTTAACAGAGATAAAACATATTTTTGATTGAGCAGTTATGAAACACTCTTTTTGTAGAAAATGCAAGTGGGGATTCGGAGCGCTAAGAGGGTAATAGTGGAAAAGGGAATGTCTTCAAATATAAACTACACAGAATCATTCGGTGAAACTTCTTTCTGATCTGTGCATTCAGCTAACAGAGTTAAACCATACTTTTGATTGAGCAGATCTGAACACTCTTTCTGTAGAAAATGCAACTGGACATTTGGAGCGCTAAGAGCGTAGTAGTGGAAAAAGGAATATATTCAAATATAAACTACACAGAAGCATTCTGTGAAACTTCTTTCTGATCTGAGCATTCAGCTAACAGAGTTAAACCATACTTTTGATTGAGCAGTTTTGAAACACTCTGTCTGTAGAAAATGCAACTGGACATTCGTAGCGCTAAGTGGGTAATAGTGGAAAAAAGAATATGTTCAAATATAAACTACACAGAAGCATTGTATGAAACTTCTTTCTGTTCTGTGCATTCAACTAACAGAGTTGAACCTTACTTTTGATTGAGCCGTTCTGAAACACTCTTTCTGTAGAAACTGCAATTGGACATTCTGAGCGCTAAGAGGCCTATATTGGGAAAAAGAATGTCTACAAATAAAAACTACACAGAAGAATTGTGTGAAACTTCTTTCTGTTGTTTGTTCATCTAAAAGAGTTGAACCTTAGTTTTGATTGAGCCGTTCTGAAACACTCTTTCTGTAGAAAATGCAAGTGGAGTTTCGGAGCTCTAAGAGGGTAATAGTGGAAAAAGGATTGTCTCCAAATATAAACTACACAGAATCATTCTGTGAAACTTCTTTCTGATCTGTGCATTCAGCTAACAGAATTAAACCTTACTTTTGATTGAGCAGATCTGAACACTCTTTCTGTAGAAAATGCAACTGGACATTTGGAGCGCTAAGAGAGTAGTAGTGGAAAAAGGAATATATTCAAATATAAACTACACAGAAGCATTCTGTGAAACTTCTTTCTGATCTGAGCATTCAGCTAACAGAGTTAAACCATACTTTTGATAGAGTAGTTTTGAAACACTCTGTCTGTAGAAAATGCAACTGGACATTCGTAGCGCTAAGTGGGTAATAGTGGAAAAAGAATATGTTCAAATATAAACTACACAGAATCATTGTATGAAACTTCTTTCTGTTCTGTGCATTCAACTAACAGAGTTGAACCTTACATTTGATTGAGCCTTACTGAAACACTCTTTCTGTAGAAACTGCAATTGGACATTCTGAGCGCTAAGAGGCCTCTATTGGGAAAAATAATATCTTCAAATAAAAACTACACAGAAGCATTGTGTGAAACTTATTTCTGATATGTTCATTAAGCTAACAGAGTTAAACCATACTTTTGATTGCGCAGTTCTGAACACTCTTTCTGTAGAAAATGCAAGTGGACATTCGGAGCGCTAAGAGGGTAATAGTGGAAAAAGGAATATATTCAAATATAAACTACACAGTAGCATTCTGTGAAAATTCTTTCTGTACTGTGCATTCAACAAACAGAGTTGAACCTTACTTTTGATTGAGCGGTTCTGAAACACTCTTTCTGTAGAAACTGCAATTGGACATGCTAAGCGCTAAGAGGCCTACATTGGGAAAAAGAATATCTTCAAATAAAAACTACACAGATGCATTCTGTGAAACTTATTTCTGATCTGTAAATTCAGTTAACAGAGATAAAACATATTTTTGATTGAGCAGTTATGAAACACTCTTTTTGTAGAAAATGCAAGTGGAGATTCGGAGCGCTAAGAGGGTAATAGTGGAAAAAGGAATGTCTTCAAATATAAACTACACAGAATCATTCGGTGAAACTTCTTTCTGATCTGTGCATTCAGCTAACAGAGTTAAACCATACTTTTGATTGAGCAGATCTGAACACTCTTTCTGTAGAAAATGCAACTGGACATTTGGAGCGCTAAGAGCGTAGTAGTGGAAAAAGGAATATATTCAAATATAAACTACACAGAAGCATTCTGTGAAACTTCTTTCTGATCTGAGCATTCAGCTAACAGAGTTAAACCATACTTTTGATTGAGCAGTTTTGAAACACTCTGTCTGTAGAAAATGCAATTGGACATTCGTAGCGCTAAGTGGGTAATAGTGGAGAAAAGAATATGTTCAAATATAAACTACACAGAAGCATTGTATGAAACTTCTTTCTGTTCTGTGCATTCAACTAACAGAGTTGAACCTTACTTTTGATTGAGCCGTTCTGAAACACTCTTTCTGTAGAAACTGCAATTGGACATTCTGAGCGCTAGGAGGCCTATATTGGGAAAAAGAATGTCTACAAATAAAAACTACACAGAAGAATTGTGTGAAACTTCTTTCTGTTCTGTTTGTTCAACTAAAAGATTTGAAACTTAGTTTTGATTGAGCCGTTCTGAAACACTCTTTCTGTAGAAACTGCAATTGGACATTCTGAGCGCTAAGAGGCCTATATTGGGAAAAAGAATGTCTACAAATAAAAAGTACACAGAAGAATTGTGTGAAACTTCTTTCTGTTCTGTTTGTTCAACTAAAAGATTTGAACCTTAGTTTTGATTGAGCCGTTCTGAAACACTCTTTCTGTAGAAAATGCAAGTGGAGATTCGGAGCGCTAAGAGGGTAATAGTGGAAAAAGGAATGTCTCCAAATATAAACTACACAGAATCATTCGGTGAAAATTCTTTCTGATCTGTGCATTCAGCTAACAGAGTTAAACCATACTTTTGATTGAGCAGATCTGACACTCTTTCTGTAGAAAATGCAACTGGACATTTGGAGCGCTAAGAGAGTAGTAGTGGAAAAAGGAATATATTCAAATATAAACTACACAGAAGCATTCTGTGAAACTTCTTTTTGATCTGAGCATTCAGCTAACAGAGTTAAACCATACTTTTGATTGAGCAGTTTTGAAACACACTGTCTGTAGAAAATGCAACTGGACATTCGTAGGGCTAAGTGGGTAATAGTGGAAAAAAGAATATGTTCAAATATAAACTACACAGAAGCTTTGTGAAACTTCTTTCTGTTCTGTGCATTCAACTAACAGAGTTGAACCTTACTTTTGATTGAGCCTTTCTGAAACACTCTTTCTGTAGAAACTGCAATTGGACATTCTGAGCGCTAAGAGGCCTCTATTGGGAAAAATAATATCTTCAAATAAAAACTACACAGAAGCATTGTGTGAAACTTATTTCTGATATGTTCATTAAGCTAACAGAGTTAAACCATACTTTTGATTGCGCAGTTCTGAACACTCTTTCTGTAGAAAATGCAAGTGGACATTCGGAGCGCTAAGAGAGTAGTAGTGGAAAAAGGAATATATTCAAATATAAACTACACAGAAGCATTCTGTGAAACTTCTTTCTGATCTGAGCATTGAGCTAACAGAGTTAAACCATACTTTTGATTGAGCAGTTTTGAAACACTCTTTCTGTAGAAAATGCAAGTGGACATTCGTAGCGCTAAGTGGGTAATAGTGGAAAAAAGAATATGTTCAAATATAAACTGAACAGAAGCATTGTATGAAACTTCTTTCTGTTCTGTTCATTCAACTAACAGAGTTGAACCTTACTTTTGATTGAGCCTTTCTGAAACACTCTTTCTGTAGAAACTGCAATTGGACATTCTGAGCGCTAAGAGGCCTCAATTGGGAAAAATAATATCTTCAATTAAAACTACACAGAAGCATTGTGTGAAACTTATTTCTGATATGTTCATTAAGCTAACAGAGTTAAACCATACTTTTGATTGCGCAGTTCTGAACACACTTTCTGTAGAAAATGAAAGTGGACATTCGGAGCACTAAGAGGGTAATAGTGGAAAAAGGAATATATTCAAATATAAACTACACAGAAGCATTCTGTGAAACTTCTTTCTGATCTGAGCATTCAGCTAACAGAGTTAAACCATACTTTTGATTGAGCAGTTTTGAAACACTCTGTCTGTAGAAAATGCAACTGGACATTCGTAGCGCTAAGTGGGTAATAGTGGAAAAAAGAATATATTCAAATATAAACTACACAGAAGCATTGTATTAAATTTCTTTCTGTTCTGTGCATTCAACTAACAGAGTTGAACCTTACTTTTGATTGAGCCGTTCTGAAACACTCTTTCTGTAGAAAGTGCAATTGGACATTCTGAGCGCTAAGAGGCCTATATTGGGAAAAAGAATGTCTACAAATTAAAACAACACAGAAGAATTGTGTGAAACATCTTTCTGTTCTGTTTGTTCAACTAAAAGAATTGAAACTTAGTTTTGATTGAGCCGTTCTGAAACACTCTTTCTGTAGAAAATGCAAGTGGAGATTCGGAGCGCTAAGAGGTTAATAGTGGAAAAAGGAATGTCTCCAAATATAAACTACACAGAATCATTCTGTGAAACTTCTTTCTGATCTGTGCATTCAGCTAACAGAGTTAAATCATACTTTTGATTGAGCAGTTCTGAACACTCTTTCTGTAGAAAATGCAACTGGAAATTTGGAGCGCTAAGAGAGTAGTAGTGGAAAAAGGAATATATTCAAATATAAACTACACAGAAGCATTCTGTGAAACTTCTTTCTGATCTGAGCATTCAGCTAACAGAGTTAAACCATACTTTTGATTGAGCAGTTTTGAAACACTCTGTCTGTAGAAAATGAAACTGGACATTCATAGCGCTAAGTGGGTAATAGTGGAAAAAAGAATATGTTCAAATATAAACTGAACAGAAGCATTGTATGAAACTTCTTTCTGTTCTGTGCATTCAACTAACAGAGTTGAACCTTACTTTTGATTGAGCCTTTCTGAAACACTCTTTCTGTAGAAACTGCAATTGGACATTCTGAGCGCTAAGAGGCCTCAATTGGGAAAAATAATATCTTCAATAAAAACTACACAGAAGCATTGTGTGAAACTTATTTCTGATATGTTCATTAAGCTAACAGAGTTAAACCATACTTTTGATTGCGCAGTTCTGAACACTCTTTCTGTAGAAAATGCAAGTGGACATTCGGAGCGCTAAGAGGGTAATAGTGGAAAAAGGAATATATTCAAATATAAACTACACAGTAGCATTCTGTGAAAATTCTTTCTGTTCTGTGCATTCAACTAACAGAGTTGAACCTTACTTTTGATTGAGCCATTCTGAAACACTCTTTCTGAAGAAACTGCAATTGGACATGCTAAGCGCTAAGAGGCCTACATTGGGAAAAAGAATATCTTCAAATAAAAACTACACAGATGCATTCTGTGAAACTTATTTCTGATCTGTAAATTCAGTTAACAGAGATAAAACATATTTTTGATTGAGCAGTTATGAAACACTCTTTTTGTAGAAAATGCAAGTGGAGATTCGGAGCGCTAACAGGGTAATAGTGGAAAAAGGAATGTCTTCAAATATAAACTACACAGAATCATTCGGTGAAACTTCTTTCTGATCTGTGCATTCAGCTAACAGAGTTAAACCATACTTTTGATTGAGCAGATCTGAACACTCTTTCTGTAGAAAATGCAACTGGACGTTTGGAGCGCTAAGAGCGTAGTAGTGGAAAAAGGAATATATTCAAATATAAACTACACAGAAGCATTCTGTGAAACTTCTTTCTGATCTGAGCATTCAGCTAACAGAGTTAAACCATACTTTTGATTGAGCAGTTTTGAAACACTCTGTCTGTAGAAAATGCAACTGGACATTCGTAGCGCTAAGTGGGTAATAGTGGAAAAAAGAATATGTTCAAATATAAACTACACAGAAGCATTGTATGAAACTTCTTTCTGTTCTGTGCATTCAACTAACAGAGTTGAACCTTACTTTTGATTGAGCCGTTCTGAAACACTCTTTCTGTAGAAAGTGCAATTGGACATTCTGAGCGCTAAGATTCCTATATTGGGAAAAAGAATGTCTACAAATAAAAACAACACAGAAGAATTGTGTGAAACATCTTTCTGTTCTGTTTGTTCAACTAAAAGAGTTGAACCTTAGTTTTGATTGAGCCGTTCTGAAACACTCTTTCTGTAGAAAATGCAATTGGAGATTCGGAGCGCTAAGAGGGTAATAGTGGAAAAAGGAATGTCTCCAAATATAAACTACACAGAATCATTCTGTGAAACTTCTTTCTGATCTGTTCATTCAGCTAACAGAGTTAAACCATACTTTTGATTGAGCAGATCTGAACACTCTTTCTGTAAAAATGCAACTGGACATTTGGAGTGCTAAGAGAGTAGGAGTGGAAAAAGGAATATATTCAAATATAAACTACACAGAAGCATTCTGTGAAACTTCTTTCTGATCTGAGCATTCAGCTAACAGAGTTAAACCATACTTTTGATTGAGCAGTTTTGAAACACTCTGTCTGTAGAAAATGCAACTGGACATTCGTAGCGCTAAGTGGGTAATAGTGGAAAAAAGAATATGTTCCAATATAAACTGCACAGAAGCATTGTATGAAACTTCTTTCTGTTCTGTGCATTCAACTAACAGAGTTGAACCTTACTTTTGATTGAGCCTTTCTGAAACACTCTGTAGAAACTGCAATTGGACATTCTGAGCGCTAAGAGGCCTCTATTGGGAAAAATAATATCTTCAAATAAAAACTACACAGAAGCATTGTGTGAAACTTATTTCTGATATGTTCATTAAGCTAACAGAGATAAACCATACTTTTGATTGCGCAGTTCTGAACACTCTTTCTGAAGAAAATGCAAGTGGACATTCGGAGCGCTAAGAGGGTAATAGTGGAAAAAGGAATATATTCAAATATAAACTACACTGTAGCATTCTGTGAAAATTCTTTCTGTTCTGTGCATTCAACTAACAGAGTGGAACCTTACTTTTGATTGAGCCGTTCTGAAACACTCTTTCTGTAGAAACTGCAATTGGACATGCTAAGCGCTAAGAGGCCTACATTGGGAAAAATAATATCTTCAAATAAAAACTACACAGTTGCATTCTGTGAAACTTATTTCTGATCTGTAAATTCAGTTAACAGAGATAAAACATATTTTTGATTGAGCAGTTATGAAACACTCTTTTTGTAGAAAATGCAAGTGGAGATTCGGAGCGCTAAGTGGGTAATAGTGCAAAAAGGAATGTCTTCAAATATAAACTACACAGAATCATTCGGTGAAACTTCTTTCTGATATGTGCATTCAGCTAACAGAGTTAAACCATACTTTTGATTGAGCAGATCTGAACACTCTTTCTGTAGAAAATGCAACTGGACATTTGGAGCGCTAAGAGCGTAGTAGTGGAAAAAGGAATATATTCAAATGTAAACTACACAGAAGCATTCTGTGAAACTTCTTTCTGATCTGAGCATTCAGCTAACAGAGTTAAACCATACTTTTGATTGAGCAGTTTTGAAACACTCTGTCTGTAGAAAATGCAACTGGACATTCGTAGCGCTAAGTGGGTAATAGTGGAAAAAAGAATATGTTCAAATATAAACTACACAGAAGCATTGTATGAAACTTCTTTCTGTTCTGTGCATTCAACTAACAGAGTTGAACCTTACTTTTGATTGAGCCTTTCTGAAACACTCTTTCTGTAGAAACTGCAATTGGACATTCTGAGCGCTAAGAGGCCTCTATTGGGAAAAATAATATCTTCAAATAAAAACTACACAGAAGCATTGTGTGAAACTTTTTTCTGATATGTTCATTAAGCTAACAGAGTTAAACCATACTTTTGATTGCGCAGTTCTGAACACTCTTTCAGTAGAAAATGCAAGTGGACATTCGGAGCGCTAAGAGGGTAATAGTGGAAAAAGGAATATATTCAAATATAAACTACACAGTAGCATTCTGTGAAAATTCTTTCTGTTCTGTGCATTCAACTATCAGAGTTGAACCTTACTTTTGATTGAGTCGTTCTGAAACACTCTTTTTGTAGAAACTGCAATTGGACATGCTAAGCGCTAAGAGGCCTACATAGGGAAAAAGAATATCTTCAAATAAAAACTACACAGATGCATTCTGTGAAACTTATTTCTGATCTGTAAATTCAGTTAACAGAGATAAAACATATTTTTGATTGAGCAGTTATGAAACACTCTTTTTGTAGAAAATGCAAGTGGAGATTCGGAGCGCTAAGAGGGTAATAGTGGAAAAAGGAATGTCTTCAAATATAAACTACACAGAATCATTCGGTGAAACTTCTTTCTGATCTGTGCATTCAGCTAACAGTGTTAAACCATACTTTTGATTGAGCAGATCTGAACACTCTTTCTGTAGAAAATGCAACTGGACTTTTGGAGCGCTAAGAGCGTAGTAGTGGAAAAAGGAATATATTCAAATATAAACTACACAGAAGCATTCTGTGAAACTTCTTTCTGATCTGAGCATTCAGCTAACAGAGTTAAACCATACTTTTGATTGAGCAGTTTTGAAACACTCTGTCTGTAGAAAATGCAACTGGACATTCGTACCGCTAAGTGGGTAATAGTGGAAAAAAGAATATGTTCAAATATAAACTACACAGAAGCATTGTATGAAACTTCTTTCTGTTCTGTGCATTCAACCTACAGAGTGGAACCTTACTTTTGATTGAGCCGTTCTGAAACACTCTTTCTGTAGAAAGTGCAATTGGACATTCTGAGCGCTAAGAGGCCTATATAGGGAAAAAGAATGTCTACAAATAAAAACAACACAGAAGAATTGTGTGAAACATATTTCTGTTCTGTTTGTTCAACTAAAAGAGTTGAACCTTAGTTTTGATTGAGCCGTTCTGAAACACTCTTTCTGTAGAAAATGCAAGTGGATATTCGGAGCGCTAAGAGGTTAATAGTGGAAAAAGGAATGTCTCCAAATATAAACTACACAGAATCATTCTGTGAAACTTCTTTCTGATCTGTTCATTCAGCTAACAGAGTTAAACCATACTTTTGATTGAGCAGATCTGAACACTCTTTCTGTAGAAAATGCAACTGGACATTTGGAGTGCTAAGAGATTAGTAGTGGAAAAAGGAATATATTCAAATATAAACTACACAGAAGCATTCTGTGAAACTTCTTTCTGATCTGAGCATTCAGCTAACAGAGTTAAACCATACTTTTGATTGAGCAGTTTTGAAACACTCTGTCTGTAGAAAATGCAACTGGACATTCGTAGCGCTAAGTGGGTAATAGTGGAAAAAAGAATATGTTCAAATATAAACTGCACAGAAGCATTGTATGAAACTTCTTTCTGTTCTGTGCATTCAACTAACAGAGTTGAACCTTACTTTTGATTGAGCCTTTCTGAAACACTCTGTAGAAACTGCAATTGGACATTCTGAGCGCTAAGAGGCCTCTATTGGGAAAAATAATATCTTCAAATAAAAACTACACAGAAGCATTGTGTGAAACTTATTTCTGATATGTTCATTAAGCTAACAGAGATAAACCATACTTTTGATTGCGCAGTTCTGAACACTCTTTCTGTAGAAAATGCAAGTGGACATTCGGAGCGCTAAGAGGGTAATAGTGGAAAAAGGTATATATTCAAATATAAACTACACTGTAGCATTCTGTGAAAATTCTTTCTGTTCTGTGCATTCAACTAACAGAGTGGAACCTTACTTTTGATTGAGCCGTTCTGAAACACTCTTTCTGTAGAAACTGCAATTGGACATGCTAAGCGCTAAGAGGCCTACATTGGGAAAAATAATATCTTCAAATAAAAACTACACAGTTGCATTCTGTGAAACTTATTTCTGATCTGTAAATTCAGTTAACAGAGATAAAACATATTTTTGATTGAGCAGTTATGAAACACTCTTTTTGTAGAAAATGCAAGTGGAGATTCGGAGCGCTAAGTGGGTAATAGTGCAAAAAGGAATGTCTTCAAATATAAACTACACAGAATCATTCGGTGAAACTTCTTTCTGATATGTGCATTCAGCTAACAGAGTTAAACCATACTTTTGATTGAGCAGATCTGAACACTCTTTCTGTAGAAAATGCAACTGGACATTTGGAGCGCTAAGAGCGTAGTAGTGGAAAAAGGAATATATTCAAATGTAAACTACACAGAAGCATTCTGTGAAACTTCTTTCTGATCTGAGCATTCAGCTAACAGAGTTAAACCATACTTTTGATTGAGCAGTTTTGAAACACTCTGTCTGTAGAAAATGCAACTGGACATTCGTAGCGCTAAGTGGGTAATAGTGGAAAAAAGAATATGTTCAAATATAAACTACACAGAAGCATTGTATGAAACTTCTTTCTGTTCTGTGCATTCAACTAACAGAGTTGAACCTTACTTTTGATTGAGCCTTTCTGAAACACTCTTTCTGTAGAAACTGCAATTGGACATTCTGAGCGCTAAGAGGCCTCTATTGGGAAAAATAATATCTTCAAATAAAAACTACACAGAAGCATTGTGTGAAACTTATTTCTGATATGTTCATTAAGCTAACAGAGTTAAACCATACTTTGGATTGCGCAGTTCTGAACACTCTTTCTGTAGAAAATGCAAGTGGACATTCGGAGCGCTAAGAGGGTAATAGTGGAAAAAGGAATATATTCAAATATAAACTACACAGTAGCATTCTGTGAAAATTCTTTCTGTTCTGTGCATTCAACTAACAGAGTTGAACCTTACTTTTGATTGAGCCGTTCTGAAACACTCTTTCTGTAGAAACTGCAATTGGACATGCTAAGCGCTAAGAGGCCTACATAGGGAAAAAGAATATCTTCAAATAAAAACTACACAGTTGCATTCTGTGAAACTTATTTGTGATCTGTAAATTCAGTTAACAGAGATAAAACATATTTTTGATTGAGCAGTTATGAAACACTCTTTTTGTAGAAAATGCAAGTGGAGATTCGGAGTGCTAAGAGGGTAATAGTGGAAAAAGGAATGTCTTCAAATATAAACTACACAGAATCATTCGGTGAAACTTCTTTCTGATCTGTGCATTCAGCTAACAGAGTTAAACCATACTTTTGATTGAGCAGATCTGAACACTCTTTCTGTAGAAAATGCAACTGGACGTTTGGAGCGCTAAGAGCGTAGTAGTGGAAAAAGGAATATATTCAAATATAAACTACACAGAAGCATTCTGTGAAACTTCTTTCTGATCTGAGCATTCAGCTAACAGAGTTAAACCATACTTTTGATTGAGCAGTTTTGAAACACTCTGTCTGTAGAAAATGCAACTGGACATTCGTAGCGCTAAGTGGGTAATAGTGGAAAAAAGAATATGTTCAAATATAAACTACACAGAAGCATTGTATGAAACTTCTTTCTCTTCTGTGCATTCAACTAACAGAGTTGAACCTTACTTTTGATTGAGCCATTCTGAAACACTCTTTCTGTAGAAAGTGCAATTGGACATTCTGAGCGCTAAGAGGCCTATATTGGGAAAAAGAATGTCTACAAATTAAAACAACACAGAAGAATTGTGTGAAACATCTTTCTGTTCTGTTTGTTCAACTAAAAGAATTGAACCTTAGTTTTGATTGAGCCGTTCTGAAACACTCTTTCTGTAGAAAATGCAAGTGGAGATTCGGAGCGCTAAGAGGTTAATAGTGGAAAAAGGAATGTCTCCAAATATAAACTACACAGAATCATTCTGTGAAACTTCTTTCTGATCTGTGCATTCAGCTAACAGAGTTAAATCATACTTTTCATTGAGCAGATCTGAACACTCTTTCTGTAGAAAATGCAACTGGACCTTTGGAGCGCTAAGAGAGTAGTAGTGGAAAAAGAAATATATTCAAATATAAACTACACAGAAGCATTCTGTGAAACTTCTTTCTGATCTGAGCATTCAGCTAACAGAGTTAAACCATACTTTTGATTGAGCAGTTTTGAAACACTCTGTCTGTAGAAAATGCAACTGGACATTCGTAGCGCTAAGTGGGTAATAGTGGAAAAAAGAATATGTTCAAATATAAACTGAACAGAAGCATTGTATGAAACTTCTTTCTGTTCTGTGCATTCAACTAACAGAGTTGAACCTTACTTTTGATTGAGCCTTTCTGAAACACTCTTTCTGTAGAAACTGCAATTGGACATTCTGAGCGCTAAGAGACCTCAATTGGGAAAAATAATATCTTCAATAAAAACTACACAGAAGCATTGTGTGAAACTTATTTCTGATATGTTCATTAAGGTAACAGAGTTAAACCATACTTTTGATTGCGCAGTTCTGAACACTCTTTCTGTAGAAAATGCAAGTGGATATTCGGAGCGCTAAGAGGGTAATAGTGGAAAAAGGAATATATTCAAATATAAACTACACAGTAGCATTCTGTGAAAATTCTTTCTGTTCTGTGCATTCAACTAACAGAGTTGAACCTTACTTTTGATTGAGCCGTTCTGAAACACTCCTTCTGTAGAAACTGCAATTGGACATGCTAAGCGCTAAGAGGCCTACATTGGGAAAAAGAATATCTTCAAATAAAAACTACACAGATGCATTCTGTGAAACTTATTTCTGATCTGTAAATTCAGTTAACAGAGATAAAACATATTTTTGATTGAGCAGTTATGAAACACTCTTTTTGTAGAAAATGCAAGTGGAGATTCGGAGCGCTAAGAGGGTAATAGTGGAAAAAGGAATGTCTTCAAATAGAAACTACACAGAATCATTCGGTGAAACTTCTTTCTGATCTGTGCATTCAGCTAACAGAGTTAAACCATACTTTTGATTGAGCAGATCTGAACACTCTTTCTGTAGAAAATGCAACTGGACGTTTGGAGCGCTAAGAGCGTAGTAGTGGAAAAAGGAATATATTCAAATATAAACTACACAGAAGCATTCTGTGAAACTCCTTTCTGATCTGAGCATTCAGCTAACAGAGTTAAACCATACTTTTGATTGAGCAGTTTTGAAACACTCTGTCTGTAGAAAATGCAACTGGACATTCGTAGCGCTAAGTGGGTAATAGTGGAAAAAAGAATAAGTTCAAATATAAACTACACAGAAGCATTGTATGAAACTTCTTTCTGTTCTGTGCATTCAACTAACAGAGTTGAACCTTACTTTTGATTGAGCCGTTCTGAAACACTCTTTCTGTAGAAACTGCAATTGGACATTCTGAGCGCTAAGAGGCCTATATTGGGAAAAAGAATGTCTACAAATAAAAACTACACAGAAGAATTGTGTGAAACTTCTTTCTGTTCTGTTTGTTCAACTAAAAGAGTTGAAACTTAGTTTTGATTGAGCCTTTCTGAAACACTCTTTCTGTAGAAAATGCAAGTGGAGATTCGGAGCGCTAAGAGGGTAATAATGGAAAAAGGAATGTCTCGAAATATAAACTACACAGAATCATTCTGTGAAACTTCTTTCTGATCTGTGCATTCAGCTAACAGAGTTAAACCATAGTTTTGATTGAGCAGATCTGAACACTCTTTCTGTAGAAAATGCAACTGGACATTTGGAGCGCTAAGAGAGTAGTAGTGGAAAAAGGAATATATTCAAATATAAACTACACAGAAGCATTCTGTGAAACTTCTTTCTGATCTGAGCATTCAGCTAACAGAGTTAAAACATACTTTTGATTGAGCAGTTTTGAAACACTCTGTCTGTAGAAAATGCAACTGGACATTCGTAGCGCTAAGTGGGTAATAGTGGAAAAAAGAATATGTTCAAATATAAACTACACAGAAGCATTGTATGAAACTTCTTTCTGTTCTGTGCATTCAACTAACAGAGTTGAACCTTACTTTTGATTGAGCCTTTCTGAAACACTCTTTCTGTAGAAACTGCAATTGGACATTCTGAGCGCTAAGAGGCCTCTATTGGGAAAAATAATATCTTCAAATAAAAACTACACAGAAGCATTGTGTGAAACTTATTTCTGATATGTTCATTAAGCTAACAGAGTTAAACCATACTTTTGATTGCGCAGTTCTGAACACTCTTTCTGTAGAAAATTCAAGTGTACATTCGGAGCGCTAAGAGGGTAATAGTGGAAAAAGGAATATATTCAAATATAAACTACACAGTAGCATTCTGTGAAAATTCTTTCTGTTCTGTGCATTCAACTAACAGAGTTGAACCTTACTTTTGATTGAGCCGTTCTGAAACACTCTTTCTGTAGAAACTGCAATTGGACATGCTAAGCGCTAAGAGGCCTACATTGGGAAAAAGAATATCTTCAAATAAAAACTACACAGATGCATTCTGTGAAACTTATTTCTGATCTGTAAATTCAGTTAACAGAGATAAAACATATTTTTGATTGAGCAGTTATGAAACACTCTTTTTGTAGAAAATGCAAGTGGAGATTCGGAGCGCTAAGAGGGTAATAGTGGAAAAAGGAATGTCTTCAAATATAAACTACACAGAATCATTCGGTGAAACTTCTTTCTGATCTGTGCATTCAGCTAACAGAGTTAAACCATACTTTTGATTGAGCAGATCTGAACACTCTTTCTGTAGTAAATGCAACTGGACATTTGGAGCGCTAAGAGCGTAGTGTTGGAAAAAGGAATATATTCAGATATAAACTACACAGAAGCATTCTGTGAAACTTCTTTCTGATCTGAGCATTCAGCTAACAGAGTTAAACCATACTTTTGATTGAGCAGTTTTGAAACACTCTGTCTGTAGAAAATGCAACTGGACATTCGTAGCGCTAAGTGGGTAATAGTGGAAAAAAGAATATGTTCAAATATAAACTACACAGAAGCATTGTATGAAACTCCTTTCTGTTCTGTGCATTCAACTAACAGAGTTGAACCTTACTTTTGATTGAGCCGTTCTGAAACACTCTTTTTGTAGAAACTGCAATTGGACATTCTGAGCGCTAAGAGGCCTATATTGGGAAAAAGAATGTCTACAAATAAAAACTACACAGAAGAATTGTGTGAAACTTCTTTCTGTTCTGTTTGTTCAACTGAAAGAGTTGAACCTTAGTTTGATTGAGCCGTTCTGAAACACTCTTTCTGTAGAAAATGCAAGTGTAGATTCGGAGCGCTAAGAGGGTAATAGTGGAAAAAGGAATGTCTCGAAATATAAACTACACAGAATCATTCTGTGAAACTTCTTTCTGATCTGTGCATTCAGCTAACAGAGTTAAACCATACTTTTGATTGCGCAGGTCTGAACACTCTTTCTGTAGAAAATGCAACTGGACATTTGGAGCGCTAAGAGAGTAGTAGTGGAAAAAGGAATATATTCAAATATAAACTACACAGAAGCATTCTGTGAAACTTCTTTCTGATCTGAGCATTCAGCTAACAGAGTTAAACCATACTTTTGATTGAGCAGTTTTGAAACACTCTGTCTGTAGAAAATGCAACTGGACATTCGTAGCGCTAAGTGGGTAATAGTGGAAAAAAGAATATGTTCAAATATAAACTACACAGAAGCATTGTATGAAACTCCTTTCTGTTCTGTGCATTCAACTAACAGAGTTGAACCTTACTTTTGATTGAGCCTTTCTGAAACACTCTTTCTGTAGAAACTGCAGTTGGACATTCTGAGCGCTAAGAGGCCTATATTGGGAAAAATAATATCTTCAAATAAAATCTACACAGAAGCATTGTGTGAAACTTATTTCTGATATGTTCATTAAGCTAACAGAGTTAAACCATACTTTTGATTGCGCAGTTCTGAACACTCTTTCTGTAGAAAATTCAATTGGACATTCGGAGCGCTAAGAGGGTAATAGTGGAAAAAGGAATATATTCAAATATAAACTACACAGTAGCATTCTGTGAAAATTCTTTCTGTTCTGTGCATTCAACTAACAGAGTTGAACCTTACTTTTGATTGAGCCGTTCTGAAACACTCCTTCTGTAGAAACTGCAATTGGACATGCTAAGCGCTAAGAGGCCTACATTGGGAAAAAGAATATCTTCAAATAAAAACTACACAGATGCATTCTGTGAAACTTATTTCTGATCTGTAAATTCAGTTAACAGAGATAAAACATATTTTTGATTGAGCAGTTATGAAACACTCTTTTTGTAGAAAATGCAAGTGGAGATTCGGAGCGCTAAGAGGGTAATAGTGGAAAAAGGAATGTCTTCAAATAGAAACTACACAGAATCATTCGGTGAAACTTCTTTCTGATCTGTGCATTCAGCTAACAGAGTTAAACCATACTTTTGATTGAGCAGATCTGAACACTCTTTCTGTAGAAAATGCAACTGGACGTTTGGAGCGCTAAGAGCGTAGTAGTGGAAAAAGGAATATATTCAAATATAAACTACACAGAAGCATTCTGTGAAACTCCTTTCTGATCTGAGCATTCAGCTAACAGAGTTAAACCATACTTTTGATTGAGCAGTTTTGAAACACTCTGTCTGTAGAAAATGCAACTGGACATTCGTAGCGCTAAGTGGGTAATAGTGGAAAAAAGAATAAGTTCAAATATAAACTACACAGAAGCATTGTATGAAACTTCTTTCTGTTCTGTGCATTCAACTAACAGAGTTGAACCTTACTTTTGATTGAGCCGTTCTGAAACACTCTTTCTGTAGAAACTGCAATTGGACATTCTGAGCGCTAAGAGGCCTATATTGGGAAAAAGAATGTCTACAAATAAAAACTACACAGAAGAATTGTGTGAAACTTCTTTCTGTTCTGTTTGTTCAACTAAAAGAGTTGAAACTTAGTTTTGATTGAGCCTTTCTGAAACACTCTTTCTGTAGAAAATGCAAGTGGAGATTCGGAGCGCTAAGAGGGTAATAATGGAAAAAGGAATGTCTCGAAATATAAACTACACAGAATCATTCTGTGAAACTTCTTTCTGATCTGTGCATTCAGCTAACAGAGTTAAACCATAGTTTTGATTGAGCAGATCTGAACACTCTTTCTGTAGAAAATGCAACTGGACATTTGGAGCGCTAAGAGAGTAGTAGTGGAAAAAGGAATATATTCAAATATAAACTACACAGAAGCATTCTGTGAAACTTCTTTCTGATCTGAGCATTCAGCTAACAGAGTTAAAACATACTTTTGATTGAGCAGTTTTGAAACACTCTGTCTGTAGAAAATGCAACTGGACATTCGTAGCGCTAAGTGGGTAATAGTGGAAAAAAGAATATGTTCAAATATAAACTACACAGAAGCATTGTATGAAACTTCTTTCTGTTCTGTGCATTCAACTAACAGAGTTGAACCTTACTTTTGATTGAGCCTTTCTGAAACACTCTTTCTGTAGAAACTGCAATTGGACATTCTGAGCGCTAAGAGGCCTCTATTGGGAAAAATAATATCTTCAAATAAAAACTACACAGAAGCATTGTGTGAAACTTATTTCTGATATGTTCATTAAGCTAACAGAGTTAAACCATACTTTTGATTGCGCAGTTCTGAACACTCTTTCTGTAGAAAATTCAAGTGTACATTCGGAGCGCTAAGAGGGTAATAGTGGAAAAAGGAATATATTCAAATATAAACTACACAGTAGCATTCTGTGAAAATTCTTTCTGTTCTGTGCATTCAACTAACAGAGTTGAACCTTACTTTTGATTGAGCCGTTCTGAAACACTCTTTCTGTAGAAACTGCAATTGGACATGCTAAGCGCTAAGAGGCCTACATTGGGAAAAAGAATATCTTCAAATAAAAACTACACAGATGCATTCTGTGAAACTTATTTCTGATCTGTAAATTCAGTTAACAGAGATAAAACATATTTTTGATTGAGCAGTTATGAAACACTCTTTTTGTAGAAAATGCAAGTGGAGATTCGGAGCGCTAAGAGGGTAATAGTGGAAAAAGGAATGTCTTCAAATATAAACTACACAGAATCATTCGGTGAAACTTCTTTCTGATCTGTGCATTCAGCTAACAGAGTTAAACCATACTTTTGATTGAGCAGATCTGAACACTCTTTCTGTAGTAAATGCAACTGGACATTTGGAGCGCTAAGAGCGTAGTGTTGGAAAAAGGAATATATTCAGATATAAACTACACAGAAGCATTCTGTGAAACTTCTTTCTGATCTGAGCATTCAGCTAACAGAGTTAAACCATACTTTTGATTGAGCAGTTTTGAAACACTCTGTCTGTAGAAAATGCAACTGGACATTCGTAGCGCTAAGTGGGTAATAGTGGAAAAAAGAATATGTTCAAATATAAACTACACAGAAGCATTGTATGAAACTCCTTTCTGTTCTGTGCATTCAACTAACAGAGTTGAACCTTACTTTTGATTGAGCCGTTCTGAAACACTCTTTTTGTAGAAACTGCAATTGGACATTCTGAGCGCTAAGAGGCCTATATTGGGAAAAAGAATGTCTACAAATAAAAACTACACAGAAGAATTGTGTGAAACTTCTTTCTGTTCTGTTTGTTCAACTGAAAGAGTTGAACCTTAGTTTGATTGAGCCGTTCTGAAACACTCTTTCTGTAGAAAATGCAAGTGTAGATTCGGAGCGCTAAGAGGGTAATAGTGGAAAAAGGAATGTCTCGAAATATAAACTACACAGAATCATTCTGTGAAACTTCTTTCTGATCTGTGCATTCAGCTAACAGAGTTAAACCATACTTTTGATTGCGCAGGTCTGAACACTCTTTCTGTAGAAAATGCAACTGGACATTTGGAGCGCTAAGAGAGTAGTAGTGGAAAAAGGAATATATTCAAATATAAACTACACAGAAGCATTCTGTGAAACTTCTTTCTGATCTGAGCATTCAGCTAACAGAGTTAAACCATACTTTTGATTGAGCAGTTTTGAAACACTCTGTCTGTAGAAAATGCAACTGGACATTCGTAGCGCTAAGTGGGTAATAGTGGAAAAAAGAATATGTTCAAATATAAACTACACAGAAGCATTGTATGAAACTCCTTTCTGTTCTGTGCATTCAACTAACAGAGTTGAACCTTACTTTTGATTGAGCCTTTCTGAAACACTCTTTCTGTAGAAACTGCAGTTGGACATTCTGAGCGCTAAGAGGCCTATATTGGGAAAAATAATATCTTCAAATAAAATCTACACAGAAGCATTGTGTGAAACTTATTTCTGATATGTTCATTAAGCTAACAGAGTTAAACCATACTTTTGATTGCGCAGTTCTGAACACTCTTTCTGTAGAAAATTCAATTGGACATTCGGAGCGCTAAGAGGGTAATAGTGGAAAAAGGAATATATTCAAATATAAACTACACAGTAGCATTCTGTGAAAATTCTTTCTGTTATGTGCATTCAACTAACAGAGTTGAACCTTACTTTTGATTGAGCCGTTCTGAAACACTCTTTCTGTAGAAACTGCAATTGGACATGCTAAGCGCTAAGATTTCTACATTGGGAAAAAGAATATCTTCAAATAAAAACTACACAGATGCATTCTGTGAAACTTATTTCTGATCTGTAAATTCAGTTAACAGAGATAAAACATATTTTTGATTGAGCAGTTATGAAACACTCTTTTTGTAGAAAATGCAAGTGGAGATTCGGATCGCTAAGAGGGTAATAGTGGAAAAAGGAATGTCTTCAAATATAAACTACACAGAATTATTCGGTGAAACTTCTTTCTGATCTGTGCATTCAGCTAACAGAGTTAAACCATACTTTTGATTGAGCAGATCTGAACACACTTTCTGTAAAAAATGCAACTGGACATTTGGAGCGCTAAGAGCGTAGTAGTGGAAAAAGGAATATATTCAAATATAAACTACACAGAAGCATTCTGTGAAACTTCTTTCTGATCTGAGCATTCAGCTAACAGAGTTAAACCATACTTTTGATTGAGCAGTTTTGAAACACTCTGTCTGTAGGAAATGCAACTGGACATTCGTAGCGCTAAGTGGGTAATAGTGGAAAAAAGAATAAGTTCAAATATAAACTACACAGAAGCATTGTATGAAACTTCTTTCTGTTCTGTGCATTCAACTAACAGAGTTGAACCTTACTTTTGATTGAGCCGTTCTGAAACACTCTTTCTGTAGAAACTGCAATTGGACATTCTGAGCGCTAAGAGGCCTATATTGGGAAAAAGAATGTCTACAAATAAAAACTACACAGAAGAATTGTGTGAAACTTCTTTCTGTTCTGTTTGTTCAACTAAAAGAGTTGAACCTTAGTTTTGATTGAGCCGTTCTGAAACACTCTTTCTGTAGAAAATGCAAGTGGAGATTCGGAGCGCTAAGAGGGTAATAGTGGAAAAAGGAATGTCTCGAAATATAAACTACACAGAATCATTCTGTGAAACTTCTTTCTGATCTGTGCATTCAGCTAACAGAGTTAAACCATACTTTTGATTGAGCAGATCTGAACACTCTTTCTGTAGAAAATGCAACTGGACATTTGGAGCGCTAAGAGAGTACTAGTGGAAAAAGGAATATATCCAAATATAAACTACACAGAAGCATTCTGTGAAACTTCTTTCTGATCTGAGCATTCAGCTAACAGAATTAAACCATACTTTTGATTGAGCAGTTTTGAAACACTCTGTCTGTAGAAAATGCAACTGGACATTCATAGCGCTAAGTGGGTAATAGTGGAAAAAAGAATATGTTCAAATATAAACTACACAGAAGCATTGTATGAAACTCCTTTCTGTTCTGTGCATTCAACTAACAGAGTTGAACCTTACTTTTGATTGAGCCTTTCTGAAACACTCTTTCTGTAGAGACTGCAATTGGACATTCTGAGCGCTAAGAGGCCTATATTGGGAAAAATAATATCTTCAAATAAAATCTACACAGAAGCATTGTGTGAAACTTATTTCTGATATGTTCATTAAGCTAACAGAGTTAAACCATACTTTTGATTGCGCAGTTCTGAACACTCTTTCTGTAGAAAATTCAATTGGACATTCGGAGCGCTAAGAGGGTAATAGTGGAAAAAGGAATATATTCAAATATAAACTACACAGTAGCATTCTGTGAAAATTCTTTCTGTTCTGTGCATTCAACTAACAGAGTTGAACCTTACTTTTGATTGAGCCGTTCTGAAACACTCTTTCTGTAGAAACTGCAATTGGACATGCTAAGCGCTAAGATTTCTACATTGGGGAAAAGAATATCTTCAAATAAAAACTACACAGATGCATTCTGTGAAGCTTATTTCTGATCTGTAAATTCAGTTAACAGAGATAAAACATATTTTTGATTGAGCAGTTAGGAAACACTCTTTTTGTAGAAAATGCAAGTGGAGATTCGGATCGCTAAGAGGGTAATAGTGGAAAAAGGAATGTCTTCAAATATAAACTACACAGAATCATTCGGTGAAACTTCTTTCTGATCTGTGCATTCAGCTAACAGAGTTAAACCATACTTTTGATTGAGCAGATCTGAACACTCTTTCTGTAAAAAATGCAACTGGACATTTGGAGCGCTAAGAGCGTAGTAGTGGAAAAAGGAATATATTCAAATATAAACTACACAGAAGCATTCTGTGAAACTTCTTTCTGATCTGAGCATTCAGCTAACAGAGTTAAACCATACTTTTGATTGAGCAGTTTTGAAACACTCTGTCTGTAGTAAATGCAACTGGACATTCGTAGCGCTAAGTGGGTAATAGTGGAAAAAAGAATAAGTTCAAATATAAACTACACAGAAGCATTGTATGAAACTTCTTTCTGTTCTGTGCATTCAACTAACAGAGTTGAACCTTACTTTTGATTGAGCCGTTCTGAAACACTCTTTCTGTAGAAACTGCAATTGGACATTCTGAGCGCTAAGAGGCCTATATTGGGAAAAAGAAGGTCTACAAATAAAAACTACACAGAAGAATTGTGTGAAACTTCCTTCTGTTCTGTTTGTTCAACTAAAAGAGTTGAACCTTAGTTTTGATTGAGCCGTTCTGAAACACTCTTTCTGTAGAAAATGCAAGTGGAGATTCGGAGCGCTAAGAGGGTAATAGTGGAAAAAGGAATGTCTCGAAATATAAACTACACAGAATCATTCTGTGAAACTTCTTTCTGATCTGTGCATTCAGCTAACAGAGTTAAACCATACTTTTGATTGAGCAGATCTGAACACTCTTTCTGTAGAAAATGCAACTGGACATTTGGAGCGCTAAGAGAGTAGTAGTGGAAAAAGGAATATATTCAAATATAAACTACACAGAAGCATTCTGTGAAACTTCTTTCTGATCTGAGCATTCAGCTAACAGAGTTAAACCATACTTTTGATTGAGCAGTTTTGAAACACTCTGTCTGTAGAAAATGCAACTGGACATTCGTAGCGCTAAGTGGGTAATAGTGGAAAAAAGAATATGTTCAAATATAAACTACACAGAAGCATTGTATGAAACTTCTTTCTGTTCTGTGCATTCAACTAACAGAGTTGAACCTTACTTTTGATTGAGCCTTTCTGAAACACTCTTTCTGTAGAAACTGCAATTGGACATTCTGAGCGCTAAGAGGCCTATATTGGGAAAAATAATATCTTCAAATAAAAACTACACAGAAGCATTGTGTGAAACTTATTTCTGATATGTTCATTAAGCTAACAGATTTAAACCATACTTTTGATTGCGCAGTTCTGAACACTCTTTCTGTAGAAAATGCAAGTGGACATTCGGAGCGCTAAGAGGGTAATAGTGGAAAAAGGAATATATTCAAATATAAACTACACAGTAGCATTCTGTGAAACTTCTTTCTGTTCTGTGCATTCAACTAACAGAGTTGAACCTTACTTTTGATTGAGCCGTTCTGAAACACTCTTTCTGTAGAAACTGCAATTGGACATGCTAAGCGCTAAGAGGCCTACATTGGGAAAAATAATATCTTCAAATAAAAACTACACAGATGCATTCTGTGAAACTTATTTCTGATCTGTAAATTCAGTTAACAGAGATAAAGCATATTTTTGATTGAGCAGTTATGAAACACTCTTTTTGTAGAAAATGCAAGTGGAGATTCGGAGCGCTAAGAGGGTAATAGTGGAAAAAGGAATGTCTTCAAATATAAACTACACAGAATCATTTGGTGAAACTTCTTTGTGATCTGTGCATTCAGCTAACAGAGTTAAACCATACTTTTGATTGAGCAGATCTGAACACTCTTTCTGTAGAAAATGCAACTGGACATTTGGAGCGCTAAGAGCGTAGTAGTGGAAAAAGGAATATATTCAAATATAAACTACACAGAAGCATTCTGTGAAACTTCTTTCTGATCTGAGCATTCAGCTAACAGAGTTAAATCATACTTTTGATTGAGCAGTTTTGAAACACTCTGTCTGTAGAAAATGCAACTGGACATTCGTAGCGCTAAGTGGGTAATAGTGGAAAAAAGAATATGTTCAAATATAAACTACACAGAAGCATTGTATGAAACTTCTTTCTGTTCTGTGCATTCAACTAACAGAGTTGAACCTTACTTTTGATTGAGCCATTCTGAAACACTCTTTCGGTAGAAACTGCAATTGGACATTCTGAGCGCTAAGAGGCCTATATTGGGAAAAAGAATGTCTACAAATAAAAACGACACAGAAGAATTGTGTGAAACTTCTTTCTGTTCTGTTTGTTCAACTAAAAGAGTTGAACCTTAGTTTTGATTGAGCCGTTCTGAAACACTCTTTCTGTAGAAAATGCAAGTGGAGATTCGGAGTGCTAAGAGGGTAATAGTGGAAAAAGGAATGTCTCGAAATATAAGCTACACAGAATCATTCTGTGAAACTTCTTTCTGATCTGTGCATTCAGCTAACAGAGTTAAACCATACTTTTGATTGAGCAGATCTGAACACTCTTTCTGTAGAAAATGCAACTGGACATTTGGAGCGCTAAGAGAGTAGTAGTGGAAAAAGGAATATATTCAAATATAAACTACACAGAAGCATTCTGTGAAACTTCTTTCTGTTCTGAGCATTCAGCTAACAGAGTTAAACCATACTTTTGATTGAGCAGTTTTGAAACACTCTGTCTGTAGAAAATGCAACTGGACATTCGTAGCGCTAAGTGGGTAATAGTGGAAAAAAGAATATGTTCAAATATAAACTACACAGAAGCATTGTATGAAACTTCTTTCTGTTCTGTGCATTCAACTAACAGAGTTGAACCTTACTTTTGATTGAGCCTTTCTGAAACACTCTTTCTGTAGAAACTGCAATTGGACATTCTGAGCGCTAAGAGGCCTCTATTGGGAAAAATAATATCTTCAAATAAAAACTACACAGAAGCATTGTGTGAAACTTATTTCTGATATGTTAATTAAGCTAACAGAGTTAAACCATACTTTTGATTGCGCAGTTCTGAACACTCTTTCTGTAGAAAATGCAAGTGGACATTCGGAGCGCTAAGAGGGTAATAGTAGAAAAAGGTATATATTCAAATATAAACTACACAGTAGCATTCTGTGAAACCTCTTTCTGTTCTGTGCATTCAACTAACAGAGTTGAACCTTACTTTTGATTGAGCCGTTCTGAAACACTCTTTCTGTAGAAACTGCAATTGGACATGCTAAGCGCTAAGATTTCTACATTGGGGAAAAGAATATCTTCAAATAAAAACTACACAGATGCATTCTGTGAAACTTATTTCTGATCTGTAAATTCAGTTAACAGAGATAAAACATATTTTTGATTGAGCAGTTAGGAAACACTCTTTTTGTAGAAAATGCAAGTGGAGATTCGGATCGCTAAGAGGGTATTAGTGGAAAAAGGAATGTCTTCAAATATAAACTACACAGAATCATTCGGTGAAACTTCTTTCTGATCTGTGCATTCAGCTAACAGAGTTAAACCATACTTTTGATTGAGCAGATCTGAACACTCTTTCTGTAAAAAATGCAACTGGACATTTGGAGCGCTAAGAGCGTAGTAGTGGAAAAAGGAATATATTCAAATATAAACTACACAGAAGCATTCTGTGAAACTTCTTTCTGATTTGAGCATTCAGCTAACAGAGTTAAACCATACTTTTGATTGAGCAGTTTTGAAACACTCTGTCTGTAGAAAATGCAACTGGACATTCGTAGCGCTAAGTGGGTAATAGTGGAAAAAAGAATAAGTTCAAATATAAACTACAAAGAAGCATTGTATGAAACTTCTTTCTGTTCTGTGCATTCAACTAACAGAGTTGAACCTTACTTTTGATTGAGCCGTTCTGAAACACTCTTTCTGTAGAAACTGCAATTGGACATTCTGAGCGCTAAGAGGCCTATATTGGGAAAAAGAATGTCTACAAATAAAAACTACACAGAAGAATTGTGTGAAACTTCTTTCTGTTCTGTTTGTTCAACTAAAAGAGTTGAACCTTAGTTTTGATTGAGCCGTTCTGAAACACTCTTTCTGTAGAAAATGCAAGTGGAGATTCGGAGCGCTAAGAGGGTAATAGTGGAAAAAGGAATGTCTCCAAATATAAACTACACAGAATCATTCTGTGAAACTTCTTTCTGATCTGTGCATTCAGCTAACAGAGTTAAACCATACTTTTGATTGAGCAGATCTGAACACTCTTTCTGTAGAAAATGCAACTGGACATTTGGAGCGCTAAGAGAGTAGTAGTGGAAAAAGGAATATATTCAAATATAAACTACACAGAAGCATTCTGTGAAACTTCTTTCTGATCTGAGCATTCAGCTAACAGAGTTAAACCATACTTTTGATTGAGCAGTTTTGAAACACTCTGTCTGTAGAAAATGCAACTGGACATTCGTAGCGCTAAGTGGGTAATAGTGGAAAAAAGAATATGTTCAAATATAAACTACACAGAAGCATTGTATGAAACTTCTTTCTGTTCTGTGCATTCAACTAACAGAGTTGAACCTTACTTTTGATTGAGCCTTTCTGAAACACTCTTTCTGTAGAAACTGCAATTGGACATTCTGAGCGCTAAGAGGCCTCTATTGGGAAAAATAATATCTTCAAATAAAAACTACACAGAAGCATTGTGTGAAAGTTATTTCTGATATGTTCATTAAGCTAACAGAGTTAAACCATACTTTTGATTGCGCAGTTCTGAACACTCTTTCTGTAGAAAATGCAAGTGGACATTCGGAGCACTAAGAGGGTAATAGTGGAAAAAGGAGTATATTCAAATATAAACTACACAATAGCATTCTGTGAAAATTCTTTCCATTCTGTGCATTCAACTAACAGAGTTGAACCTTACTTTTGATTGAGCCGTTCTGAAACACTCTTTGTGTAGAATCTGCAATTTGAAATGCTAAGCGCTAAGAGGCCTACATTGGGAAAAAGAATATCTTCAAATAAAAACTACACAGATGCATTCTGTGAAACTTATTTATGATCTGTAAATTCAGTTAACAGAGATAAAACATATTTTTGATTGAGCAGTTATGAAACACTCTTTTTGTAGAAAATGCAAGTGGAGATTCGGAGCGCTAAGAGGGTAATAGTGGAAAAAGGAATGTCTTCAAATATAAACTACACAGAATAATTCGGTGAAACATCCTTCTGATCTGTGCATTCAGCTAACAGAGTTAAACCATACTTTTGATTGAGCAGATCTGAACACTCTTTCTGTAGAAAATGCAACTGGACATTTGGAGCGCTAAGAGCGTAGTAGTGGAAAAAGGAATATATTCAAATATAATCTACACAGAAGCATTCTGTGAAACTTCTTTCTGATCTGAGCATTCAGCTAACAGAGTTAAACCATACTTTTGATTGAGCAGTTTTGAAACACTCTGTCTGTGGAAAATGCAACTGGACATTCGTAGCGCTAAGTGGGTAATAGTGGAAAAAAGAATATGTTCAAATATAAACTACACAGAAGCATTGTATGAAACTACTTTCTGTTCTGTGCATTCAACTAACAGTGTTGAACCTTACTTTTGATTGAGCCTTTCTGAAACACTCTTTCTGTAGAAACTGCAATTGGACATTCTGAGCGCTAAGAGGCCTCTATTGGGAAAAATAATATCTTCAAATAAAAACTACACAGAAGCATTTTGTGAAACTTATTTCTGATATGTTCATTAAGCTAACAGAGTTAAACCATACTTTTGATTGCGCAGTTCTGAACACTCTTTCTGTAGAAAATGCAAGTGGACATTCGGAGCGCTAAGAGGGTAATAGTGGAAAAAAGAATATGTTCAAATATACACTACACAGAAGCATTGTATGAAACTTCTTTCTGTTCTGTGCATTCAACTAACAGAATTGAACCTTACTTTTGATTGAGCCGTTCTGAAACACTCTTTCTGTAGAAACTGCAATTGGACATTCTGAGCGCTAAGAGGCCTATATTGGGAAAAAGAATGTCTACAAATAAAAACTACACAGAAGAATTGTGTGAAACTTCTTTCTGTTCTGTTTGTTCAACTAAAAGAGTTGTACCTTAGTTTTGATTGAGCCGTTCTGAAACACTCTTTCTGTAGAAAATGCAAGTGGAGATTCGGAGCGCTAAGAGGGTAATAGTGGAAAAAGGAATGTCTCCAAATATAAACTACACAGAATCATTCTGTGAAACTTCTTTCTGATCTGTGCATTCAGCTAACAGAGTTAAACCATACTTTTGATTGAGAAGATCTGAACACTCTTTCTGTAGAAAATGCAACTGGACATTTGGAACGCTAAGAGAGTAGTAGTGGAAAAAGGAATATATTCAAATATAAACTACACAGAAGCATTCTGTGAAACTTCTTTCTGATCTGAGCATTCAGCTAACAGAGTTAAATCATACTTTTGATTGAGCAGTTTTGAAACACTCTGTCTGTAGAAAATGCAACTGGACATTCGTAGCGCTAAGTGGGTAATAGTGGAAAAAAGAATATGTTCAAGTATAAACTACACAGAAGCATTGTATGAAACTTCTTTCTGTTCTGTGCATTCAACTAACAGAGTTGAACCTGACTTTTGATTGAGCCTTTCTGAAACACTCTTTCTGTAGAAACTGCAATTGGACATTCTGAGCGCTAAGAGGCCTCTATTGGGAAAAATAATATCTTCAAATAAAAACTACACAAAAGCATTGTGTGAAACTTATTTCTGATATGTTCATTAAGCTAACAGAGTTAAACCATACTTTTGATTGCGCAGTTCTGAACACTCTTTCTGTAGAAAATGCAAGTGGACATTCGGAGCGCTAAGAGGGTAATAGTGGAAAAGGGAATATATTCAAATATAAACTACACAGTAGCATTCTGTGAAAATTCTTTCTGTTCTGTGCATTCAACTAACAGAGTTGAACCTTACTTTTGAATGAGCCGTTCTGAAACACTCTTTCTGTAGAAACTGCAATTGGACATGCTAAGCGCTAAGAGGCCTACATTGGGAAAAAGAATATCTTCAAATAAAAACTACCCGGATGCATTCTGTGAAACTTATTTCTGATCTGTAAATTCAGTTAACAGAGATAAAACATATTTTTGATTGAGCAGTTATGAAACACTCTTTTTGTAGAAAATGCAAGTGGAGATTCGGAGCGCTAAGAGGGTAATAGTGGAAAAAGGAATGTCTTCAAATATAAACTACACAGAATCATTCGGTGAAACTTCTTTCTTATCTGTGCATTCAGCTAACAGAGTTAAACCATACTTTTGATTGAGCAGATCTGAACACTCTTTCTGTAGAAAATGCAACTGGACATTTGGAGCGCTAAGAGAGTAGTAGTGGAAAAAGGAATATATTCAAATATAAACTACACAGAAGCATTCTGTGAAACTTCTTTCTGATCTGAGCATTCAGCTAACAGAGTTAAACCATACTTTTGATTGAGCAGTTTTGAAACACTCTGTCTGTAGAAAATGCAACTGGACATTCGTAGCGCTAAGTGGGTAATAGTGGAAAAAAGAATATGTTCAAATATAAACTACACAGAAGCATTGTATGAAACTTCTTTCTGTTCTGTGCATTCAACTAACAGAGTTGAACCTTACTTTTGATTGAGCCGTTCTGAAACACTCTTTCTGTAGAAACTGCAATTGGACATTCTGAGCGCTAAGAGGCCTATATTGGGAAAAAGAATATCTACAAATAAAAACTTCACAGAAGAATTGTGTGAAACTTCTTTCTCTTCGGTTTGTTCAACTAAAAGAGTTGAACCTTAGTTTTGATTGAGCCGTTCTGAAACACTCTTTCTGTAGAAAATGCAAGTGGAGATTCGGAGCGCTAAGAGGGTAATAGTGGAAAAAGGAATGTCTCGAAATATAAACTACACAGAATCATTCTGTGAAACTTATTTCTGATATGTTCATTAAGCTAACAGAGTTAAACCATACTTTTGATTGCGCAGTTCTGAACACTCTTTCTGTAGAAAATGCAAGTGGACATTCGGAGCGCTAAGAGGGTAATAGTAGAAAAAGGTATATATTCAAATATAAACTACACAGTAGCATTCTGTGAAACCTCTTTCTGTTCTGTGCATTCAACTAACAGAGTTGAACCTTACTTTTGATTGAGCCGTTCTGAAACACTCTTTCTGTAGAAACTGCAATTGGACATGCTAAGCGCTAAGATTTCTACATTGGGGAAAAGAATATCTTCAAATAAAAACTACACAGATGCATTCTGTGAAACTTATTTCTGATCTGTAAATTCAGTTAACAGAGATAAAACATATTTTTGATTGAGCAGTTAGGAAACACTCTTTTTGTAGAAAATGCAAGTGGAGATTCGGATCGCTAAGAGGGTATTAGTGGAAAAAGGAATGTCTTCAAATATAAACTACACAGAATCATTCGGTGAAACTTCTTTCTGATCTGTGCATTCAGCTAACAGAGTTAAACCATACTTTTGATTGAGCAGATCTGAACACTCTTTCTGTAAAAAATGCAACTGGACATTTGGAGCGCTAAGAGCGTAGTAGTGGAAAAAGGAATATATTCAAATATAAACTACACAGAAGCATTCTGTGAAACTTCTTTCTGATTTGAGCATTCAGCTAACAGAGTTAAACCATACTTTTGATTGAGCAGTTTTGAAACACTCTGTCTGTAGAAAATGCAACTGGACATTCGTAGCGCTAAGTGGGTAATAGTGGAAAAAAGAATAAGTTCAAATATAAACTACAAAGAAGCATTGTATGAAACTTCTTTCTGTTCTGTGCATTCAACTAACAGAGTTGAACCTTACTTTTGATTGAGCCGTTCTGAAACACTCTTTCTGTAGAAACTGCAATTGGACATTCTGAGCGCTAAGAGGCCTATATTGGGAAAAAGAATGTCTACAAATAAAAACTACACAGAAGAATTGTGTGAAACTTCTTTCTGTTCTGTTTGTTCAACTAAAAGAGTTGAACCTTAGTTTTGATTGAGCCGTTCTGAAACACTCTTTCTGTAGAAAATGCAAGTGGAGATTCGGAGCGCTAAGAGGGTAATAGTGGAAAAAGGAATGTCTCCAAATATAAACTACACAGAATCATTCTGTGAAACTTCTTTCTGATCTGTGCATTCAGCTAACAGAGTTAAACCATACTTTTGATTGAGCAGATCTGAACACTCTTTCTGTAGAAACTGCAATTGGACATTCTGAGCGCTAAGAGGCCTCTATTGGGAAAAATAATATCTTCAAATAAAAACTACACAGAAGCATTGTGTGAAAGTTATTTCTGATATGTTCATTAAGCTAACAGAGTTAAACCATACTTTTGATTGCGCAGTTCTGAACACTCTTTCTGTAGAAAATGCAAGTGGACATTCGGAGCACTAAGAGGGTAATAGTGGAAAAAGGAGTATATTCAAATATAAACTACACAATAGCATTCTGTGAAAATTCTTTCCATTCTGTGCATTCAACTAACAGAGTTGAACCTTACTTTTGATTGAGCCGTTCTGAAACACTCTTTGTGTAGAATCTGCAATTTGAAATGCTAAGCGCTAAGAGGCCTACATTGGGAAAAAGAATATCTTCAAATAAAAACTACACAGATGCATTCTGTGAAACTTATTTATGATCTGTAAATTCAGTTAACAGAGATAAAACATATTTTTGATTGAGCAGTTATGAAACACTCTTTTTGTAGAAAATGCAAGTGGAGATTCGGAGCGCTAAGAGGGTAATAGTGGAAAAAGGAATGTCTTCAAATATAAACTACACAGAATAATTCGGTGAAACATCCTTCTGATCTGTGCATTCAGCTAACAGAGTTAAACCATACTTTTGATTGAGCAGATCTGAACACTCTTTCTGTGGAAAATGCAACTGGACATTTGGAGCGCTAAGAGCGTAGTAGTGGAAAAAGGAATATATTCAAATATAATCTACACAGAAGCATTCTGTGAAACTTCTTCCTGATCTGAGCATTCAGCTAACAGAGTTAAACCATACTTTTGATTGAGCAGTTTTGAAACACTCTGTCTGTGGAAAATGCAACTGGACATTCGTAGCGCTAAGTGGGTAATAGTGGAAAAAAGAATATGTTCAAATATAAACTACACAGAAGCATTGTATGAAACTACTTTCTGTTCTGTGCATTCAACTAACAGTGTTGAACCTTACTTTTGATTGAGCCTTTCTGAAACACTCTTTCTGTAGAAACTGCAATTGGACATTCTGAGCGCTAAGAGGCCTCTATTGGGAAAAATAATATCTTCAAATAAAAACTACACAGAAGCATTTTGTGAAACTTATTTCTGATATGTTCATTAAGCTAACAGAGTTAAACCATACTTTTGATTGCGCAGTTCTGAACACTCTTTCTGTAGAAAATGCAAGTGGACATTCGGAGCGCTAAGAGGGTAATAGTGGAAAAAAGAATATGTTCAAATATACACTACACAGAAGCATTGTATGAAACTTCTTTCTGTTCTGTGCATTCAACTAACAGAATTGAACCTTACTTTTGATTGAGCCGTTCTGAAACACTCTTTCTGTAGAAACTGCAATTGGACATTCTGAGCGCTAAGAGGCCTATATTGGGAAAAAGAATGTCTACAAATAAAAACTACACAGAAGAATTGTGTGAAACTTCTTTCTGTTCTGTTTGTTCAACTAAAAGAGTTGTACCTTAGTTTTGATTGAGCCGTTCTGAAACACTCTTTCTGTAGAAAATGCAAGTGGAGATTCGGAGCGCTAAGAGGGTAATAGTGGAAAAAGGAATGTCTCCAAATATAAACTACACAGAATCATTCTGTGAAACTTCTTTCTGATGTGTGCATTCAGCTAACAGAGTTAAACCATACTTTTGATTGAGAAGATCTGAACACTCTTTCTGTAGAAAATGCAACTGGACATTTGGAACGCTAAGAGAGTAGTAGTGGAAAAAGGAATATATTCAAATATAAACTACACAGAAGCATTCTGTGAAACTTCTTTCTGATCTGAGCATTCAGCTAACAGAGTTAAACCATACTTTTGATTGAGCAGTTTTGAAACACTCTGTCTGTAGAAAATGCAACTGGACATTCGTAGCGCTAAGTGGGTAATAGTGGAAAAAAGAATATGTTCAAGTATAAACTACACAGAAGCATTGTATGAAACTTCTTTCTGTTCTGTGCATTCAACTAACAGAGTTGAACCTGACTTTTGATTGAGCCTTTCTGAAACACTCTTTCTGTAGAAACTGCAATTGGACATTCTGAGCGCTAAGAGGCCTCTATTGGGAAAAATAATATCTTCAAATAAAAACTACACAAAAGCATTGTGTGAAACTTATTTCTGATATGTTCATTAAGCTAACAGAGTTAAACCATACTTTTGATTGCGCAGTTCTGAACACTCTTTCTGTAGAAAATGCAAGTGGACATTCGGAGCGCTAAGAGGGTAATAGTGGAAAAGGGAATATATTCAAATATAAACTACACAGTAGCATTCTGTGAAAATTCTTTCTGTTCTGTGCATTCAACTAACAGAGTTGAACCTTACTTTTGAATGAGCCGTTCTGAAACACTCTTTCTGTAGAAACTGCAATTGGACATGCTAAGCGCTAAGAGGCCTACATTGGGAAAAAGAATATCTTCAAATAAAAACTACCCGGATGCATTCTGTGAAACTTATTTCTGATCTGTAAATTCAGTTAACAGAGATAAAACATATTTTTGATTGAGCAGTTATGAAACACTCTTTTTGTAGAAAATGCAAGTGGAGATTCGGAGCGCTAAGAGGGTAATAGTGGAAAAAGGAATGTCTTCAAATATAAACTACACAGAATCATTCGGTGAAACTTCTTTCTTATCTGTGCATTCAGCTAACAGAGTTAAACCATACTTTTGATTGAGCAGATCTGAACACTCTTTCTGTAGAAAATGCAACTGGACATTTGGAGCGCTAAGAGAGTAGTAGTGGAAAAAGGAATATATTCAAATATAAACTACACAGAAGCATTCTGTGAAACTTCTTTCTGATCTGAGCATTCAGCTAACAGAGTTAAACCATACTTTTGATTGAGCAGTTTTGAAACACTCTGTCTGTAGAAAATGCAACTGGACATTTGTAGCGCTAAGTGGGTAATAGTGGAAAAAAGAATATGTTCAAATATAAACTACACAGAAGCATTGTATGAAACTTCTTTCTGTTCTGTGCATTCAACTAACAGAGTTGAACCTTACTTTTGATTGAGCCGTTCTGAAACACTCTTTCTGTAGAAACTGCAATTGGACATTCTGAGCGCTAAGAGGCCTATATTGGGAAAAAGAATATCTACAAATAAAAACTACACAGAAGAATTGTGTGAAACTTCTTTCTCTTCGGTTTGTTCAACTAAAAGAGTTGAACCTTAGTTTTGATTGAGCCGTTCTGAAACACTCTTTCTGTAGAAAATGCAAGTGGAGATTCGGAGCGCTAAGAGGCCTACATTGGGAAAAGGAATATCTTCAAATAAAAACTACACAGATGCATTCTGTGAAACTTATTTCTGATCTGTAAATTCAGTTAACAGAGATAAAACATATTTTTGATTGAGCAGTTATGAAACACACTTTTTGTAGAAAATGCAAGTGGAGATTCGGAGCGCTAAGAGGGTAATAGTGGAAAAAGGAATGTCTTCAAATATAAACTACACAGAATCATTCGGTGAAACATCCTTCTGATCTGTGCATTCAGCTAACAGAGTTAAACCATACTTTTGATTGAGCAGATCTGAACACTCTTTCTGTAGAAAATGCAACTGGACATTTGGAGCGCTAAGAGCGTAGTAGTGGAAAAAGTAATATATTCAAATATAAACTACACAGAAGCATTCTGTGAAACTTCTTTCTGATCTGAGCATTCAGCTAACAGAGTTAAACCATACTTTTGATTGAGCAGTTTTGAAACACTCTGTCTGTAGAAAATGCAACTGGACATTCGTAGCGCTAAGTGGGTAATAGTGGAAAAAAGAATATGTTCAAATATAAACTACACAGAAGCATTGTATGAAACATCTTTCTGTTCTGTGCATTCAACTAACAGAGTTGAACCTTACTTTTGATTGAGCCGTTCTGAAACACTCTTTCTGTAGAAACTGCAGTTGGACATTCTGAGCGCTAGGAGACCTATATTGGGAAAAAGAATGTCTACAAATAAAAACTACACAGAAGAATTGTGTGAAACTACTTTCTGTTCTGTTTGTTCAACTAAAAGAGTTGAACCTTAGTTTTGATTGAGCCGTTCTGAAACACTCTTTCTGTAGAAAATGCAAATGGAGATTCGGAGCGCTAAGAGGGTAATAGTGGAAAAAGGAATGTCTCCAAATATAAACTACACAGAATCATTCTGTGAAACTTCTTTCTGATCTGTGCATTCAGCTAATAGAGTTAAACCATACTTTTGATTGAGCAGATCTGAACACTCTTTCTGTAGAAAATGCAACTGGACATTTGGAGCGCTAAGAGTGTAGTAGTGGAAAAAGGAATATATTCAAATATAAACTACACAGAAGCATTCTGTGAAACTTCTTTCTGATCTGAGCATTCAGCTAACAGAGTTAAACCAAACTTTTAATTGAGCAGTTTTGAAACACTCTGTCTGTTGGAAATGCAACTGGACATTCGTAGCGCTAAGTGGGTAATAGTGGAAAAAAGAATATGTTCAAATATAAACTACACAGAAGCATTGTATGAAACTTCTTTCTGTTCTGTGCATTCAAATAACAGAGTTGAACCTTACTTTTGATTGAGCCTTTCTGAAACACTCTTTCTGTAGAAACTGCAATTGGACATTCTGAGCGCTAAGAGGCCTCTATTGGGAAAAATAATATCTTCAAATAAAAACTACACAGAAGCATTGTGTGAAACTTATTTCTGATATGTTCATTAAGCTAACAGAGTTAAACCATACTTTTGATTGCGCAGTTCTGAACACTCTTTCTGTAGAAAATGCAAGTGGACATTCGGAGCGCTAAGAGGTTAATAGTGGAAAAAAGAGTATATTCAAATATAAACTACACAGTAGCATTCTGTGAAAATTCTTTCTGTTCTGTGCATTCAACTAACAGAGTTGAACCTTACTTTTGATTGAGCCGTTCTGAAACACTCTTTCTGTAGAAACTGCAATTGGACATGCTAAGCGCTAAGAGGCCTACATTGGGAAAAAGAATATATTCAAATAATAACTACACAGATGCATTCTGTGAAACTTATTTCTGATCTGTAAATTCAGTTAACAGAGATAAAACATATTTTTGATTGAGCAGTTATGAAACACTCTTTTTGTAGAAAATGCAAGTGGAAATTCGGAGCGCTAAGAGGGTAATAGTGGAAAAAGGAATGTCTTCAAATATAAACTACACAGAATCATTCGGTGAAACATCTTTCTGATCTGTGCATTCAGCTAACAGAGTTAAACCATACTTTTGATTGAGCAGATCTGAACACTCTTTCTGTAGAAAATGCAACTGCACATTTGGAGCGCTAAGAGCGTAGTAGTGGAAAAAGGAATATATTCAAATATAAACTACACAGAAGCATTCTGTGAAACTTCTTTCTGATCTGAGCATTCAGCTAACAGAGTTAAACCATACTTTTCATTGAGCAGTTTTGAAACATTCTGTCTGTAGAAAATGCAACTGGACATTCGTAGCGCTAAGTGGGTAATAGTGGAAAAAAGAATATGTTCAAATATAAACTACACAGAAGCATTGTATGAAACTTCTTTCTGTTCTGTGCATTCAACTAACAGAGTTGAACCTTACTTTTGATTGAGCCGTTCTGAAACACTCTTTCTGTAGAAACTGCAATTGGACATTCTGAGCGCTAGGAGGCCTATATTGGGAAAAAGAATGTCTACAAATAAAAACTACACAGAAGAATTGTGTGAAACTTCTTTCAGTTCTTTTTGTTCAACTAAAAGAGTTGAACCTTAGTTTTGATTGAGCCGTTCTGAAACACTCTTTCTGTAGAAAATGCAAGTGGAGATTCGGAGCGCTAAGAGGGTAATAGTGGAAAAAGGAATGTCTCCAAATATAAACTACACAGAATCATTCTGTGAAACTTCTTTCTGATCTGTGCATTCAGCTAACAGAGTTAAACCATACTTTTGATTGAGCAGATCTGAACACTCTTTCTGTAGAAAATGCAACTGGACATTTGGAGCGCTAAGAGAGTAGTAGTGGAAAAAGGAATATATTCAAATATAAACTACACAGAAGCATTCTGTGAAACTTCTTTCTGATCTGAGCATTCAGCTAACAGAGTTAAACCATACTTTTGATTGAGCAGTTTTGAAACACTCTGTCTGTAGAAAATGCAACTGGATATTCGTAGCGCTAAGTGGGTAATAGTGGAAAAAAGAATATGTTCAAATATAAACTACACAGAAGCATTGTATGAAACTTCTTTCTGTTCTGTGCATTCAACTAACAGAGTTGAACCTTAGTTTTGATTGAGCCTTTCTGAAACACTCTTTCTGTAGAAACTGCAATTGGACATTCTGAGCGCTAAGAGGCCTCTATTGGGAAAAATAATATCTTCAAATAAAAACTACACAGAAGCATTGTGTGAAACTTATTTCTGATATGTTCATTAAGCTAACAGAGTTAAACCATAATTTTGATTGCGCAGTTCTGAACACTCTTTCTGTAGAAAATGCAAGTGGACATTCGGAGCGCTAAGAGGTTAATAGTGGAAAAAAGAGTATATTCAAATATAAACTACACAGTAGCATTCTGTGAAAATACTTTCTGTTCTGTGCATTCAACTAACAGAGTTGAACCTTACTTTTGATTGAGCCGTTCTGAAACACTCTTTCTGTAGAAACTGCAATTGGACATGCTAAGCGCTAAGAGGCCTACATTGGGAAAAAGAATATCTTCAAATAATAACTACACAGATGCATTCTGTGAAACTTATTTCTGATCTGTAAATTCAGTTAACAGAGATAAAACATATTTTTGATTGAGCAGTTATGAAACACTCTTTTTGTAGAAAATGCAAGTGGAGATTCGGAGCGCTAAGAGGGTAATAGTGGAAAAAGGAATGTCTTCAAATATAAACTACACAGAATCATTCGGTGAAACTTCTTTCTGATCTGTGCATTCAGCTAACAGAGTTAAAACATACTTTTGATTGAGCAGATCTGAACACTCTTTCTGTAGAAAATGCAACTGGACATTTGGAGCGCTAAGAGCGTAGTAGTGGAAAAAGGAATATATTCAAATATAAACTACACAGAAGCATTCTGTGAAACTTCTTTCTGATCTGAGCATTCAGCTAACAGAGTTAAACCATACTTTTGATTGAGCAGTTTTGAAACATTCTGTCTGTAGAAAATGCAACTGGACATTCGTAGCGCTAAGTGGGTAATAGTGGAAAAAAGAATATGTTCAAATATAAACTACACAGAAGCATTGTATGAAACTTCTTTCTGTTCTGTGCATTCAACTAACAGAGTTGAACCTTACTTTTGATTGAGCCGTTCTGAAACACTCTTTCTGTAGAAACTGCAATTGGACATTCTGAGCGCTAGGAGGCCTATATTGGGAAAAAGAATGTCTACAAATAAAAACTACACAGAAGAATTGTGTGAAACTTCTTTCAGTTCTGTTTGTTCAACTAAAAGAGTTGAACCTTAGTTTTGATTGAGCCGTTCTGAAACACTCTTTCTGTAGAAAATGCAAGTGGAGATTCGGAGCGCTAAGAGGGTAATAGTGGAAAAAGGAATGTCTCCAAATATAAACTACACAGAATCATTCTGTGAAACTTCTTTCTGATCTGTGCATTCAGCTAACAGAGTTAAACCATACTTTTGATTGAGCAGATCTGAACACTCTTTCTGTAGAAAATGCAACTGGACATTTGGAGCGCTAAGAGAGTAGTAGTGGAAAAAGGAATATATTCAAATATAAACTACACAGAAGCATTCTGTGAAACTTCTTTCTGATCTGAGCATTCAGCTAACAGAGTTAAACCATACTTTTGATTGAGCAGTTTTGAAACACTCTGTCTGTGGAAAATGCAACTGGATATTCGTAGCGCTAAGTGGGTAATAGTGGAAAAAAGAATATGTTCAAATATAAACTACACAGAAGCATTGTATGAAACTTCTTTCTGTTCTGTGCATTCAACTAACAGAGTTGAACCTTAGATTTGGTTGAGCCTTTCTGAAACACTCTTTCTGTAGAAACTGCAATTGGACATTCTGAGCGCTAAGAGGCCTCTATTGGGAAAAATAATATCTTCAAATAAAAACTACACAGAAGCATTGTGTGAAACTTATTTCTGATATGTTCATTAAGCTAACAGAGTTAAACCATACTTTTGATTGCGCAGTTCTGAACACTCTTTCTGTAGAAAACGCAAGTGGACATTCGGAGCGCTAAGAGGGTAATAGTGGAAAAAAGAGTATATTCAAATATACACTACACAGTAGCATTCTGTGAAAATTCTTTCTCTTCTGTGCATTCAACTAACAGAGTTGAACCTTACTTTTGATTGAGCCGTTCTGAAACACTCTTTCTGTAGAAACTGCAATTGGACATGCTAAGCGCTAAGAGGCCTACATTGGGAAAAAGAATATCTACAAATAAAAACTACACAGATGCATTCTGTGAAACTTATTTCTGATCTGTAAATTCAGTTAACAGAGATAAAACATATTTTTGATTGAGCAGTTATGAAACAATCTTTTTGTAGAAAATGCAAGTGGAGATTCGGAGCGCTAAGAGGGTAATAGTGGAAAAAGGAATGTCTTCAAATATAAACTACACAGAATCATTCGGTGAAACTTATTTCTGATCTGTGCATTCAGCTAACAGAGTTAAACCATACCTTTGATTGAGCAGATCTGAACACTCTTTCTGTAGAAAATGCAACTGGACATTTGGAGCGCTAAGAGCGTAGTAGTGGAAAAAGGAATATATTCAAATATAAACTACACAGAAGCATTCTGTGAAACTTCTTTCTGATCTGAGCATTCAGCTAACAGAGTTAAACCATACTTTTGATTGAGCAGTTTTGAAACATACTGTCTGTAGAAAATGCAACTGGACATTCGTAGCGCTAAGTGGGTAATAGTGGAAAAAAGAATATGTTCAAATATAAACTACACAGAAGCATTGTATGAAACTTCTTTCTGTTCTGTGCATTCAACTAACAGAGTTGAACCTTACTTTTGATTGAGCCGTTCTGAAACACTCTTTCTGTAGAAACTGCAATTGGACATTCTGAGCGCTAGGAGGCCTATATTGGGAAAAAGAATGTCTACAAATAAAAACTACACAGAAGAATTGTGTGAAACTTCTTTCAGTTCTGTTTGTTCAACTCAAAGAGTTGAACCTTAGTTTTGATTGAGCCGTTCAGAAACACTCTTTCTGTAGAAAATGCAAGTGGAGATTCGGAGCGCTAAGAGGGTAATAGTGGAAAAAGGAATGTCTCCAAATATAAACTACACAGAATCATTCTGTGAAACTTCTTTCTGATCTGTGCATTCAGCTAACAGAGTTAAACCATACTTTTGATTGAGCAGATCTGAACCCTCTTTCTGTAGAAAATGCAACTGGACATTTGGAGCGCTAAGAGAGTAGTAGTGGATAAAGGAATATATTCAAATATAAACTACACAGAAGCATTCTGTGAAACTTCTTTCTGATCTGAGCATTCAGCTAACAGAGTTAAACCATACTTTTGATTGAGCAGTTTTGAAACACTCTGTCTGTAGAAAATGCAACTGGACATTCGTAGCGCTAAGTGGGTAATAGTGGAAAAAAGAATATGTTCAAATATAAACTACACAGAAGCATTGTATGAAACTTCTTTCTGTTCTGTGCATTCAACTAACAGAGTTGAACCTTACATTTGATTGAGCCTTTCTGAAACACTCTTTCTGTAGAAACTGCAATTGGACATTCTGAGCGCTAAGAGGCCTCTATTGGGAAAAATAATATCTTCAAATAAAAACTACACAGAAGCATTGTGTGAAACTTATTTCTGATTTGTTCATTAAGCTAACAGAGTTAAACCATACTTTTGATTGCGCAGTTCTGAACACTCTTTCTGTAGAAAATGCAAGTGGACATTGGGAGCTCTAAGAGGGTAATAGTGGAAAAAAGAGTATATTCAAATATAAACTACACAGTAGCATTCTGTGAAAATTCTTTCTGTTCTGTGCATTCAACTAACAGAGTTGAACCTTACTTTTGATTGAGCCGTTCTGAAACACTCTTTCTGTAGAAACTGCAATTGGACATGCTAAGCGCTAAGAGGCCTACATTGGGAAAAAGAATATCTTCAAATAAAAACTACACAGATGCATTCTGTGAAACTTATCTCTGATCTGTAAATTCAGTTAACAGAGATAAAACATATTTTTGATTGAGCAGTTATGAAACACTCTTTTTGTAGAAAATGCAAGTGGAGATTCGGAGCGCTAAGAGGGTAATAGTGGAAAAAGGAATGTCTTCAAATATAAACTACACAGAGTCATTCGGTGAAACTTCCTTCTGATCTGTGCATTCAGCTAACAGAGTTAAACCATACTTTTGATTGAGCAGATCTGAACACTCTTTCTGTAGAAAATGCAACTGGACATTTGGAGCGCTAAGAGCGTAGTAGTGGAAAAAGGAATATATTCAAATATAAACTACACAGAAGCATTCTGTGAAACTTCTTTCTGATCTGAGCATTCAGCTAACAGAGTTAAACCATACTTTTGATTGAGCAGTTTTGAAACACTCTGTCTGTAGAAAATGCAACTGGACATTCGTAGCGCTAAGTGGGTAATAGTGGAAAAAAGAATATGTTCAAATATAAACTACACAGAAGCATTGTATGAAACTTCTTTCTGTTCTGTGCATTCAACTAACAGAGTTGAACCTTACTTTTGATTGAGCCGTTCTGAAACACTCTTTCTGTAGAAACTGCAATTGGACATTCTGAGCGCTAGGAGGCCTATATTGGGAAAAAGAATGTCTACAAATAAAAACTACACAGAAGAATTGTGTGAAACTTCTTTCAGTTCTGTTTGTTCAACTAAAAGAGTTGAACCTTAGTTTTGATTGAGCCGTTCTGAAACACTCCTTCTGTAGAAAATGCAAGTGGAGATTCGGAGCGCTAAGAGGGTAATAGTGGAAAAAGGAATGTCTCCAAATATAAACTACACAGAATCATTCTGTGAAACTTCTTTCTGATCTGTGCATTCAGCTAACAGAGTTAAACCATACTTTTGATTGAGCAGATCTGAACACCCTTTCTGTAGAAAATGCAACTGGACATTTGGAGCGCTAAGAGAGTAGTAGTGGAAAAAGGAATATATTCAAATATAAACTACACAGAAGCATTCTGTGAAACTTCTTTCTGATCTGAGCATTCAGCTAACAGAGTTAAACCATACTTTTGATTGAGCAGTTTTGAAACACTCTGTCTGTAGAAAATGCAACTGGACATTCGTAGCGCTAAGTGGGTAATAGTGGAAAAAAGAATATGTTCAAATATAAACTACACAGAAGCATTGTATGAAACTTCTTTCTGTTCTGTGCATTCAACTAACAGAGTTGAACCTTACTTTTGATTGAGCCGTTCTGAAACACTCTTTCTGTAGAAACTGCAATTGGACATTCTGAGCGCTAAGAGGCCTCTATTGGGAAAAATAATATCTTCAAATAAAAACTACACAGAAGCATTGTGTGAAACATATTTCTGATATGTTCATTAAGCTAACAGAGTTAAACCATACTTTTGATTGCGCAGTTCTGAACACTCTTTCTGTAGAAAATGCAAGTGGACATTCGGAGCGCTAAGAGGGTAATAGTGGAAAAAGGAATATATTCAAATATAAACTACACAGTAGCATTCTGTGAAAATTCTTTCTGTTCTGTGCATTCAACTAACAGATTTGAACCTTACTTTTGATTGAGCCGTTCTGAAACACTCTTTCTGTACAAACTGCAATTGGACATGCTAAGCGCTAAGAGGCCTACATTGGGAAAAAGAATATCTTCAAATAAAAACTACACAGATGCATTCTGTGAAACTTATTTCTGATCTGTAAATTCAGTTAACAGAGATAAAACATATTTTTGATTGAGCAGTTATGAAACACTCTTTTTGTAGAAAATGCAAGTGGAGATTCGGAGCGCTAAGAGGGTAATAGTGGAAAAAGGAATGTCTTCAAATATAAACTACACAGAATCATTCGGTGAAACTTCTTTCTGATCTGTGCATTCAGCTAACAGAGTTAAACCATACTTTTGATTGAGCAGATCTGAACACTCTTTCTGTAGAAAATGCAACTGGACATTTGGAGCGCTAAGAGCGTAGTAGTGGAAAAAGTAATATATTCAAATATAAACTACACTGAAGCATTCTGTGAAACTTCTTTCTGATCTGAGCATTCAGCTAACAGAGTTAAACCATACTTTTGATTGAGCAGTTTTGAAACACTCTGTCTGAAGAAAATGCAACTGGACATTCGTAGCGCTAAGTGGGTAATAGTGGAAAAAAGAATATGTTCAAATATAAACTACACGGAAGCATTGTATGAAACTTCTTTCTGTTCTGTGCATTCAACTAACAGAGTTGAACCTTACTTTTGATTGAGCCGTTCTGAAACACTCTTTCTGTAGAAACTGCAATTGGACATTCTGAGCGCTAAGAGGCCTATATTGGGAAAAAGAATGTCTACAAATAAAAACTACACAGAAGAATTGTGTGAAACTTCTTTCTGTTCTGTTTGTTCAACTAAAAGAGTTGAACCTTAGTTTTGATTGAGCCGTTCTGAAACACTCTTTCTGTAGAAAATGCAAGTGGAGATTCGGAGCGCTAAGAGGGTAATAGTGGAAAAAGGAATGTCTCCAAATATAAACTACACAGAATCATTCTGTGAAACTTCTTTCTGATCTGTGCATTCAGCTAACAGAGTTAAACCATACTTTTGATTGAGCAGATCTGAACACTCTTTCTGTAGAAAATGCAACTGGACATTTGGAGCGCTAAGAGAGTAGTAGTGGAAAAAGGAATATATTCAAATATAAACTACACAGAATCATTCTGTGAAACTTCTTTCTGATCTGAGCATTCAGCTAACAGAGTTAAACCATACTTTTGATTGAGCAGTTTTGAAACACTCTGTCTGTAGAAAATGCAACTGGACATTCGTAGCGCTAAGTGGGTAATAGTGGAAAAAAGAATATGTTCAAATATAAACTACACAGAAGCATTGTATGAAACTTCTTTCTGTTCTGTGCATTCAACTAACAGAGTTGAACCTTACGTTTGATTGAGAATTTCTGAAACACTCTTTCTGTAGAAACTGCAATTGGACATTCTGAGCGCTAAGAGGCCTCTATTGGGAAAAATAATATCTTCAAATAAAAACTACAAAGAAGCATTGTGTGAAACTTATTTCTGATATGTTCATTAAGCTAACAGAGTTAAACCATACTTTTGATTGCGCAGTTCTGAACACTCTTTCTGTAGAAAATGCAAGTGGACATTCCGAGCGCTAAGAGGGTAATAGTGGAAAAGGGAATATATTCAAATATAAACTACACAGTAGCATTCTGTGAAAATTCTTTCTGTTCTGTGCATTCAACTAACAGAGTTGAACCTTACTTTTGATTGAGCCGTTCTGAAACACTCTTTCTGTACAAACTGCAATTGGACATGCTAAGCGCTAAGAGGCCTACATTGGGAAAAAGAATATCTTCAAATAAAAACTACACAGATGCATTCTGTGAAACTTATTTCTGATCTGTAAATTCAGTTAACAGAGATAAAACATATTTTTGATTGAGCAGTTATGAAACACTCTTTTTGTAGAAAATGCAAGTGGAGATTCGGAGCGCTAAGGGGGTAATAGTGGAAAAAGGAATGTCTTCAAATATAAACTACACAGAATCATTCGGTGAAACTTCTTTCTGATCTGTGCATTCAGCTAACAGAGTTAAACCATACTTTTGATTGAGCAGATCTGAACACTCTTTCTGTAGAAAATGCAACTGGATATTTGGAGCGCTAAGAGCGTAGTAGTGGAAAAAGTAATATATTCAAACATAAACTACACAGAAGCATTCTGTGAAACTTCTTTCTGATCTGAGCATTCAGCTAACAGAGTTAAACCATACTTTTGATTGAGCAGTTTTGAAACACTCTGTCTGTAGAAAATGCAACTGGACATTCGTAGCGCTAAGTGGGTAATAGTGGAAAAAAGAATATGTTCAAATATAAACTACACAGAAGCATTGTATGAAACTTCTTTCTGTTCTGTGCATTCAACTAACAGAGTTGAACCTTACTTTTGATTGAGCCGTTTTGAAACACGCTTTCTGTAGAAACTGCAATTGGACATTCTGAGCGCTAAGAGGCCTATATTGGGAAAAAGAATGTCTACAAATAAAAACTACACAGAAGAATTGTGTGAAACTTCTTTCTGTTCTGTTTGTTCAACTAAAAGAGTTGAACCTTAGTTTTGATTGAGCCGTTCTGAAACACTCTTTCTGTAGAAAATGCAAGTGGAGATTCGGAGCGCTAAGAGGGTAATAGTGGAGAAAGGAATGTCTCCAAATATAAACTACACAGAATCATTCTGTGAAACTTCTTTCTGATCTGTGCATTCAGCTAACAGAGTTAAACCATACTTTTGATTGAGCAGATCTGAACACTCTTTGTGTAGAAAATGCAACTGGACATTTGGAACGCTAAGAGAGTAGTAGTGGAAAAAGGAATATATTCAAATATAAACTACACAGAAGCATTCTGTGAAACTTCTTTCTGATCTGAGCATTCAGCTAACAGAGTTAAACCATACTTTTGATTGAGCAGTTTTGAAACACTCTGTCTGTAGAATATGCAACTGGACATTCGTAGCGCTAAGTGGGTAATAGTGGAAAAAAGAATATGTTCAAATATAAACTACACAGAAGCATTGTATGAAACTTCTTTCTGTTCTGTGCATTCAACTAACAGAGTTGAACCTGACTTTTGATTGAGCCTTTCTGAAACACTCTTTCTGTAGAAACTGCAATTGGACATTCTGAGCGCTAAGAGGCCTATATTGGGAAAAATAATATCTTCAAATAAAAACTACACAGAAGCATTGTGTGAAACTTATTTCTGATATGTTCATTAAGCTAACAGAGTTAAACCATACTTTTGATTGCGCAGTTGTGAACACTCTTTCTGTAGAAAATGCAAGTGGACATTCTGAGCGCTAAGTGGGTAATAGTGGAAAAGGGAATATATTCAAATATAAACTACACAGTAGCATTCTGTGAAAATTCTTTCTGTTCTGTGCGTTCAACTAACAGATTTGAACCTTACTTTTGATTGAGCCGTTCTGAAACACTCTTTCTGTAGAGACTGCAATTGGACATGCTAAGCGCTAAGAGGCCTACATTGGGAAAAAGAATATCTTCAAATAAAAACTACCCAGATGCATTCTGTGAAACTAATTTCTGATCTGTAAATTCAGTTAACAGAGATAAATCATATTTTTGATTGAGCAGTTATGAAACACTCTTTTTGTAGAAAATGCAAGTGGAGATTCGGAGCGCTAAGAGGGTAATAGTGGAAAAAGGAATGTCTTCAAATATAAACTACACAGAATCATTCGGTGAAACTTCTTTCTGATCTGTGCATTCAGCTAACAGAGTTAAACCATACTTTTGATTGAGCAGATCTGAACACTCTTTCTGTAGAAAATGCAACTGGACATTTGGAGCGCTAAGAGCGTAGTAGTGGAAAAAGGAATATATTCAAATTTAAACTACACAGAAGCATTCTGTGAAACTTCTTTCTGATCTGAGCATTCAGCTAACAGAGTTAAACCATACTTTTGATTGAGCAGTTTTGAAACACTCTGTCTGTAGAAAATGCAACTGGACATTCGTAGCGCTAAGTGGGTAATAGTGGAAAAAAGAATATGTTCAAATGTAAACTACACAGAAGCATTGTATGAAACTTCTTTCTGTTCTGTGCATTCAACTAACAGAGTTGAACCTTACTTTTGATTGAGCCGTTCTGAAACACTCTTTCTGTAGAAACTGCAATTGGACATTCTGAGCGCTAGGAGGCCTATATTGGGAAAAAGAATGTCTACAAATAAAAACTACACAGAATAATTGTGTGAAACTTCTTTCAGTTCTGTTTGTTCAACTAAAAGAGTTGAACCTTAGTTTTGATTGAGCCGTTCTGAAACACTCTTTCTGTAGAAAATGCAAGTGGAGATTCGGAGCGCTAAGAGGGTAATAGTGGAAAATGGAATGTCTCCAAATATAAACTACACAGAATCATTCTGTGAAACTTCTTTCTGATCTGTGCATTCAGCTAACAGAGTTAAACCATACTTTTGATTGAGCAGATCTGAACACTCTTTCTGTAGAAAATGCAACTGGACATTTGGAGCGCTAAGAGAGTAGTAGTGGAAAAAGGAATATATTCAAATATAAACTACACAGAAGCATTCTGTGAAACTTCTTTCTGATCTGAGCATTCAGCTAACAGAGTTAAACCATACATTTGATTGAGCAGTTTTGAAACACTCTGTCTGTAGAAAATGCAACTGGACATTCGTAGCGCTAAGTGGGTAATAGTGGAAAAAAGAATATGTTCAAATATAAACTACACAGAAGCATTGTATGAAACTTCTTTCTGTTCTGTGCATTCAACTAACAGAGTTGAACCTTACTTTTGATTGAGCCTTTCTGAAACACTCTTTCTGTAGAAACTGCAATTGGACATTCTGAGCGCTAAGAGGCCTCTATTGGGAAAAATGATATCTTCAAATAAAAACTACACAGAAGCATTGTGTGAAACTTATTTCTGATATGTTCATTAAGCTAACAGAGTTAAACCATACTTTTGATTGCGCAGTTCTGAACACTCTTTCTGTAGAAAATGCAAGTGGACATTCGGAGCGCTAAGAGGGTAATAGTGGAAAAAGGAATATATTCAAATATAAACTACACAGTAGCATTCTGTGAAAATTCTTTCTGTTCTGTGCATTCAACTAACAGATTTGAACCTTACTTTTGATTGAGCCGTTCTGAAACACTCTTTCTGTACAAACTGCAATTGGACATGCTAAGCGCTAAGAGGCCTACATTGGGAAAAAGAATATCTTCAAATAAAAATTACACAGATGCATTCTGTGAAACTTATTTCTGATCTGTAATTTCAGTTAACAGAGATAAAACATATTTTTGATTGAGCAGTTATGAAACACTCTTTTTGTAGAAAATGCAAGTGGAGATTCGGAGCGCTAAGAGGGTAATAGTGGAAAAAGGAATGTCTTAAAATATAAACTACACAGAATCATTCGGTGAAACTTCTTTCTGATCTGTGCATTCAGCTAACAGAGTTAAAACATACTTTTGATTGAGCAGATCTGAACACTCTTTCTGTAGAAAATGCAACTGGACATTTGGAGCGCTAAGAGCGTAGTAATGGAAAAAGGAATATATTCAAATATAAACTACACAGAAGCATTCTGTGAAACTTCTTTCTGATCTGAGCACTCAGCAAACAGAGTTAAACCATACTTTTGATTGAGCAGTTTTGAAACACTCTGTCTGTAGAAAATGCAACTGGGCATTCGTAGCGCTAAGTGGGTAATAGTGGAAAAAAGAATATGTTCAAATATAAACTACACAGAAGCATTGTACGAAACTTGTTTCTGTTCTGTGCATTCAACTAACAGAGTTGAACCTTACTTTTGATTGAGCCGTTCTGAAACACTCTTTCTGTAGAAACTGCAATTGGACATTCTGAGCGCTAGGGGGCCTATATTGGGAAAAAGAATGTCTACAAATAAAAACTACACAGAAGAATTGTGTGAAACTTCTTTCTGTTCTGTTTGTTCAACTAAAAGAGTTGAACCTTAGTTTTGATTGAGCCGTTCTGAAACACTCTTTCTCTAGAAAATGCAAGTGGAGATTCGGAGCGCTAAGAGGGTAATAGTGGAAAAAGGAATGTCTCCAAATATAAACTACACAGAATCATTCTGTGAAACTTCCTTCTGATATGTGCATTCAGCTAACAGAGTTAAACCATACTTTTGATTGAGCAGATCTGAACACTCTTTCTGTAGAAAATGCAACTGGACATTTGGAGCGCTAAGAGAGTAGTAGTGGAAAAAGGAATATATTCAAATATAAACTACACAGAAGCATTCTGTGAAACTTCTTTCTGATCTGAGCATTCAGCTAACAGAGTTAAACCATACTTTTGATTGAGCAGTTTTGAAACACTCTATCTGTAGGAAATGCAACTGGACATTCGTAGCGCTAAGTGGGTAATAGTGGAAAAAAGAATATGTTCAAATATAAACTACACAGAAGCATTGTATGAAACTTCATTCTGTTCTGTGCATTCAACTAACAGAGTTGAACCTTACTTTTGATTGAGCCTTTCTGAAACACTCTTTCTGTAGAAACTGCAATTGGACATTCTGAGCGCTAAGAGGCCTATATTGGGAAAAATAATATCTTCAAATAAAAACTACACAGAAGCATTGTGTGAAACTTATTTCTGATATGTTCATTAAGCTAACAGAGTTAAACCATACTTTTGATTGCGCAGTTGTGAACACTCTTTCTGTAGAAAATGCAAGTGGACATTCGGAGCGCTAAGTGGGTAATAGTGGAAAAGGGAATATATTCAAATATAAACTACACAGTAGCATTCTGTGAAAATTCTTTCTGTTCTGTGCGTTCAACTAACAGATTTGAACCTTACTTTTGATTGAGCCGTTCTGAAACACTCTTTCTGTAGAGACTGCAATTGGACATGCTAAGCGCTAAGAGGCCTACATTGGGAAAAAGAATATCTTCAAATAAAAACTACACAGATGCATTCTGTGAAACTTATTTCTGATCTGTAAATTCAGTTAACAGAGATAAAACATATTTTTGATTGAGCAGTTATGAAACACTCTTTTTGTAGAAAATGCAAGTGGAGATTCGGAGCGCTAAGAGGGTAATAGTGGAAAAAGGAATGTCTTCAAATATAAACTACACAGAATCATTTGGTGAAACTTCTTTCTGATCTGTGCATTCAGCTAACAGAGTTAAACCATACTTTTGATTGAGCAGATCTGAACACTCTTTCTGTAGAAAATGCAACTGGACATTTGGAGCGCTAAGAGCGTAGTAGTGGAAAAAGGAATATATTCAAATATAAACTACACAGAAGCATTCTGTGAAACTTCTTTCTGATCTGAGCATTCAGCTAACAGAGTTAAACCATACTTTTGATTGAGCAGTTTTGAAACACTCTGTCTGTAGAAAATGCAACTGGATATACGTAGCGCTAAGTGGGTAATATTGGAAAAAAATATGTCCAAATATAAACTACACAGAAGCATTGTATGAAACTTCTTTCTGTTCTGTGCATTCAACTAACAGAGTTGAACCTTACTTTTGATTGAGCCGTTCTGAAACACTCTTTCTGTAGAAACTGCAATTGGACATTCTGAGCGCGAGGAGGCCTATATTGGGAAAAAGAATGTCTACAAATAAAAACTACACAGAAGAATTGTGTGAAACTTCTTTCTGTTCTGTTTGTTCAACTAAAAGAGTTGAACCTTAGTTTTGATAGAGCCGTTCTGAAACACTCTTTCTGTAGAAAATGCAAGTGGAGATTCGGAGCGCTAAGAGGGTAATAGTGGAAAAAGGAATGTCTCCACGTATAAACTACACAGAATCATTCTGTGAAACTTCTTTCTGATCTGTGCATTCAGCTAACAGAGTTAAACCATACTTTTGATTGAGCAGATCTGAACACTCTTTCTGTAGAAAATGCAACTGGACATTTGGAGCGCTAAGAGAATAGTAGTGGAAAAAGGAATATATTCAAATATAAACTACACAGAAGCATTCTGTGAAACTTCTTTCTGATCTGAGCATTCAGCTAACAGAGTTAAACCATACTTTTGATTGAGCAGTTTTGAAACACTCTGTCTGTAGAAAATGCAACTGGACATTCGTAGCGCTAAGTGGGTAATAGTGGAAAAAAGAATATGTTCAAATATAAACTACACAGAAGCATTGTATGAAACTTCTTTCTGTTCTGTGCATTCAACTAACAGAGTTGAACCTTACGTTTGATTGAGCCTTTCTGAAACACTCTTTCTGTAGAAACTGCAATTGGACATTCTGAGCGCTAAGAGGCCTCTATTGGGAAAAAAAATATCTTCAAATAAAAACTACACAGAAGCATTGATTGAAACTTATTTCTGATATGTTCATTAAGCTAACAGAGTTAAACCATACTTTTGATTGCGCAGTTCTGAACACTCCTTCTGTAGAAAATGCAAGTGGACATTCGGAGCGCAAAGAGGGTAATAGGGGAAAAAGGAATATATTCAAATATAAACTACAAAGTAGAATTCTGTGAAAATTCTTTCTGTTCTGTGCATTCAACTAACAGAGTTGAACCTTACTTTTGATTGAGCCGTTCGAAACACTCTTTCTGTAGAAACTGCAATAGGACATGCGAAGCGCTAAGAGGCCTACATTGGGAAAAAGAATATCTTCAAATAAAAACTACACAGATGCATTCTGTGAAACTTATATCTGATCTGTAAATTCAGTTAACAGAGATAAAGCATATTTTTGATTGAGCAGTTATGAAACACTCTTTTTGTAGAAAATGCAAGTGGAGATTCGGAGTGCTAAGAGGGTAATAGTGGAAAAAGTATTGTCTTCAAATATAAACTACACAGAATCATTCGGTGAAACATCTTTCTGATCTGTGCATTCAGCTAACAGAGTTAAACCATACTTTTGATTGAGCAGATCTGAACACTCTTTCTGTAGAAAATGCAACTGGACATTTGGAGCGCTAAGAGCGTAGTAGTGGAAAAAGGAATATATTCAAATATAAACTACACAGAAGCATTCTGTGAAACTTCTTTCTGATCTGAGCATTCAGCTAACAGAGTTAAACCATACTTTTGATTGAGCAGTTTTGAAACACTCTGTCTGTAGAAAATGCAACTGGACATTCGTAGCACTAAGTGGGTAATAGTGGACAAAAGAATATGTTCAAATATAAACTACACAGAAGCATTGTATGAAACTTCTTTCTGTTCTGTGCATTCAACTAACAGAATTGAACCTTACTTTTGATTGAGCCGTTCTGAAACACTCTTTCTGTAGAAACTGCAATTGGACATTCTGAGCGCTAAGAGGCCTATATTGGGAAAAAGAATGTCTACAAATAAAAACTACACAGAAGAATTGTCTGAAACTTCTTTCTGTTCTGTTTGTTCAACTAAAAGAGTTGAACCTTACTTTTGATTGAGGCTTTCTGAAACACTCTTTCTGTAGAAACTGCAATTGGACATTCTGAGCGCTAAGAGGCCTCTATTGGGAAAAATAATATCTTCAAATAAAAACTACACAGAAGCATTGTGTGAAACTTATTTCTGATATGTTCATTAAGCTAACAGAGTTAAACCATACTTTTGATTGCGCAGTTCTGAACACTCTTTCTGTAGAAAATGCAAGTGGACATTCGGAGCGCTAAGAGGGTAATAGTGGAAAAAGGAATATATTCAAATATAAACTACACATTAGCATTCTGTGAAAATTATTTCTGTTCTGTGCATTCAACTAACAGAGTTGAACCTTACTTTTGATTGAACCGTTCTGAAACACTCTTTCTGTAGAAACTGCAATTGGACATGCTAAGCGCTAAGAGGCCTACATTGGGGAAAAGAATATCTTCAAATATAAACTACACAGATGCATTCTGTGAAACTTATTTCTGATCTGTAAATTCAGTTAACACAGATAAAACATATTTTTGATTGAGCAGTTATGAAACACTCTTTTTGTAGAAAATGCAAGTGGAGTTTCGAAGCGCTAAGAAGGTAATAGTGGAAAAAGGAATGTCTTCAAATATAAACTACACAGAATCATTCGGTGAAACTTCTTTCTGATCTGTGCATTCAGCTAACAGAGTTAAACCATACTTTTGATTGAGCAGATCTGAACACTCTTTCTGTAGAAAATGCAACTGGACATTTGGAGCGCTAAGAGCGTGGTAGTGGAAAAAGGAATATATTCAAATATAAACTACACAGAAGCATTCTGTGAAACTTCTTTCTGATCTGAGCATTCAGCTAACAGAGTTTAACCATACTTTTGATTGAGCAGTTTTGAAACACTCTGTCTGTAGAAAATTCAACTGGACATTCGTAGCGCTAAGTGGGTAATAGTGGAAAAAAGAATATGTTCAAATATAAACTACACAGAAGCATTGTATGAAACTTCTTTCTGTTCTGTGCATTCAACTAACAGAGTTGAACCTTACTTTTGATTGAGCCGTTCTGAAACACTCTTTCTGTAGAAACTGCAATTGGACATTATGAGCGCTAAGAGGCCTATATTGGGAAAAAGAATGTCTACAAATAAAAACAACACAGAAGAATGGTGTGAAACTTCTTTCTGTTCTGTTTGTTCAACTAAAAGTGTTGAACCTTAGTTTTGATTGAGCCGTTCTGAAACACTCTTTCTGTAGAAAATGCAAGTGGAGATTCAGAGCGCTAAGAGAGTAATAGTGGAAAAAGGAATGTCTCCAAATATAAACTACACAGAATCATTCTGTAAAAATTATTTCTGATCTGTGCATTCAGCTAACAGTGTTAAACCATACTTTTGATTGAGCAGATCTGAACACTCTTTCTGTAGAAATTGCAACTGGACATTTGGAGCGCTGAGAGAGTAGTAGTGGAAAAAGTAATATATTCAAATATAAACTACACAGAAGCATTCTATGAAACTTCTTTCTGATCTGAGCATTCAGCTAACAGAGTTAAACCATACTTTTGATTGAGCAGTTTTGAAACACTCTGTCTGTAGAAAATGCAACTGGACATTCGTAGCACTAAGTGGGTAATAGTGGAAAAAAGAATATGTTCAAATATAAACTACACAGAAGCATTGTATGAAACTTCTTTCTGTTCTGTGCATTCAACTAACAGAGTTGAACCTTACATTTGATTGAGCCTTTCTGAAACACTCTTTCTGTAGAAACTGCAATTGGACATTCTGAGCGCTAAGAGGTCTCTATTGGGAAAAATAATATCTTCAAATAAAAACTACACAGAAGCATTGTTTGAAACTTATTTCTGATATGTTCATTAAGCTAACAGAGTTAAACCATACTTTTGATTGCGCAGTTCTGAACACTCTTTCTGTAGAAAATGCAAGTGGACATTCGGAGCACTAAGAGGGTAATAGTGGAAAAAGGAATATATTCAAATATAAACTACACAGTAGCATTCTGTGAAAATTCTTTCTGTTCTGTGCATTCAACTAACAGAGTTGAACCTTAGTTTTGATTGAGCCGTTCTGATACACTCTTTCTGTAGAAACTGCAATTGGACATGCTAAGCGCTAAGAGGCCTACATTGGGAAAAAGAATATCTTCAAATAAAAACTACACAGATGCATTCTGTGAAACTTATTTGTGATCTGTAAATTCAGTTAACAGAGATAAAACATATTTTTGATTGAGCAGTTATGAAAAACTCTTTTTGTAGAAAATGCAAGTGGAGATTCGGAGCGCTAAGAGGGTAATAGTGGAAAAAGGAATGTCTTCAAATATAAACTACACAGAATCATTCGGTGAAACTTCTTTCTGATCTGTGCATTCAGCTAACAGAGTTAAACCATACTTTTGATTGAGCAGATCTGAACACTCTTTCTGTAGAAAATGCAACTGGACATTTGGAGCGCTAAGAGCGTAGTAGTGGAAAAAGGAATATATTCAAATATAAACTACACAGAAGCATTCTGTGAAACTTCTTACTGATCTGAGCATTCAGCTAACAGAGTTAAACCATACTTTTGATTGAGCAGTTTTGAAACACTCTGTCTGTAGAAAATGCAACTGGACATTCGTAGCGCTAAGTGGGTAATAGTGGAAAAAAGAATATGTTCAAATATAAACTACACAGAAGCATTGTATGAAACTTCTTTCTGTTCTGTGCATTCAACTAACAGAGTTGAACCTTACTTTTGATTGAGCCTTTCTGAAACACTCTTTCTGTAGAAACTGCAATTGGACATTCTGAGCGCTAAGAGGCCTCTATTGGGAAAAATAATATCTTCAAATAAAAACTACACAGAAGCATTGTTTGAAACTTATTTCTGATATGTTCATTAAGCTAACAGAGTTAAACCATACTTTTGATTGCGCAGTTCTGAACACTCCTTCTGTAGAAAATGCAAGTGGACATTCGGAGCGCAAAGAGGGTAATAGTGGAAAAAGGAATATATTCAAATATAAACTACAAAGTAGCATTCTGTGAAAATTCTTTCTGTTTTGTGCATTCAACTAACAGAGTTGAACCTTACCTTTGATTGAGCCGTTCTGAAACACTCTTTCTGTAGAAACTGCAATTGGACATGCTAAGCGCTAAGAGGCCTACATTGGGAAAAAGAATATCTTCAAATAAAAACTACACAGATGCATTCTGTGAAACTTATATCTGATCTGTAAATTCAGTTAACAGAGATAAAACATATTTTTGATTGAGCAGTTATGAAACACTCTTTTTGTAGAAAATGCAAGTGGAGATTCGGAGCGCTAAGAGGGTAATAGTGGAAAAAGGAATGTCTTCAAATATAAACTACACAGAATTATTCGGTGAAACTTCTTTCTGATCTGTGCATTCAGCTAACAGAGTTAAACCATACTTTTGATTGAGCAGATCTGAACACTCTTTCTGTAGAAAATGCAACTGGACATTTGGAGCGCTAAGAGCCTAGTAGTGGAAAAAGGAATATATTCAAATATAAACTACACAGAAGCATTCTGTGAAACTTCTTTCTGATCTGAGCATTCAGCTAACAGAGTTAAACCATACTTTTGATTGAGCAGTTTTGAAACACTCTGTCTGTAGAAAATGCAACTGGACATTCGTAGCACTAAGTGGGTAATAGTGGACAAAAGAATATGTTCAAATATAAACTACACAGAAGCATTGTATGAAACTTCTTTCTGTTCTGTGCATTCAACTAACAGAGTTGAAAATTACTTTTGATTGAGCCGTTCTGAAACACTCTTTCTGTAGAAACTGCAATTGGACATTCTGAGCGCTAGGAGGCCTATATTGGGAAAAAGAATGTCTACAAATAAAAACTACACAGAAGAATTGTGTGAAACTTCTTTCTGTTCTGTTTGTTCAACTAAAAGAGTTGAACCTTAGTTTTGATTGAGCCGTTCTGAAACACTCTTTCTGTAGAAAATGCAAGTGGAGATTCGGAGCGCTAAGAGGGTAATAGTGGAAAAAGGAATGTCTCCATATATAAACTACACAGAATCATTCTGTGAAACTTCTTTCTGATCTGTGCATTCAGCTAACAGAGTTAAACCATACTTTTGATTGAGCAGATCTGAACACTCTTTCTGTAGAAAATGCAACTGGACATTTGGAGCGCTAAGAGAGTAGTAGTGGAAAAAGGAATATATTCAAATATAAACTACACAGAAGCATTCTGTGAAACTTCTTTCTGATCTGAGCATTCAGCTAACAGAGTTAAACCATACTTTTGATAGAGCAGTTTTGAAACACTCAGTCTGTAGAAAATGCAACTGGACATTCATAGCGCTAAGTGGCTAATAGTGGAAAAAAGAATATGTTCAAATATAAACTACACAGAAGCATTGTATGAAACTTCTTTCTGTTCTGTGCATTCAACTAACAGAGTTGAACCTTACTTTTGATTGAGCCTTTCTGAAACACTCTTTCTGTAGAAACTGCATTTGGACATTCTGAGCGCTAAGAGGCCTATATTGGGAAAAATAATATCTTCAAATAAAAACTACACAGAAGCATTGTGTGAAACTTATTTCTGATATGTTCATTAAGCTAACAGAGTTAAACCATACTTTTGATTGCTCACTTCTGAACACTCTTTCTGTAGAAAATGCAAGTGGACATTCGGAGCGCTAAGAGGGTAATAGTGGAAAAAGGAATATATTCAAATATAAACTACACAGTAGCATTCTGTGAAAATTCTTTCTGTTCTGTGCATTCAACCAACAGAGTTGAATCTTACTTTGGATTGAGCCGTTCTGAAACACTCTTTCTGTAGAAACTGCAATTGGATATGCTAAGTGCTAAGAGGCCTACAATGGGAAAAAGAATATCTTTAAATAAAAACTACACAGATGCATTCTGTGAAACTTATTTCTGATCTGTAAATTCATTTAAAAGAGATAAAACATATTTTTGATTGAGCAGTTATGAAACACTCTTTTTGTAGAAAATGCAAGTGGAGATTCGGAGCGCTAAGAGGGTAATAGTGGAAAAAGGAATGTCTTCAACTATAAACTACACAGAATCATTCGGTGAAACTTCTTTCTGATCTGTGCATTCAGCTAACAGAGTTAAACCATACTTTTGATTGAGCAGATCTGAACACTCTTTCTGTAGAAAATGCAACTGGACATTTGGAGCGCTAAGAGCGTAGTAGTGGAAAAAGGAATATATTCAAATATAAACTACACAGAAGCATTCTGTGAAACATCTTTCTGATCTGAGCATTCAGCTAACAGAGTTATACCATACTTTTGATTGAGCAGTTTTGAAACACTCTGTCTGTAGAAAATGCAACTGGACATTCGTAGCGCTAAGTGGGTAATAGTGGAAAAAAGAATATGTTCAAATATACACTACACAGAAGCATTGTATGAAACTTCTTTCTGTTCTGTGCATTCAACTAACAGGGTTGAACCTTACTTTTGATTGAGCCGTTCTGAAACACTCTTTCTGTAGAAACTGCAATTGGACATTCTGAGCGCTAAGAGGCCTATATTGGGAAAAAGAATGTCTACAAATAAAAACTACACAGATGCATTCTGTGAAACTTATTTCTGATCTGTAAATTCAGTTAACAGAGATAAAACATATTTTTGATTGAGCAGTTATGAAACACTCTTTTTGTAGAAAATGCAAGTGGAGATTCGGAGCGCTAAGAGGGTAATAGTGGAAAAAGGAATGTCTTCAAAAATAAACTACACAGAATCATTCGGTGAAACTTCTTTCTCATCTGTGCATTCAGCTAACAGAGTTAAACCATACTTTTGATTGAGCAGATCTGAACACTCTTTCTGTAGAAAATGCAACTGCACATTTGGAGCGCTAAGAGTGTAGTAGTGGAAAAAGTAATATATTCTAATATAAACTACACAGAAGCATTCTGTGAAACTTCTTTCTGATCTGAGCATTCAGCTAACAGAGTTAAACCATACTTTTGATTGAGCAGTTTTGAAACACTCTGTCTGTAGAAAATGCAACTGGACATTCGTAGCGCTAAGTGGGTAATAGTGGAAAAAAGAATATGTTCAAATATAAACTACACAGAAGCATTGTATGAAACTTCTTTCTGTTCTGTGCATTCAACTAACAGAGTTCAACCTTACTTTTGATTGAGCCGTTCTGAAACACTCTTTCTGTAGAAACTGTAATTGGACATTCTGAGCGCTAAGAGGCCTATATTGGGAAAAAGAATGTCTACAAATAAAAACTACACAGAAGAATTGTGTGAAACTTCTTTCTGTTCTGTTTGTTCAACTAAAAGAGTTGAACCTTAGTTTTGATTGAGCCGTTCTGAAACACTCTTTCTGTAGAAAATTCAAGTGGAGATTCGGAGCGCTAAGAGGGTAATAGTGGAAAAAGGAATGTCTCCAAATATAAACTACACAGAATCATTCTGTGAAACTTCTTTCTGATCTGTGCCTTCAGCTAACAGAGTTAAAACATACATTTGATTTAGCAGATCTGAACACTCTTTCTGTAGAAAATGCAACTGGACATTTGGAGCGCTAAGAGAGTAGTAGTGGAAAATGAAATATATTCAAATATAAACTACACAGAAGCATTCTGTGAAACTTCTTTCTGATCTGAGCATTCAGCTAACAGAGTTAAACCATACTTTTGATTGAGCAGTTTTGAAACACTCTGTCTGTAGAAAATGCAACTGGACATTCGTAGCGCTAAGTGGGTAATAGTGGAAACAAGAGTATGTTCAAATATAAACTACACAGAAGCATTGTATGAAACTTCTTTCTGTTCTGTGCATTCAACTAACAGAGTTGAACCTTACTTTTGATTGAGCCTTTCTGAAACACTCTTTCTGTAGAAACTGCAATTGGACATTCTGAGCGCTAAGAGGCCTATATTGGGAAAAATAATATCTTCAAATAAAAACTACACAGAAGCATTGTGTGAAACTTATTTCTGATATGTTCATTAAGCTAACAGAGTTAAACCATACTTTTGATGGCGCAGTTCTGAACACTCTTTCTGTAGAAAATGCAAGTGGACATTCGGAGCGCTAAGAGGGTAATAGTGGAAAAAGGAATATATTCAAATATAAACTACACAGTAGCATTCTGTGAAAATTCTTTCTGTTCTGTGCATTCAACCAACAGAGTTGAACCTTACTTTTGATTGAGCCGTTCTGAAACACTCTTTCTGTAGAAACTGCAATTGGACATGCTAAACGCTAAGAGGCCTATATTGGGAAAAAGAATATCTTCAAATAAAAACTACACAGATGCATTCTGTGAAACTTATTTCTGATCTGTAAATTCAGTTAACAGAGATAAAACATATTATTGATTGAGCAGTTATGAAACACTCTTTTTGTAGAAAATGCACGTGGAGATTCGGAGCGCTAAGAGGGAAATAGTGGAGAAAGGAATGTCTTCAAATATAAACTACACAGAATCATTCGGTGAAACTTCTTTCTGACCTGTGCATTCAGCTAACAGAGTTAAACCATACTTTTGATTGAGCAGATCTGAACACTCTTTCGGTGGAAAATGCAACTGGACATTTGGAGCGCTAAGAGCGTAGTAATGGAAAAAGGAATATATTCAAATATAAACTACACAGAAACATTCTGTGAAACATCTTTCTGATCTGAGCATTCAGCTAACAGAGTTAAACCATACTTTTGATTGACCAGTTTTGAAACACTCTGTCTGTAGAAAATGCAACTAGACATTCGTAGCGCTAAGTGGGTAATAGTGGAAAAAAGAATATGTTCAAATATACACTACACAGAAGCATTGTATGAAACTTCTTTCTGTTCTGTGCATGCAACTAACAGAGTTGAACCTTACTTTTGATTGAGCCGTTCTGAAACACTCTTTCTGTAGAAACTGCAATTGGACATTCTGAGCGCTAGGAGGCCTATATTGGGAAAAAGAATGTCTACAAATAAAAACTACACAGAAGAATTGTGTGAAACTTCTTTCTGTTCTGTTTGTTCAACTAAAAGAGTTGAACCTTAGTTTTGATTGAGCCGTTCTGAAACACTCTTTCTGTAGAAAATGCAAGTGGAGATTCGGAGCGCTAAGAGGGTAATAGTGGAAAAAGGAATGTCTCCAAATATAAACTACACAGAATCATTCTGTGAAACTTCTTTCTGATCTGTGCATTCAGCTAACAGAGTTAAACCATACTTTTGATTGAGCAGATCTGAACACTCTTTCTGTAGAAAATGCAACTGGACATTTGGAGCGCTAAGAGAGTAGTAGTGGATAAAGGAATATATTCAAATATAAACTACACAGAAGCATTCTGTGAAAATTCTTTCTGATCTGAGCATTCAGCTAACAGAGTTAAACCATACTTTTGATTGAGCAGTTTTGAAACTCTCTGTCTGTAGAAAATGCAACTGGACATTCGTAGCGCTAAGTGGGTAATAGTGGAAAAAAGAATATGTTCAAATATAAACTACACAGAAGCATTGTATGAAACTTCTTTCTGTTCTGTGCATTCAACTAACAGAGTTGAACCTTACATTTGATTGAGCCTTTCTGAAACACTCTTTCTGTAGAAACTGCAATTGGACCTTCTGAGTGCTAAGAGGCCTATATTGGGAAAAATAATAACTTCAAATAAAAACTACACAGAAGCATTGTGTGAAACTTATTTCTGATATGTTCATTAAGCTAACAGAGTTAAACCATACTTTTGATTGCGCAGTTCTGAACACTCTTTCTGTAGAAAATGCAAGTGGACATTCGGAGCGCTAAGAGGGTAATAGTGGAAAAAGGAATATATTCAAATATAAACTACACAGTAGCATTCTGTGAAAATTCTTTCTGTTCTGTGCATTCAACCAACAGAGTTGAACCTTACTTTTGTTTGAGCCATTCTGAAACACTCTTTCTGTAGAAACTGCAATTGGACATGCTAAGCGCTAAGAGGCCTATATTGGGAAAAAGAATATCTTCAAATAAAAACTACACAGATGCATTCTGTGAAACTTATTTCTGATCTGTAAATTCAGTTAACAGAGATAAAACATATTTTTGATTGAGCAGTTATGAAACACTCTTTTTGTAGGAAATGCAAGTGGAGATTCGGAGCGCTAAGAGGGTAATAGTGGAAAAAGGAATGTCTTCAAATATAAACTACACAGAATCATTCGGTGAAACTTCTTTCTGATCTGTGCATTCAGCTAACAGAGTTAAACCATACTTTTGATTGAGCAGATCTGAACACTCTTTCTGTAGAAAATGCAACTGGACATTTGGAGCGCTAAGAGCGTAGTAGTGGAAAAAGGAATATATTCAAATATAAACTACACAGAATCATTCTGTGAAACATCTTTCTGATCTGAGCATTCAGCTAACAGAGTTAAACCATACTTTTGATTGAGCAGTTTTGAAACACTCTGTCTATAGAAAATGCAACTGGACAATCGTAGCGCTAAGTGGGTAATAGTGCAAAAAAGAATATTTTCAAATATACACTACACAGAAGCATTGTATGAAACATCTTTCTGTTCTGTGCATTCAACTAACAGAGTTGAACCTTACTTTTGATTGAGCCGTTCTGAAACACTCTTTCTGTAGAAACTGCAATTGGACATTCTGAGCGCTAGGAGGCCTATATTGGGAAAAAGAATGTCTACAAATAAAAACTACACAGAAGAATTGTGTGAAACTTCTTTCTGTTCTGTTTGTTCAACTAAAAGAGTTGAACCTTAGTTTTGATTGAGCCATTCTGAAACACTCTTTCTGTAGAAAATGCACTTGGAGATTCGGAGCGCTAAGAGGGTAATAGTGGAAAAAGGAATGTCTCCAAATATAAACTACACAGAATCATTCTGTGAAACTTCTTTCTGATCTGTGCATTCAGCTAACAGAGTTAAACCATACTTTTGATTGAGCAGATCTGAACACGCTTTCTGTAGAAAATGCAACTGGACATTTGGAGCGCTAAGAGAGTAGTAGTGGAAAAAGTAATATATTCAAATATAAACTACACAGAAGCATTCTGTGAAACTTCTTTCTGATCTGAGCATTCAGCTAACAGAGTTAAACCATACTTTTGATTGAGCAGTTTTGAAACACTCTGTCTGTAGAAAATGCAACTGGACATTCGTAGCGCTAAGTGGGTAATAGTGGAAAAAAAATATGTTCATATATAAACTACACAGAAGCATTGTATGAAACTTCTTTCTGTTCTGTGCATTCAACTAACAGAGTTGAACCTTACTTTTGATTGAGCCTTTCTGAAACACTCTTTCTGTAGAAACTGCAATTGGACATTCTGAGCGCTAAGAGGCCTATATTGGGAAAAATAATAACTTCAAATAAAAACTACACAGAAGCATTGTGTGAAACTTATTTCTGATATGTTAATTAAGGTAACAGTGTTAAACCATACTTTTGATTGCGCAGTTGTGAACACTCTTTCTGTAGAAAATGCAAGTGGACATTCGGAGCGCTAAGAAGGTAATAGTGGAAAAAGGAATATACTCAAATATAAACTACACAGTAGCATTCTGTGAAAATTCTTTCTGTTCTGTGCATTCAACCAACAGAGTTGAACCTTACTTTTGATTGAGCCGTTCTGAAACACTCTTTCTGTAGAAACTGCAATTGGACATGCTAAGCGCTAAGAGGCCTATATTGGGAAAAAGAATATCTTCAAATAAAAACTACACAGATGCATTCTGTGAAACTTATTTCTTATCTGTAAATTCAGTTAACAGAGATAAAACATATTTTTGATTGAGCAGTTATGAAACACTCTTTTTGTAGGAAATGCAAGTGGAGATTCTGAGCGCTAAGTGGGAAATAGTGGAAAAAGGAAAGTCTTCAAATATAAACTACACAGAATCATTCGGTGAAACTTCTTTCTGATCTGTGCATTCAGCTAACAGAGTTAAACCATACTTTTGATTGAGCAGATCTGAACACTCTTTCTGTAGAAAATGCAACTGGACATTTGGAGCGCTAAGAGCGTATTAGTGGAAAAAGGAATATATTCAAATATAAACTACACAGAAGCATTCTGTGAAACATCTTTCTGATCTGAGCATTCAGCTAACAGAGTTAAACCTTACTTTTGATTGAGCAGTTTTGAAACACTCTGTCTGTAAAAAATGCAACTGGACATTCGTAGCGCTAAGTGGGTAATAGTGGAAAAAAGAATATGTTCAAATATACACTACACAGAAGCATTGTATGAAACTTCTTTCTGTTCTGTGCATTCAACTAACAGAGTTGAACCTTACTTTTGATTGAGCCGTTCTGAAACACTCTTTCCGTAGAAACTGCAATTGGACATTCTGAGCGCTAGGAGTCCTATATTGGGAAAAAGAATGTCTACAAATAAAAACTACACAGAAGAATTGTGTGAAACTTCTTTCTGTTCTGTTTGTTCAACTAAAAGAGTTGAACCTTAGTTTTGATTGAGCCGTTCAGAAACACTCTTTCTGTAGAAAATGCAAGTGGAGATTCGGAGCGCTAAGAGGGTAATAGTGGAAAAAGGAATGTCTCCAAATGTAAACTACACGAATCATTCTGTGAAACTTCTTTCTGATCTGTGCATTCAGGTAACAGAGTTAAACCATACTTTTGATTGAGCAGATCTGAACACTCTTTCTGTAGAAAATGCAACTGGACATTTGGAGCGCTAAGAGAGTAGTAGTGGAAAAAGGAATATATTCAAATATAATCTACACAGAAGCATTCTGTGAAACTTTTTTCTGATCTGAGCATTCAGCTAACAGAGTTAAACCATACTTTTGATTGAGCAGTTTTGAAACACTCTGTCTGTAGAAAATGCAACTGGACATTCGTAGCGCTAAGTGGGTAATAGTGGAAAAAGAATATGTTCAAATATAAACTACACAGAAGCATTGTGTGAAACTTCTTTCTGTTCTGTGCATTCAACTAACAGAGTTGAACCTTACTTTTGATTGAGCCTTTCTGAAACACTCTTGCTGTAGAAACTGCAATTGCACATTCTGAGCGCTAAGAGGCCTATATTGGGAAAAATAATATCTTCAAATAAAAACTACACAGAAGCATTGTGTGAAACTTATTTCTGATATATTCATTAAGCTAACAGAGTTAAACCATACTTTTGATTGCGCAGTTCTGAACACTCTTTCTGTAGAAAATGCAAGTGGACATTCGGAGCGCTAAGAGGGTAATAGTGGAAAAAGGAATATATTCAAATATAAACTACACAGTAGCATTCTGTGAAAATTCTTTCTGTTCTGTGCATTCAACCAACAGAGTTGAATCTTACTTTTGATTGAGCCGTTCTGAAACACTCTTTCTGTAGAAACTGCAATTGGACATGCTAAGCGCTAAGAGGCCTATATTGGGAAAAAGAATATCTTCAAATAAAAACTACACAGATGCATTCTGTGAAACTTATTTCTGATCTGTAAATTCAGTTAAAAGAGATAAAACATATTTTTCATTGAGCAGTTATGAAACACTCTTTTTGTAGAAAATGCAAGTGGAGATTCGGAGCGCTAAGAGGGTAATAGTGGAAAAAGGAATGTCTTCAAATATAAACTACACAGAATCATTCGGTGAAACTTCTTTCTGATCTGTGCATTCAGCTAACAGACTTAAACCATACTTTTGATTGAGCAGGTCTGAACACTCTTTCTGTAGAAAATGCAACTGGACATTTGGAGCGCTAAGAGCGTAGTAGTGGAAAAAGGAATATATTCAATTATAAACTACACAGAAGCATTCTGTGAAACTTCTTTCTGATCTGAGCATTCAGCTAACAGATTTAAACCATACTTTTGATTGAGCAGTTTTGAAACACTCTGTCTGTAGAAAATGCAACTGGACATTCGTAGCGCTAAGTGGGTAATAGTGGAAAAAAGAATATGTTCAAATATAAACTACACAGAAGCATTGTATGAAACTTCTTTCTGTTCTGTGCATTCAACTAACAGAGTTGAACCTTACTTTTGATTGAGCCGTTCTGAAACACTCTTTCTGTAGAAACTGCAATTGGACATTCTGAGCGCTAAGAGGCCTATATTGGGAAAAAGAATGTCTACAAATAAAAACTACACAGAAGAATTGTGTGAAACTTCTTTCTGTTCTGTTTGTTCCACTAAAAGAGTTGAACCTTAGTTTTGATTGAGCCGTTCTGAAACACTCTTTCTGTAGAAAATGCAAGTGGAGATTCGGAGCGCTAAGAGGGTAATAGTGGAAAAAGGAATGTCTCCAAATATAAACTACACACAATCATTCTGTGAAACTTCTTTCTGATCTGTGCATTCAGCTAACAGATTTAAACCATACTTTTGATTGAGCAGATCTGAACACTCTTTCTGTAGAAAATGCAACTGGACATTTGGAGCGCTAAGAGAGTAGTAGTGGAAAAAGGAATATATTCAAATATAAACTACACAGAAGCATTCTGTGAAACTTCTTTCTGATCTGAGCATTCAGCTAACAGAGTTAAACCATACTTTTGATTGAGCAGTTTTGAAACACTCTGTCTGTAGAAAATGCAAGTGGACATTCGTAGCGCTAAGTTGGTAATAGTGCAAAAAAGAATATGTTCAAATATAAACTACACAGAAGCATTGTATGAAACTTCTTTCTGTTCTGTGCATTCAACTAACAGAGTTGAACCTTACTTTTGATTGAGCCTTTCTGAAACACTCTTGCTGTAGAAACTGCAATTGCACATTCTGAGCGCTAAGAGGCCTATATTGGGAAAAATAATATCTTCCAAGAAAAACTACACAGAAGCATTGTGTGAAACTTATTTCTGATATGTTCATTAAGCTAACAGAGTTAAACCATACTTTTGATTGCGCAGTTCTGAACACTCTTTCTGTCGAAAATGCAAGTGGACATTCGGAGCGCTAAGAGGGTAATATTGGAAAAAGGGATATATTCAAATATAAACTACACAGTAGCATTCTGTGAAAATTCTTTCTGTTCTGTGCATTCAACCAACAGAGTTGAATCTTACTTTTGATTGAGCCGTTCTGAAACACTCTTTCTGTAGAAACTGCAATTGGACATGCTAAGCGCTAAGAGGCCTATATTGGGAAAAAGAATATCTTCAAATAAAAACTACACAGATGCATTCTGTGAAACTTATTTCTGATCTGTAAATTCAGTTAACAGAGATAAAACATATTTTTGATTGAGCAGTTATGAAACACTCTTTTTGTAGAAAATGCAAGTGGAGATTCGGAGCGCTAAGAGGGTAATAGTGGAAAAAGGAATGTCTTCAAATATAAACTACACAGAATCATTCGGTGAAACTTCTTTCTGATCTGTGCATTCAGCTAACAGAGTTAAAACATACTTTTGATTGAGCAGGTCTGAACACTCTTTCTGTAGAAAATGCAACTGGACATTTGGAGCGCTAAGAGCGTAGTAGTGGAAAAAGGAATATATTCAAATATAAACTACACAGAAGCATTCTGTGAAACTTCTTTCTGATCTGAGCATTCAGCTAACAGAGTTAAACCATACTTTTTATTGAGCAGTTTTGAAACACTCTGTCTGTAGAAAATGCAACTGGACATTCGTCGCGCTAAGTGGGTAATAGTGGAAAAAAGAATATGTTCAAATATAAACTACACAGAAGCATTGTATGAAACTTCTTTCTGTTCTGTGCATTCAACTAACAGAGTTGAACCTTACTTTGATTGAGCCTTTCTGAAACACTCTTTCTGTAGAAGCTGCAATTGGACATTCTGAGCGCTAAGAGGCCTATATTGGGAAAAATAATATCTTCAAATAAAAACTACACAGAAGCATTGTGTGAAACTTATTTCTGATATGTTCATTAAGCTAACAGAGTTAAACCATACTTTTGATTGCGCAGTTCTGAACACTCTCTCTGTAGAAAATGCAAGTGGACATTCGGAGCGCTAAGAGGGTAATGGTGGAAAAAGGAATATATTCAAATATAAACTACACAGTAGCATTCTGTGAAAATTCTTTCTGTTATGTGCATTCAACTAACAGAGTTGAACCTTACTTTTGATTGAGCCGTTCTGAAACACTCTTTCTGTAGAAACTGCAATTGGACATGCTAAGCGCTAAGAGGCCTATATTGGGAAAAAGAATATCTTCAAATAAAAACTACACAGATGCATTCTGTGAAACTTATTTCTGATCTGTAAATTCAGTTAACAGAGATAAAACATATTTTTGATTGAGCAGTTATGAAACACTCTTTTTGTAGAAAATGCAAGTGGAGATTCGGAGCGCTAAGAGGGTAATAGTGGAAAAAGGAATGTCTTCAAATATAAACTACACAGAATCATTCGGTGAAACTTCTTTCTGATCTGTGCATTCAGCTAACAGAGTTAAACCATACTTTTGATTGAGCAGGTCTGAACACTCTTTCTGTAGAAAATGCAACTGGACATTTGGAGCGCTAAGAGCGTAGTAGTGGAAAAAGGAATATATTCAAATATAAACTACACAGAAGCATTCTGTGAAACTTCTTTCTGACCTGAGCATTCAGCTAACAGAGTTAAACCATACTTTTGATTGAGCAGTTTTGAAACACTCTGTCTGTAGAAAATGCAACTTGACATTCGTAGCGCTAAGTGGGTAATAGTGGAAAAAAGAATATGTTCAAATATAAACTACACAGAAGCATTGTATGAAACTTCTTTCTGTTCTGTGCATTCAACTAACAGAGTTGAACCTTACTTTTGATTGAGCCGTTCTGAAACACTCTTTCTGTAGAAACTGCAATTGGACATTCTGAGCGCTAGGAGGCCTATATTGGGAAAAATAATATCTTCAAATAAAAACTACACAGAAGCATTGTGTGAAACTTATTTCTGATATGTTCATTAAGCTAACAGAGTTAAACCATACTTTTGATTGCGCAGTTCTGAACACACTTTCTGTAGAAAATGCAAGTGGACATTCGGAGCGCTAAGAGGGTAATAGTGGAAAAAGGAATATATACAAATATAAACTACACAGTAGCATTCTGTGAAAATTCTTTCTGTTCTGTGCATTCAACTAACAGAGTTGAACCTTACTTTTGATTGAGCCGTTCTGAAACACTCTTTCTGTAGAAACTGCAATTGGACATGCTAAGCGCTAAGAGGCCTACTTTGAAAAAAAGAATATCTTCAAATAAAAACTACACAGATGCATTCTGTGAAACTTATTTCTGATCTGTAAATTCAGTTAACAGAGATAAAACATATTTTTGATTGAGCAGTTATGAAACACTCTTTTTGTAGAAAATGCAAGTGGAGATTCGGAGCGCTAAGAGGGTAATAGTGGAAAAAGGAATGTCTTCAAATATAAACTACACAGAATCATTCGGTGAAACTTCTTTCTGATCTGTGCATTCAGCTAACAGAGTTAAACCATACTTTTGATTGAGCAGATCTGAACACTCTTTCTGTAGAAAATGCAACTGGACATTTGGAGCGCTAAGAGCGTAGTAGTGGAAAAAGGAATATATTCAAATATAAACTACACAGAAGCATTCTGTGAAACTTCTTTCTGATCTGAGCATTCAGCTAACAGAGTTAAACCATACTTTGGATTGAGCAGTTTTGAAACACTCTGTCTGTAGAAAATGCAACTGGACATTCGTAGCGCTAAGTGGGTAATAGTGGAAAAAAGAATATGTTCAAATATAAACTACACAGAAGCATTGTATGAAACTTCTTTCTGTTCTGTGCATTCAACTAACAGAGTTGAACCTTACTTTTGATTGAGCCGTTCTGAAACACTCTTTCTGTAGAAACTGCAATTGGACATTCTGAGCGCTAAGAGGACTATATTGGGAAAAAGAATGTCTACAAATAAAAACTACACAGAAGAATTGTGTGAAACTTCTTTCTGTTCTGTTTGTTCAACTAAAAGAGTTGAACCTTAGTTTTGATTGAGCCGTTCTGAAACACTCTTTCTGTAGAAAATGCAAGTGGAGATTCTGAGCGCTAAGAGGGTAATAGTGGAAAAATGAATGTCTCCAAATATAAACTACACACAATCATTCTGTGAAACTTCTTTCTGATCTGTGCATTCAGCTAACAGAATTAAACCATACTTTTGATTGCGCAGTTCTGAACACTCTTTCTGTAGAAAATGCAAGTGGACATTCGGAGCGCTAAGAGGGTAATAGTGGAAAAAGGAATATATTCAAATATAAACTACACAGTAGCATTCTGTGAAAATTCTTTCTGTTCTGTGCATTCAACTAACAGAGTTGAACCTTACTTTTGATTGAGCCGTTCTGAAACACTCTTTCTGTAGAAACTGCAATTGGACATGCTAAGCGCTAAGAGGCCTACTTTGGGAAAAAGAATATCTTCAAATAAAAACTACACAGATGCATTCTGTGAAACATATTTCTGATCTGTAAATTCAGTTAACAAAGATAAAACATATTTTTGATTGAGCAGTTATGAAACACTCTTTTTGTAGAAAATGCAAGTGGAGATTCGGAGCGCTAAGAGGGTAATAGTGGAAAAAGGAATGTCTTCAAATATAAACTACACAGAATCATTCGGTGAAACTTCTTTCTGATCTGTGCATTCAGCTAACAGAGTTAAACCATACTTTTGATTGAACAGATCTGAACACTCTTTCTGTAGAAAATGCAACTGGACATTTGGAGCGCTAAGAGCGTAGTAGTGGAAAAAGGAATATATTCAAATATAAACTACACAGAAGCATTCTGTGAAACTTCTTTCTGATCTGAGCATTCAGCTAACAGAGTTAAACCATACTTTGGATTGAGCAGTTTTGAAACACTCTGTCTGTAGAAAATGCAACTGGACATTCGTAGCGCTAAGTGGGTAATAGTGGAAAAAAGAATATGTTCAAATATAAACTACACAGAAGCATTGTATGAAACTCCTTTCTGTTCTGTGCATTCAACTAACGGAGTTGAACCTTACTTTTGATTGAGCCGTTCTGAAACACTCTTTCTGTAGAAACTGCAATTGGACATTCTGAGCGCTAAGAGGACTATATTGGGAAAAAGAATGTCTACAAATAAAAACTACACAGAAGAATTGTGTGAAACTTCTTTCTGTTCTGTTTGTTCAACTAAAAGAGTTGAACCTTAGTTTTGATTGAGCCGTTCTGAAACACTCTTTCTGTAGAAAATGCAAGTGGAGATTCGGAGCGCTAAGAGGGTAATAGTGGAAAAAGGAATGTCTCCAAATATAAACTACACAGAATCATTCTGTGAAACTTCTTTCTGATCTGTGCATTCAGCTAACAGAGTTAAACCATACTTTTGATTGAGCAGATCTGAACACTCTTTCTGTAGAAAATGCAACTGGACATTTGGAGCGCTAAGAGAGTAGTAGTGGAAAAAGGAATATATTCAAATATAAACTACACAGAAGCATTCTGTGAAACTTCTTTCTGATCTGAGCATTCAGCTAACAGAGTTAAACCATACTTTTGATTGAGCAGTTTTGAAACACTCTGTCTGTAGAAAATGCAACTTGACATTCGTAGCGCTAAGTGGGTAATAGTGGAAAAAAGAATATGTTCAAATATAAACTACACAGAAGCATTGTATGAAACTTCTTTCTGTTCTGTGCATTCAACTAACAGAGTTGAACCTTACTTTTGATTGAGCCGTTCTGAAACACTCTTTCTGTAGAAACTGCAATTGGACATTCTGAGCCCTAAGAGGCCTATATTGGGAAAAAGAATGTCTACAAATAAAAACTACACAGAAGAATTGTGTGAAACTTCTTTCTGTTCTGTTTGTTCCACTAAAAGAGTTGAACCTTAGTTTTGTTTAAGCCGTTCTGAAACACTCTTTCTGTAGAAAATGCAAGTGGAGATTCGGAGCGCTAAGAGGGTAATAGTGGAAAAAGGAATGTCTCCAAATATAAACTACACACAATCATTCTGTGAAACGTCTTTCTGATCTGTGCATTCAGCTAACAGAGTTAAACCATACTTTTGATTGAGCAGATCTGAACACTCTTTCTGTAGAAAATGCAACTGGACATTTGGAGCGCTAAGAGAGTAGTAGTGGAAAAAGGAATATATTCAAATATAAACTACACAGAAGCATTCTGTGATACTTCTTTCTGATCTGAGCATTCAGCTAACAGAGTTAAACCATACTTTTGATTGAGCAGTTTTGAAACACTCTGTCTGTAGAAAATGCAACTGGACATTCGTAGCGCTAAGTGGGTAATAGTGGAAAAAAGAATATGTTCAAATATACACTACACAGAAGCATTGTATGAAACTTCTTTCTGTTCTGTGCATTCAACTAACAGAGTTGAACCTTACTTTTGATTGAGCCTTTCTGAAACACTCTTTCTGTAGAAACTGCAATTGGACATTCTGAGCGCTAAGAGGCCTATATTGGGAAAAATAATATCTTCAAATAAAAACTACACAGAAGCATTGTGTGAAACTTATTTCTGATATGTTCATTAAGCTAACAGAGTTAAACCATACTTTTGATTGCGCAGTTCTGAACACTCTTTCTGTAGAAAATGCAAGTGGACATTCGGAGCGCTAAGAGGGTAATAGTGGAAAAAGGAATATATTCAAATATAAACTACACAGTAGCATTCTGTGAAAATTCTTTCTGTTCTGTGCATTCAACTAACAGAGTTGAAACTTACTTTTGATTGAGCCGTTCTGAAACACTCTTTCTGTAGAAACTGCAATTGGACATGCTAAGCGCTAAGAGGCCTACTTTGGGAAAAAGAATATCTTCAAATAAAAACTACACAGATGCATTCTGTGAAAATTATTTCTGATCTGTAAATTCAGTTAACAGAGATAAAACATATTTTTGATTGAGCATTTATGAAACACTCTTTTTGTATAAAATGCAAGTGGAGATTCGGAGCGCTAAGAGGGTAATAGTGGAAAAAGGAATGTCTTCAAATATAAACTACACAGAATCATTCGGTGAAACTTCTTTCTGATCTGTGCATTCAGCTAACAGAGTTAAACCATACTTTTGATTGAGCAGATCTGAACACTCTTTCTGTAGAAAATGCAACTGGACATTTGGAGCGCTAAGAGCGTAGTAGTGGAAAAAGGAATATATTCAAATATAAACTACACAGAAGCATTCTGTGAAACTTCTTTCTGATCTGAGCATTCAGCTAACAGAGTTAAATCATACTTTGGATTGAGCAGTTTTGAAACACTCTGTCTGTAGAAAATGCAACTGGACATTCGTAGCGCTAAGTGGGTAATAGTGGAAAAAAGAATATGTTCAAATATAAACTACACAGAAGCATTGTATGAAACTTCTTTCTGTTCTGTGCATTCAACTAACAGAGTTGAACCTTACTTTTGATTGAGCCGTTCTGAAACACTCTTTCTGTAGAAACTGCAATTGGACATTCTGAGCGCTAAGAGGCCTATATTGGGAAAAAGAATGTCTACAAATAAAAACTACACAGAAGAATTGAGTGAAACTTCTTTCTGTTCTGTTTGTTCAACTAAAAGAGTTGAACCTTAGTTTTGATTGAGCCGTTCTGAAACACTCTTTCTGTAGAAAATGCAAGTGGAGATTCGGAGCGCTAAGAGGGTAATAGTGGAAAAAGGAATGTCTCCAAATATAAACTACACAGAATCATTCTGTGAAACTTCTTTCTGATCTGTGCATTCAGCTAACAGAGTTAAACCATACTTTTGATTGAGCAGATCTGAACACTCTTTCTGTAGAAAATGCAACTGGACATTTGGAGCGCTAAGAGAGTAGTAGTGGAAAAAGGAATATATTCAAATATAAACTACACAGAAGCATTCTGTGAAACTTCTTTCTGATCTGAGCATTCAGCTAACAGAGTTAAACCATACTTTTGATTGAGCAGTTTTGAAACACTCTGTCTGTAGAAAATGCAACTGGACATTCGTAGCGCTAAGTGGATAATAGTGCAAACAAGAATATGTTCAAATATAAACTACACAGAAGCATTGTATGAAACTTCTTTCTGTTCTGTGCATTCAACTAACAGAGTTGAACCTTACTTTTGATTGAGCCTTTCTGAAACACTCTTTCTGTAGAAACTGCAATTGGACATTCTGAGCGCTAAGAGGCCTATATTGGGAAAAATATTATCTTCAAATAAAAACTACACAGAAGCATTGTGTGAAACTTATTTCTGATATGTTCATTAAGCTAACAGAGTTAAACCATACTTTTGATTGCGCAGTTCTGAACACTCTTTCTGTAGAAAATGCAAGTGGACATTCGGAGCGCTAAGAGGGTAATAGTGGAAAAAGGAATATATTCAAATATAAACTACACAGTAGCATTCTGTGAAAATTCTTTCTGTTCTGTGCATTCAACTAACAGAGTTGAACCTTACTTTTGATTGAGCCGTTCTGAAACACTCTTTCTGTAGAAACTCCAATTGGGCATGCTAAGCGCTAAGAGGCCTACATTGGGAAAAGTAATATCTTCAAATAAAAACTACACAGATGCATTCTCTGAAACTTATTTCTGATCTGTAAATTCAGTTAACAGAGATAAAACATATTTTTGATTGAACAGTTATGAAACACTCTTTTTGTAGAAAATGCAAGTGGAGATTCGGAGCGCTAAGAGGGTAATAGTGGAAAAAGGAATGTCTTCAAATATAAACTACACAGAATCATTCGGTGAAACTTCTTTCTGATCTGTGCATTCAGCTAACAGAGTTAAACCATACTTTTGATTGAGCAGATCTGAACACTCTTTCTGTAGAAAATGCAACTGGACATTTGGAGCACTAAGAGCGTAGTAGTGGAAAAAGGAATATATTCAAATATAAACTACACAGAAGCATTCTGTGAAACTTCTTTCTGATCTGAGCATTCAGCTAACAGAGTTAAACCATAGTTTGGATTGAGCAGATTTGAAACACTCTGTCTGTAGAAAATGCAACTGGACATTCGTAGCGCTAAGTGGGTAATAGTGGAAAAAAGAATATGTTCAAATATAAACTACACAGAAGCATTGTATGAAACTTCTTTCTGTTCTGTGCATTCAACTAACAGAGTTGAACCTTACTTTTGATTGAGCCGTTCTGAAACACTCTTTCTGTAGAAACTGCAATTGGACATTCTGAGCGCTAAGAGGCCTATATTGGGAAAAAGAATGTCTACAAATAAAAACTACACAGAAGAATTGTGTGAAACTTCTTTCTGTTCTGTTTGTTCAACTAAAAGAGTTGAACCTTAGTTTTGATTGAGCCGTTCTGAAACACTCTTTCTGTAGAAAATGCAAGTGGAGATTCGGAGCGCTAAGAGGGTAATAGTGGAAAAAGGAATGTCTCCAAATATAAACTACACACAATAATTCTGTGAAACTTCTTTCTGATCTGTGCATTCAGCTAACAGAGTTAAACCATACTTTTGATTGAGCAGATCTGAACACTCTTTCTGTAGAAAATTCAACTGGACATTTGGAGCGCTAAGAGAGTAGTAGTGGAAAAAGGAATATATTCAAATATAAACTACACAGAAGCATTCTGTGAAACTTCTTTCTGCTCTGAGCATTCAGCTAAGAGAGTTAAACCATACTTTTGATTGAGCAGTTTTGAAACACTCTGTCTGTAGAAAATGCAACTGGACATTCGTAGCGCTAAGTGGGTTATAGTGGAAAAAAGAATATGTTCAAATATAAACTACACAGAAGCATTGTATGAAACTTCTTTCTGTTCTGTGCATTCAACTAACAGAGTTGAACCTTACTTTTGATTGAGCCGTTCTGAAACAGTCTTTCTGTAGAAACTGCAATTGGACATTCTGAGCGCTAAGAGGCCTATATTGGGAAAAAGAATGTCTACAAATAAAAACTACACAGAAAAATTGTGTGAAACTTCTTTCTGTTCTGTTTGTTCAACTAAAAGTGTTGAACCTTAGTTTTGATTGAGCCGTTCTGAAACACTCTTTCTGTAGAAAATGCAAGTGGAGATTCAGAGCGCTAAGAGGGTAATAGTGGAAAAAGGAATGTTTCCAAATATAAACTACACAGAATCATTCTGTGAAACTTCTTTCTGATCTGTGCATTCAGCTAACAGAGTTAAACCATATTTTGATTGCGCAGTTCTGAACACTCTTTCTGTAGAAAATGCAAGTGGACATTCGGAGCGCTAAGAGGGTAATAGTGGAAAAAGGAATATATTCAAATATAAACTACACAGTAGCATTCTGTGAAAATTCTTTCTGTTCTGTGCATTCAACTAACAGAGTTGAACCTTACTTTTGATTGAGCCGTTCTGAAACACTCTTTCTGTAGAAACTGCAATTGGACATGCTAAGCGCTAAGAGGCCTACATTGGGAAAAAGAATATCTTCAAATAAAAACTACACAGATGCATTCTGTGAAACTTATTTCTGATCTGTAAATTCAGTTAACAGAGATAAAACATATTTTTGATTGAGCAGTTATGAAACACTCTTTTTGTAGAAAATGCAAGTGGAGATTCGGAGCGCTAAGAGGGTAATAGTGGAAAAAGGAATGTTTTCAATTATAAGCTACACAGAATCATTCGGTGAAACTTCTTTCTGATCTGTGCATTCAGCTAACAGAGTTAAACCATACTTTTGATTGAGCAGATCTGAACACTCTTTCTGTAGAAAATGCAACTGGACATTTGGAGCGCTAAGAGAGTAGTAGTGGAAAAAGGAATATATTCAAATATAAACTACACAGAAGCATTCTGTGAAACTTCTTTCTGATCTGAGCATTCAGCTAACAGAGTTAAACCATACTTTTGATTGAGCAGTTTTGAAACACTCTGTCTGTAGAAAATGCAACTGGACATTCGTAGCGCTAAGTGGAAAATAGTGCAAAAAAGAATATGTTCAAATATAAACTACACAGAAGCATTGTATGAAATTTCTTTCTGTTCTGTGCATTCAACTAACAGAGTTGAACCTTACTTTTGATTGAGCCTTTCTGAAACACTCTTTCTGTAGAAACTGCAATTGGACATTCTGAGCGCTAAGAGGCTTATATTGGGAAAAATAATATCTACAAATAAAAACTACACAGAAGCATTGTGTGAAACTTATTTCTGATATGTTCATTAAGCTAACAGAGTTAAACCATACTTTTGATTGCGCAGTTCTGAACACTCTATCTGTAGAAAATGCAAGTGGACATTCGGAGCGCTAAGAGGGTAATAGTGGAAAAAGGAATATATTCAAATATAAACTACACAGTAGCATTCTGTGAAAATTCTTTCTGTTCTGTGCATTCAACTAACAGAGTTGAACCTTACTTTTGATTGAGCCGTTCTGAAACACTCTTTCTGTTGAAACTCCAATTGGGCATGCTAAGCGCTAAGAGGCCTACATTGGGAAAAAGTATATCTTCAAATAAAAACTACACAGATGCATTCTCTGAAACTTATTTCTGATCTGTAAATTCAGTTAACAGAGATAAAACATATTTTTGATTGAACAGTTATGAAACACTCTTTTTGTAGAAAATGCAAGTGGAGATTCGGAGCGCTAAGAGGGTAATAGTGGAAAAAGGAATGTCTTCAAATATAAACTACACAGAATCATTCGGTGAAACTTCTTTCTGATCTGTGCATTCAGCTAACAGAGTTAAATCATACTTTTGATTGAGCAGATCTGAACACTCTTTCTGTAGAAAATGCAACTGGACATTTGGAGCGCTAAGAGCGTACTAGTGGAAAAAGGAATATATTCAAATATAAACTACACAGAAGCATTCTGTGAAACATCTTTCTGATCTGAGCATTCAGCTAACAGAGTTAAACCATACTTTTGATTGAGCAGTTTTGAAACACTCTGTCTGTAGAAAATGCAACTGGACATTCGTAGCGCTAAGTGGGTAATAGTGGAAAAAAGAATATGTTCAAATATAAACTACACAGAAGCATTGTATGAAACTTCTTTCTGTTCTGTGCATTCAACTAACAGAGTTGAACCTTACTTTTGATTGAGCCGTTCTGAAACAGTCTTTCTGTAGAAACTGCAATTGGACATTCTGAGCGCTAAGAGGCCTATATTGGGAAAAAGAATGTCTACAAATAAAAACTACACAGAAGAATTGTGTGAAACTTCTTTCTGTTCTGTTTGTTCAACTAAAAGAGTTGAACCTTAGTTTTGATTGAGCCGTTCTGAAACACTCTTTCTGTAGAAAATGCAAGTGGAGATTCGGAGCGCTAAGAGGGTAATAGTGGAAAAAGGAATGTCTCCAAATATAAACTACACAGAATCATTCTGTGAAACTTCTTTCTGATCTGTGCATTCAGCTAACAGAATTAAACCATACTTTTGATTGAGCAGATCTGAACACTCTTTCTGTAGAAAATTCAACTGGACATTTGGAGCGCTAAGAGAGTAGTAGTGGAAAAAGGAATATATTCAAATATAAACTACACAGAAGCATTCTGTGAAACTTCTTTCTGATCTGAGCATTCAGCTAACAGAGTTAAACCATACTTTTGATTGAGCAGTTTTGAAACACTCTGTCTGTAGAAAATGCAACTGGACATTCGTAGCGCTAAGTGGGTAATAGTGGAAAAAAGAATATGTTCAAATATAAACTACACAGAAGCATTGTATGAAACTTCTTTCTGTTCTGTGCATTCAACTAACAGAGTTGAACCTTACTTTTGATTGAGCCGTTCTGAAACACTCTTTCTGTAGAAACTTCAATTGGACATTCTGAGCGCTAAGAGGCCTATATTGGGAAAAAGAATGTCTACAAATAAAAACTACACAGAAGAATTGTGTGAAACTTCTTTCTGTTCTGTTTGTTCAACTAAAAGAGTTGAACCTTAATATTGATTGAGCCGTTCTGAAACACTCTTTCTGTAGAAAATGCAAGTGGAGATTCGGAGTGCTAAGAGGGTAATAGTGGAAAAAGGAATGTCTCCAAATATAAACTACACAGAATCATTCTGTGAAACTTCTTTCTCATCTGTGCATTCAGCTAACAGAGTTAAACCATACTTTTGATTGAGCAGATCTGAACACTCTTTCTGTAGAAAATGCAACTGGATATTTCGAGCACTAAGAGAGTAGTAGTGGAAAAAGGAATATATTCAAATATAAACTACACAGAAGCATTCTGTGAAACTTCTTTCTGATCTGAGCATTCAGCTAACAGAGTTAAACCATACTTTTGATTGAGCAGTTTTGAAACATTCTGTCTGTAGAAAATGCAACTGGACATTCGTAGCGCTAAGTGGGTAATAGTGGAAAAAAGAATATGTTCAAATATAAACTACACAGAAGCATTGTATGAAACTTCTTTCTGTTCTGTGCATTCAACTAACAGAGTTGAACCTTACTTTTGATTGAGCCGTTCTGAAACAGTCTTTCTGTAGAAACTGCAATTGGACATTCTGAGCGCTAAGAGGCCTCTATTGGGAAAAAGAATGTCTACAAATAAAAACTACACAGAAGAATTGTGTGAAACTTCTTTCTGTTCGGTTTGTTCAACTAAAAGAGTTGAACCTTAGTTTTGATTGAGCCGTTCTGAAACACTCTTTCTGTAGAAAATGCAAGTGGAGATTCGGAGCGCTAAGAGGGTAATAGTGGAAAAAGGAATATATTCAAATATAAACTACACAGTAGCATTCTGTGAAAATTCTTTCTGTTCTGTGCATTCAACTAACAGAGTTGAACCTTACTTTTGATTGAGCCGTTCTGAAACACTCTTTCTGTAGAAACTGCAATTGGACATGCTAAGCGCTAAGAGGCCTACATTGGGAAAAAGAATATCTTCAAATAAAAACTACACTGATGCATTCTGTGAAACTTATTTCTGATCTGTAAATTCAGTTAACAGAGATAAAACATATTTTTGATTGAGCAGTTATGAAACACTCTTTTTGTAGAAAATGCAAGTGGAGATTCGGAGCGCTAAGAGGGTAATAGTGGAAAAAGGAATGTCTTCAAATATAAACTACACAGAATCATTCGGTGAAACTTCTTTCTGATCTGTGCATTCAGCTAACAGAGTTAAACCATACTTTTGATTGAGCAGATCTGAACCCTCTTTCTGTAGAAAATGCAACTGGACATTTGGAGCGCTAAGAGCGTAGTAGTGGAAAAAGGAATATATTCAAATATAAACTACACAGAAGCATTCTGTGAAACTTCTTTCTGATCTGAGCATTCAGCTAACAGAGTTAAACCATACTTTGGATTGAGCAGTTTTGAAACACTCTGTCTGTAGAAAATGCAACTGGACATTCGTAGCGCTAAGTGGGTAATAGTGGAAAAAAGAATATGTTCAAATATAAACTACACAGAAGCATTGTATGAAACTTCTTTCTGTTCTGTGCATTCAACTAACAGAGTTGAACCTTACTTTTGATTGAGCCGTTCTGAAACAGTCTTTCTGTAGAAACTGCAATTGGACATTCTGAGCGCTAAGAGGCCTATATTGGGAAAAAGAATGTCTACAAATAAAAACTACACAGAAGAATTGTGTGAAACTTCTTTCTGTTCTGTTTGTTCAACTAAAAGAGTTGAACCTTAGTTTTGATTGAGCCGTTCTGAAACACTCTTTCTGTAGAAAATGCAAGTGGAGATTCGGAGCGCTAAGAGGGTAATAGTGGAAAAAGGAATGTCTCCAAATATAAACTACACAGAATCATTCTGTGAAACTTCTTTCTGATCTGTGCATTCAGCTAACAGAGTTAAACCATACTTTTGATTGAGCAGATCTGAACACTCTTTCTGTAGAAAATGCAACTGGACATTTGGAGCGCTAAGAGAGTAGTAGTGGAAAAAGAAATATATTCAAATATAAACTAAACAGAAGCATTCTGTGAAACTTCTTTCTGATCTGAGCATTCAGCTAACAGAGTTAAACCATACTTTTGATTGAGCAGTTTTGAAACACTCTGTCTGTAGAAAATGCAACTGGACATTCGTAGCGCTAAGTGGATAATAGTGCAAAAAAGAATATGTTCAAATATAAACTACACAGAAGCATTGTATGAAATTTCTTTCTGTTCTGTGCATTCAACTAACAGAGTTGAACCTTACTTTTGATTGAGCCTTTCTGAAACACTCTTTCTGTAGAAACTGCAATTGGACATTCTGAGCGCTAAGAGGCCTATATTGGGAAAAATAATATCTTCAAATAAAAACTACACAGAAGCATTGTGTGAAACTTATTTCTGATATGTCCATTAAGCAAACAGAGTTAAACCATACTTTTGATTGCGCAGTTCTGAACACTCTTTCTGTAGAAAATGCAAGTGGACATTCAGAGCGCTAAGAGGGTAATAGTGGAAAAAGGAATATATTCAAATATAAACTACACAGTAGCATTCTGTGAAAATTCTTTCTGTTCTGTGCATTCAACTAACAGAGTTGAACCTTACTTTTGATTGAGCCGTTCTGAAACACTCTTTCTGTAGAAACTCCAATTGGGCATGCTAAGCGCTAAGAGGCCTACATTGGGAAAAGGAATATCTTCAAATAAAAACTACACAGATGCATTCTCTGAAACTTATTTCTGATCTGTAAATTCAGTTAACAGAGATAAAACATATTTTTGATTGAACAGTTATGAAACACTCTTTTTGTAGAAAATGCAAGTGGAGATTCGGAGCGCTAAGAGGGTAATAGTGGAAAAAGGAATGTCTTCAAATATAAACTACACAGAATCATTCGGTGAAACTTCTTTCTGATCTGTGCATTCAGCTAACAGAGTTAAACCATACTTTTGATTGAGCAAATCTGAACACTCTTTCTGTAGAAAATGCAACTGGACATTTGGAGCGCTAAGAGAGTAGTAGTGGAAAAAGGAATATATTCAAATATAAACTACACAGAAGCATTCTGTGAAACTTCTTTCTGATCTGAGCATTCAGCTAACAGAGTTAAACAATACTTTTGATTGAGCAGTTTTGAAACACTCTGTCTGTAGAAAATGCAACTGGACATTCGTAGCGCTAAGTGGGTAATAGTGGAAAAAAGAATATGTTCAAATATAAACTACACAGAAGCATTGTATGAAACTTCTTTCTGTTCTGTGCATTCAACTAACAGAGTTGAACCTTACTTTTGATTGAGCCGTTCTGAAACACTCTTTCTGTAGAAACTGCAATTGGACATTCTGAGCGCTAAGAGGCCTATATTGGGAAAAAGAATGTCTACAAATAAAAACTACACAGAAGAATTGTGTGAAACTTCTTTCTGTTCTGTTTGTTCAACTAAAAGAGTTGAACCTTAGTTTTGATTGAGCCGTTCTGAAACACTCTTTCTGTAGAAAATGCAAGTGGAGATTCGGAGCGCTAAGAGGGTAATAGTGGAAAAAGGAATGTCTCCAAATATAAACTACACACAATCATTCTGTGAAACTTCTTTCTGATCTGTGCATTCAGCTAACAGAGTTAAACCATACTTTTGATTGAGCAGATCTGAACACTCTTTCTGTAGAAAATTCAACTGGACATTTGGAGTGCTAAGAGAGTAGTAGTGGAAAAAGGAATATATTCAAATATAAACTACACAGAAGCATTCTGTGAAACTTCTTTCTGATCTGAGCATTCAGTTAACAGAGTTAAACCATACTTTTGATTGAGCAGTTTTGAAACACTCTGTCTGTAGAAAATGCAACTGGACATTCGTAGCGCTAAGTGGGTAATAGTGGAAAAAAGAATATGTTCAAATATAAACTACACAGAAGCATTGTATGAAACTTCTTTCTGTTCTGTGCATTCAACTAACAGAGTTGAACCTTACTTTTGATTGAGCCGTTCTGAAACAGTCTTTCTGTAGAAACTGCAATTGGACATTCTGAGCGCTAAGAGGCCTATATTGGGAAAAAGAATGTCTACAAATAAAAACTACACAGAAAAATTGTGTGAAACTTCTTTCTCTTCGGTTTGTTCAACTAAAAGAGTTGAACCTTAGTTTTGATTGAGCCGTTCTGAAACACTCTTTCTGTAGAAAATGCAAGTGGAGATTCGGAGCGCTAAGAGGGTAATAGTGGAAAAAGGAATATATTCAAATATAAACTACACAGTAGCATTCTGTGAAAATTCTTTCTGTTCTGTGCATTCAACTAACAGAGTTGAACCTTACTTTTGATTGAGCCGTTCTGAAACACTCTTTCTGTAGAAACTGCAATTGGACATGCTAAGCGCTAAGAGGCCTACATTGGGAAAAAGAATATCTTCAAATAAAAACTACACTGATGCATTCTGTGAAACTTATTTCTGATCTGTAAATTCAGTTAACAGAGATAAAACATATTTTTGATTGAGCAGTTATGAAACACTCTTTTTGTAGAAAATGCAAGTGGAGATTCGGAGCGCTAAGAGGGTAATAGTGGAAAAAGGAATGTCTTCAAATATAAACTACACAGAATCATTCGGTGAAACTTCTTTCTGATCTGTGCATTCAGCTAACAGAGTTAAACCATACTTTTGATTGAGCAGATCTGAACACTCTTTCTGTAGAAAATGCAACTGGACATTTGGAGCGCTAAGAGCGTAGTAGTGGAAAAAGGAATATATTCAAATATAAACTACACAGAAGCATTCTGTGAAACTTCTTTCTGATCTGAGCATTCAGCTAACAGAGTTAAACCATACTTTGGATTGAGCAGTTTTGAAACACTCTGTCTGTAGAAAATGCAACTGGACATTCGTAGCGCTAAGTGGGTAATAGTGGAAAAAAGAATATGTTCAAATATAAACTACACAGAAGCATTGTATGAAACTTCTTTCTGTTCTGTGCATTCAACTAACAGAGTTGAACCTTACTTTTGATTGAGCCGTTCTGAAACACTCTTTCTGTAGAAACTGCAATTGGACATTCTGAGCGCTAAGAGGCCTATATTGGGAAAAAGAATGTCTACAAATAAAAACTACACAGAAGAATTGTGTGAAACTTCTTTCTGTTCTGTTTGTTCAACTAAAAGAGTTGAACCTTAGTTTTGATTGAGCCGTTCTGAAACACTCTTTCTGTAGAAAATGCAAGTGGAGATTCGGAGCGCTAAGAGGGTAATAGTGGAAAAAGGAATGTCTCCAAATATAAACTACACAGAATCATTCTGTGAAACTTCTTTCTGATCTGTGCATTCAGCTAACAGAGTTAAACCATACATTTGATTGAGCAGATCTGAACACTCTTTCTGTAGAAAATGCAACTGGACATTTGGAGCGCTAAGAGAGTAGTAGTGGAAAAAGAAATATATTCAAATATAAACTAAACAGAAGCATTCTGTGAAACTTCTTTCTGATCTGAGCATTCAGCTAACAGAGTTAAACCATACTTTTGATTGAGCAGTTTTGAAACACTCTGTCTGTAGAAAATGCAACTGGACATTCGTAGCGCTAAGTGGATAATAGTGCAAAAAAGAATATGTTCAAATATAAACTACACAGAAGCATTGTATGAAATTTCTTTCTGTTCTGTGCATTCAACTAACAGAGTTGAACCTTACTTTTGATTGAGCCTTTCTGAAACACTCTTTCTGTAGAAACTGCAATTGGACATTCTGAGCGCTAAGAGGCCTATATTGGGAAAAATAATAACTTCAAATAAAAACTACACAGAAGCATTGTGTGAAACTTATTTCTGATATGTCCATTAAGCAAACAGAGTTAAACCATACTTTTGATTGCGCAGTTCTGAACACTCTTTCTGTAGAAAATGCAAGTGGACATTCGGAGCGCTAAGAGGGTAATAGTGGAAAAAGGAATATATTCAAATATAAACTACACAGTAGCATTCTGTGAAAATTCTTTCTGTTCTGTGCATTCAACTAACAGAGTTGAACCTTACTTTTGATTGAGCCGTTCTGCAACACTCTTTCTGTAGAAACTCCAATTGGGCATGCTAAGCGCTAAGAGGCCTACATTGGGAAAAAGAATATCTTCAAATAAAAACTACACAGATGCATTCTCTGAAACTTATTTCTGATCTGTAAATTCAGTTAACAGAGATAAAACATATTTTTGATTGAACAGTTATGAAACACTCTTTTTGTAGAAAATGCAAGTGGAGATTAGGAGCGCTAAGTGGGTAATAGTGGAAAAAGGAATGTCTTCAAATATAAACTACACAGAATCATTCGGTGAAACTTCTTTCTGATCTGTGCATTCAGCTAACAGAGTTAAACCATACTTTTGATTGAGCAGATCTGAACACTCTTTCTGTAGAAAATGCAACTGGACATTTGGAGCGCTAAGAGCGTAGTAGTGGAAAAAGGAATATATTCAAATATAAACTACACAGAAGCATTCTGTGAAACTTCTTTCTGATCTGAGCATTCAGCTAACAGAGTTAAACCATACTTTGGATTGAGCAGTTTTGAAACACACTGTCTGTAGAAAATGCAACTGGACATTCGTAGCGCTAAGTGGGTAATAGTGGAAAAAAGAATATGTTCAAATATAAACTACACAGAAGCATGGTATGAAACTTCTTTCTGTTCTGTGCATTCAACTAACAGAGTTGAACCTTACTTTTGATTGAGCCGTTCTGAAACACTCTTTCTGTAGAAACTGCAATTGGACATTCTGAGCGCTAAGAGGCCTATATTGGGAAAAAGAATGTCTACAAATAAAAACTACGCAGAAGAATTGTGTGAAACTTCTTTCTGTTCTGTTTGTTCAACTAAAAGTGTTGAACCTTAGTTTTGATTGAGCCGTTCTGAAACACTCTTTCTGTAGAAAATGCAAGTGGAGATTCGGAGCGCTAAGAGGGTAATAGTGGAAAAAGGAATGTCTCCAAATATAAACTACACAGAATCATTCTGTGAAACTTCTTTCTGATCTGTGCATTCAGCTAACAGAGTTAAACCATACTTTTGATTGAGCAGATCTGAACACTCTTTCTGTAGAAAATGCAACTGGACATTTGGAGCGCTAAGAGTGTAGTAGTGGAAAAAGGAATATATTCAAATATAAACTACACAGAAGCATTCTGTGAAACTTCTTTCTGATCTGAGCATTCAGCTAACAGAGTTAAACCATACTTTTGATTGAGCAGTTTTGAAACACTCTGTCTGTAGAAAATGCAACTGGACATTCGTAGCGCTAAGTGGGTAATAGTGGAAAAAAGAATATGTTCAAATATAAACTACACAGAAGCATTGTATGAAACTTCTTTCTGTTCTGTGCATTCAACTAACAGAGTTGAACCTTACTTTTGATTGAACCTTTCTGAAACACTCTTTCTGTAGAAACTGCAATTGGACATTCTGAGCGCTAAGAGGCCTATATTGGGAAAAATAATATCTTCAAATAAAAACTACACAGAAGCATTGTGTGAAACTTATTTCTGATATGTTCATTAAGCTAACAGAGTTAAACCATACTTTTGATTGCGCAGTTCTGAACACTCTTTCTGTAGAAAATGCAAGTGGACATTCGGAGCGCTAAGAGGGTAATAGTGGAAAAAAGGAATATATTCAAATATAAACTACACAGTAGCATTCTGTGAAAATTCTTTCTGTTCTGTGCATTCAACAAACAGAGTTGAACCTTACTTTTGATTGAGCCGTTCTGAAACACTCTTTCTGTAGAAACTGCAATTGGACATGCTAAGCGCTAAGAGGCCTACATTGGGAAAAAGAATATCTTCAAATAAAAAGTACACAGATGCATTCTGTGAAACTTATTTCTGATCTGTAAATTCAGTTAACAGAGATAAAACATATTTTTGATTGAGCAGTTATGAAACACTCTTTTTGTAGAAAATGCAAGTGGCGATTCGGAGCGCTAAGAGGGTAATAGTGGAAAAAGGAATGTCTTCAAATATAAACTACACAGAATCATTCGGTGAAAATTCTTTCTGATCTGTGCATTCAGCTAACAGAGTTAAACCATACTTTTGATTGAGCAGATCTGAACACTCTTTCTGTAGAAAATGCAACTGGACATTTGGAGCGCTAATAGCGTAGTAGTGGAAAAAGTAATATATTCAAATATAAACTACACAGAAGCATTCTGTGAAACTTCTTTCTGATCTGAGCATTCAGCTAACAGAGTTAAACCATACTTTGGATTGAGCAGTTTTGAAACACTCTGTCTGTAAAAAATGCAACCGGTCATTCGTAGCGCTAAGTGGGTAATAGTGGAAAAAAGAATATGTTCAAATATAAACTACACAGAAGCATGGTATGAAACTTCTTTCTGTTCTGTGCATTCAACTAACAGAGTTGAACCTTACTTTTGATTGAGCCGTTCTGAAACACTCTTTCTGTAGAAACTGCAATTGGACATTCTGAGTGCTAAGAGGCCTATATTGGGAAAAAGAATGTCTACAAATAAAAACTACACAGAAGAATTGTGTGAAACTACTTTCTGTTCTGTTTGTTCAACTAAAAGAGTTGAACCTTAGTTTTGATTGAGCCGTTCTGAAACACTCTTTCTGTAGAAAATGCAAGTGGAGATTCGGAGCGCTAAGAGGGTAATAGTGGAAAAATGAATGTCTCCAAATATAAACTACACAGAATCATTCTGTGAAACTTCTTTCTGATCTGTGCATTCAGCTAACAGAGTTAAACCATACTTTTGATTGAGCAGATCTGAACACTCTTTCTGTAGAAAATGCAACTGGACATTTGGAGCGCTAAGAGAGTAGTAGTGGAAAAAGGAATATATTCAAATATAAACTACACAGAAGCATTCTGTGAAACATCTTTCTGATCTGAGCATACAGCTAACAGAGTTAAACCATACTTTTGATTGAGCAGTTTTGAAACACTCTGTCTGCAGAAAATGCAACTGGACATTCGTAGCGCTAAGTGGGTAATAGTGGAAAAAAGAATATGTTCAAATATAAACTACACAGAAGCATTGTATGAAACTTCTTTCTGTTCTGTGCATTCAACTAACAGAGTTGAACCTTACTTTTGATTGAGCCTTTCTGAAACACTCTTTCTGTAGAAACTGCAATTAGACATTCTGAGCGCTAAGAGGCCTATATTGGGAAAAATAATATCTTCAAATAAAAACTACACAGAAGCATTGTGTGAAACTTATTTCTGATATGTTCATTAAGCTAACAGAGTTAAACCATACTTTTGATTGCGCAGTTCTGGACACTCTTTCTGTAGAAAATGCAAGTGGACATTCGGAGCGCTAACAGGGTAATAGTGGAAAAAGGAATATATTCAAATATAAACTACACAGTAGCATTCTGTGAAAATTCTTTCTGTTCTGTGCATTCAACTAACAGAGTTGAAACTTACTTTTGATTGAGCCGTTCTGAAACACTCTTTCTGTAGAAACTGCAATTGGACATGTTAAGCACTAAGAGGCCTACATTGGGAAAAAGAATATCTTCAAATAAAAACTACACAGATGCATTCTGTGAAACTTATTTCTGATCTGTAAATTCAGTTAACAGAGATAAAACATATTTTTGATTGAGCAGTTATGAAACACTCTTTTTGTAGAAAATGCAAGTGGAGATTCGGAGCGCTAAGAGGGTAATAGTGGAAAAAGGAATGTCTTCAAATATAAACTACACAGAATCATTCGGTGAAACTTCTTTCTGATCTGTGCATTCAGCTAACAGAGTTAAACCATACTTTTGATTGAGCAGATCTGAACACTCTTTCTGTAGAAAATGCAACTGGACATTTGGAGCGCTAAGAGCGTAGTAGTGGAAAAAGGAATATATTCAAATATAAACTACACAGAAGCATTCTGTGAAACTTCTTTCTGATCTGAGCATTCAGCTAACAGAGTTAAACCATACTTTGGATTGAGCAGTTTTGAAACACTCTGTCTGTAGAAAATGCAACTGGACATTCGTAGCGCTAAGTGGGTAATAGTGGAAAAAAGAATATGTTCAAATATAAACTACACAGAAGCATGGTATGAAACTTCTTTCTGTTCTGTGCATTCAACTAACAGAGTTGAACCTTACTTTTGATTGAGCCGTTCTGAAACACTCTTTCTGTAGAAACTGCAATTGGACATTCTGAGCGCTAAGAGGCCTATATTGGGAAAAAGAATGTCTACAAATAAAAACTACACAGAAAAATTGTGTGAAACTTCTTTCTGTTCTATTTGTTCAACTAAAAGTGTTGAACCTTAGTTTTGATTGAGCCGTTCTGAAACACTCTTTCTGTAGAAAATGCAAGTGGAGATTCGGAGCGCTAAGAGGGTAATAGTGGAAGAAGGAATGTCTCCAAATATAAACTACACAGAATCATTCTGTGAAACTTCTTTCTGATCTGTGCATTCAGCTAACAGAGTTAAACCATACTTTTGATTGAGCAGATCTGAACACTCTTTCTGTAGAAAATGCAACTGGACATTTGGAGCGCTAAGAGAGTAGTAGTGGAAAAAGGAATATATTCAAATATAAACTACACAGAAGCATTCTGTGAAACTTCTTTCTGATCTGAGCATTCAGCTAACAGATTTAAACCATACTTTTGATTGAGCAGTTTTGAAACACTCTGTCTGTAGAAAATGCAACTGGACATTCGTAGCGCTAAGTGGGTAATAGTGGAAAAAAGAATATGTTCAAATATAAACTACACAGAAGCATTGTATGAAACTTCTTTCTGTTCTGTGCATTCAAATAACAGAGTTGAACCTTACTTTTGATTGAGCCTTTATGAAACACTCTTTCTGTAGAAACTGCTATTGGACATTCTGAGCGCTAAGAGTCCTATATTGGGAAAAATAATATCTTCAAATAAAAACTTCACAGAAGCATTGTGTGAAACTTATTTCTGATATGTTCATTAAGCTAACAGAGTTAAACCATACTTTTGATTGCGCAGTTCTGAACACTCTTTCTGTAGAAAATGCAAGTGGACATTCGGAGCGCTAAGAGGGTAATAGTGGAAAAAGGAATGTATTCAAATATAAACTACACAGTAGCATTCTGTGAAAATTCTTTCTGTTCTGTGCATTCAACTAACAGAGTTGAACCTTACTTTTGATTGAGCCGTTCTGAAACACTCTTTCTGTAGAAACTGCAATTGGGCATGCTAAGTGCTAAGAGGCCTACATTGGGAAAAAGAATATCTTCAAATAAAAACTACACAGATGCATTCTGTGAAACTTATTTCTGATCTGTAAATTCAGTTAACAGAGATAAAACATATTTTTGATTGAGCAGTTATGAAACACTCTTTTTGTAGAAAATGCAAGTGGAGATTCGGAGCGCTAAGAGGTTAATAGTGGAAAAAGGAATGTCTTCAAATATAAACTACACAGAAGCATTCTGTGAAACTTCTTTCTGATCTGAGCATTCAGCTAACAGAGTTAAACCATACTTTGGATTGAGCAGTTTTGAAACACTCTGTCTGTAGAAAATGCAACCGGACATTCGTAGCGCTAAGTGGGTAATAGTGGAAAAAAGAATATGTTCAAATATAAACTACACAGAATCATTCTGTGAAACTTCTTTCTGATCTGAGCATTCAGCTAACAGAGTTAAACCATACTTTGGATTCAGCAGTTTTGAAACACTCTGTCTGTAGAAAATGCAACTGGACATTCGTAGCGCTAAGTGGGTAATAGTGGAAAAAAGAATATGTTCAAATATAAACTACACAGAAGCATTGTATGAAACTTCTTTCTGTTCTGTGCATTCAACTAACAGAGTTGAACCTTTCTTTTGATTGAGCATTTCTGAAACACTCTTTCTGTAGAAACTGCAATTGGACATTCTGTGCGCTAAGAGCCCTATATTGGGAAAAATAATATCTTCAAATAAAAACTACACAGAAGCATTGTGTGAAACTTATTTCTGATATGTTCATTAAGCTAACAGATTTAAACCATACTTTTGATTGCGCAGTTCTGAACACTCTTTCTGTAGAAAATGCAAGTGGACATTCGGAGCGCTAACAGGGTAATAGTGGAAAAAGGAATATATTCAAATATAAACTACACAGTAGCATTCTGTGAAAATTCTTTCTGTTCTGTGCATTCAACTAACAGAGTTGAACCTTACTTTTGATTGAGCCGTTCTGAAACACTCTTTCTGTAGAAACTGCAATTGGACATGTTAAGCGCTAAGAGGCCTACATTGGGAAAAAGAATATCTTCAAATAAAAACTACACAGATGCATTCTGTGAAACTTATTTCTGATCTGTAAATTCAGTTAACAGAGATAAAACATATTTTTGATTGAGCAGTTATGAAACACACTTTTTGTAGAAAATGCAAGTGGAGATTCGGAGCGCTAAGAGGGTAATAGTGGAAAAAGGAATGTCTTCAAATATAAACTACACAGAATCATTCGGTGAAACTTCTTTCTGAACTGTGCATTCAGCTAACAGAGTTAAACCATACTTTTGATTGAGCAGGTCTGAACACTCTTTCTGTAGAAAATGCAACTGGACATTTGGAGCGCTAAGAGCGTAGTAGTGGAAAAGGTAATATATTCAAATATAAACTACACAGAAGCATTCTGTGAAACTTCTTTCTGATCTGAGCATTCAGCTAACAGAGTTAAACCATACTTTGGATTGAGCAGTTTTGAAACACTCTGTCTGTAGAAAATGCAACTGGACATTCGTAGCGCTAAGTGGGTAATAGTGGAAAAAAGAATATGTTCAAATATAAACTACACAGAAGCATGGTATGAAAATTCTTTCTGTTCTGTGCATTCAACTAACAGAGTTGAACCTTACTTTTGATTGAGCCGTTCTGAAACACTCTTTCTGTAGAAACTGCAATTGGACATTCTGAGCGCTAAGAGGCCTATATTGGGAAAAAGAATGTCTACAAATAAAAACTACGCAGAAGAATTGTGTGAAACTTCTTTCTGTTCTGTTTGTTCAACTAAAAGTGTTGAATCTTAGTTTTGATTGAGCCGTTCTGAAACACTCTTTCTGTAGAAAATGCAAGTGGAGTTTCGGAGCGCTAAGAGGGTAATAGTGGAAAAAGGAATGTCTTCAAATATAAACTACACAGAATCATTCGGTGAAACTTCTTTCTGATCTGTGCATTCAGCTAACAGAGTTAAACCATACTTTTGATTGAGCAGATCTGAACACTCTTTCTGTAGAAAATGCAACTGGACATTTGGAGCGCTAAGAGCGTAGTAGTGGAAAAAGAAATATATTCAATTATAAAATACACAGAAGCATTCTGTGAAACTTCTTTCTGATCTGAGCATTCAGCTAACAGAGTTAAACCATACATTGGATTGAGCAGTTTTGAAACACTCTGTCTGTAGAAAATGCAATTGGACATTCGTAGCGCTAAGTGGGTAATAGAGGAAAAAAGAATATGTTCAAATATAAACTACACAGAAGCATTGTATGAAACTTCTTTCTGTTCTGTGCATTCAACTAACAGAGTTGAACCTTTCTTTTGATTGAGCATTTCTGAAACACTCTTTCTGTAGAAACTGCAATTGGACATTCTGTGCGCTAAGAGGCGTATATTGGGTAAAATAATATCTTCAAATAAAAACTACACAGAAGCATTGTGTGAAACTTATTTCTCATATGTTCATTAAGCTAACAGAGTTAAACCATACTTTTGATTGCGCAGTTCTGAACACTCTTTCTGTAGAAAATGCAAGTGGACATTCGGAGCGCTAAGAGGGTAATAGTGGAAAAAGGAATATATTCAAATATAAACTACACAGTAGCATTCTGTGAAAATTCTTTCTGTTCTGTGCATTCAACTAACAGAGTTGAACCTTACTTTTGATTGAGCTGTTCTGAAACACTCTTTCTGTAGAAACTGCAATTGGACATGCTAAGCGCTAAGAGGCCTACATTGGGAAAAACAATATCTTCAAATAAAAACTACACAGATGCATTCTGTGAAACTTATTTCTGATCTGTAAATTCAGTTAACAGAGATAAAACATATTTTTGATTGAGCAGTTATGAAACACTCTTTTTGTAGAAAATGCAAGTGGAGATTCGGAGCGCTAAGAGGGTAACAGTGGAAAAAGGAATGTCTTCAAATATAAACTACACAGAATCATTCGGTGAAACTTCTTTCTGATCTGTGCATTCAGCTAACAGAGTTAAACAATACTTTTGATTGAGCAGATCTGAACACTCTTTCTGTAGAAAATGCAACTGGACAATTGGAGCGCTAAGAGCGTAGTAGTGGAAAACGAATATATTCAAATATAAACTACACAGAAGCATTCTGTGAAACTTCTTTCTGATCTGAGCATTCAGCTAACAGAGTTAAACCATACTTTTGATTGAGCAGTTTTGAAACACTCTGTCTGTAGAAAATGCAACTGGACATTCGTAGCGCTAAGTGGGTAATAGTGGAAAAAAGAATATGTTCAAATATAAACTACACAGAAGCATGGTATGAAACTACTTTCTGTTCTGTGCATTCAACTAACAGAGTTGAACCTTACTTTTGATTGAGCCGTTCTGAAACACTCTTTCTGTAGAAACTGCAATTGGACATTCTGAGCGCTAAGAGGCCTATATTGGGAAAAAGAATGTCTACAAATAAAAACTACACAGAAGAATTGTGTGAAACTTCTTTCTGTTCTGTTTGTTCAACTAAAAGAGTTGAACCTTAGTTTTGATTGAGCCGTTCTGAAACACTCTTTCTGTAGAAAATGCAGGTGGAGATTCGGAGCGCTAAGAGGGTAATAGTGGAAAAAGGAATGTCTCCAAATATAAACTACACAGAATCATTCTTTGAAACTTCTTTCTGATCTGTGCATTCAGCTAACAGAGTTAAACCATACTTTTGATTGAGCAGATCTGAACACTCTTTCTGTAGAAAATGCAACTGGACATTTGGAGCGCTAAGAGAGTAGTAGTGGAAAAAGGAATATATTCAAATATAAACTACAGAGAAGCATTCTGTGAAACTTCTTTCTGATCTGAGAATTCAGCTAACAGAGTTAAACCATACTTTTGATTGAGCAGTTTTGAAACACTCTGTCTGTAGAAAATGCAACTGGACATTCGTAGCGCTAAGTGGGTAATAGTGGAAAAAAGAATATGTTCAAATATAAACTACACAGAAGCATTGTATGAAACTTCTTTCTGTTCTGTGCATTCAACTAACAGAGTTGAACCTTAATTTTGATTGAGGCTTTCTGAAACACTCTTTCTGTAGAAACTGCAATTGGACATTCTGAGCGCTAAGAGGCCTATATTGGGAAAAATAATATCTTCAAATAAAAACTACACAGAAGCATTGTGTGAAACTTATTTCTGATATGTTCATTAAGCTAACAGATTTAAACCATACTTTTGATTGCGCAGTTCTGAACACTCTTTCTGTAGAAAATGCAAGTGGACATTCGGAGCGCTAAGAGGGTAATAGTGGAAAAAGGAATATATTCAAATATAAACTACACAGTAGCATTCTGTGAAAATTCTTTCTGTTCTGTGCATTCAACTAACAGAGTTGAACCTTACTTTTGATTGAGCCGTTCTGAAACACTCTTTCTGTAGAAACTGCAATTGGACATGCTAAGCGCTAAGAGGCCTACATTGGGAAAAAGAATATCTTCAAATAAAAACTACACAGATGCATTCTGTGAAACTTATTTCTGATCTGTAAATTCAGTTAACCGAGATAAATCATATTTTTGATTGAGCAGTTAAGAAACACTCTTTTTATAGAAAATGCAAGTGGAGATTCGGAGCGCTAAGAGGGTAATAGTGGAAAAAGGAATGTCTTCAAATATAAACTACACAGAATCATTCGGTGAAACATCTTTCTGATCTGTGCATTCAGCTAACAGAGTTAAACCATACTTTTGATTGAGCAGATCTGAACACTCTTTCTCTAGAAAATGCAACTGGACATTTGGAGCGCTAAGAGCGTCGTAGTGGAAAAAGGAATATATTCAAATATAAACTACACAGAAGCATTCTGTGAAACTTCTTTCTGATCTGAGCATTCAGCTAACCGAGTTAAACCATACTTTTGATTGAGCAGTTTTGAAACACTCTGTCTGTAGAAAATGCAACTGGACATTCGTAGCGCTAAGAGGGTAATAGTGGAAAAAGGAATATATTCAAATATAAACTACATAGTAGCATTCTGTGAAAATTCTTTCTGTTCTGTGCATTCAACTAACAGAGTTGAACCTTACTTTTGATTGAGCCGTTCTGAAACACTCTTTCTGTAGAAACTGCAATTGGGCATGCTAAGCGCTAAGAGGCCTACATTGGGAAAAAGAATATCTTCAAATAAAAACTACACAGATGCATTCTGTGAAACTTATTTCTGATCTGTAAATTCAGTTAACAGAGATAAAACATATTTTTGATTGAGCAGTTATGAAACACTCTTTTTGTAGAAAATGCAAGTGGAGATTCGGAGCGCTAAGAGGGTAATAGTGGAAAAAGGAATGTCTCCAAATATAAACTAAACAGAATCATTCGGTGAAACTTCTTTCTGATCTGTGCATTCAGCTAACAGAGTTAAACCATACTTTTGATTGAGCAGATCTGAACACTCTTTCTGTAGAAAATGCAACTGTACATTTGGAGCGCTAAGAGCGAAGTAGTGGAAAAAGGAATATATTCAAATATAAACTACACAGAAGCATTCTGTGAAACTTCTTTCTGATCTGAGCATTCAGCTAACAGAGTTAAACCATACTTTTGATTGAGCAGTTTTGAAACACTCTGTCTGTAGAAAATGCAACTGGACATTCGTAGCGCTAAGTGGGTAATAGTGGAAAAAAATATGTTCAAATATAATCTACACAGAAGCATTGTATGAAACTTCTTTCTGTTCTGTGCATTCAACTAACAGAGTTGAACCTTACTTTTGATTGAGCCGTTCTGAAACACTCTTTCTGTAGAAACTGCAATTGGACATTCTGAGCGCTAAGAGGCCTATATTGGGAAAAAGAATGTCTACAAATAAAAACTACACAGAAGAATTGTGTGAAACTTCTTTCTGTTCTGTTTGTTCAACTAAAAGAGTTGAACCTTAGTTTTGATTGAGCCGTTCTGAAACACTCTTTCTGTAGAAAATGCAAGTGGAGATTCGGAGCGCTAAGAGGGTAATAGTGGAAAAAGGAATGTCTCCAAATATAAACTACACAGAATCATTCTGTGAAACTTCTTTCTGATCTGTGTATTCAGCTAACAGAGTTAAACCATACTTGTGATTGAGCAGATCTGAACACTCTTTCTGTAGAAAATGCAACTGGACATTTGGAGCGCTAAGAGAGTAGTAGTGGAAAAAGGAATATATTCAAATATAAACTACACAGAAGCATTCTGTGAAACTTCTTTCTGATCTGAGCATTCAGCTAACCGAGTTAAACCATACTTTTGATTGAGCAGTTTTGAAACCCTCTGTCTGTAGAAAATGCAACTGGACATTCGTAGCGCTAAGTGGGTAATAGTGGAAAAAAGAATATGTTCAAATATAAACTACACAGAAGCATTGTATGAAACTCCTTTCTGTTCTGTGCATTCAACTAACAGAGTTGAACCTTACTTTTGATTGAGCCTTTCTGAAACACTCTTTCTGTAGAAACTTCAATTGGACATTCTGAGCGCTAAGAGGCCTATATTGGGATATATAATATCTTCAAATAAAAACTACACAGAAGCATTGTGTGAAACTTATTTCTGATATGTTCATTAAGCTAACAGAGTTAAACCATACTTTTGATTGCGCAGTTCTGAACACTCTTTCTGTAGAAAATGCAAGTGGACATTCGGAGCGCTAAGAGGGTAATAGTGGAAAAAGGAATATATTCAAATATAAACTACACAGTAGCATTCTGTGAAAATTCTTTCTGTTCTGTGCATTCAACTAACAGAGTTGAACCTTACTTTTGATTGAGCCGTTCTGAAACACTCTTTCTTTAGAAACTGCAATTGGGCATGCTAAGTGCTAAGAGGCCTACATTGGGAAAAAGAATATCTTCAAATAAAAACTACACAGATGCATTCTGTGAAACTAATTTCTGATCTGTAAATTCAGTTAACAGAGATAAAACATATTTTTGATTGAGCAGTTATGAAACACTCTTTTAGTAGAAAATGCAAGTGGAGATACGGAGCGCTAAGAGGGTAATAGTGGAAAAAGGAATGTCTCCAAATATAAACTACACAGAATCATTCGGTGAAACTTCTTTCTGATCTGTGCATTCAGCTAACAGAGTTAAACCATACTTGTGATTGAGCAGATCTGAACTCTCTTTCTGTAGAAAATGCAACTGGACATTTGGAGCGCTAAGAGAGTAGTAGTGGAAAAATGAATATATTCAAATGTAAACTACACAGAAGCATTCTGTGAAACTTCTTTCTGATCTGAGCATTCAGCTAACCGAGTTAAACCATACTTTTGATTGAGCAGTTTTGAAACACTCTGTCTGTAGAAAATGCAACTGGACATTCGTAGCGCTTAGTGGGTAGTAGTGGAAAAAAGAATATGTTCAAATATAAACTACACAGAAGCATTGTATGAAACTTCTTTCTGTTCTGTGCATTCAACTAACAGAGTGGAACCTTACTTTTGATTGAGCCTTTCTGAAACACTCTTTCTGTAGAAACTGCAATTGGACATTCTGAGCGCTAAGAGGCCTATATTGGGAAAAATAATATCTTCAAATAAAAACTACACAGAAGCATTGTGTGAAACTTATTTCTGATATGTTCATTAAGCTAACAGAGTTAAACCATACTTTTGATTGTGCAGTTCTGAACACTCTTTCTGTAGAAAATGCAAGTGGACATTCGGAGCGCTAAGAGGGTAATAGTGGAAAAAGGAATATATTCAAATATAAACTACACAGTAGCATTCTGTGAAAATTCTTTCTGTTCTGTGCATTCAACTAACAGAGTTGAACCTTACTTTTGATTGAGCCGTTCTGAAACACTCTTTCTGTAGAAACTGCAATTGGGCATGCTAAGCGCTAAGAGGCCTACATTGGGAAAAAGAATATCTTCAAATAAAAACTACACAGATGCATTCTGTGAAACTTATTTCTGATCTGTAAATTCAGTTAACAGAGATAAAACATATTTTTGATTGAGCAGTTATGAAACACTCTTTTTGTAGAAAATGCAAGTGGAGATTCGGAGCGCTAAGTGGGTAATAGTGGAAAAAGGAATGTCTCCAAATATAAACTACACAGAAGCATTCTGTGAAACTTCTTTCTGATCTGAGCATTCAGCTAACAGAGTTAAACCATACTTTTGATTGAGCAGTTTTGAAACACTCTGTCTGTAGAAAATGCAACTGGACATTCGTAGCGCTAAGTGGGTAATAGTGGAAAAAAGAATATGTTCAAATATAAACTACACAGAAGCATTGTATGAAACTTCTTTCCGTTCTGTGCATTCAACTAACAGAGTTGAACCTTACTTTTGATTGAGCCGTTCTGAAACACTCTTTCTGTAGAAACTGCAATTGGACATTCTGAGCGCTAAGAGGCCTATATTGGGAAAAAGAATGTCTACAAATAAAAACTACACAGAAGAATTGTGTGAAACTTCTTTCTGTTCTGTTTGTTCAACTAAAAGAGTTGAACCTTAGTTTTGATTGAGCCATTCTGAAACACTCTTTCTGTAGAAAATGCAAGTGGAGATTCGGAGCGCTAAGAGGGTAATAGTGGAAAAAGGAATGTCTCCAAATATAAACTACACAGAATCATTCTGTGAAACTTCTTTCTGATCTGTGTATTCAGCTAACAGAGTTAAACCATACTTGTGATATAGCAGATCTGAACACTCTTTCTGTAGAAAATGCAACTGGACATTTGGAGCGCTAAGAGAGTAGTAGTGGAAAAAGGAATATATTCAAATATAAACTACACAGAAGCATTCTGTGAAACTTCTTTCTGATCTGAGCATTCAGCTAACCGAGTTAAAACATACTTTTGATTGAGCAGTTTTGAAACACTCTGTCTGTAGAAAATGCAACTGGACATTCGTAGCGTTAAGTGGGTAATAGTGCAAAAAAGAATATGTTCAAATATAAACTACACAGAAGCATTGTATGAAACTTCTTTCTGTTCTGTGCATTCAACTAACAGAGTTGAACCTTACTTTTGATTGAGCCTTTCTGAAACACTCTTTCTGTAGAAACTGCAATTGGACATTCTGAGCGCTAAGAGGCCTATATTGGGAAAAATAATATCTTCAAATAAAAACTACACAGAAGCATTGTGTGAAACTTATTTCTGATATGTTCATTAAGCTAACAGAGTTAAACCATACTTTTGATTGCGCAGTTCTGAACACTCTTTCTGTAGAAAATGCAAGTGGACATTCGGAGCGCTAAGAGGGTAATAGTGGAAAAAGGAATATATTCAAATATAAAATACACAGTAGCATTCTGTGAAAATTCTTTCTGTTCTGTGCATTCAACTAACAGAGTTGAACCTTACTTTTGATTGAGCCGTTCTGAAACACTCTTTCTGTAGAAACTGCAATTGGGCATGCTAAGCGCTAAGAGGCCTACATTGGGAAAAAGAATATCTTCAAATAAAAACTACACAGATGCATTCTGTGAAAGTTATTTCTGATCTGTAAATTCAGTTAACAGAGATAAAACATATTTTTGATTGAGCAGTTATGAAACACTCTTTTTGTAGAAAATGCAAGTGGAGATTCGGAGCGCTAAGAGGGTAATAGTGGAAAAAGGAATGTCTCCAAATATAAACTACACAGAATCATTCGGTGAAACTTCTTTCTGATCTGTGCATTCAGCTAACAGAGTTAAACCATACTTTTGATTGAGCAGTTTTGAAACACTCTGTCTGTAGAAAATGCAACTGGACATTCGTAGCGCTAAGTGGGTAATAGTGGAAAAAAGAATATGTTCAAATATAAACTACACAGAAGCATTGTATGAAACTTCTTTCTGTTCTGTGCATTCAACTAACAGAGTTGAACCTTACTTTTGATTGAGCCGTTCTGAAACACTCTTTCTGTAGAAACTGCAATTGGACATTCTGAGCGCTAAGAGGCCTATATTGGGAAAAAGAATGTCTACAAATAAAAACTACACAGAAGAATTGTGTGAAACTTCTTTCTGTTCTGTTTGTTCAACTAAAGGAGTTGAACCTTAGTTTTGATTGAGCCGTTCTGAAACACTCTTTCTGTAGAAAATGCAAGTGGAGATTCGGAGCGCTAAGAGGGTAATAGTGGAAAAAGGAATGTCTCCAAATATAAACTACACAGAATCATTCTGTGAAACTTATTTCTGATCTGTGTATTCAGCTAACAGAGTTAAACCATACTTGTGATTTAGCAGATCTGAACACTCTTTCTGTAGAAAATGCAACTGGACATTTGGAGCGCTAAGAGAGTAGTAGTGGAAAAAGGAATATATTCAAATATAAACTACACAGAAGCATTCTGTGCAACTTCTTTCTGATCTGAGCATTCAGCTAACCGAGTTAAACCATACTTTTGATTGAGCAGTTTTGAAACACTCTGTCTGTAGAAAATGCAACTGGACATTCGTAGCGCTAAGTGGGTAATAGTGCAAAAAAGAATATGTTCAAATATAAACTACACAGAAGCATTGTATGAAACTTCTTTCTGTTCTGTGCATTCAAATAACAGAGTTGAACCTTACTTTTGATTGAGCCTTTCTGAAACACTCTTTCTGTAGAAACTGCAATTGGACATTCTGAGCGCTAAGAGGCCTATATTGGGAAAAATAATATCTTCAAATAAAAACTACACAGAAGCATTGTGTGAAACTTATTTCTGATATGTTCATTAAGCTAACAGAGTTAAACCATACTTTTGATTGCGCAGTTCTGAACACTCTTTCTGTAGAAAATGCAAGTGGACATTCGGAGCGCTAAGAGGGTAATAGTGGAAAAAGGAATATATTCAAATATAAACTACACAGTAGCATTCTGTGAAAATTCTTTCTGTTCTGTGCATTCAACTAACAGAGTTGAACCTTACTTTTGATTGAGCCGTTCTGAAACACTCTTTCTGTAGAAACTGCAATTGGGCATGCTAAGCGCTAAGAGGCCTACATTGGGAAAAAGAATATCTTCAAATAAAAACTACACAGATGCATTCTGTGAAAGTTATTTCTGATCTGTAAATTCAGTTAACAGAGATAAAACATATTTTTGATTGAGCAGTTATGAAACACTCTTTTTGTAGAAAATGCAAGTGGAGATTCGGAGCGCTAAGAGGGTAATAGTGGAAAAAGGAATGTCTCCAAATATAAACTACACAGAATCATTCGGTGAAACTTCTTTCTGATCTGTGCATTCAGCTAACAGAGTTAAACCATACTTTTGATTGAGCAGATCTGAACACTCTTTCTGTAGAAAATGCAACTGGACATTTGGAGCGCTAAGAGCGAAGTAGTGGAAAAAGGAATATATTCAAATATAAACTACACAGAAGCATTCTGTGAAACTTCTTTCTGATCTGAGCATTCAGCTAACCGAGTTAAACCATACTTTTGATTGAGCAGTTTTGAAACACTCTGTCTGTAGAAAATGCAACTGGACATTCGTAGCGCTAAGTGGGTAGTAGTGGAAAAAAGAATATGTTCAAATATAAACTACACAGAAGCATTGTATGAAACTTCTTTCTGTTCTGTGCATTCCACTAACAGAGTTGAACCTTACTTTTGATTGAGCCTTTCTGAAACACTCTTTCTGTAGAAACTGCAATTGGACATTCTGAGCGCTAAGAGGCCTATATTGGGAAAAATAATATCTTCAAATAAAAACTACACAGAAGCATTGTGTGAAACTTATTTCTGATATGTTCATTAAGCTAACAGAGTTAAACCATACTTTTGATTGCGCAGTTCTGAACACTCTTTCTGTAGAAAATGCAAGTGGACATTCGGAGCGCTAAGAGGGTAATAGTGGAAAAAGGAATATATTCAAATATAAACTACACAGTAGCATTCTGTGAAAATTCTTTCTGTTCTGTGCATTCAACTAACAGAGTTGAACCTTACTTTTGATTGAGCCGTTCTGAAACACTCTTTCTGTAGAAACTGCAATTGGGCATGCTAAGCGCTAAGAGGCCTACATTGGGAAAAAGAATATCTTCAAATAAAAACTACACAGATGCATTCTGTGAAACTTATTTCTGATCTGTAAATTCAGTTAACAGAGATAAAACATATTTTTGATTGAGCAGTTATGAAACACTCTTTTTGTAGAAAATGCAAGTGGAGATTCGGAGCGCTAAGAGGGTAATAGTGGAAAAAGGAATGTCTCCAAATATAAACTACACAGAATCATTCGGTGAAACTTCTTTCTGATCTGTGCATTCAGCTAACAGAGTTAAAACATACTTGTGATTGAGCAGATCTGAACACTCTTTCTGTAGAAAATGCAACTGGACATTTGGGGCGCTAAGAGAGTAGTAGTGGAAAAATGAATATATTCAAATATAAACTACACAGAAGCATTCTGTGAAACTTTTTCTGATCTGAGCATTCAGCTAACCGAGTTAAACCATACTTTTGATTGAGCAGTTTTGAAACACTCTGTCTGTAGAAAATGCAACTGGACATTCGTAGCGCTAAGTGGGTAGTAGTGGAAAAAAGAATATGTTCGAATATAAACTACACAGAAGCATTGTATGAA